>NW_026535794.1:48252500-49552500 GCF_028551555.1 Melozone crissalis | reverse complement strand
TTCCAGCCAGCTGTAATGCCAAGAGAATAGTGTTTCTTTTCTTCCACCTGTTCTGCAATTTATTACAAACTCTTTGAGGCAGCAACTGATTTTTCTTGTTTGGCACTTTCTGTGGACACTTAGCCCAACTTTCTGGAAGTAATTAATTTTTCAGTTCACAATCATTCTAAGTACTATAAAAAATTGTATGTGGGTGAAATGATCAACTTTCCCGTTTACTGCATTAGCAAGGTAAAAAGTAAATTTTGGTTGAGTACATTACAAACCATTATTTTTGCAATTTAAAATTGATGTTCAAATAAACTGTAAGGAAATAGAAATGTAAATAATAGCTCAAATACATATAGTATTATATGGCTGAAAACTGAGTTTGAATTAAAATTAGGAGAAAATTTTATGACTAGAGGGATATCTTCTAGAAGAACATTTTTCAGGGCAGGGTATGATCCAAAATTTGATCCAGCTGTATACAGCATGGTAAAAACCTGATTGATTTTTTTTTTTTTTTTTTTTTTTTTTTTTTTTAGGGGAACAGGAGCAGTATGAGATATTGACTTCACCACTTTTTAAACTCAGCCCTTCCCTGCAGGGATGTAAAGAGGACTCAGAGTCTGACCTGCTGATCAGGTAAAGGAGTTCACAAGCCATTTCTTCAGCCTTTTGGAAAATTGCCCGTAAATTTGCTGGTGATTTCCTGTGTGTATACATGTGCATGTCCTGACATGGCTCAAACACTGAAGTAATAAGGAAGTATTGACTTCCACCCAGATGTCTGTTTCACTGAGCAAGTGTTGGTCAATGGATTGATGCACTATTAGCAAGCATCTGACTCCCTGCTAGGGGAGAATTTCCTGCAAACTAGCAGGCATTTCTCTGCAAAAATGTCTTTAGAGTAAAGTAAGGGAGCATATGTGATTGCTGGATATCAGAAAGACTTCTGTTCAGTTATTTGAAAGACATTTGAAAAAATACAACAGTTTTAGCATTTTTAATTAATTCTGATGGATTTCATGCATGTTTAGATTAGGATGTGTGGACTTTTAGCCCATTAATGTATCCCTTTAAGTCAGAAATGTGACAAGCTAGTAGTTGCAGTATTAACTCCAAAACTATTCAAGGGGTACAAAAGATGATACTGCAGTAGTAATGTTATCTCCACTGGGCTACACCAGTCAGTATGGACTACATTCAGCCAAAGGCACGACCAAAACACTCAAAGAGTGAATATAAGCTCCAATTAAAGTAAAGTGACCCCAGCTCCATCTGCTCTGAATCTGTATAATTTCACCAAAAAAAAGAAAAGAAAAGTTGGCACAGTGTCAGTTTGTACATGTTGATCCTACAGGCTTGGCTCAGTTTAAACCTCCTTTAAATATGGATGTGGATGCTTTCAGAGAATGGCCTGCAGCATACTTGGCAAGTGGAGAGATAGATAATACCCTGATACAGAAATACTTCTTGGACATGTGCTTAAATGCTGTTGCTAATGAAGCTAATGGAACATTTACATCCACAGGAGGCAACCTCTGTCTGAGCCCCTACATTCACTCCTGAGCATGGATCATGGTTTTATTTGACTTAGATTTTGGTGCTGTTTTGTGGGTGGTGTGTTTCAAAATGTGGATTTTCTCTGTGCACATGTAGTCCTTGCTCTGAGATGGAATTTCATGTTAGAAAGCCGTGGATGGCTTCCTAGGTATCAAAAAAAAAAAAAAGTCTTCAGAAACAGTTCAGTGGTAAAGTCCCAAGTTAGAATTGTTTATCATCATCAACAGGCTGAACTAATAACATTTTTCATGAGAAACATTAAGACTAAATAGAAGTGTAGGGGAGGAAAAGCTTTTGTCTTTGGGAGTACTTGTATGGATAGTGTGTTAAATAGCATATCTTTTGGTATGACACCGAGGTACTAGGAATACCTAGAGGAATACCTAATATCACTGGTCATAGTCTGCAGGAGTTAGTACAGTTGGAAAGGAGCACAGACCTTGCTAAAACACAGCATGATCTAAACTTCTTCAGGTTGTTTTAAAAGCAGGGCTCTGATGACATGGAATCAGCAAAGAATTCAGTTCACCTCCTGTAGAAAGAGGGTGTGTTAGATCATCAGTTGTGGAGAAATCCCAACTGGGTCATTGCATTTCTCAAGCTTTTCAAAATTCTTCCTACTTTTTCATGGGGAAAATCTTGTTTCAGTTGTATATGGGATTTTTCAGGCTCATTTTTAGTCTGTCACATTATGTGCCAGTGTTTTCTTTTGCCATGGACAAGGTTATATAGCTGTGACACATATAAATTGTTTATTATGTGGGTGCGACATGAGAGAAAAAGTGTACCTGAGAAGAAATAGATCTATTGTAATCCTGTGACTGCATCATTTATCTTTTGCTATTGACTCTAGACTCAACCTTTTCTGGGATTTATTTCAATATTTTCTGTTCAGCTTTCAGGACCAGCCAGTCTTGTAATTCACATCAGGACCAGCCAGTCTTGTAATTCACATCATTAAAATTTACCTTCTAGGAGTTATACGCTTGTGTATATGCATATATAAAAATATATGTGTGTGTGAATATATATGTATCTATATGTATGAATGAATGCATATACATGCGTGTGTATGAATGCATATGTATGTATCCTTTGTTTAAAATCTCCTGAAGTACAGCTTTGCTGTTAGGCATGTGCTCCACAGAGTTTGCAAGGTGGCAGAGCCCAGGGCCTGTGGTCAGACCAACCTTGCTGTTTGTCAGCAGTGTGGCAAACCACAGCACACACAAATGGATGAGCTGCTCAGGAGGTAACAGCCCGAATTCTCTCCCTTTGTTTTTTCCTCTGTGCTGGGGTGGGGATCAAGCATGCCCATACTGTGACTCCAGCAGAAGTTTAGCAGTGTGCTGTGGGATCCAGTTTGGCTTCCCTCAGTGAGGGGAGAGGTCTGAGAGAAGCCTAGGAGAAGTGACTGGGGTTTTTTTCATCTTCAGCTGAAATATCCTATGACTTTGCTGTGATGTACGGGCAGTCGTGAGGAACTCAGCTCCTGTCAGTGCCCTGGGGAAAATCTTGCTGGACCATCTTTTTGCTTTTCCAAGTGAGCATGCACTTTTTGTCACTTTGTTGATGGTTAGAGTTTTTAAAAATCTATTTAAGGCCTTATTTGTAGGGGGTAGAATATAAGAAAATAAAGATAGTGTAGGAAGTAATTTTACCCCTAAGGAGTTACAGCTGGGCTAATTATCAAAGATTAGGAACAGGCCTGACTTTAACAGGCCACAGCTGTAACCAATGAGAAGCAGAGTGCTATAAAAGAGTGGGGTGGCTGGATGAGAAGGGAACTGCAGTCAGTTGGCTGCTTTGTGAAGAAGAAAGTGTTCTGAGGGGTTGCCCATGAGGAACACCAAGAAGGTATGAAACTTTTGTGATAAGGAGACAACAGTATGGAACCCTTGCAATAAGATGACAACACTTATTGGTTTTTGTTTGTACTTGAACCTCTTACCAGTAAAACAGATGGGTCTGTGGACAAAAGACAAGTGTATTTTCAACCTGAAGGAGGAGAGAAGCCTAGTGGTGATTGAACAGTGATTATTTTAGATTCAGAAACATAAATCTGTGATATTGAACTGGTGCTGACACTTCCTTCTAGTTCCTCTTGTCAGATCAAGAGGAACCCTATTAATACTTTCTGTCCTAGTAGACTAAGAGAGTTTTTCCCCTCTACGGAACAGAAAGTTGTTAAGACTTAATCTATATTTTGTTGAGTCCTATGTAGATGAATTTGCCTCTGGAAGACAATGAAATGTTTTGCTTTCAGGCCTCTCTTCTCTTTCTGCCTTACTTCCCCCACACTGGCATCTTTCAGAAACTTGTACAACTTCTGACACAACCCCTAGTGCAACTTCAGTGGTTACAGGGGTGCAGACTCATTTGGGAACATAGAAGCAGGTTCCAAAGTCACACTGGCTTCAGACCAAAAATGTTGTTACCGGGTGCAGATTCTTATTCTCCTCATGAATAAGAGGAATAATAACTAATGGGTTCAAAAATTTGAGATGCCAGGTGAAACTGCCGGATACCAGGATAAAAGCATGCACATCTCATGATATAATAAGTTTGATATGGTTTTGGAAAAAAATATCAACACAGTTGCACCTTGTAGCAGAATATTTTTGGGCAATTCTACTGTTATTATTTTTTCCATGGGATGCTACTGCAATTACTTTTTTCCTTGCAACTGATAAAAGCCAAAAGAATGTCTTTGTTGCAAATCCTGTTCATTACTGCCAGCCAAATTCTCCCTCCAAACTTTAATTCATAGAGCAACTATGATCCTTGCCGTAAGCTGGGAAAAGTTCTCCAGGATTATTTTGTTGTGAAACAGTTGAAAGGGAAGCTGGGCCCTGTGGTGGGACCTTGATACATACCACAGCCCACATCCAGCTGTGCCCGATGTATCCTCTGGACAAGCACACACAGGTGTTCCAACTGTACATGCCCAGGACTTGTTTTCAGGCATAAATATCAAAAACAATGTGAACAAACAGACCGAATTTTAAATATGAAGTAATATTGTTGCTACATCTTTTTAGAGACAAAGGCATATTCAGCAAAGTTAATGAGAATAAAGTGATTCTGCCAGATTATTTACATGCAAATTGGATTTCCTCAAAGGCTACGTAGAGGATGACTGTGGGTTGTGTATTTAGCTATGTTTGTTTCATTGAAACTTTGTCACTGATATCACAGGTACTCCTAATTTTGATGCTATATCAGGATAGAATAGCCAGCAGAGGGAGCAAAGGCTTTTTTAACAATGAGCTGTTGGCAAGAACTATGTGACCCTATAGGGGGATCAGGAAGGAAGGAAACTTTCTCTATGCTACTTTCTTTTCCACAGGAATGGGAAAAGAGGTGAGAGAGAAAGGTTTGCAGGCTTAGAAAAAAAATAGTGGTGTGTGTTACTTTCAAACTTGAATTCAAAGCAGACCATGTTAATAAAAATTGGACATTCAGCCCCATAAATAAAATGCTACCTCACTGCATGGGGGGAAGGAGGGAGGAAACAAAAGCAAAAACAGCCAACCAAAGCGTACAAAAAATTAAGAATCAGTTGCTATTTTTTTCTATTTGTTCATGTTTTCAATGCCAAAACTATTTTCATCTAATGGCCAGGATCATTATGAAATGTATCCTGTGGTTTTGGCCACTTACACCAAGTTCTGTTACAGAGGGCTCTGTAATGACAATTTGCTGTTAATTGCTATCTAAAAGGGCCAACCATTGTAATTTCAGCACAGTCTTATTCATAGAACACCACCAGTTACTGTGGCCAATCCCAAAGACTTTGGGAAAAACATCAAATTAGAAAATAAAGGAGGAAATACTGGAATTTTTGATGCTACTTCTCCCCTGCTTTTAAAATTTTTTAACTCTTCCACCTGTAGTCCTTTGGTATTGCATGTCGGCATTAAGGCCCTGTATATCAAGATGACAACAGTTTCAGATCTGGCTAGTCTCTGCCCTAAGCCTGCCTTATCATCTCTGCAACAGCTGCAGATTTTTGTGCTGAGACTGGACCAAACACATTGAAGAGTGCATTTGGTAAGCTTTCAAATGGGTAGGCACACTCATGCCCAGCCCAGAGAGCTGGAGAGGAGGGAAGGGGCAGAAACATCTCAAAGAAGGAGAGGGTCTGCTGACGTGAGTCAGGATTTAATGAGCTGACCACCTGCTCTTGAAATCCTCATCTGTAAGATATTTGAGCCTCTGTACTCAGACATGATACCTACAGGCTTTTCAGCTAATCTTGTTGTCTGACAGCACAGTCAAAAAGAATGTGACCTCAGGAATAGAGAAGATACCTACTTGATATCCTGGCAGAGCATGTTAATAAACATTTTAGCATCAGCAGTGCCTGCTTAGCAGTCTGTAGGTTAGGGGGCACATAAGGTTACTTCTTAGCTCTAACATTCGTTCTGTTTTGTAAACTCCTAAATTTCAGGTTTTGGATTCACTTGAATCCTCAGTCTTAGTTGGTGATATGCAGTGTAAGGCAGCGAGGGAGGTGTGTACCACAACAACATCTGCAGACTCGTGCATGCAAGTACAAGACTAACTTTTGGAAACAAAGAGGAAAGAGCCGCAAGGATTGTTTCCCACTGCTCTGCTTTAACCTTTCTGTATCTGTCTTCCTCTGAATGTGCCAAAAGTGAATGGCTCTGCATCCAAGATAACTGTGTGGCCCCTCTGCCCTGTTATCAGCAGTGCTTGTGATGCTGTCATCCTAATGCAACATTCAAATAACTTAAGAGAAGCTCCAGTTTAAATTTAATGACTGTTGTACTTGTGAAGCAACACACCATTAAGCCATGCTATAGAATATTCCTGGGGCTTAAGCCATGCTGTAGAAGATTCCAGGGCTTCCATGTCCCAACAGGAGAGGTGTTGCTTTATGCTTACAGAGGGATTCCCCTGAGGGCCTTCTGCCCACTGTTTTCTTGGTAAAACCCATTGCTGTGGAAAGTCTGACTCCATCTGCTCCTTTCTCCTGAGGAAAATGTTTCTTTTAAGGTCAGGAGAAATGTAAAGTTTTTATAAGGATGGCTGGAATGCAGCATTCAGAGCAAGGCTTGTGGCTTTTTTTCCCTACCGTGTGCCTCTGCAGAGAAGTTTAGGCATAATTTCCCTTGTTCAGGAACATTAGTCTTTGTTATTTTTCTTCTTACTCAAACTTAACAAATTGAGCTGGAAATATATCCATTGTCTGATTGAATGGGAACATTAGCAGTATGATTTCCTTCCAGAGGCTGATGGCTTTGATCCATTCTTGAATTTTGAGTGTTGCAGTGTCAGCAAGCTTTCTTTGTCTATGATTTCTGACTATCTTTTGCATTTGCATCTTCACCTGTTCTTGTGTTGTTCTCAATTCAAGAGCACACAAATACAAGTGTGCCACTAATATGTAACTTTGTCTATTTCTTGCAAGTTAATAACACTAAGCAATCTGAGAGTAAAAGGGGAAGAGATATCCAAGGTGAGTGAGGAAAAGAAGTTGACTTTTCAGCTACCCCCAGACACCTGTGACTATGAGCAATCCCATTTAGTTGCCCAAGTAGTGGTTTTCAGAGCCCCAGAATCTGCTGTGTAGCATTACATTACACAGAAACCTCTCAAGCTCCACTTTAGAAAATGATTCATTATTCTGCCTTTGTTACTATTTAAAAATCTCATAGCTCAGGAGGCTGGACAAATTATTATATTCTTCAGTCTAAACTTATTTTGGCAATTTTATGCCTATTAGTTCTTGAACAAATGTACTTATTTTGATTAATTCTTTAATTTCTTACTATTCCTTCTCATTCCCTGTTATACTTTTAGGTAGGAATCATATGCCCCTTAGCCTTTCTCTGACTAGGTTAGCCAAGTTTTTTAGTTTTCTTATGTAAAAAAAAAAGGGTTCCTTGTTTCTCTGATTGTATGAGAAGACTTTCACTGCACCTCTTCTGGTAATAGACTCATCTTTCTGAGTTTGGGTAATCAAGGAAAAGTGCAATTTTTAAGGTTTCAATGATTCTCTGTGCAATCATGTTCACCATTTCTGTTGGAAAGCTCTCTCATGATCACATTTCATCCATTTTCTTAAAACCATGTATATAGTTTTTGTATTAGAAATTATCATTAGAGCTGTTCCTACTGCATATGATCATTTGGTGCAGAACACGTGCCCTAGGCATATCCAGCTTCTGAATAAAACAAGTTAGGGACCCTATTAGTCACATGTGTTTTTCCCTTAATGATTTCCCTCCCATGCCTTCTGAGTGAAGAGTTTCAGGGGAAGGGAATCAGGTAAATAAAAGCTATGTCACAGCACGTGCACACTAGGGAGCTAAGTTAAGTCCTGCATTTTTGATTGCTGTCTTTCTCAGACACAACATATTTCTTTCCGCATCATGTGAAGTACTGTAGGCTGAGGCAGTGCTGTGCAAATGCTGGCATGCAGTTGGAACATTTGCTTCACTTGTGAGGGATGAGCCTGTTTACAAAATGAGGCAGATCATCCCAATGGATGTCAATGGGATCTTTAATACTCACTGCCATACCTTTAAACACCCCTCTCTGATGGATGCCACTCATTTTGTCACCCACTGAAATGCTTTGGTACTGAAATCTCAGTTTTACCATGATGAGTTAGTGGAAGACTAAACTCTAAACTTGTTGATGTTAGAGAAGGGAAGAAATTCTGCATGGAGGGAAGAAAAAACTTTCACTTGGCTCAAAAAGAAAAGTGTTTGGTTTTTTTATAATTTGTCTTGATTTATTTATTACAGTTTATTTATTTACTACATTTTAAAAGGAAAGTAATTCATACTGCTGAAGGGCACACAGTGGTTAAAGAAGTTTTAAAACTGCTGAGAAGGACTTGGAGGTGCTGAATGGGATGAGGGACTGGACAGGAGCTGGCACTGACAGCACAGAAAGCCAAATTTATCTTGGGCTGCATCAAAAGCAGCATGGCCAGCTTTGCCACCTGCATCCAGCTCTGGGGTCCCCAGCCTAGAAGGAGCTTTGGCCTGTTGGAATGAGTCTGGAGTTGGCCTACCAAGACAATTAGAGGGGTGGAGAGCTCTTTCCTGTGAGGAAAGGCTGAGGGGATTGGGTTTGTTCTGCCTGGAAAACAAAAAGTCTAAGGGGTGACCTAATTGCAGCCTTCCAGCACCTGAAGGGAGCCTGCAGGAAGGACAAAGAGGGACTTTTTACAATGGCAGGTGGGAACAGGATGAGGGAGAATGGATTCAAACTGAGAGTAGGTTAGGATCATATATTAGAGAATAGACTGGGGGGGTTAGAAGTAGATCTTTAAGATCCTTTTCAATTCAAGCTGTGTTATGATTCTAATAAAATCTGCTCATTGACAAGGTGAGGCCTTTCAAACACCTTTTCAACTTTGAGAAAAATATGCAGAAGATTGAAGTAAAGCCCTCTTATTTTTATTTTGCATTGCTAGTAAGCACCCTAACTGATAGCACAGCAACCCCTGGGGTGAGCTCCTCCACTTCTGCATGTTTGTTAAGCTCAGCTGATGTCAGTGAAACAGTGGTGATCCACATGAGCTGAGGACGTGGCCTCTGGAGTTCAGAGGAGCTGCTGTAGAATATCAGGCAGAAAAGTGATTTCTGAAGGATTTTCAGTTAAGCTAATGCCTAAAACAAATAAAGAGGAGGTTTCTTTATGTGTTTAAGTGCTTTTCTTTGAGATGCTCAATAAGCAGAATGTGTCTTGACATAAACAGAAATGTACAACTATGATTAGGTGAGTGTTTACCAATTCCATTTACTGTTTATAGCAGAGTAGACATGTTGCCTATGCTGATCTATGAGTTTGGCTGATGTGATCCAGAGAGGAGAAAAATGTTTTAATAGAAGTAAAGTATAATTTAAGATTTATTACAGATCTCAAGTTTAATGAAGTGTGGCGCAAAGAAGTTTTTTGGGATGTTAATTGTGTGTCCACAAAGCATGAAATAAAGCCAGGAACAGAATAAGGGCGTTTTCAGTCTTCTTTCTTTGTCAGATCAGATAAAACACCAGATTATATTTCCAAGAAGAAAGGATAGAAAAAGACTAATGGTTTCTTTCATCAAGCATGGGTAAATTTAGGACATCTATTTGGATAAAATATATTTGAAATGGTGGCCAGCTAGTTCTTTTCTTTGTTGTTGTATTTGGGTGTCTTTTTTTCTGTTCATAAACAAAGCTTTTTTTTTTTTAATATTTTCTTTCATTGGTACACAGAAAACCTACTGACTGTTAGAGCAGGGATGACACTTTTAGTTTAAACCACAGTTTTGACTGCAACTAACCATGAAACTAAGGTCTGGATTCAGATCCCAAATTCATTATTACTTCCAGAGCTTTTTTTTTCCAATTAATATTTACAAGTGTCCTATAGTTTTAGCAAACCTAGTAAGCATAATGCAAAGGATGGGTTATATTTTTGCAGTGTCTTAGCATGTTAGGACGTCTGTCCTGCTTGTTATCATTGGAACAATTAAGAAGGATATTCTGGCAATGAGGTAACTTATCTGGAATGTAAAATATTTTTTTTTCAATTTTAGAGGAAGGAACTAGGCTTTATACCAGTTATCTCAAAAAACGTCTGAGCTGCTGATCCCAAGGCGTGCTGTGATTGTATGGGGTGGTTTAATTGGATATGCGGATCCGAGTTCACTGTTTACATGCATACAGCTATTTGGAAAGGGAGCTTGTTAATGAAAGTAGAATAAAAACTTGAAGGAAAAAGCACGTTTGGCATTTAACTAGCAAAAGATTTGCTTTCTTCATTAAAGTCATTATAACTGAGCTCAAGAATTGCACATGCACAAGGGAATTGCTTGAATTAAGTTAATAAAGTTGTACTTTATTAGGTGTGAGGGGTCTGATTATTCCATTAGTAGCACAACACAGCCTGAGTTCAGATCTGTGGACTGGAGCAAGCAGGTTATGAGGACGAAACTCTGAAGCTCCTGTCCTGTGCACCTCTTCACCTGGGTAAGAGGAAGGCTTTTGTTTCCATTTTTATGAAATGGGACAAAATAAATTGGTGCTGTGCTGGCTGAACCAGTAATCAATAGAGTTTGTTCTTAGGAAATTTAGAGGGAAGCCATTCAATTACTTGGTAGAAACTCTACATGTCTCTCAGCTGTTTCTGAACGTGTCAGGCCTGGGGAATATACAGCAGGGTTTGGGAGTTATAACATGTTCTTTTCAGTGCAATTGGCTTTTGGTTGTTTTCTTCTTTTTTATTCAGCTCTTGAAACAATATTTAGAAAATAGTATTTTCTATATCGCTGCAGGGCACAATGGGTGCTGGCAATA
The DNA here is from genome assembly GCF_028551555.1 of Melozone crissalis. NCBI lineage: Eukaryota > Metazoa > Chordata > Aves > Passeriformes > Passerellidae > Melozone > Melozone crissalis. The sequence goes on along the minus strand of NW_026535794.1, from coordinate 49,541,626 downwards.
AGCTGCTCAAGCATACAGTGTTATCTGTAAGGTGAAATGCTAAAGAGTACCACCTACTTGTTATGTAAATATCTTGCTAAAAGGTCAGGTGAATTTTTTTTGGTCTGGGAAATGCTCTTAAAATTTTGCCTCTTTGGGTTAAAATAGATTCTATCAGCCTTGAAGCCTGCTAAACTTTAATATCACACTATAGTGAAGAAATTACCTGAAGTGTTTTTGAGTCTGAATGATGAAACTGGAATTCTCCAAACCCTCTTCATGAAAAATATTGAGAATGGACATATAAGTGATGCTTCCCAGCTCAGTGGCAATAGTAAAGGAGTCCAAAGACATGCAAAGTAGGATTATTAATAATTAAGGACAAAGTGAACAGTTTTTTGGGTGTTTTTTGAATCTCAGATAACATGAGAATATTATGGGTAGCAATGCACTTTGCATAATGGGTCCTACTTCTGAGAGTGCCTTAGTATCATCCTGATCTTAAACAAGTGCTTCCCCTGTCATTTGTCACTAAATGTGAAACCCACCCTGAGTTGAGCAGAGGAGTGTGGGCACTGCTCTTGTCTGCTGGGGGCTGAGTTGTGCTATCAAATGTTCTATTGGCTTTCCATCCAGACTTATGCTTCCTGAACCACTTTTTGAAGCACGTGAGTTTGAGAGGATCTTTCCAGCTGTGTTCACAAGATCAATAAAATGGAAGAAAATGTAATGTTATTACTGCCAATATATTTTAATTTAGCAATAGTTTTCCTGTCCACTTGCTAAAAAATCTCCTTTCACTACCAAACCATCACATTATAAAACATGTTACTCGTAGTGAAGATGATGGGCATTTTGCCACAGCTTTGACCCGGTGATCACTACTGAATGCACAAAAATTGTTTAGCCTGATGAGTTAAGGATCCAGCTAAGAGGTTAGCTTATTAAGCAGACTGTCTATTCTATAATACACCATTCTTTACCAAATATTCACATCTGTAGGCCAGCAAAGAGTTAATAATCCATTGCTACTTAATGAACCTATAACCACCTTATTAAATCTGCATTGAATGTGTAGTTAAGTGTACTCAGAGTATTTTAATTTAAATGTTACCATAAAATCTGCAAGTGGAATTAGTGTAGTGCTTTTGAGATTACATTAGCAGCAAAACAGGGGGTGGATGGTTATTGTTAATTAAACCATACAGGCAACATCCAGTAGAGTCCTAACGGAGTGTAGGATGCATCTATTTGTTTAACATATTACAGTTTCAAGACTCTTTGTCCTACACCTCCTTCCTCCACCTCCCACCACCCCCACCCCATCCTTTTTAAATTACCTGTGGAAGTTTTTGGAATGATTTTGTTATTCTGTAAGGCTCATGAAATGCTGAAGTGAACCTTTCCATTGTCCCTGGAATGAGCTTGACATTAATACACTCCATAGAGGGATGGAACAATATAATTTCATGATGAATTTGTTTATTAAAGTATTTTATGACAATTTTTTTTCTTCCATCTAAGCAGTCTCTGAGGAAAGCTCTAGATTTGATTTCCTCTAATGAAAGTGTCCCACTTATAACATGTTCATGACCACATGAGTTGTGACATCCTATATGCTTTTGCACTTCTGTGCTTAGGTCAGATACTGCAAAAGAGCCACCTTACTACCTTGCATTGTCCCTTCTTTTCTTTCTTTTCACATATCTATGTGTGCAGTATGTGAGACTGAGAACAAAATTCCTGTGGGTTTTGTTGTTTTGGTTTTTTTTTTTTGTTTTGTTTTTGTTTGTTTTGTTTTGTTTTTTGTTTTTTTGTTTTTTTTTTTTTTTTTTTGAGGGGAATTTCTGTCAGAATCAGTTTTTAATCTGTGCCATAGTTCCCCTGCCTTTTGAAGGAACAAAATTCCTCCTCTCTGTGATTACTCTCAGTGTGACACTCCCTTCTGAATCTTATTTTCAATACCAGCTGGGCACTCAGAAAGGGAATAGTGCTGCATACCTGTCCTCTTTTAGCTGATATATTCCATTATTTGTGTTAAAGTCTTTGGGAGTCCTCCAGACCTGCCTCCCTGGTTGTTGGCTCTGCTGACTGTCATGGGGTAGGTGTGTCCCTGTGCTGTGTCACCCTTTTTTCATCTAAAAGGAAGAGTCTTGCCCAACAAACCTTTAGTTAAATCATAAACTCTGGTAGAGATAAGGTTCTGCAGGTTTTACATCTTGTTCCCATGGTCTTTTAGAGCTGTTACCTGCTCTTTAGTGTCTCTCCTTGCCCTCCAGCCCTGACACTTCTGTAATACCTTGCTAAAACTCCCTTGTCGGTAGTTCCTGCTTTGACCTTTCTCCTAACTGAGGAATACACAGAGTGCAGGCAGCCAGGTGTACAAGCTGCAGATTGAGCTGCTATCTCTTTGCACAACAAAGGGCTTGGGGACCTGTGTCCCCAGCCAGGAGACATGACTGCAGCTCCAGCGACATGGCAGGAGCTGCTGGTTCAGCAGGAAGACCCCAGACTTTGCATGGATGAAAACTTGAGCTGTTACTGTGTTATTACACCCTTAATAAATTGCTTTATGGATCCAGGGGTTATAGGCTCTGCTGTGGGAAGCCTGGTGTCAAATCAGTGAGGAAGCCTGGTCTGACTGAGAGTGGGGTGTGCAGGAGTCTGGTAGGACACCCATCAACTCACTGGAGCCACCCACTGCAAAGGGGCTTCAGTCTTGGCAGTGAAAGTATCCAGTAGTGGGAGTGTGAGTTCCAGCCTCCTGAATGGTCAGACAGGGAAGTTTCCTTAACATTCCTTATATGTGAATGCCTCATCAAAAGACTTACCATAGAGTCATAGAATGGTTTGGGTTGAAAGTGACCTCAAAGGTCATGAAGTTTCAAGGACACTCTTATGCTGCTGCTATATATTATCTGTCATAAATTTCTCCTTGTCCCCCAGGTCTTTTTTTCCACAGACAGTTCCTTGCTTATTTCTTGTACAGATATCCCTGGCAAACAGATCAGGACAGCGCTCGTTCCCTTTTATTGCTTTCTGAAGCGCACAAACCTGCCTAAATAACAGTATTTGCAATAGGAGTTTTTGTGCTCCTATCCACTGTGGGAGTTTAATTTAGACCCTCTGCATCTTTCAAAATTGTTTTCACTTTTCTGTGAAGGGCCATGCACCTTCTAGGCACCAGAAGAATATGATACAATAATAATGAACATGAGACTACGCTTTGGCTGTTGAATGGGTATTTTTACCCCCAGCTATACAAACCACATGGTTACTCTTCATTTTCAAAAAAGCCAGTGAGTCAACTCTTCTAAGCAAATCCATTGTAGAGTGTGAAGTGTTCTTTCCTAAACACTCTTAAGACTACATTACAATTTGATTCACTGGTTGCTTTATTTTGGTTACAAAGATCCAATTCTTGGTCTTTTCCTTCTGCTTGCTGAAGGTCATAGCCTGGAAACCTGAAAGTTAAGTCAAGTGCTTGACCCCTGTGAAGTCAACAGGACCTCATGCATTATTTGGTAATCCCTTCCATTCATCCTCTCTGTGCAGTAGTGCATGTGTGCACAGACCACAAGCAAGGATTTGCAAAATGGAGCCTTTTCTTTGTAATTGAAAACCATTGTTGAAGAAACAATGATTCAATAACCTTTTCTGAGGCTGGCCTAATGTCTCTCTCCAGGGACCATGGTGAGCACAGTGGTAAATTGATTTCAAAAAGAGTACAGCATTTCTAACTCTTTATGCAAGACTGACTACAGTTTCAGGCTTCTACTTAATAGCTCTGGATAATGCAGGACGTCGAGCATTGATGTGAAGTGTATGTGTGCAGGAGCACATTGTATTATCATCTTATTTCTTCAGATTTTTCCTACTGTAAAAGAAAGAAATCAATAGGAAGATGAGTGAACATATCATTTAAATGAAGAAATAAGTGGTAGTCATTTGATTCCCTGTTGTACACAATGGTGATATATGTTTAGAAGCAGCCACTGTTTTTACATCTCTTGAGGGAGTTTTTCTTTCCATTTTCACCTTTCTACTGGGCTAGTCAAAAAGGAAGCTGAAAAAGCACAGAGAAAACCAAGGCCTAATAGCAGTGGGCAGGTGGAAGAGCTTTTCTTAACTACAAGTGAAAAATAAAAAAAAAATCTTTCCTTTCTTGAACTAACAGAACTTAAACATTTATTCAAAGATACGTGCGTGCTCTCATGTCCTTTAATCTCAAAATAAAAACCCACCCCGATGTACTCTGATGGAATAAGATTTGCTGGAGATTAAACTAGCAAGTATTGTGAAGGCTGACACAAAATTCCCCAGTACTTCTGTACCAAAATATAAACTAGGAAATGTGTGAACCTTCTACTCCCTGGACCAGGACACATAATGACAAAAGACAGGGAAAAGATGCTGAGTCATTGACTTGATTTTTTTTCATTTGCATGTTCTATCCACTGGCCATCAAGTTCCTGGTTTTATTAGCAGGGCCCAAATGAAGTCTTATCCACACTACAAGAAGGTAAAGTAAGGAGTCAACTAATTGACTGTAAGCAAGCCTATGGGACCAGATAAAATGCATTTTGGGAGCTCACCAATATAATTTTAAGGCCACTGTCTAACACATTTAAAAGATGATGGCAACTTAGAAGGGTTCATTAAAAAAAATACAGGCATCTCACTCATCTTCAAGAAGGGCAAGAGGCAGGAAACTAAAGGCAAGTCAGCTTTACCTTTACCCTGTTGTGATCATGGAGCAAATCCTTATTGGAAGCCAATTCCAGGTGTATGAAAGAGAGAAATCTGACTAAGGATGGGAAGAATGGATTTAAAAGTACAAATCATGCAGGAGCAAACTGACATATTTCTATGATGAAGGAATGCTCTGTAGATAAGATGAGATCCATGGGTGCTGTGCATACCTTGATTTTAGAAGGTCTCTTAATATGGTCTGCTAATCTCCAAACAGCCAAACTGATGATATGTAGAGTAGATAATCAGATAATAAAGTGGCTGGAAAATTGGCTGAACTATCAGCAGCAAAACAAAGCCCCAGCTGGCAGCTTGTGGCCAGCGCTGTCCCTCAAAGATCAGTACTAGGGCCAATGTTAATGATTGTTTTTATTAATTATCTAGATGATGGGAGAGAGTGGACTCCTATCAGGTTTGGGGACGATACCAGTTTGGTGGGAGCAGTCAGTATTTTGGCAGGGAGAGTTGCTGTTCAGGGGGAAATGGACAGGCTGCAGAAATGAGGTGATAGAAACCCCATGAATTTCAAGACAACAAAATCCTGACGTGAGGCAAAACAATCCCATGCTATAGAGGAGGCCATGAGCCAGCTGCAACAGCAAAGGAGCTTTGAAGGAAAATGTGGTTCTGGTGGGAGAGTTCACCAAGAGCCAGCAGTGCATCCCTTGCAGTCAGCAAGGCCTGGCACAAAACAGGCTGCACAGACAAGGGTGCAGCCAGCAGCTCTGGGGAAAGGGATTCTGCTCAGTACAGGTGCAAGTTAGGTACCCTAATAAAAATGGTGTAAACCTCATCCACAGGTACTAGCTGAGTCAATTTGAATATCAACATAGGCCAGTGTAGTTCAAAATCACAAGCTGTATAAGCAAACATACAAAACAAATAATCAAATATAAACAAATTTTTGGATGGCTTAGGTTTTTTTGTCCAATTTATCAAACTCAGCTGGTACAGCAAAATAGTTTACTGCCCTTTACAGATCTGACTGCTTTGGATAATTACAGAGAAGATGGGTCAGTTATCAAGTGCCTAGCTTGCATTGAAAATGTTTTAGTTCCATTAACATTGTGAGGTTAAAGCAGCTCATTCCAGCTGCAGATCTTTTGACCACCACCTATGTTAAATGTGCCAGTCATCAGGCTGGGCTTGCTCCTCCCATGTGGCAGACTTCAGTTCAGGCAGAGGATGAGTGACAAAGCAAGGAGGAAGAGGACATCTGTCATGCTTAGTGCCTGCTATTAGAAGAAAAACACAACCTGTCAGGGAGGTAGGAAGAATGAATGAGTTCAACCCTGACAGGAATTGGTGGGCAGGTGATGGCATCTCTTTGCATTATGTGACTAACAGAGGTCATTTTTAATAGCTTGCAAATCAGCCCATGGCAGTTTTCTCTGATGTGCCAGGGCAATGTGCAAGACACCGATATGTACTTTTCTCCTATTTGGAGTTATTTAGAAAGCAAGTTGATGCACTCTTTTTTCCTTCCCTTCTTTTCTTATGTAGATATACATGGCCTATTATATTTAAACTTTTGTAACTATTTGAATCATACTCAATACTGCATTCTCAACCCCTGGACTAAATTGTAATGTGGAAGATGCAAATTACAAAGGATTATACTATTTTTTCCTAATAGCCTGCATTCTCTAACAATTTTGTTTGTGTTTGAAAAAAGTCCTCTGCAACAGATATAGTCTGGTTCAATGAGTCCATTCAGAAGTGCTTTCCACTCTGCAAGAGTAATTATCTTTATTAGTTTTGTACCTTGATAGTGTTTCAGCAGAGCATTTAGGAGTGTCAAATTCTATTAAACATAAACTAGCTCACAAAGGAAATAAATTGGAACTGTTTGTAAATGGTGATGCCTTAAGAGGTTTTAGTGAGTGTTCTGCTAGGTAGTTTTGGCTCTTCATAGCAAAAAAAAAAAAAAAAAAAAAAAAAGCCTAATTTTTGCTTATTTGAGGGGAGGGAGCTCTGTATCTTTTGGAATGACAACCTCTCTCTCATGAATAAATGTGGAAAATTTAAAGCTTCTACATGCAAGCAATCAATCACTAAGACTCCTAAAATTTTTCATCACCTTTATTCAAAAGTGCAATTTTGTTGGTATACTAAAGTTTGAGTCACAAAGGTATGCTACATAAACCATAATGCTTTTCTAAAATGTCTCCTTTTCCCAAGAGCTGAACTGCAGAGGTCAGGCAGGACAAAAGTACAGCCCATATTTGCATGGCTTAGCAAGACAGTAAAAGATGCTTCTAACTTCTATCATGTAGTGTTTGTGCAAGCTGAAGTAACTGTGGTTTGTGTGGAGCTACATCCATATTCAGTAAGCAGGTTCCTGGATTTGTCTCACCTGAGCTGCAGGACTAACTGTGAGAATACCAAAGGAAAGTGCTGAGACCTGAGAAAAGATTTTGTTAGTGGTAAACACGAAAATTAAACTCTAGAGGAAGGCTGTGGTGCTGCAAATGGTGCCCTGCTTGATTTCCCCAGACAGCTCAATTTCATTGCATGCCATTAGTGCTTACATTCAAGACCATGCATGTATTAATCATGTTGGAACTGCTGTCCTCAGCTCTCAGGAGTTTGTCTTTTCTCCCTCCACAGACTCTTTAGCATCTTCAGCTTGCTCTTTCTCTCATTTTGTCATTGGTTCATATTTGCCTTGTGGTTAAGGGGGACTGATATGGAAAAGACAAATCCTTTGTACTAGCAGAAACCTGTCAAGTATTACAAGCTGGAAAGGTATTTCCCTTTGCTTAAAGTGCTGCCCTTCTCACTGCTTATCTTGTTCTGAAGTCGCTGTTCTATGGAAAACCCCAGGACGAAAAACCCAGAAGGAACTGACTTGAGCTGTTACTGGTGCTATTTGCCTCAGAGTCAGGCCAAGTGAAATGGTGAGGGGATAAAAAGGCAGATGTTTTTTGGCCACCAGAGAAAGAGCTGGTAGAAGCTCTTTCCCACACTGTGGGGGACAAAAAAGACAGAAGGAGAGAACAGGTGGAAGGAGCAGGTCTGTCTGGGTTCACTAAAACATACATCATTCTGCACTATCCCTTTGTAAATCGGCTTTGTGATGCATGCTTTGTCTGTTCATAATCAGGTAGTTTCTGTGCTCACTTTTTGGACAAACCAGAAACACTTGTGCAACCTTTTGTCTGATTTTATGTCGATTTCTGGCTTGCCCTTGCTTGGCTAGGCTGTGGTCTGGCATCCTGTTTCACTGGCGCTGGCCAAGTGAAGACATTATTCCCTCCAGACTCTGCTGATTAACCTCCAGTTACTGCTGAGTTCTGTTGGTGTAATTTGATTCAGTCAGGATGACCTGGACTGGAAAAGGCTATTATGCCATAGACTGGTAGGTCTGGCAAAATTTTCTGTTCTCTAACACAGGTCAGTGATAAGGCAACCCTGTAGCAGGAGGGAGCTGTGATCTTTCTGAGCACAGCTAGGATGAGACACATCAAAATAATGTCAGCATCTTTCTTGACTAGCTACTTCTTGCCCTTTATCATCCACTGTCTCAGAAGCCTCAATCTGGTTTTCATTCCATACACTTGTGTAGCCCTGGCTGACTGTGTGGTTTTCTGGGTCCCATGGGGATGGTAGAAAAGCTTCTGCCCAAAGATTCTTTTATCTCTTTCCTAGCAGGAGGTTTGTGGAAATGTGCCCTAATCTGCTTTTGGACAAAATGACTTGCACTAGCTGTGTGATTTAAGTGTTTCGGGTAAAGGCCAGATCTGCCTCAAGCAAACTAAGCATCCTTAAAGCAGACACCCCTCAATTTCTGTCAGATGTCCCATGGGAGAGGGTGACCTCCAACTGGGACAAGTACTTCTCTGACCAGCCAGCTTGGGTGTGAAAGGGAACACCTGCACATGAGCTGACAGATTATGCAAATTGAAGGAATGTGTATCAGTTTTAAAAGGAGTATATGTTCCACTGGTTTGACTGTTTCTATTTAAACAGTGTAATGTTATGAAAACCTATTCATATGTTAATGGAACTGATCCATCTAGCCATAAAGAAACACTTACTTTACAAAGCAATATTGATATTTCATTTGTCTGATGGCAATTCTATTTTATGTTCCTTTAGACTACCCATTTTGAAAAGCCTTTTTTCATCTCATCATGCTTTTGCTTTATTGTAAGCACTTAAATCTGTGTCTTTCTTCAGGTATGGGTACAGTCATAATGAATGTTACTGGGTTTATCATCATAGTCTATATACTTAAAATCAACTACTTTTATTGTACTAATACAAATGCTGATTCAGTGAAACCTGAATTTTGTACTTGTCTTCTCTGGGAAATTAATCCAGGCTAATTGATGTAAGTTGGATTAATTAAACCACATTAAAGTCATGCAAAACCTTTCTCATTTTGGGGAAAAAAAACCACCAAAAACCACCCTAATTTGCTTTTGTTCAATTCACTTCCAAATCAGAGAAACCACTCTGATCTAATATACATATTCATCATATATATTTATATTCATGTTCAGTATGGTCTCTGTGTAGACAACCCATAGTCTTTATGTGAGAGAAGGAGGGAGAGGGTCTGCTACTGCTGAGGAATATCAGTTTGTCTGGAATTACATGAGGGTGAGGTTTTTTGATTTTTGCAGTTGAGCTACTACATCATTTAATTTCCCTTTCATGGGAAGTTAACTTTGCTTTCATTCCCTTTCCTTCAACCCATACGGCCGAAGCTTTCTTGTTGGTACCAGCTTTGGAAGTGGAAAGCAAGGCAGATTATGGTTCAGGAAATTAATCCCGAGTCAAAGTCAAACATTTTGCTGCTCTTGCAATTGCTGAGCATTCTTCTTTAGCCTGGATCCGCCAAACACAATAGAGTCTTCATGTTCTCACAATCCTTTCCATTGCATAAGATCACAAAGAGAAACGCAGCTGTCCCAAACAGAGCTGAATGCAGAAGGTGGCAGTGAAATGGGTACTTTGATGCAAATCTAATTTGATGTGTAAGTACTACTGAATGGGAAGGACACTTTAAATATGTAGGGATGGTGTGGTGATTTGGTGCTTAAGAGTTTCTAAAATATTCAGCACTGAAATGCTCTGAAAATGCTAGAAAATGGTTTAGGGGAATTGCATAGGCATTGTTTGACCCTACCATGGTATAATCCTTTCTGTGATTCATCAGCATTGTTTTATTGAAAGCAAATTTTTCAGTTAAAATGAGAAAAATATTTTAAATTTTTCAAATGGCTCTATTTATTTACTCACCTCTACTTTTGCCCTAGTAACAGCAGGAATTGATGGAGAAAAAGTGGTTCACTTACAGTTTTTGTAACAGAATAAATTGTAAATATGAAAGAAACTTAAGGAGTTGTAAAAGTCTAAATTCCTAGACTCCTAAATTCTTTGAGCTTTTTGTGTTGAGAAGGTTCAAAGTAGTTTTAGTAAGATCAAAATAAATATCCAGAAGTACAAAAATTCAGAGGTTAAGTACAAAATTTTTTCTGGTGTCTGCTGTCCTGATTCAGACAGTGCAGTAGAATGTAGGAAAGCTATACTGCTATAAGTGAATAAAAAAAAAAGATTTGATAATGGTTTCCATCTCATAGGGACTGGAATAATACACAATCTGCAGACAAGTAAGAGGACTCTCTTCTGACTTAAGCCAGCCTCAAAGTATATGTTCAAATCTTCAGAAGCTGAGAGGCAAGAAATTTTATTAAGTGAAAAAGTGGGTATATATTAGAATTTTTGATCTGTGGGCAAGTTTCATTGGTGTTTTTTTATTTTTTAGAGTTTGTTAACAGTCTTAATAAGATTTTAAGAAACTCAGTACTGAGGTAAATGCTCCACAGAATGTTTAGAAATGTTTCATTTAACACATTAACATTCAACACTGAATTCAGCCTGGAAACTTGTGTGGTGAGTTATCATCCTGCCTCCTTCAAATGCTGTTTCCCATCTCAGGATGAGGCTCCATTGCTAGATTTCATCTCTCTTATCTGTGCTTGTGGTTGGAGACTTTTTGTGGAACACCTCATTATCTTGGCTGGAGCAAAGCCAAGTGAGTCTGGACTATAGATAAGGAGGGAACCTTGAGACTCTGTGCTGTCTCATGTCAATCTGCTTTGATATTTAAATATTTGATTAATAAATCAAAATATTTCAGTCAAAGAAAATATTTCCTGGAGAAAATAGGAAGAAAAAAATTGCAAAAACATTTTTTCCTTTTTTTTTTTAACTAGTTAGTTTCTGTCTAGTTAAGCTTATCTTAAGCATCTGCTTGAACAGAAAACCTTTCTGCATCAGATTTTAAACTGTGTGCAAACGTCTTGATTCCCAAGAGAGGTACCATGCACATGATAGATCTCTTTAAATGTCTCTGCTACATTAGAAGTTAGACAATTTTCTTGTCACCTGAGACAGGTAGAAACTTCAGCTGTTGCACATTTCACCTTTTCAGTGCTGCTTCTTGCCCTATTGGAGTGCTAACCTATTATCCCTCTTATCCACCCTCTTTTGCTTTGACTCATGCCTTGAAGAGTCTTGCAAGCTTAATGTGCCTAGCCTGAATAAGTGTTATAAAGCAGCCCTACTCACCTCCTGATGTTACACTGGTGGGGTCCAGTTACTGAAGCAAGGAGATACACTGCCTAAAATAATTGGAAGTAAATTTCTGTAGATTTTCTTTCAACTGATTTTGAATGCAGAGTTTGGTGAGGGGATCGAGGGGTTGATTTTGTTCTTTCTATTTTTGTCAGCTTCATAGAAAAATAAATATTAATGTCTTGTTATGAAGAGCCTTGACAAATTCTCTCTGGAAAAAAGAAAAAGAAAAAATAAAGGCACAGAGCTTTGGGTATCAGAGTTCTCTGAAATGACAGAGAGGAACAGAGCATAAAGATGAGACAAATGCCTAACTACTATGTACGTAAATAGTAAGAAACACCCTTTTCTTTGAGTGCTTTGTCATCAAATACCAGCCTAAAAGCAGAAAAAGGGAAGGTTGCTACCCCCATTTCACAGATGCAGACCTGGTCTATCATCAGCCATCACTGTACTAGACTATGCATCACAAAACAGTGAAAACCTTGAGTGAATTAGATAAAAACTGTTAGGCACTGATGAAACAAGTGATTTGTCTCTTATTTTTTTTTTATTTCCTGAGAAGTTTCTATTTATGTGCTTATTAACGAAATTTGAAAAAAATAATAGAAATGTGAGCTATCGAGGCACATGTATTTGATCATGAAAGCTGAGTCCCAAAGAGCAAGTGATCCCAGTTTTCTGGAGAGCACCCTCTCAGGCTTTACCTGCCTGTAGGTGGTGAGAAGGTGCTTTTCCCCCACAGCTGCAGCAAGGCATTCAGAACATCTCTCAGATGCCTTTTGTTTTACTTGTCTTCTCTGATACCATTCAACCTGCTTTCCCAATAATAAAGTTAGCTGTGTTTTAACAGTAAAAAAAAAAAAAAAAAAAAAAAAAAAGCTGAAATAGGGATAATTTATAACCTCTGAGAGGAAAAAGACTGATCTTTTCACAGAATTTAGGAAATTATCACTTTCAAAAGTGGATTATAAAACTTCTTTGATTGAGTGACAGTGGTGCATTGTACAGATGAATCTTTCTGAGCCTCATAGATGTTAAAGCTGTTCAGCAGTTAGAATAATCAGTCTCTATCAGAATTTTAAGCAGGTTTTTTTCAGCTCAACATACAAGCAATCTTCTTTTAAAAAATTTAGTGTTGCTCTATATAAAGCCATTTATAAAGCATAAAGAAAGAATTGAAGGTGGAGTTCTTTGTCTGTATTCTCTTTGCCCTCTACTTAAATGCAGTTGTCAGGTAATTTCTGTGAAAAATAATTCTGGAGATTTTAAAAAAAATTTTTTCAACATGTTGGTTATATTCAGGGCCAAATTGACTTAGCTTATGAAGGTTATGGAAGACACAATGAGTAAAGGAACTCTGTATTTCCATTTTATTCTTTCAAAATTTATTTTTAGATTAGGCTGACAACCAAAAATGGTGAATAATTAATGGACAGATCCTTCTTATGATGACACAAAACTACCTTTCTGAACAGGAGGGTTACTGCTACATTCCTTTTCAACCTTTACCATCCAACTCAGACTCCAGGAGTCTAAAATCCCCTGGTCTGTCCTAAAAGAAAAAGGGAACAGTCCCTTCAAAGTAGGACCCAAACTGAAAGAGGCTCCTGTAAACAGGAAAATGTCGCATAGGTGCTTCTCTTGGAATTTGTTTTAAACTTAGCCATGCAGTTATGCCAAAGAGTCTGAAATGAACATCCCTGACACATCCCTGATACTAATTCCCTGATGATCTACCTTGCCAATCTGTTGAAAGATGTTGCTTTAGCTTAACAAATGAAGGGTTGCCTCAGAGCTGCACAAGAAAAAAAAAAAATCACTCGGGACCAAGGCTTCTGAGGATTTTGTAAATAATCACTTTCTCCTAAATCAAGTATCTCCTGGAGCAATTATTTGCCCTAGAATTGGTCCTGCTGGGCTGTTTTTCTTGCTCAGTGGAATGATTAGGGTCTCATGATAAACTGTCTCTGCTGCTCCTTTTAGAAATCTACATTACTATGAAATGGGGGGAGGAAGAGAATGAGAATTTTGAGGGATTTAGAGCAACTGCACCATTTCATGGCTTCCTCCTCAGAATTTCTTATTTGTTGTTATTTTACCACAGGAACAAAACACAGAGCTCCTACTAATGGTCTGTATGACTGATCTCCTTTTTGGGCAGGTTACCCAAAGAAAACATCTGCATGTACTTTCACCTTAAAGCCTAATGAGGAAATGTGTATGCTTATCCAATGTTCCTTTTCATTGCCTTTTCTGGATTACTCTTATATTCAACTGTGGCAAGCATAATGCAGATATAATAAAAAGCCTAACCCAAACAGACAGAGAAATGAAAAATCAGGATTTCAGACAATATCTGTCCCTTTCAAATGCCATAATAATAAAAGCCTGTTCCAATAGAATAAATATATTTAACCTCCAAAGAGTTATCAGTGCATTACCTCCCTACCACTTATGAGAAAGAGATTCAACTGGCTCATGAGTTATCTGTGTTTTATGCTCATGACAGAAAGATAATCATCCTCAGGGGTGAAATATGCTAAATACTGCATAACTATGCTGAACTGGAAGCAGCTGCTCTGTTCTTTATGGGAGTGCCATTTGCTCCCACCCACACCGTACAGTCTCTGGACAACTATTGCTTTTCCTTCTGAAACCTATTTCACTGTATTTAAAACTGTCATTAAAAGTTCAGCTCCCTGAAGAGCTCTGTAAACTGGGCCACTGTTTGTAAACATGGTGATTCAAAATTGGTTCCTTAATTTCCCTGCAGTCTGCTGGAATGTGGGCTGATGTTGTTTTATTCGCCCACCGATGCACTGAGTGCATTGCAGTACAAAAGCAGCAGCAGCAGCAAAGGGTCAAGTGAGAGGGTCGCCAAACTGGGTCAAATATGCCAAAGTCCCTCTGATTCCTGCCTCCACTGTCATTCTTGAAGGGCAATTTTGGATCTCCACCTAGAGCCTTAAGGGTGTGCTGGAAAGCTCCCCGAGGATCTGTGCTTTCCTTTATATGCGTTGTTAGGCTGTATTCAGTTTCTGGAGATGAGTGTCATTTTATTTCTGTTTTGGTGTTTATTTCCTGGTTATCTGGGTTGGAGAATGGCACTCTCAGTCATCTTCCTGACTGTCTAATTAGTAATGATACAGTTTTTACAGCATGTTCTAGTGGAATCTAACCAGAAGTAATCCCACACAGAGATGAGTATTTGCTTTTACTTGCCTATTATGAACAGGCATATGATTATTTTGGTTCCTTTTTGACAGCTGCCATTTGAGAGAATGTAAGATTATAAATAGTTAAGTAAAGGTACAACATGAATGAGGTATATTGTTAAGGCTGATTCCTCTCAGGCCGTTCTTTGGAGATTTAACCTGCTTCTTAAAATATATTGAATATATTCACTTATTCAGAACAAAATCCAACAAGATCTACTGGTGTTAGAAAACATAGAAGTTTTTTAGTTTTGTTTCTTTGTAAACCCTAAAGATTAAGAAGTAAAACCTTAAGCATTAAAATTTGTTTTTCTGATCTTGATACCTTTTTAATAATCCTGACTGAATTTACAAGCAGCAGCTGGAGGCAATGGACCAGAGGGGGAACAGCTGGAGAGAGAATAGATTTCTGAATAGAAACGTCATCATGAAGCTGCTGTAGAGGCGGTTTTGTGCTTAGGTGGACTCTTGTAGGAGAGTGGGAAATTGTCTGTCACTCCAAAAGCATGATATTCTTTCTCACTTTGAGAGAAGCTTCTCCTTCCTTTCAAACACCAGATAATCTGGGCTGGGAATCCAAAGGTAATCAAACAGATGACAGAGCCTGTGCTGGCTGATAACAGAGACTGTATTAATCATGCCAGCCTTGCTGGCTACCCATCTGTGCCTGTGACAACTTTATACAACTTGCGTCTTTCCCCATTTCCTGTACTTGCCCCACCACAGTGTAAGATATGTTACACTGAATGAGCCAAATTGTTTACCTTTCTTTTCAGAAGTGAAATTTTTCATTCTAATGATGACCTTTCTAGTCATTCTTCCTCATGCACATTCCAGTTTGAATTGACTTTTTAAGCGTGCATGGCCAGAGCTGTGTTTCATGTGATGTTTCAGCACAACTGTTATCATTTCCTTAACTCCCAAGGAAGTGCCTTGTGTCAGGCATCTTACATAAGGTTGCATTTCTCCCAGCAACAGTACATTGGTGGCTTGTAGTTCATCCTGAAACAAATGGCTAGGTTTCTTTCTTTCTTTTTCTTTTCATCTTACAGGATGAAATCTTACTCCCAATCCCCAGCTGAAATTGCTGATATTTGTCCTGAAAGCTGTGACTTTGCACTTAAAAGTAGTTATTTTCAACCCCCAGTTACATCTATGTCTCAGTCTTCCCGCTCTTCCAAGACAATGCTAGAGTCCTTGCCACTTTGAGTTGCTTCTCAGCATTACATCATTCTGAGATTGCACCAGCATGCCCCTACCTATTATGGCTGAGTTGTTAATGAAAATGTGAAATATGGTTGCCAAAGATCCCTTCTCCCCTACTGGTATTCTTGTCTTGTCTATAAACTATTTTTATAGCCATTATAATATTTTTACTACCACCAATTTTCTCTAGTTTAATAATTTTCCTTATGTCCCTGCAAGATGCTTTAATTAGGTCCAGAAAAATGAGACCTATAGCATTTCTTTCATTTAAAAAATCAGATTCATTAGCAAAAGTGATAATAGTTGGATGCAGTCTACACCATATACTGCTACATTTCCTTTTTCATTTAGCATATATTTTAATTGTTTTTTGACTTCAAAATTTGTTTCAATCTTTTCTATCTTTGCAGGCAGACTAGAGGGCCAAAACAACTTTTCACTTATTTCACTTAAAAAGTCTAAATATGTTGGTTTTCATCTACTATCATGAACTCAAAAGACATGAAATATTTGCTAGTAGATCTATAATTTAGGTTATTAATTTCTAGGCAATTATCTGGCCTGTCCAATTTTAACTGCACTTTCTAATATGCTCTTTGAATAATTTCCATGCTTATAGAGTTTTCATGTCCCTTAATTTTCCTCTTTTTGCTGTCTACTGGTCTTGTGTTGCTGCAGCCTTGTTTATCCTATTTCTTTTCCATACACTTAGACTAGCCACAAAGATTATAAGTCAAATGTCTTTTGTTCTTGTCACCTTTCCTCTAAGCCTCACACTTGTCTCATCAGTCACACCAGGCTTGAGTCCTAAAGGTCAGATATGCCACATACTCAGGGAATTATCCACCTGTCAAGAAGGGTCCTGTGCCTTTGAATACTTTCTGGGGATTGGATATCTGAAATCTTTCTCCTAGTTCCAGTTCTCGAGCCTCATGTTGATCTTCAGTGTCTTGTCCTATTTCATCCTCCTTCTCCAGGGAGGAGTTGTAACTACTCTTGTTAGAAGCTGTTTACCATGAGTGTGATTCTTGCAATACAAATGTGCCACTAAGTGGAAGGGATTGGGGCTTTGCATTTTTTATTTCCTGTGAAATAGGTAGTCTGGGAATATAGGAGTACTTTCTTGAGAGATGGCCCTTTTATACTCAGAAAACAAGATTGCTACTGAATGGATTTCTTTCAGGTGCTTCTCTAAGTATGCCTGAGCATATGAAGTAGCAGCAGCTGTAATAGTCAAGAGATAGCTTTTTAATTTGAGTCTGACAGACACACAGGAACTGAACATTTTAATTTTCCTTATATAATAATTGAAAGATATAACCTTGCCTCAGTGGTAGAAAAAACCCACAGTATTTTGTCAAGTCCCCCAAAAGTTATTTATTTACAATAAATGCATAATTTAGTAGGGAAATGGTTGAAAGCAGTGCTTTTCTTGGCTTTTAGAACTGCATGGTCTGTGATGTATTAAAAACCTGGAGGGTAACTTGCACTTCAACAGCAGGATCTTGTGGCAGCTAGATAAATTAGAACAACTTACTCAACAAAGTGAGGAGAACCTTGAAATTAGTACTCTTACATACTGAAAACTCAGTATTGCTTATTTTCTCTGGACAAAAGCAATAAAGTCCAGAGTACTTGTGATAGGAAAGTTATCTTCAGCCCAGTTATGTTTTATGTTGTCTTAAGGGGGAAAGAGTGGTCTTATGTACCTTTCTTCCTTATGACAGTAGGAAGAGCCTGTCTGATTAAATTTGAGTAGCTCCCTAACTCTTAGATGGTCAAAGGACATAGTTTGTAGCATGTGAATACCAGGGTGTTTTTTGTGGTTAATTTTTTGCTTTTCTGATAGTCCACAAAGAAGGGCAGAATAAAGTGAATTACAATATTTGATTGTAAAAGTGCCAAAAAAGAGATGTGGCATTTCTTGAGCTGCAGAACTCAGTTTGGTTACGAGTAAAAGCCTACACAGGTGCAAGAGACAGTTGATATTTACATGAAACAGAGGGATAAACATCACCTGTGGCCACAAATTGTCACTTTGACAATGTCTAGAAAACCACTAGCTGCTCTAGCTTAGCACATCATCTCCCACAGCTAGGGTTTCATTTCAGAAGAAACCTCCTTAATATTTCCTGGGAACACTGTTCTAGATTTACTGATAGGATGAACATGTGTGGCTCAGGTAGGCATTCTAGCAAATACAGCCTGATGCCAAATCTTGGTATTTACTGATCTTGTGTCATACCACACAGTTCCTCAATCTGTTGTGCCTTAGAGCAACTGTTCCTCTGAGTTTACTGGAATTTAATGTAGATCATCCTCTTCTACCCCATAGAAAAAATTCACCCTGGATCTATTGCTATTATGAGAATCCTTGCTTGCTTCAGTGGCATTTAGAAAATAAAAGATGCTTTAAATAATAGCTACTTGAGATTCTGTCTCATGAGATATTTCTGAGGCCTCCTGAGTATGGTTAGGGAGTTAGAATTCACAATTGCCTGTCGTATACTATTTCTTTTGCTGTACAAATTGTCAGCAGAGGTATCTAACTTCCAGGTCTTGAATGTACTAGATTATAACTTTGAAACTGGGAGGAGAATGAGGTGGTGTTTGTTGGTGGTTAATAATTTCAGATAATGGCCCATTAAATGCTCCACCTCCAGAAGAAGCTTTCTTTGTTTGGAGGAGCCAAGGCATTCTCAGCCTGGGAACATTGAACTGAGCACCTGTCTTTTCCTGAGTGTTACTTACCCTACAGTTACAAACTCAGAGAAGTAAAATGACAAATTTAACTTCCAGAAAGTATGGATGTTTAAAAAAAAAAAAAAAATCCTTGTGAAAAAAAGATCTCCCCAAAACAGGAGAAAGGTGTTTGGAAAGATTAAATGGCTAAAACTGAAGCAGCTAAAAATGGGACTCTGATTCTTGGCTCAACCAACTTTAAATGAGTACAAGAATACCAAAGTACCAAACTCTTTTAAGTACCAAAAGAGTTGATGTCAGTGTAGCTGCAGCAGTGAAGAGCAGGTTGCAGATATAACCATTTATGTATTTTCCCAACTTTTGAGTGGTTTCTGTAGCCTATGGTAGACTCATGTTGCAGCATGCGTACAGCTGAGTTTGTTGTATCAGTTTAAGAAAAATCAGCTTCTTACCCACAATACAATTCTCTGAGAAGTTGTGTCTGTGGCCAGGGCTTTTCAGTTCTTATTACTTGGTGACAGTTTAGTGTTTGTTGCTGTTCATTGGCCAGGTGGAGTGGTTGCCTTGAAGGGGTTCTTGAAAACTTGGGGTTTGCTTCCTTCTCCTACCCAAGACAAAATGACAGAGGTACCCAGGTGGAGAACCTTCAGAAGTCTCTCCATTAACAATTTACATTTCAATGGAATTTGAGCTATTGGGATAAACAGGTGCCACCAGATGTGGATGTCCATCACCTAAATACCCCTTTATGACTTTCAAATGGCAAAAATATTTTCATGTCATCTGTTAGTTTGAAATGTTGTCCTTGATGGGCTTTTTGGGTATTTTAGACTTCTAAAAAATGTTAAAAATAGGGTTAATATTTCAGACTTTTCCATCAGTGAAGCTTACAAACAATCCCCTCTCTCTTGAGTCTTGTTTGGTTTTTGGTTTTCTTTTGCTAGATGGACAGGGAGCAGCAGCAACTGACAGGGAGGTGGACTGCTTCAGGTGCTGGGGCCTCCTTCACCAGCTCCTCACTCTTTTACATGCCAAACAAGGTGCCAAGGTGGGCATGTGATATCTTCCCTTTATGAAGAAGGTCAGAGCAATCAAGGAAGCACAATTCCATATGGTGCTGGCAGCACAGAGTCTGGCACTGACCACCGTATCTCTCATCAGTTGCATAAAGCACTTCTACCCAAGCAGGGGGTCCAAGCTCCTGCAGTGTCTTAGCTGTGATGAAATTACCACTGGGCAAATGGCCTTCTTCACTGCCCTGGCAGGATTTCAGCCAGTGCTGAGAGCAGCTGTCCTGCACGAGGTACTGCCCTGCTTGCCAGTGCACCAATATGATAGGAAGGGCAGATTGGTCTTAGATTAAGGCAGCAAAAGAAATAATCCTTTGCGTTTTCCCTTCTCAACACAACTGGAACCACTTAATCCATTACTGAAGCATTGCTCTAGACCAGAGCTTTAGCTGTTTTAGCTTAATCCAGCAACAATATATGACAAAAGCGCAGCTTTCCTACTGAATAAAACAGTTAGCTCTGACATGTTGCATTATTAAATTATTATTTCCCCCTCCCAGTTCCCATCAAATGCATCAAACACACTGTTAGGAACAGTTTGTTGGAGACAAATGACTCGTAGCAGGTTGGCGTCAATCACGAGCGGCTCGCGCAGATCGCGCTGTCAGATGCTTGGCGGGATGTGGGCCGACATCCGTCACAGAGGATCCGAGTCCTCCCCGACACATTGCAGAGGTGGTGGGGTGGCAGTGTGCAGCACATGCAGGTACTATTGGTAGGATTCAGAGATGCAGAAAGAGAAACAAACTTTCTGAGGTTTTCTTCCTTTTTTGGGGGGGGAATGTGTGCCTGTCAGTTGTTTGTCTCTGCTTACTATTCGTTGCTTGAGAAGATCCAGAGTCCACATTTCTCAAAAGTCAGGGCTGGACAGAGCTGAGATTTTGCTGATGTTGATGATTCTCTCCTGGGAGAATTGTAGCTAGGTGTCTGGGGACCACTTTTATAGATAGTAAAGATTTTTCTGACTACATGGGCTCCTGGTGGAAAACCAGATCATTAAATTGATTTTTTTTTTTTTTAAATGGGAATGTCCTTACAATTGCTTCTAAGGAGCTTCTTCCAGATAAAAGTAAGGAGAAGGGAAAGTTTTGACTGAAGGGAGATAGATGGGAAAGAAAGTAGGGGTCATAGGCAAATACAGAATAGTCTGCAAACTTTTCTACTTCATGTAAGGAACTATAGTGTCACTGGGACAGAAGATTAGAAACATTTTCCTATGTCCCAGGCCAGAACCACCACCACTGGATTGCACCCAGTGGAATAATCTCTGTCACTGGGTATAAATAGTCAATGTTTTCTACATAGCCAAGACTGACAGATCAATCACAGAACTGTCAACAGCCTGGCATTTGGTTTTGTGATGGATTTTGAAGTTCAGACTTCCAGCTGGTGACTAGAAAAGCAGAGTTCAGGTGTATGCCTACATTTGCCTCTGGTTTTCAAGACAAACTGTGTAAGACTTTTAGGATTTCTCTGAGGCACTGTGAGAACATTTTTTTAAATTATTATTTTGAAACTGTCAGTTGTACTTTTTATTTTAATAAAATTCATGGTAACTTTGTCTAAAAAAGAGGAGTTTAGAGTTGATCCTGATATCAAAAAGGAAGGTCACAGTGTAGGAAATGGGCACGATATTGGTCTGTCTATAGAGAAAACTGTTCTTACATTCCAGTGCTTCTGAACTGAAAATACACGTGAAAATACTATACAATACTTTATTATTGTTTTTATGTCTTTAAAGAGCATACAGCTGGGGTCAATTACAACTGTGCACAATAACATCAGGATCTTGGTTTTCTGATCAGATTGCACATGATGTAGTTCCTGTGGAAGAAATGCTTCTTCTAAGTTCAACTTATCTCTTTGGCACATCTTACAGGTTTGGGATTTTTTTTTGTTCATATGGCTGGGAAGTAAGAATAGCTTTCCTCTGATGGAAGCTTAATTTATAAATAATTATAATATATATTTGATTATGTGAAAATCAATAATTTGAATTTAGAGCAAGCTGAATGAATAGCTGTCAGAGGGGTCAGTGCAGACCTTGTAAGGCTTATGAAGCCTATTTCTCACACTTCTATGCTATTTTCTCTGATTGTCTGCAGTCTCCAAATGATATTGTTACCTTCTGTGCTCATTTCGCATTATTAGTGCCTTCTAGATAGATACTGATGGCTTATAGACACCTGCCTGGGATTGTTCTCAGACTGCTCTTAATATAGCCAACGTGTTTTTCAGATTGTCAGAACTAATCTTATTATGGAGTGACTTTTCACTTACAAAGACATTTATAATTATTATGAACCAAATTTTGCCTCCAGATATGTCCCTGAGTTTGCATCCTTGAGGGCTGTTCTGCCTAGGCTTTCATTTTTCAGGGTCATTCCCAATCTTCCTTCCAACCCCACGCTTGCATTGGTGAGTCAGCAAGATTCACTTCCCTCTCCCAGGAAGATCAGCACTTGCTTAACACAGTGAGTTCCCAGGCAAAACCAGCCATTTGTGTCATTGTGGATTAACCTCAGAAACAGATTCAATTGTGTTGTGCCATAAGTAATTTATTTCCAAGGACAGCTTTCTGTGCGAGCATGGCGCTGTCTCCAGCTCCCGGGCACAAGCAGGCTGTGGGCAGATTTCTGAGAGGCAGCAGGGACAGTGCTGCCTGTGGGATGTTGGAAAATAATCTCTTCCATGAAGAGATTTAGAGATTAGAGGTTTAGATTTTTTGTATTTGTTAAGGAACACGCACCAATGTATGTTCCTTAACACATACAAAGATGGGAGCGGGTCAGAACCAAGCAATGAACTCAGGGTTTTCTCATATGTCCTGGAAAATGCTTCGAGTAAAGCCCAGGTTTTCTGATAGTTGCATGACTGTGAATATTGATCCTGCAGTGTTTTGTATTCAAGAATCACTACAGTTTGATTTGGCTTGAGCAAACTATACAAGAGCCCTCTTCAGAGTGGAACTGTTATTACTTTGATGATTAAATAACCTTTATTTTTTTGGCATTTCTATCCAGCTAGCTAAGTCTCATGATCTAATTACAATTTGGTATTTTATAACTGAAGAGACTATCAAGAACCTCTAAATTTAATATTTCAGAAACAAAATATCTTGTCTGAGAGTTAAATAAAAATGGTAAAAACAAAACAGTCTTTCTTTTATTCATCACTGTTTACATTCTAGTTTATTCATAAATTTTTAATGCACAGAATGAAAACTTAATGACCCCAGCATGCAGAATTTCACTTTGTCCTGTGTCTTTTTTCTCGTTCATTCTTGGGCAAAAAATGTCCCCCATTTGCCATTGTCTAAAAATATTGAGAATAGCTGAGCAGTAGTCCCTGGCAGCAAATAATTTTCTGTCTTAATGAATGTCACCATAGAGATGATGACCATTGCTCATCTATTAGTGGATTGCCAGAATAATTTGCTATCTCATGCAATTGTTTTCTATTAGTGTAGGTTATTCAATAGGATTCATGTATGTGAAAAAAGCTGATCACACCCTTTTAAGTGTCATTTGAAAATTTGGCCTGCATCTGACTACTAAGTGAAAGTGGATGGCTACTTGAAGATGTTTTACCTGTCATTTCATAGCAATCATTATTTTTTTTAACACTTTAACACTGGGCCTCAGTCAGCAGATGAAGAACTATAGTGAGCTCAGGTTTTTCAAGTCTGAGGTTATCATTTAGGACCATTCTATGTTTTCCTTTTCACATGTAGTGAGAAAAAATAGATAATACTCCAGGTAACAGGAAGCATCTTTTGCATTAGCTTTAGGAGAACAGAACGGAACCAAAAAAATTAGTAATTCTTGTATCTCTACTTCTCTGTTCCTTTTTGGTGGTAGGGCTCAATTCTCTGTACTCAGGTTGAGGGACTTCTGCACTATGACTTTTTACTTGAGTGAAAGTGGTTTGTCAGTCTATGACAAAGAGAATGTATTCTGTGTAACTAAGCAGAAGAATCTGAATTATACACTAGAAAGGGAAAGATGGTTAGTGTTTATAAATTCATGCATAAAAACAAATTCTTCACTCTCCTGGTGCCTCAGTGGTGACTAGAGAGATGGTGAAAGGAGTATATTGTGTGTGAAGAAAGGAATATGAAGGCATTTTTTGAGATGTAGCTATTGCTGAGAGGTCACATTGGTAACAGAATTTTACTTTCAGGCTCTCAAGACTGCTAGATAAAATGTCTCTTTTAGCTGTTTTGCATCCATCTCTTCTCTTCAATACACTGCGTCGTGCAGTATTCCACTGAGTAACATCTGGCAATTCCCTTTTTCCCTATTCTTCTCTGAACAGGCTAGACATTCTTCTATTCCAGCAAAGTTGGCTGGTTTTGACCTTCTTTTGCCTAGGATGTCTTTTGAAGAAATTGTTGTACACCTTGTTTAGGGATTTCAGTCTGCAAATAGCATGTTGATTTATGTTTACTTTCCTGCAAAAACAAAGGGCATAATTTTGCTGTTGAGACAGTGTAGGAATAATAAGCTTTTGGTAAGGCAGAAATGGTAATGGGTGTTAGAGGGACAGAACTCAATCTTATTGGTGTTCAAATTCAGCATCCATCAGTGCAGCATCAACTCTTCCTTCAGAAGGGAATTTGAAGTTGTTTGATTTTTTTTTTTTTTTCAGAGTGTATAATGAAAAGATTAGGTGGGGAATTGGATTTACACTTTTCTGGGGGTACCTACGTGATCTTTTCTAGTGATAAATTCCACTTTTGCCCGGTAGCTTTTTTTTCCTCCTCATCAACATTTCTTTCTTGAGCTTGACAATCACTTCTATCACTTAAGTCACTGCAACTGACTCCAAATGAGACTCAGCCACACATTTAAAAATAAAAAGAAGCTATTTTTACCTTACCTTACTTTAGATAACATTAAAAATAATTTCACATTCTCTTGTGTTTCCAGCATCCATTCTCAAGAAAATATATGGAAATGATGCCTCTGATGTCTCCTTGGCTTGAGTGGAAAGGAGAAGCTTGAAAAAGGCTTTTCATGTGACTGTTTTTATAGACAGCCATGTGGCCACACAGAATTGTTCATTGCTGCCTTTCACTGATATGGGTCACAGCCTTCTAAGTTAATTTTTTTATCATTGTGCAAATTATCTGCCCATTTTTCTAAGGTGCCATGCAAACTAAGTAGTGTGCTTTTCTATTTCCCTGCAGACACATGCACACATACTTCTATTAATAGTTTTGGGGTGGTTTTTTTCAGCTTGTTGAATACAGATAATTTGAACTTAATTCCAAGAAAATAGGAGAGAAGTACAATTAACAATAGTACCTGCAAGTGCAGCTGAAACAATGCACAAACTTTTGTAGGTCACAGATATTTTTTTTGCTTCCACACCACTGTCTGAGAAGCAAAAACAAAAACCACAGAAAGAAAGGTTGGTACACAGGTGCAGTAGTTGCTATTGAACTGAAAACACAGTGTGGTTTTTGTGGCAGTTGCCATAGAAACAAGATCATTACAGAACATAATCCCATTAGGAGAAAACATTTTTAAACTGAGCTAATTGTACATGAGTTTATATTGCTTCTCAACCTGTTTTTGGAAGATTTCATTTTTAGGATACTAATAAAAGACTGATTAAAAGCATTACACATTGTCCTAAATTGCCTACAGAAAGAGAGGAGATGGGAATTATGTAAATTATTGCAGGTTTCCTTAGATTGAAACAGTATGATGAAGGAAATTAATTCATGTTCTCATTTCTGTATTAAAAGTCACAAGCTAGCAGCTGTACCTATATTATATTATCAGCTTGGTCACATTCTGATCTTTCTAAAAGCATTCCTCAAATGGCTCTTTTCCTTAGAGAATCTGTTCATTCCTTTAGATGTCTCCCTATTCTAGAAATTTTGGTGACATTTCCTCTGCACTGATTTGTGCACTAAGAGATGTAAAAAGCCTGTTGATAATTGACAGAAAGCAAGCTAATGGATTGTAAAAATGCAGAATGAATAAAACTAAGATGAAATGTTTCACCTGTGGGAAGGCAAAGTTGGATTTAGGAAAAAAATCTGAAAGTAAAAAGGAATGCTGAGATCTGCAGGTGCCATAAGGAACGAGGGATTTCCAGCTAAATACCCTAAGAAGTCAAATGTTCAAAAGCCTGTCCTTTGTATTTTAGCCTTGCTCCAGAGAAATGTTTCTGCCAAATACCTGTATAAAAGAAATAGAGATGTCAATGGTTAAGCAGCAGGACTGTACCTATTGAATTATAACTGAAGGGACTGTTCTGCTTAGTAATGTTTCTGGCCACCAGTCGCATTTTCATTCAAGATGTGATCTGAAGAATTCATTGGCACTGCAAGTCAAGGAGGTCAAGAGCTCAGAAAGTTTCAAAAGGGGTTTTGATATCTATATAGCTGCTAAAAATACCTGGAGTTACACAATATTAGTGATTATGCCTCTTTGTCTTCTCTGCCTTTCCACGTCTCTCTGCTCCATTTAGATCCTGTCACACCTGTGGAGCAGATGGGGTCGGTGCTGTGGGAGTCGTGGTGTGATCTATATGGACACAAACTCTCAAGCAATACTGCAATGCTATATAACTTGGGAGCAGCAAACACCACAGCTCTAGAGGCCAAACTGGATCTTGGTGTGTGGGTGTACAGCTTTATATAAGCTTTCCCTGATCTCAATGGGATCTTTTCCAGCCTACATGGATCCCTGGGAAATCATACTTTAAAGACATAAGCAGGCTAAAACCATGCATTCAACTCCAGCATGAGGGGAGGCAGAGAGCTCAGAGCCCAAATAATCTTGGTCAGGAACACATCAGAGACTGTTTTATGGAATTGGAATGTCTATAAGAAGAGGTAATGGAACAAATAGTTGGAGTTAGTGGTGACCTAACACTGTAATTGAAGTTAGGGGTAAAGCAGTGCAATTGTGAGAATTGTGAGCTGTGGTATGGTGGCTCTTGTCTAAGAATGTTGGAAGCCTGGAAGATGGCAAATGTGACACCAGGCTTTTAAGAGTTTTTAAGGACTTTTAAAGGGCTCCAGAAGAGATGATGGGAACTATAGGATGTAAATCTTGAGAGATAAATGTAAATCTGTCTGTAGTCAACAAGAATAGGAAACTTATAGAAGTAAGAGATGGGAGCCATGGAGCCATGAACTTGGCTTTAGTTTAAAATACAAACAATTAAAAAAGGTCCACCTCACAAACTCACATCAGCAGCAATGGGGACAAGCAGTTCCAGTTGATAAACTCCACCTGTAACATAATGCTTGCATTTCTAAAAGGCAGTTTGTGAGGTTCATCATAAAAAAAAAAGAAAAAGAAAATGGGAATTAATAGGCTATAACAATGAATGTCTTTATATAAATTGCCAGAAGGTAGAAAAGACAATAGGAGTCAATCACCGCTTCCTGTCATAGAGAAGTTACTGATGATGTTCTGTAGGGAACTGTGCTATTGAGCACATATATAAATAACCCAGAAAAGGTACTGAACAATGTTACAATTCATTTTTCTAATTACATTAAAGTAAACCAGTCAACAACAACAAAAAAAAGCTTGTTTAGAAAATTGCAGGAGAGCCTTATGAGGCTGTGTGGCTGGGGTAAAATGGCAGGTGAAATTCAATGTAAGTGTAAAGCAATGTGTGGGGGAAACAGGATCAAAACTTTACATATAAATTACTTGTTCTGAGATGACATTTAGACATCAGAGTGAAATTTTAGGATGAGGGCTGTAAGGATTAAAAAACTAAACAGAGAAAAACCCGAAATTGCAATCTTTAAATTACTCAAATCTGAAAGAGTATTCAGCGAGTGTTTCATTGACAGATACGGACCTGTTGGAGCAATTTCAGAGGAGGGCTAAGATGATTAGAGGAATGGAATCCCTCTCCTATGAGGAAAGGTTGAGAGAGTTGGGATTGTTCAGTCTGAAAAAGAGACAGCTCCAGGGTAACCTAATTGTGGCCTTTCATTACCTGAAGGGAGCCCACAAGAAGGGTGATGAGAGACTTTTTACAAGGGCATGTAGTGACAGGACAAGGGGGAATGGATTCAAGCTGAGAGAGAGAAGGTTCAGATCCAACACTAGGCAGAAGTTCTTTACTGTGGAGGTGGTGAGGCTGGAACAGATTGTCCAGAGAAGCTGTGGATGCCACATTCCTGGCAATGCTCAAGGCCAGGCTGGATGGGACTCTGAGCAACCTGATCTAGTGCAAGGGGGGTGTCTGTGACAGGGGGGTTGGAACTAGATGATCTTTAAGGTCCCCTCCAACCCAAACCATTCTAAGATTTTAGGTGTTCTGTGCTTTATTGGGCATCTGCTTTTCAGCAGAACATGATTGAAGGGGCATCCTTGACCTGTTGCCTACAGCCATTGTTAATCTAGACACCCTTTTGTCTCGAGCTGGAAGTGTGTACAAAGATATTTACAAAGTTCCTGTTAGTCTTAAGTTCCTATTCAGAATGAAAATCCTCCTATGAATGGTTTTCAAATTAGTGAAGTAACTTTACAAAGTTTACTGTTCTTTTTTCCTCCTCAAAAAATAACTGCTGTACTAATAGGTGGCAGTACACCCACAAATAGCAAAGAGAAATTTGATGTACAGACAGGATTCAAATATTTTTCCTCTCTCAGTAGAAAGCATGGAAAATATAAATTCCATCAGAAGAGCTTTCTTTCTCTCCTTTGCAAGAACTTTAGGAAAGAGGGAGAATAGGCAAAAAATAGTGTAATGCATCTGGATTTGCAAAAGACTGCAATGAATCTAAACAATAAGTGGAAATATTTTTTTAATCAGCCATTAAATGATACATTGAGGCACTAATAATGTTGTATTATTTAGAATGTTTTTATGTAGTCAACATGATATAAATTATTGGGATAGCATGTCACTTATTTTTGTCATGATCTACTAAAAAGTTCCTTGAAAACTCTTTGGCTATAGTTTTTCTACTTAAAAATATTTTCTTGCAGTTCAACTTTAAAAAAGAGTAATTCTTCAGCAAAAATCTCTTGTCATTTTAAAAAAAAACAAATTGCTTTTAGATAGATGAAGTGTCTCACCTTATATTTTAAAAATTGAAAATTAAGTGACAGGTCTATGGAAAGGAAGAAGTAGGAATCCCTAAAACCTTTTATTTTTAAAATTGCCTTACAATAAACCAAGCAGATTCTTATGTAAACATGTGAAAATAGCAAGGTAAAATGGCTTACTTAATCCAAAACAAAGGGGAAAAAAGTCCATTGAAAATACTGGATACTTTCACTCTCCATCCTGTTTGAAATCTTAAAAATGATCACACCTTTGCCTAACTCTGCTAGTTAAAAAGTAACTTTTTGGCCCAAATGGAATGTTTTCATTTCATTGTTCACTGCACCTCATTAATCTTGTTCTTTAAGGTCAAAGCATAACTGACTCTCTCTTTCTCTCTTTATTCTTTTTGCTTTTCCTTTTCTAAATCAACTAAAATATCCAAACCCTAAGGACAGCTATTATGCCTTCATAACAGCTGTAAGAAAAATGCACTGCTTGCAAAATAACTTTGATTCTTGTTTCCATGAGATTTTTTTAGTCACATTTAACATTAATGCCAAATCATCTAATGCTGACCTATATGGTACTCAGTTGATTTTACTAGGTCATTAAAAAAAAATTTTAGACAAAAATGTTTTTGTTTGCAGCCTTTTCAGATCATGATGCTCTGTCTTATTCTGGACAACAATAACATTTTGTACAGAAATAAATCAACAATTGTGATGGCAGAATACCATTAACCCCTGCACTCCACATTGTTCACCTCTGAGGATGACATGTCAGTGACAAGACATGTCAGTGTCAGAACAATTTTTAGAGTGAGGTTAGGTCTGCTGTGTCACTACTTAAATCAGACATACAGTAAAATACATATGAGACTGCTGCCCATCTTTCTCAGAAAGCTATTAATCCTGAGAAAGCTTTGTATCCCTGAGTCATCTAACACCTGGATGATTTCAGATTCTTAGGGTGTTAGGCTATCCAGAGACAATGGCTCTCAAGAGACAGCGTGGCCTTGTATGAATTCATTAAAACACTCCAGTTTTAACCCTGAAAGCTATTTAGGATACTGCTTTGTTTCCCCATTATGGTTAAAGTGGTAAACTTTCACTACTTCAAAACATTAATGCTGGGAGCATTGAAGCTGATGATCTCATCATGTAAATTGTTATTAAGCATGAGGAATCTTCATCTGTGCATTAAAGACTGGTCTAGATCCCAAAATGCTGAACCAAAGGTAAGCTCTTTCTTCAAGGTTGTGGTAATTTGTGCCATTCACCCAGCCACTGCTCAATTGGGTTCTCATTCAAATGATAACGTAGAAAAAAAAGGATATTTTATAAATCTTAGCTTTTTGTAATCCATGCCTTTCATTTGAAGGAGAATTCAGTTGAAGGAGAATAATTCTCCATTTTTCAGATGGAGAATTACCTTGAACTCTCTCCTTGAACGCTGTGTGCAGTTTTGGTCACTGCCATGTAAGAAAGATGCTAAGTTACTGGAGAATGTCCAAAGGAGGGCAACTAAGATGGTGAAGGGCCTTGAGGGGAAGCCATATGAGGTGTCACTGAGGTCTCTTGGTCTGTTCAGCCTGGAGAAGAGGAGGCTGAGGGGAGATCTCTTTGTGTTCTTGAACATCCTCAAGAAAGGAAGAGAAGGGGCAAACACTGATCTCTTCACTCTTGGGACCAGTGACAGAATGTGAAGGAACTGCATGAAGCTGAGTCAGGGGAGGTTTAGGTTGGGTATGAGGAGGTTTTTCACCCAGTGGGTGGCTGGGCACTGGAACAGACTCCCCCAGTCAGGCATCACAGCACCAATCCTGACAGAGCTCAAGAGCATTCAGACAATGCTCTTGGGCACATGATGTGACTCTTGGGGATGTCCTGTGCAGGGATAATGGTGGGACTCAATGATGCTTGGGGGTGCCTTCCAACTCAGCAGATTCTATGATTCTGTAATTAGTGCTGAGGTTCTCTCTCACTTACTTTTCACTTTTTCCTGCTCCAGTCACAAATGAGTAAAGCACACTGATAGATGCAGGCCTCCACTGGCCTGAGACAGAGTGTTGATTAAAGAACACACTGATTGGCAGGGTACCAATCCTTTTCAGTAACTTCAGTGATGGCTTACTAGGCTTCTGGTGTTGCTTTCCTTACTTCCAGAAGACTTCTTTAACTTCAGCATTGATTTGGGCACGAGCAGCCCATGTTATTTTACATGAATATGGTAACATGAGGTCTTGGGGACAGAGTCATACATTGAAAAGAAACTGTGATGAACAACTGCATATATATATATATTGGCCAACATTCAGTAAACACAGTTTTGTTACATTAAGAAAACTGGTGGCATCCTCTCTTAATTGCCTTGCAACTGGGCTGCAACACCCACTCCTTTTTCAAGCAGATTCTAGTAGTTCTTCAATAATTTCCATATTTTAGCTGTGGTATTTTTCTGTGTTAAAGCACTGTGTATTGATTCCGATGCTGGCTTATCAAAACATGATTATTTTTGTGATTTGCAGGCAGTTTATGAATCTACAAATGATCTGATTTTTTTGCATCAGGATTTTGTATGGCTCAATAGTATCCTTTTGAAGGAATATGTTGTCATTTTAAATTGTGTTACGCATTATTCCTTCCTGTAGCTTTGTTTATTTAAATAAAATATGATATCTTCCTAAGTTGTCTCTCTTTAGTGCTAGAGCTGGGGATAAATAGTTTACCTGTATGATCTCTGATTTTTTTTCAAAAGAAACCTGGACTATATATTTTACAGAACGTGAAATGTTCTTTTTTGCATGTTTTCTCCTCAAGTATTTTTCCCTCAGCTTTCTTTTCCTGGTTTCAGTTGAGACTGGCAGTAGAAGCCTCATAAAGTCACAAACCTCCCTTACAAGATTCCCAGCCCATCCTCCATTTTGAAGCAAAAAGAGTAAATCTTAAATCTGATTTTAAGATTAAATCTTAAGTCTGTCCAAACCAAACCCCAAGTCTTGTAAGTTTTCCACATCAGGCTGCTGTAATAAATTCTAAATTTGGGGAGGAAATTGTAAGCATGGAGCACCTTCAACTAGGAAGTAGAAATAGTTTTCATGTCTGTATCTGATGTTTCTGTTTGCTGCCTTTAAAAGTCAGTGTTATTTTTTTTAGTGTGCCTTCTTCCCTATGCTAGATTATTTCAGAACTGTGTACTATGCAAAGTACTAGATATGGGTTTGGAGAATACATTAAATTTCATCCTGTTGCCTCCCATTTTGTCACACTAGCAGCGAGCTGAGCAGTCCAGAAAAAGGCAGCAATTGTGTGCACAAAGGTTGCACATGGAGCAGCTGCTTGTGTGCAGTTTGGTTCTGGGCAATGCAGCAAAGGATCCAAACATCATTCCTAGTTCTGGGTGTTTGTATATAGCCCGATCCAAAGACCATGGAGAAAAAGGGTGCTTAAACTCTAGCAGAGTTTGAATATAAGGATAATATTTTTTCCTTTTCTCACGAGTAGAGACATCTCAAGTTCTTATTTTTTAGTTTTCAAAACAAGCAAACAAATGAACAAACAAAGACCCTTTTGTTTCACCAATGTTGATTAACTTTCATACAAGCGTATTTCCTTTGTGTTGGTTCTAATGGATTCTATTATAGTAGCTACCATGATAAATTGATTTCTAGGGAAAGGTAGCCTACTAGATAGGTACTACAGTATTCCAATTAAACAAAGCTTGTGGAATTGTTTAATACTTTGTAGGGAGGAAAAAAATGCTAAATTTTGAGGCTACACTTAATATACTCCACTTTTACAGAAAATGGCAAGTCTCCCTTTCCTTGCCAGATATTAAATTTTCTCATTTATCCGAAAGAAGTCGGATAGTTATCCCTTGTTGTTTCTGAGGCAGTAGTTTCAAAGAAAATATAATTACTGAGTTCTAATATGACTTGTGTTACTCCTGCCAAATTGCTGTTAGGACCCCCTCCAACATTAATGTATAGGATCTGATGAGACATAATTATCTAATCCCTGTATTGTAAATATGAAGCCTCAGCTTCTTTCATTCTTTTTCTTAAATTATTAAAATGATACAAATGACAGGAAAAAAAAAATCTTTTCTTGTTGCTTGAAGTTTCAGAATCACCATTCTGAGCCCCACAGAGCCTCACAGAGCTCCCCTTAATGAATATTTTGAAAAATATATCAGGAAATAAACTTGTCCCTTGAAAGAGATAAAAAGACTGGAAACTGTAAACTGTATTTTATAGAACAAATATCTTTCTAGAGAACCCACTCTATACAATAATAAGCTGTGATTTGAAAATCCCTAAAAAACAAAATTCCGCTGTGTTTTCATCAAGGTCAAATCTGTCTGACTTTCTCCAAGTATTTTAAAAAGGTTCTTGTGGGAGGAATTGGTAATGATTTTGAAAATGCTTCAGGAAGTGAATGTCACATCTGAGAATATCTAGTGTAAAGGTAAATATGTTATACATTGACAGTTGTATGTAGTTCAATGGGTAAACTATTATTGTAACAGGTTAAAGGTGTTCAGATTGAATAGGTCTTTTCCAAAAATCCAGTAACAACCCCTCGTAACAACAATCTCTGGCCTTTTCTGTGTTGGAAAGGATGATGTTTTGGAAATCTCCATCTAAGTAAATATCTTCCTCTTTTTAGTGGTAACTAAGTATGTATTTTTACAATTGCCTTTAAGAGTCTCAGGCATAGATCAGTTATGAGTTGGTGATCAGTTAAGAGTTGGTGAATTGTGATGTTCTCAGTGCAAAGAGGGAAAAAGGGATTCAAGTACCTCTGTATCTAACTGTGTAAGCCAAACACTGAAAACAGTTAAGATGGTGGTTAACCAGGAAACCAAATGTACTTGCTTATGGCAATCTAAATGAGAGGTGATGTGTTAAATAGTAATGCATTGGGACTCAGAGGATTATCAGAGAGGATGAACAATGCTGGGCAAAGGTATTCCTGGAAAAGAAATGACAGTGGCATTTGAGTGCAGTGTTGAAATAGTCCTCTCTTAGAATAATGAAAAGGAGTAGTGCCATGTGAGAACTCAGTTAATCAAACTGTCCATCACTAAATATAAGGCTTACCTGCCTTTGATCTTTGCAATGTCTCCTCTGGGAATTTTCACTGAAGCCTGGGTTCAATAACTGCTGTGGTGGTTATGTCTCTTTTTTTTTTTTTTTTTTTGAGAGACAGAGAGAGAGAGAACTAAACCTTGCTTCCAAGTAGTCCTACTGGTACTGGTAGCTGCTAACAAAAAATCTGTGCGTGTCTGGAGGGAAAACAGGGTGGCAAAGGAAAGATCTTTTTTGTCTTGCCAAGGAAAGGGAGCTTTTGGCATATTTTGGAATATGCCTGAGATCTTTGCAGTCTCTGAATTTTCCAGATTAAAAAAAGAAAAACCACAAAGTCAACTGACTTATTCAATTTTCTACTAATATTGCTGTGTTAGGGTATGTTGCTTTCAGATCCCATCTCCAGAGGTTAAGAAGGTTAAGATGCTAAAGACAATTATTATTTTTTGATTATGCTAGGAAAATATAATTCCATAATTGTATTACTTTCTATATTTTCACCTGCTCGTGCCCTACTGTCCACTGTCAGAGAATGATTAAGATAGAACTTTCATCTGACTGAGTATGGCTAGCTTCATGTTGTAGTTTTGGTTGAAATCAAAACATGCTTCTGAATTTTTATTTTAACACAGACACCTCTATCATAACAGAAAAGGACAAAACAAGATGGTTTTTAATATCCCACTGATAGAAAATGTAAGAATAGAAAAAAGGAATAGGCAACTAAATGTCCTTGGGTTCTCCAATTTTCCGGTGGTTCTGAGGATCTTTTACACTTAATTGGCATTTCTGTGGGTTTCTAGTAGAGCATATAGCTTTGTAGATGCCATTTTTGTTTGACCTCTTTGGTAGTTCTTACAAAAATTTAACAAGACTGGAAAAGAAGAGACTGACTCCATACATTTACCATAGTACAAAATTGAATTATTTCCTTTTCCCTCTTTCTTATTTAAGTGGTAAACAATATAAAAAGAATACCTTCAAAATGACCTAAGTAACCCTGACTGTCCTACAGCACTTGCTGGACATTTCTAATACAAAATGAATTTGTTAGCCACTCCAGAATTTTTCTTGAAAACAACTTAGGGGATATGTTCTGAAAGTTCGATTCCGTTCTGAAAAGTGACAATACTAAAGTGTCACCTTTTACCTTATCAGGTCTGTTCCATATGTGTTCAGAGTTTTATCTGCTGACTCCCGTGGCAAATATATGTCTCTAATGCTTGTTTTACTCATGTTCATCCTCCAGAAGAGTCACAGCTCCATGAAGAGATCTTGATTCTGCTCCTTTCTGTGTATATTTGTCATTAAAAGTGCTTTCTGAGTTTTAATTAAAGGATACATCAGATAGCCTCAAGAGACTGTATCCAACCCAGGGATGTTGCGCTAGTTCAATATATACATAGATGGAAGTGGAATTACTGAGATGTGATTGCAGATCTAATTAGTTCTGCACATACATTATTTACTGATGGTCATGTAGCAGAGAGGGAAGATCCAGGCTGACTTCTAATGCACAATAATTTTTTAGAATTGCTACTGGGAGAGGATCTGGGAAGAAAATTGCCCATCTCTAAAACAGATTTGATTGGAAATTTCAGAGAGACATTAAATTCTGAACTCCATCCTGCCATTTTTACAGGACTGCTTTTCTTAGAATAATTCTTTGGATTCCCAAGCAGTGGAGTGTGTCTAAAGGAAGACAACAGAGAGGGTGGAGGGTATAGAGGACAAGTCTGCTGAGGAGTGGCTGCAGGAGCTGGCATTGTGCACCCAGGAGAAGATGAGGCCCAGCTCCCTGCTGGAGTTTCCTGGAAGGAGGCTGTAGCCAGCTGGGAGTTGGTCTCTCCTCCCTACCAACAGTGACAGGACAAGAGGGAACAGGCTCTTGGCCAGGGGAAAGTTGCACCAGGGGAGGTTTAGATTGGATATTAGGAAAGATTTCTTTATGTAAAGGGCTGTCAAACATTGGAATAGGCTGCCCAGGAAGTGATGGAGTCACAGTCCCTGGAGGTATTTAAAACTTATGCAGGTTTGGGACTTGGGGACATGGTTTAGGGCTGGCAGTGCTGGGTTAATGACTGGACTCAATGACCTTAAAGTTCTTTTCTAACCTAAATGATTCTAGGATTCTATGACAGTGAGGTCATTTTAAAGTTTCTTGATTTGTGTTTTTTTGGCCTTATGTACCTGAGAAATGTGAAGGATGCTATCCTTTAATCAATTTCTGTTCAGAACTGTTGCAGGATATTATTTTTATCTTGCTAGTGAGACTTCTTTGAGTATATGACTCATGTATGCCATGCTGCTGAGCTTATATTTATTATTTATACAGCCATGCATATTCCATGAAATGGACATGTCTCTGTCACCTTCATTGATGTCTGAAGTTTTATGGAGAAAAAAACAGCTCTAAAAAACAGCTTTTTATTTAAGATGGATAGGAAGGGTTCAAAACACAAGCTTTATTTCCCTTTAGATCCAAGTTACATCAAAGCCCTTAAGTTTTCTCATGGGGATTAACTGAAATTCTGTAATTTACCATGGGTTGATATTTGAATGCTTGCTTTCTATTCAAATTTCCCAGCTTCAACAGAGCATAAGTTCCTCACTAGGAAAACGAAAAACATTTAATCATAAAAACATTATTGTGATGCTCACAAGCTTGGAAACCATGGTAATTAATATTGTATAGAAGGGAAAACCTATAATGGGATTAAAATTAAGAAAAAAAGGAAAAAGCATTTCACCTCTTCTCCAAAGCTCTTCAACCCCTCAATGCAGTACATTTGGAATCTTTAGTAGATTAAACGTATAGCAATTACATTGGAAGGTTCATAGGACTAGACTTATGCCATATTATTCAGTTGAATGCAGTTTTAGAAATGAGTTATTACAGTATTTTCATATTTTCTGCTTGCTTTGCCTTTATGCACCATTTAATTTACAAGTGTTATCTAGCTGCTGTTAGTAAAGTTTTCACCTAGGAGAGATCTATAGGCTTTTGTGGGTAGCTCTTGTTCACTCCCTGGATGATCACTTATTTTAATGAGAGAAATAAACATGGTGGGAAAGGCTCTTAGGTGAATTGTTTCTATCTCAAAATACTTTTCTGCATTAGTATCATCCTTGATGCAGCAAAACCAAAAAACCTTTCATAATTGCTGTGATATACTATTTTAATAGCCTGGTGAAATAGAAAGAATAAAACTGAAATGCTAGTTCTTGTGACTGAACAGAGAAGAGAACAACAGAGATGGGTGGAGGTGGAGAATCAGGTTAAGCCAGCTCAGTGACTTCTAAAGCCAGCACAATGTTGGGGCACAACACATGTGACACCCACAAAAGAAGCTGTCCTGTAAATCTGTTACTCTCAATGCATTCGTGTCTCAGGGGATTGAATGCAATTGATGTGATGTTGGAATAAATAAATGAACTCTGTGTTATTCTTTGCTTAGTAGGCTATTATAGGGCTCATTGCTTCAGGCTGTTGACCATCTTGTTGATGACATTTTTGTCCATACATTAGGGAAAGGTGAATCAATATTGGTTATTAACAGTCCTTTTGTTGCTGTGAGCCTCCCTTGCATATGGGATATGATCACAGGATCAGCTATGATGCTCCCAGCTCAAATATTGATTCTACGCATGAAACAGAAATATAAACAGCAGAAGCCAGCTTCTGCCTTGCTCAAACGGTTTGCTGTCCCCTGCTATAAATTATGATGGATCATTTTTAAGGATCACTTTTCAGTTCATTGGGAAGAATTCTATTTTTCAGATTAAAAAATAAATTCAGCCATGGGCATTGTCACTGATCTCAGTCAATAGAAGCTCAGTCATCAGCACCTTAAGATGTCTCTGTATTCTGCTTGGATGCTGTCTCATCCATTAAATATTCCTCTCTTGCCTCCTCAAGATTGCACTCTGGATGACCTGGTCATTTTTTTTTCCCAGGAGCATGGGACTAATTTTGCCTAACTTTAGCATTGAAACCTTAAGTGTTTAGTAAAAAAATCTGGGCCTACTGTAGTCCATGGAGGAGACCTCTCAATGGGCATTTGTAGATGTTAGTCTGAGATACAGAAGATAAATTGTCCACAGGAACATCGCTTCCCACTGCCAACATAAGCAGTCTGGTCAGCTAGCTGTGTGTAGGGGCTTACTTTTTAATCTAAAGAAAGATTAAGCTCATCCTATTCAACACTGTCTTCCAAGATAGTACACTGGCCTAGGCAACATGCAAGGTGTAATGAATGGTAAACCAAACAAAAAGGGTCAAAATTAAACTACACAGTTAAAAAAATGGTGTGCCAAAACACACAGATTGTATTGACTCTGGCATGTAAAGATAGACTGTTAGATATTTTATTTATATGTTTATCTATCTACCTCTATATCTATCTATCTATCTATCTATCTATCTATCTCTGGACTCAATATCTAGAAGGAAATGAATCCTGAGGAAATCTGAATGATTTGTTCTATTATTTCTCACTACTTTAACAGCCATGTTGTCTCCTCTACTATGTTACTTGAAATGACACATATATTTAATATATATGATTTTAGTCTGGAGGAAGTAAAGGAATATGATCCCCATTTCACAGGTGACAAAGTGTGACAGGCCAACTAATGCCTGAATTTAGGCTCCTTTCTGATTCAATTTCACTAGTTTTAGATGATGAAAAATTGAATTAACTTAGAAGGAATGGTAGTAGAACCTTCAACTAATTTCCCACAATATAGCTTCACACACCAGATCCCTTTTGTTTTTTCTATTTATTGTTTGTGAAAGTCTGCTGTCTCATCAGTCTTTGTTTAGAAAGAGAGCATTTTTTCCTTGGAAGAATTTGACTATCCTATTGGACACAGCAGCAGCATTTATGTACGTCTTGAACGCAGCCTGAATAATCAGCCAGTTCTGAGAAAAAAGGTGATAGGAATTACTTCTTTACTTTTGAGAGATGAGACAGAGGGATGTTTTGAAAAATTTGTCGTTCTTTCCTCCTGGGTTCTTTTGGGTGAGAAGTTTCCCTCTCTTCTTATTTCTGTCCAAAATTTTCTTCCTTATATCTTCTCTTTTCCCCTGAACATAATATTTTAAGGATTTGGACAGTGTATTTTTCCTTTGATTTTTTCTTCCTGTTTTGGCACTGCCAAGTATTTGCATCACTATCTACTTTTTAGTTTTTCAGTAAGAAACATAGTGTGCTGAGTATTCTGGTTGTGATGTTTCTCCCTGTTGATTCAGTAGTTTCGAGAAAAACTTTCTCATTTGCAGCATCCCATAGTGATTTGTCTTTCTTTGTTGACCTGACATTATCACAATGACACACTTAACTAGTTTTAGATGGCAGAGAAACAGCTAAAGCTCTGGTAGTCAGTGGAGAGCAGAACACAGAGCTGTTAGAGTATCAGCCATGCTCTGAAGACTCCGCTCTCCTTCTCCCTCCCCATGGGAAGGAGACATGGCTTTGCTGACATGCCAGCAGTGAGGTGTGCTGATTCTGGGCCAGTGAATCTCTAGCCAATTAATTAGATGCTAACAAAGAGTTAACTGCTGCACAGGTAGAGTTTCACAAGTATTTCAGGTAAGGATTACCTTTTCTGAATAACATGGGAGCAGGCAGCAGGGGAGAAGTGCCATGCATAAAAACACTGGGAATGCTCTCTTTTCATTCAGAGACCAAGTCAGCACAGGTCTTCCTAAATTTATGCTGCTGGCATAAATGCCTGTATCCATTGTGCATAGAATTAATCATACTTCTAAAAACATGATCAGCACTTTCCCATTAATTTCAGTGAAGCTTGGGTCAAGACTGAGTTAATTTCTTCTTTTGGTTGCTATGAAGTCATATTTGTTAAGGATTTCATCTGGTTCAGCTTCTTCTTCTTCTCTGCTACTGCAAGAATGATATGGTAAAAATGAGACTGTTTAGATAGTACAGCCCAAATTGCAAAACACCCATGGCTGTATAGCAGCAACTTTGGTACTTAATATTTTCTGTCAGTTTCTGTTAAGACATTGGATTTAATGCAGGGGACTGACTGGCAAGATTCATTCCGCAGTGCTGGTTGGGAATGAGAAAAGAATCCCTTTTTCCTCTTCATTTTTCAACATTCAGCCTTTGGTAGGCTCCAACGGGGGACTTCCAGGTTCCCCTAAAAGGTTTGAAATGTGTCAGCTCCAGAGACTTCCAGCAAGACCTGCAATCCCCTAAGACACTGCTAAAAACCCCTCCTGGGTGCCTGTTTATTTTCTGCCAGTGATGGCGGCAGGCTGCTGATCTCTTCAAAGCAGGTCCTGTGGTCAGAAAGGTGCTTGCCTCCCCCTCCAAGGATGAATGTCTGTCAACAAGGTGGTTCATTGGCATTCTGCTGTGAAGATGGAAGAAATCTGCCTGTAGCGACACACCACTGGCAAGGTCGGTGAGACAGAGAGAGAAAGAAAAGAGTTTGCAAGGCTTTTGCTCTCAGTGGGGGAAATTAAAGGTGGCTTGTGTTATAAAATATTAAATAGTGATTTAATCAGCAGTGAGATATGTAAGTGAGCTTAATTAGAAATACATATTATTCTTTGACTTTAAAGCACAAAATGAAAAATTAAAGCAATCTTAGAGGATATGTAATCAGCGAGGAATAATATGTTGGAAAATGAGCCTGATGTTGTAATTGGTGTATGCAATTAAAATTAATTAATTTTAGTTAGCATACATGCATGCAAATATGAAATCAACGAATTTCAGATATTAAACTCATAATTATAGTGATACTATTGCCAGAGCTAGTGACAGAGGAATTGACTTTTCAATGGTAAATACTTGCTCTTCACATTTTCTCTTTGCTATCATATCAGGCTGAAACATAATGATTAAAGCTATTTGATCAGGCATGATTAAAAAAAAAAAAAGTTTAGATTCCCCCTCATTTTGGCTTGTGCTTCCTAGCTTCTCAGCTGTATCAGTTATACTCACCTCTGGGGTAACTGCAAGACATTTTTTGATCAAGTGCAATTTGAGTTTAAGAAGTTCCCACCCACTCACTCACTGGTTGATAGACTTCCCCCCCCGGGCCCCTGCCAGATTGCTCTCCCTGTCTCTTGCTAATATAGTCTTGAGGAGATGTGCTGTAAGCCAACTCATGGAATGATCTGGCTTTGTGAAAAAAAAATCTTCCCTCTGCTTTCCCTGCAGATTCTCTAATAACTGTTCACCAAACAAAGTGATTTTCTTCATTTCACCTAAGAATAAAACCCTCAATGCTTGCAACAAAATTATTCCAGTTTATTAAATTCCAGTGTAAGGAAATTGTACAGAGCAGCAGCCCTCTCAGCTCTGGTCAAAATTTGCTTTAAGTCTTTCCAGTTCCTCACTTTGGAGACTGACAACATATTGTTACAAAAGCTCCTGCTTTTCCAAAAGTCATCCAAGGTAACATAGGAGCAATTGTAACACTGAATGATTATATTGCTACCAAAATGAATAGAGTCTAAAATTACAGAA
Organism: Melozone crissalis; assembly: GCF_028551555.1. NCBI lineage: Eukaryota > Metazoa > Chordata > Aves > Passeriformes > Passerellidae > Melozone > Melozone crissalis. Next base: position 49,500,477 of record NW_026535794.1, on the reverse strand, counting down.
GTAACAATGACTAAAGCTATTATTAAACATTAGAGAGGGTACATTATGCTTTAAAATTTTTTGATCCAGTTTAGCCTAGTAATCAGCACCACATTAATCCCCTTCAGATTATACATGCAACCAAAACAGAAAGCAGACCCCTGTTGGCTCAAAGTGTCATTAAAATAAACGCTTTTAAAACAGCTTTAAAGTAAACTTCCTTGTTCTCCCATGGTACAAACGTACCTGTAAGAAGAATTCAAGGACATTTGCTAAGAGAGAAGGAGAGGAAAGATGTGCTGATGAGTGAAAAGGAGGGCAGAGCTCCCCTGCTTCAGTCTCTGCATACCTGCATAACCAGCACGCTGTATTCCACCACGCCTTTGTTTATCTTTTACTCCAATATTCTTTCCTGCTCTGGCAGCGGTCTTTTCACTGAAAATATGTTTCCTTACTAAAGTCTCCAGGTATTTAAAAGCAGCCATTTCTCATATGGGGTATCTTGCTCAGGTTACAGGAGCAAGGTTCATGGAGAGGATGCAGTAATCCCTGAGGGGCGATTAGGCAGGTACTGCTGCCAGTACACCTTTGTGCTCAGCCTGTCGATTTGGTGAGGAGAGATGAAGCTGCATTTACTCTGGCTTCCTCTGCCTATTTCACGTACCTGTAGGTTTTTCTTTTGACATCCCTTCCCTCTCATTTGCACTGTAGCTTGTTAGTGTGCACACTGTATGCTAAATGCAAATTAATGTATTGACGGAATGATAATTAGGTGATGGTAGGTTGTCTGTGCAGAAAGATCATGTTTGTGTAAAAATGGAACCTGAGCAGAGTTATACAATCACCAGGAAAATGCCTGATTTGTCTAAGCATTGCCACTTTTATCCACTGCATGCAATAGCAACAGGAATCAAAGCAGCTAACTTTCCTTCGTCTCAGGACAAAGGTGCCTGTTTGATTCAGCTTCAAGGGCTGCATGCACAATCAGACCCCTGGAGATTCTGAAAGGCAGGAACCAGAGAGATGCTTCAACAAAGTTCATAGGGAGGAAGCTGCCTGCATGGAAAGAAAAAGATTGAGAAAGGAAATAAAAAATGGAATGGGACATGAATACACTCTGAGGTCACAGAAAGGTCTAAAAGGGGAAGAAGATATTCAGAAAGACGCTTAGGATGGAAATATAGTTGCTGTTAAAACCAAACAGAGACATTACTTAGGTTTAATGAAGCTGAATTTAATCAAGAAGGAATTGAACAAACTGTTTGATGGTTGCACATTGTAATGTAACAACACGGTGTGACAGCTTTGCGAAATGGTGCAAATGCTGTCCCTGCCCCCACAGGGACGGAGGTGGAGCTGGCAGCCTGCACAGTGGCCCAGCTCCTTTCCCTGTGAGGAGGGGTCAAGTCTCTGGGGCCCCTTTCCCTGGCAAGTGTGGATCTCAGGTGCTGGAACGGCAGGGGAGAGGACTGCCCTGGGGCGCCGTGTAGCAGCCAGCTAAAAGTGAGAAGAGTCAAACTGGGAGCAGCTGCATGATTAAATCTCCTCTATTCACTGGGCCACTGCTTTCTCAAAGGATCTTCTGCATATTTTCTCCAAGATGTACGCCTCAGCTCTGCCAGCCACACGGCAAATGTCAAGCATGGTCGGCCCAAATTCTGTGTAGAGAACTGTGCTTGCACTGCACAGTCCCTGCTTCCAGAGGTTTGGAGGAGCAGACATCCAGCAGGCTGTGTGACACCCTGGCCACCCTGCTGTCACCTCTCCCACCACAGAGTTGCTCTGAACGAGTGCTCAAAAGTAGGGTAATGCAAAAGTAAACACACAGCTGCAGTTTCTGGGGTCAGACCTCTGACTTTGGGGACTGCTTTGTTTCCCACTAGCGATTCTGCAGCTTACTTTATTTATGCTTGCTTTAGCTGCTCCACTTCTAACAGTGTGGCTCCTGGCATGCTGATATAAGGTGCTGAACAAAACGTGTGCTTCTATGGGTTCCACACATCCTACTTCCTGCAAAGCTGCAGTGCAAAGAGAGCAATTTAAGGGCAGGGACAGCAGTTCAGTCATGCTGACCCTGTGCATGTGCTGCCCTGCTCTCTGAGGCTGGCTATCTATCCAGCGCCCCATGCCAGCTGTGCTCAGGGCTGGCTGGCACAGCGCCATTGTTTGCATTTTCCTTTTGGCAGATTAGTGTGTCTCAGAGAAAAACAAGAGTGTCTGAGGAGGTGAGTGCTTGCAGCATATTTCTGTGGCAGTAGCTTTTGCTGATGCACACACGAAGAGAGCCAGGTGAGACTCCACAGTGTGTGGCCACACAGTGGCCATGAAATTTGAATGAAAGGAAGAAGAGATAAGAGTTTAATTTACTCTCTTGCTATTTGGGCAACTGATATGAAGAAGTTAGTGATTTTGCTGTCCATGTGGCTATACAGTCATCCTGATCTACTGAAATTTCACTTTCACGTGGCAGAAGGTACCAGCCCAGCTAAGATACAGGGTTTGTTTTCTTTTTTCTGAGTGAGTGAAAACAAAGGGACTGAACTCTGCTACTTTAGAATGCAGATGTATTACTCTCATCAAATTTTACTATCAAATTTGAAGGTAGAGTTTATGGCAGGCCATTATTTCGTTTTTATGCCCTGAGAACTTTTGAATGGTTCTTTAGGAAGGAATGCTTTTAAAGTCACCTTATTTTGTCCCCTTTTCCATCAACAACTGTTGTTGGTAGTTGCAGTAAAAACAAATTCTGATGTGTGAAAATAACATGCTCTGTTTGCTTTTCAACATGGAGAGATTAAAGGAAATAGTGTGATAATTATTAATTTTGCTCTTTTAAGTGAATCTACACATTTTTCATCTGTCCCCACTCATTTTCCTGAAAAAGACATTTTTCTTTTTATCTGATTTTTGTCTGATAGCTATATCTTGAGGTTGGAAATCCCTGTCCTGTTCCTCCAACCAAAGCATAAAATAAATGCAAGCAATATAATCTTGAATTCATATGAATACCTGAGGAAGGAAGAGATGGGTCACTCTAACATGAAAGTCTTTTATGAGAGCAGTACTATAATTTGATCAAAAGGACTAAGCTTTGCTTAAAATTTTTTGACTCACTGAATGTTTTTGTTGGGTACTGAAATTAAAGCTATGAAGAGAAACTACTTTATTGCTTGCATTACATTGTGTTGTGACCAGTCATCAGGGAATTTAATCATCACCTTCTAATTTTAGGAAAAAAGAATATTTAAAGAGCAGAGTATGGTGACATACCAGTTCAGTGGTATTTTAGGAACCTAGTTGCTCTGCCTGCTGCAGAAATTTTGTGTCACAACTTTGTGCTTAGACCCTCTTGCCATAAGGGGGAGTGAGGCTTTGAAATTATAGAAGATTGCTATTGGACCAAATGTGTGTGGCATGAAATAGTGAGGCATTGGCAAAACAACAGGAAGGAAAGTTACATGGCTGATTGTACACTTAATCTTTGGTTAAGTGAGGAAGTCATATGAAATATGTAAATAGAATATGGATTTTGTGTTGGTCGGGGAATTGAAATGGGCCAGTATTCAATCACATTGTATTGTTGCTTCTCACAACTTGAAACAGATGTAATGATACTTGTAAAATATATAGGCTGCAGGAAAAATAAGTTTCATTAAGTATTTTTAAATTTTCATTTTTACCCCAGGTAATAGTGTAGAACAATGGTGATCGTGGATGTTGAAAAGTCAGGCTCCTGCCACTTATAAGATTTTCAAAAATTGGTTAGGTTAATGTGTTTAAATTCAAACTGAATGGATCATTTAATTTGATGCCTCCAGGAACAGAAAGAAAATGCCATGTCTGATGTGACAAAATCTTTTGTTCTTAGAGTCTCCATCCTGCATACGCTTAAATTCCTGGTTCTGAATTGCCTTTTGGAGTTTGAACATTCTGAAAGTGATGAGAAGTACAAAGGCAGTTGAAGGTACAGTGGTGAAAAGTATATTGTAAAAGGAAACTGAAGATTAGCAGGAAATTGCACTCTTACTACTGGCTGGCTTTAAAGTGATTTGTGAGCAGGTTAAATAGTCTTGTGTCGTATCCCATGCCAGGATCCTAAATATTTGTCAGCAGTTGTTCTGCTACTGCCGCTAGGAAAGGATGCATTGACAGGTTTCTTGACAGGTCTGCATGCCTAACTTGGAATACTTTATGGTCCATGCTGCTGGAAGATATTCAGCTTCCCCAGGGCTGGACCAATCGAGCAGAGGGCTACTGGAGTATGAGGGGGATATTCTACAGCTAAGGGTTTCCAGAGAACAAGGTCCTTTTCTCTGGGGTGCTCCTTTTCACCGGGTGGGCTTTGGGTCTGAGATAATGCTGACACCATTCCTAGGCCAGCCGCTCAGTATGCTGCTGAATGTCTCAGCAGGCGGGCAACAGGAGAAACTCAAAGAACACCTGGAAGCTTTTCATTTGGCACAGTGCATCTTAAATCAAAGCTGTAGCTGTGGGAGGGCATTTTCAACTGGATAAAACAGTTGTAGACACCAGATCCTCAGCTGGGCATCTACAGCCTGACCTGCAGTCCTTCAGGTTGAAGCTCCAAACTGACCATCTCAAATCTCATTTAAGAGTCTTGGAAGCCTCTGGTTGACTTAACACGCACAAAACAGTAGCAATAAATTCCTGGATCAAAGTGTACAAAGAACTTCTACACCTGCCGTGATTTATTTTATATCTATCATTATCAAACGCAAAGGTGGCAACTCATCCCTTTTTTTCAGTTTCTTGTAATTCGCTTGTAATTTTACCAAGCTTCAGAAAGTTAGGCAAACATTTTTTGTGCTTGGTGTCTGCCTTAGACTGATGATTTGATGGTATTGCTGGTACTTTGTTTTCTGCCTTACGATATTTAAAGGAGCTTTATATACCTTTTTTTATTCTTGGGTTTTAGCACTTATGGTTCTGATTAAATCTCAGAGTTTTAGTATTTTCATCTGAAAGAATCAAAGGAAAGCCTTTCACTGTCATTTGAAGGTTAATTGGTGTGTTCTTTGGGGCATTCATCTTGGGACAGCAATACCCAGATGACAAAAGAAAAATGTGTTTTATCCAAGGCACTGACCTGGCAAAACAATGGCCTTTGACTGGGCTGAGAATTCAGTGTGATTTCTCTGCTTCCTTGAAACAAAGGGAGAAGCCTCCAACTGCAATGCAGATTCCTTCTCCTGTGTTAGACCCACCTCAAAGATCACATGCAACTTTGCTCATACCCTTGTGCCCGTTTATCACCGTGGATCTGATCACTGCCAGCAGTTGGGGTCTTTAATCTGATAAATCTGACAGGAGATGCTTATGCATACCATTAGGAAGGCAATATTCCATATGCTCTCTAATTGGTTTGAATTTATCCTATTATTTCAGCATTTAAATGTTGCTGAACGTAATTTAGATGTGTCAGGCTCATAAAGTGTAGGCTCTGGTGGGAGTTCATTATTGAAAAGGGATACATCCAGCAAGTCTTTTTCTGGCTCCAGGCCCAAGCCCTCAGCATTCTGCTTACCTCACGTGTAGCATTTGTCCGCTAGCTATACTCCTACAACCATGCTGAAGTAGTCTCTGACATACTCTTTTTATTGCTTCCCCTCCAGTATTTCTTTTTTTCCATCTCTCAGGGTGTGTATATAATTTGTTGATTTAAGAGCGGGATAGCTCATTCAGAATGTGTGGTTGGCAAAACCAGGGTAAACAAAACAGGCTTTTGTGAGGATGCTGGAAGATGTGAAAATCATCCTCCATGATTAGTGACTGCCTGGCTAATGCAATGAAACCTGACAGCCAGTATCTTCTAATCTGGGTCTCGTGGCCAGTGCTACTATCCACTTATTGAAACTGATGAAAGATGAACCTGTTCTTCATATGGGAGAACTCAGCCAGTGTACATGGCAAACACTGAGAGCTTTTATTATTTTTTTAATCTCATTTTAATCTCTAATGGGGAAATTTGGAAGGCAGTATGAAAGTTTGGGTCTGCACAGTTTTGACATATTTCTTTAACTGTAAAAGCCTCTCTGAAGAACATGTTGAGCTCCATGGCAGAACAGATGTGAAAGCATGCTAATACCTCCAACACATGTGCACTCGCATGGCACAGTGGGTAATGAATGAGTCAGACTCCAAGGAATTTAGTTTTTGTCATTCATCTCGGTAAGAAAAGTTTTTATATGCATGTTTTACATATATTTGTAAGCAGAATTTAATCCACTGCTGCACTTTAGGGAGAAAAAGTCTTTATACCCACCCCACTTTATATAGCCTTCTCCTTTTATAAGGTGCAGGCATTCTGTAATGGCCTATACTCCTGCTTTAGTGACAGCCTTAGTCTCTCAAAGAGGAGTAATTTTCCCTCTAGGCAGATTCCCTCATTCCAACAGCTTTGTGCAGCCCCTTTACGACATCATCACAAAGCAGGAAGGCCAACAATGCCTTTTAACCGCAAAGAAATAAGAAAAGGCTTACAGGAGAGGTATGACCTTATTATTAGACCTGCACCAAAATAAAAAAATAGGCATGCATGTGCCTGACAGCCTGCCTTGCTGGTGTTGACCATCTGATTCCATGAAAAGATGCCTACAAGAGATTTGCTGTAGACATCTACAAAACAGTGACCTCACAGACATGCATAAATTAGGACAACCAGAGCTTGCAAGCATGGTGTGGGCCTCACACCTCACACACTTTTCTCACATTTTTCATTGAGTTAGGCTCGTGATGTCAGCAGGAAAGAACTCTCTCTGGATGTTGAGAGGCAGTGTCTAACATACTTTCTGCCTTAACACATACTGTCTTGGTGTCACATTCACAAAGCAAACCGCCAACATTGCACCCCTTTTAACTATTCCTGAATATGCACTTTGGAGATAACCCTGAATTTCTTTTCATCACTCTTGGTGATGAAGCCCCTGGTTCAAGTACACTAGGTTGGATCTCTTGAGGGTGAGGCAGATGGTGGTGTTCTCCATGCTCTAATATGTCTGCCTGCAGCAGTTATAGATGCATATGGAGTCTGAAAATCCTTGTTCTCTGGGAAAAGTGGGGTTAGCAGTTAGAGAGACTAGGTACACAACAGGCTTGTTAGAATTAATATAGTGTGTTTTCATTTCTCTAGAGTTAGGAAGCATATATATTATGAAGTTACAATAATAAAATCCTTTCTATATATTTATTCTTATCCTGAAATGTTTGGTGCAATATATAGCCCGCTGACCTCCATCTCTAGTATAAATTGAGTAGAATTTCTTGCTGAACCTTCTTTTTCTCTCTTTTCCCCATCTCTTACAGTATGACTCACTGTTGTCAATTGACATTCCTGTTGGTAACTTACTCTCTTCTCTGGCTTGAGGCTCTGTAGCTGTTAAATAACTTCTCATACTGTGCTTAATAATAGAAAACCATTTTCATATCTAGGTAGACAGATTTTTCCAAACTGGTGGCCCAGACAAATCCTTTGAAGATAAATCTTTGAAGTTGTTCACCTGAGGTGTTTTATCCTTGCCTTTTTATTCTAATTTGTCTTTTTTTTTTTTCAGAGAATTTAACTACTCCTGTCCTTTAGTTTAAGTCTGGCCACTTAAGTCTGTCCCACCCAGAGGTGGGGCAATATCACAAAGATAAACACATGATAAAATTTTCCACATATTACTGCACTACTTCCAGTGCGGGAAGATTTTCTATCAGTCTACAGTTTACGGGAGACTTTCTACCAGTCTCCAGGATAGATAAATGTCTTTTCTTTATATAGAATCACGGAACCATTCATATTCAACTCTAAACTATACCCCAAGTGCCACATCTACATATTTTTTTGACTACTTTCGCTGATTGTGATTCTACCATTTTCCTAGGAAGCTTGTTCCAACGATCAAGAACCTTTTAAATGAAGACATTTTTCCTGATATCTAATCTAAACTTCCTCTGCTGCAACTCGAAGCCATTTCCTCTTTTGTTACTTGTTACTCGAGAGAAGAGACTGACACTTGCCTCGCTACAACCCTTTTTTGGGTTGTTGTACAGAATGATAAGGTCCTCCCTGAGCCTCCTCCTCACCACTCCTTCCATCACTCCTCCTAAGACTGGTGCTCCAGACCCTTAACCAGCTTTGTGGCCCTTCTCTGGACACGGTCCAGCACCTCAAGGTATTTCTTGTGGGGAGGAGCTCAAACTGAACACAGCACTTGGGGTGTGGCTGAGTACAGCAGGATGATCCCTGCCCTAGCACTGCTGGCCACTATTCCTGATACCAGCCAGGATGCCATTGGACTTCTTGTCCACCTGGAGATTGCAACCAAAAGCATAATCTGATCTCAATTTGGAAATAACTTCTGTTTCACATCTTTTATCCTTATATAATCTCTTTGTTTTTAACTGATAAATTTAATCTACCTTGTGAAAACTACTTTTTTTCAATATGTTAGAATGAAGTACATTGCTTTTGAAATTCATATCACAGAACACCACCACCATCACCATTTGAACATGTATTTATAAAAGCTTTTCTTTCCTGTAGTCCGCTTGGACAGATAATCGGGTGGGGTTTTTTATTATTTTTACTTCTAAGAGATAGATGCATTGAACAATGTGCAGATGTCATCAACCTGGCAAGTGGTGTCAGAAATCACAAGGAGATAGATGCTGGAACAACTCATGCTTTCTTCTCCCTGGATAAAAAAAATCATCCTTCTAGTGGCCTCCCTGTGTGAGTATATGCAAGTAGGACATACACTTGCAACTAACTGGTTCTGATGCGTGGGATCAGAATAATAATGACTGATTTTTAAATGGTTATATATAGCAGAATTTGAAAACTTATTGACCTGTGGGATATGTTGACTGCTGAAGAATGAAAGTAGTTTTTCCTTGGCCAAGGGGCGTAGTCTGTGCTGCAATCAGTGTGAGATGAGTTTGACACAAGGAAATGGCTGGGAAAACAGACAACTTCTCTCAATAGCAACAGGTTGATCATAATAGTCCAGGCTCAGTAAGGAACTCAGAAGTCACTGAGATAATTAATGACTTTAAATGAGAGAAAGGAACATTTGGATTTACAAGGAACCACAATGTCTTTTTCAGTTTAAATTAATCACTGCTATTGTTTAAATGTCTCAGGGACATTAGGGAAAAAAGATTAACTTTGTTTTTGGAATTTTAATAGCAATTGCAAATCTCCATAACAGCCATAAACAGAGTGCACTGTCTTGTCTATCAAACTGATAATGAGATCAGCAAAAGAGTGGATAGCCAGGGAACAATACCCACTTGACTGACAGGTGACTACAAACTCTTTTGAGTATACAGGCAGAACAAGGAAAAATTAAAATATTTTCTAATTCTTTAGGGCAAGAACAGTAGGAAATTTGGAGGTTTTATTCATAGTAGGATGATGTGAATGAAGCTCATCTTAAACACTGAAAGATGAGGGAGATTTTTTTTCCCAAGCACCTGTAGGCAGTTTGACCTCTTACATGTTCTGAGCATGTACTTATGCACACTTAATCCAGATTCACCCATGGCAGAAGGAACAGCCTCCTAAAGAGCACTTTGTTTCCTCATCAGCTTTTACTTGTGAGGTTCAATGTCAGTCAGCCTTGTGGAGCATGAGTAGAGACGTGAGGTACAAAGGACCACCTAATCTTTTTGAGTGCACTGGCATTCCCAACACACTGCGTGTGTGGCAAAATGCTTTTTCTAAATGTCATGAAATGGCTGTTGGAGCTCTGAGGTCCCATAAGTGGCTGCACAGCTCTCAGGCAATGCTGCATATTGCAGTTCTTGTGTCTCTTTTCAGCTATACTGTTAAACACATTTAACTCTGCAATGCAGCACAGGAGAGAATTTAACCAAAATGGATATATTCAGGCAGCTTCATCTTTGAATAGTTTTAAATAAAAAATGAGGCTCTAAGTACTTTGATTCTGCTTGGTCCCACAGCTAATAATTTGAATAATCACTAGTATCACAAACTTTCCATAACCAGCATAGTTCAACTAGAAGATGACTGTAGTTTTTCTCAATATTAGTCTGATTTCCTAAAAACTAATACCTACAAAAGCTGGCAAATCTGGAATAACCTCTAGGCTTGTATCAGGCAGGTTCACAGTGTTTGAAGGGTTTATTTATATGACACACACATGAAAATCTGGAATACTTGAGTCATGTGGTTCCAATCAAATACTGTGTTTTTTATGCAGCCAGCTGAAAGACCACAAAGTTAGGAACAAACACATGTACACCATATGTACTGAACCAAATTTGTGAAATGTGTGCCTCTGACTGTGAGCAAAGAGATGCACATGAAGCACAGTGCAACACCATATGCAGAAAGATTGGATTTAATATGGTTTGGATGGTCTGTCACAGTGCCTCCCATAACATGTACATGCTAGCAACACACCATTCTGCCCCAAATATTCAGTCTATGTATAAAACATGTGTATAGTCCTTTATCTGTTGATAAATGGAGTCATGAACAGGACTATGGAGGTGATATTCCCTTTGTTAAATAGCACCTGTGAAATTGTCCCTGTTGTTCAAAGACAGGGTAAAAAGGGCAACTCAAATTTCTGTCTATTCCTATCTACAAAAGGAGCACCAAAAATGCAGTTGCAAGTAAAACACAAAAAAAAAAACAAGACCAAAGGTAATTTTTCAGGGGTAGAGATTACCAAGAAATGCATACTTTAGAAAAAGTTTTATCAAAGTTACAGACCCTTACTATTTTTTGTGCTGTAACCATGAAGCTTTGGGCTTGATTTCAAGGAGTACAGGGTGAAAATCAGTGTGATGCAGGAGGTCATACAAGTGGCTCTCCATAGCCCCATCTAGCCTTAAAACCTCAGGGCTCAAGGATTTTCCACAGCTGCAGTGTGTGCAAACAGATGTAATAATATTGATATTGCTTCCTGCATTCCTTTCTGCTGTCATGAATAAGCACCTCCCTCACTGAGGATTTCCCAATGCAACTGAATATGAGTTTATTTTGTGAATAACTTCAGATGTGACAGCTACTGTTTGATTCCCACTGGGAAGCTGCGGCCGCCCCCCTTCTGCCTGAACAGAGGGCAGAGGGTCCAGCCCAGGGCCTTGCAAGATATCAGCCCGGTGCATGACTAGATTTGTATTTTTGTGGGAGTAGAATATGGAGTTTCACATAGCGGGAGGAAAAATGTGTCTTGGGGAAGTTGTTTCATAGCATATCTTGGTCTCCTGGGAAGTGTGGGTTGGGAAGTGAGCATTAGTCCCGCGGCATATGAATTTATAGCCTGTCAAAGATAAAAGAAAGATGCAATATATAACAGCCTTAAGCTCGCTAATTATACGTCAGTGTGATTACTGTACCTCTCTCTCTCTCTGAGCAGCCTTTGACACACTTTGGTATGTGTGTCACCATGCAGGTGCTCAGTTTTGAGCGTGCATTGCTGTGTGGCAGGAAAATCTTGTGTGTCCTTGGGTCACTTTTTTGCGTTGCACAATTTTCACCTGGGGACACTTAGGACGTAATATGGCACCCAACTTTGGAACATAATCCTGTAAGAGCTGGGATATAAAGCATACAGCCAAGTTAAGTGTGAAGTTAATTACCTTGCTGGGGCTTACACCAGACTTAATGCTGGCAAGCTAAACTAGGCCAAGGTGAGCTAGGGATGGGATCATGAAGGGATCACAACTGCTGTTTTACTCAGCAGTAAAACTAATAAGAGTCAAACCGCTGACACAACTGTCAGTATCCTATTTTCTGAACCACACTGGAGGAAGAAGAAATAGAGAATGAGATGGCTATAAATGGACTGATGAATTAAATATGGTCCTGGATTGAAATGCAAGTTTTCCTTTTTTGCAGGTGTAGCTCTTGTTAACAATTTGCTGCTTCAGAACTGTCAGAGTTTTGATGAAGGAGGGCATACATGTTAAGCAGATTTCCAGAGAGTGTTTACTCTACTTAGGGAAACTTACTGTTTTGCTGCCAGGCCTGAGGTCAATTGGAGAACTGTGAAGCAAAAAATTTTGGAGGACTGTTTTGAAGGATTCGATTTCCTATCTTCTAGAATAATTATTAAACACACACACATATGTATTACATGCATATATAAATGTGTGTGTGCATATTTCTATAGATTTCCCTTGTGTGCAAGCTCTTACATTTCTGAAATGCAGTTTCAAATGATACAACAGTATTTTTGGAAATAAGTGTTTTCCCTCAAGCTACAGTTTCCAATTCTTGCCCAGCTCTAGATTTGCAGGATGTCTGTGGGTGAAAGTGAGAACTAAGAGCTGAGGGAAGAGTTTCTGAGAAGTAGGTTATCTAGGGAGGACCATATTGGACTAACTGAAGTGAGGACAAAGACTTCAGCAATAAGGATATTTTTGCATGGTGATACAAGATGCCTCTAAATTCAATGAGATCTTAACTAAGTGAAGCCTTTTTCTGTGAAGGGACAAAATGTTTCTCTTCACTCCTCCCACTCTGTTAAGAAATACACTTCAGCTCCTCCTTCAAACAATGGATTCAGGTTCCTGTCTTTCATGTGCTCACCCACCACTTAAGAACAGTTTCACTGCTTTACAGAATTCTCAGTGTCTTCAATGTTATGAGGTTATGTCCTTGTACCGTGGTATTGCTTTGTCTCCTGCATGAATATTACTTATTAAGGCACAAATATACAACTGTTTACAGAATAATAACCATAATAACTGGTATTGTGAGCTGATTCCTTTGCATTGCTTTCTGCATGTCAGGAAAGGAGGATGAAGAGCCACCTTTTTGCTTACAGTGATCAAATACTTGTTAAGTTGCAAGAATAAATAAGATGAAGTCCTTCAAAATTGAACGTTTACTTGGATTACTCTATCATAGAATCAGTTAATGCATAGATATTGTCACTGGAAAAATCACTACATCCTTTTTCTTAAGCTTTGTAAACAAAGGCAGCAAGATCTCTGGCTTTTGCTCCAGGATGCCCCATCCTTGGAGGAGTTCTAAGTCAGGCTGAATGGAGCTTCAAGCAACCTGATCTACTGAAAGGTGTCCCTACCCATGGCAGAGGAGTGGGAAGTAAATGACCTTTAAGGTCCCTTCCAACACAAACCATTCTATCAATGATTCTGTGGTTAATTCTGTGAAATCCTAATACCTGCTTAGACTGCACTGAGTCTAGTGATGTGTGGGGGAAAACTGCATGCAAAATAAACACTGAGGTCCCCTAAATGACATGAAAAATCTTAATGCTGGTTTGGTTAGCAGTAGTAAACTTAAAGAAATTTACTTTGCCAAACCTATGTTCAAATGTTCAAAGCATTTTTTTAAAAATAAAAAGCTGTGTTTCTACTCAGCCAGGCCCATTATTAATTATGTGGATTTGAAGAAATGTGTTCATTGTACAACACTTGATAACACAGCTCTTCCTGTATTTCTATATAATACTGCAAAATAATACAGCTATAGTAGTTTTTCACTTTCATGACTGTCAATGAAGGAAAGTTGCCATTGCCCAGTATTTCATGACATTTGAAAATAAGGTCCTTTAAAAAAAGAAGAGGTGAGGGGAAGAGTAAGAGAAAGAAAACCTGCTGCTCTTCTGAGAGAAAATTTCCTTTGTGTCGAATGCATTTTCCCAGAACAATGCAGGCTTGCTCTGCAGTCACCAGAGCTGTGCTCATGGTTCTGAAAGATAGTCCTCTGCATTTGGCGCTAATCCTCTCCTCTCACTCTTTTGCTTGGCAATGTTGGAATTTTTCTAACTCTGTAAAACTTGAGCCAGCAATCTCTGTCCCCACCCCACCCCAGTTTTGTCTCTGTGCATCAAATTATCATTTTTAAAAGGCACTGTGAAGCAAGAAAACATTTGCTTTAGAATGCCATTATATGTGGCATTACCAAGATAGAGTTTAGTGTAAGCTAAAGATTTACATGAAAAATTATCTCTAGGATTCATTCTGGGGAAGGAAGATACATAGTTTAGGGATTTTTATTTTTTTTAAAGAAATCTAAGTCTATGCTTCCGCCTGTGAAAGAAGTATGAAGTAAATGTCTCTGTTTTTAGCCAAAACCTTTTTTGGTGCAAATTGCACATATGGTGTCAAAGAAATACCAACTGAATAAGTGCTGCTTTCAATGAGTTACAGGGCAAAATGTAGGGAAAGAGAAGGAGGCGCAGAAGGAGGGTTTTTAGGCCATGCAAGCAACAGAGCCAAGAGAGGTGCAAATTGTGTCAATGGAATTTATTTTCCACAAGCATAAGCATAGGCATATCTTGCTTTCAGTGTTGCTATTACAGGAATCTTCCATTTTTCTGTGCAGTCATTTCTTTTGCTGTTTATCGTGCAGAGTTCTAGTGGTGTTCCACAAGGGAGCAAGAAGATATGTTCATCTCACACAGTGCAATCTCAACCTCAGTGCGTGCTTCCCAAGCTGAGCACTTTGACTTTGCCCAAATAAGCATAATTAGAATAAAAAAACCTCATAACCATAAAGTTAACCATAATAGACAACTTGGTGCGTGTGACTAGATGGCTCCACATTGCATTCTGTTGGCATTCTGTAGCTTGCACCCAGAATGTGCTTTCACAAAGATGGCTTTGTCAGCAGACACCCATGGGGGCAGATATTTGTGCCAATTCTCGTGGCTTCTTCTCCCTCAGAGTTTGAGAATGAGCGTTTCTTTATGCAGTGTGGAAGTGTGCAGGTAGGAAGGAGCTGAAAAGAATACAGTTATCTGGCTAAGGAAATAACACCACCCATGTTTTCAGTATTCATTCAGTGTGCATTGCAAGATTTCTCACCAGCGTTGGAAAACTTACTTTATCCTCTAAAAGAAGCGAGTGTTATTTTTTGCAGTCAGAAGCAACAACAACCGAAAAACCTGCAGTACCAGTGTTTGAATCCCCATGGCTCAGCCTGCGTCACTGACACACAGAGAGGCATATTTCAGCCAGAAAGACAAAGGCACATGCAGAGAAGCAATCCTTTCCTGATGGCATTGGCTACCTGGAAGCTGGCCGGCATGCGAGGTGAGCGGGAGGTCACGCTGGCTCCCTTCAGGCTGGCTGGGGAAGGCTTGGCAGGGATTAACTGGCTGCAGCTCTGCTGCCACTTCTGGCCTGAGTGACAATTTGGCAGGGCGCTCAGGTGCGAGAAGCAGAGCAGCAATCTGTTCCCTTCCCCAGCCCTCCTGCCCACAGCAACCTTATTTCTTCTCACTTCAGGCTGCTGCTCCCTCCCTTTCTTTGTGAGTGTGAGTGCATGCACGCCTTTCCCTGTGGTAGTGGCATTTGAAAGACACCAGTGTTTGCTCCATCTGGCTCCTGTATCTGTACTCCTTCTCATGGCAGCACAAATCCAGGATAGATTTCAACAAAGGAATAATGGTCATCACGTTTTCCTTCCGTTTCATACTCTGATGTGTGGGGTGGTGCCAGGGTCACCTTTTCAGCTCCTTGCCTTGAAATGTTCTTGCAAGGACGTGGCAGCCCACTGAAAACTGATAAGAAGCCCTATCAAAATGTTCCCTGGTTAGGCTCCCTGCACCCTTCCACCCATCCTCCCAGCCCCTGACAGGGTGTTGAACGAAAAGATACGTGGGTGCTCGCTGCTGTCAGAAAATGCCAGTTTGCCAAAACTGTGAGGCTTTGCAGAAATGCAGTTCAGCCCTTCGTGTGCAAGGTGCTTCAAGATGCAGAGGGCAGTGAAAGGAGCCTGATGAGGGGGCAGACAGAGAGATTAAAGGGTGACAGACAACAGGGGCTGGTATCTGAGATCACATTCCTTCACCTTGCAGTAGCCAGCATGTGACTTTTTTCAGGCGTGGGAGTATTTCCTTCAAATCCTTTGTCTGTCAGATTTTCAGTAAAATCTAGGCATATGTGCATTTGGACTGGGGGGGGGGGGTGGGGAGGGAGGAATGGGAAACAATTTTGTTCACAAATATTTTTGAAAGATGTCTATTTTTCACTTCATCACAGTAAAAAAACCCTGAAGACTTTCTGTATTCCACAACTTATTTCACATCTTAGCCCAGTGAACTATCCTATACCCTAATAGCAAATATGAGCATTTACATAAACAGGTATTGTGAAGAAAGATCTAGCAGAGAGCAGATAAACCCCATGATGAATAATCAGGAAACAAACATCATCAGTCAAACACTTGGAACTACACATTTTTGGCATGCAGGTTTTAGCCATTGATATGAATGTAAGTAATAACTGGTTGGTGCCCTATTCTTTGATGAGATATTATGCTGAGATTATGTTTTCCAATATAATTTTTATCATGGAAGAACATTTGAATTGGTAGGTGGGGGAGAGAAAATAATTTTGATTTCTTAGCCCTGAGACTATTACATTCCCACCACTGCTTGATTTCACTCTGAACCAAGCCCTTTGTGTCACACCATTTTCAGAATTAAATTATTCAGGAATGCGTCTGAATTAGACTGTAAAACTGCATTATGTTACTCGTTATGTAATTAATAATTGAAATTTCAGTCTTATTAATATTTTCTGACTTGCATTGCAAAGTTAAAATATAATTAACACATTTCCAATCAGTCCTATCTTCTTATTTTGTGCAAGTCATGAGAAGCACAGTGACAAATCCATCCTAATGACATATCCAGGGAAAAAATAGGTTTATACTATTCCAAAAGGACAGACTCTGAAGGTATTAAATGGCTAAGATAATTGGTGAGTGCCATTTTATAGGTTTCGTTATGCAGGAGAAATGTGCATTTCAATGGGATTTGCAACCAGGCAGAGAAGACGAATACTGGGAAAAAAAACCATATAACACAGAATCCTATGTATTAGAGGTTAAAACCTTTTTAGGTCATCTGGCCCATCTGTGAGATTAAGATATTTTTCTGCTGCACCTCTGTTAATGCATTCCCTGCTACACCTTAGATGTTCCAGTGAGAGACCTCTAATATTTTCCCAGGGAATTTATTTCACAACGTCGTAGACAGCTAGGCTTTTTCTAATATTCACACTACATCTTCTGTCTTTTCTTTCATTCAGTGTACTGAAGAAATGGGGAGGTATGTGCCTGGAGATGTAAACAATATTTGACATGGTGGTCTTCTTGAGAAATAATTTATGCTCTTATTGAAACAGTGGACCAATAAGTAACATTGCCTTGTGCTCCTTTCTCAAAATTTTCTGACAGTCTCAGTGTACTGAAGGCCTGGAAAAAAAGCCATGAGAAATAAAGGAAAAAGAAATATTATCAATATACCATCATTTCCTGAAGAGTTTGGTAGGGTTTGGTTGTATACTGTAGATGTTGGATAAAGTTTCAGGGAATAGGACTTCAGGTCTAGGTTTTGGCATAGGTTTTGTGTGCTCCTTTGGAGACCTTGTTGGAATATATAAGGAAGTTTAACATTCCCTCAAGAACAGCCTTGTTTTTCAATGCCATAAACTGAAAAGGAAAAATTGCTAATTTCAAGTGTTCTGGGCCAAGAAAAAAATATATTCCTCATAAAAGTACTGCAGCTAGTTTCAGAAATAATTGGCAGTTAATTTGCTTCCTGTTTTTTGTCTTCCCAGTGGAGTTCAGGCAGCTGAGACCAGACCACTGGTAAGAAATTATCCATGTGGCTTGAAAATGGCAATGCTATTCTGATGGAGGCTGTATGAGAAACCAGCCACGGATACCCTGTCCGGGACTTGCTTTATACTAAATAAATTCCACACAGAGTAGTTATATGTCTGCCCTGGAAATAAAATGACAGTTGACCTGAAGTGTCAGAAATATGCTTTTAAATGCCTCAGAAGCTGCTTTTATTCCTGTCTCACTTCAAATACCACCTAAATGGCAAAGAAGGTCTATAGCTAGACCCAGATAGACTCACTTTAGCAGCCTCTGTGCGCATCTTCCTAGTAACTGCAGCCACCTTGTCAGATCAATATTCAGTGGAAGCCTTTACCTTATTTAATAGCTCATTAAACAAGTCCCACTTTCTTTTACCAGCTCCTTAGGTGATTTCAAGAATCTCCTACATGACCTCTGCATTGGCATTCAACTACACCTGCACAGAGGGAGTAAGTGGGGACCTCCCAGCTATTTTCAGCCAAGTCTTTTAGCCTTGTTATACAGTATGCCACACACCTTGAGTCTCCCCATCTTGCTTCCCATAGAGCTTTGTTCAGTAAAGTGCCTGGAAAAATCATCACACGGCTACTATACCAATAAAATACAAAATGTACTTTGACCACTTTTAGCCTCATCAGTTATTGTTCACTTTTTCAGTAAAGAAATCCTCTTGTCTAGCAACATGCTTCACGTTTCTCCAGAATTGCCATTCATCATGTCTCGCCCTGTTTGACATACCTGCTAAGGCTAGGAGTTAAATGAGACATGCCTGGTTCTATAAATAAGCAAGCTAAACATTGCATCTGATTAAAAAAATTGCACCCAATTTTTTTTCATAGCTGGCCATTTTAGGAAAGGAGGTTGGTTGGTAAGAAGCATGGTCAGTTCCTTCATTTAGCCTATGGATGAATGGGCAAAGGTGACTGAGTGACCTGTAGTTCTCAATTTATTTCTTCTCCTCTGATGTGTGGTAATTGGTCACATTCAGTTACTGACCAGTTGCAGAGTAAAGCTGGTCTCTTAAACTGATTGCATGCATGCATTTCATCTGAGCTCAGGAGCAGAATGTCTTCTCTCTTGATGTGGTTCACAGCATACTCATTATTGTGGTTTATGTGGCTCAGCTGGTAGGCAAGGTCTCAACTACTTTCATTCGCATGCAGGCTCTTCCATCTTCCACAAACTCTGATCTCTCCCAGTTGCAGGTAATCCTACTTCTTATATTGTGCTTTTTCTTTTGGAAGAAACATATTCATATATATGTACACATATATGCATGCATCATTCATATGTAAATATATACATTTAAATAGGCGTACGGTGGTAAGTGAATGCGATATATGAAAGAAACACATTCTGGGGCAGGGGTTAGAATGCTGTATTTTTTGTGTGCACTATTCTGAGTCTCCCCTCACTAGTCTTTCACACTGCTTTTTGCTTTTTTCTTTTTTTTTCTGTGTGTGAATAAAAGCTTAGTTCTCCTGAATTTGATGGATATATGGAAATTTGACTCTTTTATCTGTAGAAGACAAAATGTACAGACAGTAACAAAGCAGGCTTTTTTGATTGGGTGTGGCATTCGGGCTGTAAGGGGTTTGAATGTTTGCCATTATGGATAAGGAGTTCTGATTTCCTCTCCTGACTACTGAACTTCTTGCAGCTACCTAGTTGTTAAGGAGAAAGGCAGTTTCCAAACAAGTTAATTCTTTGGTTTGTTATAGCCAGCAAAACATGCTGGAGACTAAATTGATAGAGACACTTTTAAAGAGTGTAGGATGATGAGAAATGATGGCATGTTGGGCACCCATTTGGGATTAGGATGCATGATTGCACAGAGCCCAAAAGCAGAGCTCCTGCATCTGTTTGTGCAGGTAGGAATGCTGTCTGACAAGGGCATGGGATGATGTTTGCGTCACAGAATTGTTGAGTACAGCTTGAACATACTTGGCAGCATCCCATGACCTTCTCTCCTACTCCAGCTTCTCCCCAATAGCAGAACTGTCTCTGGCCAAAGGTTAATTTTTTCTGATGGCTCCTAAACTTTCTAGATAGAGAATATTGGTTAAATCTCAAAAAACCAAGCTAAAATAAACAAAGTGCAAGCCCTGAATCACAGGCAGAAAGTTGCATTCTCCTTCTGTGCTCCTATGTGGGCCATTTAAACAGGAGCCCACAGGATTGCTCAAATCTCCTCTTAAGCTGTAAAAATGTAAAGCTGATTTCCCATTGACTAGCATATGATGCAGTCACTCACACCAGGATAAAGCAGTTGGAAAGGTGTGGCATTCTGATTTGGTCCAATTTTTATTTGATTTCTGCTGGTTTTAATGAAATTATATAAGGTTTGAGACAGTGAAGAACTGGAAACCGCGTGTCTGACTATGCCCATCACTGCCTACTACCATGCACAGTAGGAACACTTTCAAAAGTCACCATGTCTAACTTACTTCGCTGTGAATCAACTTCAGGTTCATGTGTGGAGGTAGGGATATCAAGGGAGGTAGGAATATTTAGAAGAAACTTTGAAATTTAGAAGACCACCATTAACTATTGTACGTTGCCACTAATTGCTTAGCTAGATAAAAATGTTAAAATATGAGAAATTTAAGTGAAAAGCATAATTCTGGTGTGATTTAGTTTGCCAAGCTAACAGGAGGTGAGCAGAAGCAGTAAGTTTTTTGAGCTTCCACAGAGCTGAAATCTCCAGAGATCACAAGTAGAAGAATATCTGGTCCAATATGTGCATCTATGTGGATTTTAAAAATATCTGGAGGAGGCAAGCACAGTTGAAATGAGAGCTGCAAAAGCTGGAAAATCATCACTGGTAGGCAATTTTTTTTTTTTTTTGGTAGCTGTTGTTGCTTTTGTTTATTTTATTCATTTATTTAAATGTCAACAACAATGCTTTATTTAGTCCATTCCTTGATTATTTGCTTAGTCAAAACTACCAGCAAATTTGCAGCATAGGAAGTGGAGGAGCTCTTGTCAAAAGGCTATATGTTGCTATATGTATCCTCACAATACTCGGATAGAAATAGTCCAAGAAGATCAAATGACAGCTGTACAGAAATAGCTTCTGCCCTCCTTAAATTCCTATGCTAGATTCTGATACCCTCGTCATAAAAGCTCCACTGTAAACTCTGGGACTGTCGATGTAGCAGACTGTAAGACTTCTCTATATGAAAAGGAAAAGGACAGAAAAATGCAGCCTTTGTTTTTGCCTTATCAGATGTAGAAACCTCACCTTATTTTGTAGGATAATGGCAGGTTAGTATCTATTATTTAAATTCCCTCTTTTCAGATCTAATCTTGTTTCCATGGTTAAATCAAATCTTTGTAGGGATTTATGAACACAGAAATTCCACAAAACCTGGGATTCAGAGTCAGGGAGGAGAATTAAAATCCTGGAAAGCCTGTGAATACATAGGCAAATCACATAGATGGAAGGGAAATAAGTGTTTTTAAAGAGGATTTCTGTCAGTGAGGGTGCCATGTGGAATAATTTTCATCAGATGCATTGGGCAATAAGTGAAGGAATGGTCTCTTTGTTTCAGCTCCAGCTCAAATCAGCAATTGTTGCTATTCCGATAGCAGCTAAGTGGTCTGTGGGAAATGATGTGGAGGTCTCACTCTAGTCTTATGAATAGTTTTTCATTACATGAAACCAGTAATGAACTCAGCAAACAAAGGAAATGGTGGAGGTAATGGTGAAGACTGAACCTCCTCTTACCCTGCATTTCAGGGCTAAGAGGCACAGGCAGAGTCAGGAGGAGTGTAAGAGCTGAATGGATCAGTACTACAGCTCTTATGAGCTGGGTGTGGGTGACTTGGGTATTTTAGACAATAGGGTTGACAATTTGGTACATCCCAGAAACATCAAAATCATGGCACGATAAGTGATGATAGCAAATCCTGCTTGAACCTGAGAGCACCTCTGGGTCTGGGTATGACCGACTCCATGCAAGTCACGATGGCGCTGCCTTGGCCCTTGAGTCACAGCTCTGCCCATGGCAGGCAGCAAGCTGGCAGTGGGACACCAGCGGTGTGGGAGTAATGGGGAGGGGCCAGGCACTTCAAACTGGCAGCAAAGGCAGAGATGGGGGAAGGTGATGTGATCCACGCTCCCTCTTTCACCTCATGCTGCCAGCGAGCTAACAGGGCCTGTGCTGCTGCTGGGATTTTCAGACACATCAGTGCTGGGGTCAGCTCTGAGGGCACACCTTCCCCATCTCATTACGGAGCTTTGGTCTCTGTGTTTTCAGCTCCTTGTGTGCCTGAAAAGGGAGAAGGACGAGGGGTGCCTTGCAGTCGAGAGCTGTGGTGCCTCCTGGGGTGGTGGCACAGGGGCTGCTCCCCCCACACGAAATCTTTGCAGAGCTGTCTGTGTGTGGTGCCAGTTTCCCTTCCTATAGGGACTCGTTTGTGTTGCTTACATCATATGCTGGATTTAGACGACCTCCAGTGTTACCATGGCAACGGTTTCTGCTTAAGTATAGGTGAGAATGTAAGTTAATTTTAAATAAGGTGAAATGAAGGAGGGGGTGAATAAAGCTCTCAAAAGCATTTGAAGCCACACAGATCTATCTGCCTAATCAGTTTTTAAAGAAATCTTCTAAAGTGAATTTTGCATCCCTGAGGTTGCATCCTTCTCATAACAAAATCAAAACAAAGTTCTGGGCATATTTCTTCCAACTGTCATCACTCAAGGTGGTGGCAGACCTGGGAAGCCTCCATCTCTGTCTCTTCTCCATGTTCCCCACGTACACAGTGCCAAATACTCTGCATGTGGTGGGGTCAGAAGATGAATAAGACTTAGAAACAGCGCATCTAGTTGGATGCTTTGAAGCTTCATGGAGTGTGGGATTATTGCATTTTTACTGCTGTTGCTGCTGGTTATCAAGAGAGGCCAACATGTTGTCTTTTATTTTGTGGCCTGAACCCTGCCCTCTGAGGTATCCTTAAAATCTTAAGCCAATACTTAAAAATATCTTGTGTGTATAAATCTCTCTATGTTTATATATATGCATATTTATTGTGTTCTATCACTGGAAACTAAAAAAAAAACACAACCCCAAAAAAAACCACCAAAAAATCAAACCAAACAAAGGTGCCAGAATAAAACCATTATTTTTATAGTAAAATTATCTGGAGGAAAAAAAAAAAAAGAAGAATTTGTACTTGATAAAGCAGCAGCATGAGGAGCACTGCTCTCAAAAGCATTATAGGATTGCCCCTGTTTGCTTTCTACCAGCCCAGCTGGAGCACTATTTCTCTCTCATCTCCATAAATGCCACTTATCACTATTGTGTGAGAGTACCTAATCCATTAAATAAGCATCAAGGTAATGGGAAGAGATACAGAAGCCCCCTTAAACATTCACCTAGTTAGTTAATGCACTGTAATCCACATTTTCTAAGAGTTGCCTTCTTAATGCACACAATTTACAGCTGAAGAGTGGGTAACTTCAGGAGAAGCAGAGGGTGGCTGCTGCAAGCCCGTTTGTGGCAGCAGCCATGCTCTCCCAAGTGGGCTGACACCAGCAGTACAGGTTGACTCTTCTCAGATCTGAGTAGCAAGGGGATGCTGTTTAAATTATTGTCATAAACAGTTGCCTGGTAACCAGTTCTTGTAAAAGTTTTGGCGGCACTATTTGCACGAGTACGTGTGCCCAGGTGTTTGTCCTTTTCCCCTACCTGGAGGTGACAGCCCCACAAGCAGAAATAAGAGTGCTACTGCTCCCTGGCTTGTTCATGGCCATGCACTTGCAAAGCAGTAAGACACAAGAGACCGAGGCAAAATTATACTCATTAATACTCATTAATAAACTGCATAACCTTTTAACACGTTCCCTTCTTTGTCCTGATTTTCAGAATTTCTTTTTTCACTTCTTATCTCCTTCATTTGTGTGTTTTGCCACTTTCCTGCTGTTGCTCAACCCATGAAAAATCTCCTCTTTTCTGGAGTCTGAAAGAGCAAATTTCTAACACATACGGTCTACAGTACTGCAGGGGAGATGTGTAATGTTATGGATTACTTGTAAAGATGTTTCTAACTTTCTACTTCCCATTTCTTCAGTTGTATTTGGTGAACTGATTTATGGTAGCATTTGTGTTGGTGATCTTATACCTCTATACAGAAGGTTTAATTAATTAGAGTAGTGTGTGATGTTAAGTCAGCCACAGTTAAAATCATGAGATAAGAAAGGAGGTTGCTGTAGACATAATGGTTATTAGATTATTATTACTAAAACCATCTAGATTAAGGGAATTGTCATGTGGGTTGTGTTGCCCTGACCTTGCAGCCTGGATCTGTACTGCTGATCTGTGGGGAGCAGGTAGCTTATTGTGCCCCCTACAAAGAGAGAGGCTGCTCAGCATCATGTTCATGTGGTATATGTTGTAGCAGGTATTCTGCCAGCCTAAGCAGTCAGCCAAGTGGAACAGCAGAAACCTTAGTGGAAGGAGGTTATTTGTGTAGCTAATGTCTTATAAAACAGGACCTGAAGGAAGTAAAGTAAAGCAGTGGTGGAGTGGGCCACTTCACAAATGAAGTGGAGGCCCCAAACACCAAGAGTGACGGGCATGAGTTACTCTGAATGTCAAACAGAAGCCATGAAGTCATTTCCAAGGGAATACAGAGAGGTCTGTAATGTGGCACTGACAATGACATTGGTGATGCTGCCTCAAATGTGTCTTGCCCAGAAAGGACAATTTGAGGATTATTTTGTGTGGTGTCCAACACATTTCCTTCTGCTTAATGTGTGTGCCCAGGTGCAGGGCTATAGCTACCCTGCAGCAGCTGTCCTCCTAACCATAGGAAGAGAAGGGGAACTCAGCTATGTGTGATGGAGGCCATCTGAGATTGGCCAATCAGACAATTCCCTAAAGGACACAATTTGGAGTTTCTGCTTTACCTGTGCTAAGTATGTGTCAGGAAGGAAAGCCAGCAGTGAGGAGTTTCAAAAGTGTGAGTAGGGATCTCTGGTGACCTCTGCCAATTACTTCCAACTCTTGGCAAAGGGGGACTAAGAAAAGCATGCCTGGCTGTAGACTAAAACATGATATCCAGTAGTCTACAGATACAACAGAAAATCAGAGTCTACTGATAGCTGCTAACATCTGCTGTATTTATTGCTAACTCCCCCAAAAGGCCCCAAGGGGACTTTTTATTACATTCATGATTGCTTACATTTAACAGTGCTTCCAATGTTAGTCACCCTTGCCACTTCTTATACACAAAATCTAGTACTTACGGGATATGTAAGGGCCTTAGGCAATTTCTCTCACTGTGTGGGAGTATGCCTCTCTTCTAAGCAAAGGCTACATGAGATGGAAAGAAGTCAAAGTCCTTGATTTTTGCTTACTTTTGTTGGTAAGTAATATAATAATGCAGCATAAACTGAAACCATATCTTTCCCTCCAAAGATGGCCATCTCAGACTACAGAAGTTACTTTGCCTATGGATTGTATTTGAGGGAGGATAAAATTAATGGGAAAACTCAATCTGCTGGGTGAGGCTGTTGGCCTTGATGGCCTCCAGCCCAGGAAAGGAACACAGACAAGAATGGCAGCTGGGAAGAAATAAAGAGCAGCAGTCCTTAGGGATGAGGGATGAATATCTGGATTAGGAAGGAACAGGACTCATAACTGCCATTTTAGTTAATTAAGGGAGAATTGAATGGTTTTTGGAATGAAGACTCCATAGAGAAAGGCTCTAGCAGAATTTAGAGACATACTTTAGTGTAGGAAACAATAACAGAAACCTAAAGACGAACACCAAACCTTTCAGAAAGAGAGAGAAAAAAGCACCCAATTTAAAGTTTGTGTTTCTAATGTTTGCCTGCTTATTGCAAGGGAAGGGAAGATTTCTTCTGCTAATGTATGTTTTGCTATTTGCTGGAATGTGCTATTCAGAAGCACTGTTACAGTGTCAGACTATAAATAGTCTTTGGGCCACGTGGTATCTTTCCTCTGCAGTAATTTATTCCATGTGTAGGATTTTGGAAGGATAGAGGAGCTTATTGAATAAATTCCACACCACCTCTTTCATTACAGTGTGAAGAGATGGAGGGCAGAGATCATCTCAAATCTGTAGGAAGTGTCTGTATCTTAAAACTAGTCACAGAATACGAAGTGAAACGTCTACCGAAATATTAATGAATTGGGCAAGGTGTGGTTTGCCAAGCAAGTAAATCAACAGGGGCATGGGAATCCACGAACTCCAGCTCTCCTAAACAGTATTGTGACTCTCATGGATGTAAAGTGAAATATTGATCCAAACCAATAGATTTTATTCAGGTAATTCCCAGAATGTAATGGTACAGAAAAACATAGGTAAATTCTCATTTGGTGTTTGAAGCAGGACAGCATTAGTGTTTTTGCCAAAATATGCAAGAGAGGATTTTCACAACTAAAAGTCCACCTAGAGAAAGTGTTTTCCTGAGAAAGAGATCTGTTTAAAATTTTGATACTACTTCTTCCCTTTAGTCTTGTTGAGCAGTCACAGGGTCCAGCTTCATTCCAGCTTTGTGCTATGCAGAAGTCTGGTGCCTCAAACAACCATTTTTATAGCATTTCCCTACCATTACCCAGGAACACTAATTTGTATCCAGAAATGGAATGTAGTTTTGCCTTTAATTCTTGAATGATAATACCCTTCTAAGTGTATTATGTATTTTCTTTCCTGTGGAAGGATTACATGTCATACCAAAGAGGCAAAACACCTCTCAGAGTGTTGGTAAAGGTAGTTTGGGAATAGTGTCTGGAGTCTACCCTACTGGTGAGTCCCTATTGCATTGGACAGAGGGGAATCCCTTTTTCTCTCCATGTTCCTGCTCTTCTTGTCTCTGAGTCCATGAGGAAATTCACACGTACCACTCCAATATTGAGCTAATTTCCATGGATCAATGCAACACTCCCTTGCACATCTTAGATGTGCTTCCTATTAAAGAACCTGCAGAAATAATGTGTGTTTCCTGGGGGACTGCTGACAGCCTGAACTAATTGTAGGCTTCCTTTGCAATATTTAAGTCAGGAGCTCACCTTTCATGCCAATGGAATTAGTAAGTGTCTCCTTATGGATCAGAAAAAATTATTCACCAGCTTTAAGTGAGATTATAATTCTTTTGGACAGAGAGACAGAGGCACTTGCCTTGCTGTACAAGGTCAGAGATCTTGCCCACCCTATTCTGTGTAGTTGAGCTGTTCTTCTCAGTGGGGTTAACAGCGACTGATGTAGACTTGCTTTACTTTTGTGGAGGAATTGACTTCATTTTCTTCTCTCTGATTGTTTAGATCATTAATCCCCTTTTAAATAGCCTTTCCATTTGCAGAGTACTGCCAGGTCCATTATTACATGCTTTCATTCTCTTTGCCTCTCTATACCCAAGGTGCAGGAAAAGGTTTTGATTTTTTGTGTGTTGTTTGCTGGAGCAGTTCAGACTGTGTGAATTGCACACTTACTCCCCATGACTCATCTCTGGTTTGCAGTGGTCTGTCAGGGACAGCAGTGCTGCCAGCATCATTCCAGCTTTCCTCTAGTGTTTGCTGCACACTTCCTTACTCAGGCCCCTGAAGATACTTGTCTTTCCATCTTGCAATCTATTATTGTATATTCCTTTGTCCAAGACCCTTCCTGCCTTCAAGGAACATACGTATATGACCTGAAAAGCAAGAAGGGAGTTGAAGAATAGCTCACCAAATAGAAAAACTGCGGAGGCATTTATTCTCTGTCCCTGCTTGCTGACATTTGAGTCCTGCAAGACTTGGGGCAGGTGTCTTGAAGAAGCTCAAATTACTGCCTGAATGATACAGTAGCCTGGATACTAAATAAAGCTGGTTCCTTATATCACTGGCACCAGTCCTGCCTCCTCATCTGCAACAGAGCAAAGTATCTAGTGAAGCAGGTCAGCTTTCTTTTCTGTTGGCCTGTTCCCCCCTTACCAGAGACCAGAAAATCAGGGAGGAATTTAAATACCAAAGATCAGACAATAAAATAAAATCCTGAATAAAAATGCATATGTTCTTTTGAAAGTTACAGCCATGAGTTGATCAAAGGCTGGCCTCAATCTGAAACCAAAATCAGTGAGCCTGGACAAGCCTTCAGTGACTCCTTACTCCAGTGTGGTCCCAGCTGCTTTTCATATTCCACTCTGGCCTCTCCTGTCACCATCAGCAAGGATTGCTAGGATGTCAAGAAGAAGTGAAACCTACAGCATTGCAAAGCCTGTCAAACCTCAGGCACATGGCACTGGGGTTTACAATGTGTGACATGTTTCAGTCAGGGAACTCAAAAACGCACAGAAAAAAAGCCCCCACAGTGAAAACTGAGTTATAGAAGATTAAAAAATTGTGTGAGGGTCTCTTATGCAATAATGTATCTGCAGTCTCTTTTTAAGAAGAGATGGGTGGGAACTGCTTGTTTTTATATCCAAATGTATATGAATCCAATTTTGGGAGCTTATTTTTTGTCTTTTCCCCTTAAAAATCCCAGAGAGAATGGATGGAAAAAGTGGTGAGAAGCTAAAGAAATGAAATTTTAGATGGAGAGCTGGGTAGAGAGGAGCTTGTGCACAGTGTTTTTTCCCGTTTTATTTTTTTCGTGTGATATATTAAAGGAAATGGAAATTGAGATGAAAATTTGGTTTGAAAATGGATAATCAAAACTACACATTCCCAGAATGCACCAAAACAAAATGTCCTCAAAATCAAAATGGTTCTGTCCTACATTTAGCTGTCCACAAACTGGCAATTCCTGGAAAAAAAAAAAAAAGGCAGCTGGTTTTGTGATTCCATAAGGTTCCCAAAGCTGCTGGGTGAATTATCCAGCTGTCAGGTTCATGTTTGTGCTCCATCTGCATCAATATTTTGTGCTAGCATGGCACCTTGAGCAGAACACAAGCATTTTCCCTCCCTGGTGCTCTTTCTCCCCAGATTCCATGGGAGGCGACCAAGACAGATGGATCAGAAGCCAGCTAAGGCACAGCACCTGCCAGATCCCTGATGTGATCTGGTGTGCATCTAGACTGCAGCGTAAAAGATGTGACAGCAAGTTCCATACTTCACTGCTTTGATTATCAGAAGCTGCAGATTTAAAATTACAGTGCTGAGCTGAACAATTACAAATAAGGAGGGAACTCAAATTTTCGTCGCAAATGAGCGCTACAGATCATGATATCAAATTGAAGGAGAAGTATCTTTATGCCTTGAGATGGAAGGCAGCAGAGGTGGGCTGGGATATCTTCCGGACCCAGATGAGACATAAGGGGAAGAAGTGTTTCCAATCCACAGTCTTACAGAGAGAAGAGCCCAGACATGCCTTTCTTTTGTCATCATGGGCAAGTAATGTATGGGATCAGTGAGCTTACAGCATATAACTCAAGTTATGACTCAAGCGCTGTCACTCACTAAAGACCATTCATATCAGAAATCCACACAAATACCCCTTCAGCTGTGAGCTGAGGATTTTTTAATACAAGTCCAGGCTAAAGCTCAGCAGATCCTGACATATTTATACTCCCCACACAAATCTGATCTTTTTGTGTGGTCATCTGGTTGCCTTGTGCTGCTCAAGATTTATGTCACATGTATCTGCCTTCACCTTGATCTACACTAACTGGTGTGAATTAACTCAGCAATGAAGACATATCCTTGGAGTTAAAAATTGTGGTGAGGAAAGATCAAACCAGGCTACAAAATATACTAGGAGCTAAAACTAACCATTGTGTATTAATTCCAGATGCTCCGAGGTAAAGGCTAAGGATTAAAAGAAATAATGGCAGTTATGCCTGTACATGCAGGAAACTGCTCTGAGAATGCAGCCAGAGCACATCTGCCACAGTCTCCATGGCTTTTTGGGTCTTTTTAAGATTCCCCAATGGGATCACCTAAGTCCACAGTCTCAAACTTCAACTTGGTAGTAAAGCAAAAAAAAGCTTAGCAAATAGCTTGTAATTGATGAAAAAAAAGGGAAACAGAAGTGTCAGTCATTTATTACACAAACAAAATGAAAAATTAACTGCTATATCATGTTATTTTCCCATTTGCATTTTAGATTCTAGGCATCAGAGAGGAGTTACTGACAGGAACAGGGGCAAGAGATTAGAAGTTTTCATAAATAGTAGTTGCTATGTTTCCTTTGTTAATAATGGGTGAAATTCTGATACTACAAAAGTTAATGAAAATTTTTCTACTGGCCTGAGTGGAGCCAAAACATTGGCTTCCAAAATCCTGGTGATCTGCTACTCTTTGATTCAACTCTTCCATTGTTGCTATTGTTTCTAAATGAAACTGGTGTATTGTCCTAGATCTATCAGATTCTGGTTTTTCTTTTTCTGTAGTGCTCATCCTAATGTCCCATGTATCAATCTGCATAGTATATCTCATTCTAAAAGGAATATTTTCTTTTAATTCCATGCTCTCTGACACTGAGACTGATAACATCAGCTGCACACATGGTACAACTTCTTGTCTTTTTTAGCAGAATAGATATTCCAGTAAGATCTTCCATGATGATTCAGCTCGTTGTTCTGCACTGTCTAAAATACAGTGGATATTTCAATTAAAATGTTGCAGCTAGGAAGTTTTGTGACCTCACTTCTGAGCAATTCATGTCAGATTTGTTTGACAGAATGAAATTGACATTGCATTCATTCTAGAGTGCATGGAAATGCAATTATGTGTCAAACATTCTGAAATCTTCAGGGACCTCAGGGCAATCAGTATTAGACAGGCACTATACTGTTTTCTCCTCCAGATTTTTATCTAGACAGGCAAATCTAGCATTTTCTCAGTTTTCTCTCTGTCAATTAGAAGTTAAAAATTTTTATGAGAATTTTTTTGGTATAGCTTACTATTCAGAGAAAATAGATTTGAAGATATTTGTCTCTGATAGTACAATCTAAAATAATAGGATGCAAAATTACTTGTTAAAAAGATATTGGAAGTAATTTTTACAGCTCCCACAAATACGACTGAGTAACATATCAGGGAATATGTTACATGTAGTATTAGAAGTCTATTATCCTTTTCAAAAACCAAATCTGTTGGGTGAGAGAAACTGTCAATATATATTTTAAGTAGAATCTAGATGTTCATTTCACTTGGCTATTTGAAAAATCACAAAACTCTTACAGAAAATGGAGTGGTTTTCTCTCCTTAAAATCCAGTGGTCCCCCAGTCTCCAAAATGCTTTTAGAAACAGATCTTTACTTTCACACATTCTCCCAATTAACATTTCATATACTTGTTGAAAACAGATTATTAATCTTTCTATAATGGAAGTATAAATGTAATTTCTAAATATATTTGTATTTCCTATTTAATATACAAATGCAAGAATTAATTGTATGTTGAATGATTTTAAAACCAGGGCCTGATAATTCCTCATTTTTTTGATTGGCACTTTACTGTATGTCTATGTCATTATCCTATATAAAAGCAGAAAATATATCTGAGGCTATATTCTGCTAGGCATTACCACTCCTCAGCTTCGGTGATCTTATTCTCTAAACTGTTTGCCAAAGGACTCCAAGACTAGAGAGTGGACACAGAGGTTTCAAGCAACTTTTCTGGGCATAAGAGTTGAATCTTGAAAGCTACAGTGCATATGGATAAAAACTAACTTTCTGCACCTAGTACTTTTGCAAGGGGAGATTTTACCAATCTGGTTGGTATTGCAAATAATTGACATATTGGAATTACAGATAGATTTTTTTCCTTTCTTTTTTTTTTTTCTGATTTACTAACTTCATATTTTTGTATTAGTTTTGTTCAGAGAAAAGGATGCAGTACAGTATATTAGAGGGATCCTGAATGATCTAGGTATCACTTGTCCAAGCTTAATTAATAATTTGAAACAATAAAGGCATTTATAGCTGTTCATTATTCATCTGAGTGTTGTAGGTAGACACTCTGTGGTGCCCTACTGGTCAAAGAACATTGAAATTGCTCATAATAACAAGAAAATATTTTGTTGTTATTTACAATCCTCGGTAGTTTTCAAGACCATTACAACATGCAGACTTGTATTTTAGTCAGTGAAGAAGGCACAGAAACATCTGTTATCTCAGGATATCCATTTAACCATCATTGGGTTGTTTTATTTTCCCCTTCATCCTGCTCTGTCCCTTTCAAGTGCTGCACACCAACACGGATGCTGTGGTTTCAAAGAAGCTATACTAAGCAGCAGTGAAGGAAGGCTTCACCTTGCTCTTTATGCTTCCTTTCCCTTTCAGTTCATAGTTTTATTTCTTCTTTCAAGAGATGAGAAGCCTATGTCTGACAGATAGATGCCTTTTTTTCCTTTAATCTTGTTTGAAAATTCCCTTTCCTAAGAAGTAAATTACGGTCACGACACTTGTTTTGCATTGCTGGTTTTGAGCTACTGAGACCTAATGTAAGTGGTAAGAGGCCATCATCTGCCTACACGCAATCAAAGCCAGCACAAATTCCTAAATTCAAATGTGCATTAGCATCTTCAGATCTACGCCTGTTCTCAGTGTAATCCATAAAATGTGTTGTTAGCTTCAGTAAGTCTGTTCATTTTTAAGGAAAGTGGTTCATTTCAGGGAGATGAGAATCTGGTCCTGAGTGTCTGATTGCTTCCTGTGAGTTGCAGTTTACAGGGAGGCGTGTCATATCACTTCTGCTTATACCAGAACCCTCTCAGCTCGCTGTGCTGACAAAGAAATGTCTCCACCTGCCATTTGAAATGTGCTGATATTATGGACTGTTGCAAGCCCACTCTGCAGCTCGGTGTGATTGGCAGGCACCGCTCGGAGGCTGCGAGAGCGGGGATGCGAGAGGTCAAACGGAGCCGCGCTAGCGGAAAGCTGGCACACTCCCTCCGTGCTCAGGGCAGGAATCTCCTCCCTTCCCTGCGCTGGGAAGCGCTGCTGAGCAGCGAGCAAACAGATGGAGCATGTTCCTAACCTCCGTGCTGCTCCACCAGACTCATAAAAGACATTCGCCCTCCCACCAAATGAGTAAATGAGAGGTTGATTGATGACTCAGAAATTTATTTATTCAAACTTCTATTTAGCTGCAGCTACACAACAGCTTTCTGAACTTGGAGAAAATCAAACAGTTCAATTCCCTGTGGGTTCAAAAGTGCAAGACAGCAACAGACAGGTTGCAATACGCTTTTCCATTTTAAAAGTAGTAGAAGAGCAGCTTCAGGGTCAAAATTTCCTTGTTGCTGGAATCTGCAATGATTTCCCTCTTGAATGATTTTTGCTTTTCTGTACTAGGCTGTGCCGTAGCATGATGTCTCCAACTTGATGAGCATGTTTTACTCAATTTCCTTATTATTTTCGCTTTTGAAGCAAGCAGAGTCAGTTTACCCCAACAGCTGTGTCTAAGTAGATTTGAGGTTTGTATCCAGCTTGG
This sequence comes from Melozone crissalis, assembly GCF_028551555.1. NCBI lineage: Eukaryota > Metazoa > Chordata > Aves > Passeriformes > Passerellidae > Melozone > Melozone crissalis. The sequence continues at coordinate 49,467,486 of NW_026535794.1, read as the reverse complement.
AAGAACACATGGTTCTGTTCAGGTGTTTATTGGGGAAATATGTACCAACTCACAAATATGTATTTGTCTTAAATTGAGAACAGTACTTCTTGTTACTTTTGTTGTATTAACTGTGACATGGACCCTGATAGATCATTTTAGTTTAAATAAAAGCTCCACTGTAAATAGTGCTGAAACACAGCTGTTTATATGTTACACAGGGCTATGTCTTACACAGAATCTATAATAAACTCTGAGATGGAAAGTTGAGAGGTGTGCATGTGTTCGTGTGTGTGCATATATGATATGCATTTCTGTTGCCAGTTACAGCTAAAGTAAGTATCAGATGGCATTTACTGCTTTATTTCCTATCATATAAATGTCTCTTTTAGGTATTTCAGAAATTGAGATTATTTGAAAATTGCATATAATTTGTATTTACTGAGATTTCTGATATGACTCACAATAGGATCCCACATTAAAAAAGAAAAAAGGAAACAAAAGTACTTGTGATTTTGTAGTTCTGATATGCATTTTAATATATTCATTTTGGACTGGTGGATAGAAATTATTTGCGGTTTTTATGAAACAGCCCATCTACCTGTACTTTGGAGGGTACCCTTTCTGCAGCTCTAGAAGAACCAAAAAGGTCCTTAGTTAAATAAAAAGTTCATTCTCTTTTGCTCAGTGTTTCCTTTCTGGCAAGTGTCTGTGGTGTTGACTGCTGTAATTTTGATTCAGCAGCATTATTACAGATGTGTAGAAATCTATTAATGCTTCTTGCTTTCATGTGTCTTGACAGGAGTGAGGTCAGGAGGCTCACCCTCTTGTAGAGCTAAGTCTGCACCAGCATATTCCTCACAGATCCCCAAAATGGGACCTTCCTCACACAGATCTGACTTTGTTGCTAGTTGGCCTGAGATAAGGTGGTCTTGGTACTCTTCTGTTTGTTGTGCAATCCCAGAATAAATAATTTTCGAATCTATCAGCACTTCTGTAAACATTCTCCCCATATATCTCTCCATGCCAGCATGTGGGATCTCTGCAGGAAAGGATGTCTCTATTTTCTCTTATTATCCAGCCACAGGAGAAAGTCACTGTGAATTTTTCTTCCCTTCCTCCATCCCTTCCTCTGTGCTAATAATTGATTTGCTTCGTGGGTCCGGACTGCAACTGCACCTTCCCACCAAAAACAAAGTCACAGCATTGAAACCTGAAATATCTGAACGTGAATGTGTTTTGTGTAAAAGAGATGCTGGTTCAAGATTACTTATACCCATTAGTGCTAACAAATTCTGCTTCAACAGGCAAGGAGAGGACTCATGGGGTAGCTCATGTCACTGTGGCACCAGTTCCATCATATCTGCCCCAAAAGTTCCAGCACACAGCTCAGTGCAAGAAATCAGTGCAGTCAGTACCTATGGATGGCATTGCAGACTGATCTCATTGAAACTAGATTGTCCCAACTTAGTACTGAATCTGTGAGAAGAAGTGGAGTCAAAATAATAGCTTAGCGAGATACTTCATAGGTAACATTCACTCATTCTTGTTTTAATGACATTTGTAATATTACCTTCAGATTTGTTGCAGTATAGAAGCTGTGGGTAAGCAGAACAAACTTTTTTTCTCCTAAGAGGAAAGACAAGGATAGGTTTAAAAGTGATGTGTCATTTCAGTTTGATAGTGGAAACTCAATCCAAGAAGCCAACAGGAGTTTTGTTATGAAATTTAGTGGGATGAGAGCTTCAGCACGTGGCAGACCAGTGCTTGGCCCATCACCCTACGCGTGAAAGGTGAATGAAACATTGAGAATGAGAAGAGAAATCCAAGTACCTAAGAATCTTTGGCTTCTCCTGGCATACATTAGTTGATTGCTCAATTAGGTCAATGTCTTCGTCACTCTATTACTAAGTATAGGTTGTTGTTCTTTGATTACGTGAACTAGTCGTTCTTTAATGGATTCTCACTAACAGCTGTGGCTGGAGAGCTGCCTGGTGGAAAAGGATCAGGCCTGCTGGTTGACAGCTGGCTGGACATGAGCCAGTGTATGCCCAGGTGGCCACAGAGGTCAATGGCATCCTGACTTGTGTCAGCAATAGTGTGGCCAGCAGGACCAGGGCAGTGACCATCCATCTGTGCTTGGCACTGGTGAGACTGCACCTTAAACACTGTGTTCAGTTTTGGGCCCCTCTGTACAAGAGAGACATTGAGGGGCTGGAATGTGTCCAGAGAAAGGCAAGAGAGCTGCGGAAGGGTCTGGAACTCAAGGCCGATAGGGAGAGGCTGAAGGAGCTGGGTGTGTTTAGCCTGGAGAAAAGGAGGCTCAGGGGGAATCTTATTGCTCTCTACAAACCCCCTGAAGTAAGGCTGTAGCCAGGGAGGTCAGTCTTTTCTCCCAGGAAGAAACAATCTCATGACATGATGAGAAGGAACAACCTCAAGTTGTGCCAGGGGAGCTTTAGACTGGATACTAGAAAAAAGGTCTTCCTTGAAAGGGTTGCCAAGCATTGGAACAGGCTGCCAGGGAAGGGGCTGGGTCACCATGCCTGCAGGTATTTAACAGATGTGTAGATGTGACACCTGGGGACATGGTTTTGTGGTGGACTAGGCACTGTTAAATTTAGAGCTAACTGAATAATCTTAGAGGTCTTTTTCAACCTAAGCAATTCTATGACTATGAAATCACTGTGGGCAGGCTGTGTAGCAACCTTGTCTCTCAGTCTATCTATGAGCATTCAAGGTAATCCTCAGGTTTCAGTAGGAATGGCATCGTGGAGTCCAGGATCTAAAAGCATCCCCAAGGTTTCTCTGAACTCCTGAAGCCCTGGAATCGCATAATGAACCTTTTCATTAGGCTGAATCCCTAATACTCAGAAATTATATCCTCAACAGCTTCAGAGTGCTCAATTCATACAGCTTGCTTCTTCACTCACTCTCCCTTTCTCTTGTTTCTTTTTAGTTTTTTAAAGTAAGAGGGGGAAAAAATGGGGTAATCTTGAACCTTTCTTAAAATACATTGCAGCATTTGTCAGCTGTTTAACTATAGGAGTACTTCCTATAAGTTTCCAAGATTTTAACTTCACTTTTGCTCCTCAAAAAAATGATTTTTTGGGAAAAAAATATGAATATGTTGAGACCCTAAATCCCTGTGGTTTTGATTTTAAAAAGCATTTTCCCTGTGGGAGCTCTTTTCTGTAGTTTTGTTTGTTTGCTGTATTTTGTCTTCTCTATATGGGTGCTTTGGACTTTGAGTTAATACCAGCTGTCTAGCACAGAATAAATTTGATGCCAAACTTATATCAATGGTTTGAAGGTAAACTCCCCCACAGCTGCAGATCATAGGTATTTAATAATGGGCCATGAAGCCTGAGTATGCTATGATGCGATCTGCCCCCAGCTTCATGGAGTGTCCTCTTCAAACTACACTGACTTGTAGCTCCAGCTCTTTGAAGAAATGATGTCAGCCTCTAAACACAGAGCCAAGTTGGCATTGGGCTGTAGGTGCATAGCCAATCTGCTTTCCATATTGTTCTCTTGACTTTCATACAATCATGAATAATCTGTTCAAGACAGTCTGAAAACCTCAGAGCAAGCAGGATGCACTTTGTATCCCTAAAGTCACTTTTTACATTTGCATAGGCCTCATGCCCAGTGAGGAATCTGTAAACATGAGAGGGAGGAAAGAGAGAGATCTCAAAGAAAACAGTTACGTGATTTCATTTATTTATATTATACTGCTAGAAACCATGACTGAAGACTGTGATTTGTCCACTGACATATGCATGCGATTTTTCCTGAGATGCAGGAAACAAATGTCAGCCTCCTGATGAGCATTACAGAGAGAAAGACACCCAGGATAATTTAATTAGACCCCAAGAAATAACCCAAACTGAAGGACATTTTCTGGTTGTCAGAAACTAAATCCATCTTTAAAACAGGCAAAACCATCACCCTGGTTCAGAGACTTCCCTGCTCTCTGATCACGTCTGAATTACTTTTCCTCTATGATGCTTAGAGTTCCTTGACCCTTCCTGGAGATTTTCTTCAGGGTCTTCAGGTGTGTTAGACCCATAGTACCCCCAAATGATTGAGGAAAAAGTGACCTCTTGCTATAGTCCTAAGTGCTATAAGGAATGATCCAGGTCCAAAGAATCAATTAGAGCAGCTCCAACATGTCTAGATTACCCTGACCTGCACTAAACAGTGAAGAACTGATGCAACAATGAATGATGAACAGCTGGTTCTTTCTCATTTTCTATATAGTTCACAGCTCTGGAATAAAGTGTAATGGTGCTTTGTTAAGTTATGGATTATTTGCAGATTTTTTTTTGTTGTTTTGGTTCCTCCTCCCCCATCCCCTTCCTCTACCTCCTGGAGGTGAGTTTAGTAGAGGGGGGAAAGCCCAGCAGTCTGTCTTGGACAAAGCAGAGTTGAAGGAAGGAAAAGAGAGAGGAAGGAATGAAAATTGATAAGTAGAAAGATGTATCTTCATCCCTTATCATGGCTGAACAGCTATTGTTGTGAGCCAGGACTGATGGCCTGTGACCTCGAAGGTTCCTTATTACGGCTTGATCCTACAATGTGAGACCTGGGCTGGGGTGAGCTCAGGCATACAGGGTCTGCTCTTAGTTCTGCTAATGATTCCTGACCTTTGACAGCATCCTGCTCCATTTAAAGTGGGGCTTTCTGATCTGAGAATGACAGAATATGACTCTCTTTTTTAATATTTTTGCATCTTGAAATACAAAGCTGTTTCAGAAGGAACAAGCTGGCATTTGCTACACGTAGGTGATTCTTTCTCTACTGAATAAAGCAAGAGCTTTTCATGACTAGAGCTGTATGTACCCCTCTGCTCAGTACATGAGTTATGCAACTTGCCTACTCAGAATAATGCCGTTATGATTATTAATAATTATATCTAAATTAGTTCATTAGGCCTCTATTTTTCAAGATCTAATATATGAACTAACTAAAAATTATTTTCAATGACCCATCTACTAATTACAAAAATCAGAATTCACCCTCCATCTGCTCAGAAACGTATGCAAAACAAGGCACTTAAGTCACCAAACAATAGCAGATCTAAACAATTGTGAGAGATGCAGCATTATAAACTGCATTGGTTTATCATGAGTAGTAGAATGCTATCAAATAAATGTTGGTAATTTCTGCCGGGTAGAGCTGATTAACTGTTTCAGATATTGTTCTCCTTGTGAGCATTTTATTCATCCCTGCTACAATCGGTTTGAATTTTTTGTTATGTTTGTTCTGTACTATAAAAAATGAAGCTATCTTAATTTAAAATACATCTTGTATATTAAGGATTGCACTGATGGGGCTGGAATTTAGAGATCTAGTATCTCAGAAATTGAGAGTTTTAAAATGTTTGGGATAAATGCAGTCTATGGAATAGGTCAACCTCTGCAGTGTAAATATCAGTGGTGCCCAAAATGTAGTATATCCTCCATCCTCTATGTGTAGATTTAGAATTTAGTAGAATAGCTTTGACTATTTTTTATGTGTAAATTTACCTTAAAGTGTTAAACTTGAATTTATGAAGGCTAGAAAATAGCTTTGAAAATGGATTTACTGTCACATTTAGCAGTTAATATTTTTTAAAAGTTTATTAGGCAATGTAAAAGGAAATCTTAAATCTAATTCACTGCTGTTTTGTGAAGAAACTGGGCAGTGGTTGAGGAGGATAGAGTGAAATTCATTATAGGTCAAAGATCATAATATTCAGCACTGTTTTCAAGCTGGATGCCTTTTATACTTTTTTATAAAAAAAAGAGCTTAAAACTAAATTTCTAGTTTGTATCACTAAAGAAAAAAAATTCACTTATTTACACAAGAAATATTCTTGGAAATGGAAAAAGAAGAGTTTTCCATCTTTTCGTATATGTTACTTTTTCAGACCCTTTTCAGGGATGTACACTTTCTGTTACCATTTATGTTTCTTTAGAGTAAGCAGAAGTCTGTTGTGTGCTGAATGTACCATGTAGTAGCTGCAAGTTGATTTCTCAGCAGCTTGCAGGCATTGATGGACCATGGTTTTAACTTCTTGAGTCAAAATTTTAAAAGTGATTGGCATGTGTGAAATTAAATCAGCAAAAGCTTACAAGCTTATTGAATCACAGCACAAGCAACAGGAAAATGATCTTCTGCAACTCTGATGTTTTGACAACAATTAATATCTATTCATATTCCACTGAAACCAGGGAAAAGAGAGGCTTTATTTCAGAACAAATAGAGTCCAGCTATATGTTAAGATCTGAATTAGATTTAGCTCACAGAGCAAAGAAGGAAATTAATGTCCTCTATGTGTAGACACATTTCCTAATTTCTTTCCCCTTGAGAATTATCTGTACTTAAACTTTGTTATTGGTGATATTTTAGCTTAATGACACAAAGGAGTTCAGCCCTATCTGTGCATACCAGTCGTACCAGTGCTTGGCACTGATGTATTTCTGAGTCTTAGGCATTTTTTTGACCCATCAAAGATATTGGGTGAGAAGTGAAGGGGATAAATATGGTAGAAGTTGGAGATAACTACATGAAGACTTCAAGTAAATATATGACTTTAATTTTTAGTCATATAAAATGACAGGGGTTTTATGGCAGTTAAACTGCCATTAATCACTAATGAACTGTCTAGTTGATTCTTTATTATTATTATTATTATTATTATTATTATTATATTTTGTAATAATCTCACAAGGATAAATTTCCATGAGCAAAAGAAAAGCAAGATGGTGAACCCTGAAGAAGACTTTTTATAATTTATTAATTCTGCATGGCTCATGCTGTACGTGCATGTTTATAATGTATAAGATGCCCAGAACATCTGTTAAAAATATTTCTAAATTAAACTTGTAATCTCATGGGTATTTCATGAGAACATAAAAATGATTTTACTTTGAAGAGTTTGTTAATGAGTAAAGATTAAGAATACTTTTACCATGGTAATTTCTAGTTGTTATTTAAATGAACTTGGATATATCTAAGGCAGAGGCCTTATTTCAGCATGAAAATTTCAGGACAGAACCTCTCCATATATACAGAAAGGAGGTAAAAATGTAAAAATTGTTCCTTCTCTCCTGTAATGTGGTCTTTCAAGAAATTAGGTCAAGAAAAATGACATTTAAAGGCTGTTTTAATGAGAGCCAAATTAAACTAACTACTGTTTATTTTAATGAAGAATTCTTGAAATATTTGGTGCTTTTGAAACTGTTCAGCTAAAATCATACTCTTTTCCTCCAATTAGCCTTCATCACAAGGAGTTTCCTTGTCTTTGACCCAACTCTGTCTATTAACAACATCAAACTTTAAACATAAAATGACAGGCTTAATAATAATAATGGTTCAAGAAGTATCCTTTCTGCCAGAAAGAAAAAAAACCTCAGTATTTTAAATTGAGGTAGTGCTGAAAGGAAACAAAAAATGCAACCTTGTACAGGACAGGTCTTGTTTAAATATAGGTCTCAGGTTTTAAAGACTATGTGGAATGAAATCAAAAGTGTGTGGTTCATTTGGGAAAAAAGAAAATCATGTGTATATTAGAGTAGGTGATTTTTTCCTGTCCTACTTCAATAAGCCAAGCATACTCTGACTTGCACCAAGGGCAAATCTAACCTGGTGATTTGAAAGCAACTACTTCATCTAATGTGTCTATCCTTCTGTTTCTGGGATCCACCTGCCTATGACAAATTTTGCTGTCCTCTCTGTGCTACCTGGGCCAGTCACTGCACAGATTTAGGGGTGATTCCATACCCCCACCGTTAAACTTCTGTGATTTTGTCATCATCTTAAAATGTTGTCATGGAGCTGTTAGAAGTTTTCATTCTAAATTTGTGTAGGCACCTTCTTGTAGTATAAGTGAATCAGAAAACACATTTATTCTCATACAGGGGAGTTTATTTTCATTCATTCTCTTCTTATCCTTATATGAGAATATTTTATCCTATGTCTTAATTGATAGCTGACCTTTTCTCCATCTGCTCTAAATCAGGGAAGTACAGAGTTTCTCTTGTAATTACATTTCTGCCACAAGCTATTTTTCTTCTTTTAGGAGATCAAAACCATTATTGACAGCAGGATGCAGTCTTCTCGATATTTTAATAAAGAAGCCCACTGTGTTTGCCTGATGCTTTAGCCTGCCAACAGGAGTTTAATAGTCTAGTGGAGCATTAACAGCAACTGATCATTGTTCAGAACATCTAACTAGCCCTAGGTTATATCAACCTGACAGACAGGACATTAGCTGAGGGCAGCAACTCTTCATTAATTGTTTATGCAGATGACCCTCTGGTGGAAAGGTGGGCATTTTCTCATTTGCCTTGGGCAGTGTAAACCAGCCCGAAACAGCCACTGCAATTAGAGGATGTTAATGAGGAAGCAGAGAGAGAGCGGGTGGCATGGAGAGCACTGCTGCAAGCACAGCAGCACTGAGGGTTTATTCTTGTTCCCACTGCAGCCAGTGCCTGGATTCCTGTTGATTTTGAAGGAGATGTACTCCTGGCTGAGATCCAGACTGGCAGCTTCCCCTGGGTCATATAAGCTGCTGTTGGAGCATGTTGGAATGATATTCTGTCCAGACATAGTGAATGACTGTTCTTTCTCTAATTAGTCTTGCTTCAGACATTTGGGTTGATAAACATGCAAGGAGAAGCTGAATGTTTCTCTGCCCTGTGGTCTTTACTCAGAGACTTGAGGACTGAGAACACCAGCTGTTTCATAGGCTGTGAGCTGTGCAGGCTGAGATCAGTCATGGGTGGGTTTGCTTGCCTGCTGGAGAGATGGCACTTACTATTGAAATCATCTAGCATCCACAGTCACAAAGTCTAGACAGCATGAAGGGACTGCCTCATCCTGAATGGACTGAAACATCTGTGTCCCCATCATGGAATTCCTTCAGGAGAGGGTGAGGAGAATTGTTGGAAAAATACCCAGACAGACCAAGAATAAAATGGCCATGGGATCAGGAGGACATCCATATTGGCAGAGCTGAAAGCAATGTAAAAAGTGCCTTTCGTGTTGTAAAAATGAATCCTTGATTGCTTTTGTTTCATTTCATCAGATCAGAAAGGCAAAGACCTACTACTTAAGTCTGAGCTGTGTTTGGGTAAAAAATCATCCTGTTAAGTAGTGTAAATCTAATGGTATTCCTTTCTGAAAGCAAAATCTAGTTTGCTTATGTCAGAGTTTGTTTTGGCACTGGAAAAGTTGATACCATGCTGTTCTGAGAAGTAGTTATCAAGAAGCAAATAACTGTAGTCAATTTAAACTCATGGTAGGAGAAATCAGAAGAAGGAGATTGCCAACAAAGTATTGTTTATTTTCAATGTGTAGAGTTGTAAATCTCTCAGGTAGCTTCAATTTTTCTTTTTTTAAATTTTTTTTTTTGTTACTGGAAGATTTCAGTTTATTGTCATGACAATTATAGTTTGATTAACAAAACTCCCTGATGTAGTCTTGTCTCAATGCACATTGTACTACGTCCAAAACAGCCACCCATGCAAGAGATTTTTGTGCCCTTGCAGTTTCCCCCTTCTTTGCAGGACTTGGATCTGTGATGGTCTTCATCTGTTTACATAGGCAGTTCCTTTCCTGAATCCAAACAGGCAGTCCTGAACCCCGGCATTCCCTCAGCGTGTCACATGTCCTGGGTACCTGCGGCACCCAAATCTTCAGTCTGGGGAGGAAACTTCATTTTAGTGATATAATGGCCATTTTGCTACAGACAATTTGATTGTGCTTGGAGGAACTGACTGCTAAAATCAAAACTGGGGTGAAAGTAGCTGCTAAATGTCACCTCTAGCAAATGATTTGCTTTTCTCAGGAGCCTTTTTATTTTATGCTGTCTGTAGATGATGAATACTTCCTCAGTCAGAGGGCAATCTGTCTTGGCCTGTCCCCTGACCTTGCCCTGTGCTCCTTGGCATTGCCACTGGAACCTAGCTGGCATTCAATGGACAGCACACTGACAGGTAAAAGATTATTATTAAGAGAAAACATAGATAGCCAGTAAGACAGGTACTGAACTCTTATACAAAGGCTGAAACTGGAACAAGACAAAGCATTTATTGGGTAAAACAGACCATTCTGAGAATGTAATGCAGGTAGTTCTTTTTGTCCTTAAGAAAAGGACATTTTCCTGCTGCAAAAGGTGTCTCCCCCATTTGCCTTCAAAAGCATCAATTTGTTTGATACATTCTATTAATTAAACACAAACATTTGTCTTACACCTGCCTAACAAGACCAGATATTTACATTACTGAGGTGGGGATAAGACTTGCCTTTTGTTTGCTTTTTGTGATTCTGCACTGAACTTATGAAGTAGCAACTGGCCATCTTTTGTTTTGAGTTGCATATCCAAAAAACAGGCTCAGAGGGAAGGAAAATTCCCCTGTGTGTAATCCAGAAATATTGAAGTGAATCGTTCAACATGTTCAGATCATTCCCTTTGTCAGCACTCAGTTGGAAGAACAGCTAATCTGGTACAGGGTAAGCAAAGGGGATGCCTAATAATTGTACCATCCATAAACTACTGTCAGGCAAGAGGAAGCACAGGAGAATGGTGACTCAGCCATGAGTGTCTGAATCACAACGCCTCCTGGATCCGCTCTGCCAATGCCATTATGGAGCAGGGTTTAGGGGTTTGTTTTTTCTAGCACTTTTTAAGAGCTGTGACTAAAATCACAGAATGATTTGGGTTGGAAGGGATCTTACAGATTTAGTTCCAAGCCACGTGCTGTGGGCAGAAGCACCTTACACTAGATCAAGTTGCTCAAAGCCTCATCCAACCTGGAACTGAACACTTCCATGGATGGGACATTCTCAGCTTCTCTGGTCAACCTGTTTCAGTGTCTCATCACCCTCACAGTAAAGAATTTCTTCCCAGTGTCTACTCTAAACCTAATGTCTAATCTAAACCCTTTCAGTTTCAAATCACTGCCACTTCTCCTGTCACTACATGTCCTTGAGAAAATCCCCGCCCAATTTTCTTGTAGGCCCCTGTTAGGTACCAGAAGGCTGCTCTAAGGTCTTCCCAGGGCCTTCTTTTCTCTAGGCTCTTCTCAACCCAAACTCCTTCAGCCTGTTTCCATAGGAAATGTGCTCCAGTCCTCTAAAATCTTCACAGCCCTCCTTTGGACTCACTCCAGCTGATCTATGTCCTGCTCACGTTGGGGACCCCAGAACCAGATGCAGTGCACCAGGTGGGGTCTCATGAGAGCAGAGGAGAAGGATTCCCTCTTTTGAAGCAACCCAGGATACAGTTAGCGCTCTGGTCTGTGAGCACACGTTGCTGAGTCCTGTCAAGCTTCTTGTCCACAAACACCCCCCAGTCCTTCTCCTTAGAGCTCCTCTCACATCCATTCTCCATGCAACCTGTTTGTGCTTGGGACTGGCCCAAGACTAACTTTAGTGCATATTTGCCTCCTAATGCTTCCTTTTATCTGCCTCACAAATGAGTGGGCTGTGTAAGGCAAGGTGAAGAGGCTTTTCCTTAACATGGCAGTAGTAATTCAACCGGTTTAGATTTGACTGCTTTTAATTGTAGACTAAGGTTAAGTACAGTTGACTGGTTCAACTGAACAGAAATGCAGGAATTAATACAAACAGGCATTGTAAATTAGTGTCTAAACTGTGGCACTTTAGAGAGCTGGGAAATGGGTTCAGAGTCACCAGACCAAAACTCCAGGTAAGCTCCAGGGCCAAATGTTTGTTATTTCCTGTGTCTTGAAGGTCTTGAATGAGGCTGTGGGAAACACTGTGCATAGGGTATGAGTAGGATGTATCAGTGGTATTTCTAGTTCCAACCTTTTTGTACAAATAAATACCCAGATAGTTGTAAGAAACATTTGGATACAAGAAGGTTACTGCTTATCTTTATTCAGCTATGGCTATTGCAGAAAAGGGGGAAACTATAAAACCTGCTAGTGAAACAGTTAAAAATACCTGCAAAACTCTTACATTTTCTCTGTCTGCACTGGTAACAGAGCATTGTGCAATCCTGTGAGTGGACAGGGTGTCTTTTGTCATGTAATGAGGAAAGGTGTTATGACCCATTGTGTTAAAGTTGCCATGTTCTTTGACTTTTTGCTGTGCCACTGCCTTTATTTTCATTAGCAGTGTCCTTGGACCATGCAGCTGGCGCCCTTTCCCATTACTGGCATATGATGTATGGCACATGAAATATGGATTTGAGGATACTAAGAGGGACTGTTTCACACTATTCCTACGTACTTCAACTTTCAATCAGAACACATAGATATTGAACTCTGTAATATGTCCTGAAGGCTTGGGCAGAGTTAGGGTAAAGAGGAGTATGATTGTTCCTGTCCATGTCCTTAGTTCCCATAACTGGCAGTTTTGAATAGGTTCCTCTGTTGGGATGGGGTGGGATCATAGGATAATGCTATGATGTTGACAAGGCAGGAATCTAAAACAAACTCTTGATCTCCTAATTTTGTTTAATGATGTCATTAGGAATTCTTTGCGTTTCTACTGTCTGGGCTAAGGCAACAGCTTCTGCTGTTGCTTCATATGTGGGCTCGACTTACATGACTAAACAAGCTGTAAAGCTGGCAACTGTCAGAATAATCTTTCCATTAAACTGATGGTCCTTTTTAATGGGGTCTGCTTTCTTTTAATGGTAGCAGTGGTATAGCAATGCAATGGAAAGCAAATTATTTTTTCTTCTTAGTTTAATCTTCTTAGGGAAAACGGTAATCCTCTGCTAATTTCCTCCATCAGAGCAAGCATATGTCTCAATCACATTTGTAGCTGGAGCAGAACAGCACTCGGCACTCAAATTATGCTAATAACCATTTAGATTACTTCTTCTTTGGCATTTATTCATATTGGAGATCCAGCAAGTAAGCCTTTCCACTATGTGAATTTATGTGTTTAATCCACATTATTTTCATTAATACCTCTGCAAGCTTTGGCATGAGACTGTCTGGCTCCTTGCCTTGTTGTCAGGTAAATGTGAAGCAACAGTGTGGTCCTTCCAATGCATCCAAATGCTGAACCCTTACTTCTTAGTCTTTCTTACTTTGACCTGGCAGAGACAGGTGTGAGAGGGATTGCCAAGTAGTGTCACCTCAATCAGGGAGCATATCTTATTAAAAATGTGCAGTTTGATGATGTTCAGGTCATGTGGTTATGGCATTTGTGTTATGTCATCCAAACTGTTAAAATGGTACTGAAGATGGACAGCATCATGTATACAAATGCACACAGAAAGCCAGAAGAAACTTTGTAAAACAAGAGTTATAATCTGCAGTCTATGGTATTGATTGCCATGTATGCTCAATATTAGTTTTGGAGTACTATGGTCTTACACAATACAAACTATTACAATATAATTTCTTCTGTGTCTAAAATGAATAGGTATTATTGGTTCTGCCTGTTTTCTTATTGAAGTGCAAACACTTTTCCAGGCATATATATATATATACACATGTATATATGTGTATATATATATATACATATATATGTGTGTGTTTTATATTTATATATATGTGTATATATGTGCACAAATACACATATATACATATATACATATATACATATATACATATATACATATATACATATATACCTATATACATATATACAATAAAGTGTGTTAAGAGTGATTGAGGCTAAGCCAATAGGATTGTCACTCATGTGTTGATATACCTTTTCCTTTCTTGTCAGCTTTCCCCTCTGAGCAATTCTTGATGGACTTGTTTTGCAGTTGATAAGCACAGATGAGTAGTAGCTGTGAGAGTGACACCAAATACAAATTTCTCTGCAGCATCTCCTTAGCAATGCAGAAAAACAGGTGTCAGTTATTTGTAACTGTGTTCTTTGGGTGAAAAATCTCCTTTTGCATCCAGGTGTACATGAATTCCTTAACTTATTTAAGATGATTACAAGGAGCAGTTTTCATAATCCAGATATTTTATTTTTAAAGAATTGAAGGATATTGGAAAAACTGACCTGAGAGTGTATTGTGTCACTGTGTACAGGTTAGAAAGGGATGACTGGAATTTAGGAAGGATTTTCCTCTATTCAGAATAGGCTGTCAAGAGATATGTGGAAGCCTGTTACAATCACTCTGTGGAGTCAAAAGTTCCTCAGTGTAGATCTTGCTTAGAGATAAATTAGGTCTATATTTGTCCAAATTCAGTACTTTAGCATTTACGCTTTGCAAGATAAACTGGGTATTTTCTTTGGCCCGAAGCTGGAAACTAGCTCTGACCAGAAAAAACATACAATAATGAAATAATACCACACAAGTTAATAAGAGGGTTGCCCATGAAGGCAAGATAAGGAAAAGTCTTTACAAATAGGTTTTTCTTACCTCTGTTTACACTTCATTACTTTTTTTTTTTAGTTAGAATCAACAATTTGAAATCTCAGTTGAATCATTGCCTTTTTTTCATGCTTAAATTTGAAGTTAATTGAAACAGCTTTAAATAGTTGAGTTGCTATTCTGATAATAATTATGGTTTAGCCTTCTGTTTGCCACATAATTTTCAAAGTCAAACCTTCAGGAACATTAGGAAGTATCTTCTTAATTATGCTGTGAAGAAAGCATTTGATATATTTTGTTAGTGTGGCTAAGTTGTGAAACCATTATTTATTTCCTACCACTGGAGAAAACCTTCCTCTAAGACTCAAGATCAACAAAACACTTAAGCAGCTGCTTATGAGATGAAAACCCATCCCAAGGCATTTTTTTAAATAGTGCTTTTAATCATCTTTGGAATTCTCATTTACTGTTTTATTTAGGGTGCTTGAGAATGAAGGAAACAGAGAAAACTTTGTAAGAATGTTGTTCACAGATGGAAAAAATTCCCTCAGGAGAAGCACAACAAGAGTTTTCAGTTTCATTCCTGTACTGTTTTCCAGTACAGGTTTTAGATAAATGCATGTTTAAATACAGAGATAATTTACTCTACCAATTACTTTGGTAATTTTTTTTTCCAAATGTGCCATTGAGCCAGACCACTAATAGTTTCATCAATGAAGTTCTCTGTCTCTCAGTGACTAACCTAATTGTTCAAATATTTGTTTTCACAACAGAAGAGTTTGGATGCATTGTTAGGACTGATTTATTTGTTTTGGTACAGATTGCAAGTGCTAGATATTAAGCAGAAATCATCTTTCTCCCTTGCACATCACTCAAGTAATCATCTTCTTGTATTCTTGTGTGCTAACAAATCATACCCACTATTTTCATTACAATGTCATTATCAAGATAGTGGAAAGTTCTGTCTAATGGGAGGAACAGTGACAATTGACCCAGGTTCTGAAGAATTTTTAAAATGTACTGGCAAGAAATGGGTAGGGAGGCAAGTTAGGGAAATAGTTTTTATAAAATCAGGAATAAATGGCGGAATTCAGGTGCCTGACTCACACATAGTGTCTTCTCAGGGTACCATTTGTTTTGGACAGATATATATTTGCATCTGCATACACACTCAATCTTTGCTAATGCAGCCCTGTCCTTACAAATTGTTCTCTTTGTGAGTATCATAAGGATTATCACATCCTTAAGAGAATGACTGAAAAACCCAACGATCAGTTAGGGGGTGCCAATTAAAGTTTTAATGCTGTAACAGCTGTTGTCTGCTTGTAAATGATTTCGCCTAATTTTGGGATTTTCTGTTAGCACATAAAATGCTTTGTTAATAAATGTGAAAGTCCCTGAGGATTTCTATGCATTAAACTTTAATAATTGAAGAGTGCAGAGGAATAGCTGAAATGAAAATGACTGCATTATGGAACAACTTTTAATATGTACCAAGTCTACTAACGATCATAAACTCCCATGATATAGCATCTATTTTGGGTTGGGTTTTTTCCTTTTTTTTTTCTTTCTTCCTTTTTTCCTTTTTTCTTTTTTTCTGCTTCTGAAGCCTCTCAAATGCTTCTCCCAGGTCTCAAATCCCCAAAACAGGTTAACTAGGATAGATTATTTGGAAAATCAAAGTTCCCCTTAAATACTCTTTCTGTCTAATAAGTTATTCTCTTACCCTCCAGTACAGGTCTGCTAGTTTTGGCAAAACTATGACTATTTGCATCATCTGAAATCTTGGTCCACCATATCATACACCATTCAGCTGGTGTCCTTTCAAGTCTTTCCTTTCAAGTCTTTTTCCATTTCCTTGAAATCCTCACATCAAGTCAAATTTGACACAGTGCTGGAAAATGCAGCCTAGGCAAGTGAGTAGTCTGTTGACGACATGAAATATCCAACAAGCATGATTACTGTGAGAAAAAAATTTCCATATTGTAAGTTTCATAAGAAAGACTAAAAGGCCAAAATTTAACAACAATTCAGATGAACAACTTTTTCTAAAAGCGTTTCTGAAAGTGGACATTTTATCAACTTCAGCATTTGCAGGGGCTATAGAGGGATATGATGATCCTATTGATAATTATAACAGTAGTAGCAATAATAATAATAATAATAACTGTAGTTGTTATTATTATTTAATTTAATTTAGAAGTAACATAGCCAAAACAACAACAAAAATAATAAGACATTAAAAGAAGTAATGTAACCAGATGTAATAAACAAAATCCTGTGTATTCTAGACAGCCAGTATAGGACTTTTGTGGGGCTGATTCCTGCATTAGCAGAAATCAACCTCATTTGATAATATTGCTGCTCTCTTTGGGTTGTGCTAGCCAGGCTGGCCACAGTATTTTTATCCTCACAAGTTTGCTCACTTTGTATTTCAGAGAATTAGCTGTTGCCCTAGATCATGCACCTGTGAGCTGCTGCCGAGGGAGCTCAGCATATTGTGTGTTCAGCAGTGGCTCCAGCGTGTTTTTAATTTCGACAAGTCAAACTGATGCTTATATTTTCCACTACAGCACTCATTTGTTTACTGCATCCTGCCTGTCTCTGTGCTAGTCACATACATTATGCATATTGTACATGCTGTCAAATCACTGCAAGGCCCAGGGGTAACCTCCCTCAGATTCACTAGCAGGTTTAAAACTGTCCAAGGCTGCACATGAGTGGTTTCCCTGTCAGGATCAGCTCCTGCGTGGATCTCCACCTGCAGTCCCTGACAGCTTGGCCCCCAGCAGGGCACTGGTGAGGAGAAGCAGTCTGGGGGTCCCAAGTCAGCTGGGGCCATCACTGTTTTGCCCTTCTGCTCCTTCAGCAGGATGCAGCTAAAACAGATCTCCTGCTGCATCGTCCAGAGGGATTGTGCTGAGGTGGGCTGGAGCCACACACTTCTCACTTCTCACACTGGAGGAGCTGCACTGGCAGAGGTCATCCAGAGCAGAGGCTTTCCATGATTGCACACTGGAAGCGTCAACCCTTCAGGAACAGGGATTTTTAGCTTTGGGAAATTCAGATGCATGCCATGTTTCCAATTTTGCACCAGAAACATATTTAGGAGAGCACTTTCTTACCGGGGCTATGAGAGGAAAGAGAGGTGTCCCTTACTGTGCAATGCATAGAACAGTCCAAACTGAGTAGACTTTCATTATTTCTTAGCACGATATAAAATATATATTTTCTGCTGATCTCTTCAGTTTGAGTACAATACTCCTGTATTTTTCAAAAGGTATTTAATTGCACACTTCAAAAGCTTTTACTTTGAAAAAATAAGAACTTTATTGGTTTTGAGATAATATAACTTTATGAAAGAGGATCCATTTGGCTTTTTTTTCATAATTAGAACAAAAGCAAATCAGTACAGCATCATAATTATGTCTTAATTATTCTAATAACTTTCATTTTTGTTTTTAATCTTGATTTCTTTTTCTGTGCTGAAGAATAGAAGACAAGCTAAACAATGAATTAATTCATTACTCTAAGCTCCTTATTCTCTTTTTTTGTTCTTTCCAACCCTGCTTCTCAGATCATTAGAAGCATGAGATAATCAGGGCCAGATTTCATTTGCTAGCTCCTAGTTTTCTTTCAACTCTCCCACTTTTCTTTGTCCTCCAAATCCCACTTTTTTCTCTCTCTCCTTTATGCACACCTTCTTATCTGTATGTAAGTAACTTTAGAGCAGGTAGAATAGGAAGTGGTGTAAAAGGGAGCCCTATCCATAATTATTTTCTCAGTGAGTGAACTTCTGCAGCTCTTTCTGTAGCCTGTTGAAATCAATGGAGCTCTACTGAAATGTTCTTTGGGATCTCCTGTCTCCATTAGAATCACTAGAGACATCACTGTGCCTTTCCATTTGGATCTGCTTCATAGAAAATATAGTGTTGTGTAGCACTCAGAACAAGAAAATCTGTGCCCCCCACACAGTTCATAATTAGCAGCACTCCTTCTTCCTACCTCAGCTGCCACTCCCTGGAAACTGGGAATTAAATCTGCTGATGGAGAGGGAATTACCTGCTGCCTGCAGTTTGCAGTGCAGGCTTATTCAAACACATCAGATTAAAACTTCTTTCACAAGAGCAAACAGTGGAGAACTCTTTCTGGTGCTCTGCTGAACTGAGAGATTCAAACAAGATTTGGAGTAAGAGAATGTTGCTCTGAGAAGATCTACCAGAGCAAATAAACCAGATCAATGATGAGTGACAGAAGAAAGAGAGAGGACTACATTTGCAATGCCTTTTGCAGGGAGACACAAGCATGCCTCACCTGTGTTACAAGTGGATTAGGAACTAATATATTTTATGTTTAGATACACATTTAGTGCTTGCAAGGCTGGAGGTAGCTACATGCTTCTGCTTCACAAATATTTACAGTCAGAGACTTGGAGTTGCTTGGGCAGAGCAAACTTGTGTGTGCCTCCACAGTGGGGGCCTGAACATCATAGAGGCTTGAAGAGATCTATCCCTCAGGAGAACAGCAGATATTCATTCCTGACTCTGTGTTTCTCATCTCTCTCCTTTCTCTTCATCATAAGTTTATTCAGCAAGTTGAATTAGAGAACAAATTCACATTAGAAACTGTCCACTAGAAGTGGTTATGTTGATTTCTTTTGGGCAGCAGAACCTGCACCATCTCAAAAGTGTACATGAAAATATGGTATAGTTTTGTTAACTAGGATAATTATAAAAGTCTTGTGTTTTCTTTGACCTTGTGCTCTTTTACTGTGACCACTGAAAATATGTCTCCAGTGTAATAAATTATACGTTTGTAAGCTACTTAATACATGTAGTAGTACCTAATGATGAAGAAATGCTGAGTCCATTAGAGTAAAAGAGAGTTTTGACATTAATTTCAATGAAACAAATTTCAGTGTCAATGAAAAACAGAAGAGAATAATAACTATAAATTCTGGTAGGAAATGGTGAAATCTGGAAATCCCACTCAGTATTTAAGGTAATATACTTTTTTGCCTTATGTGATTTGCAAGATTTGGCTTAAAAAAAGAAGCATGCTAGCTTGCAGTGTTGTTGTTAGTATATATTCATGGTCTTACAAAGCTGTCATTATAAAATTATATTTTTTTTCTCTTTATCTTCCTCTTCTTTGCATCTTCTTCATATTTTCTATTTGAGCCCATGAGAATATTCTTTTGCTCTTTTCTTTCCCCTTCTCCTCCTTTTTTCCTGTCACCATCATATTTTCTGGAAAAATCCTTTCGCCAGGATTTCTTCTCCTGGGAAGCTGAGAAGCCTCAAAGAAAAATTAGAACAATAATTATCTGATTGCTTCTCCTGTGTTTTGCTGCTTTGGAATGTGGTTGGAGATTGTTTATCCAACATGTGAATTGTTTTTACTTAATGACTAGTCATGGTCAGGCTGTGTCGGGACTCTGGAAGAGAGAGTCACTAGTTTTTAATTAGTATCTTGTTCAGCCTTCTGTAAGTATCCTTTCTCTATTCTTTAGTATAGTTTTAGTATCATATATCATATCATATCATATCATATCATATCATAATAAATTTGCCTTCTAAGAACACGGACTCAGATTCTCAATTCCTCCTTCATCCTGGGGACCCAGAAAATACCACATTTCCCCATCTTCCTTAACCTCATCCTCTCATTCTTTTCCGTTCCACTCTTGTGCTGCTAGGACACGCCCACTTGTATGCTAAACCCAGAGCCATTTCCATACTCTGAACAACTGCATTAACTCAGAGCAGTGAGATTCTGTACAGCTCTGACATGTTCTGAGAGCACCTATACAAATCACACTGAGGAATGTATTTTTTAGACATTGGCTTTTCAGTGTCTGCAAAGTCTCAAAGTCTGCAAAGTGCTGAACATCTCTCCCAAATTGCTAGCATTACCTAATCCCATCAGTGTTGAAGAAGACACACAGAGTATTGGAAGTCACCCAAAACCCCCTTCTAGTCCTATTCAGGGTGATGTATGGAATGGCACTCTTATCAGCTCCAGTAGATCTGTCACATTTAAATCATAATGCATCTGTAGGTGGCTTTGCATTTGTTTGTTTTTAAAAAAAGCCTGTGAACTTTGGTGTACTCTTGGTAGGAAATAAAAAAGGCAGGTGATTTTTGGATGTGTTTGACTTTAGTCTAAAAGAATGTATTTAATAAAAAATGCATGTTTTCTTCTCCTCTTCTGTTTTACATTCTTCCAACATACTTCCCTGGCATTCTTCTGTTTCTCAATCTGGCTCCACAGTGAGTCGCAGCCAGCAGTAAACACTGAAAGGAGGCTGTGATTACTGCTTGCACAGTAAGTTACATCCAGCCAAAGATGGATTTTAAAGTGAGAAAGAGGCTGCTGAGATGACAGATAACTACAGCTTGGCTTCTGAACTCTTTGAGTGCTTCCTAGTGTTTTGCATCAGATTTGGAAGTGAAGCAAGGCCATGAAATGGTATCAATAGCACCACGGGGACCAGAGGAGAAAGGACTGAGGGTTTCACTTTGTGGGTGGGAAAGGAGATGTGTGGACATTCATGTGACATTCCTGTGAAACTTCACAGCCAGATTAAAATCATGGAAGGCAAGTCTTGGGATCAGAATTTTTTGTCCACTGCTAGAGAAAATCAACAAATTGTTTTAGCAGTCTTGTAAAAAAGACTCTTTTTAGAGAGTTGTGGGCAATGACTGAGTATGTTTCTGGTCTTGAATCAGAAAATTGTGCACAATAATGCTGAAATTAAACTATTTAATCTGTGTCCTGTCAAACTGAAGGTAATATTTTTCATCTTTGAATCTTGACAAATTAGTATTTTTGTGGAACAAAGAATACGTAGCATAATAAATATCTTTCTAGAGTCTTTGAACTTATTAAAATAAATGGATATCTAAATTTTGGATGCGGTCAGGCAAATTAAGTCAATATTTGTTTCTGAAATGCTGATTATATTAGAGTGTAGATTTTCTACTAAGGTTAGATTTGAAGCCTAGATTTACTGTTGGGTGTCCCAGAAGACACCAAATTAAACATGAACCAGCAAAGTTGCATCACAAAAAATAAGAGAAATGGAGCCTGGGGCTGCTTAGGAGTGTTGGGGTGCTACCAACAGGTTAGAGGAGATGAACCTTCCCTTTATTCAGCCCTGGTGAGGTCATTCCTCTGGAAAGCTGTGTCCAGTTTTAGACTCCCCAGTACAAGAGAGAGATGGATGCATTGAGGTCCAGCAAAGGGTCAGAAAGATGTTTAAGGGTCTGGACCAGCTTTTCTGTGAGGAAAGACTGAGAGAGATGGGCCTCTGCAGCCTGGGGAAGTCTCACAGGGGCCTCATTATTGTGTATAAATACCTGAAGGGGAGGATGCACAAGGGATGGAGCTAGGCTCTTGCCAGTGGTACCAATGACAGGAGCAGAGCTGATGGACATGCACTGAAACACAGGCAGGTCCCTCTGAACATTAGGACACACATTTTAACTCTGAGGGCATCTCCATCTCATATTCAAAAAGCTACCTGGACTTGGTCCTGAGCCACCAAATTCTAGGTGATCCTGCTTAGGCCAGGTGTTGGACAAGGTGACCTCAAGAGTTCCCTTCCAACCTCAGCTATTTTTTGCTTTTGTGTGGATTTTCCATAGAGTTAAAATAATTGCATGGGACCTTTACCAGTGGGAGAAGAGCAGGATCTAGTTAGGATACCCATATTCACTTACTAGTATCTCATGCCATGTTTGTATTTGTAAGTTTTTGGAGAGAGTCAACTAAAACTTCCAACTCACTGATGCTAAATAAAAACATTATAGAGTATTAGAAACACTAAGTTGCTCTGCCTTCTTTCCCCTTCTCTCATTTTTTCAATAATTTTATTGTTGCTGTCTGGATTCTCCCATTACATCCTATTTACAGATGAATTGTGAAAACCTAAGGGCCTGTAATGCATCTTTTTGCAAAAATACTTTTTGCTGGTGGCTAGCAGGAACTTTGAAAAGTGATCCAACACATCACACTGCACTTGCAGCAAACTGCCAGCAGTGGAGAAGCAGCAGTCATATTTCATGGGTGCCACCAATTTTGGTTGAATCTTCTGTTTGAAGAGAAATTATGCTCTTGTCAAAGCCAAGGGTTGGCTGAGTATCTACAGTAGGGAAAGGGCTGTACTGTCCTTTATTTCTTACCTTCTGTGTGACTACTGACAAGTCATATGGTTTCTGTTCTGCAGATGACAAATGAGGAGCTAAACATCTCTGCCCCACAGGTGGGTCATGAAGACCCTTAGTGAAACACATTGTGTAAATACATTCAATTTAATATTTTGTTTATTTGTATCATGGAAATGCCTGTGACCTGCAGCTGAGATCAGAATCCCATCCTACTGAACACAATGATCAAGGGAATCAGTCCCTAGGAAATGAAATATATTTTGGTCTTGACCCCTGGCAATACTGTATTCTGCCTTGTCAAGATTAAAATAAAAATTGCAAGTGCTTGGACATAGAGCAGTTCCTCCTGGGATGCCTCTTAATGAAAATTTTTTCATATATATAATCAGAAAGGTAAACCAAATGAACCAGCCAAATGTTCAGACAAAGGACAGAAAACACATCTTTCTCCTCTCATTTGTACGCTTGCATTGCTTCCTTATAATGATGCCACCTGCTTCCTTTAGGTGAATAACAAAATTTTATTTGCAAGAGTTTTTCTTGAATATATTCCAGTTCAAGAAGAACATGTTCTTATGCTTCTGATAAAAAAACCCTCAAGCCCAAGACTTTCATGTTGGGACAATCTGTCTGTCAATATGCACCAGATGTGTTGACCATAAAGTTGATTTAGTATTCTGCACCCATATTTTCTCATGAGGCAGCCTAATGAGAAAGGAAAATAGATAAGGGAAATGTCAAGGAGAATTGCAGTGAAAATTTAGATTGTTTTGCAGATAGGTAAATAGAAATGGGGATAAAAAGCAGGAACTTTCATTCTGCCACAATTGCTTCTGCTGTAAAATACCAGACAGTTTGAAAAACAGGGTTTCAGAACTAAAAAAACCCCTTCGTTATAGAAGCCTGGCTGCCTACATCAAATCTGTAGCTAAACATGTTCTTACACTATGCCTGACAGGAGAGGTAATCACAGACATGACTTGTAGCCAATAAATGTTATTACCAAGTAGAGTGTAGTTCACTTATGATGGGCATCTGTGAGAACTCGCACAGTTTTAAAGAATATATTATTGAAGCCAAATTCTGTCTTTTTGAAACACTAAACCTGTAAGAAATAATGCCATCTTCAAGGATGGAAAAAAGAAATGTAACAGGTGCAGGGTTCTATATGTTGACTGATGTCCAAATTTCTTTATCAATCATCGTTCAAAAGAACTCATCTACTTAGGTTGTACTGATAAAAGTATTTGTTGCCCCAAAGACATCCAATATAATTTTTGCCATTGTGAATAACCCTCTTATTATTATCTCTACTTGTTTCTAACTATTTATATGAAAAAAAAAATTGTTTCACAACCCTATTATAAGAAGATGGTGTACAGCAAAGGGGAGAGACATGAAGTAGGATGCAGGAGAACTGGTGCTTATGTAACGATCCTCCACTGATCTGGTGACCTCTGCCAAGTCAGGTGTCCTTTCTTTGTCTTTTTTTTCTCTTTCCAAGTTGGTGATAATGATACTGGCCTCCAAAAAAGTGCCTTGACATTTGCTTGCTGAGGATATGAGTTATGTGAAAGTCATGCATTTCAGCAATTAATGCAAGGCAGAGGTTCTCCTCCTGCTTTATTCCATCCCTATTCCCTCTGGCTTATAAAGTTAGACAAAAATAAGTGACAGTAGCAGATAAGCAGTTGCCTTCTTCATGCCTAGATACATAGATAATCTCAACCAGATGGGAACAAGGAACAGATGTTCTCTAAGCATATGTGCAAACAAAAAATTACAAGTGTGCATGTTCAGAAGCAATGACTAAAAGAGGAGAAAGGAACAAAGTATGATTTCAGGACTCAAGTATTTGTGAGGCCTAACCTGGGAATTTTCAGCTAGCTCTAGAAACAGCACATTTAAGAAAATGAAAGGATTTAGGGATATGAATTATTTTCTTTGAGACATGAAGACATCGACCTAAGTGTCCTCAGTCTTTTCTGAAGAAGAATATGGTGGATAACAGTGTTGTGCCAGGACATACATCTGTTTGTATTTAGGCTTCTCTCCACATGGTTGGATTTGTAACGTAGACAAAGAATTACCTTTCCTCTCCAGATTCTGTATGGGCTTAAGCTAATTTTCTCATGGTTCAGTTTCAGTCACCTTACAAAATCCCAGTACTTCTGTTTTTGTCAAAGTGAGCATTAAAATGACTTACTGAAAACTGAATTGTTCTACTACTGCTGTATTTCCCTTCCTTCTAACAATCTGGCTACATTTCACCTCAGCTTTCTCTTACCCAAATTTTACCCATAATGCCATTAATTACAATGCAGATCTACAACCTATTACAGATGAAAGATAAGTTGAAGTCCAGCCTCTAATGGTAAAGATATTTTTCCACTACCTAACAAGAAACTCATTAGCAATATTACAAATACAAGATAAGTTGTTAAGCTTAGATTAAATATCTTAAGTCATTATATGATACCTCCTTTTGTCATTGAGTGGGATGAAAAAACAACTATGAGCTTCCCTAAGATGCAAAGGAGACATGATGCAAAATAGATAACAAGGTTAATTTTTTTTCCTGTAAGCATAGTTCTGTTTTCAGTGTTAGGACATTGATCTTGTTCAAGCTTCTGTAATTTCAGAGATACTTTTGTTGTTTTTTTTCTAGAAATGTAAAACCAAATATGAAATATGTTGCTTTTTCTCAGTAGATACACTTATAAAATGTCATGAAAATATGACTCTTATTTCTTAAAAGCTTTTGGAGGTATGGGTGAGAAATCTGTTAAAATACATATAGCTCTTCAAATCTTTTCACACCATTATATTTTTTCCATTTGGTTGTAGAAGCCCCATTTTCCATGCCAAACGGGAAGATCTACAAGTGTTTTTCTTTGATGCACGCTGTTTAAAAATATATTTCACCCTTGAGGAAATACCCATATGATGAATTTTTTATACCATCAGTAGCAAATTCATCTTAGTGAAGATTATTGTCTCTGCTTAGAAATCCTCACATTTATGGATGAAAGCTGCTTCATAAGGTCAAAGATATGAGTTCTCTTTTTCACACTAACTTGAGCAAAGCAAAGGTGAAAGCAGTAAAACATCTTCAAGCTCGCTTGGCACCTGATCAGCTCTGATTTACAAGGATGTTCATATTGCTGCTATTGAATTAATACATTTGCACTAGCCATCTATAATTTAGATGTGTTGCCAGACCAGTCAGCTGGAAGAAGCAAATAGGTGTTTAGCATTTAATAGATATGATTATAATTTTTATTTAACTTTTTAGTAAAGCAGGTTAGCAAATGGTTGCCTTAGCCTCTGAAGTGCTTGGAATTTAAGAAGAGTATTCCTATGCCACACAAGGAAAATATTAGATATTCTCAGGGTTTTCCTGTCAGTGTGTGTGTGTGTGTCTATGCACACATACAGACTTTGTAAGAAAAGACAGTGGCAAAATTCTTGCTGTGTAGTCTGCTGGTGAGAGTATTTAATAAGAAATATAAGCCCAGAGCAAATGAGCTGAACTTAAGTAATTTTTCAGCCTGCAATACTAAGTTGTGTGCAATGAGTCTTTCTCTTGTCAGCTCAGGAGGTCTGCACTGTGCCTGTGGGCCTCTGCCTGAGAAATGATTAGAAACAGTCTGCTGTGAAAAGTTTCATTTCTGTGAATCAGTGAATCACAGAGAAACCATTTAGTTGAAAAATTCACAGTCTCTGTTTAGGCATTTTGGTGTTTTCTTCTTGTATCTTCATTCTTTATCCCCTCTCTTTTCAGAGTACATTTTTCAAAAACTGTTGCTTTCAGATGAATCTGTTGAAATTTTAACAACAGTGATTATTCAGACATCTGTCACAACATCTGGACTTGGAGTCCTGAGAATAACTACCATACTCCCTCCTGTCCCCCTCATTCATACTTAAAAATCAGAATGGACATGTAATGTTTTTTCTGCTACTTCTGTTATTATGTAACATATGAGAGTCTCCACAGGAAAAGAGATCTCTTAGAGAAGGTGAGTACACAGCTCCCAAGGGTGTAAAGTGTGGTGAGCAAGCAGAACCTGGGATATTGCATCCTGCCTCTACCTCTTCAGCAGACCTTGCTTGGCTTCCCTTTTGCTGTCTTGTTCCAGCTGCTTTTCCCTGTCTCCACAATTGCAGCTGGCTCTTGTGCTTGTATTCAGAAGCTTTTTAGCACTGAATTGCCTCTGATCCCTTAAAGTGGCTTCAAGCTCCTGTTTCTCTGTGTTTTCTTCCAGCTTCTCATGCTGTGCAGCTAAAGGATATGGACAGAAAGATCCAGGTTTCCAGATGTGTCCAAAACAGAGTTTGTCCTAACAGACTTTTGTTTCTGGTCAAGCTGAACTAGCTATGTGTATTTTGTTGTTGTTGTTGTTGTTGTTTTTGTTTTGTTTTGTTTTGTTTTGTTTTGTTTTGTTTTTTCCCAGCCACATCAGCTCTTCCGGCTACGCTGGGTTTTGCATGGTGCGCTTAAATGAACTCACTGAAAGCTTCAGGCTGGTTGATCATATCTAATTTAGCTAACTTTGCAGTTATTACTCTGCAGTAGACAGTGCCACGCTGTCCTAAATTGATGATTGCTGCTTTTCTAATCTAAACATTCAAAACTACTTGGATAGACCAAGCAAAATACCTTTTTAAATATCATTATTATTCTGATTTTGTCTTCAAAATAAGACACCTTATTAGCAGAAAGAATACCGTTCATCATTTCTGCAACTTATTTTCTTTATCTGAAATAATCACAAGAATTTCTAATATGTTTTCAAAGTTTTTGTGAGTAAATTCAGAAATGGAACATGAGTTTGTTGAGGAGGCAAAGAGCAGCACAAATAGAAGAAACTGCATCTCTCTCACAAACTTGAGTGTTAGCTCTTCAGGTTCCATGCACACTCTTCTTCTTAACCTAACCAAGCTCTGAACCAGCAAATGTTACCAAGAGAAATTGCATAGAGCTTGTGCATGACCAGCTTGTGCATCTTAATAGAGGAACACACTTTTCTGTGTGTGTTTTTTGCTCTAATGTACACTGATTTTATCTTGAGAGAAGTATTTGGATGCTGAGCACCCAGTAAAAGTTTTATCTTAGTTTTACAGTTCATGCTACTGTAGAGGCCAATGCCCATTCTGTCCACTAGCTACCCTGAAACCACCCTTAAATCACATTGAGGCAAAGCTGGAAGAAGTTTTTACTTATTTAGTGGGTAAAATAGGCTCCAAAATTACTAAGGTTTATAAAGTTACAAGATGTTCAAACAGTTTGGCTTTTTGTTAGTGTTTGTTTTTGCTTAGTTTTTCAAGATCTGTAACATTTCATCCAACAACAAAACTCAACTCATAAAACACTATATCTTTCCAAGATCCTCATGGAGGATTTATTTTAAAGAACCTTTACTGCATTGATGGGAGAGGAGCTTGAGTTGTGGACAGTTTCTTGTTTCTGACCTTTTTAATTGTTTCCACAGCTGACCCTTCCTGCACTGTTTTCAGAATCTTTAAGGAAAAAAGAACAGTCAAAGCATTGCCTGTTGCTAATGTTGCTCTTTTAGCCATGTGTTCCTTCAGTGCTCTCCAATAGTAATCAATAAGTGCTAGCTATTCCCAAGAGAGAAGCAGCATGAAGAAAGGGGTGAAAATATCATTGTTTGCTAGCACAGAATTGCACATCACTGGACCTCTAAACATGGATCAATTATTTCTCTCTTTGTTCAGTGTGAGGCTACTTCAGGCTTTCTAGAAAATAGGTTGCACTTCCTTTCCTTTTGGTTGCATAAAGTGTGTGCTGCTCTTAAGCATACTTAAGAAAAACATAATTTTCTTTAGCCTGTTATATCTATCTCATGAGAATATACTCACCATGCATGTGAGTTATGATGCATTACCAGTTAAAAGGCCTACCCAGAGAAATCCCAAAGAGTTTAGACATCCCATATCTTAACCCATTTCCACTAATATTATTCTCAGAACACGTTTGTCACAGTTTTAAGATATACATTTTCTAAAAATATGAGTCTATCAGAATCAGTAGGAGCAATTAATGGTCACATTTTTCTCTTGTCTAGCAAAGTCACCTTATCAGGATTAAACTTGTGCTGAAACACTCTCCCAAACTGGAGCTGAGATCAGTGACCCTGCACTTTTCCTGTGGTTTGGCCACTCACTGCCATCCGATTGGAGGTTCTGCAAGTCTGAAGAGGAGAAGCTGAGGTAGCTGTAAAGAATAAACAGCAACAAATGCAGAATAAGGTGAGGTCACAATGTTGGAGGTAGCCTTTCACACCCAGATCTAGAGGGGTCTTCAGGCAGCTAAACTTAAGCCAGTGGCTAAAGGCTCTGCCAAAATGTTTTCAAGCCAGGTTAAGCCAGACTGAAGGATTTCCAATCACGTTAATTATGACTGAGGTGAAGAGTCCTGCAATTCATACGACCCACAAAAAGGTATGTCAGTTTCCATATTACTATTATTATTGTATCTTTTAAAAGCCAGTATTGACAATATTGAATCCCACATTTTCAACCAGAAGGACTGCCCGCCCATGCTGAATTAGAGACCTCCTGGCTTAAAAGCCCATGTATTGAACAAAGAAATTGTAGGGAACAATATGCACATGCTGCATTCTGTGCTCCTGACAGAAAGCAGAGAGGATGCCTTCAAAGTGTAATTGGTACAACATGTACACCGTGCCTCCTGTGGACCATTGCATATTGTATTCCATAAGAGCCAGGCCTAACTTGTATGCATGCATAGATACCCACTGTTGTTTTCACAATAAAACTGCGATTTGTCTGGAAGTGCTGAAGAAATTCAAAATTTAGGCATTATTAGCACTGGGTTTATCAATTTTTTCCTTCAGTAGGACTGTAGTTTGATGTTCATATGGTATTTTGTATTCAAATCTGTGGAAAACATCAGTCCAGATAGTCTCCCAAATTGTTTTTCCCTGGAGTATTTCTACTTCTGTCTAATGTTGCATTTCATTTCTCACAGTCAGCATAACATATATTAACAGGGCACAGCACTATATGTGCAAAAAGTCAGTTCTACCAGTTCTTATTTTAATTAGGAATTCCTCTGGACATTTAGATGGGCTATTAACAGAAACTGTGTCTTTTGGGGCCTTTGATGTCAAGTCCATTCTTTCATGCTATTTTCACCTATGGAGAGGAAATCATCCTGGTTCAAACATTGCCAGTATGTCAGAGGTATTTCCAAGGAAACATTTGGACAAAGTCAGATCTGTTGAAAAGGAATCTAAGGAAAATCAGTAACAAAACAGAAGAAAATAAGTTGAAAGGAACAAAGTCTAAAAATGAGCTAGGAGTAGGATAAAAGGCCATTTGAAAGATGGCTGAAATACTTTGAAAGACTGAAGAAAAAACAATGAACAAAAATGTAGCGGGAAAACAGTGCAAAACATTCAGCAACAAAGAGAAATGAGCAAAATTAAAAAAAAACCCAAACAAACATTGAAAGTAGAAAAGAGGAACTAATTAAAGGCATGAGAGAAAGCATATGAATGGATTGACAGTAAGGGAAAAGATCAAAAATTTATTTGGAGAGAGGTTATGTCCTTAACATTATCAAGTGGGCATTTTCTGAGTTTTGCTGATGACTTCAAAGTGAGCAAGGGGTAAAAAAGGAAGACAGGTTCTTTACTTTGGATATCAAATATCTATGAATATTTGTGAGTAATAAACTGTAGGTAAACCTGGGTGGTTCCAAACTAATAAGGTCAGGTTTTAGGAATGGGCTTATGAGATATTGTTTGTGTCAAGTGGATGTGTCAAGTGGAAAAGAAATATACTGGCTTTTAGTTTTGATGGAGGGAATCCATATTTCCTGCTGCTCTGAGTCAATGGTAATAGTCTTAGTCTGGCCTTTATTAATAAATTCTTTAAAGGGAATGAGATATTAAATCAGTACTGCTTTTGAGTTTGAGTAGATTTGTACTTCTTCAAAGGTGCACCTCAAGTAATCCAGGCCTTACCCAGACTCACTAAACCCTGAAAATTAAGCTGGAAAAATCCTTTGAAGGCTGAGATCAGTGTACTTAGAAAATGTCCTAGCCAATATTAGGGTAGCAAATCTGATAGGCAAGATCAGTATTACCCAATATATCAAGGTGTTTGCATCTTCCATACCATTCCTCAGGTGGTTGGAATGCCAGTCTGGAATGGCCCTGTGAGTGAACTTCCTTTCATACCAGGACATTCATATTGAGCCAGAAAGTCCTGGCACAACTTTGCAGTGAGTCTAACAAAGATATGTCTCTCCTTGAAAAGGACATTCTTTCTTGAGGAAGGAAACTCTGACATTTTAGACGTCAGAGCTCCATGTTAAACATTTGAAAGTGTCTTAAATTAGAAATGGTGCTGAGTTATTCCTAAATGACTCGGCTCATTTACCTGTATTCATATATGTCTAATACCTGAATTTGATCTTCTGCAGTTTAAAATTTAGGCCAAAATTTATCACCACTTCTCTATACTTTTAAAAATCTATCTAAAATCATGTAAAAAACTTTACAGAAGCTATTTTACAAAGTTTATGACATAAACAACTGTGTTTGTCTAGTAAACAGGAACCATTATCCCCTTTTAGAAAAGTCAGATTTGAGGTTCTGCTGATTGGTGGAGAACAAAATGCAAAAAAAGTCTTTATTTTAAAAAATGAAAAAAGTCCTATTTTCCTAAACCCAGAAGGAATGGAATAGGGCATATTTCCTTGCCAACATATTTTAGACATAATTCTGCCCAGATGGTTCTCTTTCTAGGCTATTCTTCAGAGCTGCACTCCTTTTTCAGTCCATTACCTTCACTTTATCTCTAGTTTGTGCTTTCCTGTGGCTCCTGCTGCTCATGTAAGCTCCTCTACTAAAAGTATTTGTTCTAGAAATTTTTTTGTATGTGCCTGGTATGCTTTTCACTGTGGGCCAGAACCTCACGTTTTGGGAGCTAAAAATTTTTCCCATCTTTTTCCACCATGAAACAATTATAATTTTTTTCCTTTTTAAATGAAGAACACTTGTTCTTTCAATAGGATTTCAGCAAATTGTGTCAGTACAGTGAAGATCACTGTCATGATAACTTGGTCTTTTTGAAATGGGTTCTCAATGATTTTTTTGTTGCAAATTTTCCAATAGCTTCTCTCAATGCTTTCTAGTGAAAGAATGAGAAAGAAAAGACTGAGCTTCACATGGAAGTTGTGAGTTAACACTGATTAAAGCACATGTCTGGTGGCAAGTAGCATCAGATCAAGAATCAGGTCTCTAAGCAATTTGCTGAATTCTTTCATGGTTTATCTCACAAGATAAAAATGTAAACAACATTTTTCTCCTGTTATTTACATTGGCCTTTTAAAGAGTTTGCTCTTTCCCATAAATATTTGGGCAGGGTAAACCCTGGTATATCTTTGATTATCTTTTGCCCATATCTGAAAGAAAACTTATCACATACACGCCAAGGCCATTCTCCTTGTGCTGCTGTAATATAACGATGCAGTATAAAGTTTGGAAGCTACTGCAGTAGAGTGAAGCATGGAGAAGTTCAGGAACAGAGATGAGTCTCCTGAATATCTTATCTACCTGCAGTATACTTAGGAGCAGCTCCCTCATGAGGTAATCTCTCCTGCTAGAGATCTAGGTGGAAATGCCACAAAACCAGCCTGTCCCTGACATGTGAGGATTTCAGTTATTCATGCAGGTTGGAATTCAGTGGGAATAAAATGCAATATACCTGTAAAAGAAATAAATCATTAGTGTAAGTTAATTCAGTGTTCTACTCTCTACCTACCTTAGAATAGGGTTAATATTTTTACAGTCAATACATTTCAATTAATATAGGGCATATTTGTGCAGTGAATGTGTCCTCCACAGCCACCTTAACTTTAATGTTTTTATGCTTTTATTTCTGTTACAACGTCATTGTTCTTGTTGAGAAATGGAAAAGAGCTTTATAATGTGTCTGTGCAAAGTACTTAGCCTGTAAGGACTTCAGAATTGTTTTCTCTAGATCTCTCCAGCTTTTTCAATGACTCCACATACTGCTGTAGAGGTAAAGTAACTTTTTATTTATTTTCTTTAAACAGACCTTAACAGTTCAACATACTTTTGAATAACAAGTTGTTGGTCATGTATCTTAATTACAAAAGCAAATTGAGGACAATTGTCCTATTCATCAAAATAAAACAGACATTAGTTAACTAATGAAAAAGTCAACAGACAGAAGAAAAATACCAGAGCAGTGTTAGCAAACATGGGATCAAAATCCTTAGCTGGTATAAATCAGCATGGTCCTAATTTCTTAACTGGATTGTGCCAGAAAATACCAGGTGATGATCTGACCTTTTTGGGGTAAATGTGTGAAGAATTATGTGCTCTTTTGAGAAATTAGGGAGCAATATTAATTTGTGTCATATCTTTAGATATTGCTTTGTATCTCTCCTTTTAGATAAAACAATCATGTTGCTCATATAGTGGGAGAATTTTACTTCTCTCCTGGAGAATGTGATTTGAAATTCTTATTTTCTGAGCCAGCTTGACATGCTTACACACAGAGATTAAATGTCTGAGACCAGAAAGTTCAGTCATTAGGTGAAGTAAAGAGCTGTGGTGCCACAGATACAGCATTTTCAGATCTAGACTAAAGATTAAAGACCAAGGTTATTCAGTGTACAAGAGGAAACACATTTCACACATGAGAGTAAAAATTTCCTCTTAGAGAAGGAGTGAAATTGCTGTTGAAGGTGCAGTGCTGGCTCACAGAAACCAGAACATTTTCTTGAAACACTATTCAGGTCTCTTGTTTTCCTGTGGAGATTTTGTTGCTGAGAATCTCTGCTGTAGGCGCTTTCCAGATACACCAAGTTCCCATCCCTCCAAATAAACAGGGGTCAGAGGGAGGAAGTAACAACATGGATTTTCTATTCAAATCAATATATTTTCCTATAAAGGCAGCAGAGCATAAAAATGATTTTGAAGCAAAGAAAAACAACAAAGGAAGCTTCAAGACAAATTAGTAAGGGCCAGCTGATGCAGAGAGGGACTGCAGAAGGGTGCGACAAGGTGACTTTTTGGGTTTGTGATAAAAGGGCAGGAAGAGTTCAAAAACGGGGCAGAACAGAGGTAATAGGAAGGGCAAGTCTCCTGCTGAAGGGCAGTATCCACATACCTTTAAGAGGACCTTCAGTGCATTTGACTAGAAGAGTATTTTATCAGCACTTGCTGATCATTATTTGGAGGGGAAAAAAGGGTTAAGTGATAGAAGACTGGGAAATGCCAGATTTCGGAGCTGTGTTGCTTGAGACTGTTCCCCTGTGCTGTCATGTTGGCTATAGCATAATGAAAGGGCCTTGCATAAAGAGATGGGTGTAGTATTTAAAGAATCACATATGGTATTTAAAGAAAGAAAAGCTGAGAAAGGAAAATACCCTAAATCACCATTACAGAGGAAAACACAGAGTGAACCAAAATAATTCCTTTATAGAGCGTGCTAAGGGGTTTGTCCAACCCAGGACTTTATACATACTAATCTATAGAATACTCCCTCCCCTCATGAATTATTTCTTTTTCTATTAATCCGTGTGATAAAATGGGCTTTAGGCACTTTTCCTTTTTGTTTTACAGAAGACCTATACAAGTGCAGCAAGTTTGTAAGGCTTAAGAAGAGGGAACAGTGAGGAAGAGCAGGCTGAAGTACCTCCCATCCAGCATTCAGATCCCTTAGATATGATCTCGAGTTTAAGAAGTGGACTTCATAAAAGATACACTTGGTTGTTCTGACCACTTTTTCTCAAGAGCTTCTGATTTCAGTGCATGCCACTGTCAATACCAGGTGAACAATACCAATATTAACTTGTTTATAAAGGAAATCACCTACAAAAGAACATGAATTTATGGTAGCTTAGCTTATCAGCTGAGCAAAATCACTAACCAAATCTTAAAGACATTTCCTCTGAAGATCTCCTACATGACAAATTATTTTTATGTATTTGCAAATGATTCCCAGATAATTTCAAAGATTGTTCCTGGGTGAGTGCCACATAATTATGAAAATTTCTACAGGGGAGAAGTAGCAGGCTTATTAAATTATCCTTTCCCCTTTGCTTTTCATGTCAAAAGCCTTGAATTTGTTTATATATAATTTTTTCTTTTGCAGAAAGGGGAAACATTTTAGATGTTGGCAATTTATGTTTTTATGAAGAACAGCCCTGATGGTGTTTGGCCATCTTGAAATCTCCTTTTGGTTGTAGGACTTCACTTCTGGAATACAAACAATACCCTGAGACTTGGACAATCAATCACAGAGCATGAATAATGAGAAATCTCTCAAAGCAACAGTCAAATTTGCATAAAACATTCATTTGGTTTATTTGAATATCCACCAAATTAATGCAAATCAAAAGGAATCCATGGATCATTTACAACCAGGAAGGAGGGCTGAAACCATTGAATAGATGACTTGATAAAAAAAATGTTCATGGCTCTGTCTTTCTAGAACAAAAAAGGGGAGACAGGTTGGAGCAAAAACTACCAGGAAATGAGCTTCTTGCCCAGCCTGACAATGTTTCTTTCCATATAGGTCCTCCATATAGGTCACTCTATTTCTTCCTCTGGCTGTTGTTTTCAAGAGGGTTTGGAGGGAGAGAGAGGAAATCTGGGAACCCCGGTTTGCAACAGTGAGGGGGGAAGTAGTTAAAAACACGTGTTTAATAGATTTTTGCAAGAGGAAACCAGAGGCAAACACTTTCAAGAAATATTAATTTCCAGAGATGCATGAACTAATAATTTTTTTATGGTACACTACATGCCTGGGGAAATCAGTTACATGAGGATCTCTTTAGGTACATTCAAAACAGGACAGTTTCGAATGCAAATCAGAAATACGTGTTCTTGAATTCTATCTGTTCTATTTCTCTTACTTTTCTTCTCCTGCTTGTAGAAGGTGCTGACAATCCTCTGCTGTGAGTCTATATTCAATTTCAATACAGAAAACTCTTTCAGCTGTCATACCTAAGGATGAAAACTAAAATCAACTGATAGTTTATCAGGAGGTGCTTTTCATTTATCTGCTCCTGCCACTGCTCAGGCTTCTCATTTCTTGAGAACCTGTTAGTCAGGAAATAAAAAAAAACCCCAAAACATATGCATCATTCAAATGTGCATGCAATTAATTCCATTAGGAAATTCTGTAATCCTGATGTAAGAACAATTCTGTATAGGATAGAAAATGAAATAATGTTTCTCCTTCGATATTTAAACTAAAGATGCATGTCTCTGTCTAGTTACTGATTACTGCACTCTACTTTACAACAAAAAGCTTCCACCTGTTCTTCTGACTTTGGCAATATGATATCAACAGAGATTTCATGCATGCCAAAATAATTATCCAAATTAAGAGATACATATTTATTGCTTTGATAACTCCCATGGGTAAGGAGAGGCCACAGTGTACTTTGGATAAGTCAATCCCTATCAGACATGACTCTACCAGACAGGCTGGTGGTCTCTGTGCAGTTTTTCAGCCTGGGCTCTTTCCCAATGTCAATATTTGACACTCATCATTGCTTAAAGCACATGCTGATGCTCCTGCCAGCTGACTCCCTTCTTGCAGGACAGGAATGATCAGTGGGCTGTCCAGAGTCCCCCAGAGAGGCTCTTTGACTTAAGGCCCATGTCAGCAGGTTAAACAGATGGCTCTGTTCAGCAGCCAACATCCTGCACAGCAGTCCCTGTGAAGATCCTGAGCCTAACAGCTGACAAAATCTGGGGAGCTGCCAGTTCCACAGGGAATCCCATTTTGGGGGAGACAGGAAGGAAGAACCTCACTCAGGAAGTAGCTCACTCACTCCTAGAGCAGTCCAATCTTTTTAGGTCTTCTTCATAGCTTCTGGGGTTCTTCTGGCATCTGTTTGGTTGGGTGGGTTTTTAAGGATTACGGATGGAAATACAACATGCCTGCTTCTCATGGAGCTTATCCTACAGGGTTTGGAGTATGGGTGCTGTGTTAGTTGAATTAAATGAGTCTGTCCCATTGCATGGTCACAGAAGGGACCTTATGTTCAGAGTTGTCATTACACTCCCTCACTGGCTGCTCTTCTTTCTATACCTAAATCTCATCAGAGTAAGCCTCTGAAACCACGAACTCCTCTTTCCAAAAGGAAACAAAAAACCCAAACACCTTTTCATATATTCTGTGTATTATTTTAACAACAGCCTTCTGATGAAATGTCTAGTTCCAGGAATACAGAAAGGAGATGGCATAAGATGCACAGATTTCTGATTTTCATCTTGAAGAGCACAGACCATTTTTGTTTTCACTGAAGGCAAATCAAAGGCCCAATGACCTAACTGTAATTTCTCTTTTCTTATTTCCTTGTATTCAGAAAGCAAGAACTGTGCCATCCAAATAGCAAACACAATTACTTTTTAGGGAAAAGTTAAAATTAACCCCCATGAAAATCAATTGAATAATATTTTAAAAATAACAGTCATATAAAACCAGCTGCTAATAGATGGAAAGCTGGTGAGTTTCCTGACTTAAGCTGCTAGAGACATTGTCACTGGCATCTGGAAATTTCATTGTTATTATGCTTTATATTTGTTAAACTAGATCACAAATGAGCTATTTATTTGTATTTCTTTGCTCTTTATTCTGTAAAAAAACCTGCTGAGATACACACCAGATGTCTGTCTCTATTCTGTATGACTTTATTTCTCATACCTGCATTTGTCATGGTTTATTGCTTGCCTGACTGCTACTTCCTGTTGATTTATTGTGTAGTTTTACACAATAAATTTTTGTCATATTCTTCGTTCTCCCAGCTGTTTCTCAGTAGTCTCAAAGGCTGCGACTTCTAAGTGGTTCCTCTCTTAATGTTCATGTACTGTGCCTCCTATAGCAGAAAGACAGAGAGCCTTTGCCCACCATTTGCAGATATGCATGCACTTAGAAAGCTTTCAGTCATCATAAGTGAACTGTCATTTTCATGTATATTTCTTCTCCTTCTGAAACAGGGAGTCTCATCAATACATCTTCTTTTGTGCTTCCAGAACTCACAAGTGTTTAAATCAGCAAGGCACAAATGAGAACATTATGGTAGAAATCAACAGGAGAGCAAGGAAAGGAGTATCAGTAAAAACAATAAATGTAAATGA
Source organism: Melozone crissalis (assembly GCF_028551555.1). Classification (NCBI taxonomy): domain Eukaryota; kingdom Metazoa; phylum Chordata; class Aves; order Passeriformes; family Passerellidae; genus Melozone; species Melozone crissalis. The sequence goes on along the minus strand of NW_026535794.1, from coordinate 49,429,846 downwards.
GTGAGAGGAATGGCAGCTCCAGGGGGGATTCCAGCCACCTGAAGTCATACCCACTTTGTCCTCATGAAGTCTCACTCCCTGCTGCAGAAGACTGGATTTACATGTCTCCTCTGTCTTCTTTCCACCAGCTCAGTTTAGGTGACTGCTCTCATCACATTTCTGATGCCTATTCAACAGACTTTAATTAATGCTGACTTTCTTGCCTGCTTTTTAAACTTCAGCCCCCCTGCTGTCTTTACCTTTTATGAACCAGAACTTCCCTGTCAAAATTTGTTTTCTTTTGCTAATATATCCATCCCCTGTGCTTTTTGTTTGCCTGTTTAATATGCCCTGACACCCTAGTGCTTCTGAGCAGATCAGTTGGCTTTGGTGGATTTGACCCCCGCATTTCTCAGTGTCTTTCACTTTTTCTGAAGTTCAGGCAAACTCAGCCTCCAACTTCCCTATCAGACCTATGAGTTAGCTTTTAGTGGCAATCCTTCAGCACTGGTAACTTGTCTGATTTAACCTCATCAGATTCAATATTCATGCTAAAAGAAATAAAATGCTTCTGGTTTTAAAGCTAAAGCATTACAAAGTAATTCACACAGTAAAACACATTGCTACATCAAATTTAGTCTTCAACTTTTAGCTTCCCATGTGCTCTTCACATTTTCCATTATGTCCTAAAGCTGTATGTTGCTCTAAGAAAGTTTGGTGTCTGCATTAAAATTCAAAGAACCCACACTGGTGATGAGGCTCTAAATGGCATGTAGAAGCAAAGCCCTAGGGCACTAGTATCACCAAAAGGACTGTCCTACCAGTAAATCTAGAAAAGAAATGGAGTCAGAAAGAAGAAATGTGAAGAAATTTTCAGAAATCCAGAATAACGTGAGGAATTTCAGCTGATCTCCAGGCTGCTTTCAAATGGACTTGCTCCATACCATGCCTGCCCTTGTTCCAACCTTCCAGCTCCTTTTTTTAACCACTTCACTGCATTTCTCTGTATTCTTGGAAGCTGTACAGATGCTAAAATCACCCAGCTGGATTTACTCTCTCCCTAGCAAGATACTTATCTGAATCTTTTACAACCATCTGCTACTTTCTCAGACAGGTAATGGAGCAGAACATCAGCAAAAAAATCCAAAATAAAACAAAACACCCCTAAAAACAACAAAAAACCCCCAAAACACCACAAAAGAAAAAGTGCCTGACTTAGAGATTTCAGTTTTATCCTAAGCTTAATGAATAGTTTTATAATCCATTATTTTTTTGCTTTAGCACCATGAGAGCTGAAGGGCATGCTATCATGGAGATTTCTTCCCCCTGCTAAAAGTGGTAGTACTTCTAAATATTCATGACATCGTTATGCAGTTTATCAAATCCAAAGCTTTTAATTTAGAGCACATCTCAGTCATGTATCACTTGTAGCCAGAAGTGTTTTTTATTTCTTTTAACATTTGAATCCAAAGTATTCAGAATGGATAGACTGTGAATTTTAAGCTCCTCTTGTCTCTCCTCAGATTATTTCATTTGCACTGTTTTGTTTTGATTTCTTAAACAGGTTTTGCTTTTGAGCAACCAATCAGTGCAACTCAACACGATATAGTGGGAAAGCAGCTCATGACTGCTACTTTCCACTTTTCACATCCATAGTGTAATTCATCAGAATAAAACCTCCAGGCTTCAATGATAGTCTGTTTAGGGCATGAGATAGGTACTCACCAATGAAAACTCAGCTACTCTAGTTTAATCAAGAAAAACAGTTGTTTGCTTCAGGTGGACCATTGCAAGGAGAAAATGAAACTTAGCCAAAAATACCTTTAAAGGTTATTGGCTTTCAAACTATTACATCTTGCAACTCTTCAGTCCAGGTCCAGAGATGGGATCTACTGCTGCTTCTCTTCTTGAATGCATTTCTCTTTACTTTCCAAGAAGGTGTAGTTATGTTGGGTATTTGGCACAGGTGGACAGCAGCTGCTGAATGTTATTATATTAATATAGGCAGCCACAGGAACCCCATGACTGTGTTCCCTGGAACCACAACAGCAAAACTATTATAAGAATATAGGGGATAGGACTACACTTTTTGTGTCTTGTGGACTCCAGCTATCTTTGTCTCAGTTTATTTTTGACTAAATAGTCTGGGGATGTGAAAAGTAGGGACTTTCTAAGAAGAAGAAATTGATGCAGTAAGTTGAGGAAGAGTATAACTGAATGGGGTAATAATCTTGAGATTTATTCTCTATTTCACTTTGGGGCATAACAGGAACTGCACTTTCCAGCTGTGTTTTGGTAAGGAGACAAAGGTTAAGAGAAGTGTTTAGAGAGGGTGTGTGGTTATGCTGTTATTTGTCTGCTTGCCCAATTTTACATCAGCATTACTTGAATGCCTTCACCTGAAATCAGGTGCATAAATGAAAGGATGTCCACTGTCCACGTCTGAAAGTACAAGGCAGGAAAATGGCATTAGAAAAGATACAACCATTAAACAAATAAGGAACTAAATCACAGAAGTTGTTGAGTTGTGCTGACAAAAGGCCTGACATGGCTTCCAGTTACCGAGAAGCAGAAGCCAAGAGAGACATTGCAAGTAACGCAAAATGTGGGGTAGCAGCTTACAACAGAACTGCTGACCAAGACTGAAATTACTGTTACACTAGCGTGTCACAAACATGAGATAAGAGTAAAATCAGCCAAACTGGGCCCATTGGAAAGTGCAAGGAGACACTGGCTGTTTATTAGAAAGGAGTGAAGGTGGCAAGGGAGAAGGGCTTGGGAGGGAGCAAAGGTGTAAAAAGAGGATACAAGGGGTAGCAAATTATGTGATCTGATCTGACTGGGATACAATTTTAAGAATGTTAGTGCTATGAATATTAGACATTTGTGATTATGTTTTGATGCACTTGGTCACTAATCCTTTGTTTCTGTGACAACTGTTTCTATTCTGCAAATACAGACAAATCTGCATTGTGTCAGATCATCAGCACTGCCTGAGACTGCTTTTCACCAGCAGAAAGTTTATTTCTGTACCCTCTAGGGCCTTAAAAATGTTAAGCTGTAGCATATGGATCTCTGTATTATTGTTGATGGCTGTTACTTTCTTTAGGTCTGACTTTGGGAATTGCAATGGTTTTTTGTACAGCAGAGCAGTGGCAAACATTCTTCAAGATGCATTGTCCAGTTAGAGAGAGAATGATCCATCCTACCTCAGCTGCTTTTAGGCTTTCTAAGGTTTAGCATGTATTCTTGTTGTTGAGTGTGACCTTTCTTTGGCACAGACACTTTGTCTCCACTCTTTAAAGACGATTGCCTACTCTTTTGGTAGTGGCTGCCATGCAGAACAAAAACCTCTGAGGTCCCTTTGCAATCCATTAAGAGATTGGTTTATTTACTGTCTGCTATTGATTATTACTTAATCTTAGACTTCTTCCCTCAAGGAAAAAAAAATAATCTTTGTGCAGTTTCAGGTTTGTTCTGTGGCCAGAGAGAAGAAAAAGCTCTGATGCAGCTGACTGAAGAGACTGTTCAGCTTTGAATCAAAGCGCATTTGTTTTCATTTTCTAGCCAAGTTTCTAGCCAAAAGATTTACCTTGAGCTAAAGTTTAGGGAAAATTGCCAGGTTATTGATGCCTCTAGAGTTAAGTTTCTCTGTTTACTTGTAGGGCAGATGCAACCAAAGTAGACCTGGCACATGATGTTTCCTAGATCTGTTTTCCTGGTTGTACAGAAGACCTGAGCCCCCATTAGAGAAACAGGACTAACCGCTGTTGTTGAGTGCTCTCCACTAAAGCCATATCTGTGGCTCCCAGGCAGCTATTTTTTAAACACTTTGGGGTAGTCCCAATGGTAGGGTTTGTGTAAACAACATGTAAGCCCTGCACAGAAGCAAATGTTTTATTTTGTCCCACTGTGTTGAACAGCCAATGAATGGCACACATGTACACAAATCCCAGTGTGTACTGCACACCACTTACTTAGAAAGGAGTGAGAGCCTTTAAATAGGACAGAAATGTCTTTTTAAGCAGCAGGGAAAACCTCCCAAACAGGTCAGTTCCTGAGGAGCAAAACTGGGAATGCCAACTTTCTGTGCTTTTGCACACTAACCCCTGTACTCCTACCCACTGCAGGGGCTCCTCCCTGGCTTCTCACGGCTCTGCTCTCTCTTGGTTCATTCTCATGTCCCCTGACCACCCACTGAGCAAGAAAAGCTGTAGTTACAGGGATCAGAGCTGAGAGGTGCATGTGCTGACAAGTCACTTAGTGGGTAAATTGCTGTGTGGATACTGGGAGGTCACGCACAACAGATGGGGCTCAGTTCATGCTGAAGCCCTTTTCCTCCTGGGAAAAACTCACTTGGCTCTCTTCTCAATCCATCCAGACATAATTTGAATGAAATTTTCAGGAAAATAACCATTGTTATGATTTTTGCTACTTTGTCAAATTTGCATCGAGTTAGAGAAGAGCAGACAGAAATTTATGAAGGTCAAAAAAAAGTAGAGAGGAAACTAGGCAACTATAAGTACTGATTTAAGTAATTATACTTTTTGTCCAAAATTAATTTGTACCTGAACTTTCTATTTAATTATGACAAGGAATGTGAGAAAAGAAAGAATTTTCAGTATTTCCTGTAGATTTTGTACAAAGTTTGTGATCAAACCATATCTTCTATGTCCAGAGAAAGATAAAAGCAAAGCTGAACAGCCTGACACAGCATTGTAATCTCATAAATATGAAAAACAAATCATTACCCATAATTACAAAGTACAATACAGAATAACAAATATTTCCATTTGTATAGTAGGGGGTTTGTTTTTCAATATTTTCTGTGTTGTGATGTTTTGTTTTGAACATTTTTTAGATAAATGATGGGTCTAAAGGGCTTTTAATTACACACTTTTAATATACACTAAAAAAGAGCTCCCTTGCATCTAGCATCATCCCACATATAGCTGCAAACTTTTAAAGGGACTTTTCTTTCCTTCCCTGGTCTTTAAGAGGCAAATTTGGTAGACCTTCTATCTGACATTTCTGGAGCCTGAAGTCCCTTATTTCCTGACAGAGGGGTCAATCCTCTCATCCCTTCCTGTTTCCATGCCCTCTCCTGGGCGGATGGGAATTGCAGAAGTGCTTAGCACTGCCCCAGCTCTGCTCCCTCTAACAGCTAAGAAGGGTGGCTGATGCCAAAGACTGGAGCTGAAATGGACAGTCTTGAAAACCCCATACCTTATCAGCAGCCCTGTATTACCTGGACGTGTATAGAAGGAAGCAGTGAAATTCTTCTGGCCAGAAGCTCTAAGAATATACTACAGCAAAACCCAGGTGGATGGAATTCCAAATATTTCCCTAATCCTGACTAAGGCTTTAACCTCTCCTGGCTTTATTTCAGTCTATATCTTTGAAGGATCATAGGATTTCTGCCCCTGGAAAGTAGAGGGAATTGGCCCTGTAGCTCTCACTGTGGGAGTGGTTTGTTGATCAAGACATATGGGCAGCAAATATACCCATTTCCCCTTTAATCCACTTATTAATACTTGATTCTTTTTCGGTATTGAATATAAACAAGCAAAAAGCCTCAAGACATTTGCCTGGGAAAATTCCTCCAGTCCCCAGATCCATTTTTCTCTGCGAGTTATTAGCATAACCATCAGCAAAAGATTGATAGTGATTCTTTTGGGCAGAATTTGCAATCCCTCTCTATTATCCAGATGCACTGCCTTTAGAAGGGGGCTATGCCTCTGCAGTGGTGCCTGGAACCAACAGGGCTCTTCTGACATAGCCAGTGAAACCTCCTGCAGCATCATGAATTAAGTGCTCATCTGTGAGTTAGGAGTGTATTTACTGCAGGGGAACAAGGACCTGAAGACAGCTCTTTCTTTTCTGCTGGAGTACATGGGCTCCAGATGATGTGCTAGCAAAGGAACCACCTGGCTGCTCAACCCATTTCTATCTCCCCCTTTTCTCTCAACATATATCCACAGCACCTGTGCTTCCAGCTGTGAAAGTGAGAAATTGTGCCAGCCAGTCCAGACATGTGTTGTTATTGCATTTCTCTCTCTCTCTCTCTCTATTTTTTTTTTTTTTTTTTTTTTTTTTTTGTGGGGAGGGGGTAGAAAGACTATTTCTTGTGTTCTTACTTTACAAGTCCTCACTTTCCTTGCAGCAGAGAAGTTTCCAAGCAGATCTTTCTAACCTAAATAATTTCCCTAATTAGTTTAGCAAGACAGTTTCACAGCCATCTCTCCTGCAGTGGTACCATGTAATTTTGAATGTGCTTGAACTTTCCAAGCCCCTCATGTTTAATGTGAATGTTCCCAGGCTTGCTGTGACCAAGCACTGATTGGGGGTGTCCTGCCAGGTTGCAGGATCATAGGGAGCTTGGTGTGGGAGGCAACCCCTGAGTGAACAACAAGTTAAAGCTGGTCCCACAACACAGCTGGAGCCACGTGTGCCCTTCTACAAGAAAGGAAGGGGTGGAGAACAACTGTCTTTGACTTAAAGCCAAGAAACCCTACAGGAATGTGAAAATCTTCTCTGTGAATCCAGCATCCAGGTAAATCCCAAGCAAAGATGCTTATTAATACATGTATGTAAAGCTTAAAGCCTGGTTAAGCTGCTTGTTTCTGTTCTTCCCTGTATTGACCTTTTTTTGGGAGCAGGGGGTACTATAAATCTCTCTATGCAGTTTATGTGGTTTGAATTTTGTTAGATATCTAATTCACCATGTGTAGTAAGCAAGGAGGTGGGAGAGAGCAAAAACCAAGAGTGTAAATGTAGGTGGACTTATGGGTTGTCTTAAGATATCTAAAATAATGCAATTACTTAAAGAATCTTGCAAAGTACAGTTCACCTTTTATATCTACTGACTATGTATGGATGCCTCTCAAGCCTAGGGATGTCTAAAATGATGGTAGGTCCTTAAATATAGAAACGTAGATCCCACTGTGGAGGTTTCTATCTCTGTTCTGGATTTTGCTTCAGCGGTCTAAAGTCTAATTTACTGTGGGGTTGGTGAGAAACTCACTCATGCCTTTCTTGGATAGAGCCTTTAGTGGTAACTATTTCTGCTGCTAATAAGGATACCAGGATCCCTCAAGTTCATCAGGTGTACTCTAGAGAAGTCCTTGTTGTTAGCAGTGATGACATTTCTCATTTAATAAAAATATTAAATGAGAAATTAATTCATTAACTAGCAGTTAAGAAAAAAACCAACAAAACAACTCATTTAAATGTCCTGTATGAGTGCTTCCAGCAGGTGCTTGCTTTGTGATTTCTTGGAGAAAAAAAGTTGTTTGGGTTATTGCCCCCATGCAAACCCAAGAGGTCCTGCTGAGTTAGGCAGAGGAATTTCTAAAAAACTGTCCTGAAAAATAAAACGACTAACTAAGGAAAAAAGCTCAACAGGCTAGAGAAAGCAAAGAGTGCTTGGGCAAGCATCAAACTCAATAAAAAATTGGGGCATGTGATTAACTTTTATGTGGTTTTTTACTTCCATATGTGTCACTGTGATTTATTCAAAATTTGTTTCCTCACAATTTTTTTTAAGGCTTTGTGGATAACAACAAGTGAATTAGTGGTGTTTATTCAAGTGAATGTTTGTAAAGCTGCTTTATTGTGTAGATAGTGCTGCATCTAAGCATTACTTTTCAATTTCATTTTAGTATAAATTAACTTATCTTCTTTCAAGTGCCTTTAAAGCTAATAATCCTAAAAGAATTAAGATTAGAAAGTAATGCTATCAGTGACAAAGCTCATTAATGGCTTTTTATCACTGCAAACTGGTGAACTATAGCCAAGATAATTGGAATAAATGGAATATACCTCTTCTTTAGCCAGGTATCCCTTACTCTACTTTACATTAATTACTTCAGGGTTTTGTTCTGGTCAAATAAAATTTGAGTGGCTTGTCTGCTTCTTTTCTGAAAGGCTGAGCAAATGTCAGGTGTGCTGTTTTGAGAAGGCAGAAAGGTTAAGCCTGCAGCAGTCCAGATAAGGACAGGTAGAATTCCCACAGAAAAGGGGACATAGCTTTCTGGAAGGAAATTATGCTCATTTTGGAAATTATGTCAGTTTTTTACTAGTGGATAGTTCAGGCTTGCTGGGGGAGAGCAGATTTTCATTTTATAATTAAATTGTTTGGAAGAAGTGTATTACTGTTTTAAAGTTGTTTTAAAGTCCAGTGAAGGCTGGTTTGCCCCAGCCTTCTCTGAGAATGCATCTGCACAAAATAAATGCTCTTTTGATTATGGACCTTAGCAGCCCTTTCCAGAGAGGTTGCCTTGTCTAGTAATTCCACATTCAGAAATTAAAGTGTAACATGTTTTAACATGCTTTAGTATCCTCATAAAGCTCTTCAGAGCCTCTCTCAGAGACCTGTAAGCACTAGCTAAAGACCCTGGCCTAAAGAAAAAGGAGTATTCATTTGAGTAGGAGCTCTCTGGTCTGTCTCTACTGGGAAATACTGGTTTACAACCCAAAGATGGAAGCAGATTTCTGGACTGCACCCCCTCTTTTCCTGCCAGCTTTTGCTCTATTATAGCACAGAGTGCAGCAAACTTGCATCCTGTAAGAGCTGCTGCATTGTCTTTCCTTATGTTATCTATCTTGATGAGCTACAAAGAGCTCATCCCTTTTCTCCAGTTAGTTGAAATGTTTGTGGTTGGTACCTGGAAAACAGGATTGCATTCTAAAGACAGCAAACCAAAGTGTTAGGGCCACCTATTCTTCCCTCCTCTGCCTCTCCAGTCTGGATTAGTTAAGGTAGGGAAAACCATTCCCACATGATTTTGTGCCACACAGAACAAGCAGGAAGAGTGCTATGGGATTTAGGTTTTGAAGGCATGAGAATAAATGTACTACTCCTTTATGGCAAAAAGTAGGAGAAAGGAAGTTTTAACAGTCTGAGGGACTGGTACAATACACTTCTTTTTTTTTCTTCTTCCTTTTGATCCAGTGCAAAATAAAAGAAAAAAATTAAGCTGTGTGAGACAGAAGGGGAAGTTCTGAAAAAAAGTCTTCTGAAACTGAGCACAAACTGTTCCTCTCTTCTTTTCTTCTACAGTTTATTTAGGAAAAAAATGTTTGCAGTGGCCATGGCATAGTACATTTACTCAAGTTAAGACAGCTTTTACTTGATATTCTTCTGGCATTTCTGGTGGGAAGTAACTGAAAGGGTCTATTTCCTCCCTGTCCTACACCTCATTTATTGAGCAGATCCTGCACCTGGCAGACAAATCAATTGTAAACCAACAGACTTCAGGGAGGTTTGGTGCCATGATCCATACATTTTTCAGCAATTCAAATGGAATGAGTTCTTTTACCCATCCTAAAAGTTTGCTGTGTTAGTGCAGTACCTCAGCCAGTACTCAGGACCTGTGCAGCTAAATGGAATGAAATAGGTGCTTGAAGAGTATTAATGTATTAACCATTTTTGTAACTTAATTCAGGGCATGATATATACAGCTGACATCAAAAGCCTTTCATAGCTGTTCTTTAATTTCAGTTTCAGTAATGAATATAGATCCAATTAGAAGGGAGCTGATACATGATGAAAAGAATTAACAATACCCCTAATTTCCACATTGAAGTAATGACTGCTATTATAGACTTCTTGATTTTAATCAGATATTCTCAAAAATGACAGTAGATTTGGATTCATAATGCTCAGCTGATGCTACAAGTCACACTCTCTCATGTTCTTTCTCTTTCTCTGTATTTTAAAAAATAAATTTAATCTTAGAAGCATAGACCAAAAGCTTCTTCCATGTGCTATGTGTCTTTTTTTGGCACATTAATGTTGTGCCTAAGAAGCAGATTACAAGCAGCATGTCACTGGTTGTGTTTGCAGTAGCAGACCCTGAGCACCAGGTATGTGAGACAAAAGTTGATTCAGGGTTATTGTGAGTCTGGTATAGTTTTTGAAAGCTGTGTGGCACTGTCTTCAGATCAGACCAGGGGCTCTTGCTTCAAAGCATTTTGATGGTATAGAAAGGAATGTTGGAGCAGCTGTCACAACTCAATGTCATGATGATTTATCCAGTTTTACATCACAATCTACACAGACTGTGAGGAAAAATGCCCCTGTGAGTGGTCTCTCTCAGCAAGTGGTAATGCACCTCTTTCAGAAATACATGGTGAGCTAAACTGGATGAGAGCCTGCCGGTGAGAGAGGATTACTTGTGTCTGCTACGCAAAGCTTTGTGTCAGAAAATGCTCTGTCTCCAGGACTGCTCTAATTTCTATGCCTTATGCCAGTTTAGGAGGGAAGAAAGAAATTTGTGTACATGCAATACAAGGGGAATGAATCTATTTATGCAGGTTTTCATCTCATCCATCTACCCTCATGGTAAGATCTGGGTATGCTTCTGAGTGTCTGTATTGACTGTGCTTTCCCTGTGCCTTTCTGTAACCATTAGGGTTTGGTACTGCAAGAAAGCCACACCAGCAGTTGCCACATGTACCTTTTTTGATATAGGCAACATATCAGGTGCTGATGTGAGGTCTCTTCAGTTTGTCTTGCTTTCCTGACATTTTTCTGTTGCTCTGTACATCAGCCTTCAGTACCTGTGGGAGCAGGTGGGATATGTGCTATCTTTTGTAGAGACACTGGAGAATATTATATTCTCTGAAGCAATAAAGTCACACAGTTTAACTGGGAAAATAAACCTATTTGGGGAAATTGAAAGTGCACTGGTTTGTTGTCACTGAAGAAAAATTCCCCAAACGGTTTCACCTTTTAATAAGCGCTTGAGTGACGCACAAGCTCAAAATGGGAGCTATTGCCAGTGTCTGGCAACAGCATCTAAAATGCAATATAGATACATCTATCCAAATCTGCTTTGAAGAACACCTTGCATGCAGTTGAGCTGCTAATCTAAGCATGTATTAGTCACAGAATTTTAATCAAGTAGCTTGAATTAGAAAATTTCATCAGCAAGGACACAATCCTTAAATTGAAAGAGAAATTGCATGCTGCTGAATGGATGTACTTTTTGTGTTCAGATTTGGCTCCATTTTCAAGTAGCTTTGGGATATGCTGTGTTTATTGCAGTTATGAAGCATATGTGGGTTCTTTCTGGAATGTGCTTCTTTCCTCTCAGCAGGTTTTGTACCTTATAATTAATGTTGCCTAGCCCAATGCTAGTATTCTTGCTTCTTTCTGTTTCTATGTTGTTGCTGGAGAAACTAAGATAAAGGAGCCTGTATTTGTTATCTGAGATAATGGAGAGATGGTCTGGCATGTATCTTGGTCCAGAGCCAATCCTGAAACTATTTTACATGTAGAACAGAGGGTAGAGGAGACATGTGGATGTTAGAAAACAAAGTTGGGAAGTGGCAGCTGCACTCTGAAGGAGTGTTAGGAAAGGAAGTATTGAAAGTATCTTTCTGTTTAATAATGCTAATGCATGGTTCTACATCTCTGGTACTTAGCAGCAATGACAGTTCTCTATGTAATATGTTTGCTGTTCTGGACTAATGTAACTTGATCATATCTACTACTGCATGAGATACATATGGGATAGAAAATGTTAAAATAAGTATTTTTGAAGAAGGATTTATTTGATTTTTTGATTTTTTTTGTTTTATTTTCATACTAAGCAGTATGAATATGCTTGGGAGCAAAATTTCTGGAGGAAGATAAATCTTTGATATGTGCTGATATGAGTCTGTAATGGAAACTCTTAATTTCTTAATATGCTTCCTTCTTCTCAGTCCCTTATTTCATGCTGCATTGTGCACAGCATCAATTCAATTGTGTTTCAGTAAATTTCTACTTAACCACTTCTCAGCTGTTATGAATTCAAAACTTTTTCTTTCTTTCCAGCAGCTGTTCTCCATTTCCAAACTGTATTGTTGTTACTTAAAACATTTGCCTAGAAAATACTAAAATTAAATCTAGGTTGTTGGGGGTTTTTTGTCCCCAAATTATTTGAAGAAAGAATATTTGGGTATTAATATCTTTGAGGGGTTTGTTTAGCTTGCCAGCAAATTCTTTTAATTTGTATTTTGCTACTTATTTTAAAATGTAAAAATTGGTGCTGGTTTGAAAGTACTGAACAAATATTTGGAAAGAGTTAATAAATATTAATTAATGCTTAAATGCATGAAAAATTAATTAATTTTTCTGCTGTTAAAGGTTTGCATCTCAGATCTTGTTTATAGGGCAATTTATAAACGTGTGTTTACATTGTGTGCTGGTGATCTGTCCCTCCTGACATTGTGGCTGCAACGTGTGGGCAGGTCATCCCTTACAACTGTACCAACTATTTGAAAACTTGTCTTCTGTATAAGAAGAAACTCCTTAGCCATCAAGTTTTAGTAATAGCTCTACCAAATTGGTGTACACCTAGAAATTGAAAAGATTAATATGTATTGCCAATCCACTTCATACCTAAACCTTCAGCCATTCCTTTCTTAGGCACCTCTGACAGTGCTGGGCTGTGATAGGCACTGCCTGTGCATTCTGTTTCGTAGAAACTCTGTGTCTCTTGAAATGGCACATCCAAAGTGAGGGGCAGAGCTTGAGGCCATATCCATCGTCCTCCCTGTGGTTGCTGTCTCTGGGATACTGGCTGGGTCATTGGCCACTACAAGCAGACTTGCCACGACCCCAGTCTGAGCCCCCATCTGACAAGCACCAGCAAGTGCACAGTGTAGATGGACAGAAAGATTACAGCCTGCTCTCTCAGTTTGTGTGGGGCAAACCCTTCACTTGAAAAAAATATGCAGAAGGAATTTTCTCTAAAAAAAAAAAAAAGAAAAAAGCAAGCCAAAAAATCCAAACCCACGTTTGGAGTAGATATCAGCAATAGGAGATGTAAATACAGACCTAAATAGTTGTACTGGAAACCAGGCTTTAGAAGCTGCAAGGAGCCATTGTGTGTACACAAATGCTGTGATTCGGGTCCATTTTAGGGGTTTACCTTTGGAACTCATGTCAGAAGGCTCAGTGTCCTGGCATCCCTGGAAAGAAAGTGAACTGAGACAAAACAGGATGAGTCTGGACCTACCAGTTCTATTAGGTCAATCTATCCTGACCTCATCAACTTGAAAATGTTGTGACCATTGGACTGTTAACATTTGTGCAATTTTTCTGGTGTTAATGTCTTCTTTTCTCCTCAGCTGTAGAGAAAAGCAAGACCTTTGTGAGAGGAGTTTTCCACTTTATTTTTTCCTTCTTTTCTCTCCTCTGCTCAGCAAATAGACTGGAGACTGTAGATGGTATTTGTTTCAGATGTGTGCTTTTGAAATGATGATACATGGTTTAATTTTTCTATTATGCAGCCTCATGGAATCCTGAAGAAATCATGGTAGGGAAGTGCAGGCCAATAAAGGCTTGCAGAATCAGAGGCTGTCTCTGTTCTTTAGTCTGAAGTGTTGTCATTACATTGTGTGTTACTGATAATTGGTCTGCCTCAAAAGTATTTTTATTTTGCTTTTAACGTATCAAACTTTTATATCAGACCTATTGCTGTGCTTTTCTCTCCTAATGCACGGGAGTCCAGAACATTAAGTTGTGCTGTATTAAATGCTCTAACCAAGCAAATCTGCATTCTGATGGTGTTGCACAATAAGCAATTAAGCTTTGCTGCTGGGCCTGCACAGGCAGTTCAATTCAAACTTAGCAGGTTTTGTGGTTTTCTTGATCAAGGCCTCCCTGTGAGTGCTCTGGTGCAAGTTCCCCTCCTCTGCCTGCTGGAATAACTATATTATATTATGCATTACCAACTCTCAGCAACTTTCTTGGTGTTTGGGGTATATAGTTTATGTCCACATCCCATCTCTCTCAGGCAGTGTCACACAACATGTCTCTCAGATGGAAGGAGGGTGTTTTTCCAAAGTGGAAACCTCTCTGCTCCCTTCTCAAGGAAGAGAAAGGAGAATTGGCTTAAAATATGAGTATTAAAATGTACTTTCTCTGACTTAGAGCTGACTTTAAAGACAATGAAGAAAGATACGATTGGATGGTTTCTAAAGAGAGGAAATGCTGAAACTGCCAAGGGGCAAATTATATCAAGGAGGCAGTCTGGGAGGCAAAAAGACAGATTTTTTTTGGGGCATAGTAATATTAGGTATTACAGCAGAAATAAGATTTCTTTTTTTCATTAAGTAATCTTAGCCTAAATTCATGCCCTAAGTCAGCTGTAGCTAGCTGCAGATTTAATGCTTCAACACAGATCATAATAATGAGAATGTAGATATACTGTTCTTTGTTTATTTTCTTGTACTTTTAAGGGGTAAAATAGTTCAGGCAGCAACTAGTTCAGAGATCTTGGATTTGGATGACTTAGTGGTTGGTTGGTTTGAGGTTTTTTAAGTAGATTATCTTTGGAATATGTTTCCCTTATTATTAGTGGTACTGTAACTAACAGATATATGGTACAATTATTGAAATGTCCTATAGATAAAACAGAATAATTTCATAGACCCTGGGAAGCAGTAATTGTTTATGCAGACAAATTGCCAGCTAAGAATTCCTTATGAGTATTTTCAATTTTTAATGTCATGTAAATTATTCCTACACTAACATAAACAGGAAAGCAGGCTATGATTTCCAGAGCCTTTTGAGTAACGTTTGTTCACATTTCTTTCATTCATTCTGCATTTTTATTGTGCCACCCAATAACGCCTTCCCTCTCTTTCCCACCCCGTTCATCCATTAAGGCTCAGAAAATGACCTCACTGCATTTCTGTGAAATGCACTTATGGCTGGGATTCATTATTCTGTCATGACAGGGCTATTTTTAGCCCAGACTCCAGCTGGCAACTGAGAAGAAACATAGGAAGGGAAATTGCCTCAGGTGCTATTAGTGTTATCTAGTTGCCTGTAGTCTCTACAATTTAATGTGAAGTGTCCTGGAGTGCATGGCTCCAAAATTAATTTTTTTTTTGTTATTTCTTTAGCCTAAGAAGAAGTATTCCAGTCTGTGGGGAAAAAAAAAGAAAAAGATAAAATATAAAATTGGAATGAATACGTGGCTTTGAGGGAGACTACTTCAAAGCTGTTAAGTAAGGGCAGGTAGAAAAATATATACCAGCCAGAGTTATGGTGAAATTTGTTCTTTTTGCATCATGAGCAGAGTTATGATGAAATTCATTCCTTTTGCATCATTTGCTTTACACCTTAGCTGTCCTGGGCAGAAGCTCACCTCACGTTGACATGTCCAGAAGGCTGGGGATATTAATTTAGAAACTTGTGTTTGGGAGTGACAGATAAATAATGTATTGCCACTTTTGCACAGCACAAAATGTGGAGAGTTTTAAAGACTTACCTGAAAAAAAAGACTTTTCCTGCTGGTTTAACGGAGGTGCTGATAATTTTAATGTACTGTCCTATCTGTGGAAAATACTTTGGGGAAGTTTTCTAACTCCCCTGTCTCTCTAGATTTAGTTTCAAACGGGCCCATTGCATCTACTGTTTCCCTAGCAAAATATTTCAAGAGGTACCAACTCCTGGAGTAGAAAAAAAGAGAGGGAAACTTGCTGTTCTATGCCTGGCAGCCTTGCCTTGGGGAATGGGAGCTTAAGGCAGCAGTCCAGCTCACAGTGCACAGATTTATGCATCAAAATTTACCAGTTTCAATAGAGAGGTTGAATGAGTGTGAAACATTGAGCTGCACTGGAGAGATCTCCCTTGGGTTTAAGCAAATATTTTGGAGTGTCGACTGTCTTTCATTGCTCCAGGATCTAACCTGGCTTACCATAGTCCAGGACTCCTTCTCCTGTGGGAACAGACTTCCATATTTAAGGTTTTTATTCTGATTCCATGCATTGCTAAGAAGATTGAAAAAACTGATTTTGAGACAAATTCAAAATCTCCATTAGAAGAAGCACCTTATTTTCCACATGTTATTCTGTGGTGCATAGTGTCTCTGTAAAATACTCCTGAAAAATCATTATTTTACTACAGTCCAAATTCCATTTATGAAAGCATGCATGTGTTGGAAACCTGTGAGACTGTGCATATCAAAAATAATTCTTATTAGTCTCACTAGAGCTTGAGGTGTCACAACTCCTCCCTGATCTTCCTTAGATACTAGACTGACTGGTGAGAGCTCCTCTTGAAAACCCATAGAACTACAGTAAGTGTTCATGGAAATTAGCTGTTCACCTCTAGATCTTTCTGTTTAGCACAAACAGCTATGGTGCCCCTGTGATGCATGTGGCTAACTCGATAGATGCAGCTACGACCTGTGATGGGAGTTACATGCCTCTGGGAACTTTGTGCTAGCATGAAACAATTTCAAGGTATGCTGTTTAATAAAGGAGAAAGATAAGCTCTTACAAAATGCAACTTTATGTGCTGAGAGGCATGGCACCCAAGAAATTAAAAATTGTAGCTATGGGAAGAGAGGGGAGGAGAAGGGAACAGCAAGTTATTTCTGAAAACTGAGATAGCAATAGGGTCCATTTTTAATGGCCATTGCCAACACTTCTACGTTTAGCTGAGTTAAACAGAGCTCCATGCCTGGCCTCAGGCATCATTACTTCCAAATGATTCTAAAATGACTATAATATTCTCCATTATACCCTTAATTAAGCATCACAGGACAAAGAAGCTTTGCAAACAAAGAACGTGTCTGTGCGAATTGTTTTGAGGAGGGAATTGTTGTGCATGGCATCTCTTCATGGTTCTGCTAAAGCACGATGGAAAAAACCCTCTCTCTAATTTTGTAATATGTTTAATCAAATTATGTGTTGTGAACCTGTGACTGGATAATGGCTTTACAGTGACTGTTTACTGCTAAGGCGATAATGAAAATAGGTTTAAAGAGATAAACATAAAGCAACTACTATATGTGTAAATCTATTATCTTTGTTCCAGGAATACTAAATAATTGGATTTAAACAATAGACAGTAAAGTACTGGTGAAACAACAACTCTTTTCTGGCTTTTAAAGCTCCTAGAAATCTCATTTAGCAGCAGTTGAAGTGGGGGACAAATGATTTTTTAAACTTTAGAACATTTAAGAATCACAAGATATTAACTCAGCAAAGAAAACATGAATTAATGTGAAGAATAGAAACATTCTGACTGGCTTGGAAAATAATCCTTTTCTTTCAGACACTTGGAAGCTAGCATATTCATTTAACAGAAAATTCCAATTAAATTAAGCTAAAAATATGTTGGTTTCCAAGTAGCTGAAATGCCACCGTATTCTCTGTGCCCTTAAGAAGCTCTCTTCTAAATGACAGTGGCTGTACTTCTGCATCCATGCTCCTTTGGGTGGTGTCCATGGCAGTAACACCTAGAGGTGCCAGCTGAGTTGATTCCTTGGTGTCAGGCAAGAGGCTCATGCCCAAAATGTGAGGCAGCCTGTGCTGAAGAACTCAAGGAATTATGGCGCTGAGGAGCATATAGGAATGTATGAGAAAGAATAAGGGGAAAGAGGAAATAACAGCACTTGCTGAACCTGGAATGCATGAAACTTCTCAGGAAATGGAAAAACATTTCACTTTGCAGCTGTGATCGTGGGGTCCACGATCCCCTTCCTGATAAGGGATATTTTTGGAGTGACTCAAGAGCTAGCTAAAGAAATAGGGGCAGCTAAAAACCAGTGGAAATTCAGCCAACCCTACAGCAATTCCTCCATTTAGCGTTCAAATATTTTTTTAGAGACTTAAATAGGATGGAGAAAAACACCAGCACAGTGCTTCAGGGATTAAATGCTAGTCATTAAAGAAAAATTCAGTGGCCTTTGCTAATTCAGAGCAGAGTTCTGTTATTGAAAAAATGTTACAACCACCCCCTGCAGTTGCAGCTAATAAACAGTTGCATTTAACTAGTAAATTTCTACTAAATGAGTGGAATATTACTGATGAAAACCCAACATTTCCAAGTGGTTTGTTTTTCTCAAAGGGGGTTAGATCTGCTTGACACTGTTTCTCTTGTTTAAAGCAGGTAAGTGGAGGTATCTGAAGACTGTGTACATGTAAACACTCGAGGGGAACCTCTGTGTGGCCCTGGGGATCTGATGCTGGGAGGGCTGTGGTGCAGGGCACCTGAGTTCATCCCAGGCTGCAGAACAAAGTCTGGGCTTTTCTGGACTCTTTCCTTGTATGGAAGGAAAAACAAGCCAGTTTAATTCATGGAAACTGCAACAGTTTAAGCTATATGCATGTATGCTCAGCCTGGTCGCAGATACTGAGATTAAATTAATGATAAGATCAATTTTCACTGACTGTATCTTCCTGTTTTGATCCAAGAATTAAGTTAGAAATGGCTGTAGATCACTTATGGTTTCATAGCTCTGTTTTGTAAGATTTTCCAATTAGAACCATTGGGGTTTTTTCTGAAACTCTTTAAAACTTTCACTGCCTTTAATAAACATAGGGATGTGTCAAAAGCATGGTTTCCTACATATTGAGTGAAACTTGATGCTAAGAAAAAAGAAAAGGTCTCATTAGTGCCTAATAAAAGGGAAACAAACCTAAACCATTATGCCTGCCACACACAAGGGAAGCCTGAATCTGGTCATAACATCATATATTGAAGCATAATCCTTAGCTGAGAGATGTAGGAGGGATCTGGGGAGCAAGACAGGGTTTACAGGACATGGAGCAGGGAAAGGAGGAATGTATAACCATGGAACAGGAGGCATGGAAGACCAGTTTCAAATATTAAGGTAAGCATGGAGCAGGACCTCAAATGTATGGCACAAACCTTCAAGAAAACAAGCATCCTCAATGTGGTGTGTACACCATGCCTCTGAGGTGTGTAGAATAGCTTGTCCTGCATCATATTTCCAGTGTTAGCAGCTGGTATCTTTATGGCAAAGGAGGTCTGTCACACTGTGATGATCTGCAGTTTATGTTATGTTGGTTGCCTCTGACTGGACTTTTGCGCCATGTGTCGTTTTTTCTGTCTCAAACCAGATGAAAATAACTCCAACTGTTTGTGAGCTTGTCCCAGAATGAGCTTCCTGTGGTGCCTGCTTAAATGCATCCCAATTGAGTTTTCTCCAGTGTTTGCCTAAAATGATTAGCAAGCAGGTTTTAAGAATTAATATATTTTCTTACATCACTGAGAAAAATGAATGCAGCTTGAATAAACTGCCTCTTTTACTTCAATGACTGCTCTGTGCATACATATTTTTTCCAAATATTCTGGGTGTATAATGTAGCTATTGTGGTTGTTTAATTTCATCCCCTGGCAGTTTGTACAGTATGGTAATATTTCAGAAAACCAGTAACTCACATCACAAAGAATAAATATAATTTTTTTTCTCCTCCATTTTTCATTTTCCTGCAGTTGATTGAAAATATTCTGTATGTGAATCTCCCTGGTTCTTCCTCATTGCAGCTAACATCAAATGGGCAAATAATTGTCTGCTTTTCTTTCATGGCATTTCTAGGATTTCCTTTCTTTCCTCTGTTCTGAATGATATCTTGAGGTGTTATAACTGAACTTTTAATATTAAATCATTTATTTGAAAAGTCTACAACAAGTTATATTGATTTTGGAATATATTCAGACCATTATATTTGAGGACAGGCTAGAATTGAGAGGTCAGAGTGGAGCAAAAGTCATGCTGCAGACAGATCTGCTAATTTAAAGTAATTTCCAGTACACTTCAGTGTAGTTTTGAAGTTTTCTCCCCTTATGTGCTTTTATTTATTTTTTAAATCTCAGTATTTCATTTCAAATTTGCCTGAATTTAAATGCTGATGCAGCATTTACTGAAGGAGTGGGACTTTTTTTTTATTTAATTAGGGTTATATTTTTTTTATATAACCAAAATAAAATTTAAAAAAGAAAGAAAGAAAATGCATATCCTCATAATATGAAATTTTGAAAATTTTAGTGATAAGTAAGGTGACTTATTGTTGTATGTGACTGTGGGATGAGGAGAACTGTCATATCAGTGCCTAATGTACTGAATAATGGGCCTTCTGCATAAAGTGCATTTTCTTTGTTCCTATAGTGACAGATGCAAGGAATTAATTGCTCTTAGCAAGAAATGTTCATTGAAGATAAGGCCTGAAATGAACACTGACACACAACTGTGAAACGCCCTGAAACTGTTTCATGGTGACAAATTACTGCTGAGGTATATAGACCCTTCCACAAAAGTGACACCTATTGAATTTATTAGACAGATTATACAGAGAAGACTGAATCATTTTTTTGTCCTGTTTGTAGAGCTGACATTTACCAGCTTCTTCTAATGAATTGGATATGGGCTACTGAAAACAGAAGTCAGATGGTGATGAAATCTCTTGCACTGACTGCCGTGGATCATGCAGCCACTGACAGTGTTTGTGAAGTAGCATTTTTTCTGAGGAGATGGACAGACCCAGAGTTTCAGGCTTAGGCAGTTCTTCTTTTCCTGGGAAATGGTTACAATCAGAGCTGTGAAGCCTCAGTGAGCACAGTGAGGCATGCAAACCATCTGCACATCACACAAACTAAGGTTGGACGTGATGACCAGCTTGCAGCAAAGGAGGAACCTGAAGGGTTGAAAGTCATGCAGAGGAGCCAGTGTCAAAAATCAAATTTCCCAAGTGAAGGAGCCAGTACAGTCAGTGAAGTGTAAGCAAGTGTTTCAAAGTCAGCTTTTTGTAGGGGAATATATGCTGCATTAATTATATTTTGTGGATGTTTATCTTTGGAGACTTTTGTTAAAATACTGTATTTGGTCACCAGTTAGCTTGAATGTGGGCTAATCTTAAATTATGTCTCTTCTTTACATGTAGCCAGAGAAGATTTTACATGGCATTTCTTATCAGTGTTTTGCAAAATAAATTAATATCATGAACTTCAGTTTACACAGAGTGAAGCAGAGATGCAGGAATGTGACTGAGTTAGTAATTGCCCTCACTTTCCAAGGGGTGGACAGAATCAGCAATAAAAGCAAATCTGTTGATCACAATCCTGAGTTGCTTTCTACAGTCCAGTTTATATAACTACAGGTCATTTTAGTCCCCTAATTTTATTATTTTGGGGTTTGAGTCCAGTTTGCTATAGCATGGGGAACAAAGGCTTTATCTCTTGTATCAACAGGTCACCAGCCACTATAGAATCCAGGAGCGTGGCAGTCTGTGGGGCTCAGCATGCAAAGTTCACTGAGTTAATTTAATCCTGTAGTTAAAATGCAAGTGAGCAAGCTTGTCATTAAAGGCTCCTTTATAATTTGCAAAAGCAGAACTGTAAAGAATTTCCCAGTTGCACCTCCATCTAAATTATTATCAATGATCTCTTAAGAGCTAAACAGAGAAGTAATCCTTTCTCAAGGTATTCTGAAGGAGAGGAGAATGAAGTGTTCTTCAGCAGCTTAGGCTCAAAGCATCCATGAGACAGCTTCTCAAAAACAGACTGTGTTATGAACATTTGCTATAGGTGAGCATCCCATGACATGGCTCCTTGTAGTTGTTTCAGAAGGGTTAGATCAACCCTTGCCCAGAATGTTGTACAAACCCAATGCACTTCTTTGATTCTGCTCTGCTCCCTGGTTTGCTGGATGCCAATACATGGCTGACTTTGCCCTAACACCACAGATGAAGATACAGTGAAAAAAACATTACAAAGAAGTATAACCCAGCAATTTCTTTCCTTTTACCCACTACAGGGCTACCTCTGCAAATAATTAATCTGCTGATTTTAGTTCAGCTTTCAAGCATGGAAGGTTTTACCTCACTTTCAAGCTTCCTAATGAGTTCTCCACAAATGTGTAAATGGAGCAAATATATCTGAGTAGGAAATTCCAGCTCTGTTTGGCCTGATGGATGTGAAGACAATCCAAGGCTATCATGTTTCTGTAGTGAAATGTTAAAAGAAATTGTCTGTCGTGTTAGCCAAAAAAAAAAAAAAAAAAAAAAAAAACCCAAAAAAACCCGAACAACCAAAGCAACCTCTCATCCTTTTTTTATTACCTTCAATCCTCCCTTCTCTAATATCAGGGCTTAGCTAGACATTTGACTCTCTGCCAGTCCTTTCCTTCTTTTTGCCTACTCTAAATTATCACCTGCATCAGGGAGTGGCAGAAATCTTTCTCTATGCAGCTTTAAAGCTTTCTGAACCCCAGACCTCTCTGTCTCAGAGGAGCAATGGGGATGCTCTAGCCAATGAATTCTGCACCATTGCACTTGAGCAAGACTGTGCACATACAGTGTGATGTGAAAAAGGAAATTTCAGCCTAGCAATGACAGCCCATAAATGCTTTGGGTCTTGGGAAAGATTGTTTTGATATTCTTTTATATGTGTCATTTTAGTATTTTTTTCCCCCCAGTGATTTAAATTAATTTGAATCAAATCATTAGTTCAGTACCATCAGAATGGTACTGAACATAATGACTCATTCCTAAATTAATATTGTCTATCCTGAACAACTCTTGTCTAAATGACTGGAAGATTCATGCTCCTCACAAAGTCAGCTACATTCAAATGAGTTCTGCAACAGTTCATTAGATAATGGTGTAATTTATATGTCTGGGTCAGCAAGTGTTTTTCTGCTTCGACTTAAAATGGACAAAGTGCAAGTAACTAAACAGGTCTCCTGTAAATTTTTTTGTATTTCTCTGAGTGGGGAAAAAGAGGGGTACAAAAAAAAAAGAAGTCCTTGAATCAGGACAAAATGCTGTGTACAGTACTGCAGGTATTTCCAGTTCCAGCCTCACTTCTCTATTGTACAGAGAGGCATTATAAAATAAACCTGCTTGCCTTTCAGCAAATTCTGTCTTAAATGATGTGCTTGACACCAACACTTGAAAGGTTCAATGCTAAAGGGATCTGTTAGTATGAAGAATAAATGTACATAATTAGTCTGAGTTCAGTGGTAGGTGAAACCTCTGTACAGAGGAAGTCAGTCATTCCAGATGCTTGCTGTATGTTGGACCTCCTGCCTCCCTGCATCTCTGTGCCAAGTGTTGTGTTTCAATCACTGGAGGAGAGACTGGCAACAGCACAGCAAGAGGCTCCTACAAATGCTTTTCTGTGGCTGTAGAGCCCACATGCTCAATGGTCTGCAAGCTATGCACAAGGCAATTTATCTTCTGAAGGACTTAAATAGCATAGCCTTCATGAAACAAATGGAGAATTGTTATTAAATTTTTTATCAACTGAGCAGCAAACTTTGTTTGTTGTTTTTTGTGTTTGTTTTTTTTTTTTTTTAAACTGATTATCAACTTTGGGTAGTGACTATTTTTATGTATTACCCAGCCTGCCAGTAAATGAGCTTCTCTCTTGTACACCTATGTTGACAGGGTATGGCATTTCAGATTTAAGTAATCTTGGCCTCCTTAGGGGAGGAATCTGTCAGTTGTTCCCTGTAATGAATGATGGGTTTATGGCATGAGGCACTGCCTGTAGTATTAGCAGCAAGGAGAGCACAGCTGTCCTAGATTGTATAGTGCTGGTTTCTGGTTATGGTAGCTGCAGTAATGAATGAATAAATGATATGAGTTGACAACTGCTCTGCTTTATAAAACAACACTATTTTTGCTTAATTTCTGTCTTACTGGGAACAGCAAAAACTTCCTGTCTTCCTCCCACAAATAAGAGAGAAGTAGTGATAGAAAACGAAATAATTATTTCCTTCTCTTTTCCCTTTACGGGCACAAGGTGATTATCTAGCCATTGAATCTTTTAGCATGAATCTCTTCCAAAGCAATCTTGCAGTGAATTTCTGTGACTGACCTTGCTGGCGTCAGTTACTTTTGTAACCTGAATACGCGGGATGCAGCACATTTATTTCTTTGTGTTGTTGGGCTCGGAGGAAGGGAAGGAATAATGCTAAAAATGAGTGACCAAGCTGACAGAAATGACATTTGAGACTGCATTTTGGAGGGGCTCAGAATAATTCAAGTATAATGGGTGTGAATCATACCCAGCATATCAGCAGATTTGATATCTGGAAGCCAGTTTACCGAAACTCTTTATCAAGTTGTGTGTCTGTAGCTTCTGGGTTGTTGGTGATTGCTCAGTCCCCAGGGTGTCTGGGGATGGGCTTACAGGCTGCTTTTCATCTGCCTGCTCTGCTCTAACTGCTCACCATTAGTCATCCCATCTTGCTGCCATCCTTTTCAAGGATTTGAAGCATAGGAATTTCTTACCATACCAAGGTAAAATCCTGGGGCTATTAGTAACAGTCATTTTTATAAGAGATGGAATCTGTAAGGATCCCAAATACTTCAAAAAATTTCAAAATAGTTTTTACACTTTTGGTTCTACTTTTTGTTAAAGTTCCTCTGTTTCCTCCTTGTGTCTGGTCTTGTATTTGTTATCTTTTGGTTTTTTGGGGTTTTTTTTTTAAAAAAAAATATTATAGAACTCAAAATGATCAGGAAAGAATTTAAAACAACATTTTAAATTATGCGGTAAGAAGTTGCTTTGTGTGCTAGGTCTAGAAAGTGAAGAATGACTTTTTTGTT
The DNA here is from genome assembly GCF_028551555.1 of Melozone crissalis. NCBI lineage: Eukaryota > Metazoa > Chordata > Aves > Passeriformes > Passerellidae > Melozone > Melozone crissalis. The sequence continues at coordinate 49,405,498 of NW_026535794.1, read as the reverse complement.
CTTTTTTGTTTTTAACAGGAATTTCTAAATGATATGTGGTTGGACAAATTGTTGGGTATATCACAAAGTCAATGACTAAATTTTTAAACAGAACACTGAACAAATTCATTAGTGAAATATTTAATTTTGATTTTATAAAAGCTGTTGTTCAATAGTGTAATTTTCTCCTTTGGCAGATTTTCAAAGTTTTCAAAATATCGATTGTTCTGTAATTTTAGTCCCCACAGCTGTGGCATAGAGTTAATTTCTTTACTAGAGAAGCCAATCTGCATAATCAAGATCTGAAACAATGGTATGTTTTCTGCTTTTCCTGCTGAGTGTTTGCCTAAAGTAATTCTTGTCCTATCATAAACTACTTTCAGGAATATAGAGCATAATATGTAACACAGAAGTTTCACATAAAAATAACGCAGGGAATAATTTAATGCTCCTGCAAACTGATAGTATGCATAAATGTATGTACTTCTAGTGCCACTGGAAGAATAGTTTGTAGCCTTCCCACTTCCTGGAGCACTGTTCTTTACACGTACACTCCTCTTCTGCTTGAAAACCCATGCACCCTTCATTGCCCACAGAAGACTCCCATTTTCCCAGAGGTGTGGAAAGAATTATATTTATCCAGATGCCCACATAAAGTCTCTCTTAGAATATGTCAAAACAAAGACAGTTTAGAGAGCTGACAGGTGCATGCAGCAGTGAGCCTCTGAGAGGTCTCAAACACTTTCGCTGATGAAAGCAAAGTAGTAACTGGGCAAGAAAAAGCAGGGATGACAAAAGAATTGGATAATAAATATTCCTCCGCAGGTGAGTTGCTGTGCAACATCAGTGGGGGAAAGATACAAAGTGTTTAAAAATAAGAATTTCTGCATTGTTGTTGACTGCTGGGTAGTCTCTTGCAACATCGGTCCTGGCTTCTCATCCTTAAATCAGTGGGTTTTGGTGACTTAAACATTTCATGGGGAATGTGTCATTCTGTTGTAGGGACCCAATCAGCTCCACCCAAGGAGATCACCACCAATTCAGTGTAGCTTCCTTCCCAGGGTAAAGAGAGAGGATACTGTGCAGGTACACCATTTGTCCTCCACTTTCCTTGTGATCAAAATTGAGATCTGTGCCTGTGAGAGGCCTTTAATTTAGGAATATTTTAAGTCATTTCTTATGCCTTAGAAAACAGACTAATAAGCTTCCTCTGGTCTGTATGTCTGTTTAGTGTGACATACCCACTGACATCTGCAAGGATGAAGGGAATTACTCATCCATGTCCTCAAACAACACTTTGAGCAACTCTCCTGTTCTGTCTTTAAATACCAGAGAGCATTGCAAGCTGTGATAAGCCACGTGGCTGATCTGCATTTTGGTTCCTCAACAAGCTACAGCAGTCAAACCACTGTCTTAAGTACAGTTTGTTCCGCTAGACCAGAACTTTGAATTCACACCACATGTGGAAAGCTAAATCTGCAAAGCAGAAGAGGACCAAAGCACTGGTACTTAGAAGGAAAAGCCACTGGCTCTTTCAGTGAGAAGAAAAAAAAAATACTTGAAAAATAATAGTAATCTCTGTTCATGAAGTATGGGTTGGAGGAGCTTGCACACTGGTTACTGGAGCAGAGGGTGCATGGAAACTGAATGGGAGCTCACACTGCTCTTTCAGAGGCCAGTGCTGTACTCTTCCACATGCCAACCGCTTCCACTTTGGAGAGCAGAGGTTCCTTGGGTGTGGGAAGTGCTGAGCTTAACATTAAAATATGCATTCATAAGCCTGGATCCATTACAGAATAGGTCTATATTTCCTACTGCACAGCTGGAGAAACTGAGTCACAAAAAATAAGTCGTATTTAAGGACTGACAGTGAGTCTGAAAGAATCAAGAGTAGCATTCAGTTCCTTCCTTATCATCATCTAGGGTCTATAGCACCCTACAGGTGATGAGGAGCAGCTGAGTGAGCTGGGGTTGTTTATCCTGGAGAAAAGGAAGTTGAAGTGGGACCTTATTGATCTCTACAGCTTCCTAGAAGGAGGTGGTAGTGAGGTGAGAGTTATCTCCCAACTAACAAGTGACATTGCAAGAGGAAATTGCCTCAAGTTGTTTCAGGGAAGGTTTAGATTAGATATTAGGAAAAAATTCCTCACTGAAAGAGTAGTCAGGCATTGGAACAAGCTGCTCAGGGAAGTAGTGGAATAGCAATCCCTGGAAGTGTTCAAAAAGTATGTGAATGCAGCACCTGAGGATATAGTTTAGTGGCGAATACAATGCTGCTGGGTAAATGGTTGGACTCAATGATCTTGGAGGTCTTTTCCAATCTTCATGATTCTTTACACTGGATTATTGCTTCTTCCCAAAATGCATCTGGTTCAGAGTCATGCTGACACCCCAGCCCTTTTCTTTGTTGTTAATTGTTAAATTATTTTAACCAGGGAATAGCTACATTTTAATTTAGATTTTTTTTTCACTGAGATTGAGACATGTTTATTTAATTTAAGAAACCAAGCAAAACAGCCTTCTAACTATTGCTGCCTTTTAAAATAGGCATTAAATCTAAGGATCTCTTTTCAGGCTTTAATTGTTTGTGTTTCCCTTAGTTTAACTTCACTAGTGAATGTTCTGTTTGCTTTTATCAAAGTTTAGGTTTTTGCTTCATGAAGGTATGAAGCTCTGCTACTTGCCTTTCAAGTTATTTTAATTGTCCTAACTAACTGAACTCCTTTGCACACAGAAATGCCATTTAATTGGTTAATTTCTGTGAAGATTTTGGGAAAGTTTCTATGATAACTAAGATGCAGATAAAACAGCGTTAGTTAGAGATGATAAAAGTCAAAGTCTGTCTCTTCTTTCCAAGCCTAATGTGGTTGGAGCATTGCTCATTAATTTCAGATTTCTGATGAATTTAAATATCGAGTGTCATGATTTTATCTGTGTCTCCTGCTGCTCTCTGCTGTCTCACTTCTTAAGCAACAGGGATCAGATAGTGACACTATTTTCAGGGACAAAATGTGCTTCACTCAGTGAGACACTTTAGCTGTTCTTGTGAGCAAACAAGCAAACTAATGCAGCTGAAGTACTTGGGAATCACTTCACCTTCATGGAGAACATTCTCTATCCTGCTTACTGTATTTTTTTCAAGGCTGTGACTCTAAATGGTCTTTCAAGGCCCTTTAATCACAGCTTTGTGATTATATAGACTGTACCTGTCATTCACAGAAAACTCTAAATTTGCTTAAGTCTCAGCATCTCCTGAGAGGCCAGGAAACCTTCTGGAGGCTTTTCTCCTCACGGAGAGTTACAATACAATGCATGGAAAAGAAAGCAAATTCCATTTTGTTGGCAGAGCACTGCCGTCCACACATTTTTCGTAGGAAATACCATTTGATGAGTTCAGGTCAGGATTCCTGTCTGCTGTGCCAACAACCCTCTGACACTGGCACTGTGTCACATGAAACTGTCCTCATCCTCATACACGCATCCTCAGAAAACTATGCCTTCACCAAATGTCTGTATATCTCCTGGTCTTTGGATGTGATTTCTCAGCTTGGATGTGCATGAGGGAAGGTTAATGATATGTACAGGCATATTACATTAATACTTAAGGGTGGATTTTTTTGAAGCCTCTATGTTTATGTATATATGGAAGACTTTGAGGATGGGGTTGGCCCCTGTTGATGTCACTGAGAAGTTTTGACATTGGAAAAGGGCATGAGGAAAGGAGTTGATCAGTGCTGGGACGCATTGAGTAACCACAAAAACTGAGCTTAGTTGAGATTCTTAAGCTGGTATCCATGAGTTTTTGATGCTAAACAGATTTGCTGCTGCACATGGCTGATTTAAATGAAGAGTATGACAAAACTTCAGAGGTATCCAGTTGAATCCTGAGCATTGCTTCTTGGCTTTTTGGAAATGAGGGGCTCCAGACGTCACCAGTGATTTTGTGCATCTAAGAATGAGAGTGCTCCTGAGTTGCACATCAGCCCTGCAGCAGGGTTCTGTCTTTGAGCATAACCTCAGAAACTATGGAGGATCTTGGGCTACAGAAATGGGTATAAAATCTTGTTGAATGAGCATTATATTTGATTGTAGTGCCATGTTCAGATCCCTAAACATGAGTCACTGCCTGCAGTTTCACAGCTCAGGGGCTCATTCTTGTGAAACTGTGTGCCCATGGGCTCATCAAGTCACAGAATCTCCCTCTCCAGCTCCTCCAGGTCCTGCCCACCCTGGCCATCCAGGGCACCAGGAGGAGGCAGCCTGAGAGGAGACACCCAGGAGTCTTGCTTTCACTTCCCCCTCACTCCCTCTCCCAGGCACAGCCACTGCTGGGCAGGGTCCACCAGCTCCCTGAAGATGAGCATGGGGCATGCCAAGGTGATCTTCCCATCATCCAGATAGAATCTAGTGTTGAAAAATTTCTCTTTGCTCATTAGTTCTTTAGCTGCTATTTTTGCCAAGCCCTTTTTTTGCCCCATGAGGGCTTAGGGCTTGGTTAGGAGGGATTAAGACCCCTGAAGTGTCATGGTAAAGGATCTCTGCAGTTTGCCAGCATGAAGGTTTTCATCTCATTAAAATCACAGGTGTGCTTTCTGCGAGAGAATGAATTTTCCTTCTTTTCTCCTTTCTCTACCTGTGACAAAGGAGGCACTACTCCTGCTTTTCAGTGCCACTGTAGGGTTTTGTCCCTTATTCTCAACATTCCCCCTACCTCATTCCACACATCCCAGGGAGCGTCAGACCACCGCTCTAGCACTGCAGCTTCGAGTCATGCTGCTTCCTTCATCCTCCGCTGCCTGCCTGGCTGTGAAGGCATCCTAACAACTCCCACAGCCTCTGAGTGCAGCAGGACGGGCAGAGCTACTGGCAGAGCTTGCTTGCAGCTCTCGGTGCTGAAGCGGTTGACAGATGTTCGGAGGATTTCTTGTCTCTGGACCAGCACTTCATCTGTTCCAAGTTATTCAAAACACAAACAGTGGGTTGGCAGGAGTGAAATATGTTCAGAACCAGGATGTCAAAACAGAAATATATTTTTAAAAGACAAGTGTCAAAAAAAAGAAAAAAAAAAAGGGAAGGTGTTCATGCAGTTTATAGGAAGATGTACTGAAATAGTTGAGATTTTCTTCTTTTAACCCCTTGGGCTCCCATCTGACACGCTATTCCACTATGTCTATGGTGGTTTTCTTGATTAAATGTTGACAAGGGCATTTTGGGTCCTGGGTCCCTGGTTTGCTGATAGATGGATTTGCCACATTTACAAGGTGTTTGGATTACCAGCTAGGAACATAATTTGGGACTATCCTGTCAAGCGTACTGTTGTAAAATTGAAGTGAGATCCTGCCAATGTGTTGAGTAGTACTGTTGAACAGACTGGTGGAAGAGACATTTAGTGAGAAAGAAAATTATTCCAAAAAAATAGAGAGGAGCAGGGCAGCGATAGAGAGGAGAGCATGGCAGAAGTAAAAGATGGCTCAAATTTAGAGAAGAGAGACATCTCTGTTTATTTCAATTCATAGTCAATATAGAAAGAAGAGTTTCAGGGTCCTGTAGCAGATGCAGCTTACCTGCAGCCTCCTTTGGTTGCAGGTACGTAGTAAGGCATGGGTGGTAGGTGACAGCAAAATGAATCAGCACCAGAGCCCTCTGAAAAGGGCTGTGCTGCTTTGGGAGAGTTACTGCTAACAGGGTGTTAGTAACTCCAATCACAGATAGAAAAAACAGCTCTAATAAAATTTGAGAGAAAGGATAGGAAGCAAGTATTTAAATTCACAATGGAAAGGAAGACAAAACTGAAAATATTTCAATTATGCTTTTTTCTTGTTTAGGGTGGTGATTACCTCAGCAAAATAGAGGAACAAAAAATATAAAAAAAACCAACAGTTCAACAATGTTGCGAGTTTTCATATCCTATCAAAAAGTTTTTTGGTCAGCAAAAGATCTGTCACTATTACAATAAGGATGTCATAGGATAAGAGTATCATCCCATTATTGCTCTGCACTAATAAATCAGCAAAATGCTGCTTTGCTGTCTTTCCCCAGTTGCAGAAATAATTCTTTCTTCAGCTGTTGATGCTGTTCACGTGGGTATCACCCACATAATTTTCTGTTCTTGTTGTAACCCTTGTCACCAGGACAGAGTCACGCAGTAACGTTACCCAATCTAATGATAATCTTTGACCTGCAAAATAATCTGCTGCTATGCTTCATTTTTGATGAGAACATTTTTGATGACAGTGGATGCATGGTGTCTTATTACTGCTCAGTGTCGTGACAATGTGCTTGGTAGGAACACTTTGGGATTTTTAGAAGCTTTCTGTTCTCATGGCAAATCGTACTGATGCTCTGGCATTCTCCATTTTTGTTGAGATTTGATGTGAAACTGAAAGCTCCAAATGTACATGCATGGTGGATTTATGAATTCTAGTCTGGACTGTGACTTAGTGCCCATTCCCTTTTCTTCCCGGTAGATAGATGGCTGTGTGACTAGTTAAAAGTGAGTCGACTGCTTTTCTTTGTATATTTGTGCAATTCTGCTTGCTTCAGCCCAGCTGAACCTGACTGATATTAATGCCAATGAAGAATTGAGCAAAATCTGCCTGCTTTCAGTAGATATTTCGCATATTTCTTCTACATCCTTTATTTTTTTTTATGCTAATGTAAGCAGATTTTGTGAGTTGTTATTCATGAAGACAGCACATAGCCAGGGAAGGTACTGAATTTTTGTCTGAAATGAAAATGATATTTACCCATGTTAGATTCATAATAAATGTCAGTTTGGATCTGCTTCTGTGCATTTGTGGGTGGACGATACTTAAACATTCATATTTAGAGCATTAAAGCACTTTGCAAGCTATTATAGCCAAGGGCAATGTGACACCTACCTGCCTTGTGCAAGAATCATCGAGTGGGTGCGGAGGGGAAAGGACAGGAAAAGATAAAAAAGCCAGCCTGGGAGATCTGTATTTCACATAATTTAATCCAAACAATGATATGCCTTTATTCTCTCCAAGCCCTGGGCTTAAGGTGTAATTGCTTTCTGTCATTGGAGGCATTTTGCCTTGGTGTGTTGTAAATCTCAGGGAGAGGTGATCTGTGACTGGCTATGCTCCTGTCTGCTGGTGATGCTGGAAGCATGCTGCTGCCTCCAGCTGCTCTTGCTTGTGATGGTGGACAGGTTTCGAGGCAGACCCAGCAGGCTGAAGCCTAGATCTGCCTCCAGGTAGGGAATATGAACCCTTAATGCTGGGCACAGACTTTTGACATGGGAAGTTAGAAGACAGGTTTACTGTGCAAGGACACTGAGGAGAGCCCAGATACAAAACCCCTGCTCTGCCAGAGGCTGGAAGCTGGGGGTGTTTATAATTTCTGTCTTGATGGCCGGTAGAAAACAGCTGAAGTGTCACAGCCTACACTTAAAAAGCATTCTGATTTGGGCCTTTTTTTTGTTCCCTTTTCATTCATCTTTGTTTTAGGAAGACTTTATTTTAACATGATTTTGTTATTAGTGGATCTGCTCAGCAGCAGTGTACCTGCTACATATATTGAGAATCTGACTCCTGACTTTAGCTGGTGCAAGTGACAGTGTTTTAAATTAAGCTGTCCTCCCTGCAACTATCTTTCTTTTCTTTATCTCCCCACCCAGACATAAATAACCAGGCAGCAGAAGGCAGGTAGTGTTATAAATTGTCAGGCTACACAATTGCCTCATGTTTTGCATTCTGTTCTCTTCCCCCATTATCATCCATTTTGAACTAAAAGTTCATCCATTTGTGCTTCTGCCATAGGAAGATGTCAAATAAATTGATACTGTAGTATTTAAAAAGTATTAAAGAGTACAAATATATATCATTACATTGATAATGCTCAGCAACTACAACTGTAGTGCTTTATTACTGACATTTAAAGACCAAGGGAAGTCTAATACAGGGAAGAGTGATTCTCTCTCAGAGTATCTAATTTAAAAGTTGAGCTGGTTTTGCTCGCCAGTAGGCCCATGATCTATCAGTTCTCTTATACAGTAAGTGTTCCTCTAATAAAGAGTTTGCTATTTGCTTCCAGCACATCAGTATGGTGTCTATCCCGGATCTTCATGGTGGTTCTGCTAAGCAGTCACTGTCAGGAATTGTAATGGGACATGGCCTCTTGCTTTCTGAATGCTCAGCCAGAAACTCAAGGCACAGTGTTGGCCAGGCAGTCGAGGCAGCTGATGGGCAGCATTCTAGGAGAGCCTGGCTGCCTCTCTGGTTGTTTTCATCATGGCATTCCAGGCTGCCTCGCTCTATTCCCCTCCCCTCTGGCTGGCGCTTTGCTGCATTTCTAGTGGCACCATTACAAGCGGAAGCTGGCTTGCATTGCAGTTACTTTCTTAAACATGGCTCAACTGTTGTGCAGAGTGCAAGGATCATGTCTGAGTTGCAGAAATGTGCTTACATAATACCTACAGCTTGTTGCCTCCACTGGGGCTGTGAGGGGATTGTGACTTCTCAGGGGCACTACCCCAGCTCCAGCCTGTCACATGCATGCAAAAGAGACTACTCCTGTTCTTCATGTCAGCGCTAAGTTTTTGTCTTTATTTATTGAAACATGCAAGGGTGTGCCTCAGTTCAGCTCAGGGAATTCTTGAAAGAAAGAGGCAGAACAATATATACTCCTGGCCAGAATATGACAGGCATATCTCATTCATGTCTCAATAAGTGTAAGACAAAAAGTGGGTCAGGACCTGCTGTTGGCCTTAAAGGTTCCCTTTCCCTGACTCATCAACTATACCAGTGCCTGAGTTTGTAGGGGAAGGACACTTTGGGGGAGAAGGTGGGTGGAGATTGTTTTGTTTTTTGTGTTTAGTTTTCTTATTTTTTTAAAAAATTTTTTAACCCCTAGCACTTTCTAAAATATCTAGCCATGCACTAGGAAATAAAACCTTATCTGTGTTGCCAGTTTCCTCATAGATTTGTCTGAATGTTTCCCATTCTGTAGAACCTTCAGACGTTATAGAGAACCCCACAGGCTGTAACCTGCTATCAGTTTTAGAGCTGAACTCCCCTCCCATTGCCACTGAAATTTACATGGTGGGTGGGGTTGCATAAAAAGCAATGACACAATATGGTCCAAGATTTTGTTTTAGCAAGCCAGACTGATTTGCCAGATGGGTTTCTACTGTTGAGAGCAGACAATGCAACACTTGTGTCTGATCTTGGGAACTCTGGGGATAGAGACCAAAAGTGCAACCTCCCTTCCCTTTTCACTCTTCTGAAAATCTTTAGAACTGTGTTTTTGACAGTCAGCATTAAAAATAAAGGCATTTACATACTTGAACCAATATTTTGGGATATTCTTTTGTGCAGTGCCAATCTCAAAATATTATGCAGTGCTGTTGAGACAGCTCAGAAGGTCTAGAAACTAATAATACCTGAGAGAGAGCATGGTCAGTAAACTACTCTTCATGTTTCTCCTTTTTTGTTGTGATTTCAGTGGTTAAATCTTCAGGCAGGATTTTCATAGAAATAGTCACTAAGAAAACCAGCTTCAGCAGGAGGATGACAATGAACTTTATTATATTTATGCTGTCAGCTGCCAGGAGAATAGAGGACTATTTGAATAGGTGGTCTGATTCCATGTAAGGAATCACTGGCCATGAGAAATGAATACCAGAGTGACAGCAGTGATGTATTCCAGGGTGGAGACTAATCAGGAGAATAATATGTGTTTGTCCAGTTAGGTGTTAGTCTTGCAAGTTAAACTGATTAGTGACAGATATAGATAAGGATAAGGGAGTGATTTGTTATCCACTATAACAAATAAGTCTAAAAATAAACATGACAGAATAAACACCATGAATTGGGAAAACTGGGTTTTTTTCAGAGAGATAAGAATGTCTTATTTCATCCAAAACTGGAGGCAGTCACGCTAATGAGTGGGAGATGATTGTGATACATCAGAAACAGGGATTGGAGTTAGTACTAATCTTTGCTCTGGATTTTGCTTGCAAATAGGAAGCTTTCTAACAGGGGAACTTGGTGGTAGAATGTGAGTTGGCCTTGGTAAGTGATGCTAAGGAAGGAATTGGCAACAGAATGGGATGAGCCTCACATAATTTGGGGGTGGAAGAGGGAGCTTGAGTGAGTGAAATATAATTATGCTTTCCTAGCTGGTAATGCTGCCTTGAAGTTGCTCTCCTCCCTATATTGTGAAGACATTTTCAGTGCAGCTGGAAATGTGTTGCTAATCAGCACACAAATGGGAACACTACAAATATAAAACCCCCATTGGCATTTGTTAAGAGAAAATATAAAGACTTTTCATCTGGAGGATATTTGTGCTTGCTAATAGCTTCTGAAAGTGATAAACTTGTGGACAGTGTCATTTCACAAATGAGAAGTTAAAATTCTGACAGATTTCTGGAAACATGAACCCTGGGTCTTTTTAAGGTTCCTGTCAGTGAAAAAGTCTAGGCAGTCTGACTTGCCATCCAAACATGGACTTGTTAATTTCATTGCAGATCTTCCTTTTCTTCTGCTTAGAATTGGGGATTAAAAAAAACAAAAGAAAAAAAGAGGACTATTTTAGGCAAATAGTCTTTCTTATAAAGACAGGAATTGCTGTACTAGCTATAATGATGCATCTAGTGAACCATCTTTAATAAGCTCCTGATGCCCTACTTCATTTGTGCCAGCCAGCAGTTTAAGGTGGGTGTTGGAAATTAAAGTTGTCTTTCAGAGCTGCACCCCCAAGTCAGAGATGGATGCCATTTCACCTGCATATTCTGCCAAATGATCCATGATGTGCTGGGGCACCACCTCTGCAGTGGAACCTTGTTTTTTGCTATCTTGCTAGACTTCGGTGTCACCTTGCCCCTCATGATTTACAGAAACTCATTCTGTGTTACCAAAACTGGAGGCTATTGCAGTATGTGACATCTGAGGAGCAATTGGAGATATATGTATTCCTTTTTTTAGTGTTGTTTTCCAGACCATGATCTTTTAGGGTGAGACAAAAAAGTCTCAACATTCCCCCAAATCATCTTTGAAACCATTCAAACATGTTTTTCTGAGAGATGGAGAATTAACTAGGGTTGAACTACGCTTGGCTTGAAGTATTTTTTATCTCAGTCAGAATAGCTTTTTTTGCATGTTCCCTTGTGTCAAGAATATGTGTAAGTAGAAGCAAAAAAAAAAAAAAAAAAGAGACAGATAACTGTACTCAGACAATGATGACACAATCATGTTTCCTCCAAGGCATGTTTCAGATGTACCTTTTCTAGTTTATCTCTAATCATTGGTGTCCCATCCTTTGATAATCTGGCTTTGCTAGCAGCTTGCATATGTCAAGTGTTGAGGCCAGCATCTTGCATCTTGTCCTCCCTGCTCGCTCTGCTCATCTCTGCTTTCTCTTCTCCTCAGATGGTGCAGTTAACACACCTCTTCCTCCTTCTGGTAGGGTTGCAGCACTCCCTAAATCCAGGTCCAATATGGGATAGCATCACAGTGCCTGCAGGGGGTTAAACCAAGTGGTCTCTCCTAAAACCTCTGCCACAGCAGCCAGCCTGCCTGTTTGCTGGGTGAGCTGCTTTGTGAATGGGCTGGTGCAGAACAGGCAGGCTGGATGTGGGCAGGGTGTGTGTGTGCACAGGAACATCCACTTAGGTGCCTGCAAGGGGACTTGTGTGTCATCATCTCTGCTCATTAGGAATTTTTAATTCTGCTTCTTGCTTCAGCAAGGCTCTTGCATCATCCAGGGGCATTTTTGGGTACCTGCTTAATGCCAAGCTGACATCTGATTTTTTTTTTTAAACTAATTTTTAATCTTTTCTGTTTGGGGGAAAAGCAAGCTGTGTTTGAGCACTACTTCACATCTCTAAAAATAAAAGTTGGCTTTCTAAGTGCACAGCATACTCCCTCTCTCTCTGCCTCTCCATCTCCCCCCACTTCCCTCTCCGGGCTTCTTTCTGCAGGAGAGGCTGGGAGGGGGTCACTCTTGGCAAGCACTGAAGATGGATTCTAAGTGGTGCACAAGCGCACACATAGCAATTTGGCACACAGCAGGGACTGGGGGCGGGAGGCATTTTGGATTTGTCAGCTCATCGGCACAGCTAGGTTCTTGTCAAACAGCAGAAGTTGCACAAGCCCCTGGTGGCCGAGATGCAATTGGTGAAGCTGTGCTGGTCTGGAAAAGCAAAGATGTGAGGTCACAGGATCATTTTCTCTCTCATGCTGCAGCACAATTGACAAATTAGCTCATAATCCAGCATTACCTCCTCAACTCCCATTCCCTTTCCTGTCTTGCATGCCCCAAATTTTATGTCACTTCTGATATCTATTCTTTGCCTCCGAATCTTCATTTCCCTGTCTTTATGTATCAGCAATTCAGTTAATTTGGATCCTATGAATGGTTAGGAAATTTTAGAGACTTTACTGTGGTCAGCACAGGTTTGTGCTCAGGAAAGATTTTGTCAAGCCCAGTGATTTCTAAAAGGTGATGCGTGTACTGAGGGAGTTACACAAGCTGCTGCAAAGCAGTACCCAGTACAGGGCTGAATCAGGGGTTGTTTTTGCCAATATTGCTGCTGCCACTGATGTGCTATTGATGGCCTGTCAAGAAGTATATAAAAATTGAAAGTGTATTATGTTCCTGGTCTAGGAGCTGAATATAGTCTGCATAGCATGACACAGATTTCCTTTGATGAGATGCCTCACACTTCCCTAAACTCATTTTCTGAGTTAAATTATTTTTTTCACTATATTTTTGCATGACTCAGAGATGCCTTTTCTATTTGTGCTTGCAAGCAAAAAGCATTGGAGCTTTTTACGTCTGTGCTGTTTGGGAGACGTGGTTTCATCTGCAGGTAAATACAGTGGAGCTTTGGGTATGATTGACTTCCTTCCATGACTCTGTCAGTTGCTTCAATTCGTGGTATCAGAATTTCTTTAAGGTATCTCAGTGACAGGTCCATGTAACTGTGTGGATTCAGTTCCTGCCTTGACCTCTCCTGCTGTAGATGTTGAGTCCTAATGAGGGGAGTAGGAGGATGCTGACAGATCCCTGCTTTTGTGTGTTCACAGTCCTACCCCTGGTGCAGCACTGCACTCTGACATGGTGAGGGACTGCTTCTCTGTGAGTATGTGCAGCAAAATCCTCAGAAGTTATTTTGGAAAAAAAATTAAGCCAATCTGTAACATAAGGCTTGGCCTGGAATTAATACTGGAGTAACCTGATGATCAATCCACCCTTCCCCAGTGTGGTAGAGACTGCATAATTACAGACTTCTGTAGGAATGGAGCTAGGATGTTCTGGAAATCTCACTTCAGAAGCAGTGCAGAGGAGCTGCTGCTCCTCCTTATCTCCCACAACACAGCCCTGCACATCACACAGACTGTTCTGCACACTGCATGTCTATTGCTATTCTTCAGATGAACTGATATACTTAAAAAACTGAAACAGAATGAAAATTTAATGATTATTAGTAACCAAAGATAAGAGTAGATCCAGATCCATGTGCATCAAAACATTCATATTTTTGTTTGGGTAATGAAAGGGTGGTTGACAGAGTTCAAAAATAAGGCTCCAGTCTAGAGATCAAGGCATTCTGCCAAGTTAAAGTCCTGTTGCAGAAATACGTGAATATTCCCTTGTATATACAGCCTAGCTGGAAACTTGCATATTGCTTTTATCTTAAAGAATTTATTCTACCTAATCAACTAAAATAGCAACAGTTTTAAATTGCAGATATCTCCCTCGGAGTTTTGTAGCTTTAGCTGGGTGGGTAGTTTCTTGTAGATGGGGAAAGGGACAATTTATTTCTTTCAAATACCCTGTCACAGCTATAACCACCAGGTGTTTTGGAAAAAAAAAGGTATGACTTTGATTGGCCTAATCTTCGATATAACCTACAGATTAACCTCTTCAGTTTTGCTGTGACAAAGTACAAATGAGTTAATTCAATTGCAGATATTTGGAACAGTTGTATTGAAAACTAGAGGCATCTCCACAACAAGGCAGAAGCCAAGTGTTTCTTCTGAGCATCCAACTCTTGTGGATCTGATTGTATCTATTTTTGTCCTCTAATATCCTTGGGAATACATTTAAAAACACAGGGGTTAGAGGGGTTGGACTAAAAAAATGCTTTTCTTTTCATTATTGCAATTTTGATTCTTCTGATAATGCATAGCAAGCTAGGTCAACAACATCATGGGAGACCATACACTCCCTAGAAGTTCTACAGCACCATATAAAACAAAATCAGCATATACATGAGACAACTCGATAGTAGGGTAAAATCTCTTGTGGGAATTGCATGCAGGCATATCCAACTCCAACACCAGCCTCCTGCCAGCACCTGAACAGCTTGTTTTGTGTTCTAAGGGCTTGCACAATATTGAGTGATGACACCAGCTGTGCTCAGGTTCTTGAATTACAGCTCCAAGGATGGTGGCCATCAGGGGACACACTGAGCCTGCAGGAATGATTGGCTTGCTGCTAGACTGAAAAGCAGAGGGTTGGGAGCTGAGGCTGAGAAATAAGTAGTTTCCTGAGTCTCTCTGGTTTTCACTATAACTCTCTTGGAGAATATGGCTTTGCATGTCAAGTTTTTGTTCTGATATGCTTACCTTCTAGTGGTATGTGCTGGCAGGTTGCCCCATATGCAGTAGAGGCTTGAAGGAGGCAGTCACATCCCAGTGCTCTCAGAGGTGAGATAGTCTCCTACCTGCACTCAAGCTTTGCAGCTAGATTTGGCTTTCATTTAGCTTGAATTATCTGTCATGAGAATTCTGGCTGAGGACACACATTTCCTGAAATGGAGATACAACACATGCCTCAGCCACAAAGATTCCTCACTAAACCGATGTCTGGTGCCTTCCTCTTTTAAGGAAAGCTGTAATTTTCTTCCATGGCAAGTTTAATGCCTTTGACAGAAACTGAACAAAGCAAAAACTAATTTAAGTAATTTGTTTATATAGGTGGCTGCTCATAGTCACTTAACAGCTTGTGTCAGATAAAGACAAAGCAGACTTCTCATGTTCCAGTTTGGCAGGCATTATAAGGACTGGAAGATGTGGATCTGAATCCACATTCCTTAAGAGAAATGTTCCTTTCTCTAGCAGGCTGGATTATGTAGCTTTCATCACCTGACATCTTTTCTCTGAAAGGCTGTAATATACCAAGAAAAATTTCCATATCTAGCAATAATGCCATTTGAAAGGTGCAAATGTAAATTTTATTTTAATTTTTTTTAATATTTAGTTTAAAAATGGATTTTCTTCTTAAATTGAAATATGTTTAAACTGAACTACTTGAATGATTAGTCAGGGAATGAATAGACATTATTTGGTTATTGCAATTTGGCAAGCCCATCCTGATTTGGTCAGCTAGCAGGGAACAATACAGCTAGTAGGGAAAGAGGAAGCTTCCCAGTTCTTGGCCAGGTTTATATATTACTATCACAAGAGAGAGTTGGCTGTGGAAATTAATCAAGTTTCTTTTCTCCAGGGACCAAAGAGGTTACTCAGAGGATGCAGGAAAAATGTAGGGATTCAGCTGTGTCACATTTTCTCTCTAATTGAGCTGTCTAGGGAGCCTCCCACGTTTTGCAGAAGTGGAAACATCGAGTTTCATTTTATCTTTCTCAGACTGCAGCAGCTCTCTTCTTTGGAAGCCAAGGTCACACTGCATTTACTTTTGGTGTTTGTCCCTTTAATTCTCCTACAGTTTTGCAAATGCTTCTAGTGTATTTTTACGTTTTAGCTTATAATCACTTTTTTTTTTTTTTTTAAGGCACCATCTGGTCCCTGATATAGTTTAAAATAACAATCTAGCCAGGATGCAACCAGCAGAAGTACTTTACACCTTTCACAACCCAGTATGAGAGCTTCCCCACCTATATTTCTCCACAGACACTGTCACCATCAGATCCTGTTCCCTCCAGACAGGTCTTGCAGAAAGCAAGGTCTCACAGCTCTTGCTTTCCATCCATTTAATCTTGAACATAGTCATTTTATGGACACAAAATGGATGCACTAGAGAAGCTTACAGCTAGGAATGTGGGAGGTGTGCTGTAAACAGCTCAGTCAGAGAAATTCTGGTTGGAGCTCACGTTGGCATTTAAGCTGCCCTCTGGTGCTTACCACTTCTGCAGTGCATGCCTTCATCGTGTCCCCTGGTGCCTGGAGACATCTGCAATATCCAGGGAGAAGAGGGAATCAGGCATTGCAAAAATCATCTCAAAAAAAAAAAAAAAAAAGTGGCCCCATTCTGTGGGTGTTTTATTTTAAGCGGGACATTAACATGCTATGTTATCATCGCAGGTTATGCTGGGCAGGAAGGTTTTTTTTATTTTGATTTTTATGAGTCACTTACTGCATAGTTTATTTTATCTTCATGCTGTGTGCAACAGCACTGCCTGTCATGGTGCTTTCCCAGTAGCCACAAATCAAAGCCTGGCACTAAGCAGAGTGATCGTGTGACTGTCACCCTCAGCACAGCTGAACCTCAGCCTGGTGTTTCTCCTCTGGCTGTTGGAGGACCTGAGGTTATCAGTGCCAAGGTAGCAGAGACAATAAATACAAATGCACCTTTTCCTGCTGAAAGGACCTAAACCACTGCTGGAGACAAAAGCAGGCTAATGTAATGAACAGGAAAGGACTGTGGGCAGTTCTGGGACTTCAGTGTAGGTTATCTGTCTGGTGGGACATTCACTGCTCTTTTTTGGTTTGTTCTCCTATTAACTAAAGGCGAAGGGGGTCAGTTATTTCCCTGTGAGTTTCTCTGAGCCTGAATCATGCTGCAGTCCCCGGTGCTGGCGGCACGGCTGGTTAATATTAGCCCCACAGCTGATGGTCCCGCTTGGTGCCCTCCCTGCAACAGGTGCGGGCCGGCCGCCGCGCTGGAATCCCGCCCGGCCCGATGCCGGCGCTGGCACCAGCCTTCCCATTATATCAGCAAGGGCCATGTCCCGTGGCCGCGATGCCCCGGCACCCCAGGCTGGCCCCAGCTGTCTGCGGGACGTGGAGCCGGGCGGCCAGGGAGCGCCCAGGGAGGGAGGCTGCTGCGGGGACAAGCGCACCGGGATTCCTCTGGAGCGGCGAGACGGGAGGCTCTTGGATGGCGCTTCCAGCCGTGGCCGCGGGGTAAGGAGAAGGGTTCTGCAGAGCCCCAGGCCCGTGGTTTTGCGGCGTTCCTCCTAGAGGAGGGAAGCACAAACGAATAAGTACTAAAAATCAAGTATCAGCGCTCTGAAATGAGCGAATAAGGGTTGCGTTTGCTCATCGTGTTGGCCGTAGTTTCTTTATAGCGCAGTACTTTGGGCTTGCATTAATTTTAATTGGCACTCTCTAATTTTAGAATGCTCCTGTGAAAAGTTGCTTTCAATTCCACTGGTGATTAGATGGTGATGACGTGTTTTAATAATAAACATGGGACAGATACTGAAAAAGAAATCAAATGTGCTGGCTGCGCTTCTGGGGAGGGGAAGAAATGCTATTGCTGTCCTCTAAAATTATCTGATCTGTCTGCTCTGGCGTGATATCTTAAGGCCTCCCATCTCTTTTTTTATAATTTTTCTTTTTTTTTTCTTTTGTTTTCTTAAGTCGTAATAGCTTCTTTTGGTAAGAACAACAAAATATCTAGGTGGTGTTTACGTAGCCTAAATGTTAGAGAGAGGAAGGGGGAGCCGAAAGGTTTGTAAGGTTTTACAGGATCACTTCTAGTGTCCTCTTCCCTTAATGTGACCCCTCTCTGTTGGCTGTGTGAAGAAAGGCAGGGCTGTAAGACAGCTCAGCATGGACCTGTGTGCCACAGTGTCACTTGTGTGTGCTGCTGCTCTGCCTATGTGCATGATCAGAGATGGAGCCAGGCAGGTTTGCTCAGGGACTCGAGCAGGCTCTGGCTGCAGTGTGGCAGTCTGCTGTGTGCTGGAAAACAGATACCGTTGCTGCTGCTGCTGCTTCTAAATTAAGGAAAAAATCAAAAATAATAGAAGAGCTCATCTCTACATTCAGCAATTTCTGCTCTGAATTGGTCACAACCCAGGGCAGTAGGTCAGCCTGAAGTAATGGTCCTGGAGAGTCAGATTGATGCAAGGGACTGAAATCAGTGGGAATCTCTCCCTTAACTATGGTAGGATTTGGGTCAGCACAGTCCTCACTATTTCTATTTCTATCTATGTGTAGCTGTGAAACAACTTGTTTAGGAGTTGTGGAATAAATAAATGCTATCTGGGCCAAACAAGTACAATAGGGAACTGTTGTGAAAGGTCCAACTTCATAAGTGTCAGGTGTCTCTATGCATAGTTTAGGTTTAAGTTCCTTCCAGGAGAGGTTTTTGATTGAAACCATTAAAATTTAGGCATTGTTTTGACAGGAAAGAGAGAAAATACCTTTTCTCAGTGCTGCATGGAGGGTTGTGCCTCAAAGAGGAGGCTCTCTGCTGTGGGAACCATAACCATGTCTTAGGGGATTGTGAGATCCTTCCTGGGCCAGTACCTCTGGCTGAGGACACTTCTACTGTAACACTACTACTGTCCTGCAGCTCCTGGCCTCTGCACAGGCAGCACTGCCCTGGGGTTTGACGTGGCTGTTTGGCAATGAGGACACTATGTAAACTATGACAACCCCGCACATCTCTCAGTGCCTTGACTCATGCTTCCAGAGAAGCCTTTCTCCAGCTCCCTCTCTGTTTCCCACCGCCCACCCACACTGGTTTCTATTCCTCCTGTTTTGATACGTAAAGCAGAATTTGCTGCATCTCAAGCTGGTGCTGCAGCCATGCCTGAGCAGGAGCTCCCACAGGGTTGGGCCAGCACCGAGGGTTGGTGTTGTGCTGAAGGGACCTGTGCCAAGGCACAGGGGAGATACATGACTGTCTCCCTTTGAAAGGCGTTGATTTGTGACTTTGAAAGGGCCTCTATAAGCAGCTCAGCTCAAAGAGAAGCCATTTGCAAATTTGATGCCAGTTTTTAAGTGCACGATGAAAGTGGATTTTGCTGCCACTAAAATCGGCAGCTCCGAGTCCCTCAGGAGAGGTGCAGCAGTCTATGTCACTGGAGAGCCAGATCTGTCGCCCTGCTAAAGATCTTGTATCCAGGTAGGAAAGCATAAATGGACATGTGGATCTCCAGCAGTGATGGGTACAGAACAGCACGTTACTAAAAATGTTATTTGTTTTTTAACCGCTACAATAAAATGCTCAGAGTTACAAAAGTTTGAGATGAATAAAATTATTATCCCACTTTGTACACAAATTGGTGATCTTGGAGAGAAGTTAGAGGGCATATCTAAGTATATTTTACAATTAATCTTTTATAACCAAGGAAGTCATGCAGTCATTACTGTATCTAGAAATTGTTTCTATATTTTTATTAAAATTATGCATCATTTTCAAAGGAAACTGACATAATGGGTTTATGGGCTCCTGTATTACATTATGTGGTACATCATTATCATAACTTACCCTTCCATCATTCTACTAATTTCTTGGAAATTTAGCTTGAAATTTTGCTACAATATATTACAAGAAAACTCAGTTATACTTATAAGCATTGTGGGAATCCTCTCTTCTACTGTAGACACATTACCTGGTCAGATTTATTTTAATTTTCTGTTAAGGAAATACAAGAATATACTCTAATGACATACAAGTCTAGATAGTGAGAAAAATCATCCCTTTTACTTTTTTAACTACCACAAACATCTGCCTTTTCCTATGCCCTCGGAGTGTATACGCATATATGCATTTGAGAATATAATTTCTATAATATAAAGAATCTGTGCTAAATACTCCAAAAATTGACCTTTTTAGGGTCCTTACAGCACTTTTGGTGAAGCTGATGATAGCCAAGCATGCAAGCAAGGTATCCCTTGGTAATAGACTGATAATGTTGCTCTTCTGTGAATTTTTAAAGGAATGCTCTCTTCTACTTTAAGCACAGAAAATGTGATCATGGCCTGTTCCCTCCTCAGTGAGGTCTCGAGACAAAGAGCAAGGGAGAAAGGATGTTTGGCAGAGCAATTGGGAAGAGAAGAATGGGACAATTTCCACTAGATGATGCTCTCCAGAGCAAAGACAATATGCAGACAGGTTTGCCTACAGCTAGAATTGTGTATCATTGACAAAATCCTACCTCCTAAAATCAAAAGACAGAAGGAAAATTACTTGAAACACAGAAAAAGGATGCATGAACAATCTTCATGAAGGCTGCAAGGGTACATCAGTGGAGCTACATGACCCATCTCTTGGGAAGGTCTGAGGAGGATTTACCCCTGTGGAGCTGAGTCTGTTGCTGTCCTGTTCTTGCCTGACTTGTTATTGACAAACTCCACTAGAAAACCAGGGTAATGTTAACATGTTCTCACTAATCATGATTACATTTAGGTGTCTTTTGTCTTGAATCTAGATCTGTCTCAGATCTGTCTAATTATGGTTTTCCTCTGTTACTTTCCTGGCAAGTTCAGCCACTTCTCCCTTGTTGCTATGGTGGGAACTGCATCCTTATTTACTCCTTCATCTCTTCCCTGCAGCAATTAAGAAAGGTTAGGTGAAAATTTGTGTATCCTTAGGCTAAAGACATCCATATGTGAGCATGCAGGAGAGAGCAGGCAGGCAACACAATTATTCACAGGGAAGGAAACCTCCATCCATTTCTCCTTCAAAGGAGAAGGAGGTGAGTTGTTCATGAGGCATGCAGGCAGGTTGGCTTCTCCCATATTAGGAGGAGGTTACAGGAAAGGCTCATAAAGAAGGTGCCCAGTCAATCCTTATCAACGTGCTGGCTGCTCCAGGCAGGTCAAGTGTTAATGGAAGAATGACAAAATGGAAAACAGCGGCAGCCCAGGCCCCTGGCCCCTGAAATGGTGGATCCCTGTGCAGTGCAAAGGCCCAGAGCAGGAGCAGGGCAGGTGACTACCAGTGATGGATGATGTTGAGACCTCAGAGGGAAATGTTATAATAAATGGTTGGGCTGACACAGTAGGAAATGTTTGCATAGTGAAGTGACGGGTAATAAATAAGATTATGTTGCTATAGGTCCTACAGGCAATGCTGGAGCAAAAATAGTTTCTGATTTTCTTTCTCTAAGGAAAAAAAGGTACAGAGGCAAGGACTCTAATTTGTAATAGCCAGGCAAGCATAAACCCGTGTTTGCAGCATACAGTCAGTGTAATCGAAGGCTGATGCAGATCCAAGCCAAGAATTGCTGTAAGTTCTCAGTTGTCATAGTTAAGGTTACAAAACAACTTCCCTCACAGCTTGTCTAATGTCACTGTCTGGAGCTGAGGCCCCACTACTGTACCCATGGTTAAAGCATCGTCTTTTCTTGCACTTGTTATCAGGGCTGCCACTAGGACTGGAACAATCGGACAGTTTGCCCTAGGCATTGACTCATTATATGTGATACGTGATAATACATAGAGGGATGCAGACTCAACTTCTCCCCTGAAATTTCCAGGTTTTATGGTTTATTATTTACAATAGCTTTTTCTCTGTTGCAGAAGGTTGTTCCTTGGGCTTTGTTTGTTTGGTTGGCAGGTTTTCTTGGTACAAATTTTCCTCTCTTGTTCATTTTTATTTGAATAAAAAACCAGACCTCTATTACTGCTGCTGCAGTGGTCCATTAAGTAAGTTCTCCATGCTAGTTTTTTCTTGGTAGATAAATATTACCTGGATGCAGCATTGCCAATTAATAAATACTTTGATTATGAAATCTATTCATTGCTTAACTGTCTTAACATTCAAAAGACATCTCTTGGGTTGTTTTTTTTAAAAAAAACAGAAATGGAGGGACTACACTGTGTGTATTCTTAACATTTTGAGCTAGCTTCAACAGTCTTGCCCTCAACTCCCTGAAACTAGTGAAACAAAGTTCCGTCTCTTTTATTTTTCCTTATAAACACCTAAGGAATGCATAAGAAATTTTATGTTGAACTTTTCTTTTAGCCTGTGTCTGAGGGTTAGTGAGGAGCAAGGGAATGAGAGTACTGAAATTACCTGCCCAGCAACAATGTTTAAGGTCTCGTATGATACATTTCAGAATACTTTGTGGTGAATTTCTGGTGGCTTTCTCCCCCTCGAGAATTTTCATGCAATGTCAGTTATCCTGCTATCCCTGTTTAAAGGACAGCCTTCCTGCTGGAAAAAATAAACTCACTAAAAATTCCATTTTATGCCGTTGAGTTCTAGTTTCCAGAGATTACCCTGCTGAAAGTATGAGTTTTTGTGGGCCACTGGTAGTTAGTTAGTGAATAAGGACCGGAAGAGCATTTGAGGTCCCTCCCAGATATGGTGCTGGTGTCTCCAGTGGGTCTTCTAGGACTGTTCAAGAGAGTGAGAGTTTAGAAAACCAGCACTGAAGTTAAATGACATAGTAAGTATGGTTTTTTCATACATTTATAATTTTAGAAGCTTTGTCATTTCAATGCCTTCCTGTGCACCTGATTGCATATCTCCTGTTTTTCTCATCTGTGATAAGGATTTCTGGGACTTAGGACTTGGCAGGGAGGGAGAACTATTTTGGAATAGGCATGTGACCTATGATCTGACTTAGAATATCAGGCAAAGACCCAACAGTTGCTGTATAGACCTAGTGAGTACCAGCATTGGAAAGTGGGATCTGCAAAACAAATGAAGCATTTTTTCCCAAACCCATCCCTTAACTATGGTAACTCAAAGTGACTGGGTTGATTCTTGCTCTTTCCTATGCTTCTGCAGTAGACTAAGCCTGTGTTAACTGGATTTTAGGATTACTTGCTGTTCAGTGCAGCATTGACACCACAGGATTATAAGGCAGAATTTTCTAGCCACTGGAGTATGCAATATTAAATCCTGCAATATAGTTTCCATAGTACTGCATTGCATTCTCTCCCCATTAATCCAAAGTTCCCTAAACCCTGCATTTTTAATGAACAAATAATTGTTCTATTACAGATAACTCCAATAAGGTCAAACCTATTTGGTAAAAAAGACTACATGGTTTTACATAGGTGAAAAATAGTGGGGGAGAAAATATGCGTGTGGGGAGTTGATAATTATATACAACACAGATTGGTTCCAACATCATATTTATCTTAATTATAAGAATATGTTTGAGAGATAAAGTTTCCCTAGAAGACAGCTAACTAACAACAGTGGTTTTATCTGGCAGCTCTTTTTATTTGTGGGTTTCATATACTTTACAGAATAACTGTCTATAAAGTGGTTATCCCCACTTTACAGAGGAGGAATCCAATTTCTTGAAAATGAGAAAGAGTTAGAGGGCAGCACCAGTTGCCAGCCATGCTGTGTCCTCTTTGACTTTCTGAAGAACATTTTTACAGCCACCCATTGCAGGCTCTGAGCAGCACATATATGTCTGGGGGTTGGATTTCAGCCCCACTGCTCTCTTTTTGCTGACACTGCAGTAAAGAGCTGAAACAAGACATTATTCCCAGGGCTGTGTGGACATTGCTAATGCCACTGACTGAGTAAAACTTGTTTGAGACAAGGTGATACTTGTGTATTACACTAGATCTTGTGTTGTTAAACAAGAAAATCTCTACTGATTTTTGTTTCACATAGGAAATAAATACTGAAGAGGAAAAAAGAATATTTTCAAGCTGGGAATGTATGTTTATCAAGTTTTTGAGAGAGATTCTGGAAAAAATAGAAAGTCTCACATAGTAATTAAGGTTGAGGAATTTTGCCTTGAAATTAGAATCTGTTTCCCTTTTCACACTTCCAGACATTGGGAATATAAAGCAAAGTCAAGTCAATAAGTTTCAGAAGGGCAGGGAACTGCGCTGTTCATTATCTTCCCATATGCTTGCCAAAGCCTCAGCAACACCCTGAATTTAAAGCCCCAGTGGTTGTATGAAAAGACAACATGTGGAGGGGAAAGAGCTGCTGCTTTGGTTGGCATTGCTTGGTTGTGGTGATGGTGTTGCAGGAGGCAATGCCAAGAGTTTCAGACCCCATCTTGCTGAGATGTGCAAACAGGCATGGCCAGGCACCATCACTGGCTTCATTATGACCCAGGCAAGTACAACCAAAGTCCTTTGGTAAACCAGGCTGCCAAAAGGTGAGAAGTGTAGCTGAAATGAGTTTTTAGAGAAGGATATGTCTGAGTAAGCTGATGGTCTGTCATGAAAGCTCAGGGTCCTCTGTGGATGTCTGAGCTGTGCTTGATTGCAGGAGAGAGAGGAGATCTTGGCATGGACCCTTCTTTTCCTGTGCTGGCACAGGAGATGAGGAAGGGCCCTGAGAAACTGCGCTGTTTCAACCACAGGCTGTTAGACCCAGAACTCAAATTCTAGGATCATGCAGCATATTTGAATTAATAATGCTTCTATTACTACTTTTACTTTTGTAGTATTATTTGCATCATATTCTTGGCAAATTGCAAAAGAATTTGGTTTGCCTGTTTCACAGGATGGATAAACAACTTCCCCAGGCAGGCTGATCACCAAGTTTTAATCTGACTCCTCCTCATAAAGCTGCCTTCTGCATTGCAAGGAGGCTTCAGTGAACATCACAGCTGAGACAAGGATGGTTTTGAATGGCAGATTATGGGACAAGGATGGTTTTGAATGGCAGATTATGGGACAAAATCTTCCAGCCAGAGAAGGCTTTCACGGAGATGTCAATGAAATCTGGAGACGTCTACTTTCGCTTTCATGAACAGCATAAGCCAAAGTAGACACCTCCAGATTTGGCTCCCAGAAAGGGTGATAAATAAGTCTTAAATGAGCAATTTTATTGACAAATAACCTCATTGTGTGACATGTGAAAGGATGTGGTGCTTTTCACTGAGTGAAAACTGATCTGTGCCGTAGCAGGTGGATGACTCACCACACAGGGAAAATGCCTTCTGTCAAATGGTCAAATGCAGCACAGGGCTGATCCCATTGGTGTCCTGGGTATTCTTCTCAAGATGGTTAACTGTGGTCAGAGGCATCTCTGCACTGCTCAGACTCAGAACCACCAGCTCCATAGCCCATATGTTTGTTATGAAGAGGAGGTGGGAGACTAGATATTCATCTGGCTTGGGTTCCTGCAGATTAGCAAAGACCAAACCCTCCTTTCCCTTCTACTGCTCTTCGCCTTCAGGCATTGGGAAGTCTAGGAGGGACTTCCTGAATGGTGTGGCATCCCAACCTTCCTGTTTGTTAGATACATCCCTCATAAATTTGTCTGGTCCTGGTACAGGCTTATTTTATTCTTTATGGCCTCTGCAGCATCCTGTGGCAGTGAGTCACAGCTTAATTACACCTTGTGTGAATAGGTTCGATGCCTGGCTGGAACCAGCAATTAGTACTCGCAAAGAGACATTTTTGGTGTGAAATGTACTTTTCATCATTGCCACCCCATGAGAGGAGCTGCCTGTTGAAGCTCACAGGAGATAACAGTTTCAGGGAGAGAAGGGGCCAGTGCCAGCACTTGTGTCACTGATGAGCCAGAGGAGAAAGTCAGGTACTGCCAGCGTGGTGTCACACGCCTCGCGCTACCCAGCACTGGAACAATTAAAAACCCCACATTACATGCTGAACCCCAGCTGCTTATTTGGTTCACTGTGGCCATGGAAATATCTGACCTATTTACACCTTCAGCAGAGTGAGTGGTGACTGGTGGAAGAGAGGTGGGAAAAGGGAAATGCTTTGAATTTGGATTTTGGAGACTTTTAATTAAGATGGATGTGTGTGCTCAAAAGGGAGAGTCAGAGGAACATGGCCTGAGCAGACCAGAGGTTCCTGTTCCACTGCTGCTGTGGAATCCTCCTTGAGGAAACATGATTTACCCAGAGCTTCTGCTCCGCATACACAAAATTACACCCACCATTTCCAAAGGTCTTGTGGAAATTCCTTCTTCTGTCACTTTGTCGGCAAAGTACTTTGTGCTGTCTCTGCAGCATTCTTCCCTGAAAAGGCACTGGTGGATGGGAATCAGCTTGTTCTACCAAGGAAGAAAGGGAGATGAGTCTAATGCTGCACAGGGCTTGCCCATGCATCTCACAACACTCATCTGCTCCTTGCCTGTTTCTCAGTACAGATGGGAAGAGGGAAAGAGCAACATGAAGTCCTTTGGACACATCAGATGCAGCAGGAGATTTCACTTAATTGCAGCTGGGGCATTTACCTAGGCTGCAAATTCCCATGACAAGATAATGCCATGCAAGTTACCAGGCCAGGGGCACAGCACATATCAGACTGAGCCTCCAAATCCTATTATTCTGAGGGCATGTATTAATATAAATGGGCATATTAGCTTTTAGATAGCAGTTACCTGAAATGGACCCTAGCTAAAAGGAGATCTGCTGGAGAGCGGAAAATATTAAACTCTAGATATAAAGAAGACTTCTGCAGATACAACATAATCACAGTGAGTATTAAGAATAAAAGGAACTTCAAGACTTTAAAGATCTGTTGGGAAATCTTGAGGAAGAAAGGGTGTTCACTTTTGATATAAGTGAGAGAGTGTCTTTACTATCCCCAAAGCATCTGATTGATAACCATAGCATCACACCTCAGGAATGCAAATTTGGTAGCTCTTTAAGATGAAAGTTCCCCCTCCGCATGCTTTATTTTTTTTTACTGCACATTTCAAAACCATTCATATTCTGGCAGGTAACAGTTTTTTATCCTGAAAGTAAGGGTTGACCGAGGAACAAACTGTGCAAAATTCTGTTCTCAAACACCAAAATTAGAGAGAAAATACCATCTGTTTCCTCTACAGCCTAGTTCCCCCAGTTCCAGCAATATCTTCTCGTGGAAAAACACTCATGAAGCCAACAACAGGACACACAGCAATGCACCAGAACGCCATGGTTTCTTTGTGTGTAGGGTTCCTCACTGGAGGAGGCAGCTGGAAGCCCTGTTCCCAGCTGGATGGGGAAGATGTTCATAGGGCACTGTGCTGCTGGGCTCCTGCCTGGGCTGGGTGGGATTCCTCTTCCTCAGCAAAGGCTTTCAGGTGGCATTCCTAAGAGTTTTCTCCTCAGCCTGCTACAGCAAACTGATGGAGCTTTGACAGCAGCTGTGACTCATTTCAGGAAGAAATCCACTTGAGTGCTCATTATCACTTCAGCATCATTTACATTTTTCCCAGTCGGGGTGAATATTTTGTAGTCACAGGGCACAGGCTGTTTCCTTTGTCCTGGGAAGCCCACACAAACAGACTTTCTACCTGTAAGCTCCTGCCAGAAGTTTTGCAGCTGGATGTCTTTTTTTTTTTTTTTTTTTCTGACTTCTTTTTTTCCCCCCTCCTCCTTGTCCTTTGTAGATGAGTTACACAACACTGTTTTTTCCTCCTCCAGAATCGCTGAGCAAATTTCAAGGCTGCGGAGGAGGGGGAGGAGAGACTGATGCACTGAGCCACCTTTGCCCATCCACTTGTGACTGGGGTATAATAGGTGCAGTTGATTTGAGACTGCCAAGAGTTTGCTGCCAAATTGAATTTTTCATAAACCGATTACTGCAAAGTGTTCTTGGCAGAGGAAAGTTAACACCTTTCTAACAAGCTCAGCTCAGCACAGCTCATAAAGAGGGATACTGTAATAATAATCCTCTTCTGGATCCTTGGCCAGGATTTTAGATTTTCCGAGAAACTGTTTCCACCCTCATTCCCTCACCCATGAATAAATCCACTTAGGATTTTTTTTCCATAGCTGTTGGTGAAGGCATAGGAAGACTTCTCTGCTGGTGTAAAGCATCCAACCTCCATTGATTGCAGTGCTCTGAGTTACTTTAGAGCTGTGGGGGTGATGGTATGATTCAGACATGGTTGATAAAGTTAATGGTAATCTACCCTTAATAACTTAATCTTAGCATTTTTCTCTAAAGAGAGCTATGGAGCCAGGGAAAGGCGCTGGCTGAACTCCTCAAACAATTTATCTGACAATTTCTGCCTTGTGTTTTCTGCTTGCAAAACACTCATCCAGAAAGCTTTTGGTTCGTAAGGGATTTTATTCTTCATTTTGTGTCAGTGGGTTATGAAATAGGGAGGTGAATTTAATTCCTCAAGTTGCAATGTCCTTGTTGCCAGATGACTGTCACCCTACAATCAGAGAGAGGCCACTTCCAAGGAAGAAGGACAGTCTCCTACCTGCAGGCAAGAGTACCTTTGCTCATTCAGAGACATGCGCTAAGTGGACAGAGTTCCCCAGAATTTATTTAACTTTAATGAACGTTCACAAAAAGAAAAACAGAAAACAGATTTTAGGAGCATCAAAGCTGCTATTTGCAATTAGCCCAAATCACACTTAGAGATCAAAAACCACACACCAAGAGTATTATTTTGGACAGACTGCATCCCTTTAGTTTAGCTTTTGGAAGCTGTGCCCACTCAGTCACCGTGGAGGACCCGGTTTGTGGTGGTGCCTTGATGTGAACTCCAGTCAGATATTCCAGTGGGTGGGCAGGGATCCCACAGTGTGACACATCTGCTTCCCAAAACAGATGCTGAGTGTAAGCAATGCCTTAAAATAATAATAAAAATCATAATTTCAAATCTCCCATGCCTCAGATGACCTTTCTAGCAGGTGCTCCTCAGTTAGAATAAAAAGTGCTTTAGCAGTGGCAACAGGGAGAGAGCATGTCCTTGTTAATTATTCTCTTTGCTATGCTCTTCCTCCATATTTATATCATTAAAACTTGTCAGGGCTTCATACTTGCCACTGACATAGATGTAACAGAAAGCTTTTACTACTCCAAAGGGGAAGAATTTATGGAAGTGCCAAGGAGCAGACAACAAAAGCCCAATGTGCTGCTAGGTCCATCACCAGTGAGAGCTTCTGTGGAATAATCTGTAAAGTGTACAGGACACACATGGACCATGTGGTTCTGATTTAAAATCATGCCATCTGTTTGGGAGATCCGAATGGTTTTGATCTGCTTTGAAACAAACAAGAAAAAAAGGAGTACTGGGGCTTTTATTCTCTTTGGTGGTTTAGGAGAGATGTTTCTAAGTGTCCAAGATCCTCTTCTGCTTCCAAAAGGTGTGGCTGTGCTGGCCCACAGAGCAGGCAGGGAAAATTGGGTCATGTTTGCAAAAATTACAAACTCTCAATTTACAAAAATTGGGAGTTAATTTAGGTAATGTAGATATGTTGATATTTATAATTCATTTTTTTCCACTATAGTTTTTTTCAAATATTGCACCACTTGAATCATTTCAAATATTGCATCGATTGAATAATAAACAAAAGCTACAGGTAGGAGAGGAAGAAACCTTTGTGAGTTCAAGTAAGAGATTCTAGTTTTCATTTTACTCCAGGAAAATTTATTTTTGCTACCCATTAGCATCCATTTTGAAATGAAAAGTCACTTTGATTTGGAAAATGAAGTTTTGAAATTAAAAGCGAATTTCAGTTAGACATTTTAAATTATGTTGAATGTTCACTGAAAATTGCCTAAACCAATGCCAAATCCTCTCAAAAAATGCTTCATCGAGTGGCTTGAGCCAGTGTGTGCCAGCTCTTCTCATCACAGCGATATTATCTATAGCAGTAGGAGTTCTGGTGTTAAAACAGAAAGGGCATATCATGAAAAACTGCCATTTCAGCCAGATAATTCATAAATATTAAGGAAATTTTTTTGACATGAGAAATTACATTGAAATTCACTATGTGGTAGGAGAGATAAAATGGCTGTGAATGTGCTATAGTTAAGTGTCAAAATAATTTGGTGATAAAAAAATTATATATTTGTTGTTTTAATAAGAAAAACTGTGTTGTATTGTGGTTTTAGTGTTTCAGAAATTGAATAGCATGCCAGTAAGGAAGAGTTTTAAACAGACAAGAAAGTCAAAATATTTTTTTCTGATTCTTCTCTTTTAATCAACTAAGGAGTTGAGAGAAAGACAAGCTGCTGTTGCAAAGTTCAGTTGCTTTGTTAAAAAAAAAAAAAAAAAGAAAAATTCTTTCATTTCTTAAACTACTCCTAAAGAGGAATATATGAAGCTGACTGACAAACACCAACCCTTTTCTTGCTTCTTGGCAAAACCACTTGTAACTGCAGCACAGCTTTAGTGAGACGTGTCTGTCCATC
Source organism: Melozone crissalis (assembly GCF_028551555.1). Lineage (NCBI taxonomy): Eukaryota > Metazoa > Chordata > Aves > Passeriformes > Passerellidae > Melozone > Melozone crissalis. The sequence continues at coordinate 49,375,523 of NW_026535794.1, read as the reverse complement.
CACCTCTTTGAGTTGGGAGTCTGTTTCTTTTGGTCAGTGCTGAACCAGGAAGGTTATGGCATGTTTTTCTTCTTGACATTCTTCCTAACTCTTGCATGATTATATATAGTAAATACATTTTGATTCAGCTTGCAGAAGGAGGGTGGCTTTTAAGACACCAGTGTCAGGATCTGCCCTGCCTGGTGTGTACGTGTCATTCAGTTCTGGTGCTGAAGGACAGACTGATGCCAAAGACTCAGGTGCTCTTTCCCTTCCTCCACAAACCTCCATACAGTGGGGGAATCTCCAGATCAGGGGACACTGGGTTTGTGAAAGGGAGTGCAACTGCAGTGATTTCTCTGTAACCTGTTGTCCATCCTCACTGCTGTCTCCCAGCAAGCCTGTTCCCTCACCGTCCCCAGCAGGAATGGGGACACAGTGCCTCTCTGGACTCACCCATGGGTCAGGTGTAGCAAGGACCATAAAAACCTTTTGGGTTTTCCCACTCTGCCTTCTCTAGGTAGAAGAGAAGACAGTGATTTGTTTCCTCAGGTCCATTTGTTCACCTTTGTTAACACAGATTCACAGTGTGTGTGTGGGGGGAAACAGTTTTACATTTATTTTAGAGAAAATGCTGAAGCGTTGTTTTGATTCTGCACTGGGAGCTAAAATGCTCTTGACTTTCTCAAGGCACAGAATTCTAAAAATTCACTTAATGTCCTATTTTACTGGCTTTTCAGTTCTGAATTTATTTTCTGTATTTTCCTCTGGAATGTCAATAGAACACTGTGCTGGTTTTCATCTTTCATTTGGTCTTGTTTGCAATAGCTGAAATACTTATTTTAATCGATGATTCTTTTTTTAAACGTTAAGAGCAGCTGCTACTCAGTGTTGACTAGCACATCTAAACATTGCTTGTAGATCACAGGGTTTCTTTTTCAAATTCTAGTTTTTCACTTGGCTTAATCTTTTTTGTAGGTATCTAGATACCATACTTTTGAATGATTATTTTTTAAAAATAAAGCAGACTCTTCTTAATTTGCATGGCATTGTTATGTTAGACCATGTAATCCAGCATCAAACATTTATTTAGACACATATCTTGCCTAGTTTCATTCAACTTGGAGGCATCAGGCAGAACCCTTGAGCAATTTGTTTCCAGTTGAGAGATATTAATGTTTTTCTGTGATAAAGTGTTGTTGCTTTCTTCAGTTTCATCTTTCTGTGGCATTAACGCTGTGAAGGCAACAAGTGCTGGTAAACAAGGCGTTCAGAGAGCCAAACAGCACACCCACCCCAGTGAAGGCAGAGTGACATGAATTAGAGGCAAGAGCCATCTTTTGATCCGCTAATACATACTTTGTGTGCACACCTAGGTTGCTGTGCAGTGCTGTCATTTACTCGCTGGCTGTATGAGAAATGAGGCGCCCTTGTCATCTCTGACCTGTGCCTAAGGAAAATGAGCTTTTAAAGCTGTGATCTTGTGTATATGTACTGCCCAGTTTGCTGCCAGAGAATGTTGCATATAGGTATGGTATCATCATCTGGTAAACAAATTGTATTTGCAGTTTGGTCAGCATCATTAGTTAATTAGACTCTGGTTGTTTAGGCGCCTGGAACAAGTGGTGGGAATTTAAATTCTTCTGATAAAAAGGATTTATTTATAATGAGTTTCACCCCATAATGAGTTCCAGCCAGGGGAGACTGACCATTAGCTGATGACTCACAGCATTACTATAAAGATCAGAGTCACACATTCAATTTTATACGGCTTACATACTTTCATCTAGAGCACAGATTCTAAAAACAAGCCTTTTGGCTCCAGTTTTTCAGTCATGTTAAATTTGATACAGTCCTCCTATGCCTGAAAGTAAACAGGCAGGATACAGCAGACTATTTATTTTATTTCATTTTTTTTATTGCTCTTCCCCTCTACAGTTTCAAGAGGAAAAGAAGCTGAGTTTTTAATATTGTGAGAATGCTCAGCCCTTTTCAGCTGGGAGATGTCAGAAGCAGCTGCAGACCTAAATGAAAGGAGCTCATCTCTGAAAATTTGCCATGCTGTAATAAATGCAGGGTTCTGCTGGTGAGCTGCTGATGGCTCTTTAATGTCTTTAGCAGTACTCCAGGGCACTGCTGTTCCTCCCGATCCCTTCTCCCCCTCCCTGCCCACCCAGGCTCAGGATTTCATCATGTGAAGGCAAAGATTTCACTGCAACACTCAAGGGCCACACTGAGTTTGAAGAAAGGGTCGTGCCTGGTTTTATCATCCAGCCAGCAGCTTCCCTTTGGTCCCGATTGATGTTCTTTACTGGCATATTAGCTTTAAACATTTGGCTCCCTGAGTCACATTCATATAATGGGAGTTGTTGGTATGCAGCAACATGGGGGTTGTTATCTATTTATTTTATCTAAGTAACATATGTTATGCAAGGAAAAATGTGTTTTTCCAGCACCCTTGTGACATATTTTCATGATTAGTTACAAAGCACAGTCAAATGAAATCCAAGAACTACCTTCCAGCCTCCAGGTCCCTGTTTCTCCTTCATTAATCTGTGATCATGGGCATCTGCCAGTCTGGAGACTGGAAAAGTGTTAAGAACATGACAGATTCCCAAAAAAACCCACTTTTACAGCTGGGAAGTGAGCATGGCATATGTGTATCTTGGTAAAAGGATCTCAGAGTTTGAAGGGGACTCTGGGAAACCATTTGGTTTGAGAGATGTTGAGTCTCGTCAAGCTGTATTTGATTATGGGATACGTGAGGCACAGTATTCTGGGCTGGTAGGTGTAATCCCAAGGAAAGGGGGCAGTGTGACTGATGGGCAAACCAAACACTGCCTGGAGCAGCTCTGGGTAATGTGGAAGAGCTACTAGATACTTGTAATGGTCAAGAGAATCACTCTGAGGCAAATGGGCATATGCAGACATGATAAAACCACAGGACAGTTTGGATTATTTGGAGATTATCACAGCTGAAGGGCAAGAGTACTTTCACTGCTGGGTAGAAATAGGACTAAACTGAGCATAAAACCCAAAACCTCTCTGACAGAGGAGGAAAGAGGCCAACTGTTGGGATCCTTCTCAGCCTATGAGGGACATTTCTAGGCATTGATAAACACATGGTTTGAAAAAGAGCCGTATGGGGTTTATGAGACTGTAGCGAATGCGGTGCTTGGAGCCCTGCAGGAGGCACTGAAGCTGGCAGGGCTGTGGCCATGAGCTGTCACCACACTCACTAAAGCTCCATGGTCAAAGGCAGCAGTCCCCCCTGCAGCAGGAGGCTGGATGTCTGAAAAAGCCAGGGTTTCCAGAGCAGCTAAGGATATTGTAGCAAAAGCAATGAAGATTTATAGCAGTCTCCATCATTTGTCCTGACTCAAGTGGGCATGAATGAGAACATGCATGGGGTAAAGTATCCCATGTGAAGGCATGCCAGCTACAGTAAGAAAGAAGCATCAGATGACCCAGTGGTGATAAACCCCAGTTCCCTCAGGCAAGCAATGCTCTGGTAACCTCTCACCCTGCAATTCAGCCCATGCCTGTATGTCAGACCAAGCAAAAATCACAAGAAGTGATCTCTGGAGTCTGGAGGAAAGGCCATCAGTGGTGGGACCACCAACATCCCCACGAGCAGAAGGTGTTTCCACCTCATGGGAAAAGATCTGCTGGTAAAAAGCTCATTTTGTTTTGTAAGCTTGGAATCCTAACCTGAGCTTACCCAGCACTCAGCTGGCAGGTGTAGTGTTACAAAGAAAAGAATCAGCAATCATCATTAAAATGAAACAGCAGTTTTTCCATAGCTGGGAATATTGCAGTAAAATACCACCAGGAAGCAAGTTGGTTTGAGTGACATGATAAGTATTAACATCAGGAAATAATTTTTTTTTGTCTTAAATTCCCCTCACTTTTTTATTTCAGATGATGCTTTTACATTAGTTCAAAGCTTTTTCAGACATAAATAGTCCATTATATAATACTTTAGCCACCCCTTTTCTTTTAAAGTTGCTCATTTGGTCTTCTATTGTAGGAAACCAGTTTGTAGCTAGGATTTGCCAAGAAAATTAAATAGTCCTTTTGCTCCTTTTTCCCAGCATGCTACCCAGCTGTCCCAAAATCCCTCTGCTCTGTACTACTGAATACTTCAAGGCAGAGGGAGATAAATAGAAAGAGACCAAAAGTACCTTTTTATGGGGCAGTTTGCCATTTGGCATGAGCCTGTCTGAGTCAGAGTTGAATTGTATTTGTTGATCATAGTTTTGGAATAGATAATTTAAACTAGATGTTATCTATTGGAAAAAAAAATAAGGGAGAGGGTGGAAGAGAGTCAAATTCACACTTTAAGTTGTCTGTATGCTTTTAATTTTTTCCCCTTTTAATATAAATAGCCTAGTAAACTGAGAACATGCACATTATATTAAATGCAAGTAGAGACTTTGGAGTTCCAGTTTACCAAATATGTGCAAAGTTCACGTATATAATTAATCCCTGATGCTGAAGCTAGATGAATTAATTCCAAGATCTATAGAGAAGCCTTTAATTCTTTGATTTGACAAAGAACAGCCACCTTCTCGGCCATGTTATATTAGATATTCGAAGCATTGAGGCTGTGGTTACTTTTTTGCCTAAAGTGCCCCCAGTGCCCTCATTGTTGTCAAATAATGTCAGTGGTATTGTATGCAAAAGCAGCCAACACAATTTGTTCACCCTAAAATACCACAGCCATTAGCTAATGGTGACAAATTTGAGGGGCATTTTTTTCAGTTTGTTTTGGGGGATGGGAGATTTTACTCCATTATCCAGTGAAGCTACAATTTGAAATTCCTCTGCTGACTGTATTGTGGGAATGAACTCTAAGGCTGCAAACTGGAAGATGAGCTATTGAAAAAAGGAAGTATTTTGGGGGTGAATTCTCTGTATTATTTCTTAAGGGAGTAAAACTGCATTACTCAACCTATATAGGAAACATCCTGGGAACTGCAGTGGAGTTCAGGAAGGGCAGGTGTGGAGGCTGATGCTCCCACCTCCACACTGCCTGGAGAGCAGGCACAACTCCCTCACATTTTGGCAGGTGAAGTGTGATCCCAGCAGCCTAAAGTTTCTTACTGGCAAAGTTTCTCTCCTCCATCAGGGGTCCCATGCAGGTGTTTCACACTTGATCAGGAGAAGAATTCAGCTCTCTGTGGCTAAACTGTTTCCAGGTGCAGGCAACAAATTTCATGTTTGTCTCCTCGTGCTCTGCCTTCCCCAGAGCAGCCTGCAGTAGCTGTCAAAAAGTAGTATCAGTCAAAAAAACCCTTTTCATAGCTAATTTTCCTTTAAAATTAATGACAAGTGTAAAAAGATAAAAAAAGAACAAAAAACCCCATAGAATATGGCCTCCAAAAAAACCAACCCTGAAAATGAACCACTGGGAATTTGGGGTGGAGTTTGTCATGGTTGTGGACTGGGATGGGGGAAGAACATCAAGATCTGTATTGTGTGTGTGCATTTACCATGATAGCTTTTCCCTTTGAGATTGATCCCCAGGTTTGTTTTATTTTCAAACTTAGCATCCAAAGAAAGTATGAGAAATGGAATAGATCAGGTATAAAGCGCCCAGCTGGCATGTCATTGGTTTAGGTCTTTCATCCTTAAACTGTGAAGAACATTGTAGGTTTCATAAAACCTGAAGGATACATCTGTGTTCCTCTGGCAGTGCAATAATAAAATCAGCAAAGGCTGATGCTCCTGTGCTGCTCCATCACTCACAATAAATATTTGAAAGGCACTATGGCTCGGCAGTAAATGAGGCTGTCAAAGAAGGCCACTTCCAATAGCTCATACTAAATTATGGCATGTGAAAAGTACAGCAGATTAGCGGCTCTTCGTTCATTCAGCGCCTAATGGCCCGTCTTGAGTGGCAGGCAAGAGGAGGGAAGTTGGTGCTGCTCTTCAGCTATGTATTATCTATGGAAATACAAGGGAGATGTCTTGAACCCAGTTCTGCTGCCTGCCCTGAACCTTTCAAATGCCATGGAGCTTCAGCATCTCTGAAGGGGTTGGCAGCAAATTCTTGGAGCCTACTCTTGTGGATGCTGCACGTTGTGCTACCCACCACGCTCCCTCTTTGTGGAGCATTTTCCCCTTCCCTGATGTCACTGACGCCATTCAGGCTGAAAATGTGTTTGGTTCTTTGTGTATCTGCAGTACAACCAACATCAATGTCTCCTCACTCCTGGTGACGAGGAATAACCCATCCTTGCCTGCCCTGCCTGCCTCTGCCCCCTCCCCACCCTGCCACCAGCTCTCCTTGCAGCCTTGGTCAAATCAGCTCCCTCTCTCTGCTTGCAGCAAGCACCAAATGGCTCTTCCAACCATTATTTCTATTTTTGTGTGGATTAGATGGATGAAAAGCTCCATAGAAGGGAATTATTAGTAATTGTAGAGTGAATTATTAGTATTTATTGTGCCTCTGGCAAACTCTGCCTTTTTAAAGGAAGTGCCAATAATTAGTTATGGTGTTTTAATTAAAGAGAGCAATCTATAATTAACAAAGGGATGTCATACTTTATTTCTGACTTTTATTATTTTTATTAATCAGCAGTACTTCACAGATGTTATATTTTGAATTGTTCTTACTGCTCTTCTGCATATTTTTTCCCTCACTTCAAGGTGCACTAATTGAGTGAAATATTTTCATCAGGCTTTAAGACTCATTCAAACTGACAGGGACACTCTGTTCATTTCATACTGGTGCTTGTGACAGTGTTGTACAAGTCACTCCAGACACTCTTCAGAGAATGTGAATTTAAGTTCTTGTGCTGTAGTTTCAATAGTTTCAATTCTTTGCTTCTTCTGTTGTGTAAGTCACCTGCTGAACTTAAATCATAAGTAATTTCAAAACTTAGTTTACTACCCAGCTTCTTTTCTTATCATTAGTGGCCATTTCTATTACCTGAGTGGTTAGGTGTCATTGTATTGTATTTAATTGTATCATTGCCCATAGAAAACAATGCTTTTCAGTTGTTCTTTTTATTTCTAAAATTTAGCTATGTGGTGAACTCAGACATTCTTCATGTCAACAAGATGTATATCCCAAATGGCCAGTTTGACTGCGAAATATATTTTGTTCCAGTAGATGGTTTTTCTTCCTGTGGTTTTTATCTTAGTCTGGATAGCTGAAATTGGTGTTAAAACCTAGAAAAGACCCAGGGATGGTACCTGAGCAACTTTCAAAGGGCTCATATTTCTCTGTATTTTGCTTTGGAGACGTATGCATTCAGTTGTAAGTGTCTAGCTGAGAATGACCATGGACATTAATTTCCTACAAGATGGGTATGACCATTCATCAGTTTGTGTGCTCTTTAGGGACATCAAGAGGCACAGTCTCCAGGACTGTATGCTCCTTAAATAGGTTGCAAAAGCTGGTAGAAAAATTCCTGAACAGCTTCTCACTGCTGGCATTAGCAGTTAACACCTTTCTTGTGTATGACAGGCCATGTGAAAGAGGTGTGTGGTCACCTAAGCTCTCTGTGAAAAGCAGAGTGAAATGGTTCAGAGCTGTCAGTACTACAAGATTTATATTAATTCCTTGCTGTTATGTCCTGCACACACCATGCAACCTCTAAGCTGATAGCCTCCTGATTTTAATTTTCAGGCTAAGTCCCTTGACACTTCTGCAGTCCTCACAGCTTTGGTGGCGGAGCCATTCCTGCAAGATGTAGCCTGATCAAGGGATTGTAACTGCAGATTTAGTCTGAATGTTAATGGATGTGGAACTGATGTAGGAGGGGAGGGCAAGGAAGATATTTTCTTTCCAAACAGAGATGCCTGTAGCCAGGTGAAATTGGTGTCATCCCATCAGTCTCCTGCTTAAAAGGCTCCTGCTGGGGCTGGCAGAAACAGTGATGTGACACCTGCCTCAGAGCAAGGGACACACGTACACGTGTGTATTCATCCAAGCTTTTCAGCTTGGATTTCAAGACTTTAGCTTTTTCCCTCCTATTTCTCTCTCCTCTTGTGCCTTCCCTCCCTCCTGCAACTCTAGGTCTAGATGTAATTGCTATTGTTTGTTTTGAAATCATTTGGGAAACTTAAGGAAAAAAAGAAGCTTAGCATATCGCTATCTTGTATCAGCCTTATTTTCCTTATTTCTCTTTGAAGATATCTTTTAGAAAGAGTAGCCAGGATTTATGATGCCCAAACTGACTATAAGGTGAATCTTCTGAGATATCCTAGTCACCTTTCCTCCTAGCTACCCTCCTAACTAGTGTCTCAAAAAAGGAGAGACCTTTCTGAAGGGAAGAGCTTACCTGCACTAAATTAGAGATTTAACCATAGCCTTAAACACTTTTCCAAACAGGAATCATCAAGTGAATCACAGACTTGTAAAAATCCCTGGCAGGGAAACGTTAGTTCTGAGGCTTCCAGATGGTTAACCATGCCCTTGTTTTCAGCTCCACTGAAGAGTGCATGAAAAGACTCACAGCTAGAAATACTAGGGCTTACATTTATTTATTTATTTTATTTTGGTTATATTCCCATGAACACAAGTTCATGGTCTTCTTGAAAGGAAAGTTGGAGAATGTTGGCATTTACTAAAAAGGAAATGTTTTGCTGTGCCAGTGTGTGCATGAGCTAATACAGTTTTCTAGGGTAGTGGAGAGAATGTCCTGAAAGTCTCTCTTCCTTATTGCTGCTGAAGGAAAGAACGGAAAGGAAGAGGCAAGAGAGCAAAAGATGGAAGAAAAAAAAGAAAGAAAGAATTAAGAAGCTAATAACAGTGAAATCTCACTGCCCAGGACATGTCTCTTTTTGTGTTTGAATGATTTTTCTGTGTAGACAGCCTTGCATGGCACTATTTTTAGAATGTCTTTAATAATTGAGCTCTAGTGATTGTGCTCAGCAGTTAGAACAGGCAGGGAAAATAGCATCTCAAAGAAAGTGTGCACCAGGGTAATAATTTAAATCAAACCACATTAGACTGTGCTCCCCGTTCTTCCCTCCCCGAGAAAGGTGAAATGCTGCAGAACACTGAGCACAGGGGGAAAATGAAAATTGGTCAAGTTTACAATATGTAATAAAACCCATCAAGAGAGTTTATGTTTTAGAGGTGGAGCACAGGAAGAGGTGATCTGGTCAGCAGTCAATGAATTGCTGTGACTGGGTGCTTTACGAGGGGAGTGCCTCAAGTTCCCCCCGTCATCAGTGAATTAGGAGAGAACAGCATGCCTCTAACTTGCGAGGAGAGGATTGTCACAGAGGAAAAACATTTGTCAAGCCGCTCTGAAAGAGGCACAAACCAGCAGCCCAGTGACATGCAGGAAGCTCCAGTGGCATTGCCACTGTTGGTACGTTTGGTTTTTGCCTGGCTGTACAGCCAGGTCCATGGCAGTCCTGGCACGGAGCTGGGTGCCCACTCTGTTCCTACCAACTGCCTCAGGCAGGCAGGTCTGCCCACCCTGACTGCAAAGTATTGTCCCTTACACCTCTTCTTACAAGCAGCAAACTTGGGGCTCCCATGGGAAAGTGGCTGAGGTGTGGACAGTAAATCCACAATCAATGAATCACTAACTTCTCTTGAAAATACAGAGACAGCAGCACCTATGGCAATTTGTAGATTATTACCACACCCTCTGATTTTTTGTGAACTCTGTCCATTCTAATACTGCTAGTTCAAATATCATTTTTAAATAGTTTTAGTTTTCATTCCATTGTGACAATGTTTTTTTATTGTATGTCCAGGCCTGATGACATGGTCAAGTTCTCTTTAAGAATTCCAGATCTTTACCTTGCAGTTCCATGTTGGTTGCTTTGTCGTAGATAACATCTTTCATTAATATAAAGACTGAAAACATTTTGAACCAGAAAAAGAATATAAAGTGTTAGGATTGGCACTAAGTACTGACTGGCTTTAAAGATTCAAAAATAGAAAAAAAATTCTGTTATCGTCCCACAATGTAATATTACAACACAGTAATAACTAGAATCGATTTTTGAAGAAACCCATGGGAACTGGTAACAAATTCATAATTTAAAAAATAAAATTACAAGATTCAAGCTTCTATTCCCTAGATTTTTTTTATTTTAACACAAAAAATTTTCCTCTTAAGAAGACTGAAACAAAGACATTGAGAATTTCTTACCAACAAAAGAGTCTGAGTGTTGACCTGTTCTGCTCTGCTTGTCTGCAAACTGTGTGCAAACATGAAAATACACAATAATCCACTGGGAGTGGGTGTAAGGCTGTTATAGATTATGACTATAAAGAAGCTGTATTTGCCTCTTAGAAAGTTTGATTTTCCTATCAGCACATGGAAGATTCTCCTCAGCATTTTTTATTCAAACCTTTTACAGCTACTAGAGTTTATTCTTTAATATTTCAACTCATATTCTTCTCTCATATGACCTTCTTCTTCCACTTCTATGACAGTTTGTATAAAATAATAATATTGACAGTGTGATATGAGAGATATCCTGTGATAAGCTGGTGTCAAAGTTATTGGCTTCCTTTCAAGTTTTAACTTGTCTGTCAGAATGAAAAGATGATTTTCAAAATCAATTGTAATAGCCTAAGTCATAAAGATCCACTAAAAATATTAGAAGTATCATACAAGACATTGGCCTTCTCTCCTGTTCTGACCTAAATTGGAAAGGATTCCCTTTGAAATTCAAGAAGAGTATTAAAATTAATTGACTTCTCTCTGTTGTCTTCATTAGTTGGGATTTTATTTCCTGAAAAAAAAAGCTTTTTTTTTTTTTCTTTTGCTTTGGTTGTAATAAGACTAATTTAAAAAGATATTTACTTGTTTTACTTGCAACTAAATTTTAAGCCCCTGAGTTTTGACAAATATGAATTTTTGTATCCTCACTCATGAATTGTAAGCTAACCTTACACTTAGCTTAACCTGGGAGCTGTCAAGCAAAACAAAAAGTAGGGAACTTTACTTCCCAGGATAAGTTATTCTTCCATAAATGTGTAGATAAATAGATCCAAATTCTTAGCACTGAAGTGTGTATTGCCTGTCTGCAGGCAAACTAATGTTAAAATTAAAATAAGAATATCACATAATAAATAATAAAGGAACCCTGGCATGCTTGTAGAAGGTACTGTGTCAAAGACTGGTACTTTGAAGTCTAAGCTGAGACTGACCACTGGAGCAACTAGTGCAGGCTTGCCTGGGCTATGACAAGGCAGGAAGAGGCACAGAAGTAAGGCCAATGTGTACCTGAAGGCAGATTATATATTTTCCAGTTGTCTATAAGTGGTGGCTTTGGGACTGGGATGACTGACAACTTTTACCTGTGTTTGCCTCAATAAAAGCAGTATCTTGGGATCTGCCTATCTGCCCGTGTCTATAAAATTTGTAGGACCCTAAAAATCCTCATGAGAGCTCTGTCCCAGTGGCCAGGAGGAATTCCTCAATTATGGGGTAGTAAAGAGAGGAAAGGGAATGTCGCAAGGTAGCATGCAGGCAGTACCATCACTTTATCGAGCTGGTGTCACAAGAACACTGAAAGAGAAGTTTGGCCTTCAGTTTGAAAAGAAGCTATTTTAAATTTGTTAATGTCATATGTAACAGAATGTTTATAGCACTATCTAAATGCTAAACAGAGGGAAATATCATTGCCAGTCAGTGGGCTTTCATATGAATAAAAGAAGAAGTAAACTTTTATTTGGAGACTTATCAACTGATAAGAAAGAGTTAGTGATGGAATAACAGAGGGTTAGAGATATATGAATAAGCAATGAAAAATTAATTATATTGTTTTGTTTCCAGCCTCATATTTGATTTTTTGCTTACTGAGTGTTTGCTTCTATTTATTGCAGAACTTAATGTTGGAGTTATATCTAAATATGAGATAGAAAATAAAAAACCAAAAAACCAAACAAACAAAAAAATGAAAAAACCCAAAAGCATGAGTTCCTTGGAACAAAAAATTCATTGTTTATGGTTTAGAGGTTGGCTGATATGCAAAGAATATGCGTGAGTAACATCTCTCTGCAGAAAGGTAGGAATATACATGTATCATTATATTTGCAGGCATTCAGCAGAATGGCAATTTTCAACTTCACAGACTTTCCTAAAGCTCAGCTGCATGAGCCAATTGGATCCATGAAATTGAAAATGAGCTCAGATTGGTTTGAAGGGATTAGAGCTACAAAGAGCATCCACGGAATGGTGAACTTGGCCTCTCTGAATTATCTCAATCCAACCTCAGAAATTCTAGTTGGAAGATTCACTTGATGGAATTTGCAGTGTGCTGGAGAGCATCAAGTGGACCTGCAGTCCCAGAGACGGCTTTGTGGCTTAAATGTTGTGAGCTCTCAGCTCAACCCTGACTCCTCTGAAGCTGCTTAGTATTTGAGGGTATTTAGGTGGATTATATGTCAGCTGGAAAGCCCATGAGTCCTAACTGTTCATGAAAGCTTGTAACTCTACTTCTGTTCCTCTTAACCTTCTTTTTTTCTGAATTATGAGTGATGGGAATTAGTGTTTAATTTAATAATTTTTCTTTCAGTGATGGGAGAAAAAGGGGAATTTAAAATTTAATTACTCCCAATTTTTTTTTTTTTTTTTTTTTTTTTTTTTTTTACCAAAGAAAGAGACAGAGCTAATAGTCAAATATCTGGAAAATCCTTCATGCTTCATCTTGTTAGCATCTCCAGTGTTCTCTGTATAAATACAAAGACATCTTCCACCATAGATTCCTAAAATTTTGTTACATACAAGTGTCCCAGCATTATGGAGATTAAAGTGAGGCCATATCTTCAATAAAAACTGTGGTAGCTGAAACCCCTGCATTGGTAACAGAAATAAAAGCTACATACTGTTGGGAAGGCACCCATTTCCTTTTACTGCATGTGCCATTCTCATCTCCTCATTATGTTTCAGCCATTATGAAATTATGAACTTCTTAATGTCCATTTGTTTACAGAGACAAGTGGCAGAGGGATCATTTAATTTGGTCTTCAGTGTATTTTCTCAAAAGTGAAAGTCTACCACTGCTCCTACTGAGATCTTTTCTTTGTGCAGGTAGCAAAAGATACTGGTCTAGAGAGAAAAAGAGCTTTTGCAGGTTTTTAGGATCATTGGTAGGTTTTAAAATTGTGACTGCCAGCAATTGTATCAAAGCAGAACTCTAGTCACAGACTCATTGCACCATCCATCCACTTGATAAAAGACAAGTTCATTTAAGGAAATGCTGAAAGGGAGATAGATGAAGATATTAAAGGCTCCTATATTCATGGACACTAGACTGCAGTACAGTGCAAGGGTGTCCTTGCATATAATTTTTACAAAATTATAAAATCTTGTCATCAGCAGTTTTATTTTTATAACAAAGATTTAACAATAAAATATTTAAAGAATCTTTTCCACAGGCAGCCAAATATCTATCTTGTGTTTCTCTCTCCTCTGAAAGCTTGAGAGAAGCTCCTGTTTTCACCATAGCACATTCCTGCCACTGTTCTTAACCAGATTGTCCTCAGCTAACATGCTGTCATTATCCTGTATTAAGATACCCATTACAAAGTGGCCATTGCTTTCTGTGTCAATCTAGAGAGACTGAAATAACTGTTATTGTGCCTTTTAGTAGTCTCATGGTGAAAAATAAAACCTTAGAAATGGAGAGTAATGGAAAGAAAATGACCATTGCATATTGGTCAGGTAGACACAGCAGAAGGCATCTGAGTATTAATTATGTAGGAAATACAAAGTCTGTCCATTGTTACATTATCAAAATCACTTGGGACAAGGCAACAGGCAATTGTGAGGTGCTAAGTTGACTAAAGGGTCCATTTCAAATTATATATTCATTTAGAAACTAATTAACGAATTTACTTGTAAACACATGGAGATACCAATTATGTTCTGAAAGTGCAAGTGCATCAACATTAAGAGGCCAAGCACTGTCCTTCTTACATGGCAATGTAATTAAATCTGGCTGGAGGACCAAGGGCCACTTCAAACTGTTCAAACTGTATGTCCAGTCAGTTCAAAGGGACATACACATAATCTATACATATAAATATATATTTGCCTAACATATACTAGTGGTCTATTCTGGCATTTCATGCATTTATTCCTCTATTCTAAAATGCTTATTTGAATTGAGAGTGTTTTATTAGACTAGAAAGTAATTTAAGGTTTTGTATTACATATGGGCAAGTATGTATTTCTAATTTATTTTCATTAGATACTCAGATGTATAAATGCACTTACAGCAAACTTACAAAGCCCTCAGGAAGCAAAAATTGCCTTGTGTTGAGGAAATTTTATGGTACCATTAAGGCTCACCCTAGATAACTGGTTAGGAAAGTTTTGTGCTATCACTGCACCATTCAAGGTAAAGTGCTAACCTGGCATTGTTATGGCCTCTGAAGTTAAATGGAGTTTCCTGATAGGTATGAGCAGGTATTTTACAATATTTATTCATTAATATGTACGGAGCTTGTATGGTTTGCTATCATTACTTCAAACAGGAACAAAAATAAGGGTTTTAAGAGCACTGTAAATATCCAGTGTTGGCATATTACAGTGCTAATATGCTGGGAGCCAAATTTTCAAAAGTATTTGATGTTCAGGCTGACATCTCAAATGAACCTAGATTGCAGTTCTGTAGTTAGTCAGACAGCAAAGCTGCAGGGGAAAAAAAATCTTGCTCCATTAACTATTCTGGGGAGAAAACCAGATAATGGGACTGGAGCCAGTATGCCACCCCATCACACTGGCCAGCAGCATCACCGTCCAGCCTGGGGAGGAGCATGCAGTCATGGAACACAAGGGCTATTGATGTTTCATTCTGTTAAGATTAAAAGCACCTGTTTGCAACCCTCAAGGCTGAAGAACAATGCTAAATTATTAAGTTTCAAACATCATATTAAGTATTCAGGTGCAATTGCTTTCTAATTCCACAAATTCTGGAAGTTTGCAGAATATGAGGCTTTGGATTTCACTGCCTTTTTGAAAAAAATGTATCTTTAGACAGTGCTTGAGATAGATCAAGAATATGGCAGGATGGTAGCAAGGCTAGTAGAAAGACTTCTACATCTCTGCACGGGATTGTTGTTTATACACTAATTCATGGAATAAAAGGGGTGCATGTGTTTATATGTGCATCACCGTCATCACCAAACAGAAAAAGAGAACAGAAATCAAACTTTTAATATCTGCAGTACCTTCTCTAGCACAGGTTCCAAAACACTGGCTTAAAAGGGTGACAGCATTTCTTCAGAACCTACATTTCCTGCACCACGAGGAAGACAATCCCTAAAGCAGATGCATGGCTACTGGCATCCAGACAGATACTGCTGTAGGTGGAGCAGGTAGCACAGGCAGAAAACACCCTGTAAAGAACAACAGCAACCATAAATAAAACCCACTCTCATTTCACTTATTTATTGTTCTGCCTAATTGTCTGTCATTCTCTCTCTATAGGGACTTTCCAAAGACTATGCTTTGGGCAAAATTTCATTGAAATTTCATTCAATGCCATCCAGCTGTTTCTAAGAACAAACCTAGGCAACAGTATTGTCTGGCTTTCCTTTACCAAAACCAAGCAAGTAGAAGAACCATTCTTATAGACTTTCCTTTAAAGACTCATTTCCCTGAAGACCTGAATCAGATCTTTGAAAATAGCCATTGTTTTAGAGATGTGTGTTTTTATTCTTCCCATGAGCCTTCACCAAAATTACGCATTTTGTAACTACTGGTCAGACATGTGCTGAAGAGATTTCCTTTTATTTTAGTAGGGTTTTTTAAAATAATTTTTCTCATGTTTTCACAATATTTTTAAAATTCTCTAAAAAATTTAATTGTCTGAAGCTGCAGCTGTACAGTGAGTTCAACCAGCCAGTCCTGGCAGTGTTGTGGATCTGTTTAGGAAATACCAATGGACTATTGATTTTCTGCCTCTTGCAGTCTGGTTGTTTGGTTTTGGTTTTTTGGTTTTTTGGGGTTTTTGTTTGTTTGGTTGGTTTTTTTGTTTAGTTTTTGGGTTTTTTAATGTCATAATATGCTGCACAGAGGTTTTGGCTCACAATGTTAATATCTGGCACTATCTGACATACACAGATCATACGTGCCCCATTTCTCATGAGGACCTTTTACAGGTCACAGCTTTCTCAAGAACAGGATATGTGTGTTTTATCAGCTCTTTATCATGTGGTGCTGCCTATAACAAATTTAATTATCTGCAGAGATTTGCAGTTGGTCTTAATTTGGTTGAAATGGTTGATCAGTCAAGTCACTGACAAGCAAACAGCTGTGTTTACTTCCGCTGGTACTTTGTTTGACCAATTTACTTTGATCTCTCTATTAAAGAAGCCATTTATTCTGTTTTTTGCTCAGCAGAAAATGTGTCTGATATATACAGGCCTCTGCCCTAACTGACTGGAGTTCTGCTTCTGCAGGCAAAGATGAGGAAGGTGGGTTTCAGTCCCACTCTGGTAAAGGTGTGAGGGGAGCCAAGTGGGATTCTCTGAATCACTAGCAGTGACAAAAAGGGAGACAGTAAGGGAACAGTCTGGATGATGAGAAATCAGACTTCAGGCAAACTTGAAAAGGAGATATAGAGAAAACAGGACATGGCCATAAATAACTATATTAATGATATTAGTGTGTGTACCTTAAGGGTTGTCAGGATAGGCTTGCTACACTTTGGTTTTGATGAACATTTGGATGCTAAGGAAGAGCAATGGATCTGTGATAAGTCTCAGGTTTGGAGGCTGTGATTAGCTGTGTAGGGAGAGCAAACATGGAACAGGGAGCCCAATTGGATGAGAAGGAAGTCAAGATCACAATCAGGAGCTTTCAAAAAAGCATGACACTTGAATTCATGCACATGCACTATTTCTAAAACCTGAAGAGGCTCTTCAAGGACCTTGGATACAAGCTTTGCTTTTTGAAACTTCTGTGAAGTTTCTCCCATCCCAGCCAAGTATGTGTTTAATCCCTTTTAGCGTTGTTGCCCCTTCATAGTAGTAACCTATGAGACCTCCACTATGAAGTGACAGAATTAGTTTTGCCTGTATCACTTTAATTAGCCTCTCCCTGCTCTGCACATAAATAATTTACTCTTTGCAAAACAGACTTTAACTGCATGATGAAATTTTTCCCTCTGGACTCATGCTTTGTTCATTGCAACGAACAGTTCTGATACAGCAACATATACAAACTGTGCAGTTAAGGATGCTGTATATCTACAGATGCCCTGCCTCACCAGTTGGGAAATTAGGCATTGTACAGAGGAACTGAATATAGAGGTAGAAAATTATCATAGTGAAATGTTTTCCTGAAAGCTTTTTTTCCTTACTCCTGCCGTGTTGTTTTGATGCAATATTAAAACCAGAGAAAGGCACTGGAGCTTTTACAAGTCCCACCTGAACAGCTCCAGAAAATGTTGCACTAAACGTCCCCTTAACAGAGATTCAGTCACTGACCATGTGAAAGTCACAGTACTGGGACCCTGGTTGCTTCTGTAATGGATTCAGAGAGGCTTTTCTACGTTGTACTGAACAGGAACCACAACACTCATGTGGTCACTTACTCCCTCTCTGCTGAAGGTGCAGTGACTTCCATGTCAGCTGCAGTAAATGGGAGGGGACAGGCAGGAAGACTGTCAAATTCAACTGCAGCAGCACCTGAAACCATTCTTTCAACTGGGAGTGAAAGGTGCATTTCAACAGAAATTTGAGGGTCTGATCTCTGTGAGCATTTGAAGGACTCAGCATCAAATGAAATCTGTGAGAGATGTACTTTGGACATAAATGATGCCATTGAATACCAGGTACATTTCAACTCTCCAAGCAAGTAGAATGTCTCTTTAGCCTATGCTTTTTTTTCAAATCTGAGCTTCAATTCTTGTAATTTAAAATGGAGTTAGTATTGCTTTTTAACCCCACAGATGTTTGAAAATAAAAAGTAACATTTCAACAGCTGCTGGAATGCTTTAGTGATATATGCCAAAATGTCTGCAAGTAAATTGTTGCAGACACAGAGCAAGGTGTAAAGTGTAAAGCCAAACCATTAGCACTAATGAGAAATGGAACACTGAGCAGCTTCTCATAGCATGGTTACCATCCATCCCTGGTGCTGTATGTTTTGAAGAATCTGCAAAGCAGACCATGTGCTTAAAAATTCCTATGCTAATGCATCCTCATCAAGGGAGTAAATTGCAGCTGCACAGGCCAAGAAAGCAGGAGCTTAGGAACAGCCTTGAGAGTGAAGTGAGCACTAGGGTGGAGTTGAGCATGCTATAGACAACACACTGAAGTTTATTGCATGGCTTTTGTCATGCAGAATTTTCTGTAATTGCAGAAGAGTTTTCCATAAGAACAAGTTTCCTTTCTTATAAAAATGACCGCAATTTTTCTTGTTTATTGGTGTTTTGTTGATTGTGACTCTTAACGGAGAGTTTTTAATGTGTTTCTTCTCAGCATCACTCATTTTTTTCTAAATGAAATTTACTGTTATATTTGGACGTGAAATATTACAAATTTACCTTTCTTCTAAACACGAAGATTAGGATCTGTTCCATCTCTGCTGGAGGCAGTTTTGTAATAAAGTGTTTTAATTACAAGTAGTCTTGCTGTCCATGATAAAAGTGCATAATCATGCTGCACTGTGAGCAGTGACTGATACCTCTGCCTCTTTCTTTCCCTTACTTTGTCTTTCCCTGAACCACACTTTTGGCAAGAACACCATATATACTTTCTTTTAGTTACTTGGATATGCTGATCAGCTGGTACTCATTAGAAATAGCTAAGTAATTTATCTATGGTGTGGGTTTGTTAATTTGATTTTGGAGTTCCGTTTGGGGGGCAACACAAAGAACATGTGGCATGTTGGGGAAAGAAAAATTCATTATGTAAACTAAAAGGCATAAAATGGAGCAGATGTGCCAAGTGGAGGTTCTCCCTTATCTCCTATGTCAAGTCAGAATTAGGAAGACAGTCTTGGAGGGTCTGCTGCTGGCTGGAGAGTAGCCAGAAAAATAGATTAATAAATTTATGAGGTGCTTAAGCTGAAGTAGAGCTAATTTTCTTCAAAGTGGCTGGTGTGGGGCTGTGTTTTGGATTTGTGCTGAACACAGGGTTGATGATATAGAGAGATTTTGTTATTGCTGAGCTGAGCTCACACAGAGCTGAGACCTTTTCTGCTTTTCCTACTGCCACGCTGGCCAGGGAGATTGGAAGGAGACACAGCCAGGACAGGTGACCCAAACTGACCAAAGGGACATTCCAGACCATGTGACATCATGTTCAGTATATAAACTGGAGGGAAGAAGGAGGAAGAGGGGGATGTTTGGAATGATGGTGTTTGTCTTCCCAAGTCATTGCTGTGTGTGATGGGGCCCTGCTCTGCTGGAGATGGCTGAACACCTGCCTGCCCATGGGAAGCACTGAATCAATCCCTTATTTTGCTTTGCTTGTGCGTGCAGCTTTTTTCTTTCACTATAAAAATTTATTTATTTCAATCCATGAGTTTTCTGACTTTTACTCCTCTGATCCTCTCCCTGACCCTGTGGTTGGGAAAGGGGAGTGAGTGACTGGCTGTGTGGGGCTGCGTTGCTGGCTGGGGTGAAACCATGACAGCTTGTCTCCCAGTAAAAGCTCAAAATCTTGTTTAGCCCCTTTGAACTCTGAAGGGCCCTCTGCTTTTATTAAACAACAGAAAGCATATTGGTACTCAGAATGCTGAGTTCATACAACCAGATGTGTCTAGATTACTCTAGTTATTGAGTAATCTAAGAGGTTTTTTTCCCAGCAAACAGTAAATCCAAACGCAATATAAATCAGTGAACAAAGTTATTTTGTATTTTTACATAAAGGTTCTGAATCCTCTCTAATTTCTTTTGTGGAATTGTGTCCAAACCTAAAAAGGCTACTAGCATTCCAAGTTTGTTCGTGATCTGGGGAGACAAGAAAAGCAGAGGTTGATGTGTCAGCCTGTCCCCTTTAGTGAAAGAGCCTTGAGGGGTATTATCCTGCAAGTGAGATATAAGCTTGATTTAATTCCCAGCCAGGACCACTAGAGTATTTTCTGCCACTGGGTCTAGTGATAACAGGGAAAAACAAACCAGTCAACAAGAAACAGCAGGATGGGTGTCACTGGTAAGCCAAAGCTGCCTCTAGGTGGTTGGCCCCCTGCAATAGCTGTCTTTTCTCATGATACAGAAAGCTATCTTTGGTCATATGAAGGATGTTTGAGGAGCCAAGCCAAAGAAAGGCAGAGCCAGGGTTTTGCAATGAATTTTTCTGGCAACTGAAAACACTTAAGGGAAAAAAGGGTTTCACAAGGAGTATATATTAAAAAAGTAGTTGTTAAAATTAAGTTGTTTTATTTTCAATTAGGACCTCATCTGAGAAACTATTTTTTTGCATAAGATCTGGTAGTGTAGAAGGTTCAGCTATCTTACACTCTCTCTGGTGGTCTGCTATTGCACATAGTACAATTTTTCATTAATATGGTTGCATTTTAATTATGTTTAAAAGTTGATTGCAATCACATTGTGGTTATAGACAATCCTGAGTTGGAAAGGATCCACAAGGATCACTGAGTCCAACTCCCTTCTCCTCGAAGGACTACCTAAAACTAAACCATATCACAAAGAGCAATGTCCAGATGCTCCTTGAACTCTGTAGTACTCATTTATCTTGGAACTAAGGGAGAATGCATGCAAAAGATTGAAACTGACCAGTTTATAAGATACACTTCTTGGTTTTTTTCTAGTGTATTTTTGTATCTTAATGACACTAATACGAGTAAAGTAAAAACAGGAAAACAACCAACCAGTTACTTTTCCATTCTAGTTAAATCTCTGAGTAATTAAGACAAGTCCTACTTTCAGTGGACCTGAATTGTTTTACCATCATAACAGAATCCAGCATCTCTCATCAGGGGGTCACTTTCACAACCAAGCCTGGTTTGAAATCTGGTCTTTCAGCACCTCTATGAGAGACTCTTTCTGTGATTGGAAGGAGTGCTTTTTAACAGCAGGAATCTCATACTGCAAAGGATGTAATAGGATTTGGATTTTCTCTTAAATATCTTTAAAAACTGGCCTTTAGCAATGAGTCCTTATCAAAACCTCAGGATAGCCTAGGATCTCTCATTTCTCTGACTTCACAGCCATAGAGGATGCTATCAATAGCAGACCACAAAATTTGGCACATTACCACTCCCACCCTTCTCTGCCAGCCCCAGATTAGGTCTCTGCATGGCATTACTTGGGAACTCCACTAGAAAATCCAGCCTGTATGGAAGACAGCTTTGGCTTCCCAAAGTAGCAGTGCGTCACAGACATGTTTTATGAAAAATCCTTTCCTTAGGATTTTTTCTCCTGAGAAGCTGAGAGGCCTCAGGAACAAAATGTAAACAATGATTATCTGCTGCTGTGGAATGCAACAGGTGGATCTGTGATTGGTCTCATGTGGTTGTTTCTAATTAATGGCCAGTCACAGTCAGCTGTCTGGAATGTCTCGGTCAGTCACAAGCCTTTGTTATTCATTCTTTCTTTTTCTAGTCTTAGCTAGCCTTCTGATTAAACCCTTTCTTCTATTCTTTTAGTATAGTTTTAATATAATATATATCATAAAATAATAAATCAAGCCTTCTGAAACATGGAGTCAACATTCTCGTCTCTTCCCTCATCCTAAGACCCCTGCGAACACCGTCACAGCAGTGTGAGACAGAGAGAGCAATTATGATCTGTTAGTTTTTGCAGACCTTGCTTGTCAGCTACTGGTTGTATTTAGGCAGTCAAGGGCATTCTGCAAGGCACTGAGCCAGTTTAGAGCAACAATCTATGTGAAATCACCTTTCACTCTTTCTTTTTTCACAATTCAGATAATTTGTAACTTTCTTGGACATTCTCTGACACTTGGCAGTGCAATTCATGTCTAGCAAGTTTTTCCCTCTTTTGTGCTGGAACAGCATTCAGGGAGGCCGTTCTGTTCCAGAGCATCTTTAACGCTTTCTGTCCACTGGTATCAATACTCCTTTCCTGTGGGATCTCAGCACATCAGTCCTGATGTGCAGAGTCGCCAAGATAACCCTTGCGGGGCTCGGAGGTCCTGGAATGTTGCCAGAAGTGTCTGGTGGCTGGACTTTGATCCTGCACAGGAGACGACACCAGTATGAGGATGGGAGGATCACATGGGGATAAATGGTGAAGGGATAGGTTAATTATAGTGTGAAACACAGGTTTTAGAATTTCGGTACAGGGGGGTCTAGAGAAACAAGATGGAGGAATTAGGGCGTATCCTGTCCTTCTTCTTCTTCTTCTTGGCCTCCATCTTCTGTGGTGGTGGTGGCACTTTGGGATTGGTTCTTACTAAAAGTGCACTTGTCAATAAGGGTGAAAGGTATTGGGGAAAATAGGTAAATATCTTATACATAGTTTTGGGTATAAAGATAAGTGACCACCCCGAGGGCACTCAGTGTGCTCATGGCTGACGTGCTGTGCGGACCTCTGTCGGGCCGAGAGAAAATATTGTAGATAAAAACTAAAAAACACTGAAGACCGAGAAAAAACCTGAACACTCTTTTCATCCTTTGGAGCGCGGGCTGTCCCAAGGCCATCCCGAGCCTTTCCAGGCCATCAAAAACAGCCGAGAACGGGACACTTTCCCATGGGGCTTACTTTTCTTGGAAAGACTGGTGAGCCACATCAAGCAACCTTTAGATCACCACTGGAGGCACATTTTTTGCTGTTCCTGTCTTTTTCATTGGGGTTTTGAAACCAGCCATACATAATTCATGTAGCAAGTGGAATTTCTCATTGTCATTGTGCTACAATGTGGCACGTAATACTGATCAGTAAATTTTGAAAAAAAAATACACTGGAAATTGAGAGGTCATGACAAGAAGTAAAAATATATGGATATACTTGGTTGGTAAGCTGGAAATTAAGTGCTGCAGTTGTATACTCCTACTGCTATTCACAGTGTTCTCTCTGCTTCATTTTTCTTGTATATAATGCTTTGAGAGCCACCTCCATCAATTAGGAGTTTAACTGGAACTGGAAAGGTCATGTAATGGAGTTGCAAGCTTAAGTTAGTCACAAATGAAAAGGCAGGCTTACAAGTAAGAACAAGAAAGAAAGAAAAAGAGAGTATCACAGCTTAAGATGCTTTTCAGTTGCTCAGGGAGGCAAACCAGTTTTACAGTATTAATTAACATTTTAGGACATGCTATATCTAAAGCAAGAGACAGTGTGTATGTGTGCGTGGGAGGTGTCATTTCAGCACAAAAAGATAGAAATAAATAAAAAGTGGTCATTTTTTGAGGAGTAATATTTTACTTACGTGGTACAATAGAAAGGTGAAAAACATGTTTTTACTATCAAATTATGAATTTGGGTGTTTTGGCAAAAGCCTAGCACTAAAAACGTTGAGGAAATTTATGAGGTGTACGTGCATCTTGCTCTCTCCTTCTGTTGTTAATCACTTCTCTGTGTCTCTGGCAATCAAGCTGTCCCTCCTCCACTTCAAATGCATGGAGGATGCCAAGAAAAGTTGCCTGGCCCTTTCCCCCTAACTCAACAGACACACAGTGGGGCTCCTCCTTCAGCACAGGGACTCCAGGATTCTCAGTGAAGCCTCCCTCAGACAGATCTTTAGAGCTTTGTTCACTGCTGGTGTCTTTCACGCGTTGCTCCGCCGTGTCCCAGCTGCACAGCCAGGGATGGGAACCTCAGCCCCTCCGAGCTGTGATCCCTCTTTCCAGCGCCTCCCCCCAACACGTGGCACCTACAGAACAGCTGGGCTCATACAGCTGCTCCCTTCTCACTGCTGTCTTGCTTCATAGGTCTCTTCTAGATGCAACATCTATTTTCTGAAAAGGTTGTGGACAGATGAGCAGGCGTATCTGTGACGGCAATATACCGTGGAATCTTTAACATACCTGATTACTCTTCAATGTACAGTTACCATTTCACCACATTTATTTGTATGCATCCCTTTCTGTGTATCTGTGTGGTTTTGACCCCTAAGTTTGCTTTTCATTATGCCAGGATAGTGATTTCCAACATTAAAAAATATTTTGTAGGTGTTCCTAATTGAGGGTGTTGATATTTTAGCACCTGGCCGGTGTAATAAGCCCACTTAGGCAAATAAAAGGAATTTTGGCACAAACTGAAAAAAAGTGGTGACTAAGAAAACATCAGTAACAATGAGCAATTGAAAAAAATGGATAGTAAAGGCTTGCAAGGAAATTTGTCCAGCTGGGAAAAAAGAAAAGAAAGTAGCCAACTTTCCAGGGAGACTTAAGTAAATAATAAAACTAAATGGTGGACATAATAAGTACTGAATAAATGCCTGAAGAGAAATCCTGATATCAGCAGGATTACAAATTTTAATGTCTTATCCGTAAGGTAATGGAAATTATTAGGACAGGTGTCCAGTTTTATATTCTATTTTAAATTAAGCCTTTATTTGATATAATTTTTAAGCCAGAAGTGGAAATTGAAGAACACAGTAGCATTTTTTTGTAGAAGTCTATTCTTTGTGTATCTCTGTGGCCAACTGTATATTGATGTCTACAGTTTTGTTGTTAAAGAAATCATCAATCAGTCATTATGATACAATGCTGGACACACTTCAGCCTTACATACTGACTACTACAGGCCAAAATATTGATAGATTTATTTTCTAAGGTTATGTGTTATACAAGTTAACTGACAGTTCAATAACTCAGCAGCATCCTTGAATAGAGCTTCTTTATATGGTTTTGCTCTCCCAAAGCAAAATGGAAGAGGGGAAAAACCCAGCTGAGATGCACAGTTTCAGAGAGCCTTTCTGCATTTTTCAGGAAACAACCCAGAGACATGTGTTATATGTTTAAAATATAGAATATCTCATCAACTTATCAACTCCTGGCTCTGCCATTTTTGTGGCAGATTTGGGTATGAAAATATTTTCCAGCTTTTCACAATTGTTAAAAAAAAATAGTTGGAATTTAACTGAAAATATATGCATATGGCTATCTATCATAGTTGCGTTGGACATGGGAAAACATCAAAGCATCAAGTCAGATTGCATACTTTTAATTCAGAAATCTGAACACATTTTAATTCTGGAAAGTACAGGAAATGTTTTTTGACATAAGATTGTTTAAAGACAAAGAAGCTAATTTAGAAGATATGAAAACCTGTTGTCATTATCTTTAACTTTTCTGATGAGTTGGACTTCTTGCAAATCATAAAAACTAAAGCTCTTGTAAACTTTCACAAATGGCGAATTTTTTCTTTAAAAGATAGATGATAAAAGAGGAGGCTTTCAAAAAGCAGGCCCAGAAATACTTCCCATCAGCATGACTCATGCTCCTAAATCTCATTCTGTGTCTGATACATCAACATGTGCTACCCTACATAAGCCTGTGGATTACTTTCCATTGAAAAAGGAAATAAGATGTTCCAGGCGGGAGATAGAAGACCAGATTTTGCGACATGTATGACAAGATCTCGGGCTGACAGTGTTAGCAGAGATTTACAGAGAGTTTAGGAGGGCTGCTGCCTGCCTGTTAGCACCACTCAGTACAGCATGTTTCGTGTCTCAGAGACATGGCACAGCCCTGTGTTGGAGGCACCAGCCATGGACAGGAGTCGCGGTTCTGCGCTCACTCTGCTCAGGGATCCACAGAGCCAGGGCTTCTTCTGGATGGAAAAGATAACATCACTCCTGTATTATGTGCTGGGCTGTGCTGTGCTGTGCTGCCAGAGGTCTGCATGGAATTATAGGATTAAGCAAGAAAAGAAGGGGGAGATTTAACTCATGTTCGTGCCTGTGTTTGCAGGTATGTATGCACAGTTAAACATATTTATAAGCCTTTCAAAGTGCTCCTGGGCCAAAAAAGCATGAAAATCAGAAAGTAAACCAAGAGGCATTCCTTTATCACAACATGATGAGGTTGTTTGAAATGCTCTCATTCTGGTGCTCTGAGCATCCTTTTAGGAGGTGCCAACCTTTAGACCTATCTATAAGAGCTCCACTGAGTTCCTACTTGTGTTACCAACTGCCTTAGCTGAAGAATATGTTACAGCAAATCATAAAACTGATCATATAAATGAGTAGAGATCCATGCCAAGTTTTTCTCCTACACTGTTTCTCATGTTCCTCCAGCCTTAAATCAAGGTTACCTAATACATACGACTGCACACGCAAGATTTCAGTGTCATTTTGCAACAATTAGTTTTCACAAAACAATTGAAAGCTAGCAGAGCTTTCTCACGAACACTCTCCAGAGACAATCAACTGCTTCACTAGAGCTCAGTCTTTGCCATGAGTTCATTTTCCTTCCATCTTTTGCTTTACAGAATGAAACAAAAAATTGAAAAATATAGAAAACTGTAATGTGAAAAAGTTACAAAGTGAAGAACAGAACATACCGCCAGATTATGTGGAAGGGTATTGACTTCTGGTTAAGAATGTTACTGATTTCTGGATATTCAAAACAAACTCTTTGAAGAAAAGACCATTTTGGCTTTTTCACTTAAAATTGTGTTTTGTGTTTTTTTCAAATCTTACTGCATTATGGACTTTCCTATGTTTGATAAACATGGTTATATAGACAAAGAAAACATTTGTTCCAAATGTTTGAGTTGAAATCACATTATATATGCCTCATAATAGTAGAAGGTCTGCAAAAGGAGTTGAGCTGTTCTTGGAAAGTAAAATTTCATCTTGATTATCTGCTAGTCTTTATCACAGAAGAGGGAGGGAGAGGAAATCAGAGGGCTTTGCTAGATTCAGGCTATGATCCTCCACAAGTGAGCTACGTGCCAATGTGAAGGTCCCAAGGAGAGCAGTCAATTTTTTTGGTGTAGTTTGTGCACACCTTCTCTCATATCTATTTTTTAATTTTTCTTGAAATATTTGAGAATCTTGTTTTGAAGTAGAATGTTGAAATCTTGGCATTCTTTCAAAAAATGTCTCTTGCTTTCTAGACAGACCTCAGAGAATTTTTGCATCAATACCAGTAAGATGGCAAAAGGGACATCAATATGCCGGTTTATTATTATTCTTATGCAGATAAGGTGCATTTGTGGCTAAAAATATTAATTAGGAATGTCATGAATTAGGAATCATGACATTAGGTTCTTATGAACAATAAAGACAAGTGTTGACATGTTGCTATGTGACTCACAAATACTTTTTCACCTGGAGTGACCTGTGTAGAACTGTAGGTCACTTTATTTTAGAGAGGATTCTATGGGGTGAGAGGGTATTTCAGAAAAGAATGATGACAACGAATAAAAGCATAGGATAGCTCTCATATGAAGTGAAAAGTGATTACCTTAGAAATAAGAAGATTCAGACTTGACATAAAAGAACAAAAAAGCAGTGAGTGGTGGCAAAGAGTTGAGCCTTTATTGCAACAATGGTAGAATTTAAATGAGGATGTTTAACACTAGAAAATGAATACTCCTCACCATGGCATCAAGATTCTATGGGGTATTGTTAGCAAAATTCATACACTTGAATCTTGGTCATTGGTATGGATAAAGAAAAATATCTCTAGTTTAGTGCTAGGAAAGAGCTTATAAAGAATTATTTCAGTATCTATTTAGTGCACTTCAGGATCAGAAGTGGGCTTCTGGAAGATTCAGATCCACTCCACTGACTTCTACACATGGATATGTGTGCACATTTCTCAAATGGCCCCACCTTCACAGGAAATTTAAGTGCAGTAAAATGAAAAAATAATTCCATCACTTGAACCCTCACAGAGTAAGCCTCAGGACAGAGCTTATTTTTGTAGGCGTTTATCTAGTGGGAGATGAAATTTGTCAGGAAATGCATAGCTGAGCTTTGTCCTGGAGGGAAGCAGCTAATTCACTCCAGGATAAAGCCATCCTTGCTTCCAGCCCAGCAGAAAAGGGCTTCCTGGTTTTAGTGATGGAAGATGGAAGTGGAGTATGAGTCCTTCTATTTCCCAGTTTCTTTGGAAAGATAAATAGAAAAAAAAAAAGGAGATGAAAGTTGATGGCAGGGCCCTCACAAAAATGAACAGATAGGAGAAAGCTTTCTTAGGGCAACTGATATCAACTGCTATCAAACAATAACGACAAATACTTTCAGAAAGGCCTAAGACACATGAGGAAACCTGTATTTCTTCTTAACAAAAAATGTATAGAATTATATCCTGTTAATATTGTGACCCTCCTAGAACATTAGAAAGAAGAATGTGAGACACATATACTTCTTTTTTCTGCAGAATTACATAGAAAATGCTAGGATTTTCCACAAGTTGCAGCAACAAAAAGTATTATTTTTCCATCTGTTACATTGATTGCATAGAGTGCTTATAGGGTATACATGAAATTTAACATATTGCTCTTTTTTGTTCTCAATTTGTTTTTTTCCCTAAGCAAATTGGGGATTGACAACAGTAACACATCATTCACCTGGAAGTCCTTTCGAATTTCATGAATGATTTTTTTTTTTTTTGTATTTGATTAAATGATATGATTGATTAAATTATGTTTTAAAACATACTTTCATTTAGACTTCCTTAATTTTTCCAATGGCCATTCTTGTCTCACCAGCCAGCTGAGGCTACTTTTTATTGGAAATTAATTCTCTCAACACCTATCACATAGTTAAAAAGCAAAGCAAAAGAGAATCTAATTCACCTGAGCAAATAATCCTGGGAGAATGATTACCAAATAATATAATAGTACTTCAGAAAAAGAAAATAAATTAATTTCTTCATTCCTGGACTCCTGTTTGCAGGACATCACTGGGACAGCTGGGACTCTATGTTTCTGACTCCATCAAAATCTGGGGTTTGTGTGCAAAACAGACAGTTCCTCTATTGCAAAAATGATATCACCCCCTATTCTAGCCGTTGGGTACTGATCTGAAAAAAACAAACATTTTCTTTTCTCCCAGCCTGCCTCCATGGACATAGTGTTTTATTGCTGGAACTGAGCAATTGTTGTGGCCTGTGACCCATTGCTTCTCTCTCTTTTATTTTCCCTTCTGGCTCTGAGCGAGGGCGGCAGAAGCATCTGCTGGAGTTTAGACACACTGCGGCCACCCAGCTGATGCGGGAGCCCTGGAGCGCTCCGGCTGGGCAGGAGCAAGGAGATGGGCTCTCCCGTCTACATGATCTATAACACTGTGCAGCTAATTCAGGAAGAGTGAACTATTTTTGGAGGTTACCAAATGACTCAGAATAAAGAAGCAATTGCATAATGCAGATGCAAAACTGAACATTCAGATTGTCTGTCTGTTCAAAAAACTGAAAGAAAGCAACCTAATTTCAGTTTGGCTGTTGGGAGTAGGCTTCTTTAACAGCAACCCAAGTTAATTTAAAGCATGTTCCTGAATAGACAACCTTTGCTATCATGAACCACAAATGCTTTAAAGATAAAAAAAGACCTTTTACCCCCTTCTGATGACAACTATAAATTCTAGTGCAAGAGATTTAAGCCAGCGTTTGATGTTGACTTTGTTGCACCTAGAGTTTTAAATCCCATTATAAAATTACTATCTTATTAAATGAGGAGTTTAGTAGTTTGCTTTTATAGTTGACGGTCAAAATAAGATCAGTAGTGTTTTCACAAAATGAGAAAAATTATAAAAATTATGATGACTGAGTATGTACTAAGTGTCAGCTTTGTCAGGATCATGGGCTTGGGATATAAATTTTAATATAATATTTCTCAAACCTTATTGATCATCTCTACTTAAAATTCACAGATTCCCCTTATAATGCTTCAGGAACATTGCAAATGTCACTACAAATTCAACACCTTGAAAGTCTTGGACTTGATTAAAAAAAATACTGCAATATTTGCCCTTAAAAACTGAGACAACCACATAGCCTTAATATTTCAACAGTTTTCTAAGGCAGTGTGTTAGGTACACTGCATGAGGTTTTGACAGTATATAACAGGAAATAAGTAACTTTAAAATTTAGCCACTGTTGTATAACCTTCATTATTATAAAGATGAGTTGTAAAAATTAGGCTTAGATGAAATCAGTGCCATGAATTCAGCAGAGCATTGATTTCATCCCTGCTGCCAAAATCCTACTTTCTTCAACCAGATCCTGGGCTTAGAGGAAATATTAGTAGGGAAGTGACTCTAATTGTACTTTAAGATAGGGTAACCTGATGTGAACATGCTGAAGTGGAACCACGGGATGGAGTCAGCAGTGGTTTATCTTGGCATATTGAGCTCTGAGGGGAAAAAAAGCCCCATACACAGAATGAATAAGAAACATAGGCATAGATGGAGGACATACTCTGTTTTGGCTGACATGAGGGCTGTCAGCAAATTAGCAAAGGTTGAGTAGATAGGTGGAGCTTTTCCCGCTGTGTTGGATTTTTCAGGTTAATATGGTGGAACTCCTTACTGTTTCTGTGCTGGAGGCTGGGTGTTAGAGGAAGCAAAGCTTGCAGGGCTTTGGGGAAGGGACAGAGCTGTGACAGCCACTAGAGCCAATCTCAGTGCGTGCTTCTCATACTTGTGACACCTACGTGCAGAGAAAACTCTGCTTGTGAAGGAGAAACAAATTCAGTTCCACTGTGTTTTTTTTCTACTTGGCTCTGCAACTCTAATGAATGAAAATTCATCTGGAGAAATACTAATTGAGTTTGACACCAAAAACACGCAAGCAATGGGAGCAGGTTTCTCATCTAAGCAATCTGATGATCTAACAAGATGTCTCAATGAGAACAGCTAGTTTAAGGTCTTGTGATGTTATTCATTAGTTTTCTAACACCAAACTTTACAGTACACCTACCAATTTGATGTTGTTTCTCCTTCTCTGTTCTTTTATACCCAAGATAATGCTTCTTGCTAATTCATTGACAATCATCAGCAGAGAATTATCAGTCCACCACACTTCAGCATTGTCACAGTATCGCTGAGGATGTTTGTTTCACATCAATGTCATTTTACCATCAGTGGCAAGGTGACCAGATGAGTTGATCAAGGAGGTGTCAGTAAGTATTTATAGATGGGTATCTAGGAAATTTATCAATGCTGAAATAAGTTTTGTGCAAGAGAGATGGTTGAATACTACTATTGTTTTTTGGGAATGGCCAAACTGGGAGTGTAATAGTTGATTGCTCAGAGGAAGTATCAGCCTCCTGTGATTAGCTAGTTGCCTGTTCATGTGCAGGAATTTGAAACAGGCAAATGGGTGAGATTTTCTGTGGTTCCATGAGCATGACAGGAAGAAAAAAATAGAATAACATATGTGTCATTTAAATAATACTGGACTAGCATCATTAGGCTTGCAGCAAAGCATCCTCTGTATCTTGTCAGACATCAAAATCATCGACAATTCTCCTTGTCCATCCTACATTCTTACTGCTTTTTGTAGTAATTCATATCAGTGTAATAAATTCCTCTTATTGAAAGTAAGCGTGTTGTTTTAGAGTCAATTTAAAGTAAAACGAATTTGCTATTATAGAATAACTGTATTTAACTAAAGGACAAATATTAGCTTCATTTTCAGGGACATGGGATTTGCAGAGAGAAAATGCACTGTTCCATTCCTTAGCTCATCACAAAATTATCATGTGGAGAAAAAGTATTTTGTATGCATAAATAAAAATCAACAACACAGTGCATCCAACTATTTGTCTAGGAAGTTTCACACATTTCTTCTTTTATAATGAATCATAACTTGAATGTAAATATCAATTGCAATCTTCCAAAAAGTAGAAAGTTTCAGCTACTATTTTTGGTCACTCACTGTGCAAATAAACACTTTGCATATCATAGGAAAAGCTGTTCATAAATGGAGCATTTCTCAGTTTAGAAATACTTTGTCCTATACTGTTTTATTTAGGCTATACCTATAAATAGAAATCAGCTGCTGAGAAATGAGTTTCCTATGCTAAATCATTCTGTTTTATTTTGCTACACAGCTAATCCTGGCAAGGCTAAAAAATAGTTAATAGGCAGTCTGTAAGATCTTATAAGATGACATTTGGAAATCCTGCAGTCATATTAGTCATTAGCCATGGCAATATTCTGCCATAAGGCAATGAGTCAGACGATTGATTAGAGAACCTCATCATGATATACCCTCCGGCATGAATATGGAGAGAGGGAAAGGAAAATGAGCAAGGAGAGTGCATGGGACACAGAACAGTAAGAACATGGAGGAATAGAAGGGCAAAGAAAGTCTGAAACAGTTTATTTTTTAGAGATAAAGGGCAATGGTGAAGAGTGAAACAGCATAAATCACGGAACTTGGGGACCCACAAGGTGTGTTACCATCATACTTTGTAAGTGAAGTGCTGTATCACTGGAAAATGTAATTTTTTTACACTCCTGGCATGACATCTTGCCCTAGACATGAGGCAGCTGTTGGCGTCCTCCCTGACAGGTGTTCACTAAAAGTCTTGGAGAAGACTGGTGTTGAAACATTCACTGCTTTTAATTCTGTGCGTTTTCTCAAATGGATGTGTAGATACATATGGTTTTACCAGCTATCAACATGTGTGCTAAGGAGCATCAGCAAAATAAACAGAGCACAGAAGCTGACAAAAGGCCTACAGGGAGCACTGGACAAATGCTCACTATTGAAAAAATTGCTAGGCGCTGCAATTAAAAGGAAAGATCTCTGCTATTTAGGAGTTTGTGATGCTTTTACTGGCAGCCCTACTATGACTCTCCTGCTGCTGTTTTGGAAATTAGCACACCACTTTTTGCTGTGCTACTCAGGTATGCAAGCCTGACTACCTGCCCCATCCTTGCAGTCAAGCTTAAGAGCTGCCAGCTCCTAGTAGGAGGCAGGCATTACACAGAAAATACAGTTTACTGTACCAACTATTGTACAAACAATAAGAATGAGAGACGCACCTAAGTGCAGCTAAGATTTTACTGTAGCACTGTTTCTTCTTTTTTTTTAAATTTAATTCATGTGTGTTGTTCTCCATAGCAGGGCATGATTTGCAGTATTTCCAAATGACTGGGTCTGTCTTGGTTTTGTCCTGCATCAAATTAATCTAGGTCCTCAAGTGATGTGCAATTCTATCAAAAATTGGTGAGCTTTGTAATTTTACTGCTGGAGATTTATTACAATTTGTTCAATATACTCATATGATGAAAAGTCAGAGGTGCTTGTGCCTTCAATGAAGGGGAGCTGATAGTAACATGTTCTCCATAAAGGCACTGTCTTTTATGACGTTCACTGGCTTTCCTGGCTTGCTGGGCTAATTCCTTTCTGAGACATTTCAGGAAAGAGCTTCCTAGTTTTATTTATGTTTATAGAAAAGATATTACATTTATATTACAGGGAAATGCTGATTTGTTTGGGGTTTTTTTTGGCTTATTTTCTAAGTATTCTGATTTGTATGAAAATACTCTCCCTGCAATAAACACTTACTATAACTTCTTTATAAATCAAAATGAATAATTTATTGTTTGTGCTTTTAAAAACTGTCTTAATCAATACAAAACATTTCAAAAGAATACATACAGATGATATTATTGGCAAACAAGATTGCTGCCAAGATCAATGCAAAACTCCCATCGTCTTCAATGAGACGATGTAGGAGGTTACATTTTTGCAGACTGCCATGACAGAAGCTCATCATGACATGTAATACTTTCCCCAGAATTACAATAGCCAGAAGAAAGATCAGAAGAAGCAGCTGTGAAGAACAAACAAAGGCACGAGGAAACGGGCTGAATTTCTCAAAATGATCAATTCAATAAAAGGTAGAATCAGGATCAGAGCCCTGATATTTGAAGTCAAGACCTGGTTTCTGCCTAATGATGTTGCTTCACATGCAGCTTTCCCAGGTGATGCACAGCTCATCTTTTATGGGCTCATAGAGAGAGAATCTTATACAGCATGCAACAACAAAATCAATTGTAAGAACAAGCTTCAGCAGATTACTCCCCACCACCACTAATTAGCTTTCACAGTGGCATCTTGCCTTTCTCTCTACCCTATCCCCTCTTCTCTGAAGCACTTTGTTCTTTGTCACTTGCTTCTGTAAGCTGTGAAGCTCTCCTGACTTAGCAAAGGCAAATGGGGAGAAGGCTTCATGCCTCACATGCTCGTATAAGCAGAGGATCAAAGGGCCAGGTAACACTGTTACAGATTTGAAAAAATATTTCTATTTGCCATGCCTGTCTCACTTTCAAATTATTTAATAAATCTTTTCTTCTTCATAAAAAATCTTGAGGGCCTATGTCTAATTAATCTTTGGGGGAATATGGTGATATAAACACATTTAATTATCTTAAACAGCTAGAATTTCATGACACAAATATTACAAGAAAAATACTGTTGAAAGCTACACAGCATAAGGATAATGCCATATGCCATTAAAATATATTTATCTTAATTGTTATATTAATGGGTAGCTCCTGTGGGCTGTAAATTTATCACAAGTCTGGTCTGCATTAAGAATGGATCATAAGATTGTAACTGCAAATCCTTGTGCCACTTAATAGGTAAAATTAGGTGTCCCATTAGTCACAGTTGTGACTAATTTCACCTGTTCTGACATGATTATGAACATTATGCAGTTGTTTTAATATCTTTGTATAAAGATTAGCCTAGCTGTTTTATTATGTTTGTGTCTTACTCTATGATGTCTCATTTCTTTTGTCTGACTGCTATTACTAATAGTCAGTACATGAAGGAGTCCAAGGACTACACTCTTTTCTTTAGAGTCAAATTATTCCCCTGCAACATTGGAAAACTAAGGAAAATTATCTGCAATATAAAAACCCAACAAATAAAACACAAGGTCACAGTCCAATTTTTCAAGAGTATATAGGACATCTCTTATGACAATCAAAGACTTTTTGAGTGCATTCTGAAATTTTTTTGTGGGCATGTAAAGGTGACTGAGGATCATAATCTGGGCCTTTGTAACAGCCTCACATTCTCTGCCCAAAATATCAGGAGGCTTTGAAAACAAAAGATATATCCTATAGATATCTTAGTCCAGGGCTCTTGACCCCAGAGTCAGCAAAAGGAGATGAACTGCAATAGCCACAGAAAGCAGATGAATCTTGACAAAAACAGATTTCAGGAGGACTCTATCTGTTTACACAGAGCAGCTGTACAATATCTGAGAAAAAATGGTGAATCCGTGAATCACATGTTGATTAAAGCTGGAATAGCTGCCTTTTTTTCTGATTGCTAAACAAAGTAACTTTATTAGAATCAGAAAACTAATTTTATTCTGAGACTTACTCTCCTTCTGCATCTGTGTCTTTTTCTTCCACATCTGATACTTGTTACATATCTGCCAGGAGCCTGCCTGCCCTCTAAAGCTTGGCTTCTGGCTGTGGATTTAAAGAAATAATAGGAGTGGTTTATACTTTTTGCTTCATAATGTACTCCTAATAATTTTTTGTAACATACACAGCATGCAAAACAACATTAAAGAGAATGGAATAACTGATTTTCAATTAATCTGAGTTTGCTTTTTGTTTTTAAACTACAGAACATTCTCTGATGTTAGGGAGCTTCATAATTCAAATTGCTGATGAGTAGCAGTCTTGAAATGAGAGCTTAAATGAAGATAGTAGGATGATTATGAGGCTTACTCTGTGGACCTTGGATCAGACCTCGAGAAAATTTCAAGTTATTTGCTGTGTAGGACCACACAGCCCAAAGTATAGTTACCATCCCTCAGAGTTGTCACAAGGCTGAAGTTACATTGTATGGTTGTACTGTACTAAACTTCCATGGCATTATTTAATGCAATATGCTTCCTGAGTTTTCCATGACACTGGAAACTAGACATTTAAAGTATATGGTATTAAAAAGAAAGCAAACCAAATTTGAAAAAGAAGAGGCTTTTCTCACAACAAAGCAAATTTTCTGATCTACAGCAGATCAGCAGTAGGAGTTAATATAAAGACAACACATAGGTAAAGGGCTCTCACAAGCTAATCTTCATCATTCTAGGTGTCTCATTCTTGCTTTAAATGAATATGTCATTCATAGCTGGAAATCCATCAATTCATTCATGATAGGATGGGCTTTTGTCCCAGGAGGAAGTATATTCCTTGTATGTACTTGCATCCATACTGACTCCTACTTCACTAACTTGGGAGAAACACAAAAGGGAACTTCCTTGGAAAGGCAGGAAATAAATTTTTTATATGTACAGGTTCCCCCCAAACTTAAGGTCAGGTTTGCTAGCCAGAAAATGGAGTAAGAGTTGCCACACCTTTTAACCAACCCATTCTTTCTCCCGTGGCTGTCAGTAAATTTACCTTTGGCTGCCAGAATCCAATTTCTGTTGGCAGCACAGGCATTGAGACATGTACAGCTTGTGCAGACTGCAGCCCGTATCAGTACTTAGTGAGCTCTGAATTTCATTGCTAGACTGTTCAGTGCCCCCACAATGTCTTTCAAAGGCTTCTAGGCTCTGGTTTATTGTATTACCTTTGGCAGTCTGAAGTGCAGTAATTTGTATTTGTCACAACTGCCCTTCAACTGGTGTGGTGCTGGTACAACCTTGGGCTTTTTTGTCTTGTCTTTTTTTTTTTATCAGTGAGGGAGTCCAGTATTGTGAATAATTAAAACCCCATAAGCAGTTGATCTTGGTGATACAGCATACCACACTAAATGACTTATGTAAAAACCATATATTTTTACTTCTACCCTCTCATTTGCTTGAACTATATTAAAAAATTCTCGTCATGAAAAATTAAAGATTATAAGAATAGCCATTATTATCCTGTTTACTACATGCAGCTGATGTAGAGATATTTAGCTTTCTCCTGAGGAACGCTTTGATGTATATTTGTTTTCAATTAAATTTGCATATGCCATTTTAAAGAGAAAGATACTTTATTTATCTCTCTATTTGCTTTCACTAAGGAGGGAATAAAAGTTCCACATTTCCCCCCCCCATTCCTGAATCACTGCAGGAGAGCTCTGCATTGTGCATCATAAAGAGATTGGGAAGCTGGGTAATTAATCATGGGCTTTTATGTAATAGAAAGTTTAAAATTCATTAGCTTTATATCGGAGCGAGTGTTATGAGGGAGAACATGTTGTGAATGAGAGGGAGAGCCTTATAATTAAGGAAGTGTGTAAATAATAATGAAAGTCATTAGTGCCATTCAGTTTCTAAGAATGTCATAATGTAATTGGAGCATTAAAGTGAAATTTGCGATGACAAACATTAACGATACAAAAGAGAGAAAATGTGGTTATCTTTAGTTTGACAGATAATGTCAGCTTTCTTGCAAGGCCCAGATGGTACACAGGAAAATGCTATGAACAGTTTTGTTTTAATATTTTTATGATGTGATATTTGGGGATACAAAGTCACAAACACACAAGGAGGTTTACATTTGTGAACCAATAGTGCCTTTGAGTACTGAGTCCAACGCTGAAACAATATATAGGGAAAGTCTTGCCATTGATACAAGACTGCTGTTGCAATAAAGTTGAGTTGCAGTGTAGCACAATATTATGTGGCATGAAGTTTTCTGTCTGCCTCTCTTTCTGGATATGCACTTTGAATCTTTCTCTCCTTTAATAAAAAAAAAAAAAAGGGAAAAAGAAAAAGAGAGGGGGAGGGAGAAAAGGAAGAAAATGATTTAACAATTATGCAGGAAATTATATGATGCTAAAATTGTACCATGTACTGCTCTTTCAATGAAGGGACTTTCTACAGTTATTGCACATTGCAAAGGCTATAATTTTAGGGCGTGAAAAAATGTAGATTCCAAACAAAGGAAAATTTAAATATGTCTAGTGGATAAGGCAAGGCGAAACAAAAAGAAGGCAGCTGGAGAAAATTTGAGGGAACAGTATTATTTTAAGGGAAGTGACTTAGAAATAACTATGCTTAAGACTCCAAGACCTGGAAGGCCCAAGACCTCAAAATGCTGAAACGTTAAATATCTGTCTTTGTGTTCTGTCCATGAAGTACAGTGTTGGGGGATTTCTTACTGCACCCATCACTTTGTGTCAAAAAGACCTAATTTTTATGTAAGCAGCCATTCATTCTTTACTGTCTCTTTTCTGCAGCCCAACAGCCAACACAAAAGTTGATTCGAAGTGTTGTGAAAATTGCTAAATTAATGATAATTAATCTCATATTTGGTTGACAGTTTTAAGAAAAGGAACACTGGTCCAAATGAGTGAAAGTGGAGAGGTGAGGGTGATTACTTCAGTAGGATTTTAACCCATGCTCCTTGAAAAACCTCTAGGACTTGCAACTGTATCACAATGGCCACATTTTTTCACCACTGACAGAACTTGAAAGGTTTTTTGGATGACATAACAAGAATTATTCTCTGCATACTGGGGGGCTGCTGCTACTTTTGGGTTCTTTGAGTAGGATGGTTCAAAGTAGAGTCACAGTGACTGTACCAAATTGTGGTTACATATCTGCCTTTTCGGGTCATTTCTACTGAGGATGAACAAAACCAGCGTGATGATATACAAGCTGTGAAAAGAGGTTGCCTCCAGTAGTTTGTAGAGGGC
The DNA here is from genome assembly GCF_028551555.1 of Melozone crissalis. NCBI lineage: Eukaryota > Metazoa > Chordata > Aves > Passeriformes > Passerellidae > Melozone > Melozone crissalis. Next base: position 49,337,112 of record NW_026535794.1, on the reverse strand, counting down.
TGTTTTACAAAAGTGTGATTTAGCATTGGTTAGGCTTTTTTGTTCAGTTTGATTCATTTTGTTTAGGTTTTTATCCTGGTTGCTCCTGTTCTTTGGCACATCTGCACACAAATTTGCATGTAAAGCACAACATGGCCTTAAAGGGGGCAAGTACTTAATTTCATTGTGAGGGGAATTGATCTGCCAGAAAATTCTGTTACTCTCCTGACTCTAATGTGGAGGGCACCCTCATCTCCTGTTGAAAAAGGTTCATGGCTAATGTTTGTTGTTTGCTGCTTCTCTCACTGGTTGAGTTAATAAAGCGAGTGTGAGCCTCAGAGCATACACTGCAGTGAGGTAGGGTGGGCAGTAGGAAACCAACACATCCAGGTTACACAGACACTGTGGCCAGGATTCTTTCTAGATATTTTGATGGGAGAAAATAAATATTATTCCTAAAAATTTTAAAGGATAATTGAAAAATGGTATCTGGTTGAAGAGTACTTGTGAAAAGTACCTGCAAGTTAGGTCCTGGCCTCATGTAAATGGGGACCCTTCTGTTAAACTCTTAAATTTAAAACAGGCATTTCAGAGAGGACTAGACCTATAGGTGGCCATTGAATCTTAGTATGTATTGTATAGGTGGCCTTTGAGCCATAGTAAAATCTATGTATTGTATAAGTGGCCTATGAGTCCTAGTGAAATACATGTATTGTATAAGTGGCCTTGCCTCAATCCTAGTTGTTCTAAATGGGCTGCAGCTGTGATGCCCTTAACTGGGTGGCAGCTGTGGCTAATGAAGATAACTGGGATAAAAGGGGGTGGGTTGGCCAGTCAGGGAGGGCCTTGGAGGAGTCCTGATGAAGAAACAGGAAGAATGCTGTTGTGAAGAGATGCTTGTGAGAAACCACCCGGAAGATATGGGACTCTAGAAATATGATAACAACAATATGATAACAACATAGACCTTCTAGAAGGAAAGGTTAAGAGGGCACCATGTTCAGGGGAATTTCAAACGGAGAAGCCCAGAGTTACATGGGCTGATTGGCACAGCAAATTGTTTTTTCACCTCCAAATCCTTTGCTGCCTTCATGCTCTAGGTTTTGATATGGCAGCTGGGGTGATGGTCTTCTCTACAATATATATGGTTTTGAGAGTTAAAGCAAACCTACAGCTCCACAAGCATGTTTTACTGCTATTCTTAATATTGCTCTGGTAGGATTTCTGAAAGTTAAGTGGGGTTTCCTGTCAAAATTGTTTTTTCCTTCTTTCCCCCTCTCTATCATTACTGGATCCACTTGCTTTCCTGTGAAGTTCCCTGGTCCCTCAGCTTCCCTTCTTCCGGGGAACCCTAAGGGCAGATGTAGTTTGTAATGTTTTAGCAGTGAGAAAGACACCATGCACCTGTGTTGAAAGCCTCTATTACCCACATCTTATTGTGGTAGCTGAGAATTGTCACCAAAGCCTGTCTGCTGGCCAGGTGTGCTGGGAGGTAACCAATGCTTTTACGAAGTTTGCTTTAGACAAAGGGCAGCAATAAAGGCTTTTATTGGTAAGATCCCGATGGGAAGCTGCTTTGTGCCTGTAGAAGCTGTTTGTGACTCTTGTGGCTCCTACACCAAGGGCTGCAACTGCTCTCACTCTCTCACAGATGCTGTGTTTGTCGTATGTCTCCTTAGAGCCACTCATATTTGTGAGCCAAGCAGTTCCTGGGCTCTTAGGTGACCCTGAGCCATTGGATTATTAAAGCTCATAAATCCTATTGAAAGTGTTAGGAATTTCCTCAGCCTGATTTCTTCCCTACAGTACTCTAATATGTGGAGGTAGTGCGCATTCTCCACAATGAATCACAGATCTCAAGATAACCAGCTCACTGCATTCCCTGCCTGGGACTCTCCCTCCTCCTCTTTTTTCTCACCATTTTCTCTCTGGCCTGTTCCAACACCACAGTTCACAACACTCTAGCTGACTCTCTTCATACTGCTCTTTCTCTTACTCACCACTGCATGTTTTGTAGCTTTGTCCTATTGTGCATGCCACACATGCGTATTATAAAAGTGCTACTATGCTAAGTTTGTATATCAGAGATGTGTTTCTGTCCAGTGCAACTGAGAGCTGCTGATGAGTCCTTTTTGTGGTGACTTTAGAACATCCTTTCTTGAGCTGCCAGCCACTCATCAGCCCATGAAACAGGGCCACTGGCCCTCCTACACTCTGACCTGAAGGTTCACTGGTCCTCCTGCCTGTAAACATGAATTGAAGAAAAGGCTACAGCAGGCGAGACAATGTGCACAAATGCTAGCTGTCAAAGACAGAGTTCAAATTCCTGCTCATCTTCCTCTGAAAGTCACAGCTCTGCAGTGCTACAGGTTCCGGTCTTAGGGGGGATCAGGCAACTTTTTTTGTGTGTGGGGTGAGGAACTCCACTCTGTAATCTCCTTTTCAAGATACACAGATATAGCATATCAAACATGACGAGATTTCCAAAAGAAACTAAGAGGGGATTTGAAATGTCAAATACAAAGAAATGATTCTTTGCTTTTGGTGGGGGGGGGGGGGGGAAGCTGCCTCAGCCCCTCTAGCAACAGATTATATTTTTAAAGGGCTGTTCATTGATCTTTGTCCAAACAAAATCTGAGATTTAGGTACCTGATCTTAATCCTAATGAAATCCATTGCAAAATTCTTACTGAGTTGATTGGAAAGAGCATAAAGCTTCATTTTTTTTGTCAAGTCTGAGATACCAGTATATGATTTACACAAATTGCTTGGGTAATTTTCTTTTACTTGAGATGTTGTAGCTGAAAAATATGTTAGCTCTTCCTAAGAAGTATTTAAAACTGGAGTAATTTGGCTATATTTACATATTGTAAAGTGCCATTTTAAACAGACGTGCTATATTTTTAAGTCCATCTGCAAATTATGCATGATTAATTTGTTTGTAACATGTAAGGACATGAAAGTGGAAAGGAGTTTAAAAATAAATTAAACCTCCTAAAACTGATCTCTTTCACATAAGATTATGATAAAATACATCAACAGTTAGCTTATCATACTGTTGTGCCTCAAACTGAATCATTCCATAACTCCAAAACACAAGAGACTTTATATGTTAGAGGGGTTTTTTCCACTAAGAAATGACCAGAAGCAGCAGAAATGTGCAACCAGTTGTGCAAGATTTTATTAAGGTATTTAGTAACACCACGTGCCTTCTCTCCCAGGGATCTGTGATTGCAGAACTGCAAGAAGCTCTGTTTCTTTTTCTGACATCTCATACTTCCAGTCTGATACTGGGTTTTGAGAGCCCAGTAAGGTGGTTTTTTTTTATTTCTAAGTGAAATTGAAATATCATAGCTAGAAAGTATGCTTGCAGTGAACAAGTAACATAATCTGTTGTCATGCTTTGGAAATACCTTGAGCTGAGGCATTTGTGTGTGCACATTCATGTGTGCTTCACATCTATATGTTGCTTCTATTGCACAAGGGCACTTGGCAGTACCAGAATCCTGGAAAGAATGAGCTGCTGGTTAATTGGTTAGATGTTTTGCTCAAGAAAGTACTTGGTGAAATAGGTCTTGTGTCTTTTGTTTTTTCCCCCCTTCCCCTCGAAATTTGGTCACATAACAGACAGAAAAAGGTGTCAGGAGTCTGAAGAGTTGATCTAGCTCTGTTTCTGCTTAAAAACACAGCTTCTGCTGTGCTCATCAAAGTGCTGACTTTCATGAAGATTAAATGGACAATTATCCCTGTCCATGTTTACAGATCAGGACAGGCAACAGCAAGTCATTGCCATGGTTTGTCACCTCTTCAATATTATGCTTGTGCAATGATTGTGATTTTTCCTTCTACAAAGTCCTGAACAAAGGGATGTAGGCTGCGTATTCTGTCAGATTATTATCTGACTGAGAAGGTCTGAGGTGACTTCTTAACAAAGGAAGGCAATTTCACTTATTTTCACATGCTGTGTTTGATGCTACTCAGCATTCTGAGTTGAAAAACTACATTATGTGATACTGGAGTGATGCTGGGCTTTTCTCCTGATTATTTCCACTGGTGTTGCTGTAGCTGGCATCTTTTAGCATTTGGTAACTTGCTCCAGGCACATCCAGCCTCGTAGGAGAGGGTGGAATGAACTGCCAGACTACAGCTTGGATTAATTTTTATCTTCTTACAGATCTGACATATAAGTTTTGGCTCTTCCCACTCTGAAGACACTCCAGTATCTCAACGCTGGGAGACAAGCTGGGGACACGTGGCTGTTTGACACGTGCATGGTGTCTACTGACTGCAGCAAGGTTCCCAAACCTTCACTACTCTCATCCCCTTCCCTTCTGGAGGTGAGTTGCAAGGCATTTACTGAAGGCGTGAGTGAGTACTGCTGTTGTGTCCTGGTGCAGGACACAAAAGTGCACTTTTGTGCATTTCTCTCCCTTCTCTGGGTACCCTGCATGGGATTAATGGAATGATGGGCAGCAGCCAGGTGAGGCCCTCTCCATTTCACTATAGGTTCAGAATAGTTTTGATTACCATCTTCGAAAATTAACTTTGGTCCATTGTTGAGGTGGCTGCAACATCAAATGGCAAAAAGCAAAGACCTGGTCCTTGCCCTGTCACCAGGGGTAGAACACAAGTGCCATTTATAGACACTCTGCTGGTCTCTTTGCTTTCAGCTGGAACCTGTAGCACAGCATTAAAGGGAATATGCTAAAGAATGAAATTAAAAGTAGATGGAGGCACACACAACCATCCTAGGAGGAACCCACATCAGGAGGTGCATTAGCAGAACAGGTTTTGGTGTGCCTGGCTGAATGCCTCTGATCACTTGAAGTGTGCGCCAAGAGCCAGCTAATGCACACCCTGTTGTGGCTCATCACTCACTGTATTCTTCCAGTCTGATTCCATTCAGCAGTCCCCAGTAAAAGCAGGTGCTTGCTTCTAAGGTTAAAGAGAGGTTCCAGGGGTGCAAGGATAATACCTACTACAGCAAACATTTTCCTGCAACACTGCCCTGGCCTCCTGTATATTTGCCCATATTTACTGGTACGCAGATTCTGCTACGTTCATTAACCATGGCAAACTGTCTTCTCTAACTAAGGCTCTCTGAAAGCACATCATGAAAGAAGTGCATTTTTAACTGTGTATTTTAAATAAGAATTGTCTGTCTGTGGGAGTTGGGTTATTTGTATCACCGTAGACAGAAATGATCTCTGTATTTCATAGGACCTTGCTGCTTTGTACCTATTGACTGTTTATTTTTCGTCCATAGGATTACTAATTGCAGCTAGTACCAGACGTTCCTGTCTCCTTTCAGGTTATTGTAGTAGAGGGCATTGTACCAGATGCATGGTTATTCACAGACATGCATTTCCAGCAGCTGAATTGCTGGATCTGCTCTAAATGATCTATGGCAATTACATTTGGCGTTGTACAGCTATAATTTTACTGCATATTAATAGCCACCTAGCAAAGAGGTAAATGCCCTTTTTTCGGCTGGGTGCAGGATGAATGCCTGGATGTATTCAATTGGGTAAAACGACGCCCGGGTTTTAAAAGCATAGCAGCGGTTTCATGTGTCGGAAACGCGTGTGCTGGTGAATTGCCTGTTTCCCTCTGCCTTGATGGTGTGCAGCAAGGCTCCGAGGGAAACATCATCAAGCCAGATCCTAGATAGAGACATGCTGGGCAGGGGAGGGGGAAGGGGATCATGTGCCCCATTTTTAGTGGCTCATCTGCTACCACCCAAAATCTGCTGCAGTCTTTTTTTTTTTTTTTTTTTTTTGTCAAATTTTTTTTACCCCTTTCAGTAGCTTGGCTGATCAGCCTGAAGGCTGTCAGGTTGCACCAGCAAAAATAATAATTAAAACCACCCTCCCCAGACCTTTCACTTAAAGATGTCCTCTGGAGTCAAGGCCCATTTCCTTCCCTCTTTATTTTTCTTTGGGGTCGCGTGTCGGGGGCGATAGGGAGTGGGTGGGAACAAATAACAAGGAATCGGAGGGGATTAACGAGCTCTCTCCTTATTAGCCCCGCTCGGGTGCTTTGTCTCTGTGCTCCTGGCTGAGGATGGGCTGACGGGGGAGGGCTTGAGGGAAGGGGGGGAAACAATGTGACTGGAGGGGTCGGCGTGCGGGAAGCCACAGGCGGGCGGACAGACAGACAGAGCCGCCCCACAGACAGACAGACACGGGCCCAGGCGGGCATCTCGGGCCGTGCGCGGGGCTGGGTGTGGTGGGCTGAGGGCGGGCAGCGCAATGGCGCCGGGGCCGGCGGGTGCTGTGCGGCAGCCGGGGCAGCGGCGCTGAGCGCAGCGAGCGCGGAGCCGGCGAGCGGCGGAGCCGGAGCGCGGCGCTGCCTGCGGTCCGGGGCGCACCACGCTGCGTGGGCGGGGAGAGAGAGAAAGGCAGAGGGAGAGACTCGCAGACAGACAGTAGAGCCCGGGAGCGCGGCAGATAAAGGACGGAGGACAGGGAGAGAGGAGCGAGCCAGAAGGGGAGCCGGGCGGACGGGCGGAGCGGCGGAGCGGGCCGGGACAGCAGAGGAGGCGGCCGGCGGGTCGGGCGGTGCCGCCGCGGCCACCGCGCCCGGGCAGCAGCGCGGCGCGGCGGCGGCGGATCTCCTCCCGCGGCGGAGGCGGAGGAAGAGACCATGTCTTTCAGGAAGACAGTCACTGTACTGTAACAGCAGCGTATCCGCAGCAAAATAAACAAACCGGCCAACCAAAAATACCAAACAAACAAAAATAGCCCGAGCCGCCAAGACGCTGGGGGCAGATCCCGTTTGCAGGCAAGGTAAAAAAAAAAAAAAAAAAAGAAAAAAAGGAACGAAAAAAACCAAAAACAAAACCCAAGGAAGCCAAAGCAGAATCTGTCGACATTTGTGTGGCGTGATGTTCTTTGTTGTCGCGATTTTTTTCTTGTCTATTTTTTTTTCTTCCAGCATGTGTTTTCTGTCATTTCGTTGGAGTCATTCGCCCCATCCCCCCGCCACCTCCCCCCCGCCACCCCTCCCCGTGATCTTTTAATTTTTGAGGTCAGGGCGGCTGGAGCATGTGGAGTGGAGAGAGAGGGAAACAGGAGCTGTGTATGGAACCGGGGCTTGCCTTTATTGCGTGCGATGGGCAATTATTAATAGCGGCTGCAGGATTCCGGCTCTAAGATGTGGTATTTACTAGAGGGGGAGGGAAGAGAAAAGGAAAAAAGGGTGTCGCTCGTAGTGCGGCGGGGCAGGATGCTCTCGGTGCTGGAGCCGGCGCCTCGCACGGGACTGCGGAGCGGCAGCGTGGCGGTGCTGACGGCCAGGTAGGGCGGGAAGGGCTCGGCGCCGAGGGCGGCGGCTTCCCAAAGTTTGGGGCGGCCGGCGCCGCTCGCCAGAGGCGCTGCCGGCGGGAGCGCAGGCGGGTCGGGGTCGGGCGCCGAGGTGAGGTGGCCGGGAGCCGGGCAGGGGCAGCGAGCGCCAGGGAGAGGGGGGTCTGCGGGGAGAGATCGCCCTCCTCCTGGCCGTCATTTTAGCTGAAATGGATCAAGCTCTTTAGGAAAATCTCAACTTTTACTCGCTGGTTTGTGAACGGCATCGCGGCATCCGCTTTCAAAGCCGTGTTTGCTGGAGGGCAAGCCTGGGCTGCTTGGACTGGCATTGTTCTTAAGGGTGGCGATGTGAGGGCAACAGATTTACTTGATGCTTCCTGGGCATCTCTTTTTGCATGCGGTGGAGGAGGATCACGGTCCAGGTGTTCCGGCCGTATCGTTAGGTGTCCCGTTTTCACAAAAAGCAGTTCGTGTTACTCCGCTTGGTGTATTCTGCCTACTTGTCTCGAACGATATCGCTTGTAAATCTAACCCCGACGTGCCCATCTAGCGCAGCCATTGCGCAGCCTTGTTTAATTGCTGTTATTTATTTTGCCTTCATTCGCCGCGTCAGCCGGCGGGGGGGAACACGCTCGGGTTCCGGGTGCATTTTTACGTGCTAGGTGTGTCTCTGCGCTTCCAGGTGTGTGCGGTTTTGCTTAAAACTCATCCCGCCGCCGTGTGACATCGCTGTAAATGTGCCGGGAGGGGGAAACAAAAGCGTTAGAGAGCCACACGAGTGTCTGTGCATCACCTGTTTGACTTCTCTGCCATTGCGATGCTGAGCCAGATGCATGCCCGGTGCGCGTTCTTCTAAATGGCATATGCACATTTTAGGCAAGTACAAAGCAATTGAGGCTGAGGGTGATGGGGAGGGGGTAAAAAAAAAACCAAAAACAACCGAACCAAAACGGTACTGTAAACTGATCTGCAACTTTTTCAATCGCATAATTTAACTGCACGCTGATTTTGTTTTAGCAGTCTTCGTCACGGATCGAGGCAAGTTTGTGTGCACAATTGGGCTTGCAAATTGCTAATCTCGCACTGACTTTGCCTCTCAGCTCCCAGCTGGGCATGGTTACCTTGAGAGCTGTGGTATCAGCACTATCAGAGCATGCTCCGGTGGGGAGATCGGGTGTGTTCTATTTTTAATACTATTTAATGAAGATGCTTCTCACTCTGCAATATACGAAGCATAATGGAAGAGCAGAGCGATGATTGGTTATGGATACTGGAAAAGGAAAAATGCAAAGGTAAAAACGGAAATCCCTCAAATATTTCTATTACATTAATGAAAGAAAATGCAGCTGTGCAGAGAGGGGATTGATTAGCTCATTTTAAGCTGAAGAGTTTTGTGGTGTCTAGGATGCTTTTTTTTTTTAAGTTCTTCTAAAAAGTTGCATGGAGCAAACTGGATAGATTATTTTGTGCTATTGGTCTTATTCTATGTGGGCATGCTTAAGTTGAAGAATATTCCATTTTATTTATTTTTTTAATAGTGAAGCATCTTACAGTGGAGTAGCGCTGAGGAACATCTTTTAAATATTTAATTTTTTTTTTGTGGTAACCAGTTTGAATGATTGGCTCTATTTACTTGCTTATTGGTAGCCTCCTAAAGCGGGAGTTTTGAGTTTTTATTCCTTGCAGTTGAAACTTAATTCAGTTGATATTAAAAATCATTGTTGCATGCAATGCTCACAGAATGCAAGCGGCTGTAAATCTCTTGTGAAGTGTGAAGGAAAATACCTATAGATAAATACAGTGTATACCACTTGGCGAGAACCATGGAGAGATACTTTTGAAAACTGCCCTGTTATGTTCCGTGTACTTGTAGTCCGAAATGTGTTTATCAGCTATTTGAAAGAATCCACACACTTAGAATCATGTAGAGGAAATCGCCTCGATTAAAGATGTCTTCTGTAAAACAACTGTATTTTCTCTCTGTTGTCTGCAGTTTTACAGGATGGTGGTCTAAGAAACAGCTGAGTACCCCTCCTGCAAAATCCTTTTTCCAAGCAATTATTTGTTTTTGCTATGTGCTAGTCATTTTGACTGCCCCTGGGCTAAGTGTGCAAGAGAGGATTGCTCAGACGAGTGTTGCACCACATCGTACCCATGAAGGAAAAATTACATAACCGTGATAGAGGAGATGCAAAGAGATTTTTAATACAGGTGTAATTATAGTTCTCAGACAGGAAGAAAACAGTGCAAAAGTAACTTTGAAACTTCATTCTGTTGGAGGAAAACTGTGGGCCAAATCATGTTTTCCTGATGGTGCTGCTTTTCCTGTGGGGTTTACTGGGGTTATTTGCATGATTACAGTAACTAGACTTGGCCTGATAAATCACTGTTATTAAACAGAATTTCAGACAGTACATAAAAGAAACCTGAGAAGCTTTAAAATCTGCTGTGTTCTTGACTTCCTCACAGGTTATGATTTTGAATAACTAACTTTAAACTTGGAATGAATGGGGGGGAGGAAAAGTGTACTAATTCTAGGATGGCTTACTTACAGTCTGTCTTGTGTCCTGCAGGCATTGGTCTCACTGCAGTCAGTGGGAGCTTTAAAATTGGCTCCATGGTTTAATCAGTGCTAAAGACAGACACCGGGACAAATTTTCAGCAGCTGAAAATTGATGTAGTTTCTTTGGTCTTAAGGACAGTGTAGACTTGCACCAGCTGATGATAACACCTCTCTGCGTATAGCACACAAGATCTGTAACTTGCATTGAATGGTATTACCAATTTTGTTGGCATTAATTTCAGAGTAGGAAAATTATTTTGGCAGACTGGCAAATCCTTGTTTATAGGGACTGCTCACGAATGAGCGGCTTGATCCTGTGAGTGCTCCCAGCCTAATTTCCTTGATAAGTTTCAAAGCTACATGTGTGTAAGCTTCATGATTATTTAAAGGAAATGCTATTGATGTTAAGTAATCTCTTTTCAAAAATATCTTTTCAGATTGGCCAGTTGAGAAGTAATGTAACTACCATGCAATAAACTTGCAAAATCCATTTGTCCCCTGCTTATTCATTTATTAGATTTGAAGTTCTGTATTAATGTTCTTAGCAGGTAGTAAGTCAAGCAAATGGGTCCCTTTTTCTTCTAGAAGATTGAAACATTCATCAAACAAGTAATACATGGCAAAGTCTCTGTGCATTCCAATGGAGAGCACTCGGTTCTGAAGATTTAAAATACTGTGTATGAATATCTGTGTGGTAACATGCATTTCTAGGATACATTCTATTTTGATGACAAACTGCACTCCAGGTAAGTTAGATTTTCCCTAATTCGAGTTGGGTAAATTGAATTGCAGATAAATTATGCAAACCATGTGAGGTCATGCATCTGGTTTTTGACAGTCATCAAGTGAGACCTATTCTGGTCTCCAGGCTTGTAACTGGGTCACCCCTGGATTGTAAGTTTCCCTGATTAATTGCTGGTGTTTGTTTTGTTTTCTTATTTTTCTACTTGATACATGAAATACTGATTTTCAAAAACATGTAGATGTAAATAAGTTTACATGTTTGTTTGTAACTATCAAAGTACTTTATTTTTACATAGTAATTTAATGGTAAGCCCTTCTAAACAAGGAAGTAACTTCAGAACAAGTGCAAATAATGACTCGTTTCTGGTTTGTTTGTTTGTTTGTTTGTTTTAATAAATTTAACCTGCCTATAAATTCGTGTAGACCTACTGCTTGCTGTTCGTGGACAGAATGTGTTTTTCTTAAGAAGGAGGCTTAAACCCAAATCAGAGGAACAGCCACTATGGCTTGCATGAGTATGCTGGTGTTCTCACATACCCAGACACACACATTATTAGAGAAATGAAAAAGACAATACACCATAAAACTACAATACTTTCAGTTTTAATCAAAACTAATTTTTTTTAGTAAATAACATCTGTGATGGATTCTAGCCAATTCCTCATTTGTTGCTGAAGGTCCAGACTGCTTAGTTGGAGGACTTCACAGCTGCTTAGATGTTTGAAGTGACTCTAGTTTCAGGCTTCATGTTTTCTCATATGTTGGTTTTACAGTAGGCAAGCTGTATGATTGGGTAAATTGAAATTCTTTAGCTTACCTTAGTTTATGAGAGCACATAAATAATCTGCGTTAACGCTTAATGTGTGACATAGACAGTCCAAAGTTAGGAATTGGATTGATGCCAGGGGAGGAGCACTGGAGTTCTCTGTCACCTTTCAGGAAAATGCCACAAGCAAACACTTCCTTAATGTCCTGCCACAGCTGCCCTCTTCCACCTGGTAGTAATCTTGCTGGTATTTATAACTTTTTCCTTTTTCACTGTTGTAGTTTCCAGGCTTTCAGGTAATCCACCACCAGCACGCTTCTTTTCGGTTCCTTGGAAAAAGTTGTTATGGAAGCGGTCTCCTTTCATTCAGATGTACAATTTTTTAGTCACATGGTGGGATCTTTAAACTGTGTTTGATCATTCTAGAGTCCAGAATAGGTAATGAGATGTTGTATGAAAATGATACGTCAGTTTTTTTGTCCTTTTTTCCCCCTGGCTATTACACGTAAATTCCCTGTTACCGAGAGGAAAAAGCAGACTAAACACAGAGAGAAATACGTAAACAAGAAGTAAACAAAATTGCTTTTTACAAGAGTGGGCTCGTGATGACTGTTTACATGAGCTAATTGCAGCTGTGGTAAACGTGGTCTGTGGAAGCACTAAGGAGGTGGCTGGGTTAGTGCTGAAGGAGGATGCGAAGCGCGACAGAGCGATCATGTCGTATATCATGACTAAGCTGAAATGCAGAAGCCATAGTTAGGCAGTGACAGCTGGGAATTTGAAATGTGTGATTTGGATATCCAATGGCTTTGTGAAGCAGGGGTTTAGAATACTTGCTAGTTACTGGCAGTGTGTGGAGGCAGTAACCATGTAAGGATGTTTTTAGGGCAGACATTCGCATAGCATATGCTGAAGTATGTAAGGTGAGAAGTGCATTTTTATAAGTGAAAGAAAATGTTCACAGGGAAATTGGGACACTTAGGGATCAGGTCAGATGTCTGATCTTGACCTTTTAAGGCCAAGAGTCACAGATTACAAAGAGTAGTACCATGAGAAAGCAAAGTCCTAAAAAAGTGTTTTTGTAATTGAATGCTTTCTGCCATATTCATAATTTAGTCTTGGACAATACTATAATTTATTTATGAGCTGTTTATACAGCACCTGTGTTAAAATTCTAGAAGCTTGGTAACAACTTCCAACTGATGAAACTGCCTTTTTCCAAAATTAGATGCCTTCAAGTCAAAGGAAAACTTAAATGGTTGGCAGAATGGTGTGACAAAAAAATAGCAATTAAGAAAAACCTCAGCAAATACTCCCACCCTCCCTCCCCCACAATTAAATGCCTTGTTTTTTGATTTCTCAAAGTTTTTGTCTTCTGTTTGCAATCTCTGCTAAAACATAAAAAGCAAATATATACAAATCACCTCCTTTCAAGCTTCTGTTTATCCCAATTTTTACAGCCATGCAGCAATAATTTTTACTGGATTCATAAAATCATCAGATCCAGTTTTATGTTCTAGGATTTGAACTCTGTCATCAAAAGCATGCCTGAACAGCTAATAATTTCGTGAGTAATGAATCCTGTTGCAGTATTTGTATTTTTATTGCCTCATGAGTTGTAGTCTTCCTGTGCTTTCAATACAGAAAACACTTTCTAAGTTTTCATAATTAAATATCAATCAGAATGTGCTGCTTTTCCTCACAGGGAGTGCATGCATCTTGGGTTTGGTGACCTGCAGAGCTTCTCGTGGTGTAATGCTTTTTTCTTGTGAAGAGAGTTACCACAATTTGTTCCTGTGTAAAGAGGGATGGCAAGGCTTCTCAGTAGATTGAAGCCAATGAAGATAAACTGTAGTGATTAGAAGCATTTTAGCAATACAATTAAATTATTATTAATTAGTATGGAATGTTCAACTATATATTTGATTCAATGAGAAGTTTTGCGGGGGTGCAAACTTCAGTGGTGCTGATACTCTCATGTGAAATAGGTACAGCATGATGGTCTTCTGAAGAATATGCCTACTTTGTGCTTTTTGGGTGTTTGTGCCATTGAAATTTATTTGAAGTTCCTGAAAGTAAATCATAAATTGTGGTGGTACAAACTATACCTTGAGGTTTTTCCATTTTCAAGTCACTATTCTGTTTTCAGATACTTTGCCATTGGCAAAACATTTAGGACAGTTTAAATGATGCTGCTTAATACATTGTAAAGTATTTGTCATGGAGTCAGAAATGTTTATGGTGTCATAAAAGCTTTGAGGGAAACACATCAAATAAATTGGTCCACTCTAAAGGTTCACTACAGATTTTAATGTAAGCCCAGGAAATGTCTGATAGCTTTATAATTTGTGTACTTTATAAACTATGAAATCCGAAGTGAGAAAGTCTGACTTTCATGCTTTCAGGTTTTGTTCCTTTAGGAAAAATTCAGAGCTTTCTTCTACAAAGTATAAAAAACAAGGGAAATTCTGACCATTTATCTGTAAGGAAAGCCTAATGAGTGACTTAGGGCATCCTAAAGTGCCGTATTTCATAATGCATGGGACTGTGAGCATCTGGAAATGGCAATGAAACTATGTTTGATCCAGGTATGGTTTTTGGGGAAGCTTTAATTCATCAGAAATGAGCTTAAGTTGAAAAACATAATGTATTTACTAGGTTTGTGTGTCTCAGTATGCTTTTCCACTACAGTGTAGCAGTCTGTTCTGCAACAGAGCAGCAAAATGGACTGAGAGCTATGGCAAGCAGCATAAGAATCCCGTTAGACTCGGAAAACAATGAATTATTACTGAGGGATAATGCAACTTTTGTTTAATCTATGTACTGTTGAAAAAGACTGCATTTGAAAGAAGTCCTTGAATGACCTGCTTCTTCAAATAACCCTCTCAAAATCGGTGGCTGAGATAAGGGAGTGGCGGGGTGAGGACATAATGGAGGATTAGCCGTAGTAGTGTGCTTGTGATGTGAAGTCAGGTTAAGGGGCATCAGAAGTAGGAGGACAGATTCCCTGAAGATTAAGTAACTGGAATTTTGGATAATGCAGAGAAAATATATAGATGTGTAGCTTCTTTTCAGTATCATTTGTTTTCTGATAAAAAAAATAACTCCTTATGCATGCGTTGTGATGTGCAACTTTGGGTAGACGATCAGGACGAAATGACTACTCCTCTGCAATCACACCTAATCTCACTAAATCTGAGGTTACAGGGGCTGTAAATGATCTACATCTTCTGATTTTTGCTATTTCAGAATTGCTCCTCTCTGCCACCTATCTGGCAGGAGAGAAAGGAAGATAACAAAATTGTTGCCAAGGTCTGAGGGCAGCTCCGTGACAGTGTGGGCTAAAATGGGACTTCTTAGCTTGGCTTAATATCAGTGAGGAAAAACTGGTGGGTGAGTCTTGGGGAGACATGCAGGATCCTGGGTTCCGTGGTACGTAGTCAGTTCTTCTCAGAAAATAAATTGGTTTCTATCCTTGGTACCTCTTCTCTTGGCATGGCAGTACCTCATAAGTTAGTCAGGTATTTGCTGGAATAGTGTGATGTGCCCTGTGACTACATAAATCCCCACCTTTCCATAGAGGGCTTTCTGATGATGGGGAGGGATTGGTAGGAAAGAGCAGATTGAGACACAAATCTCAATGCAGCACCTCAGCTGCCTGTGGTTGTGCTGCCGGTAGCCCTGTGGGGATGGTCTGTGGTTCCACAGCCACCCTGTCCACTCGCTCGTTGTCGCTTTGGTTTCCGCAATGCGGGAGGAAGATGCGGCAGGCACCTACCTCTCAGAGCCCACGGATTCCTTTGATGTGTTTGTTACTCCTCAGGGTTTGGTTTGTTTTTTTTTGTTGTTTTTTTTTTTTCCCCAGGAAGTAGACCACAGAACATCATTCGTACTCACGAAGGCTAATTGCAATTTTTCCTCTACAAATCTTTTCTTGGAGAGCTGTGTGTTCAAAGAACTGCTGCTAACTATTTTCTGTGCTACAGTGATGCTCAATGTCCAGGCAGTAAGTGCCGAAAAGTAGATTTTTTTTTTTTTGGTACCTGTTCCTGTTTGTATTTGTTTGATAACATACACTTGTGTCTTTATTAATGTTGTCAGGCACGTCAAAGCCATCTGTAATAAAACTGCATCGGGAGAAGAGCATGTCAGAAAACGTGATAGTAAAATATCGATGCTTCGTAACAAAACTTTTTTATTGATTAAACACTACAGTTTCAATATGAGGAAAATTGAAATCAGTTCTAATTATTTCAGGACTTTGAGAGCAATTCCAGTGAGCCCTGAGTCTTTGGCTTGCCTATAAAATGACAGCAGACTGAGCAATTTAGTGGTATATTACGAGAAAATTCCATGGCATGGGAATGTGTTTGCTAGGTTTGCATTGACTGAGATTGTAACAAAAGAGGAGCGTAAGTGACCCTCGTATTTCTGGTGCATAGTTGAATATTCTCCTGGAATCTGTCATTTTTTACCCATACTCAGTAGTTGGAATGAGGCTGGCATATGATGTAACATACCAGTGGTCCTCAGAACATCAGCTACATGTACGAGCAATTTCAATGTCTATTCACTGCCAGACAGATGATTTTAATAAAAGGATTTCAGGGGCTCCGTTCCTGACCTAAGATGGTTTATTTTGGGACCAGTAACTTGACATAGCATTGTACTATAAAATCCAAAAAAACAGAGATAATTTCAAGTAGGTTTGCCACCTCAGCAGAGAAAATAAAAAATATGGAGGGTAGCTAATGTTATATTCTTTTGTCAAAGCTGAATGTGTGAAGTAAAGAATACTGAAGTTAGGAGACTTACTATGTCCCTAGGTGTAACATAAACAAGGGATTTTCATAAAAATTGGTCCATAGCCCTGATTTGAACCTTGCTGGATGTGCAGGAAGAGAAATATTGGAGGAATTCACCACAGTCCCAATATAAACTCTTTTCTTGTTCTGCTTCTTGACACTGAATTTCAAGCAGTCACTGGCATGGATGTCTCTGCCTGTTTTTTTGGCTGTTTTGACACTTTCATCAGTTGTCTCTGTTCTGCTCCGTATACTCTCTGGCCATTCTTCATACCGAGCCTTTGCTTTTTTTTTAAGTTGTGCCCCTTATGCAAACTTTACTTTGTTAAACTGGCCCTTCTGGCTTTTCTTGGGTTTTCATAATTTGTTCACATTTTCTAGCTTTTTTTTTACTTGCCTTCTTCTATGTCAGGTATTTGCCCCTGTTTGAAAGAGATGAAACCTTTGATTTAACAGTCATATAGTACTGCGATTTTTAAAAGAGCCTTTCTTGGTAGTGTTTTTGACATTTAGTTTATAAATATGCATGCTATATAAAACATACTATTATTATTCAGGATTTCCCAGTTCCCAAATCTCTCGGATTTTGTTCTGGTATCTCTTAAGGAGAGATGCCGCCAGGTCTGATTGCATTTGTGAAACAAAATTTTTATGGTGAAAGCCAGAAGACCCTGTGCTTTTGAACTTCATGTATGGAGCTCCTGTTGGCATATCTGGGTCCCTTTGGGGCCTCCATCCAAATTCAGTAAGCTCCATAGAATTGTGTATGTATTTGATGCTCCTGGAAAATGTGTGTCCTGTACTCTCTATCTATTTATTTAGATTATTTTGGTTTTCTGGGATTAGCAGTATATTCAATAATTTTTTCTCTGTTGCCTAGAAAATAAAGTGTAATGGGAATGACTCAGAATAAATACCTTTAACAGTGTTTTTTGTTGTCAAAGACTTATGTGTTGGCTCTCTTACCTTTAAGATGGACTTCTGTCTATGTTGTGAGCACCATAGCACCTAAAACAGTATGTTGGATGCAGTTTGCTGTGTTGCTGGGTTGTACGATGAAAGAAGGAGAAAATTACCAGAGTTCTTATGTATGAAGAATTATTTTGTATTTCATGTCTGTACAATTGTTGAATAAGCTTGGAAACTGCACCAAAAGCTGAACACTATATATTCTTCTTGTACCTCTGATTATCATGATGTCATGGCCACAGATCCTGGTAAAAACTGGAGGAAACTGATTGATTGTAGAGATTGTTACCAACTGAGGCAGCTAGCTGTCCACATTTGAGGACCTATACTAAATACATGATCCATATATTTTTTGTGAAATGCATATGTAGTAGCTCCTCCTAAAGACAGAAGTAAAGGAACTGTCGGCTGAAATTTCTCACTCTTGTGTTTGAAGGAACATGGTTTGCTGCCATCATCTGAAAGCTGAAATGTATTTTCTCCTATATTTTGTTCCTTTTTTTTTCTTGCTGCTGAGATATAGCAGGAGAGTTGCCTATATTCAGCTGCCAATTACAGATTCAATTCAGTTATTTTGTTTTTCAGTAATCTGATTGCCGTTAGTGCCTAGATCACTAATTGTTCACTGTGCTCTGTCAGTTTATTATGCAAGTAGCATTCTGAAATGAAACCTAATAAAGAAATGATGGCAACAGTCTGAACAGATGAGGCATAGTAGTTATGAACTGATTTTTTGTTTCTTTTAATGGGTTAATTTCCAGACTGGTGGGCAGTCAACTTGGTTATCTCTCAAGTAGCATGAGTTGAAGGAATTTCTTAGCTTTCAAGCACTAAATTCTGTTGTGTGGAGTCATTCTATTTTTTTAGAGGGATGTCGTGTTAATAAGCTGTTTATTCCACAAATAATGGTGCCTATGCTTTTCTCAGTGTCCTTGGTGGTAATTTAATTCTTGAATTCAATTGTTTGCCAAGGAGATGATTTGTGATTTTTAAAAGCATGAGTGCAAATGCCTGTAGTACCACAGACTTGGAATGCAGTGAGAGGACCTTCTTTTTTTCACATAGCTTAGGTTTAATTTGACTGACTCTTGTTTTTATGGACTTGATTCTAGAATCTTAATCCTTGTAAATAAATGCATGAAAATATTAGCCCATATAACCTTATTGATGCAACTCAGTCAAATATGCAGCAGGATCCTGTTTCTGTAGCTGGAAGCAGGTATGGCAGAAAATTCTTCCAAAATGTGCATCTCCATATTTTGTGGGCTCAAAAGTTCAAGATCTAGCATTTGTATTACTGAGCAAACTAAGTTGGAATTTTCCCCAAATGACTGCATTATCAGTGTGCTGCTCAACTGCCCTTCCAGTGCAGTGGATAGGAAACAACAGGATTGGATTTGGAAGACAGAGAGGCATAACACTTGTTTTCATCTTTCTGCTAAATTCAGACATTGAAGTGGGTGAACTCCTGATACATGGTATGGAAAGGTGCTAGAAAAGTAATGTTAATTGTGTTTAAAGTTTGTCCTTTAGCCCAGTAGAATGACTACAGATGCAAGATGCAGTCTTGACCACCCCCACTCTTGTGCTCACTAGTGTCAATGAAGAAAAACTTTATTGTTGAAAACTTATTCTTTTCCTGGCATTTCTGTAAAAGCAAGAAATGGGAAAAACCAACAAGTAAATTCTCAAACTTAAGATGAGGAGGATGACACTGGGCTGCTGCTGATGGCTGGCTGTGAAGTGTGTGCATGGGGAAATGGGCTGGGAGTGCTCATGGACCTCTGGAGACCTGTTCCTCTCAGCCCTGCGTGGGCTGGCTATAGGTGATGGGTGTGGTGGTCATAAAATGCCTGTTTAGTTCAAGAAGCAAAAGGAGACCCTTTTATAAACTAGTCTGCCAAGAGAGGATGTGTTCACTGAGTTCCAAGTGGAAAAACGGGACTGCTGCCTTTTGAAGTATTTTGTGGTAGTGTCAGTAAAATACTATGACATGTTTGGTGGGGTTTTGTTGGGTTTTATTTCAGGAAGGGGCAGATTTTCAGTACTTCCAAATGCTTTTCTGAGGTTATTTGGATAATTTAAGGTTATTCTTTTTCAGTGAAGGCTTTTAATAATCTTTATGTCTTTAGAAGAGGCCTTTCTAATAGTGGGAATAGCTACAAATTCAAGTGCTACAGATAATATAAGTTGACAAGTTCTATAGCATAATAATGTTGTCAGAAAACCCAGCAGCATTCTCCAAAAATACATTTTCCAGTAGTAAAAGCAGATATATGGGGGGGTTGTGAGTGAGAAGCATGAAGCTTTTCCAAGAGGAGAGTGGTCTGCCATGAGACAGTAAGTTGCAGAAAGATGTGAGAACAATGAAAATTCCCTTTGTTCAAGGGTTTGGTGGTTTTGGGGTTTTTTTTGTTTGGTTGGGGTTTTTTTGGGGTTTTTTGAGTTTATTTTTGTTTTTGCTTTGTTTTCTTCCAATCTTCCAAACTTAGTCCAGCAATCCAGCAATGAATTTCCCTTCCTCACGTTCAGCTTTAGAAAGCATGAATGTCCCTCTGGAAGGAGAATAGGCAGCTTGCCATTTCTCATCACTGTGAAACTTTGTAAGGAAGATGAATTTAGGAAGTGAATAGAGGAAGAAAACAGTACAAAAGGAACTGCTTTTAAACAAAAGATACACTTTTGTCACCATTTGCAGTGCTCAATGAAAACTAAGCTGTCCAACCTTTAACTGTGGTGACCCAAAATATGTCTGCACAGTGTGCTGGCAGCTGTATATGTATTAGGCAGTGAAGATAAAACCCACGTTATAAATGAGTAGTCCCAGCAAGGCTTTGGAAAGCACTTGGAGTGAATTCTAAGTTGGGTAAGGAAAGCAGGCTTGGGGGGAAATTGAACTGCTTGCCCTTCCTGATTGCCATGTTCAGCTTGCATTGATACCCCATAATGTCCCATTGATACCCCATATCACAGTGGGGCTGTGGCTGAGGTCCTCAAGGTACCCCGGAGAATTGCTCCTGCTTGTGAGGAGCCATAAGAGATGGTTTCAGGCATGTAGCCGCTGCTAATCAGGCTAGTAAAAGCAACGTGAAAAATAGCAGTCTGCTTTCAATACTGCATTTGCTGTAAATAACTAAAATGCCATCAGTTTACTGTTTAGATGCTGATGTGGTTACCTGGTTTTCCCCATCTTTATGGCCAGTTTTATGGTGCAGGCTTGCATGCTGCTTATTTCTTAATTCATTTCTCTTAAGGAGGTAGTGAGTCTGAGCCATCATTATAAAAGGCTTGTAAGTGCTGTCTCAGTCTAGTTAGACTTACAACAAAATGGATCCTATTGACAGAGTTTTGCATAAATAAAAGCATTTGTCTTTCATTGTCTTTCACTTTCCTACCTACTGTCTTGTATTAGTAGTTCCTGAAACACTTTCCTCTAGAGGCTGCATTCTAATTCTAATATGCTTCAGGAGGTCAATATGAAAGAAGCATAGAAAGTTTTTCCTGGTTGTTACGACTCTTGTTAAAAATGCTGATGCCCAAGGTTTCTTATTACGTGCCCTGCATCTTTGTGTATATAGGCAAAATAATTTTTTAAAATATTCTTCAGTTTTGTTGGTGGCTCATTTTCATGCACAAGCATTCACTGCCTGCCTCAGAAGTGTCTGTTACAAAGGGAGCAGTGGAGAATGCAAAGTGCTGGAGAATGATGGCCATGTATCTGGGAAAGGGGGTGCTGGTTGCCCATCTAGCTCTTATTTTGACCAACTTCATTATGTATTTAGCCTCTGCATTCCTCAGTGTCCTCACCTGGAAGGAAATACTGACTTTTTGTACTTACTTTCCCTTGGATCTTTTTTTCCCCTCCCCATTAATTAGAGACGATGGCATTTTAGAGCCTTTTATTATAAAGAGACGCAGTAGGAATATTCACTTTGCCTCTGTTGGGCTTATATTGGCATACACAATCAAGTCATGACACCTTCACAAGTTATTTGTGTGCAGCCCTGGAATCTTTAGCCAATTTGAAGACCCTCGCTTTCCTTTGGCTGCAGTTACACTCTGCTGTCACTGTTGGGTATTACAGACTTTACTTACTGGTTCTTTTCCGGACAAATAATGTGATAGCATGTTTCTCTTTCAGCAGGTGATAATGTTGAAGAATTTAAACAGGTGTAAACAAAGATAATTTGAAAAATAAAGTCTCAACCATGTGAAAACTTAAGAGACAGAGCTTGAAAGAATTAAGAGATTTCTTTTAGCTGGCTGATTTCATATTTCAAGTCTAGAAACATGTGTTAATATTTAGCATATATTTAGGGTTAGTTGTAGCCAGGATAGATTTAAAAAAAAAAAAAAAAAAAACCACCAGAAAAAACAATACCCACGATTGTTTGAACCTGATGATAAGTGCAAGTAATTAGAGCACATCCAAAACCACCGGATTTAAGTATTGCAAACATCTGTCACCTATGTAGGCAGCTTTTTATTTTGCAGGTGAAAGTTCAATAGGCAAAACATTTTGAGGGAGAAGTTTTTGAAAATGTTACGAAGTAGATATGACCTGTTTTTTTCTAGGCATGTGAATCCCCCTCTAGTGCCTTTTTTTTAATTTTTGTGTAGAATGTATAATAGGTCACCCCCTTTTATTAAGCAATAATCCTCTGTGATAAGTTCCTTTCAATCTTTATACACAACTAGCTCTTCTGATACAGCTGTGATTCTAAAATAATCAGTATTGAAATTGGAGTCTTTATTTATCTGTTTTATTTTTGGATTGTAAATATTTTTTGCAACAGCCTTTTCAGAATATCATGAAAATGTATATTGTAATGATTGTGTAGGCATGTATAAGAATTTAATTGCCTTCTGCATCTGTGTGTGGACTTTGTAACTTTTATTTTGAGACTATTACTTTGTATTAGAAGCTATTACTTTTCACTTGACTGGGTTTTTTAGGAGGCTGGAATACAGAAGTGACTTAAAACCAGGTGTTGTCTGGTTTGCTGGGCCCTGTGTATGTGAGAGGTCCTGGCTTTTGCTTTTCAGCCTTCCACTGGCTTCCACTATGGCATCACAGTTTCACTCTTGGGTGTTGCCTGGACATCACTGAAGTTTGTGACTGAAACAACCAGTTTTACATGCACACATAGCTTTTGTTTCAATAAGTTAATTTTAGATAGAGATTTAATTTTGCTTTCTCCTTACTGAAGTTTTTCTGTAACTGCTATAACTGGTTTTTCCATAACTGCTTCACGCTGTAAGTTTCAGGCTTTTTTACAATCTTTCTCAGCACTGCTCTGGGTTCATTTTGAGGAGTACCTGTACAAGAGGTACTCTCCTTTGTGCCAGAATTTGCATCCCATTTGCCTGCCTGTCCAAGGAGGTACCAGCCTTGGATGAATGGCTGAGACAAGTGTGTTAATTTTTTTTTTTCCAATTTTGTGCTCAGCATAAAAGAAGGGTTCAATTTAAAACATCAGTTGTCCTTTTTCTTTTCCAGTTCCCCTGGAGCACTGTGCTTCTCTGATCTCCAAATTTTCTTTTACTACTGGAAACTTTTCAGTTTCTTCTAGCTGCAGCTAGCTCCAGCCAGTCTTTCTCTTTCTTGTTTTCAGTAATGCCCTGTTTATCTGTTCCTGAGTCCCTTTGAATTTTCTGATACTTTTGATATCATGTGATTACCCATTTCTCATACCTTTATGAACCAGGGAGCATCCCTATACCTGTTATGTCTTCCCACTCTGCACAAGAGCAGCTTTCTGGATATACAGGTTTCTTTGTTCACATCTTTACTAGTTCCTTATGTTGTGGAAAATATGTAATGCATTTTGAATTTTGAAAAAAAAAAATTGACCAGAAGCATGAATTTCAAAGATTTTTTAAATAAAATAAGCCTATGGCAGCAGTAAAACATTAATGTATTTACCATTACTTTGCTCTTTGAGAAGAATTCCTGAGAAAATCTTTTACATCAGCCAGAAGAGCTGAAAGACAATTTTTTCCTAAGTATAGATTGAGCTACAGACTATTGTGTTGGATTTCTGATTGTCTGACAAGAACATATATTCATTGTCTGAACAATTGAAAGTAAAGCTGCATTCAGTAAATTTATACATACAGTGTGTCACAAGCATAAACACTCTTCCATGTGTGTCACTAGCAGTCAGCACAAGTGTTTCTTTGAGACTTCACACTGCAAAAAAAAAAAAAATCAGTCTGATCTGTTAAAACAGCTGTGAATGTTTAAGTGTTGAATTACATGTGTTGTCAGTGCTCAGAGGATGTCACTACCCATTTGCCCCAGTAGGCTGATACTCAGCTGACCTTAGCTTCCACAAAACCATGTGAAAATAGATGCAACTGCAGTCTAAGAAAAAATAAAAGTTGTTTTACCTTGTTTTACTCATACTCAGGTTTCTTTTATAGGTACACAAGTATGTTTACACAAGTAAGCTTAGCTGTACTTTCCTGCAGTTAAATTTTTGCATTCTTTGTGGTCACAAGTAGTAAAATAGAGTGCAGAGAAAAGGAAGCTATAAAAATGATTAGGTTAAATTTAACCAAGTAAACTAATAGCATTTCTGTTTCTTAAAAAATATGTGTATGCACTAGTTGCACACACGTATTATTGGTAGGTGTTTACTGAAAAAAACAACCCCCCCAAAAAATGAGTGTTGAAATACCATTTTTCATTTAAAAAGAAGGGCCCCATCAGGTTCTGTTGTAAACATTCAGTGATTTCACAAAGCTGGTGCAGTTAAAAGTGTCCACATTTTGGGAGAGAAAAAGATCTGTAAGTTTTATGGTACATCTTTGTGATCAGGCTTCCCCAAGAGACTGTATAGATGAAAAACTAATTAACTCCCTTCAGTTCCTATAGAATCTTCTAAAGGACCAAGAAAACAGAAATGTGGTGGTTGTAATTTTTTTTTACCATTCCCAGTTCACATCTGGAATCTATAATCTATAATATAGGAGCAAACCCAGAAACAATGGAAGAAAGCTCCAACCTGAGATACTCTCCTGGGAGGTAATTTTGAGTTTGGAACATGCTCAGAGAAGTGCTTGGCAGAAGAACTAAAGACCATTGAAAGAAGTTTTATGTTGTGTCTCTTGAAACAGAAATAAATTTAATGTACCTAAATTATCCCTTCAGACCTCAAGGTCTGTATTACTATATAATTTTTTTTTCCCTCCCTATTGTGAATTGCCAGAGATTCCAACTAAGTATATGAAATTTGTTCTTGTACTGGTTCACGTGCTTGGACTGATACATCTATTTGCCGTATGACGCCAACAAGCCTTTTTCATAAGGGATTATAAAAGCTGAAGAAGTAGGCATAAAGGAAAATTATGTGGACATTTTTACTTTGAGAGAATTCAAAAAAGTTGTTAAAATGCTTTGTCTTATTTTGGTTAGTTTTATCAGGTCACTCATGCAAAATCTTCAGTGTTTGTATAGAAATGAGAAGAGCTTTGATTTCAGTAGAGGAAGGCAGAGCATTTTCAGAATAGAAGGAGGTAAGCTGATCTCGAGGCCCCTGTGTGTAATACATGGGTGGAATTACAGCCCGCAGCCACACAGCACTTGGAGTGGGAGGGGTGCATCCCTAGCTTTGCCAATCACAGCTTCAGCTAGAATACAGATAATTCTGCTGTGGCAAGGAGTCGGTGCAGTCTGATATTTGAATCAATTGTTGCAAGATACTAAATGTTCGCATACCGAGGAAATTACTTCCCCTGAAATTGAAGCAAGTTTCTCCTATTGCATTTGTACCCTTGGTGATCCCTAAAAAAGTGACTATCTATTAGTTAAACACTTGGGATATATTTTTTACAGCTCAGAGAATAATAGTGAGGCATGTTGATAATGAATGGAAGGGAAAGAATATCCTCAAGAGGAGGTCTTCTAGCAGCTTGGTTTTTACCAATGGCATGCAGTGCTCTTTGAACGATGCTTGGACAGCCAAGTGCATTGTCATTTTCCAGGGATTAGCCTATTAGTTGTTACAGTGCTAGTGGTGGTACTTGCCAAAAACAGGGGAACTGACTGTCTTAATTATCCCTGCTCTTTGACTTCATGCTCCAAAAGTTTTTTATGCTGAAAAGCCTCTTGAGGAAAACAAGTGTTGCAAATAGTTTTAAAATACTTATTCTAGCCTCCCTTATGGAATATCCATAAGGGTTATATTTTGCAGTTGTGCTTAGACTTTATAGCAAGATTCAGCTCTTCCCTTCTTAGTCCCACACACTGAAAAAAGGATCCTTTACACTAAACAGGCACAGGTGGGAGGCAAATTGAGAAACAGAGGCAGAGATCCACATTCATGCAGCCAAACAGAGCATGTGAGACATGTCTTGGTATTTTCAGGGTTTTATTGTTTCAAGAAGGTAAGTGATACTCTTCCTAACTGTGCATCAGAAAGTATTGCCACATACAGTTATTAGGATATCAATACCTTTATTATGATATTGATAAACCTAAACATAGTTCATTGATTTTTCAGAAAGTTGCAGGATTAAGAATACCTTTCAAATGTCTGTTTTACTTTATGTTTTCTTTCCTGGTTTGTGCTTTTACTACTTCCCAGTATTCTTGTCAATACTCTTAGTTGTCCATATCATGAGTGTCTTTAGGCAGCCATACAAATAGCAAACTAATGTGTCCTGTGTATGCATGTGCAATGGACTGCAATGTCAACATACTTAATTTCTTAGGCTGTATGAAAATATCTGTGTGCCAGAGCCTTCAAAAAAGTAATATTCTTGTCATGCTCTGATTGTGACTAGAACATGAGAGATGTAAGATTTTTGGGTAGACGACATAGCCAAGAGTCAGGCCAGTCCTGATAATGCATGGGAATTTTCACTGTGACCTTCTGCTCTCAACAACTTGAAGGAGTGTAGAGCAGATTTGCACACAGCAGACAGAACATTTACAAGTGTTGGGCTTCTCTTTCACTGTTGGTTTTAAGGCCATTGTTGAAAAAAATCCATCATTGACTTTCTTCTGCTCTAGCTATTCTTCCTTTGATTCTTTTTAGAATTGGTGACAAGCCTCTGGCAGTGAATGAAGCTTGATTCTGTAAATATTTTTGGTTAGGTAGAAATACTTTGGGACATGTTGCTTTTCTAGAAGTAGAAGTTTTATTAGTCAAAGGAGTATGTTTCAGGGAGATGGTGGTTTTGGAAGAGTAGGATGACTGGAGCAGGTTTCATTTAGCTGGCACTCAAGTCCTGCCCCGTTGTTCCATTCTGAGTTGTCAAGCCACCAGTATGAATGCTGGAGGCTGCTTGTTTATCTCAGTATTTTTTCAATTCTGTCAGTGCCTTGGTATTTTGATTTAGTGAGGTCTTAATGTTTCCCAGAATGAAGATTTCTAAGAAACGAGACCCTTTGTTGAACCTAGCAGTTGAAATTTGGGCAGTTCTATCAGATAATACCATTTAGAAGACCATTAATCTTTCAAATTCTAACCTTTCGTGGAATAAAAAAAATCAACATCAGGCATAAAGTAATATGTGAGCAATTACAGTTGGCAGCTTTGCACCTGTCTTTGGCTACAGTCACATACAAATGTAAACAGTCTCCGATTTTTTTATTCTTCTATATCTCATCAGACTAGAAGCTGGCTAAAATTTGTCTGACTTTAAGGTGGTAATGGTTCAGATAAGGATTGAAAAAAGCCAGATTAAGGGAAAAAATGAAAAAGCAGTAAACTCCCTCTCTATTCCTTGTTCTTCAACTACACTTCTAAAAGAAAATCAGAGTTCTATTTATCCTCTTGTGGCTTTGAAATGTGAATTTTCAGGAGCAATAGTGTATTTGGATACTTTTGCAGGAGAAAACAGGCAAGGAAAGACTTGTCCAGTGGCAACAATTTTTTGCCTTTTAAAAATTGCTCTGTCTTTAAATGGGTGGCAAACTCAGGAGATAAAATTAAATATGTAAATACAATGCTCTTTAAATAAGAAGTGTGTGGACAGAGGTGGGTTTTGGGGATTTGCTTACTTTTTTTCTGAGAAGGATCTCTAAAGCTGGAAGTTACAATGATTAGTACACAGGGCTGTAGTGGTATTTAAAAGGGTTGATCTAGTCCTGCTGGTTTAATTGTTGTGTAGTTTCTCAGGCTTTGCCTATTTTGAGAAGATGAAATGGGAATGGGGAAGTAATAAACATGCAAGCTGAAAAAATAACATACAGCAGCAAATGTTGTAAGAATTATAAGATAATTGGTTTTGTATGTTTTAGGAAGGTGGGTTAAGCCAGAGAGCTCTTATCTCTCTCCTGGGGATAAAGAAAGAGGGAGCATTGCTTCCCTTTGTATTGAATTTCCCAGAATCACACAATAAGCTGAGTTAGAAGGGACCCACAAGGATCATTGGGCCCAGCTCCTGACCGTGCACAGGACTTGTCCATCTTCAGACCCCATTGCCACTTGGTATTTTTTTTGGGTTTACATATTGTTGTAAACTGGAGAATTTCCTTCTAGCTAGAGAAGATCTGGTGGCTGTTAATGGGAAGTATAAGGTCCTTCAGATGGTCTAGAGACGCGTTCCTTTTCTTGGCTGGCTGCACTCAGAACAGGGGGTGCAAAAAGGGGATCTAATGGTGTTGGTGTCACTGCCTGGGATAGCAGGGTAATGCATTCCAGGGATAACAGATTTGCCTGCAGGCTGTGTTGAAAGTGGATTAGTGTAAGCACTGGTTTTCCTAATACTCCATGCTCTCAGCTCTTTTTAAGTACCAAATTCACCACGGAATAATAATTAAATAATTAGAACACAAAGAAATTACGATGTTCTTTCTCCTTTTTCTTGTGCTATTTCCTTGTATCTTTTCCTCCCTTTCCTTTTCCTTCCTCATTTTTTGAAACAAACAGGGAAATTAAGTAGCAAAACTGCCTTAGTGCAGCATTGCAGTTGAGAATGAAATTGTCAGGATGGCTGCTTATGGTTCCCACAACCATAATAACTAGGCTAAATTGCATAAAACATAGAATATAGCAATATGAAATATTTCTTATGACACATTATGTATGCTGTGGGAGCCATCACTTTGAAAATCTTGACTTCTGTGTTTTTAAAATATCTTTTGAAATTTAGCATTAATGTTTCTTATTTTTTTTTTCTTTTGCGTGAAATTTTTTTCTGTATCCACTGGTGATAAAAACCAGCTCATGAATGCCACCCTGATATCCCTGTGAAAAATGCATAGCAATCAGTCCTTCTTCTTTATTTAATGAAAACTGTTACAAGGAGAAATAAATTACATTATGCAGTGAAATGAGAAGGCTAAACAGTGAGCTCCATTACAGCCACATCACATCTCAGTACAGTCTTTTAAATTATCTTGGATAAATGTTTTAGAAAAACAGGTTGAAATATTACTTCCTTGGCTTACAGACAACTAAAGGGATACTTAAATTGCATTTGTATTCTGCTGACTCGTGTCATGCCATTTTGTAATCTAGCAAGCCCTTGGTTTTTCTACTGCTGTACAATTAACATTTCCTGTGCCAAGGCTGCACCATGTCGGTATCAGGAATGTTGCTGAAGCCCTGACCTGAGCAGAAGTGAACTCTCAGTGGTTGCTGAAGCTAACCTCTGCAAGCTGCTGTGGCAGCACAGCAAGTCTTGCTCTGTTCTCTAGTGCTGGGACTCTTTTTAGTCTGCTTTCAGAGTCATCCTTCCTTTAATCTGTTTGATTTGATTCTAATGCTTGAGTGTTTTAGCTTTCAGACAATGAAGGCTTCATATGTTACTTGCAGGACCAGGAAGACTGATCTGATACTGGCCTTGTGAGAGTTTGATTATTTCTTAGCTCAAGAAGATAGATTCATTTTCAGTGTCAACATTACTGGTATTATTCAGGTATTCCACCGTCCTCCTCCTCTTATGACTTCCATTTAAATCAAGAGGAATTTGTATGGAGCAGCAGGATCATTTATAACTGACAGTTGGGTATTGCATTTACAATGATTTTGTTTAACTTGCTATAATTGGAGTTCACGTGCAGAAATTCTGTTTGGTTTTATCCTCTTATGATAAGAAACTGGAATTTCTGTAAGGGTCTGTAATATTTGGTGTCCAGCTGTCCTTGGAGGTTTATGAATGCTTAAATGTCCTTATATTTGGTGTTATTCTCTATTCTATATTCTGATGAACAGAATCATGATAGGTATTTTATGTTTTTAGTCAAGACTGGGCTTTCTCCCTAAATATCCTTACCACATTCTTTTCCGTTTTGGTGGATTTGCTTCCTGTATTATGGTAGCCCCAGGCAGCTCCTGTAAAAATGTGGAGTATTCTGGATAAACACAGTTTAAAAAGTATTTCCCTCATCAAACAGGATGCAATCTATTTAATTTTTTAAGTCTAGTTAAAATGGCAAATTAAACCTTAGAAGCACGGTGCTATCTGAAATGCTTTAAAAACAGTTACAGCTTTATGTGGCTTCACAGGTGTTATCTTTGCAGCTGCTGACAATCTTGAATTGGTGTTGGAAAGTGTGCTGTGTGAGTAGCTCTGACTCACACAGCTTCAAGACTCCTTGTTTATAGGTCAAGGTGTGGTTTACTGTTGGTAAACCCAAATATTTTTATGGTCCTGTACTAGCATGGAGGTACTAAATTGTGCATTTGTTTTCCATGAGCTGGCTGTCTAACTCTGAAGGTCTTTTAGGAGAACCAAGATTCAGAAGAGGGGTAGAAAGAAGAGACAAATATTGCTATTCATTGGGGATTTATCCATTTCATTTTTGTCTGATGCAAGAAGTATCCCTTAGATGTAACAATGAGATCACAGGCTTGAGGTTGGTTCAGGTCTCCATGCATGCAGGAGCCTCTGAGGATCAGGGCTCTTGTGCCCCACTTCTCAACTTGAATCCACCCTAGTTTTTTGGGTGCTGTTGAACCTTTAACATATTGGACTGCATGGACAATTGTAGGAGTTGCTGATGGACCTATGCTTGGACCTTGCTTCTTCCTAAATAATGGATATTTTCTGAAGATGTTACTTTGCTATTTAGAAGACAGCCTGTAGTGTACCCGCAGCTTCTCAGACTGGAGACACTATGGATCCAATTAAAAGTAAATTCCAGAACTGAACTTACTGCTAGATACTTTATTTTTAAGGCATGCAACAGTTTTATTAGTTTTCTTTTCTTTTGGATTTCCAGGGGAAGAAAATGAAACTTGTCAGATTATTATGTGTATATGGTGCACATGTATAAAAGCCAGTGCTCATCTGTGAGAGCAGTAAAAAATCACCTGTGCAGCATAGAAGGCTAGGCAATAGCAAAAGGAAAAAACTTCAGCCCAGTTAATTCTGATCAGCATACTGAAAATCAGCTGACAGTTGAAATATGAGGTTTTAAAGAGAAGAGAGAGAAGGTTGCTCAAACATACAGCTATTTTAATTGAATTATTTTGGAAAATAGCTAAACTACCTGGCAGCTGAAGTTATTGTCAAATATATTTTGTTGTAAAATTAGTTTTTCAAATCCTCTCAAGTTTTTTTACAATATGCCCATAACTTATACTGTCAGGTGATTACTCAGTCAAAAGAAGATATTTCTTCTGGTAATGAATGTTTTTGATATTTTTGACTGGGATTTTTCCATTTCTGTAATGGACTGTAAATTTTCACTCAATCATGTGGATTTTTTTTAAAGTCATGCATTATTGAAAGTTCAGTGATTCTCTAGCAGAGTTGCTAAGGTGTGGTTATTTACACTTGCTTCTGATGGTATCTGCTAAAATTTGGAATATTGGTGAGCTCACTTATAGTCAGCACCTATACATTACAAGCCCCTGGGTGTTTTAACCCCATTTTGAAACAGAGCATATTTACTAGGAATTTGGGGCAGAGGGGGAAGGAGAGGGTGTGTTTGATCTTCTATTTATTTATTAATTTAAAGTAATACTTATAAACGGGATGTCATAATTTTATGATTTTGAGATATTGTACTACTTACCAAACTTACTGTAGCAAACTGACTGTTTTTGGAATAGCATAATTGCTTTATTTTTCTGGATGAAACTGCAGTTCTCTTTCCCTCCTCTCAGTGTCTCAAATTCTACAGCAGATAAGGGATTTTAATCAGTATTTGATGAGGAGATTTGTTTTGCTGTAGAGTGTGTCATAAATTAAGCAAAGCACACAGTAGATTACTTATATTGTCTTTTGCATAAAGTTCTCAGGCACGTAAGTTTTAGCATCAGAAGAAAAAGTCATAAATCTTTGCCATTGCACTTTGGCATGTTACAATAAAGGATGCAGAGGAGAAAGGTTTTTTTTTTTTTTCCTTTAGGAAGGTTGATTTGCAAGAAGGATCACAGATCTGAGGAGAACTGGGATTACTGTGACAGAAGTAGTTATTGACTTGCCCTTTCTCATAGTTGTGTCATGTTTCATCAGCCTTTGAAAATCCTGAAGGTATCAAAATAAATCCTGAGGCTCAAATGGCATAGCGTTACATGCAAAGAACTAATTAACCAAAGAGACTTTGTGCTCTACACAACAGGATGGTTTCAGTTCTTGGAAGGGCAAGGTCAGCCTAGACTCTAAATATGGGTACATAGGTGAAAAAACATTAATTCACAGGTGAATTTTATAAAATGTTATTCACAGGTGAATTTTACAAAATGTTTAAAGGGAGAAAAAAGGGAGTAACTGGATTATGCTGAATTCCACCAAAATATCCATAAGCAGCCAATATGAAATTTTACCTAAATTAGGGCAACTGAAGTTTCAAAGTGCTCATTAAATTCTGAAATCTGAGAGATACCTTCTTGAATTATGAACTTTTTTCCCCCAAAAAAATTTTAAAATGAGAGTCCCATTTAACAGTCTCCTGTAAGGGCCAGACTGGAGCTCAAGCCTGGAAATACATCTTTACTTTAAAGATTTTTTAGCATAGAGCTATCTCTAATATATATCATAATAAATTCTTACCACCTATATTTTTCTTCTTCAAATTTCATGCAGTATATTCTCCCCTGTAATTTTGGTGGTGTGCTTGATAATGATATTTTTGTTTTCCCTGTTACTGAGCACAGCAATGAAAAAAATGTGATGATATGGCCATTCTGCAGTGGAAATCAAATGTATTGCAGGCTGTAGAGCTTTGGTCCCACACCTCTCTCCTGTAATTTAAATCTCAGTATTTTTAGATCATTGATGTAGTTAGTGGTTTCTAGTGCCAAGTAAGACAGATTGTTTCACTGCAGGTAAACACAATTTTTGATATTATAGGAGGTTTTTTTAAAATCATATTTGAACTTCTGGAGGCTTCAATCTGTATAACAAGATTTAAAGTACTGGAAAAGCTGACTGTTTTTCTGATTGTTTTTTGAATGTCCTTTTGGATTAAATATATATATTTTTCCTAGTTTAAATTTAATAGAACACATTCCTTGGAGACATTGGCTTAAATATTTGATTTCTTTTGGGTATTCATTGCTCTTTTATTAGTTCATGTGTCATGAAGCTTTCTGGCTGGATGTATGCACAGTAGCCAATTATGCTTTTTACAGAACTGCTTGTCTCTCTCATAAGTATATCATAATTTCTTTCCTGAAAAACACAATCAGGCATTGAAACACTTTTTCTGCTTTTTCTTTTGTTCACAATATCACAGGGAGCCTGGAATTACCCACTGGAAAAGGCAAACATAATGTTGAAACCACAGGGTTTCTGGCAAGATCTTTTCAGAAGCCAGAGCTGCAGATCTGTGAACTGGCATTGCCTGTTCTGTGAACCTGAGCTTCTGCCTTTTTTCTCTTGACTGTTGTAACAATTTCTGAAGAGGATTTCTTCCTCTTGCTGGCCATGGGGGTGGCATTGAAAATACCTGACTGGTATTTCATAGTTGAATGTCTTCCTTTGTTTCTTCAGCAGATGATTGCAATGTGTAACACATTGTCTTGGTGCTGCTAAGGAGGAAATGTGGTGTATAATAATACATACTTTAGGATGGGTTTTAATCTCTTTTTCCCATGACAAGGGAAGTGACAAAAGTTGTAAAGCTCAATTTGTCTTTTATTTCTACAAGTGAGCATAACTTGAAGTTCTTTGGCACTCCAGTGCTTGGAGCATTATGCAAAAATGTCTAATGCTTTCATTGGCTTTTGTAACATGCAGTTAATCATTAGGCCTTTTGACTTCTAATTTATACTTATAATTGGCATTTTTCTTAATTTCCTTTTGAAACCATGGCAACAGAGTATTGAATAAAATCCATAGCATACTTAAGGCTTCTTTTTGTAATGCATTGTATTTATTATTTAACTGCATTGCCTGAGACCAGAGAAAATTGCAACCAACAAAATGGGATTTGTGTGTTTTCATAAAGTACAAATAGCCGATGTTCAAATGTAAATATATATATATTAAATACATTAAAATGTATTTTCATACAGCTTTTTATATCTATTATATCTGGTTATAGTTTCCCTGTAGTATTAGGGCAGAAAGATAATGCCTCTGCCTTAATTTTCTTTTTCTTCAGAATAAGAAGAACCAATAACGAGAAATATTCCTATAATGAGAAAAAAAAGGCATGTGGATCTGACGTTAAAAAAGAACCATTCTAGAGTTAAAAACAGACCATCTCCAGACTTGATTGAAAACTCTGAAAATCTTGTCTAAATCTTGCACGATTTTAGACAGAAGAGCAGTTTATAGCAGGATGAGTGTAATTGATAAGACTTTGTCCATGTAAACTGTTCTCAGTCAGTGTTGCTCTCCTAAGTCTACAAAATGCACAAGAGTAGTAATCAACAGAGCATTTATATTCCAGCATATTTTCTGCTAAACACAATCAAAGAAATTTTAGGACTGTTCCATTGTTGATAAAGAAAAACTAATAAAATTATATATTAAAAAGTGTAAAACCATCTGGTATGGGGAACTCTCAAAGGATCTATCTAGCCTTTGTGGGTTTTGATAGAGGAGACTTGGCTGGAATATGAGCTTAGAAAACTTAGCATTGAAATAAGCTTGATATGAGTTGTCTTTGGATTTGGAAAGTATAATTGCCATTTCTGAGCAGCAGAGTGTGTGAAGGGTTGTCTCCTAGTGTATGGTGGTGCTTTTTTGATTTTGTTTTTTAATCTTTATTGCTTTTGGTTTTGTTGGTTTTTTTTTTTTTGGAATGAAGAATTTTACTTCAGCTGCAGGCTGGTTTTGTTTCAGAAAATGGCCTTAGGAAAACAGGATTAGCTGCTATGTTTAATTCTGGTAATCAAAAGAGACTTTTGGAGGAAAATAAAGTAATTTTTTTTCTGTCAATTCTTATATGAACGCTTTTTGCTGTTTTGTAGTCAGTGTTTGTGTGCCAAGGCAATTCTGAGTTGTTAAGCTCAGGTCTGTTTCATCAGTGTAATGCTGCTTTGCTCTTAGCAATTATTTTCTTTCAGGATTTGCCAATTAAGCTAGTGCTAGTGAAAATGCACCTAATTTGTCAAGAAATGGCAGGATGAAATATAGGGGCTATTATATAAATTGGGAAAGAAAGAGATCAGGACAAGCACATGTGAAACTCAGTGATACTTGGTCAGTTCCTGATGTATTTTCATCAGTTTATGCTTCCATCCCCTGTTGATGTTGGAAGAAATGTAAAGCAATTGCTCTTAATTTATGGGCCATCTATTCACTGTTATATATTTTAAAAAACTGTGCTAGTAGTGTACAAAATTGTTTTGTTTCTTTTGTTTAGGGATATTGTGGGCTTTTTTCCCCCTCCTTTGACTCAACTGCTTTGTGTTTGGTTATTAGGGAATGATGAAGGATGGCTTAGCTGGCTGCTCATTTATTACCTGCAGTCTACTTAGACTGAATTCCTCAAAGGCATATATGCTCAAAATGCAGAGGCACAGTGCTTAGGTTTTCTAGTAAAATCCTTAAGCTTTAGGAGTAGCTGAGTAAGGAAATAAGTTGATCTTGTAGTTCTATGTGTAAAGCAAAATGGTCATAATCTGTAGCTACCTGATTGAAATGGCAAAGAGAAGGCATTGAAAGAAGAAAGAGTAGGGATGGCTTGACTTGTAGAAAAAAGAAATGTTTCAAGAACTTCTGTGTTAAACTCATCTATATGCATATATTCTATAAAAATTAAAATTAGTGTAAACTGTATATTCCACCAGATTTCATTATGCATAGAAGTGTGTCATGACATCACACCAGCAGCTTTAATTATCTCACTGAGCTTGTGCTGGGTATCTGTAGCCTCATCAATTGAGTTCAATTCAGGGGTGGCTCCCACACTCTGG
Source organism: Melozone crissalis (assembly GCF_028551555.1). Taxonomy (NCBI): domain Eukaryota; kingdom Metazoa; phylum Chordata; class Aves; order Passeriformes; family Passerellidae; genus Melozone; species Melozone crissalis. The sequence continues at coordinate 49,301,708 of NW_026535794.1, read as the reverse complement.
CTGTTTACAGTAGCTCTGATTTGCCATCAGCACTGCTGAGACCCCTCTGCAGGGAGCCCAGGTTCATTTAGGCTGTGCTGTTGATCAGGGTTTCATATTGAAATGATAGTATTCCTTCTGGGATGTCCTTGTGTTATTCATTGTCCTTAAACTGGTTTTAGATTTTGTGGAAACAGAGCTCCTCTGGTGCATTCACCACTGTGTGTTGATGGGTGGAGGAACATGTGTCCAGAGTGTAGTCTTGGTGACAAGGGAGGAAATGATGAAGCAGACAGTTGATTGGCAAAAAAAATAAAATAAAAAAAAAATACAGACTAGAGGTGGATAGTGATGGAAACAATGCAGACCCGTTTAGCTGGCAGCTAAAAGGAATGGGCTTCTTTAAACTTAACAACAAATGATGAGGTGATATGCAGTTAATTCCCACAGAAAGACAAAACTATTGTGAAATCAAGAAAGCTAATTAAACTGGAGGGCAATTACTGGCACAGTAAGAAAAATGTGTAAAGTATTTGATGTGTACGATGGGGTAATAGAGATGATGTCCTGGCAAAGCAGTGAGATTCTTGAACATCCTCACAGCAGAATTACTAAAGCATCCTCCCTGGACATCCTCTAGTCATAAAATAAAGCTATTGGTCTCTAAAGAGGACTTTGTGATATAATTATCTTCAGCAGCTGAGAAATAGACCTGATTATCTGGTAAGATGAGTTTTGCTCCCTCTTTCCATTTGAATTGTGTATTTGCTCACAGTGGCTATTGTTTCCATTACAGGATTTAAGGAAAATTACTTTTATGTATTTCAAGGAGATGTGCACGCCTTGAGGATGGCTTGGAACCTCACTGTCTGTCTCTTCGGACTCATGAGTCTTGTGCTGTTTTCCACCACCTAACAGTGAGACCAGTTAATTTAATGACTTTGATTTTAGGGAAATTTGTCAGGTTTTGTAGGGGAATGAGAGAAAATTTGGCATATGTATTTGAAATGCATGAGGTGGTGTTGAAGGCTGTTCTAAAGCAAACAACTCATTCCAGGAGTGCTGATTTGTACATCTGATTAGCTTGTTAAAAGTTTGGGTGTTACTCAGTTCCTACAAAAGTTGTGTGATTGACATTTATTAGCTAGATCACTCAGCCTCCTATCTTTTCATGCTGATCCTGGAAGACTTCAAATGATCATTGTGACAGATAAAAGAGTTGGGTTTTTTTCCAGCCTTTTCTTAAGTATTAAAATAAAGCAGAGTCTCCCTATAGGCCATCTATATTTATTTTTCTGAGTAAAGCTTCTAGCTTTGCAGAAATATAACAAGCTGGAGGGAACATCATTATTACTTGTCTGAAGATGATGACATTGACATGAGGTCGTCTGACAGGGGATTAAAGTGGAAAAATATTGGTGGCAATCTGTTAGTAACAAGAGGATCTCTTTGAAAAAAAAGAATCAGGTGTAAGCCACAAAAAGTTGATTTGCTTCTGGGATTTTTCTTTGGTTGTTAAACTGTACTCGAGAATCCTTGCTGTTATTTGTAAATACTGGGTTTCACATGCAGATTGGGAGGAGAGCCAGTGCCATTCCAGGGCAGATGTTTCATCTGGGAGGCTGCTCCATATCCAGTTGCCTCTTTTCAGAGACAACTGTTTTTTGTATAGGATTTGGAATCTAGTTCAGTGTGTTTCAGTCTGCCCTGTTTTCATCAAAATTTGGCTGCCACTGATGGTTGATTTCTGGCCTGTTTAAGCTGGGTCAGGGGCCTCTGTGCTGTTGCTTGTATGCAGATGCTCATGTTTTTTTAACTCATGGGGAAAAATAGCATCTGCTGACAGTCTCTGGTAAAGTACCATCAGTAAATGAGTCTAAATAACCTTTCATTTGCAGAGGTCCATGGCATGTAGGAACAAAAAATGTAGGCAATCGCACTATTTCATTTTTTAGTGATGATGAAGAGGGGACAATGTGAGGAGGAGGAGGAGGTGGGAAATAAAATACGATATCAAGCACTTCAATTACAAATATTTTTGCATTGCTTTTTTAAGATTTAGTCTTCAGTCTTTTAAAAATTGGTGAACTTGTAGGATTCCATGCATTTCACAGCTATAAGCTTGGTGATTTTTTTTTCATACTAAAGCATTTTGATATGAGAGCTGGTATAGGTTATTATCCTGCTATGCTAATACACTGACTTCCAAGTGCATTTTTGTTTTTCTTTGGGAAGTATGGGAAAGCAGTGAAAAGGAGCACACATCCTAATGATGCAAAGACTAGGATTAGGACTAGTCCTAAAGACTGGGAAATGGACGCCTGAATAGTAGTGTGTTTGATCTAAAACTGCAGGATTTATTTTACTTGCCTTTTTTCATGTTTGCTGGTGGTGTTGTTCGGGGTTTTTTTTGTTTATTTTTGGGTTTTTGGGGTTTTTGTTTTGTTTTGTTTTGTTGTTGGGGTTTTTGTTGGTTTTTTTTTTATTTTTATTTTTTTAAACAATACATTTTATGTCATGAATGTTTTCTTTGAAGACACCAAAGAGTTGAAGCTTTTGTTTTCATTATGAAACCTGAGATTTTATTTGATTTTTTTCATGGTAGAAACAAGAATATTTAAGTGTCAAATAACAGGAATTTTGTGGTTTAAGACATGAGAATCTGGCAAAATTGAGGGTTGTGCCTACTGGTAATCTTAAGATAATGCTGGAGTCCATTTCCATTGGCTTCCAGGAACCTGATGAGTGGTTTGGCAATAATGAGTCAAACCTCTCTTGATACATATGGGTGAGGTTTGCATCACACAGTGAAAACTGACAACTGTGCTGCCAGCCTGTGGAGTCATACCTGCAAACCATTCATGAGAATGGAGAATCATGATGGAATGAGAAGGATCTTGGCTCACAGATCTGGCCAGTGTCAGCAAATTTTCAGTAGCAGGCAGTATTCAGGCTTTGGAATGACTTTAACCTCTGTGCTCGGCAGGTTTGTTTGAAGAAAAGCCCTTGGATTTCACTCTGTCAGAGTTCTGTCCTGCCTGCTGCTGCCTGCTTGTGGTTAAGAGTATGCTCTTTGGCCTTAAAGCCTGCTCATCTCCTCCCTGAGAGAGGACATGTGTGATACTGGGAGTGTAATGATCTTGAAATGCCTGCTTCACCATGCATAACTATGAGGCCATCAAAACACCTCATACATAATACAAAAGGGGCTTGCTCACCTGTAGTGGCCTCTGAGGGTTTTGTCAGATGTCTCTCCTGAATTTCAGTTGATGGTGAGCTCTCAGGTACTCGTTGCATAGGGCTTTGTAACACCTTTGCTTGCTTTTCTGTTCCTTTTTTTTTTTTTTTGACAGTTCTTCTGGATATAGTTTTTAAACTCTTGCATTAAATTAATTGTATTCCTTCCCACAGACTTTTCTTGGAATTTGCGTGGTATGTGTTGTATGAATGTATGTGACCATCCACGCCTTCTTCCATCCTTTCTCTTCAAGTTCTGACTGTAGTTGTTCAAGCTCAGTAGTACCTTCAGCTTCTAAAATGAAAATCCTGTTAAAAGGAAAAGAATTTAAGAAAAAACCTCTCATCATTCCCATCCCACAGTGTATGCTGAGCAGCTGGTGCTTATAAATTCTATACAAACAGATCATATTTCTATTAAAGTGGACCTACAAGTGGCATGGTGGGTCCCTGTGTTTTCTGTCATATTGCTGTGTGCAATACTCAAGTTGCTTTAAGGAGTTAGGGGCTGAAATTTTGCCGCAAGCTCCTGTAGACTGCTAAGATCCCAACACCCGATGAGATTTTGCTCCCTTGCATATCAAGAAGGTGGTTTTTGCCTAGCAACAAGCTTTGTGGTTTCTACCTGAGGATCAAAAACAGAAGTGCATTTGTTCAGCCTTTTGCGTCACTTCGGTACTGGAGGTTTTGACAGTCAAATCATCCCTGACATTTCTGTTGATGCGCAAGAAAGAATAATCCAGTGTGTTTTTCCATAGCTGTGCTGTCATTGCAGCACTGACAATAGTAAAAAGTACATTCATCACTGAATAACGAGATATCCTGGAAACATACGAGAAACAGAGACACACTTCCAACAAAAATGTCTCCCTTTTAACGGCTATTTTCTGACTGATTCCTTTTCGCTATTTATACTCTCCTTGAAATATTTTATGGAAACCTGAGTCCCTCTGAAAGCCCACCCAAACAACCAGAAGTGTATTTTACGTATTGTAGTATGTAAATGATTAGTCACCACTTCTAAATTGCTTAATAAAGGAGGAGGAATCTATATTCAGGGAAGGTGAAGAGCTGGAATTGATTGCTATATGTCTCACTTCTTCTTGCCTTCTTTTCGTTTCCCGGAAGATAATTATGAAGGATTTCTTTAAAAAATCATCCTAACAGACATTGTTGTTCTGGGTCTGAGGAAGGTAGCTGTACATTGTAAGATTATTTTCCACTTGCTTGTGTTTTCTTGGGGAAATTTGTGTACAGGTTTTTTTGTTTTAATTTAAGATTCTGTGGTCTTCTTGTACATCGCCATTGAAAAATGATGTTGTCTTCAGAAATCTTAAATGTAGCAATATGGGGAACGCATTTTATAATGAAATTTGCCTTGGGTAAAACATGATGAGATGATATTGAGCATCTGTGCACAAGACCAAGTCTTGGCAGATCTCTTCACTTGCTGCATATGATACCCTTTGGTTGATTGGTTTGTTGTCTCATTTTTGTTTTGCTCTGTTTGTCTGTCTTATGAATAGTTGATTCCCAACAAATGGTCACACTGGACAGTTCTGAGAAAAATTTTGTGTGTGTTCTGATTTTGGTACAGATATCTGTGTCTCTGTTGGTTTTGGAGGGTTTTGATTACAGCAGTCTATTTCCTGGATGGCTGTTTTCCAGGTGAAACCTTTATGCACTGTACTTCCTTGGGATTTTTGGTTTGTGATTGATTTTGGTTGATTCCCTCTCCTAACCCCTCCCCCATCTCTCTTTTGGAAGTGTGGTGGAAACAGTCATTGGAAGATGGGTGTGAGGAAAGGATTTTGAGTCAGTGTTTATTCACTCTTTGCTTGCTGAGTATTGGCTCCATGGGATACATTTGCATGTGCTTGAGTACTGGGGCATAGTTTTCCATGGTGTTCTTCCACTCCCATTGTGAGCCTACGTTTCTAATGAGCTAGAATTTCCAAAAATATCCTGCAAGAAATGCCAAAAACCTAGTGGGAATGATTATTTTCTGTTACTCTCTACAAATTATGAAATGGTTTGAGGAAAAGAAATAGTTGTGTTTGTAAATTTGCAGGATGGCAGTGATAGTTTACGGAACTGCCTGCTGGTCTCCTCTGTGTGCCAGAGCTCCCAGAGGGAGCAGGACTGGAATATTGTGAGTGGCTAAACTCCACTTCTGGTGCAGCAATATCAGCTCTTTTCACATGGCAAGTTGTAGTGTGCTGACACGTGCTGTGTGGCAATTGCAGCCGTGCACAATGTAAAATGTGCTGCAGAAACTGGGAGTCTGATAAAATCAAAAAACCTGAAAGTCATCTCCTGTTATTCTTGATTGGCTTCCTCCCCCCTCCCCAGCAGAATATGTGCTTTCTATTTGCTGGTTTTGTGTGTCTGCACTGACTGTTAAACCGTGACTCACATGCAAGTCTTGAGAAGAGCTGCCTGTTGTATCAAGACAGTTCAGCACATGGCCATGGCCTGCAAATCAGTCCAACTCATCCTAAAATGATCGCTTTTCTGTTAAATCAGCTATTCAACTGGCAAACACAATCCTGATGAACAGTAAAAGTTGCATTGCTGAGGCAACTCTTTCTTTAGGTTTATTTCTCAAACCATAACCTGGAAATCTCCTTTTTCCTCCTCACAAAATGCTTCAGAAGAAATTTTTTTGGCGGATGTTATTCAGGGAATAGGATTTCTTCCTTCTCCTCCTCTTCCTCCTCCCATTCTGGATAATTTCAAATTTTATTCAGCTTATTAAATGAACACCTCAATTCACTACCCTGGTAAAGCAGGTCACTTTCTAAAAGCACCCACCTAGCTATTCTTTCAATAGTGCTTGACTGTTGAAGTTTTAATTAAAGCAGAAGCCATAGCTAAAACGCAGGCAAATCTTTTCTCCTCATTCCCTCATTGATTTCTGTTGAAGCAAACAGATGAGCTTATATATAAATATGTATATATGCTTTTTTTTTTTAATGAAAAGTGCTGGAATTCGCTAAAAAAGGTTAGAATTGAAATGAGTAATCTTCGGTGCATAATGCAATTGTTAATTTTAGCTTCTTGCGTAGGAGCTGTTATGACTTGAACAGCCGGCTCTAGCCTTCATTAGAGAAGAAGCAGGCAGTTTTGAGACAGGTGGAGCTGGATCAAGCTGTGAAAGTCACTTGCTGGAAACTGGTCATTAGCGTTAGAAATCTGGTCCTGTCCACTTTACCCCTCCCTTGTGCCGTGGTCACTGCCGGTGTTATTTATTTCTTGTCTTTTCCAGGTTGACTATGGTGCGTCAAGCTCTGCGAAGGACCAGCATGAAGATTGGCACTCTGGACTGCTAATGGGGACATGGGACTCACATTGCCGTTGATCATTTGTGTGGACTTAACCAGCAAAGACCAACAGAAGACTCTAGAAAGGCAGTTGGAATTATAGCAGTTTTTCAGGTAAACGGCTTCTTTGGTGCAGCTGATCCCAGTGTAATTGTCTTTGTGAGCCCTGTGTAAAGCGTGTAGATGAGCTGCAGGTTGATCTGCCCGTGAAGAGCTTGTGCATGCATGTGCATTTCTTGATGAGAATCCTTATCAAATTAAGGGTTATTTAACAGACCAGTTAAAGGTCTCGCCACTCATGTTTTGAATTTTCATCAAAGCAGTTCAAGTTTCAGTTGTAACTGCGGAATAGCCAAAATCATTGGCCTTCTTGGGGAGAGCGGTGGGAGACAGGAAAATCACAAATTAGCTCACAGAAAGGCAAGTCAAGCATCAGGTTAGTTTCATATTCCATTCAATTTGTTTATGAACCTTATAGCTTGATTTCTTGTGAAGTTCACAGTCCTTCTCAAACTGGAAGATTATAGAGAAAATTGTATTTGCTTACAATGTGAAAACAAAAGCAAAAAGGGAGAGAAGTAAGTGCTTATAATTCAGTATGGTTTAGATTTTTTCACTTAAAGCATGGCTTAAAAAAATAAAGGTAAGTTATACTGAATCTATTGAATGTTTAATTTCAAACTTTAAAAAGAAAGATGGCAAAGTGTGATTTTTGCTTCATAGCTGCTGTTTCACTGTTGGGAAGTGGCAATATGTTGCAAAAGACCCTTCCTGAAATAACTTCACATTTCAAATACAGTTGTTTTTCTTGAAGATGCTTCCTAAGAGAAGTGGATGGAAAAAGAAAAGTTAAATTATTCATGAATCTTCTTTGACAATTGATCAGTGGGGGAGTGTTCAGGAGGGAGCTGGGGGCAGAGAAAGAGAGAGAAAATAATAGGCTTTAACTCTGAAAAGCCTTTAAACTTCTGTACAACAACCCTATTGTAAGCTGAGAGTAAATGCAGTTCAGTTGAGATTTCTTCATTAAAAGTAGCTGCCAAGGGCTTTCTGTACAATTTTCCTAGTACTGAAGAGTGACATAGGGTTTTGGGAAGAGGCTCAAGGTTTTAATAATGGAGCTGTTGGTTTGATCCCTGAAAATGTTGACCCTGAGAGCTTTATTGTCAAATTTAGAGTTCATACTTATCTTGAATTATTGCCTCTTAAAAAAAAGAGAAATATATATTTATAGTGGCAGTGAGCACCATGGCTTCTGCTATGCATAAAACCCATGGCTGAATACTAAAAACAGTGTTGTTGCTCATGCTTGGTTTTTATTTCTGTTTGCTTGGCTATTATTTTTATTAAAAGAAAATATAAAAAAAAATAAGAGGAGGGGAGCATCGAGATGCCAGAGACCTAGAATGGATCCTTTTTGCCTGGTACCATTGAGCTTTATAGTAGAGAATCCTTCACTGTCCCTGCCTGAACCTTGGCAGTCCTGGGGCTGGGCTGGGGAGTCACAGAACATTACCTTAAATTTGCTCTTCACAAAGACTGTTCATATCTGCTTGCTTAACCTGACACAATTCTGTTACCAGTGTTGTTGATTCAGTGCATCTCTTCAGCTGGGACGTACATAGTTTTCCACTTCTGAGCTGCACATTTTGGTTTGTTTATCAAAGGAACTGAAATTAGGAATTAAAAGAAAAAAATAAATTTCACCCCAAATTTTTTTGTGTGTGTTTTGTGTTGTGGTATCTTGACCTTTCAGGTCACCAAATCTTGTTATTTTAATTTCTGTCTGGAAGAATGTCTGAGCAAGGTAAATTGAACCAAGAGACAGCAGAAGAAGCTGCAAAAGAGCAGGAGACTGCCATCTCTGAAGCCAACCCGGACAACTGTGTTCTCAATAAATCTGAAAGCTCAGAAATAGAGGAGGAGAAGCTCAGTGATTCCAAGACAGAGCTGCAGGTAAGACAGGAATAGTGAATGGGCGTGTTAAATATCAATGTGTTACCATTGCTTTTCCATTTCTGTGAATTCTTTCATTGCCTACACTTCCCCTATTTTTCTTATGATTTTGAGATTATTTCTATTTTTTCCTTTTTAAATTTTTAATTTATTCATTTATTTTGTGTTCTTTTATTTCACTATAAAATAAATGCTGTTATTTATTATACCTTTCAAGCTCTTTAGGCTGCTGTCCATGCTATTACTTTTTCTGAGAAGTTAATTTCTAGACATCTGTTTTAAAGCTTGGTGAGACATTTGACTGTTTTCCCTCTTTGGGGATTTAGAAAACTACCTTGATCTCATGAATTTACAGGTAATACTAATGAATAATTACTTAATGTGTGGTTTGGTTTGTAGGTGTTACTGCCAACAAAAAGTTGTAATGCAAAGCCTAAGAAGGTAATTTGATAAGAAGACTTTATCGGATGAGGGGTTTTTAATCCTTTTTGCTCAATCGAATAAAAAAATAAAGGGGGAGACCACAATTTAAGAGGAATTTGGAGAGGGGGAGCATTTACTTAAGTATACCTTTTCTTACATTTTTATTATATGCAAAATTACAGAACACTGTGTAATTTTTTTTCTTGTTTATACCTGTTTGTAAAACGAATGAAAATGAACAGAGATGATTCTTGGTTTTCCCTGCTTTCTAAACTGGGTTTGGGGAAGTTGCTTTTTCAGTCTATTTAAAACATCAGATAGAAGTGATTTAGTCTGTTTATTGGTAATGCTTTCATCATGCCCACTGTCCACTGAAGTGATAACTGCTTCTCTTTTTTTGCTGTACCCAGAAACGAGGAGCAAATCAGAAAAAGAGATCCAAGGTAAGGGTCCATCTCTGTTTGGAGTTGCATGCCACAGTAGGATGAAGAATTTCAGTTAAATGTCTTTCTACAATCAAAATTGCTTTCTTTCGTCACTTGTCTGGTTGAGTTTTTTGTTAGTGTTGCAGGTTTTTTCTTGCCCCCTACCTGTATCCTTTTACACAAAGGCAAAGAACTGCCTCCAGATATAATGTGTCAAGCTTCCCTTTATCCATCATAATTTTATGCCGCTGGGCTTGCTGTGTCCTTGTGTTAGACAGCATGTGTGCTTCTATGCACCACTGGAAAAGGAAAACGTTCACCCCTTTTGCTTTAGTAATTAATGTTTCTGTTGGAATTTTATTTTAATGGAATAATCTTGACATAAAGAAACAGAGATTGACTAACTCCCTAAGGGGGGAATGGGTGGGGGCAGGTGTGAAAAGGAGCTTCTAGAAACAAATAAAACCCTAAAAAACTACTTTTAATTTTTCAATCTGTAATACACACATATTTTACTGTCCATCTTTCTTGGATATATATTACTAGAAGAAGGGAAGGGACTCCCAGAACAAACAAAAAGAAACTCCAAACCAAATGGCAAAAGGAACCTTTGAGTTTATGTTAAATTACGTTCAGTATTGGACTATCTGTTCTTTGCTGTTACAGTTTTTGGTGGTAATGAGTGAACTGTAGCTGAAATGATAAAAGAAAAAGAAACCCACCACCTTCCCTGTGTGGCAAATGTCTTGCTGCTTAGAATTCTTTTTTATCCATGTTGTATCCAGGCATATGCATTTTTTTAGACTGGGTGGGTAACAGTTATCTGGGATATTTGGGAACAGCTGATATGGGCAGCTGATGTGACTTGGGGTCAGTAGTAGTGTTTTCTGTTTTGTTCTCTCTCTCTCTCTCATTCAGTCAGGAGCTAAGGGAAAACTCGTGCGGAGTCTTGCTGTGTGTGAAGAGTCAACCCCTCGCCCGGGAGCAGAAAATCTTCATGACAACCAGGTACCCTTGCAATCATTGCTGTTAGCTGCATGGTTGACCTCCATCTCCAGTTGCATGATTGTGTTTCTTAATCGGGCATTTAACAATGTCTTTCTTGGGGGAAAAAATTACATCCAACAATGAACATGTTTTTTATGGTTCTTACTGGTTTAGCGTGAACTTTAATTTGAAATACTAGTTTTATACTATATCACAGGGTGTTGTTTGCTTTTTTTTCCAGACCCCCTGAAAATTTCAGCAAATGGAAAAGAATTCAAAAGAATTCAGATTTTAAAATTTAAACAAATAGTAACAGTCAGAAAGAATATTAATATATGTTCTTTTCTCTAAGGCTATCTCTTTCGAGGCTGCACCAAATACAGTTTTGAATATGCTCTGATTTGTGGTTCCTCTAAGACTTCAGTTCATATTAGTGTCCCCCTTCATATAAAATTCAAAGATCATTCTCTAAAATACCTTGGTAGAGCCAAGGATGCCTCCTACTGAGTGGCATTCGTTTTTTAAACTCTTGGTGTAAATTAAACTATATCAAAAAACGTGTATTTGAGTTTATCTGTACTGGTGGTGTTGTATTCCCAGCAGCTGGTAGAGTTCTGTCCTCTGCACTCCTCACCTCAGACAATAACACTGATGGCAATCTTTGCAGACTAACTCCAGAATGTACTCCAAAAAGCAAAAGTTAAGCCTCAATTACTCCTCTTTGCTTGCCTAGTAAGAGCAAGGCTTAAAAAAACCCAGCTAACTAAAACCCAAAATATGATGAACACTGCCTATAATTTATGAGATGTTTATGTGCAACTGAAATCAGCCATCGAGAGAGCTTGAGTAAGTGGCTTCTTGTGAGCTTAGCACAAAAATAAAAATGACATTTAAGTGTACTTTCTCACTGTTTCCTCTATTGACTTGAAATGAAACAAATCTGTCTCTCCTCTTAGCTCATGAGTAAGGAGAGGTTTTTCTATTTTTTTAATTTTATTGAAAGACCAAAAACCAAGTTGTTTAGCAGCAGGACATTTGCATGTTCTTCTGCTCTACAATGATGCTTATGCAGTAGATGGGCAGGTTATTTTATCAGTTGTTCTGTTGTAGGTAGACGCTTTTTGCTTGACTTGCATTACTCAAAATGCGTGGCTTTTGTTCCAATTTTGTTTGTATTTTCTATTGTTTAATGGAGAACGAGAAGGAGAAGGAGAACAGTATAAAGAGATTGTATTAAGCATTGCTGGTAGGTTACAATGTACTGCACAGGACCTGTACTAAACTAGAGAGAGACTGGCGGGTGTTGAGGCTAAATCCCTGTGCTTACACCAGGCAGAGGAGGGGTTCCTGTTTCACACAGCCTTTGGTCTTACCTGACTCACCAGCCTCAGCAAGGATTTCTTTGACCATCTTAAAATATTTATGAGAGATGAAATGTCTCCATTGACCCCATCGTGTTTTCTAAGGAAGGAATTGGCTTGGTGTCATTAATTTGATAGGAATTGCCCTTTTGCTGACCTTTTACTAATGAATGTGGCTCAACTTTGCCATGGAAAGCTGGACCTGCAGGCTCCTCCCTGGGCTGGCTGAAGGATACAGGAAGTTTTGTGCCAACCAAATTGTTTTGCTTTCACTTTAGAGGAGAAGTAGCTTATTTTTGGTTTGGATTTTTTTTAAATTAATTTTTATTTTATCTTAATGGTTTATAAACCACAGGGAATTAATTATCAGAGAATGTACGGTACCTTGCCAGAACTACTGAGTATGGATTGTACTGCAGACTTGATGTTTGTACTTATATTTGAATACTTGCCTTCATTTTCCTGTATAAGGAAAAAACTTGTTTACCTGTATTACTTGATCTTGAGTGCTTATCCAATGGTTCACTATGTCCTTACTTAAAAGAAATGTTGCCTTTAATGTTATACTATAGACCAAGAAGTGTATTATTATTGCAATTTGAAAATCTATTTTGTTGTTCACTATACTTGTATCAATGTATTTATTAACATTGTATTTTATTATTGAGAAAAATCAATAAAAATCTAAGAAAATACACAGTAGCTTGCTTTCACGACTCTACAGCCCTTTTGTGTGTTTTTTCTAGTGCAGATACATCAGTATTATGTTACATGTAAAACAGTATTTACTGTATGTTCATATATGTGCTTTTCTGTAAAATCTGTCATTTTCATCAGTGCATTTTGAAGAACCATAGTGAAGTTTAGGATTAATATCCTGGGAACAATGTGGCCAGTTACATTTTTCTCCTGTTGAAAAGCAACACAGTCACCCTGCTCTGGGCAGGGAATCAAGTCATCCTTTGGGGTTATTTGGAAATAGTTGATCCAAAGTTTGTTTGAATGAGAAATCAAACTGCCATTTGAAGTGAAAGAAAGCAGGCACAGCATTAGTGCTCTGAGCACAACTGAGCAATTGAGAAAACATTTCTCAATATATCCTTATCTCAAATGATCAGGAATTCCCACTCTCTGCCTCTGTAGGCTCAGATTTTGTGTAAGACTGTCAGCCATAACTAACAGAAGTAGGGATGAAGGGTGGTAGGTCACGTTAAATTTTGGGTCCAGGTCTTTGTTGCTCTTTTACAATGCTTTTCATCTCAAGTCTTTTGTGCCACATTCAAATTTCACAAATAGTCAGTAATGATTAAACTGAGAAGTTACCAATTTCTGTCTTACTGTGGCATGTTTATGCTCATGCCTTGTTTTGTTAGGATCTTGTCTTACGTGTCTTGTGATGGCTGATTTGTAGTTCTTTAAAGAATTCAGAAACCTAAGATTTGTAATAATTTCTGGACACATCTTTTGAATTCATAATGGTTTCTTAAAAGCACACCCCTTACTTTAAAGTTTTCTATTGATCTTTTGGTATGTTAGTATTCTTAGAAAAATAGGGAAGGAAGGGAATTCACTAGCATTCAAGAAAATCTGAAAATCTCAAGTATTGATGAATTAGGTTTTCATTAACATGATGTCAAAAAAATTATCAAGCACGCATGATTCTCTTCTATTAAAGAAAACTCTTTTACCAGGGAGTTTTATGACAGCTTTCTTCAAATTTGCTTTTTTACACTACTTAAAGCATATAGTTTTCTGGGGTGGCTTTTTTTCTTAAAAATAATGAAATACAGAAGTATGCTTCCTTCAATTTTGTCCAACCAGAACAGGATTTCTTGAAATACGTAAATTATGCCATGGTAACTTAAAAAGAAAACAATTTGGATTTTGTTGAAACAAAAGCAGTATAAAGTAATGTTGTGGGCAGGGAAAGCAAGTTCTTTAAAGAAATTAGAAAATGCAAACTAGCTTGAATTCTCAAATTGCTTAAAAAATAACTTTTTAAAGCTGAAGCACGTTTCAAAGGGACTCATAGTCTCCAAAATACTGAATTTGTGATGCCTTAGAGAAGTTCAGTTACTAAAATGTCCTTGAAAAATCACAGGGCACATTTCCCCCCTTTTGCAAAAGGCACATCTGCATATGTCTTTAAATATGAATTACCTGATAATTATACAAGAGAGCAAGCCCTCTTGTGTACAATAGAGTATGGAATTTGGTGGTTCTCTTCTACTATTAGAGCCAAAAAACTCCATCTACCTGATACTGCACTTATGTGTGCAAAACAATTCATATCAACCTGCAGACTTTCTAGTGGAACGAAAAAAGTTTTCTTTTTCACATATCTAGCCATTGATCATCACAGAACATATGTAGTATTAAATGATGTAATTAAGAAAGGCCATATGAAATGTATTTCATTATTCTGAAAAGTTGTAAGGGACAGCTACTGAAGTGTAGAATAATATAGTCCCCCTTAATAGAAGTAGCCTAAATTTTATAATATTCAAAATATTAGAGAAGTAGTGCCTACTTACCACTAAAATTTGGCCTCTAAGATATCATCATTCACCTGGCTAAAAAGTGCCATGTTTCAAATAGGAAAGAAATGTATCTGGCTCCAACTTTTCTAGCTACACATAGTTTAATGCTGATATCTGCAGGTTGGAAGCCATGGGAACTTGCCCATACCGGATCTTGCCCATAATTTATCTATCTTTTTTCCCCAACAGGAATCAATCCAACTGCAGCTTTCAAGTTTTCCTAGCTTGCAAGAAGAAGATAAATCTAGTAAAGATGACTCCGAGAAAGAAAAAGAGAAGGATAAAAATAAAGATAAAAACAGTGAAAAAGGCAAGATCAGAATGTTATCAAAAGGTGAACTTAAAAATATTTGAATTATCCTAATTACCATTGGAGAAAAGATTGTATATTTTTGCAAGGATGTATTTCTTTATTTGTGTGTATGTACACAGTAATAGTGTTTTCACACGCTGAGAAAATTCAGAACCTAAAGTGTATATGTGTAAGAATGTTTTTCGAACAAATATCAGGTTAGATTTTATTTATTTTCTAATGTAAAATCGATCTTTTGAATGCTTAACTGTGTTGGTATGAACACATAAGTATATAAATATGTCTGTGATTGCATAACAAGTGTATATAGTGCATATATAGTGCATTAGTACTCTTCTATCTAGATTAATGATAATATATTGGCATGTAACTTGTGCAGTGTAGGCAGTAGAGGGTAATCCTCTTCGTTTTTGTTTCTCTTTCATGGAGAATTTATTTTAAATGCTGCACAGAAATTCATACATGACATTTAACCTGCATTGCCATCTTCTATTATCACCTACCAAGACTTCTTCAGGAAAGACGTTTCAGCTAAATTTGGCATTGCTTTTTAAAATCCTTTTATTAATCGATGGTATAAAGTTGCATTGTAATCTCCCAAAAATAATCTTTGCCTACCTGGGTGTGGATCTGCAGCCGGTGTGAATTGTCATTTGGCTTCAATGGAGTTCTCACAGTTCACGCCAACTTGAGGATGTGTGTGTACATTTGAGTCAGGAGATAATGCTGAAAAATTAATTCTGGCTACTGTCACGCATCCCTATTACCTGCCTACTCCCAGGTGTCATTGGATTTCAGGCTTTTAATGCAAATAGAGTTCCCACTGGCATGATTCCGCATTTGCTGAGTGTACAGCATTTATTAAGTGACGCAAAGAGACACTGATGAATAAAACTTTTCTTTCCTCATTTTAAAATGTTTTTTTAGTTGTTTAAAGGAAGAACTTGGCAGGATCTTGAATGGCATTGAAGGTTTTCTGTGTTATTAAATGACCAGCAATTTCTGGTCATTGATGCAATTGATGCCATGTTCTCCTTGGAGTTGTACAGAGGAACAGTGAATATCCACCTGGTGCTTCAGAATGTATATCTTTCTTGGATAAACTCCAAATTACTTTTGTTTCTTTCAGATTGTTTCTGGAAAATAGATTTTGATTTCTAGCATAGTTAATTGGAACTGTTGAAATGAAATAAATGAGTGGAGGTTGTTTGTTTTTATTTTTCAGATTGCAGTCAAGAGTATACAGATTCAACAGGCATAGATTTGCATGAGTTTCTCATTAACACATTAAAGAATAACCCCAGGTAGGTATTTCATGCATTAGAGCTGACATTCCTGAAATTGGAGCTGGCAGTCTTTGACTTCTCATAGATGTACACTGTTTTATTTGTTTTGGAGATGGTTTTGAGGGAAAATGTAAAGGAGGTAGGCTGTTAACTGAGAAAAATGGTATAAAAAGTCATCACCTATTGCTTAATTTCACTTACAGTAACATCTGCTCTTTGTCCTTACCTTCTTTTATACAGCTCTACATGGTGATTGCAATAATACATTATAACTATTGCGTTTGAAGATTTGTATATGAATGTAAAGTAGCTTTCTTCTAGCAATGCTGCACACAATTAAAATCCTGTGCTTGGTGCCAAATTTTGCTCTCAGTATTCCCATAGTTTTCATTTGGAGCTACAAGTCCATCTCATTGTTAAATTTGCCTCTAAACATCCAAGGAAAGATCTGTAACATTGTTATACATTGTGATTTTCAATGTTCATTTCAGCTGGATGTGTTAAATAGGTGCCATGTAATTCTGCAATTATTCCCAGGAGAACTGGGAATAGCTGGGTACCTAACAGCTTGCACAACCCCTTGTACAGATGATGGAAGGCCCTTCAATTGCTTTATCTGTGCAAAATGAGAAAGTTCAAAAGAACAAAGGAGTGATGGGACTCTCTCCAGCATAGAAATGTGTGGAAATATGCTGGGGACGTTTTGAACATTTTTGACAAGGGAGGGGAGGGAAAAGGAACATCTGAGACCTTCCAGTGAAAACCAGAGCATTTTGCCTGAGAAATACTGTGGCATTGCCTCCTGGGAACCATAGCTAAAAGGTGATGTTCTTCACTGTGCTCTCTAACTAGATTAGATGTGTCCAGCTTTTTTGCAGCAAATCAATGCCTTCTGGAATTCCAGTATGTCTCAGGAAAAATGTTTAAAATTTCTGTTGTTAGCAGCTCTTCTTGTAAGAGATCTGGCTTAGGTGAAAATCTCATTTTCCATCAAAAAAGGTTGAAAAAAGACTAAAGCTATCCATAGCAGTGAGAGTCTTTCTGTGCAATGCATTGATTGCAGCCTGTTGTGGCTGAAAGCACTCTCAAACCATAGCTGAGCTCATAGACGAGTGAAATCTGTATGTCAGTGAAGGTGCAGAAAAGCAGGCTTTAGTCGTTTGCAGATGATCCAGGGTAAAAAAAAAAAAAAAAGGCATGTTTGATTTTTAATCAAGATGACTGACAACACGTGCAAAATAGCCTTGCTAACATCGTTATATGAATATTTTCCTCCGATATGTCTGCTCGTAGTTGATGGTGCAAATCCTTGCATTTCTTTTTGACAGGGACAGAATGATCCTCTTGAAAATGGAACAGGAAATTATTGATTTTATTAGTGACAACAAGTAAGTGGCGTTCCACGCTTGGTTTGTTAAGTCCCGTGCGTGTGCCGCAGCGTGGGTTGTGCGAGGGACACGCTCGTATGGACCGCAGTGCTCCTGGGGGCTGTGACTGGCACGCTGCAGGAGCAGGCTTCTGTTTCCTGCCACGTGGTGGAACTGCTTGAAATAAAGTAGATGTAAATGAAAACCTTTTGCTTTTCATTGTGTTGTAATTGCACTGGCTCTGCTCATTTAGATCCAAAAATGTAATTAAAGCGTTGAGTGTGGAGGATAATCAAATATGTTATCTCATGGCTTTTCTTTTGTGCTGTGTTATTCTAATGCGTTGGAAAATAAAACTGAGCTTAGGTGGAGGGATTCTTGCTACTATGTGGTCTTTATAATAAAATATTCCTGCAGCTTTAAAATTAGAGAGTCAGAATAGCAGCAGAGGAAAAAATTATGCTGACAGGAAATAACCATTTTGTCAGTAATAGACGGAAAAAGGGGTGTTTACCAAACTAGATCTTTCCAGAATTGCCCTGCATCTGACCTTTGGGAGAAAGGCAGAAAGCTGTTGCCAGTGTCTCAGCAAATCTGTAGGATTGGTTGTGCAGGGAGCGTGAGTGTGTGTGGGGGATTGGGGGATGAGTTCCTCCCAGCACTCAGAACACTGACTAGGCACCGTGAAGCGTGAGCTTTGTTTGTCCTAGGGTTGCACATGGAAATGTACTTATTAGAAATTCTAGAATTAATTCCTTTTTTTTTTTTTCTTTCAGCCTTTCTGTAGCAAACATTTATATGTAAATGCATCACAGAGAAGTTTTCAGTGAGATTTTTGTCCGCTGAATTGTCAAATGTATTGCTGTTTTTATTTATTTATGGCTTAGAGGGAAATTTAATTATCAATGCTATTAATTTCTTTTGTTTATAGTAATCACTATAAAAAGTTCCCTCAGATGTCGTCCTATCAGAGGATGCTAGTGCACAGAGTGGCAGCTTACTTTGGAATGGATCACAATGTGGATCAGACTGGAAAATCTGTGATTATCAACAAGACCAGCAATACAAGAATGTAAGTAACAGCGCTGTTGTGTTTTTCTTTGTTCCCTTTCTCAAGACAGGAGCTGGTTTGTACCATGACTATGTGGTGTAATTTATATATACATATAAATTTTTGTTTGTTTTTGTGGCAGCAGTGAGTGCTGTTTATTGTTTTCTAGATTGGGAAGGGAGGACAGGGTTCTCCTGGTGAGGTTATCTAAGGCGATAAAGATACATGAGGAGAAATCAACCTAACTGGTTTCTTGCAATAAAGCAAGGTATCTTGGAATGTCACTTTTCCTGATTTCTTAGTGCCACCACTTTACTACAGAAGTGAGCTCTTTGCTTTGCAAGTCACCTGATACTACACAGCTACATCCCAAATAGCCCAAATGTATTTGGAAGATTGCCTCTTTCCTTGTTCTGGCTCTGCCTGCTTCAAGAATCATTTTCTGCCCAGCCTGATTATTTAGGATTTGGTTTCCCTCCACCGCCTGGTGGAGGGAAATGGTGATTCATTCCCTTTTCTTCTCCTCCCATTTTGGTTTATTCCACTTTATTTTCCCTTCAGATCTCACTGTTTGACCACAGTGTTTCTGTGAAATACAAATTCCTTCTGATGGTTCAAATGCATTGCAGAATTCCTGGCAGGTTAAACCTGTTCTGATGTAAGTCTGTGCTTCTCCATGGACTGGTTAAAGCTCTGTAAGGCAAAACTGTATCAAGCTAACCAAAACTCGATATGAGCTGCGGTGATGGATCCGTGCCTAATCACCATCACTTTTCCTGCCAAGTGCCACGTGTGTTAAACATAGCCTTCCTGTCCCTCTCTACCTATGAGCTACATAATGAAGAGGAAGTAATTACAGCTGGGTAATGAAGTTTTGGTATCTGGTATTGGAACAGGAAAGCCCCATTTGAAAATTGTGTACTTCCTGTATTCAATTAGTAGGAGAAATCTAAACATTTGTTTTATTTATATATCCAGTAGCTAGGTGATTTGTTTATATCCAGTTGCAGAGAGCATTTTCTAATGTTGTTAGCTTCTCCTGTAGAAGGGTGGAAGGACTTGGGAATGGTGCTGTGCAGGGCTGGGAGTTGGATTCAGTGATCCACATGAGTCCTTTCCAACTCAGCTTATTCTGATTCTGTCACTACCAAATTCTTCAAGATCAATACACATTGGTATTTGCTATTTCACTGAGCCCTGAAAGTCTTCTATCTGAAATTTAAGATAATGGGCAGTTTATTTTAGATCCTTTTCTTGGGCTGTCCCTGAGATACTTGGATATCTGTGAAACAGCACTTGGGCATTAATGTTTTTAAAGGTTTGAGTAGGGCATGCACTCACAGTTTGATTTTCAGAAGTCAAGAGAATTACAGTAGCTCAATAAAACACCCAGGCTGCAAAGGCTTAGCCTCAGGGTCTGATAATACCTGCCCCCTACAAGGGCTTTGAGTAAGAAAAAGTTTGATATGCAGCAATCTGGTGTTCAGTTTTGAGCTGAAAATGAGTCCCCTCTTAAACAGAACACAATCAATCATATTTGAATGCTCTTTAGGCATTCCTCTCTCTTTTACAGTGCTCCCTTTTCCCTTCACATCTATGTCAATGGTGTAGTGCACCAACTGCTACAGACCTTTCCTTGCAGCATTGCCTTCTCCTGGTTGACTTGGTAATGGAATAACACTAACACATTAATATCTGTAAATGCCTTGCTCTGTTGTGTGGCTTTCATCTCACAGATGGGTAGCACTGGAAGCACTGTTGGAAATGCTTACATGGTGCTTCTGGAGAGGACACTGAAGCCTTCTTCAACAGTCGGCGCTTTATCTGAGTGCTCTGGTGAAGCTGTGGCTTCATGCATGGTGGGAGGGAGCAAGCAAGGCCATTTGCTAGGTATGAACTGCCCTTCTTGCAAGCTCAGCAGGCAGGATCTCGTAGGGATATAAGAGATCAAATGGCCTTTTCAGCTGGTGCTCTTGCAGACTGGAGGTGAGGCTGTTGAAGATTGGTGCTGACACCATTCCTGTCTAGATATTCCAGAAATAAACATAAGGTTTTGCCCCTCTGTTGGCTGTAAGTACAGCTGTTTTGCAAGCACCACACAAGCCACAAGCTGCTGCTTTCTTCCCTCTTCAGTAATTTGGTGGTAGGTAACTGGATTATGTGAAGCCTGTATTGCCTTGTGGTTCTTCCAGTGTGTTATTT
The DNA here is from genome assembly GCF_028551555.1 of Melozone crissalis. Classification (NCBI taxonomy): domain Eukaryota; kingdom Metazoa; phylum Chordata; class Aves; order Passeriformes; family Passerellidae; genus Melozone; species Melozone crissalis. The sequence continues at coordinate 49,281,258 of NW_026535794.1, read as the reverse complement.
ACATTATTTTGATATTACCGTAAAATAAAGCTTTTGTGAAGTGGCTGCTTCTTTTCATAACTGGAGGAGATGGCATGTTTTTTTAAAAACGTCCCTGGCTCTGACAGAAAATAGTTTGTTATTATCTGGCATGAATAAGGGCTGATGAGATTTTATTATCCTCAGCAAATATTGTGTAAGTTCCACATCTGAAAGCGTCTAATGTGATTTCATATGTTCTGCATTTCACTGCTCTCAGAGGAGACAGTTTTGTGCAGTTTCAAATCAACACCAAATACTGGGAATGTGTTGACTCTATTAATTACTACTTGGACAGTATCCAGACTACCGGAGAATCTGAAGAGCGTCTGAAACGCTGTTCAACGTGGTTATGTTGTGCTGTAAGCCTGAGCCTTGATGGCTTCATGTGAATTTATGGAGAGGCCCCACAGACAGATGCTCTGAAGATTTGCATTTGGGCAATAAATTATCTCTTTATGGCATGTTGTTACCAAACTATTTTAGCTACTGCTGTGGAGAGAGAAGAATATTCTTGCATACTCAGGAATTCATAAATTCTGCACTGGCTGTGACTTCTGGGTACGTGTGCTTGTTTCAGAGGAGCATATGACTCTGCAGTGTCGCCCTGTGGGCTTGAATAAGCACCTTGTGTTTATTTCTTTGGCTGAGTGAGGGTTCATGTCACATCTCTGCTCCCACTTGCAGGTGATGAGTTCTTCCCTGGTTGCAGGTGATGAGTTCTTCCCTGGCCCCTGGCAGTGAGGTGCAATATTCCTGCTCAGCAGAGACCTCCCATGCTCACTGCCTGCAGGTGCTTGGAGCTGCTAGTGTCAAAAGAGTTAATGGTTTTGAGATGAAAGAGCTGGTTGGAAAACTCTGGTATCGGTGTTCCTTATGGGTGCCTTGGAAAGGAGTAGTGTGTGTCAGTCAGGGGATGAGCATATGAATGAAGCAGATCAGGGCATTTCCTGGCTTTCATCAATTGGCTGTCCTAGGGCAATGTGGATCCACTTTTATGTACCTATGCCTGTAAAGTGCCTACTTTACAGAGGTTTGGAATATGAGAAAGTGTTTATTGAAGAAGTCATAGCTGGAGGGAGGGCTGCGACTTCTCCTGTTCATCCGTGCTGCTTTAAAAAGAGGGGGAAAAAAAGATGGTAAAAATTCATTAGGATCTGAATCTCTGGGAGTGCAATCCTGCAGCTTTCATGAACTCTCGGTGAAGTCTCTCTTAAAAATGCAGTCAGACAATAATGACAATTTTTCAGGCTGAAGAGTATTTATAATGAAGAGCTTACTCTAAGAATCTAAGATGCCTTTTTTTTTCTTTAATTTTATTGGATGTGAATGAAGCCTGCTGTTTTCAGTGCTTTTTTTTTAAGAAATGAAATTTTAAAAGACAATGAGGACCTCAACCACCTATGTGTTTATTGACCTTAATAAAGTTAAGTCTCTGTATTCTAGCTTTCATTAGAGAATAGTGGATTTTCAAAACCAATTTTCCTTTCATATGAAGTGCTTACAAAGTCCTGCCTAACTAAATCAACCAATTTTTGAAATCTTATTCTCAGCAGTATATATGAGAAAAATTGATTAGAAAATCAAGGAGGATTTTGTTGTTATACTGTTTCCATAGTCAAAGAACTCAAATACTACTTAAAATGGGAAGTCTGCCTTGCTCAGTATGGAACTGCTCTTGTGTCACCATTCTAATGTATATTTGTCTGTCATCTGTGTCTGCCTGTCATCTATCTAAAGATACACAGAAATGTATGGGGAACTTAAGAAAGTGAAATTTGATATAAAGAGAAGTTTGGAATTGAGGCAATATGTTAGGGCATCCCTTTTTGGGGGCAAAAAATGTGTACGTGCCACCTTCTGTTCTGCATACTCCTCGTAATTCCTATCAAACAACTGGAAGTACTTCATGGTTTTTTGCAGACCCATTCATATTGTGAACTGTATTAGTTCAATCAGATTCATTGATTTGATTATCTGTAGTTAGGTGGAGAAATGTAGGGGAAACATGTTTGGTGTGCTTGGTAAATTGAAAGGGTTTTCATTTGGTTGAGATCATCAGCCATGTGACAAGCATGTCTGTACCACAGCCCACACATGCATTCATGTACTTGTTTTATAGACATGTGAGTGGCAGGGCCCATCAGAATCGAGAAGGTGGGATGCTTATGATATGTAATGCTGTGTTTAGACATTTTCATATATTCTGAGGGTGTTTATAGCTATTGTGAACTTCATACTGATGCTCACATCCTCAGTTCTGACTATTTTGTTTTTCAGGAGTATTGTGAGTTATAATCCTTGTGATGCATGGGTTTTTTCCTACTCTGTTAATATTATGCTGGCTTAGTTGGGCTGTGTTTTGTTGCCTTTGAGATGCTTCAAAAACTTGAAGCAATATTAAGCTGTTTTGTGCATTACAGGGGTTCCTTATAATCTAGAAATGAACTATATCAGCAAAAGGACACACAATGTTCAAGTTGTACTTTGAATAACCTGCAAGGCTTTTGTAGTTTGGCATACAATCTACATTATTCTGCCTCCTCTGTGTAAGAGGGGTTTGAATCAAAAGCAAAAAAGAAAAGTTCTTGTTTGGTTTGTATTGTGTATTCACTGAATGATTTTGCTGTAGATAACATCTATATTATTAGAGGTGCACTGTAACAATTTCACTGTCTTCAGAGTCTGAACTTTTGTACAGGATCCTACAGGCATGTCAGTAAAATGGCATTCACTGAACATGGCAATTTCAATGCAGAATTGATTCTAGAATTTCTTTTACCCGAGGCTGAAGTGCCAGGAAGACTTCCTTGAGATACCAAGTGTTAAAGCCTTTGGAGCATGCAGAAAACTATGTCTTTCCCCTTGACTGAGTAAGGTATTCAGTGTAAATTACTTTAATTTCTTTCTAAGCTATTGTTTGGATGGGATATTTTAGCAATATGGGAGTAGTGACAAATGTATACCTGAAAGCGAATACCTTTTTTGTGAAGTCTCAGTCAAAGCAGTTTGATGTTTGCCAGAGCATTTGAAGAACAGTTTTGTTACCCTCCCTATTGTAAACCAGAAGAGTTATCTTGCAAATGGTTTGCTTAAATCCCATTTGCATTTAAGCACCTTATGCTATTCTTAATTATCATATATGTACTGAGAGGAATGATCTCATGAGAGCAGAATTGCTTTTATGAGCCACATGATGCATGAAAACATACATGAACACCCTTATTTCTGGTTTCATTATTTTCATTGGAGTCTGGCATTGCATTTTTTTTTTTTCTTAAAGGGGCTATGGAGTCAGAGGACCTTGTTTTCCTGTTGTACTTACCTCTTTTCCATCTTTGCTGCAGAACGGTTACTCCTTGACTATTAAGAAATAAACAGAAACTGGAGATATCCAGATGTCCCCTCTGGTTTACAATTTCTGTTGCTCAGTCAGTATTACGATGTTCTCTGCTACAAATGTGTAGAGAAATAAAAGGGTGCACAGTAGATGTATGCAACTAAAACAAAGAAACTGTAGCTGAGGAATAACACTGTAATTGGCTGACACATTTTGGATTAAGATGAACTAATATGTAATGTGACTAATAATTCAGTGAGAGCATCAATAAAAGAATAATGTATAATAAAAACTTCATTATGCAGCTACACTGTAACATGTGTAGCATTTAAGTAACAGATCACATTGGTTTTCATAGATTTGAGGGTTTTTTAATACAAAAATAATCAGTTTACTGCATTCAGAGATGCAATTATTAATATGATTAGAAAAAAATGTTTATTTTGTTAATGATAGTTGAATTAGCCTTTTATTTTCAGCCTTTTATTTTCAGCAAGCATTCTGTCATTTGAGTCATATTTCTCTTTTGCATGAAAGATACAGATGAAAAAAACATAGATACGTAGAACACTTGAAGTTGAGTTGAATTTGACCCTTAAAAACTGCCTTCATTCTTTCTTCAGTGTAAACTGTATACTGGACCCATAAGAATTTAGTTATTCTGTAAATGAGATGTTAGGGTTAATGAACCAGTTCTAATAGCCTCCATATTAAATTTTCATCTAATGTAATTTATTAAAACTAAATTGTTTATAATGAAGGTGGACATGTGCTTTTTACAGCTGTTCTATGCTGTGATGAAACACTGGTCAAGTGTTAATCAGAAGATATCTGTGGTATATTTTATTCTATTTTTTTTTCTTTTTAACCTTTTTAATCCACTCTACTTAATAGTGTAAGTTTTATTAAACCTAGAAGGTTACTGTCACCTGCTTTGTGTGGGTAGATGGAAGGTTGCCCAGGAAGGGAGTGCTATGGAATAGCAAGTAGGTAATTTGGTTGAAGGAAGCTCATTCTTGCATGAGTAATTAATCCTTATGCTCCTTCACGCTGTAGTAAGAAAGTGCTCATTAATCAAGATGCTGTTTGGTCACTTATACTTTCATATCACCGGGGAGAGATCTGGAAATCTGAGATGACCCCTGTGCTTTCCTCAGAGGTAACAGTGCATCCATAGTAGGTGAAGTAATGGTTTTATGTCTGAGCATTTCAGAAATAAGGTGTTGAAATTTGAGCAAGTAAATTTTAGAGGTGGTTTAGATTGGTTATTTAATTGCCTGTTGCAATATTCTGTAGACTGCAACATTTTTTTTAACACAGGAAATAGGACTCATAGAAATGTAAAAAGTATTACGAGTTTAGAGAAGTCTTTGTCCATTGTTTCAGCTTGCTGTTTCCAGGATAGCCTTGTGAGGCTGTCTCTGACAGTTTATTAGAAACAGGCCCTCTTCTTCAGGCCAGTGATTGTTCAGAGTATGCCTTCTGATCCATGAGTCTTCCTGCTAGAGTTGGCAAAAATGTTCGTGGCATGAAGCAGAAGTCAGAACAAGAATTTGTTATGGTATTAATGTGCATTTGTGAGGCATTTCCAGAGGACTGATAGTTTCTTTGTTAGCCTGCTGGTTTTTGGTGAACCATCTTCAAATCTTCAGCAGTCTTCAAATCTTGATTTTTGCTTCCTTTTTGTCTCTCTCTTACGTGTTAATTTTTGAACTTCTGAAATAGAAAAGTGTAATTTTAAATAGATCACAGCAGTTATGCAACACTGTAATTTTCAGCCACTTACAGAATATGCCACATCCTTAAAATCAGATATTAATGAATTCCATAATAAACTGTGCTACCACTTTTTGAGCCTCTATTAGCTGGAAATAAATTGGCACTGTGCAAGATGTTCAGTCTCAATAGACACCCTGAATATCAAGAATTAAATCCAACAAGGGAGAAAGCAGCAGAAGCCCGTCCCTCAGTAAAGAAATAATCTTAGTTTGATCACAGGAGGACAGCAGAGCATTTTGAAGCTCCTAAAATGGTCTCTGCCTGAGAGAGGACGTTGTACTTCTGCCCTGTCTATCAGAAGAGCTGGTATTTGCATGTTCCCTTGGCCTGCAGGCTTTCTCCCCTGTGTTCAAAGCCTGTGTTCTGGCCCAAGGATACTGGGCAAAATATTGAAGTTTGCACTCCAGCAGATGCTCAGGGAGCCAAGTACTGTTTTTGCATCCATATCTTAAAACAGGATGATTTTCTGGGAATAAGTTTTAGGAAAGCTTGTGAGGGTCATGAACTGTGCAGTGATACCTCAACATTAGATTGGGGATTTTAAGTACTGTATCTTTGAAATCCCTCAGGATCTGGTCCCCTGCTTGGTCCACACCCAGCATAATTTGGCATGAAAAAGATTTCTGCTGCATCTTGATGGATGGGCAAAGGTGACATCATAAAACCTCATAGTCACTGAAGGAAAAATGCTTCCATGAAGCATTCCTGCCTCTTTTTTTCAGTCCTTCCAGACTTATTAGCAACCCCAATTAGAGGGGAAAAATGCTTGTGAAAATAACTTGTGATTTTCTACATCCCTGTTTAATAATTGCTGAACATGTTTAGAGGCCAGCTGCTGTTCTGAAAAAATTATAAAGAATATATGGTCTTATTCTGGGAAAGTACAGCATTTGGATTTTGTAGATTCCCCCCTTCTTTCCACAGAGAAGGCAGCACCTTGAAGAACCATCTTGTACAGGATTGATTTTTCTTTTATAGCTTTTTATGTGCTTTTACCATCATAACAGAAGTTCTTAGTGACTCATATGATAAAAGCAGCAATCTGTTAATGAGGCATTTACCTTCAAATGCTTGCAATGCCATCTTGAGTGGTTTTAAGTATTAAGTTGTGATAATATAACTGCACTGTACTTTAACAATTATCTATATTTAAATTCCCATTCTAGCTTTTTGAAACCATGTTTTAGCATCCATCAGACCCTAAACACATGAAACGTATTTGAAGGGTGCAATTTCAGGCCCTCGTTCTTGAAAAATGTTGTTCTGATAGAATTTAATCCACTAATTTAAACTGATGGGCTGGAATTCTGCCTTTTTCACTAAGTTGGGTGATGAACCTTTTGACAGTGATTATATTTGCTTCCATGGTCTGTGAATTCTCTAACTCTCAGATTATGTTCCTGTGCCTCCATGATCAAAACAGGCATTTGTACTGCAGATAGAATAAGGTTTTGCCCCTCAGGGTGCAAAGCAAAGAGACAGTAATGCTTGCATAGTTTTACTACGGTGGTAGTGCAGAACCCTAGGAGAGCCTTCAGCCTAAAACCAAAAAAACACACAGCAGGCAGATATAGTAGATATTCACAAACTAGCACAGCAGGGAAGGTCACCATACTGTGTCACAGCATGCCTTCAAAATAGAGGCCAGTGTGATGTTGGACTGAGCAATCCATTTAATTAAAGACAAGTGTAAATAACAGGAAAACACTGTTGAACCATCAGAGCACCTGCATAAGAGTTCCCCAAATCTTCATAACTTCTTTGAATCCTGTCTGCAGCAGTGACTCTCTCCAGCTCTTGCTGCTCTGTGGCTTTCCTCATGGCATCCTTCTGTAAGATCCTTTTGGTCAGTTTTGCATTTTGTTTGCCAGATGGTGATTCTGAGAGTACCCCAGGTGGTGTTTTCCCCATTCCTAGCCCCATTCCCCTATTTTTTGGTTTTTGTTGCCATTCATTCAGGAGAGGAATATTAACCTCCTGCCCCATGTAATATGCATTAAATTAACATTGCATTGCAAATACAAAGTTCAATTTTTTTGGGCTCCTGCCCATCTCAGTGATCTCCCCTTTTGAACTTGCATTCCTGTGTGGAGTTCTTTCAGACAGCTGCCTGGCTATTACCTGTGAGGCTTTTGCAGATGACATACACTAAGTGCTTGCTAGATTTTTTAACTGCATCAGGCACTGTAATGGCAAACACATCTTTTCCACACATGGTGAGGCTGCTGCTTCTTTTGAAAGGCATCTTGCAACAGCCTGTGTGCTGTGGGGCTGTCAGAAACATATGCCTCATAATAAAGATTTATGTGCTGTATAGAAGTCAGCCCTGACAATACCAGACTGTTTGTGAGCTGTGCTGATGCAGTGACTAAGCCTTCAGAATTGTAACATTCAAAGCTCTTGCTTGTCTCTTTCCATTTGTCCTTTTGGTGTGGAGTCTGTGCTTCCTGACTCTTAGACAGTTATTTCAGAGCTAATTAAATTATTTTAAATGAGTGCAGGCTTTTTTTTCCCCCTAGTATTTCATTTCTTATCTCCTGTGCAAATAGAGGTCTATGAAACTACATTAGTTTGCTTGGCAGACTCAAGGAAATGCCCTGCTACTTCCTTAGTCTGTGTATCATAATAGCTATTACCATTCTGCAATATGTTATTAAAATCTGCAATTTGATTAAATAGTGAATACCTGGTTAAGGTAGTTAGAGCTTGGGGTTTTTTCATTACCACTTACAAGGGCTGACTCAGAATCAAAAGCATTAAATGAGCATGTAATGAGGAATTCTCCTTAAAGAGTCCGTGTGAAAAATATGCTTGAGGGATGAACTCTGTTTTCTGTCATCCAGAGATAAATTGAGAGGAACTCTTCTACTGAAGTGAATGGAAGTAGCTCACATTAAAATCACCATAATGATAGAAGAGTAAAAAAATCATCTAAAGCCATCAAAATCTTCTTTTATTTTCCTTCCTGAAACACATAAATACTTTGCTGCTTACTCCAGCTTTACCATTTCCAAAATACAAATTTAATTGTAAGGAATGAGTCCAGAAAAGGACCTTTGGGGCCCTGCTTAAGTAAGGACTGCCCACAGCTTTTAAGGAACTATAACATCAGAAAGGAAAACGGCCAACTTATAAAAGAAAGAACAGACACAAAAACCATCCAAAAGGTACTGATGGAGGTTTGCTCTGCTATGGACTTTTTTACTGTATAACTGATTAAGTGTTTCACAAAATGACAGCATGGTTAAGGATGGAAGGATTCTGGAGGTCCTCTTGTCCAATTCCTGGTCAAGCAGCACTGCCTGGACCAGTTGCCCGTGACGATGTCCGGGACCATGCCTAGAATGGAGACTCCACCCCCTGTCTGGGCAGCCTGTGACAGTGTTTGGTCACCCTCACAATGAAACAATTCCAAGCACAGAAATAAGAAACTTATCTTGAAATGGCCATTACAGTATTCTGCCAACACAAAAGTGAGGCTGAAAGATTTGGCATGATCAAGATTTGGCTGCCTGGGAAGGAGCACAGTCACAAGAAAGGGGGACACAGTACTGCCATGAGATTCTACCTGCCTACTCCCCCCAGGTCTGGACCTGATATTGCACACAAGTGTGTACAAGTGCTCCTGAGCCAGGGAAAAACACTGGGTAGTAGGGTTAATGATGCCTATTACATATTGTGTCTGGCCTTGGGTTAAACTGATCACTTGACAAAAAGTAATCTCTTTTTACTGTGGGGGAAAAAAAATAGAGATTAGGAAACAGTCTAAGGTGGTGGGAGCAGATTTTGCAGAAGTTTACAGATGTTCAGAGAGTTTTGGGAAGCTTTTAATAGTGAAATGTTTGGGTGCTGCAGGACACCTACTGAAGCTGGCTACCTGGAGATGTGCTGGTGGCACCTACCTGAATGTCATGGTGCTACCTTTCTGGGCAGGATGGGGAGGAGAGGCTGTCTTGGCTGCTCAAAGGGCCTGTGCTTTCTGCCAGATCTGGGAGTGACAAGGGGACTGTGCAGCTCTCTGAGGATTCACTAAGTTACTCTCAGGTCCAGTCTCTGTTAAACATTTGTAGTGCCTGATCAAAAGCTTTACAGGGAAGGAAGAAATAGTTCTGCATTTTGTTCAGAACCACATTGCCAGAAAGGTGACTAAGCTACCTGACAACTGTTAGGAGATATGAAATGAGTTCATATGTAGTTGTGGTCTTGTGAAGTTGCATTTTCAGGGCACAGATGTTTTGCTTCCACCCATATCGTCAAGTAATAAAAATTTGAATGATCAAAAGGTTATATTAAAGAAAAGCAAAACAAAGGAAAAAACACACCAGACTTTACATATTTTTAGCCTGTGTGCTTTCCCTCTCCCTTTATGTTGGTTTCTGAGCCTTTAAGGTATAACTGGGTCATACTTTTTGGCTTTCTCAGTAGAGTCCTCAAATTACAAAAATCCCATTGATTTAAAAGGTACTTCTTCCTTAAACTTCTTTTTCTGGAGTACTAGTAGGCTTTGAGATTCTCAAGTGGTACATGAATTCCATGGGGGGTAAATTAAGTACTGAAAGGGCTAAATGAAATCCTGTCTTACAGGTAGAAAGCACTGCTTGTAGGTAAATATTTACTATCTTTTGTCCTGCACATGGCTCTTACCAAGTAGATGGATGTACTGTTATCCATGGCCAGCCCACCTGTATAGTACAGGTATTGTAGGTTGTTTTGTTACGTGACTTTGAATTTTTTTTTTAAGATCCCTAAACAGTGATGAGTAGTTGAGTTAGTGATGATGCCTTCTGAAGTTCTCAATGTCTCTTCAAAAAGGCTGTGCAGGCCCCATTTTTAAAATTACACATTGGTTTGTTTTTTTTTTTTAGGACTTGATGACAATATTTAGGTATCCAGTGTGGTAATAGTGAAGAAGTTCCTGATTTTTTATGGGTTTGTAGTAATAATAATAATTGTAAACCTTGCTTTGATGACAGCAAGAACTTAGTTCATGCCATGCTAAAAATAATCTTGATAAATTCACTCCCTTAAATGCATGAACACAATCTGATAAATTGTGCTGACTACTAGTGGCAGTATCAGCAAAAAAAGCTCAGAAGAGTAAATATGATTGTTATTAATTTAAGACTCACATTAATTCGCTTCATCTGCTGTATTATTGTAATTATATACTGTATGACACTACACTACATCTTACACAAAATTGTGCATTATTTTCCTTGTTTTTAAGCAGTTGATTCCCCTGCAAATTCATAAACTAATGTAACAGATTTCCCCAGAATAACCACAATGTCTTTGGTTCCTTACAGCAAATGCATTATGCTGTTACAGGGAACCTTATAGCTGGGAATGTGGAATTTACACTGGCTTCCATCCATGGAACAGACCAAAACCATTTCAGTCAACCTGTTCTCCACCCAAGTGATTCAGAACATTTGGTTTCACTTACTGGTTTTAAACATTGTTTGCCATCTGTATCCTACTAATAATTTATTTGTACAATAGATGTTGAAAAAGAAAATGCAGTAGCCAGTATTAAAGAGAAAAACAGCCACATGTGTGAATATCTTCTTTAAAATAGTCTACATTTCTTTCTGCTGATGATTTTTGGTGTTTGAGGGAGGCCTGAAGACACTTGCTAGGGGGGGATATTCTAGATCTCACATGACAGTCTTCCCTCAGGCTTTGCATCCCTATGAACTGTGCTGTTGTATTTGCTGGGAATGCCCGACAAAGGCAGGAATGATGAATCTGACTCCATGTCCTCAGAAGCCCAATTTATTACTTTATAATATTATATTATATATTAAAGAATACTATACTAAACTAAAGAATACAGAAAGGATACTTCCTAAATGCTAAAAAGATAATAATGAAAACTCATTACTCTGTCCAGAGTCTCGACACAGCTTGGCCCTGATTGGCTAAAGAGCCAAAACAAGTCACACCAGAATCCAATGAAACAATCACCTGTGTGGGTAAACAATCTCCAAACACATTCCGCATCAGCAAACAGAGGAGAAGCAAATGAGATAAGAATCGTTTTCCTTTTCTCTGAGCCTTCTCAGCTTCCCAGGAGGAAAATCCTGGGTGAAGAGATTTTTGCAGAGAATGTGAATGCTACACTGAGCAGGTCATGCTCTTTGTGACCTTGCTGGCAGCAGTGGTGCAGAGCTTCAGAAGTGGCTGAGAGGGGTGGACGTTCTCATGGTGCAGAAGGTACCCTGGTGCTCCAGAGTGTTCTGCACAGTTCCAGAGTCTCTCTGCTCATGCAAATTTCTTTTCATGACTGGAGATTCATCACCTACTAGACTTGCAGATTAATTTTATTAACAGGCACCTGCTGAATCATTAATTTTGACTTGTGGTTTGATCATATATTTTTCTCTTATGAGAAACAGAAACATTTTATAAACAGTAAATGACGTGAAAATGGGATTTAAAATTTCAAATAGTGCTATGAAATATGAAAAGAATGTTATCGCTTAAATATGTTAGTAATTGGAGGAGACATTTTTTTCAAAATCTTTTCAAGCTTTTTTTTTCTGATTTTTTTTCTAATGACTTTTCCCCTGAATTTTAAAATCTAATTAATTTCTTATTCTTTGCAAATGGTTTATTAGATATTCAGTTGATAGTTTACAGCTCTAAATTTTATACTGATGGTACAACTGCAGAAATTTTGTTTGTGCTTCAGGATGTAAAAACAAAAAAATAACGATTCTCAGATAGTCCTGTGAAAGCAAAATATATGAGTGAAGGAATCTTCATTTCTGGCTGCACAGGCATAGTGCTTATTAATGGGAGCAAAGGGAGAACAACCCACCTAGCAATCCACTAATGGGGCATTGTAGCCTTTCTGTTTATGAGGAAACATAATGAATGACTCATTAGATTATGAAACTACTATGCAGAGAGCCATGGTCCTCTGGGCTTTTCCTAAATAAGGCTAGTAGGGCAACCAGAGGATCTAGTGACTTGGGCCCTATAGCTATGGATGGTGGTCAGAGGTTTCTTGATTTGTCAAAATCTGTGGAAATTGGGATTTGTTGCTTTGCGTGTTTTGTTGCTTTGTCACAAAAACGGCAAATTGTGGGCAGATGTGGAAGTGCTCAAAATTCATAAAGAAAGAGAGGCAGGATAGCTGGTGTGCCTTACTATTGAATTTCTTACATTTTATTACAACTGTTTCCTGTATATCTGACAATGAATTGTTATGGACTGCAATTATGGCGTGAATGTGTGCTGTATTTTGATTTGAAATCCATAACACTGTAACAGCAAAATGGTTGCTGATTTATGCTTCTGGTTTAATTTTCTGTTTTGAAATAAGATGAAGATGAGAGGTTTTTTTAAAGGTTGTAGAGGACTCTTATTTGCAAAAGCACTTACTACTTTAAATTCTGCCTTTTGATTTCTTCACCATTGCTTGTGTTGATGTCAGCAGAAGCTTCATGTCTTGTTTGTGTGGATATCTAGACATGAGCATCCCCTTCCACCACTGCAGTTGGCAGCTCTTTCAGCATTGAGCACAAGGCTTGTGTTCCCTGACAAATCTCATGGTGTATTGCTGCTTTTAAAACACAGTTTGTGCAGTTATAGCCACTCAGGTGATGGCAACATAGGAATGTGAGCTCAGTTCTTGAGACCATTGGTGACCCTCTTGATGGGGTTGGGCTTAAGACTCTGCAGATTTAAACACTGCAGGCTTGAAACAGGCTTAAACACCACTCTGGGAATGGTGCAGGCTGGAGGAGCTACGAAGCATTCCCTGTGACCACAAAAGTTGCTTCTTAAAGTTCTCTTTTTGCACAAGATGGGGTGATATCAGATACTGCTTTTTGCACAGGGTGAGAACATGGAATGGCATCATAATATCTTATAAACCTGAAAACATTGAGCCAAAACTCTGATGTTTGACTTTGTAAATAAATAACTAAATGAGTTTAAATCGGTGAACTAATTGATGCTCTATGATTGTTCTGGAGTATTCTTCCCACTTAGTGGTGATGAGATAAAATTTTGTTTAAGCAAAATATCATCAGTCACTCCCTTTACTGGTTTTGCTTACCAGGAATGAGGAAACTCTTGGTTTTGATTTTGTGTTTTTTAAGATTCCTACCAGTTTTTTCCTTGCTTTTCAAGATGGATAGACCTTACTAAGCGGCAGTGTTGCCAGAGATCCCAGCTACTGAAGGAAGCAAATTAACATACAGTATGGTAATTTGTTTTCCCTGTCCTTCAGTCACAGTGAGGAGAGTCTAAATATTTCAGTGACTGAGACTTTGGATTCCCATTCCTTGCTACACAACAACAACAAAAGCTATTTATAGCAATAACAGTTAGCAGCGATACAGCAGCCTCAGACAGCTATAGGCAGCATCTTACAAATGTTAACTGCTTTTGCACTGAATGCCTCTGTGAAAACAAAGAGCACTGAGAAATAAAGATCAAAGCAAAACCAAAAGAAAGATTTTTTTATTGCTATGTTTTACTTTGCTGGCAGACCAGAGCAAAGGTTTTCTGAACATTTAAAAGATGAAAAAGGTGAAGAATCCCAGAAGCGATTTATCTTGAAGCGAGATAACTCTAGTATTGATAAAGAAGACAATCAGGTTGGTTCTCGGTTCGAGAGTTGCTGAAATTTGTTCTGTTTTTGAAGGTGGGCTGACTGATGTTATTGTTGTTCTTTTGTTGTTGCTCTCCTCCTCCCCTGCCCTGCTGCCCCTCCCCGCCTCCTCTGGCACACGAACCACCGTGGGTGGCTCCGAGCCCCAGCGTGGCCGCTTCAGCCGTGGCACTGTGTGGGTCTGCATGGGTGGTTTGCTTGGCGCAGGGCTTGCTGCATGCCCACGGTGGGGGGGGAATGCCAGGGGCTCTGGGCTGCGTGGGAGGCTGTGTCAGTCGCATTCCTCAATGTCTGGCCTAACTATGGCAGTTGTTACGCTCCCTGTAGCTTCCTTCTTCCGTTGTACCCGTTCAGAGTTGGATTTCAGTGTGGACCAGTGATGAACTGATGTAGCCCAAAAAGGAGAGAGGGAAAAAAAAGTGTAAAAAAAAAAAAAAAGCCCCAAAGATGTGATGGTGAGGCCAGGTTGATTTTTTTTTTTTTTTTAAACCATCCTAAATTACATTTTGACCAAAAATAAATTAGGTCAGTCTTTTACTTCCCTTCCTCCTCCTGTGCCCTCACCACCTTTTACTGTCTTTGTAATTTACTTGCTTGTGCATGTACTGTGGCAGACGTTCCCCCCTGTGTTGCCTGTGCCATAACACTACCTTAACTTAGGTGAGCTTGATGAGTAGGGGAGTGCCAGGGAAATGTGTGTGTTTGTGCTGCCTTTAAAAGCGGGTGTTGTGCTGTTTCAATCCAGTGCAAGCTGTGTATGTGTAATAGATTAACAACAACAAAAAAAAATCTATCTGAAATGGTTCTGATGTGATTTGATTTTATGAGAAAATTCTCACAGGTAAGAGGACAGCATATGTTTCTTTGCTAGGGCTACGTTTGCGGAGGAACCAACCAGTGATTCTCTTGTTGCCACTTCCCTTCATGTTTTCAGTAAAGCACCATTTTTTTTTCCTTCCTTTTTTCACCCTTTTTTCCTTGACTTTTAGTTGTACATGGCAGCCTTTCCAGTTGTGCTGCATACAAGCTGGCTTTGAAAACAAACCCCAGGCAATTTCAGGGTGTGGTGACTGTGGGGATCACTCAAAGGAAAACAGCCTGACCTTATCCCACCTGGTGCTGGGATGCAGGGGGAGAAGGACCAGTCCTTGAAACTCATTTGTCAGTGAAGCATTTCCTGCTGGGGCTCATCTCCTCTCCTCCTTCCCATGGCACAGCCATTTCCCACACTGTGGTTTACCAAGAAGCAAAAATGGCCCTTCCTTTTCCAGCCAGACTTCAGTAGAGGGTTCCATACAGTGTGAAAATGGTTAAAACTGTTGTGCCGAATATCTGGGACTTCTCCTTGCACACACAGACTTTGTGGGTTTCTTCTAGGGTTTACAGTTCAGCTCCAGCAGCCTAGTTACCCTCTTTCTTCCTTGATTTCTTAGGTAGCCCACCACTGCCTGCCCTCCTGCTCCTCACAGCTGGTAGGAGAACCAAGAAATGTTAGCAGTTGAGAACAATGGCACTTAGACCTGGGGTGAGGACACCCAATTTTAGGATGGTGGGTCCACAAAAGCTGTGCAGAAAGCCTTGTTTTGGCCACCTGCTCGATGAACCCATGTGCAGTATCTAACTGGAAATCCTTGAGAGCCAGTCTCACAGGGTTCTTTGTGCAGGAACGACAGCTATCATTTTCGTGCTTCATTTGTTTAAGTGAACATTCATTATTCTCAGCTGACAGTTACTTAATGGCAGTTTTTAACAGCTCAACTTATATAACCCTCCTGGTTTTCTTTCTGCTCAGCAAAACAGAATTCTTCCATTTAGAGATGACAGACGAAGTAAATCAATTGAAGAGAGAGAAGAGGAGTATCAGAGAGTGAGGGAGAGAATATTTGCACAAGATGTGAGTAGTTATTTTAATTGCCTCTTTAGTGCCATACCTTCGCCGGTAGTCAGACAGTTTTGCCCCCCTCCTACAACAACACTGCAGCTGGGCTTGCCCTGTGGGGCTGGAGGTGACAGGGAAAGCAGATTGGCTCAGAGGGTCTCGGAGGAGCTTTAGAGGTGTGGAGGTTGGCTGCTGCAGGGTGAGGTGATGAGAGTTGCAGGGAGAAGGGTAGAGGAGAGATCAGGCCCAGCATGTTGTCTGGGGAGTGCCTGTCCTGTTTCTTTGAATGTTCATGTTCACCTGGCCTAGGTTTATTTCCTTTTTCCTTCTGCTAGCCAAAGAGCAGTGATTTAAGTGGACACTCTCAATAATTTCAAATGGCTGTGTTATTTTATATTTCTTTCAAAGTGGATCAAATCTTTATAAGTGTCCTTCTGCAGAGACTCCCCATGGGTTTTGGTTTTTTGGGCCAATGCTGTAACATCAAGACACTGAGAGCAAAAAAAAGGGCAGAGGTAATCATGGAGTTGCATCATTTTTCTGAAATGACTGATTAAAGAACTGTGCTTCTACCATCAGAAGGAGTCAGTCATGCTGTTGATGATTATATTCTGAAAGGAATAAAATGAAGAAGACATTAAAATTCTTGCCCTTACCAAAAAATCAGAACTTGCAAGACAAGGTATATTGCTAAGGAAAATACTTAAATCTGAAACATCTGTGAGCAATATCTGATGTTCCTGAAAAAAAAAATCACAATCTGCTATAATACTGTAATGATGAGGTAATAAAAGAAAAAAAAAAAAGAAAAAAGTCAGCATTTTAATGCTTTATTTCATATCTCAGTGGGAGTTCTGCCATTTAGGAGAAATATGGGAATAAATCCAATTAAAACTATTTTTGAAAATCATATTGGGCAGTGTCCTTTTAAATTAAAGCTGTTCATATGTTGCAGGGCTAATAGTACTGCTAGGAATTGCACATGTCCAAGCTGGGTTATTTTGGCAGAATACACTGTATAGTTTTAAGGTATGTGTTGTCTCACTTGCTTCTTAGTAAATAGCTAGCTACATCTAAATATTTTTAGCTTCACTTTTCCCTGGCTGAGATGATTCCAGTAAAAGCAGAGGCCCTTCAGTTTCTGTTTTGCTTTCAGCATGTTGGCCTGGATATAAATACTGTCCCAGGCTACACATGGTGGAATTGCCAAGTTGTTCAAGAGCTGCAAAAGCCACTTTGCAACAAGTTTCTTATATGAAATATAGGAGGTTTTGACACATTACAAAAGAGCTTGTGCAAAACCAAAAAAATCTTTGGGTTTTGATGCAGAATTCAGATGAGGCAAAATGCTAAAAATTACCAAATGGGAAGTTATTTCCAAAATAGTCCAATTTCTATCACAAGCTGCAGCTGGAAGTGCCTGTTTGGGAAAGAGGTGGCTGGAAAAGTGTGCTGAAAGTGGCTCCATAGTGTATTGCTGCTCTTACCTTTAGATATTTCCGTTCTAAAAACAGGCAAGTGGAGAGCATTTGAATTGCCCACAGCAGGAGGCTGTTGTGGTTCATTGGGTTGGCATTTTCAAGTGGCAGGACCTAAGTAAAAGTGTGCTTTTTGGCAGACATTTTAATTGGGAATTGGGAGGGAGCGTTTTTAAAGATCAGCAATGTTAGATATCTCTCCCTCTCTCTCTCATATCCACTCCTTTGCTCTCTCTCTCACAGCTATTACAGGTGTTAGTGAGCATCATAGTGCAGTGAATTTCAGCAAGCTGTATGTTTAATGTCAAAGGCAAATCTGTGTTTTATCTGAGCTTTTTTGGGTGGAGCATTCCTTGCCAGATACAAGGTGTTTTTAGGATGATGTCAGTGTTTGTGGTGGTGGACAATGTATTTTTTCAATTTTAGGAAAGAGAGAAATGGCTTCCTGTTATAGATAGTCACTTACTGCATGTAAGACTGTGAAGTTTTAAGGCCCTCTGCAGTCATTAATTAATCCAATTCTCCCCAGGTTTGTGTGAGGTAGGTACCTAAGCCTTGTTACTCTGCAAATTACAGATACAGAGAGTCAAAGATGGATTACTCATGTGGTATTTTTATTACCTCGGTACTGTTTACACTGTTGTAGTCAAGCCTTTATGAATGCCTTGCTTGTGAATCTTAGCAAATGGATCACATATACATCTCTTCTAGTTAGAATATGCATGAAGAGAGCTTGCATGGGAGGTTTTCAAAGCACAGCCGTGAAGATCAAGAGTACTGCTATAACTTGTTGCATCCAGCAGCACCCCCCCCCTAAAGATGTTTGAGACACCCAAACCCTTTAGATAACAGCCCAAGAGTCAAAACTTTAAATGAAATGTATAAGGAAAAGGCAGTCTGGTTGCAGGGGCAAAAAATTCCATGCATGTTTTGAGTGCTGTGAAAAATGTCTTAACCCGAACCCCACATAACCATATAAAGCCTGTCTTCCTTTGGTCTTGCAGCACTCTAGTGCACCAAATCTCTTTACTTCCAAATGGGAAGGTTTTAACAAAATAAGTATGTTCATGAGTAATGCCATTGCTATGATAGTCCTTATGATGATTACTCTAGTATTAGTCAGTTTAAATTATACTTTCTGGCAAGTTTTCCATCTGCTGTGTTGGCTATCACAAATTTTGACAAGGAGAGCTGGAAGCTTTAATGACTTCTGTCTCAGCAAGATTGAGAAGCATGTTAGTTTGATAATTTAGTAAAAGGATTGGTGAAGAAATAAATAGCTAAAAACATGATCATTCCAGCTCTCTGAAACAACAACTGCAAAGTGCGCCTCAAATTTTTCAGGCTGCTAAAAAATGTTTAAAAAGCACGGTTTGAGCTCTGTTATGCTCAAAACTATTTTCAATGGGTTTTTTTAATTACAAAACTTACTTTATTGGAAACTTAGTTTTAAAACAAAGTGTGAATTTTACAGCCACACACACTGGAGCAGAGGACCTGCACTGTCTGAGTCTTGCAGAGAAGTTCCTTGTCTGAACTGCTTTAGTTGTGTTTGGGAAGTTGAAGAGTTATTGTCCAAGAAGAACGAAGAACAACATACAGGAATAAAAAAACATTATTTCCCTGTATGTAGAGAATCCCAAATGCTTGCATAAATAATACATGATGTTTGGCTTTGAAGCATGCAGAAAATTGACTGTAAAGACCAGCAATCAAATTACATGGGGGAAATTTCATCCTTCAAGGTTAGTGCAATGTATAACCTCATGAGCCAGAGTCACGCTAGGACCATTCAGTGCTCATAAATGCATTCTCTGGGAATCATTCTAATTCACTAAAAAAATGTAGATGTTTTCTTACTTACACAAATGCTAGAATTGCCCATGATACACATGGAACTTATTAAAGGAAATACACCATGCTCTTTATTTTCTGTTGTCAGCTGTAGTGGCTGTTTTTCACCAAGGAGTGTATTCTAAAGAACCAGATCCTTTAGGTACAGTTGGTCACAATTCCTCTACTTAAGAAAACTCAGAGGATCTTTTTCAGTCTCTGATGAAAGAGAGGAACAAAAGAAATACCTGTAGACCTGGCTTCAGCCTGTTTTACCCCTCTAGTGTGAAAAGATTAGGAAGAAGAGGGCTTAAAATTAATAAAAACAAATCAAAGGCACACCTCATTCTGGCCACCGTAAACCTGTAGGTACTAAAACTCCTGTACTGGTGTACAGAGACTTTCTTTGTGGCTGAGGATGAAATAGCAAGCATTAGTTGGAAGCCTGAGATCTATCACATCTTGTTAACTGACATCAAAATTATTACCTGATAGTACCCATTGCAGGATATTGCTGCATGTTAATAGTTATCTCTGTTTGCTAATGTAATTAAAAACAAGAGCAGCAGCTCCCAGTGTATCTAGTACACTGGCAGAAGTGATGCACATTTTCCAGTTGAGACTTTAAAGGTTCTTGGAAATCGGAAAAGTGAAATACTCAGTTCATAAATAACAATCAGTCATACAGAGCATCCTAATGGAAATCTTGCACGCAGAGATCTCCAAGGACACTAACTTGTAGATAATCTTACATAATTTTTTTATCTGATAGGTTTGTTGCCCGTCTGTTTAAAGGGTAAACAAGAGTCAAGTGTTCTAAGGATTTTTTTGACAACATCTGTGCTGGGTATTTAAGCTTTCCTGGTGCTTTAAGTGCAATACATCAGGAAGGTGAGTCCTGACCTTGTAGCAGCTAAATTTCTATCCAGAGCTGCTTAGCCACTTGATTTTTAACAGTAAGAATAAAATAATACAAAAGTGCCTGTCTTCTCTGCCTCTCAGCCTCACACCTGTATTGAAGAATAATTTCCAGGGATTGGAAATGTAGTTGGCACAGTGTGGCACTGTGCTAACATCATCAACCAAGAAGACAAATTGAGTTATTGTGGACTCTGTTTAAAGTCTGTAATACACTTGATAGCGGTTCCCATCAAGACACTGAGAAGGAAGCAGACCTTTCAGCTTGCTTGATAAAATATAAATCCCAGATATTTATTCTGCTTTTTGCCCCAGTCTCTTAAAAATCTTTAATAAAATAAAATAAATACAGACAATTGCATTACAGGCCCCTTTGCTTTTGTAACTTGGTGGGTACACAGGCCAGTATTCTGGTCTGAGCCAAGGTTTTTCTGTAAGAATAGCTGTAATCCTGTGCTTTGGAATGTGACTGCACAGAAGTCAATGCACAGATGTCCATCATGAAGCTCGAGATGATGACCCCACAGCTGAGGTTGTACAAGCCCGTGAGGTGATTTTGGTGTGCTTTTCTGGGGCTTTTTGCTTCAGCATAGTTAGACAGTGCTGAATTCTGCACGTTTTTAAATGAAACCTGGTACCTGAGTAAGATATGTAAAATGAGAGAAGACACAGTGTTGTAGTTGTACAAAGGATCCCACCGGTTTTAGGTGAAGCAGTTTGTATCTTCTCTTAGCCTGAGGTGAAAGCCTAGGTCTGCTGTAGCTGGTGGGAATCTGATTGCTAGCAATGGAGAACTTGTTTCTGATCTCCTGAGGCTTCATGCTAAGGAGAAACAGATTGCCCCTGATGCAGCCCAGTGCCTTGCAAATTTAGCAGGAGTGCAGGGTGGGAGCTCACTTGAGAAGCCCACAGAACTGTCAAATGTTCCCTAGTGTGGATTCTGAGTGGGTGAATTACACTGTAATGAGAAATTGTAGTGCCATCTGAGGGATGTCTTCCTTTTGTAGATTGATGGGGCAGCACAAGCTGTGGTGTCAAGGAAAAATTTCGTCCCGGCATCAGCTGGAGCATTAAGAATGAGCAGGGTGTTGCTTGTGGTGTTGGCCAAGACTCTTTTGAGTGGGTCATTAGCTCACCCTTTATAAAGCACAGACATCCAAAATCTGTGCACTAACATTCCATATTGTTAGAATTTGACACAATTAATGATGGCATTTTATGGTTCTTTGGGCTGAGTCCTATTGCTACAGAACTAATGGCCATAATCTCTGGTGTTGTCCTTCCTTTACCTGCCTTTTGTTTAAATTCAGTGCAAATGCTGACTATTCTTTCTTCTGCACCTCATCAAGATATAATCCAGTGACAGCTACGAGGCTTTTTGTGTAGTGAACATGAAATAGGAGGGAAATGAAAAAATCAAAGAGGGAGAATTATTCATGGGAAATTGAGCACAGCTTCATTTCTCTGCATAAAAAATTAAGTAATTCTGAAAGAGATATACACTTGTCCATAGGATTTATTTCTTCTGAGCCCTTCACCTTTTTTGGGATCTAAGTGCTCCAGCAGAGAGCCTTCTTGCTATGATTGTTGTTAATATTATCATTAAGAAGGTTATTATCATTTTATATCTTAGTGTTCCCTCTCCAGCCGTAAAATGTGAAGTCACACACTATTTCTAAGTACTGCAGTATCTTCTCTCCCTTTGAGGAACTTAGTAAATTCTGCATGCTTTCCTTCTGTTTGTCCTTCCTACCTAGAACTCTATGCCATCCTGCAGTTTTTATTTTGAGGTGGTAGGCCAGACCAGTGGAACCTTATATTGTGCAGGAAAAACATTTTTTTCCCTTCAGATTGCCAGTGTTTTGCACATAGTGCCTTCTTCAGATCTCTTAACTGAGAAGTTTCAGTTTGTTCCCAAACTGAGACACCTTATTGGCAATGTGTTGTAATGCATGGAATTTATTTTTCTGGCCTGACCTTATTCTTGACCTTTTTTCCCCTCTGTCTTCTGCAAATGCAAATGATGCATGAATTGAAATCCCCCTAAGCCTGAGCAGGGGAGGTAATTCTAAAATCAAGGAAGAAATTGGAACAGCAGAGCATATCTAGAACGTCTGATACAATGCCTTTTTTATTTTTCAGTCAGTTTGCTCCCAGGAAAACCTTTTTGTGGAAAACAGGTAAAAAATAGCTTTATTTTGTGTGTGTGTGCTAAACTTAGCTGTTTCTCTTATTGTCTATCTGTAGTTCTATAGTTATTTTCCCTAATGCGAAGACTGTTGAGCAGATTTGCAGTCTGTATTATCTGCATTGGTTTTGTGCTTTAAGGGGGATGATGGAGCTTGCCTTGCACTATGGTATCTGAGGAGATAAAGTATTACTGCTGCTTTCCTGAGGCTTTTGCATTTCAGTTTAAAAAGCAGATTGTGGGAGAGAGGGTGGGGGAGGCACCTAAGCTTTCATTTCAAGTGACCATTCTGTCTCTGGAGTGCTCTTAGTATTTAACTTATTGATCTTTAAAAAGCACTCTAGCAGTAGCTGGATGACAGCATTTATGAAACACCAGGCTTGGGTGTCTGTTGTTTAACCTGCTCTCCCGTGGGACTGAGCAGCAGCATTGGCATCACTTGTTGCTTGTGAAGGCTCACAAGTTCCTGCTTTATTGCTGCAGTGTAGTAGTGAGTTGGTGATATTTGAGCTCACTGTTACTTTGCATTACTGCATGATAGTCCTTGTGAATGTTATTTTTGTTACCCACTCAAACCAAAAGGGAAGAGTAAACTGTGTTTGAAATGTTGAATATGAAATGTTGGCTCCATAACAGCCGTAAAGTAGCTTAACTGTGTTGAAAATCTTAAAAATTGTGCATCTTTATGGCAGATAAGGATTTTAACCAAAAGTGGGGAATTTAATTGGTGAGTGTTTGAGCAGTGCTGACCCAAGTCTGTCCTGCACAGGTTTAAAAACTGTTTATCACCCACCCTTGAATAAGTGGGGGCTCTCTCTCACAGTATTTTATTTTCTGTCCATCCTGACATCTGTCAGATGCATTTATGGGTGAAGCTGTTCCCATAGAAAATGACTCCACAGTAATGGTACAAACCAGCTTTTCCAATGGACACTTCTGGAAGTGGAATGAGGGAAGGCCCTCAGGAGATCATGGCCACTGTCATCTAACCACCTCATGTTCTGAGGGCCAAGGGTATTTCCTCAGCTGCTGCTTCTGTGTCGTGACAATGGAGATACGTTTTATCAAAACAAATCAAAATTCCAACAGAGGAACCCGTAAAGCCAAAAGCAGATGCTCCCAGAAACCTGTTTTTTCCTCTCAGGGGAGATTGGGGCAACAAAGATGACACAGTTGCTCACACTTCCAAGTCAGCATGGAAAGCACTCAGAGGCTACACTGCCAAGGGTAGGGTGGGTACCTTTATGGGATAAACCATGGACTCCATGGCCCGGCCTCCCCTGGTTTATGCATCCAGTCCCATGCCTGTGTGCCAGAGAATGTGGTCAGCTCTGGTATTTACACGTGGTTTGCTGTCCTTGAACCTGGGAGCTGACTGACCAGCCCAGTGTGAGGATGCACACCCAAGTGGGGACCACTGAAAGGCCAGGTTGGGAATTGCACAGCCTGCACTGTTGCTGTCCTGAGGGAGACTTCAGCTGCCTTCTTTTCTTGCTGCATTCCCTGCAGCCTTTGATCAGGTGAAGCACTTAAACTTAGCACTGTACACATGAGCAATCCTGTTGATTGGCTGTGTTGGAAGTTAGGTGTGTGTTTAAGTGCTTTGCCTTTCTTTTTTGTCAGAGGATCTGAGCCTTTCTCTGAGCTGCAAAGACTTCCAAGCGACTTAGCAAGTACTTAAAATTACATATGCAGTATTTTGCTGGCTTGCATTTTTTTATGTTCTTATTAAGTGATATTTTTATGAATTTTCCTTTGGATGGAATGGTTCCTTAGCTTCTGAGAATTACCTTTCTCGGTAACAGGAAATGCTAAATTGGCCCTCAGCCTCGCTAGATGATATTTTTTATGTTCAGTTGACTGTGTACAGCTAAGGGAGAGGGAGGAGGGGACATTTTTAGCCTTGGTTCTTTAAACTGAATCTAGCACAAGTTGGAAAGGGTATCTAGTAATCAAATAAAACTTTACAGATCGGATAAATTTGAATTACCATGTTTTTTAGCATAATCTTTCTTTTCATTTTTCAGTAGGCTGTTGGAAGACAGTAGCATATGCAATGATATGCATAAGAAGAGACAGCTGTTTAGGTTTGTATGAATTTTATTTAATGTTTATTTCCCAGTGTATCCCACTTGTGATTCTGCCTGTGTCCTTGCCAAGGCACACCTTGGCACGTGTGGGTATGTCAGTTTGCTGGTTGGGTGGGAGCATGGAGAGCAAAGTCCTGCCCCACTCTTCCCATGATCTTTGAATGAGAAGGTAACAATAGGACACTTTTCTTTGGGTCTCTGCCTCAGGAACCACATGAGATTTTCAGCTGCCTGGCTGTTCAGACTGTGACTATTAGGGAGAGACTGGAGAGGCTCCATATTTCCTGGAGCATATATGACAAGCACGTTTCATAGACTGGTGCCCAGACTGACCTTTTTTCCTTTTGTTGGTTTGTTAAAAGCTGAAGTAAAAGTGCATTGAGGCAAAAATGATTGAAGCTCTCTTATCTGAAGTATCTGTTTTGAAACTTTTTTCTGTTAACTTTGTCTTCTCAACTCCAATTCCTTCCACACATTCAGATGCATTCCATATCCCAAAGAGCATCCCAGGCCAACAGGAAAGCATTAAAATTCAGTCCCTATTTTCATGGATAGCATTTCTACCAATTGACACACTGAATCAGTGGAAGTCTGAATCTGGTAGTGACAGTGTTCTTCTGAGAGTTTTAGAAAGGTTGTCTTCACCCACCATGAGCTCTCACACGTTCAATTCACATCAACCAAGCTCCTTTAAGAGTCAGTCCGCTGCCACAAGTCTTAAGCAGAGGAGGCAGAAGGAATGGATGCTTTCAGAAGTGTGCCCTTCCTCTATTAAGGCACATGGACAGCAAGGCAGATATTCACTAGATGTCTGTGTGCATTGGGGTTTGCATATGTCACTTCAAACCTATATCATTTATATTACATAATTTTTCGCTGTGAGGAGAAATGGATGTGTGAGGAGAAAATTTGATGTGTGGTTGCTGAGTCTGCATGCCATCACAGCAGCCACAGAGGAGATGGAGAGATTGCACTAGATAAGGAGCAGTGCTGGAGCATCTGCTTCTGTGCCCCATGACCACAGGCAGCAGGCACAAAAAAGCTTCCTCCTTGCTTTGGGTTAGCCTTGATGACCTGAGAGTCTTGGATTGGGCATGCAGGACTTAGGAGGTGTCTGCACACACGCTCTTAATAGCTAATGTCTGAGTTTGGGGAGCTAAAAGAGATTTTTTTGTAACCCAAAGCCACAGATAATGGGGATACAATAGCATTCTGTTTCTCTCCCTCCTTTTCTCTAGCATATAAATGGAGGGGAATTGTTAATTTCTAAGCACAAGAGTACAAAAGTGTCTGTAAATAATATACTTCGGGGTTTTTTCCTTTCTGATTAAATCTTAAAGGATTATTTATTTTTAAAATCCTTTCCCCTTTTTTGTGTTGTTGCTTCTGTGCTGTTTCTCTTGATGCTTTCCCCCTTTGTGGGTCTAGCAAAGGTCAACAGGTTTATACTGCTGATCACATCTGAGAGAGGCTCTGTTACAGGCGAGGAATGCAACAGCCTGATCCCATCTTTGACATGCTGCCTCCTTCATGTCCCAAGTGACACAGCTCAGCAGGTTCTCCAAATAAAAAGCAGGAGCCAAGTCCACAAGGAAAAAGGGGACCAAAAAAAAATTAAATAGATACAGTCCCATCCTTTTAATCTGTAGAAAGAGTTTTGAGCCTGCAAGCTATTATGCTGTTATATATGACAGAGGAGTGGAAAATGTCTATTAAAACCCTTCCAAATACAGTGTTATGAGCACCACTTGGGATAACAGTCATGGTGCACTAAGCCGTGGTAGGCATTTTGGTTCTATCATTTTAGCAGCACAGTGCAAGTAGTTTACCATAAATAAGCCAAATTCTGATCACAGGATTTACTGTGTTATTACTCACAGTACACTGGGTGCTCTGCAACTCTTCAAGGACAGGCAGCATCTACCCAGGAAATTTCATTATTATTCTGTGCAGAGGGGAAACAAAGTAAACTGACTTGTGGGTCTCTAAGTGAAGCACTAACAGTGAAGAGATTGGGGTCACACTGGGAGGACACATGTTTAGGAAAGGCTTTGGGTGAGCTCACAAAGCTGATAATGGCTGGGGGCAAGCTCCCATGGAAATAAGGTAGAGTGCAGGTGAAGTTGATGACAAAAACATCACAGTGGATGGACAGCAAAGTGAGACGTGGTAAGGGGCTTGCTGAGGGAAGAGAATACTCAATGGGCACAGAAATGCTGCATCAGTGCTGCATAAGACTGCTGTGTCAGCCCCATCTGGTAAAGTGCTCTTTGGAGACATCCAAAAGGGGAGGGTGGTAAGTGCTATGCATGTTAAAAGGTTATAGCAGTGTTTACGTGCTGAAGGCAGATAAGTCTAGGGGTCAAATTGCATTTCAGACCTGCTTTTGTGAAGGCAGAGTATCTCCTTTTTCATTATTTGGGTTGCTGCAGGGTACCTGAAGATAGACTTTGCCTTGACATGGTTTTATTTGTGTATAAATCTTTGTTTCATGATATCTGCAGGGGCAACAGAGACAGCATTGGGAAGACATCTGGCAGTCGACAGAGCAGTACAGAGAACGAATTGAAGTGGGCAGACCACCAGAGGCCATGGAGCAGCACAGACTCGGACAGCTCAAACCGAAATTTGAAGCCAGCCATAACAAAGACAGCCAGTTTTGGTGGGATAACCGTCCTGACAAGAGGAGATAGCTCATCAAGCAACAGAAGTACCGGCAAACTGTCTAAAACAGGTAGCTAGTACTGTATTGGATTCACAGTGCTTCTTGCTGTGTGGTGATAAATATCTGTGCTGGTGCTTGTCTGAGTATGGTCTGTCACACAATGGTTTGGGTTGGAAGGGACCTTCAGAGACCAGGTAGTCTGACCCTCATGGTTGGTTCCGTAGATGGAAAAATACATAAAAAGTTGTGTTTCCTGTACAAAGGAGATGTCTGTGTCCCTTTGTGGATGCTAGTATGTGGGTGCCTGCTCCTGAATTTTTAGGAATCAAGAAAAAATGCAGTGCGTGAGGTTTGCAAATCATAGGAGAGGTAGGCTTTCCCTGGGGTATAATGTGTATACACCATACACACGTGCTGCACTTGTAGCCTGGAAAGGTGGTTCTCCTTTAAGAGAAAGCACAGATTTTACCTTTTTATTAATATTTATGAGTTGTGAATAATTAAATGTCATATATCTGAGGAGAAATAGAAGAACATTTTGTTGTCATTCCTAAAGTGCACCCCATCTGTATTTTAGAGTACAACTTCTGCCTTGGTGGTGCTACTTGAGGCCATGGTGGACTCACAGAGGTCCCACAATCTCTCCATTTTCTTCTTTAGTTCCCATTAAACAAAAACATCCTTTAAGGGGACTATGAATCTGGTGGGAATTCTGGATTTATTTGCATTAACTTTACGAGTACATTAACATATAAGTGAATCACAGGGTCTGGATCTAAGTAATTTCAAGCTATGCCATTAAGCTATTCTATTATACTTTAGGTTGAAAGTGCATAATAAATAATGAGGCCATCAGATGATTCCATCAGATTGGTTCATTTGATACCTATAGTACAGGACAAATGGTAATCAATATGTAGCACTTAGTGCTCTTTCAGCTTGAGAGTGTTTTATGGATGATGCTTAATTTACACCCAGTTTATCAAACCTGACTTGGTCAAATTTCACTCCTATCCCCCAAATCTTACAGTAGCTTTTGTGTGGTTCAGGATGCTGGGGAATGGAGTTTTTAGAATAAATAAATAAAGCCATTGACATATTAATTATATTTTAGATCTCTGGATGTTGAACATAGTTTAAAATTTTAGTCAGTCATAAAGTAACTTGAGTTGAAAAGACCTTTAAGGTCATCAAGTCCAACCATTAGCATAACATGGTCAAGTGCGCCCCTAAATCATGCTCCCAAGGGTCACACTTAACATGTGTTTTAACTACCTCCAGGGATGGTGACTCAGCCACTTCCCTGGACAGTCTGTTAGAATGCTTGACAATTTTTTCAGTGAAAAAACTTTTTCCTGGTATCCAGTATAAACATCCCCTCTAGAAACTTGAGGCCATTGCCTCTCATCCTGTCACTTGTTCCCTGGAAGAAGAGAACAACCCCCACCTTGCTACAACCTCTTTAACCTCTTTTAAGGTAGTTGTAGAGAGCAAAAAGAACTCTGAGCCAGTTCTCTCAGCCACTTCTCATCAGACTTGTGCTCCAGACCCATCACCAGCTCCATTGCCCTTCTCTGGACGCGCTCCAAGCACCTCAGTGTCCTTCTTGTACTGAGGATCTAGAACTGGACACAGGATTTGAGGGGCAGCCTCACCAGTGAGGAGTGCAGAGGGCAGAGGACAATCACTGCCCTGGTCCTGCTGGCCACACCATTGCTGATACAGATCAGGATGTCATTGGCCTTCTTGGTGACTATGCTGGCCCATATCCAGCTGGCTGACTAACACCTTCAGGTCATTTTCCACTGGCCATTCTTTCCCAAGCCTGTAGCACTCCATGGGGTTGTTGTGACCCAAGGGCAGGATCTGGCACTTTGTCTCATTGAATGACAAAATTAGCCTCAACCCGTTGCTCCAGCTTGCTCAGATCCTTCTGTAAAACCGTCTTACCTCCAGCAGATCAACACTCTCTCCCAGCTTGGTATATTCTGCCTGAATATACCTGCCAGATTTCCTGAGAGGATGCATTTGATCCTTTTGTCCAGATTATGGATAAAGACATTAAACAGCACCAGCCCTAGGGAATTCCACTTGTGATCAGCTTCCAGCTATGTGTAACTCCATTCACCACCACACTGGACCTGGCCATCAGTCAGGGGTAACTGTACACCCATCCTGGCAGTGAGCAGCTTGATTTTCCAGGAGAGTGCTGTGAAAAACAGTGTTGAAAAATGGCTTTTCTGAGGTCCAGGTAGACAACAACCATAGCCTTTCCCTCATCTACTAAGTGGGTCACCTTGTCATAGGAGATTGGGTTGGTTAAGTAGGACCTGCCTTTCATAAATTCATGCTGGCTGGGCCCTGTTGCTTGATTGTCGTGTACATGCCACATAATGGCACTGAAGAGGATCTGCTCTGTAAGTTTTCTTACACCAAATTCAGACTGATGGGCCTTAAGTTCCCCACATGCTCCTTGTGGCTTTTCTTGTGAGTGGGTGTCACATTTTCTAGCTTCCACTTAGCTGGGAGATGCCACTGGGACTGCTGATAGATGATGAAAAGTGACTCAGTGAGCACTTCCATCCTTTCCCTCGGAACCCTTGGTGGATCCCATCTGACCTCACGGACTTGTGTGGGTCTAAGTGGTGCAGCACATCACTACCTTTGTCCTTGCATTTTAGGGGCTTTGTTCTGCTCCCTGTCTCTGTCTTCTGGCTCTGGGTACTCAGAGAACAGGTCTGGATATTACAGACTGAGGCAAAGAAGGCATTAAGTACCTTAGCCTTTTTCTTAATCTTTGTGACTGTTTCCCCCTCCAACCAGTAAAGGATGGAGATCATAGTTAGCCTTCCTTTTGTTGCGAATATGTTTATAAAAACATTTCTTGTTTTCTTTTACAGCAGTAGCCAGATTAATTTCTAGCTGAGCTTTGGCCTTTCTAATTTTCTTCCTTCATAGTCATTTTTTATCCTGAGCCAGGGTGGCTGTGTTCCATGCTAGGTTGTCTTTTAGCACATGGTTACAACCTGCTCCTGTGCTGTTAAGACATCCTTCTTGCAGAATGTACCATCTTCCTGTACCTTTTGTCCTTCAGGACTTCTTCCCACGGCCAAAATCTCCCTCTGAAAGTCCAAGGTAGCCAATCTGCAGACCCCTCTCCCTACTTCTCTGAGAATTGAAAACTGTCTGTTTTGTAATCACTGTGCCAAATAAAACCTCCAGCCATCACATCATCCAAAAGTCCTTTGTTCACAAAAACGGGCCCAGTGGGGCACCTTCCCTAGCTGTGTCCCTCACCAGCTGTGCCTGGAAGTCATCTTCCACACACTCCAGGAACTTCTTAGACTGTTTCCTCACTGCAGTGTCCTATTTCCAGAAGTTATCTGGTAAGTCAAAGTCATGTGCAAGAACAAGGGCCAGAGATTGTGAGACTTCTCCCATCTGCTTATAGAATATTACATCTGCTTCTTCATCTTGCTTGGGTGGTCTATAACAACCTCCCACCCTGACACCTGCTTTGTTGGCCTTTTCTCTGATTTCTACCCATAAACACTCAACCGTTTCATCACTGCTGTCAAGCTCTAGACAATCAAAACACTCTCTTAACATACAAGGTATATCTCACCATCTATATCTCACCATCTATCCTTCCTTGTGTATGCCTTCAGAGGCATTTCCAGCCATCTATTGCAGCCCTCCCCTTGTGGGAGTCATCCCATCCTGTGATGGCAGCTGTGTCACAGCTATCCTGCAGTGCAGGTACTTCCACCTCCTCCTCTTTTGTTACCCATGCTGTGTACATTGCTGTAAATGCCCTTAAATTGAGTTACTGATCCTGCCCCCTTTTTGTGGGAAGAAGCTGTAACTCCTGGTGATCATTCTCAAGCACTTCTTTCATTTCTAACACATCAGTAACCTTTGTGTCTTCATTGCCACATGCATCTCCATCCCCTTCCTCCACTGGGATGTCAGAACAAAGAACCTCACTAACAACCATCCTTTAAACACTGGCATGCTGCTTAACATCCCTTTTGCTTTTAAAATCTAATTTAGGACCTGATAACTCCTCAGCAAAGATACTTTCCCCCCTTTTGACAGACACGTGTAACCTGTCTGTCTAGGCTTGGTGTTCTATAAACCAACCTGTGGTTAAAACCCCAAAGGTTCTGTCAATGACAGCATGCTCAGAGTCTGTTCTTAATCTGCTGTCTCTTCCTTCCTCAGTCCCTGCAGCTGGAAGGGCAGAGGAGAGCACTGCTTTTTCTCCTGATCCCTTAACCAACCATCCCAAGGCCTTGAAGTCTCTTGATTGCCCACAGACTTCTTCTTGGGACTTCATTGCTGCCTAACTGAAAAATCAGTAATGAAGTGAGAGCTGTATCAGAGTGAAAAGTTTTATTTTCACATCTTTAACTCTGGCACCGAGGAGGCAGAGGACAATCCCAAGAAGGGAGTCTAATCAGCATATTGGGTGTTCTGTTCCCTCCAGAAGCGAATCTCCCATGACCCATCCTTTTTTCTATATGGAAGCAATTTCGATGCAGGGAGCAATCTGAATTAACCTCCAGCCAAGTGAACCACCATCCTTGCTGCTGTTTGGTTCCACTTGCAGAGCCTCACATCTGTTGTCCCAGGGCCCCTGAGACAGTGAGATAATAACACAGGAGACCTGCCTGCTGTGCTGGGCAGGAGCTTGTTGCCCCCTGTCTCTTCATCCCTGTGTTCAGCCAGATGGAGAGATGACAGGATCCTTCCTGTCATATGTTCTGTCTGCCTATGGGATGTGCCCCTGGAAGGCAAGGTGCAATTTCAGTGTGTATGTAGTTCTGAAACTACACTCCAGTGTATTTTTTATTTGAATATATACTAAACAGCCCATACAGTGGGGCTTGAGTTATGGAATAGAGTAAGGTTTCACTTCCAGATTTCTTTGCCACCCATGAATATTTGAATAGCATCAAAACTTAATTTGTTGTGCAAGAATTAAGGAGGAGGCACAAGATCCTGCTATACTTTTTTTTTTTAAATCATGCTACCTTAAGTAAAGTGTAGGTAAATGTATTTCTCCGCAACATTGTGTTGCAGAGGTGCAGAGCATTTAAAATGATGTCAGGGAAATCCAGTTTGGAGGAGACATCTAATTGCAAGGGCAATATTTTTAAGAAGTCATTTTAGTGTTAAAAACAAGCATAGTATAAAGGATGCGCTCAGGAAATGTATTAAAGAAGAGACTTGTGAAGCATGCCAATACTTGTAAATGCATCTGCACCCTGTAGACGCCAAACCCCAAATTGCTTTCAAATGAAAGCTCTTATAATACATTTTTAAAACATCAGTGATATTAAAATTCCATGTTCTTTTTTAAATGCTTTGACTTTTCTAAGGGATGCATTTAGACTGGAAAGCTAGCCCAGGCACAAAAAGAATAAAAGAGAAGCAAGATAAAAGGAAGAAGTGGGGAAGAGGAGTAAGGCTGGATATCAAAACAAAACTTCAAAGCCAGGACACAAAGTCAAACAGTCAGCCTGAAAAAAGTCATAAGAACTACTATCCTAATCACTATTTCTGTCCTTCTCTCTGAAATGCTATTGAATGGCATTAAAGCAGAAAAAATAACAATTCAAAAAACAATAGGGAAATATGTCTTGGTAAAATGTTTCCCCTTCACCAAAAAATGCTAAGTGCATTCATAAAGTATTCAATGTGCTGTTTGCATTTTCTAAGGTAGGTACCAAGTCATACTTAATAGTGAATGTTTTGCATATATCTTCATTACTTTCTACTTTTGCCATAGGCAGCCCTGGCGTTCTGTAGTTCAGTAAGCATTTAAAGGTTGATCATGTTTTTATTTTGGGTGATTTTGTTTTGTTTTGGTTTTTTTTCCCTTGTGTTCACTACAGTAGTTGAAATGGAATTGCAGAGGTGTTGCTACCGGCATTAGACATGCTGCCCTGGTAGCATGCCAGAGTCTGCTAGGCACCAATTCTGTCCCAGTTCTCCTACAGAAAGACTTTTCTCTGAAGAGCTTTATGGTTCACAGTAATAAATTTAAAATATTTTTGTCTTGCATAAAATTTGTATTGAATCAGTGTGAAATCATTAGTTGGTCAAAATGTTCTTCATTGGCTAAATGATGGAAAATATTTATGGTCTCTTCAAATGTGAAAATTATTCTCTATATATATATATATGGCAGTCATCCAGAAGCATTGTTAAACACTCTTCCTGAGCATAGGAGTAGTAAAATTTTCAGGATTTTTACAGAAGGCTTACAGCTGCCTTCAACAGGGTACACAGTGATGCAGTATTAACATTGTAGCCTTTCTGGATCGCTTTTCATATTGTCACCAAAATTAAATGTTCTGCCCCTAACCTGTGATAAATCAGTAATTAATGGTACACAGCAAACAAGCAGGAGCTGAAGCTCAGAAAGATGTTAGCTTCCCCTTAGGCTCACAGAGAGATCACAGAACATGCTGTTCTCTGCTGTAGAGTCCAGTAGTGTCAATTAGTCTTAGACTTTATTGTTTTCAGCTGCACAGGAATTGGAGCTTAGCTAAGGAATTATGTTACTTCATTTTTGCAAACTTCACAAAAGCGGCTGTTTGAAAACCATTACATGGTTGTCTTATTGGTTCTGATGGTTATTTTCATGCACCTGTTGATTGTTTAGAAAACCCTGTTCTACTGAAAAGCACAGATTGTACAATGCAAATAAAATTTCTTTCTCTGTTGTTCTGTAGGTACAAAGAGATGTTCTAAGCTATAATTCAGTATCAAATGGGGAGCTAATAATTTAACAAATTTCAATTGGATTGCCTTCCTACTATTTAGGACATCATGCAAAATGTCCTAAATAATAGGAAGGAAATCCAATTGAAATTTGTTTAGCTTTCTAGTAATACAGTAAACTTTCCAGGGTTGTCTGGGAGTGGTAAGTGAAATGGTTGTCACTGTAGGGGCACAATGATGTACATGTTCAGCCTGTAACACCCAAAAAGACAAAATCTAGCCTATCAACTACCATGTTATTGTCACTGACACATTGCAACAGGTTTTAACATCATGAGAAAATATGCGTTTCACATAAATGTTCTATGTGTATCTACATCTCTAGTTAGATAATTGTTGGGAGGCTTAAAAGTTGTAGCTATTGCACCTTTAGCTTCTCTTAATGCATTTTCCATTCAGTGGAATGCACATCTGTCAGATTGTATTTCTTTCCCCCTTAGTTGCAAAAAGCTGGTTGCATTGGGGGTATTAGCTGTGTTGATACAGATCTGTAGGATCATTAGCTTCCTTGGCAGGGCTCCAAGTAATCTGAGACCCAGTCTAATCTCTCCTGTTAGGTGCTCATTGCTACTCCTGTTGGGAAACGCATTTCAATACATTACTGCAAGCATTTTAATACCTTAACCTTCCTTTTTGCTGGTTTGTTTGGTTGGTTTGTTGTTTAGGTTTTGGGGTTTCTTAAATAAAGTGGCCTGTATATTATATTTTTCCTCTTGAGTTTTGGAACTGGATTTTTCCTTCTTTATAATTTACTTGAATTAGGCATTAGCCTGATGAATCTTGTAAGTCCAGCAGAAACTTTCAGAATATTGATGTATGGGCAGTAGGTCACGAGCCAACTGCTTCCAGTCATAATCTTCCCCACTGACAGTGCTGAAGCATCAGTTTTATTTTTAGAAGTGCAGCTTAGAGAGAAATAGTCATGTTCACATGAGCACGTGCCATTTCATTAAAAGATCACAAAATATATTGTTGCATAGAGAAAGGCAAGTGACTTAAAGAAGTAGCAAATAAATATTTCTAATCCAGGAATCTATATCCAAGACAAAAATACTTCCAGTCTTCCATTCCACTGCTTCCTCTAGAGCATCATCATTTTCACCATCCTGAAAATGATGATGGTCTAGAGTAAGCAGTGATAGTGGATAGATTTGAGAGTGTAGTTGATAAGAAAGGAGAAATTTGCCTTGGACTTGAAAGTTGAGATGAGCAGAGATGTTCAAAGTCATCAGATACTGAATGCTGATCCAAGGAATATGGAGCAGGACATGTTGCATCGCTCACTTTTGCTTAGAGTATTGGAAAATTAATGGTATTTCCATGCTCTCCCTCTGCAAACCCTCTAAGCTATTAAACATTTTTGGTGGTTTTTCTGTCTCTTTTTCTTTACAGCTCTTTGAACTTCTGTATCTCTCAGAATATTTAAAAAATATATTAATGGGAAGTGATGAGAATGTGAAGGTTATTATTATCTCAACTGTGAAGCAGCAAGAAAATTATAGAATAATCTAGAAGAACTATCCATCATTACATGCTGAAAAAAGAGGTTAGATTGTGTAATGGGGGCAAAAATCTCATTTAGTCCAAGTTCCTTTCAGAAGTCTTTTGCAAGACATCTTTTAATATGAATCTGAATAAAGTCAGATAGTTTATTTTTCCCCCTTTTTACACTACTGAATTAATTATAAAGTGATTTCCCATTCCAAATTCAGGCAGCATGAAAACAGCTAATCAGAGCTACAAAGACAAGATTAATTGGTGTTAATTTCCAAATATTAGTGTTGGAATATACTTGGCTTAATAGGTCTAGACTTAAAATGATAGGAAATAAGTTACAATAATGGATCTAAATAAAGTAGATCATTCTTATACGGTATAAATGGGGGGAAAATTGATACAGCAGTAATTTCTGGATTTTTTTTCTTTTTTAAATTCAGAAAGTTCTTGACATGGTTTTGTAACTTATTTGTGTTATTCAAAATCACTAACTTGATCTGCTGACATGGGAGAGCAGATCTTGCATCTTCTAAGGCAGACATTTCAAAGCTATCAGCTTGACCAACGTGTGGGGGTAGCCTCAAAGTGTTTTCCACTGCTTCCATGGCATGTGATGAGTACACCTGAATTCATTGCAGTCCTCTGGCTTTTATCATTCAGAAGCTGGTGTAGATCAATACATAATTCTGCCATAAGAACAGCAGAAAGGGAGGAAAGAAAAAACCAAAACAATTGAATGTCCGAGCTGCAATCTTCTTTTGTGCCGATAGCGTTTCATTGGAATGGCGCAAAAAGCGGAGAGAGTCTGAACTCAGGCTTGGCACTACTCACACACACACTCAGAAAATAATGAGAGGTTTAAGAAATCTCATCACCACTACCATCTCCAGGCAGCTTCCTGACCCGGTGAATTCAAAAGGTGAAGGAAAAGAGGAGAAAGTAAAGAGAGAACTCAACGAAACAGCATGAAGTGTGTGTAGGAAGGCCAGGGAAATACAGCAAAGGACCTTGTAACTGATGTGGAAGGAAAATTGAACTCCAGCAGTTGCATTTGCAGCTGCAAGGAAGATGCCAAATACTACTTGCAACTTGATAAGGATGGCCTCCAGGAATAACTGCAATTTGTAGAAACACAGGAATCTGAAATGAAATAAAACTATTTCTTTAGGAAGAATATTTCTAAATTTCTAACCTCAGTCTGCAAGGAAAGGAAAAATATAGCAACTAATACAACTTTGATGTTTTATTGAAAGACTTATTTAATGAAAAGAAAAAATTCTTTGGAAATCTCTATTACTTTCTTGATTAAATACCAGAGAAGCAGATGTAGGGTCCTACTTATGGCAAATAGTGCACTGCTCATAGAGAGGACTGTGTCTGTAGTGATTGCTGTATGAACCCAAAGTTTGAAGAAGATGGATAAAAAAATGTGCGTTACATAGCAACCTGCCGTAATCTGTGGAAAAATTCTCTGTTAAGTAACAGGATGGTGGTGTGATTTATTCAGAAGAAACCTCTTATGCTCTCATTTCTCTAAATATGAGAAAATAAATGAATTTCAAGGGCATTTGACTGAAAATGAATTTGAACCTCTAAGCAGTCCACTACAGGGTCCACTTGAAGTATCCCATATCTGAAAGGATATAATTTGCCTCAAAGAGGTTTGATAAACTGAAGTCTGAATTCTGTCCTTGCTTTTAGCCAGTACCTGCAGATGAACACTGTGGAGGTTAGATGCATAGACAGCAGGCTCAAGTAAAATGAAAGAAGTTGCAGTTAAAACATACTTTGCTCTGTGGAGCAAGCATCCATAGCATCCTGCTTTAGGGAAGCTGATTCTCTGAGCCTTATGCTCTCAGAAATTCTTGTCCTTTTTTTCTGTGAAGCAAATTATAATCTAATCAGGTAGTATCTCAGAAGTCTGAATATTATTTTTGGGGGTTAAAACAATGTGTCTTCCCATTCTTCCAGGCACAAATGTGCTTTAGCACAGTTGATTTATCTTGATTGTTCAGTTTTAATAGGTTTGATGCTGAAATACTAAAGTGGCAAAAGTCTTAGGTAGTATCTTAGGTAGCTTTAAGTTAATATGGATATTACACAGCTGCCTTGTGACTGGACTGATAACTCAGTTGCTGTTGCTTTGCAGAGAGTGTTAGGTGGTTGTTTTTTTTTTTGTGTGTTCCATTTTTGTTTGGTTTTTTTTTTTCCATTTATAAACACTGTGTTTAGTTTTTATGCCTTATGAACTGATATCTTGGTATTATAGGTATGCTGAGGATTTTGTGTTCCTCTTTGGTAAATCTGTTTATTGGCTGGAGGGAAGCTGATGTTGCATGAGGAAAGTGGGTTTTTGAATTGTGAAAATTACCACTGGGTACTTGGTTCAGTAGGAGGTGAAAATCCTGTTCCTACCAGCTGGGCATGGAGTGGTGCATGCCTTTGCAGTCTGTGAAGCTGTCCTTGTATGTGCCCTATCTGGTGGGGACTGGTGTCCCTTATAACCCCCCATTCCTGCTGTGCTTGTGTCTCTCTGTTAGGCTCAGAGTCTTCCAGCAGTGCTGGCTCCTCAGGATCCCTGTCACGAATACATCAGCCTCTCCAAAGTGCATCTCTCGTCCCTGGGGTGACAGCCAATTCTTCAGGCAGCGTGTCCTACCCTGAGAACGGGATGAGTGGCCAGGTGGCCCCCAGCAACACCAGCTATATCATTCTTCCACTTGAAGCTGCAGGGATCCCTCCTGGCAGCATCCTTCTCAACCCGCACACAGGTCAGTACAGCTCCCTCGTGCCTGATTCTGCCCTTTGGGGTTTCTGATGTCAGCTCATGAATCGGCAGGTTTCTTGTTTCCAGACATGTTTTTCTGGAGGCACTTTATGAGCAAATATACATTGAAATGATGTTTGGCAAATTGTTGTTTTCAAATGTGCAGGCAAAGCTAGATTTTATTTCTGAGGCTGTTGTGGCATAGCTGGTGGCAAATGATGCAAAACACTCTTGCTCCATCCCAGACAGGATATTCATCATTCAGCTGTCCTGGTGCTCCCTGGCTCTCAGTGAATCCTCTAAGATCCCGTTAGCATCAATAAGGACAGATGCTCTTCTATATCAAGCATTCTGAGATATGGTGCAACCAAAACATAAAGTCACACTCTTAGAGACTGTGCTTAACAGCAGCACTTCAAAAGGCTTAAAGGCTGCATTTGAATCTGCACTTCAGAATTAATTTTATGTGAGCTATATGATTAGCAATTGTATTTAAATTGTGAAGTTTGTGATAAGACAAAGGTGTAACTCTTAAATTCCTGATAGTTTTCATCACTGCAGCTCATAAACGAGGCACTTGCAAGCACCAAAGTGCTGCGGGCACTTCAGAAACTCTTCAGTTTGAACTTGAGTGCTTGATGAAAGCTTAAGGCAATTTGTTACCTCCTTGGTCTGGATGAAGTCTGGATCATGTTATGCTATTACTCCTCACCATATTGTACTATCAGTGTTAAGAAGGTTCAGGGAGTTTGAGGGTGTGGTGCTTCCTTGGTAATTTAGACTCTTCCAGTGACCATGGCTAGCCGTGCTGTCAGCCTTAGCTGAGTTATGCTGGTTTTAAGACAAGAAAGCCTGTAGTGAAATGTAGCTTCCATTATACTGAGAGCTGAGGGTTAAACTCCGAAATATTTTTTTTAGGTCCTTAAAAGAACATTCAGGAGCTTTTTCTTGGGGGATTTTTGTTTATAACTTGTATTTTATGTGTATTACATCCATGTGTTCCACTATTTTGGTGGAAATGTCTAAAGCTTATTTGTGTGTCCACTACTAAGAATCATTCTTTTTGCCATAGTTCAGTCAAGAAAGTTGCAGCCTTTAAGGAGAATACAGCCTTGGTAAACTCTTCAGCCAGTCTTATCACAGATATTTATAGGTGGTAATATCTGGGGCTGATCAATATGTATCAGCATATTTAAAATCAAGGAGGAGTTCTTGTTTGTTTAGATTTGAATGTTGTAAGTTTGATAAGTTTTGTCCAGAGAGGTGACTTAGTAACTTGCACAACCTTTACTCTTCCAGAGCCTTTACTCTTTAAGTGTACTTTTTTCCAAACCATTATTGACATGAGAGCCTAATACTATCAACAAGGAAAAGATCCATCATTATATTAATCTGCTAATTTCTGTTCTGGTAGATGAGAGTTCTGTCTGCAGCACTGAAATTTCAGGATCAATACAGAAGACAATATTTTGTGTTCCACCATATGGTCCATTTCCATACAAAACTCATCAGGCCTAGGCAGGAGTCAACTGTAATTCAGGTGACAGGACTGAGAAACAAATGAAAGGAAATTTTGCTGCATGGAGCCCTCAAACAGCTGAGAGATGCTGCTTGTTCCTGGCCAGGATTGTTCTTTGGCTTGCTCCTGACAAGGACAGAGACTGGAGCTCACCACACTTGAAAGAACCCTGTAAGAGGAACATCTCCTACATCTATCTTTTCAATTTAGCAAATTGCAGCAGCTAGTTCAGATTTTTGCCTGGTACACAGGGAGTCTTTTTTTTTTCTGCTATAGATATAATGCATCTCAATACTGTCTCTAGACCAGAGCACCTTATCTTCCCTCCCTGTGTGCCTCTGTCTGCAGATGCATCATTGGGAAACCCATGCATGTTTGTATGGTTAACATTCAGGGAGCAAGTATTTTTTGTACATATTATTTTGTGTTTCTTTCAAACCTTGTGTTCCGTTTCTGCAGCTCCCATGTAAATATATACATAATAAAGTAATGGAGAGAGCAGATTTCTTTAAAAACCTGAAATTCTTGCCTCACATTCCTAGCTTCATGCTGCTTCTTCGTGCTGGAAATCAGACTGTACTTTGGCATCTGCTGTGTTTTTCACATGCAGCAAAATACATGCTGCAAAATTGTCACTCTTTGGGCTCAGAATCTTTGCATCTTATTAGGGAAACATTACAAAAGGAGCTCCATGGGGAGGAAATTTAGATTGCTGGATGCTGTGATCGACTATCAAAGTGATGGATGCTGTCAGAAACAGAGATGAAGAGAAGACAGTTGAAAGAAAAGGAAAAAAGATCTTTGTTTCCTGTAATGAATAGATTTTCTTTCCCTATGTCATACCATTCTTTAGCTCTTTCTTCTCCTCTTGCAGAGTGGCTACTTCCAGTCTTTTTCTCTCTTTTTGATCATAGCACCATGTCCTTCAAAGGTCTTTCCTTCCTTTCACACTACATAGTCATTGACTGTGCAAGCCTCTAATGGCATCCAGAGATGCAGTCAATTTCTTCCTGCTCTGAGGATAACTCTGCTCCTTACCAGATGTTGGGAATACACACTTTCTTTTCCATATCTGCAGTTTCCTTTATTTTCTCTCCTCTGCTTTACCCTTCTCCTTCCCCAGATAGTCAAGCTTCTTACTTGCTTTGGGAAAGAGCCATTTATGTGGCTGTGCTCTCCATTTCACTTACTTCATCAGCCTGCTTTACCCTTTAAAGGATTCTTCTTGACACGTTCTTCCTTAACCCCTTTGACAATTTAAGAGCATTTACTTTTCATTGGTACTCCTTGAAGTGACATTTCAATCTTCACCCTTCTATCAGGGCCACAGTTCATAACTTACAAATGTCTTTCCTGTTACCTTCTGATCTCTCCTTTTCATTTCTGATTTCAAGATTTCTTCATGAGAAGTCTTCTCTTTTTTTATCTTTAAAAGTGTTGCTGGGACTTTAGACTTTCAGTTCTGCCATCTTTCATTAAGCCACAGGAAATGCTCTTTATTAGCTTCCCTTGAGCATCTGACACAGGCTTTGGGATTGTGTTATCCTGCTCACTCTGTCTTCTAAAGTACTTCTGGGGCTTGAGATTCCCAAAGCTTGGGAGTCTATGCCATAGTCACCCAGTGGGTTAGCAGCAAGAATCAGGAAATCAGTAAACAGAACTGCCCCATGCTTTTTTTCCCACTCACTCCTGACCTTTCTCAGCATGAATGTGGTGTTGGGTTCATCCAGAAACTTGATGCTTTAGAGAGACAGAAAGCAAGGTTCTTTGGCTGGTGCTCTTAATGCAGCTCCGACCATGATTCATTGGAAAGAGAAACTAGAAGGCTGAGGAGTAGATAGAGCAGATAGAGATGCTTTGTGGGATTCAAATGAGAAGTTCATTACTGTTACTCTAAGTTACTGAACTCCTCCAGATCTCTCTTTTTATCTCAGATATTCATGTCTTAGTTACCTACTTCAAAGATTATAACATCATTGCTAAAATTACTTTTTTTTTTCCTCTTGGAAGTATTCATAATTCCTTTGATTTACAGATTTATGATGGAAGTGAAAAGAGAACTGAGGTCATGGAAAACATTTTTCCTACTGAGAAATACCATTTTTTTTTTTTTCAAGACAATAACTTGGGTAAAATTTTTCTTTTAAACAAACATTGTTTTTGCAAGGTTATTCCCCCCAGTTTAATTATCTGAAGCAAAATGAGTTCAATAGCTTTAGTAGAACTCTGAAAAGAATTGTCTTGTATATAAGAGATTCTTAAATACACCATAAGTGTTGCTTCCTTGAAAACTGGAGTGCTAGCTCCTCTAAGCATAAGGCACAGCTCTGTGTTATTAGAATGTGTAAGTAAATCAGTAACAAGAGTGGGTTTGGTTTTTTCCCCTTTCCTACAAACTGTATTGTTTCAGAAGTAGTTGTGTACATTTGTCTGCTGTTGTGTTAGATGAAAATGTGAGGGAACGTTCTCTACTTTCAGTGTTTGCTCCAAAGTTCAATTTTAATGTTAATTGATTCATCACTGAATGATTTCAAGTAACCATAGCATCTGAATCATCTTATAGCCATGGTAACTTTCCACCCATTCCTTGGAAAATCATGCTGCTGAAACAAATATCTGCAGTCTTGCCTGAAAAAAAAAATAAAAGCTGTCTGATTCTGTAATTACTCTAATGAGATATTTTGAGTGATGAACCCTTTACTCCCGTAGCAGGTCAGCTAAAAAGCGATTAGTTGAAGCAAGATTGTTTGCTTTCACACAGCAAACAGTATTTTCTTAAAAGTGTCCAGCAAGAGCCGGGCATTTTGTTTCAGGTCAACCGTTTGTAAATCCTGATGGGACGCCGGCAATATACAATCCTCCCAGTGGCCAGCAGACAATGAGGAGCCAGGTGGTGGGACAGTCTCAGCAGCAGCCTTCACCCCAGCAGCCTCAGCAGGTTCAACAGCCACAGCAGCAAATGGCAAGTCACCTTGTCACACAGGTAGGTGTGGTGTCACTGGAAAAAAGAAGGAGCTCTTGGGGATATGAAGAATGACCTAGAGGAAAGAAGGGAGGAATGCAGCTAGACCAAATGTCACGATGTTCTTTTCAACGTGGATAAAGCAGATGGAGAGGGAAGATTACATCTTCAATTTTATCTAAAGGATGATTTCATTTTCAAAAGTACTGTTAAGCGTGTTGGTGCATGTCTACATAAAATTAGTTTGAAAAACTCACCCATTAGTGGAAGCTGAACCATTCATTCTCAAAACAAGTGCAGTCTGTAATTCTCTCCAAAGAGCTAGGGACATTTCTCTTTTGACAGCAGTGAGTTGAGTCAAAGAATAAGGTACAAGAGCTCTACAAACCCTTTCATGCCCAGTTGTATTGGGCCCAATCTATGGGTGTTGTCCAAGCACTTTTGCCCCAGTTTGGTGGTTTTTTGCCTGCACCAATATTCTAGCTGTGATCCTGCTCTGAGCTACAAGTTGTGAAGCTGCAGCAGGAAGAGCAATTTTGTTTGAGCACAGTGCAATGTTGGCTCTCTGGTCCCTGTGCTGGCTGTGGCACACAACCAGACATGGCTGAGCATGGGCAGCCGGGTTTGGGTCTGGTTCAAACTTAATTTTGTGGATTGCATGCCTGTTCTCCCAGGGCAGAGCAGGCAGAGGGAACTACTCAAGCAAGAATCCTATATCCTGCTTAGTCACCGAGCAGCCAAGATCTACTTTGGTTCTTGTGTAGCTTTATAATTTGGCACAGCTTCATCCCGGCTTATGCAGAAATACAGTGTTTGAATTCAGTGAAGTTGCTTTGATTTTACTGGGTTTGGACTTATATGGTTGTGGCTCTTATTTCTTGATCTGGTCTTCACGGTTTTAGAAGACAGAGATAGTAGCAAACCTGTAAGAAGTTACATGAGAGGTTAAAATGACAGGAATACTAAAACTATTCCAAGGTAATAGTGCTGTGGAAAATTTTTTTTTTTTCGCTTAGATAAACATCTGCTCCAAGCTGATGGCCTGTCTGTTGATAATTCACAGTCTGTTCTTTGTCATTTTTTAAACTCTTGTGTTCTCCCGAAGCAGCTTTACAATCGTTATTCCTTTGCCTATGACACACTTGGAGTTAAATCAGTCGCTAACAGCGAAATTTAAATATACACTTATGCTATGCTGCTTTCCATTTTTGTATCTGCAAATTAAACGTGGAATCATAATTTGGCTTTGCCTCATATTATGAGTAAGAGGGGATAGCTCTGGCTATATTTAATCTAACAGTCACCAAATCCACAAAAAGAGG
The DNA here is from genome assembly GCF_028551555.1 of Melozone crissalis. Taxonomy (NCBI): domain Eukaryota; kingdom Metazoa; phylum Chordata; class Aves; order Passeriformes; family Passerellidae; genus Melozone; species Melozone crissalis. Next base: position 49,237,585 of record NW_026535794.1, on the reverse strand, counting down.
CAGAAATATCAGTAAAAAATAGTTGTTTGGTATAAGGCTAAAATAAAGACTAAAAACACAGTACTTGACCTCTTGTACTCAGGCTGGTGATGAGTCACCTGTATTTTCAGAGCTGTGTTTGAGGTCTTTGTTCTCAATAACAAAGGTGGTGATGATGGTGCTTGTTATCTTTCTCTGGTGAAATTTATTGTCTTTCCCTTTGCTTGTTTTGCAGCCTGTTCAGACAATGCAGCCATCTTCTCAGTCAGTCCAATATCCAGCAGTTTCTTATCCTCCCCAGCATCTCCTGCCAGTCTCTCCAACACAGCAGTTTTCTGTGGTACTAAAGATTTCTTACTTCTTTTTCTTTTTCTTTGAAGTTGGAGGTGTGAGTATGTGTGTCCAAGAGCCTCTGGGGAGCACTGCAACAGGTGCCCCACATGAGAGCCCTGTCTAAATACCTGCTCACCTTTATGCTTTGGTACTGACAGGCATTTTGTATGAGCATTCCCACTGATTGTGGTTCCCTAACCCGAAGGGTGATGTTACAGCAGGGCTCTCTACTTGCTTAGCAGATCCTCCAGAAAAATATTTTGTTCTGCCTGCTGGTAGGAGCTTATGTCTCCTCACTTAATGCCAAGTGACCTTAAATTGCTAACTTGAATACTTGAGATTTGAGTTATTCCTGTTTTGTGTCCGCAAAGACAGGAGAAGAGACCTCAAGAAAACATTATTTTTATTTTATATTCTTTTATCCATATACTAAATCCACTGCCTGGATTTATTCCTTGGTGATATCAGAGGACTTGGGAAGGAGAGTAGCACTGAACCAGCTGCAGAAGGTGTGGTGTGCTGTACATCATGACAATGCACCAATGGACATGTATAATGAAAATAAATAGAGTGTTCTTCTGGAGTCTGATTCTGGCTTGGTGCTTACAGGGCCAAGATTATACTGTTCTGAAATGAAGCTGACGTTTTAAAGAGGCACCACAAGATTTTTTTCTGTGGTTTTTCACTCTTTGTCTAGTAATCTTGTTTAAGATTGATTTTTTTTTCCTCCCAATGTCACATAGTTATAGTAAGATATGTGAACAAAGTTGAATGGGTCCTTGCAGATAAAATAATGTTATAAATGACTAGTGATATCATTTGAAGGAAAAGAAATATTCCATGCTGAACAAAAGTTGCATATCTTAACACTAATTCTCTTGAAAAGTGTGTTGCAGGAATATCAGGTTGCCCTAGTTACGGTCACAAGAAGCTAATATTTTTAGTGGTTAATTTAATAGTGAAGCTTCATCTGAATGACTATCTTCAATACACATTGCATTTTACAAACGCTACATAGATTATATGTGTTTGAAGATGTTTTTCTCTTTTGTGACAATCTAGAGGCATTCCTGGCTCAATGAGGTCTCTTGCAGAATCTGTTTGCAGTCATTTGTCATTCTGATAATGAATATCCTAGCTTTTTAAAGGAGCAACTTCACAGAGACAACTCATGTGTCTGAGTATGAATGTAGGATGACAGAAAAGTTAACAGCATTACTTCCATAGACCACCTGATGATCTGTCAGTGGTGTTTTAAACATTGATCCATGACATCTGCTCTCAGTTGTGAGTGTGAGTCTCTCTGTGTGAGGGTGAGTCCCAGAAGTGCTTTCCACAAGCAAATTTTTTATTTTGTTTTGTTTTGTTTTTAACACATTTTGACATTTCCAGACATTAAATGCTTGTGTAGGATGGTGTTGGAGAATAAATACCACAAGGCTGCTAACGATATTAAGAGATTTCTTTTGAAAAAAGAGCATTTTTATGGTGCTTATTTCCTATCTGTAATTGGCGTATTAGTACACAATGGAGTTTGAGTTGAGTATTTAAAAGTCTTATGGGCACAAAAGAAGATGCCTAGAACCACACCCATATTTGTAAATCTTTGACCTTCACAGAATGAACTTGAGAGCATATAATAGTATTAATCTTTTTGCAAGAATGAACAGATACAGTTCAGAATGCATGTATTATTACCAGCATGTAATGAAGCTTAGGTCCATTAACTTTCTATGGTACATTTATCCTACCACAGATTTTTTTTCTTTTCCCCTTCAATCAAATAGTAGAACTTGTTTCTCTTCAACACTGAATAAAAAGCCTTGAAACAGCAGCATTAGGCTTAGCTTTTCTTTTAACTTTCTCTATGTTTACAACCTTGGCTTTTCAAAGCAGTCCAAAAAGGGAAAGATCTGCAGCTGAATTCTACCGAATTCCTCTTGGGATCAGTTTGAAACACAGATGAAATTACCAGCATGTGTTTGGCTGATAAATTTTGTATTTGAGGATAGAGGTATCCATAATGTTATTTCCATGCCCTTTACATTTAAAATGTCTTCTTTTGAACACTGTAAAGTTCACTTGTCATTTTGGAATTAAAGGTGAGGGTGGCAGGGGGAAAGAGCCAAAATAATTGGCTTTTTTGCCAAATGATGCCATTCACCTTGCAGTCTGGAAGTCTTCGTCAAAGCATTTAGAGTGATTTTCATTTTAATTGCCTCCATTTTTGCTGAGATCCTTGCAAAGTTTGGCGTGGATCGGAGCCAAGTGATTGCTTCCCCCCCCCTCACTCTCTAAGCCTATTTTGTTTTGCTCACTCATGTGCCTGCTGCAGGCATCACACCTGTGTCCCCTTCTCCTGCCTTGTGCCCCGCAGCGCGATGACATGACAGCGCAGTTTGGCCAGATGAGCTTGAGCCGCCAGTCGTCGGGAGACAACCCCGAGTCGCCCTCCGGCCCCGTGTACCCCTCGCCCATGCTGCAGCAGCCTGCCCAGCAGACGGGCTACATCATGGCCTCCCCGAGCCAGCAGCTTCCCCCCGGAGGCTTCACGGGATCAGGAGCTCCGGTGTCCCAGCAGGTGCTGCAGCCGCCGCCGCCGCCCCAGGGCTTCGTGCAGCAGCCACCGCCACCTGCTCAGGTAGGCAAAGCCCCGCTGCCCTTGGGCACCCTGCCCTTCACAGCATCGGGGAGGGAACAGAAATTACCGATCGTTTCTTATTTTCCTCTGCTAAAAGTTTAGCAGATCTTGAGGCAGCAGGGGACTCTGTTGTTTCCTGGGCTCCGTCATTTCCTTCCCTCTCTTCAAAACGTTTTCTGAGCATATGTTCGTAGTCCGTGACACATCTGCACATGAATATGAAGGAGGAGGGTGAGTAAATGCCCACACTCCTCCTTCCCTGTGCATGTACCAAAAGAGCAAAATGCACATCAGCCCAGGTAGTCGTTAATCATATTTAATTGACTTGAACATGTGAGGTGTCACAGATCAGTAATTTTAACTGTCTTCCTGAAGACTGATTATGTTTTACTGTTCACTACCAAACATCTCTGCTCGTCTCCTGGGTACCCTTACAGAATATTGAAAGTGATTACTGTCAAGAAGTAAAATGCACAGATGACTTTCTGGCCAATTTTCAAGGCATACACATTAAAAAGACAAATTTCTTTATCCATTTATAAATAACTTCATTTAAATTCTACTTTAAATGGTATTAATAGCATTTCTCTTGTTTTCATATTATCCTTTGGAAGAAAAAATGTAAAAATAAAGTAAAAAGCTTCACCATTTTTCTTAATGTAACTTCATTATAAACCTTATTGGAAGCGGTTAGTTGGTTGATTGGTTGGTTTTTGCTTACTGCTTCTCACTGAAAATTTCCACTTGTGTTTATTAATGGAATTCGGTATTGACATAGGAATGAAGAATTTTTACTGTTACAGTGTTTTAAGTGGGCTAAGGATCTAGTTAATTAGATCACTAATTAACAGTAAAAGAAATCTGAGGACTACTGAATGCTGACTGTGCAATCCATAATTTCTGTGGTTAAAAAATGTGCAGCTATTTTTTCTGAGGGAAGGCTTGGCAAAAACAATTTTGAAGGAGATGAAGTTCAATATTAGGTGATTTCTTTTACAAAAAATTGAAAATACTGCTGGAAAAATAATGCGAGGAAAATATTTCACAGTTTGCCAAATGTAGCAGGTTTGGTGGTTTTTAAAAATTTGGGAGAAAAACATGACCTAAAGAGCAAAATTCCCTGATGAATCCATCTAGATTGTGTGTCTTAAGTATAGGCTGTCCAGGCTTTAGCCCTCATGTACAACTCCCAGGTGCCCTCAGTGTTTTCCAGCATCATTTAATCCAGCCTCAGGACACTTCCAGTGACCCAGGTAAATGTGAGCACCTCCATGTTACAGGCTGCCACCACAGCAGGCACTGATGTTTCCCAGCTCTGCCAGCCAGGGATTGCTGTGGAGTTGAGTGGGTTGCAGGATGGTGCTGCCTGTCCTGACAGGGACCCCACAGCAGCTCCTCACCCCCTCGGGTGAGCTAGATGTTCAGCTCGCCCTGGGGTCTCTGCCAGACCTGCCTTGGCTGGCCTTGCATAGGCTGCTTTGGGTGGGTTTGCCCCCTGCTCCTGCCCCTGGCTGAGCCTTGCTGTGGGAGCACTGTGTTTCACCCCTGCATGCATAGCAGGGCACAGGGTTTTCACTCAGCACAGTGCAGTGTTTCTTGGTGAAGCTCTTTTCCAAATTAATCCTTGTACTGGCGCTACTTAGAGGCAGATTAACTTTTCCACAGGCCAAGTGATGGGGAGGTGCCTTTTCATGTGCACGCTTCTCTAGGACCAGTACAGTGCTGGTGTGTCTAATGGTCATCATGTCTCTGTCCATTCTCCAGCTGTTTTCCTCCTATAGTTTAACACAGTGGAAAGTTAATTGACAGGAGAAAAATATCTTTTGGCTTTGCAACAGCTTCAGTTATTTCACTGTGGAATGGTTTGTCCTCGGGGGGAAGCGTAGAAAGGTGAGAAATTCAGTGCTGTCAGGTTCCTCTAGTTCTGCAGATAACATCCATCTCCAGCTTGTTGCTGTTCCAAAAAATCCTTGTCAGATCCCTGTGGAGGAGGGCATGGCAGGGTTTAGTGTCTGCTGCCCATGCCCCTATCCCTTGAAAGCACAGTGGCCTTGTTCTGCCAGAAGGGATAGAGGGCAACCACTCTCTGCATCTGCATGCACAGATGGGAGCTTCTGATTCACATTTCAACTTTTTATACATTCACTTTAGTCCTAGAAAATGGTTTGGATACACATTAAGTACATGTATGGCAAATAGGGGATCCCTCTTATAAAAAAGAGTGAATCCCTGGGAAATAGTAGTTGTTCTGCCCTGAGAGCTTAGCTTTCTGTACATGGGCAGGTAGATCCCAAATCCTCGTCCTGCCCATGGCACAGCTTCTCTGTGGCAGTGGCTTTGTCAGTCTGAGTCAGCTTTGTCACTCTTTGGGGCTTAGATGCAATAGTAATGCTGCTCTCAGGCACCATAGCAGGTGGTCTGAGGCAGGCTCTGAGAAAAAAAAGAAAGCAATAAAGACGGTAATGGAAGCAAAACATTATGTGATGCATTAATCAATGCAATGCAATCAATGTAAAAGCACTTTTATATCTTAAATGTTGCTATTGAATTTATACCAGTATAAAAGTGGCATGACTTTAATGGCTAATTAGTTCCTGTAAATGCTTTGCTGATAAGGTTGGCTGTGATACCCTGAATGCTGTTGGAAAATAGCAGTGAAAACTTGGGTGGAGATCCTGTGAGTGTGATAATTTCCTTTGGGAGCTGAAAGGAGGAGAAAAAAATGCTTCAAGCCTACACATCCAATAGTATTGCATTTAAATTAGTAGCTCTTTTATTAAAGTTCAGTTAAATGTGGGTCTACAGCTGCTCCCCAAGATTCTTTCTCCCAGTCTGTATTAAAGCAGAAGGAGACTGAGTTTGAAATGGCATGCCTAAGTGGTGAATGAAACCTTTGGGTTTATTTTTTGCTTCTTCTTTCATCATAGGTATCCCCCAGATTGACAACAAAGTCATCATTTAATAAACTGAAAATAAGGATTTCTGCTTGTTCAGCCAATTAGGAAAAAACTGAAAAACAAAAACAACCAAAACCAAAACAAAAAAAAACAAGCAAAAAAAAACCCCCCAAAAAAACCAAACAAACAAAAAAAACAAAACAAAAAGCCCCAACAACAACAAAGAAACCAATCCAAATCCCAAATATTACCCAGGGTTTTCTGAAATTCTGAAAGGGATTTTTAGCAGCAAATGCCAGCTTGCTTTCTGTCATGGATATTGAACATATATATATATATATATATATATATATATATATGTGCTTTCTTTATTTTCAGTTTTCTTCTCTTCCTGATAGTTTTTCTGTAGCACTTATGGACCAAACACTTTAACAAGGGTCCACATTCTGCTTTGTAGTACTTTATCAATGGTGCCTATCTTTGCCTCTGCAAATGAAGAAGTGGAAAAAAATATGAATATTATGTCAATGAGAAGGGATATACTCCCTGAAAAGTTATTTTCACCTCTGACTATTCTGGAAGGTATACTGGCGAAATGATATCCAAAAGTGAGATGGCAGGAATTCTTGGAGAGGCCTGGAGATGTAATTAACATGTTGAAGAATTTTTCACTTGAATTAGTTTTGTATCATCATTAATTTTGTGTCATCTTTAATCATCTGACTCTTTGCAGAAGCCTTCTCCTTGAGAGTCTGTAATGACCCTAAGACAAAATCTTTATTCATAGCATATCTCCTCTATGAAACTTGTTATGAAGAAGGTTGGGGAGTCGCTGCAAATGAGCAGGGCTTTCCTTGATGATCTTTGAAAATTATAGTGGAGAACATCTTACAAGGCTTTTTTTTTTGTTGTTATCTGCTACTGTAATTATTATGGAGGGTGCAGGGAGGAAGGGAAAAGACCTTGAAGAATGACTGATCCCTGTCAGTTAGATATTGGGAAGAAATGGCACCTTCATGTGTCCATGCATCACTGGGGTTTCTCTTTTCTTCACTCCCATTTGTGTGGCTGTATCAGTGGCATTAGCAATGGTGTCAGCAGCTGGATGGAGGTGCTAGTCCAAACCTGTCTGGATATCAGCAGTGTTAAGAGAAGGTAGAGTACCAGTCCAATGGCTGAATCGAACTGTAAGCCAGTAGGGAGGCAGTTTATGAAAGTAAAATCATCCTGAAGTGTGTCTAGACTCCTGACCCTGCCATGAGGAAATAAACAAAAAATAAACAGAGTACCAGTGAATTTCATGGGTGCTGCTGGAGAGCAGCCAGGGAGACGCCCCAGCCCCATAATGGCTCCTGGCTGTATGTGGACAGAACAAAGCAGGAAACCAATGCTGCACTGAGTCTCTGCACATCATCTAGGGACGTTAGAAAGAGGAGAAAGTAATGTCTAATTGTGCCATTTCGTGAGTGTCTTCTGAAGTGACACGCCCAATCCTGTTACAATTTAAGTTAAAGTGTTGTATAGGAGAGAAAAACTAGAATGCAGGGCAATTGTCAGCCTACAAACAAGGTAATTATTAAAAAATCATACTAAAAATTATTTTTCACAGTGTCAAGGATTAAGACCAAAAATTGTGCTTTTAGACTAAAAGAAGTGGCGTTTACTTAGGTTATAGTCTTAGAAGAACACTTTTTGGTAAATTTATTTTAGTTTTAGGGTAACCGTACAGCTTCATTGGCATGCTTGTTAGTGCCATGAAAACCTTCTGGTTCTGTAAATAAAATGTTTTACAAGCAAAAGGTTGAAGGTTGGATTGTGCATTTCACATGGGAATTCAACTCAAGTATAATTTGGCATGTTGTCTGGCTGCTACAGAAATGTAATGCTTTTTGTTGAAGAGCGCATAAGTAAACGTTTTAGTAACACTGATGTGATGAGAAGGTAAAAAATTCAAGAGGATCAGAGCAGATGATGTAAGTGATACTTGTTATCTCTGATCCCTCTAATTCCACTGTTCACCAAAGTAGAATCAGAAAGGAAAAATAACATTTCAACTACTGACACAGAGATGTACTCAAGATAAATGTGAATGGATCCTTCCAAGCCCCTCAAGCATAAAAGACCTATTTTAGATCATGTCTATATTTTACACCAAGCCCTTCTTTTAATGTGTGAGCTTTTAAAAAACAAACCTGCCCCCTCACCAAACAAAAACTGAGCTAACAAAAGCAAAAACAACAAAAGAAACCCACACATAGACACAAAACCAAAAGAACAAATCCCATCAAAAGCCAAACCTCTTGTTTCCATGTCATGTGTGCATAACTACTGTCCGATTCTTTAATTAATCTTTATAAGTGAAATATTTTTTTTTTACCCTTCTACTACTAACATTTTTTTCATGCTGATAGATTGCACTCTCATAAACTTTTAAGTGGGTTGCATAACAAATGTACTCCAATGAATTGAGAAAATGAGGGCAAGGGAAAGAACCCTTTGACTAATGCTGAGGTTTTATGTGTGTGGTAAAAATAAAGGAGTGTATGCTTCAGTGTATATATTTTTTTGCTCAGCTGGTTCAATTATAAACCTGACTTCAAAACTTAGATTCTTCAAGTTATGTTTTAAGGTTAATACCTACAGAATCATTTCCAAAGAGATAATTCTTATTGTTGCCAAATGCTCATGTTGTTTTAAATATCTAGGGGCTTGTCTGCACTGGAAAATGAGGAAGTGGAGGGTAGATAAAGTAAATCCGTTCAGTGATATTAAGCTGCTGGCAGGATAAGTGAGAGCATTTCCACAGGGGTTTAATAATCTTTGGTTTGTAGAATATGTTAATAGAAAATAAAGAATATTTGAGAGAATGTCTGTTCTGTTCCCCTGCTCCAAGGCTGGATCAAATATCTTCATTGACTTGACTTAGAGTGGGTCCCCTCATTTCTTTCAAGCCTCCTGCTGCAGAGTGTTGCTGAGAGCAATCAGCTGTCCACGAGATGAGTTTATCACACTAAACTTTCCTGATCCACAGTTTATGCTGCTTAAAGAATGATTTTGTGCGTTAAATGTGTGGGCCCACCTTCCTATTCCTTGTGGCTTTTCTTTGCAGAGAAACAAATTCATAATGGTGGTGTCCATTCTACAAAGGCATTTTGGTTTTGTTACATTAGTCACTGACAAAACAAATGGCAGGCGCTATCCATTAGGTGTCACTTGGTATTGTCTGGAGGGAGGGTAGCTTACAGCATTTTCCAGTCAAAACCTTGTTTTTCTCATACTTGTTTGACTTGGCTGATATAAGCAGAGAGAGGGGGAAAAAACCAATTGTTTGAAAAGAAAATTAATAGAAAAAGAAATTAACACCCATCCTTGAAGAATGGATAGGTGTTCAGCCTCTTGATCGACAGATCCTGTTGACTGTCATTTGGTCTGCAGGGTTAACTTCACTGACACCGCCCAGTCCAGCTTTGTTAATCCTAACCCATCTCCCACCACAGTTACCCATTCAGTAGGCATCTACTTGCCCAAATAGCAATCCATAGCCTATTCTTGTCTAGTCTTTTGTGTCTATGCCATTTTTTTCCCTCATCTGAGACTGGATATTTTCCAAGGAGAATTTCTGATCTCTCTTGAGATGTTCTAGCTGTCGTTACCTTTACTCTGCTAACTTTATGGATGATCAAATTGAGTGATCTGTATCAGGAATATTTCTTCCATGCAGATAAAAGCGGCAAAAATAGTTGTTGTTTTTGCATGAAAAAAATAAAAGCATTTGGTTTAACTCTGTGCATATGTCTATGTAGGATAAATGCTATGCACAAAGTGAGAAAAAAAATTTTATTAAGAAATGCTGACTGCTGTGGCAGAAGCTGAGAGAGAAGCATTGTTCTCCCAAGCCTGTATCCCTCTGCAGTCTGTTCATACCATACATTGCCAAACTCTATCAGATGCCTAAAGTATCCCTGACAGCTGAAAATGAAAAAATTTGAGTGCTTTGAACTTGTGAAGGGCCAGTTGAAAGGTGTTTAACTCAAATGTCTCAGTAACAGTGGTGTGGCATATATAGGAAAAAATCTTTTCCTGCAGTCACCATCATCTCACCTGTGTGATAAGGACATGTAGTACACATTTCTCTGTAATGACAGTAATAACAGAAGAAAGAAGATGCCCATTTAGCAGAACTTGCTGACTTAATGCCTATCCTCAGCTCCTGAAAGAAAACAGCTATGATTATTTTTTGAACTGTAATTGTTTTCACAACAAAAGCAAGAAAGGTTTTAGAGAGAAATGTTCATGTAAGGAGGGATGTACATGTTAAACAGAAGCATGAATCTGATAATTTCCTTACAAGTGTTAGGGGTGCACATGCTCCATCTTGCTCTCCACCATGTTTCTATGTATTTGTGCTCCAAGCCATTCCTTGCTTTGATTGGACCATTTTCTCCAGGGTTCCTTTAATGGTTCAACATGCTGTCTGTATGTGTTATGTTGATATGGAAGGTGTTGTTTGCATCGATTTTTCTGCAGCTTTTGATATGTTACTATGATAAAATGTTACTGTGATATTTTTTCTTTGGTGTATATATGTAGCTTTTTATGAATCCTCTATTTTTTTCTCTTTCAATTGACATTTTTTTTTCCTATTTCTTAAAGTATCTGAAAATAATTGTGGGCACTTGTAGTCCTTTTTCTAGCACAGCTGAAAGCAAGCAGCATTTCTTGAAGAGACAGGAGGCAAACCTCTTCTCTTGATTGCCATTACCACTAATATGCTTGATTTGAACTTCTGCTCCCCCTCCCTGTTTTGTTTTACTTTATGAATCTTTGATCTCTAGAGTTTACTGTTTTCTTTCTTTGCAGATGCCAGTGTATTATTACCCATCTGGTCAGTACCCTACCTCAACAACTCAGCAGTACAGACCCATTGCCTCAGTTCAGTACAACGCACAGCGGAGTCAACAGATCCCCCAGACTGCCCAGCAAGCAGGTATGTACATTTCTTCAGCTGCTCACAGTGCCTTTGCAGGTGAAACCTGTTGGTTGTGCTCTAACTGAACAGCAGAGGAGAAAGCTGGTTGCTGTTCTGTTTGAAAATACAGTGGAAATTAGAAATTGAGAAACCTTTTGCTTGGACATCCCGAGCAATGGAAGAGCAGGGGTTGCATCCTCCATCCCTGCTGTCCTGCCTGCAGTGTCCTCAGTGTCCATGCTGCAAATGGCTGGGCACAGAGGGAGCTGAGAAGGGAGATGATGTGAGCAGTCACACTGCATGTTCAAGCCACCCATTGTGGTTGCCCTCTGCCATGGGAGCTCCTCAAGTGTTTGTACCGCCCTACGTGGTGGGCAGGCCTGCAGTGAGGCAGAAGGGGCCGGTTGTTCTCCGCAGCTTGTGCTGTGCCTGTGCCAAGGAGCGGCAGGGCTGTGCGCGGTTGGCGCCGCGGGGAGCGGCTGCCTGCAGCAGTGCGGCTGGAAGGGGGGCCGTTACACTGTAAGAGAGTGAGTAGCAGGTCTCACAGTGAACCGGTCTCTTTTCCTGCTGTGTCACGCCACCCCGCATCACTCCAGAGTGACAGGGACAGAGGGGGAGCTGGGCTGGCGCGTGTTGGGAGAGCGCAGGAATTGTGATTGTCAAAGAGTCGTCGCATTTCAAGGGAATAAACAATTCTGGTGCTGGAGATTTTTAAAATTTATTTATTTCCTCTCTATTTCTTTAGTGCACACCTTCCCTCATAGGGTGTCTCAAACAGTAACTCCAGGCATAGGGGGAGGAGGTGGAGGGGTGGGTTTTGTTTTTCCAGATTTTGTTTTTCCAGATGTGCCAGGTAGAACAAGGCATTCATCATTCCATCTCAGTTTGGCAGAAACTCTTTAGAATATCAAAGCAGATTCTCTGCAATAGCCTTGATATGGAAGTCATTTAAGATGCAAGTCAAGAGCCCAGACATGAGATGTGAACAAGACTTATGGGGTCATCCAGCTTGTCAACCTATCTCCGTAATGTGACTGCTGGCAATTTTGTACCACTCTCTCAGGCGCTCAGGGAGACAAAGACACAGCAAACACAGCTATAACTAAGCAATTCATTACTTTTTTTTTATGCTGTTCTGTGTTCTAATAAAATTGGTGACATTTTGGTCAGTGTCAGTGGTGACTGACTGTGTCTGTTTTCATACCTTCATATTATACATTCCTGAGAGAGAAGAGAGTGAAGTATTGCATAAAGGTCATCTGTCTCTTCTAGCTTCTCCTGCCTGACAGTCTGGTACCATATTTATTATCTCTATATAGTAGATCCTTGAAACAAAGTGCAAATCAACTTAGATGACATTATCTAGATTTACTGTGTTGTTACAAAACCATATTTATCAGTTTAATGCTACATCTATAGCCTAGTGGAGAATATGGTAAGTGATGTGTACAAGAGATGGTCTGACGTATGAGTGATGTTCCGGAGAAGATTCAGCTGTGTGAAAAACCTAGTTTTAATGATATACTGTAGCACAGGAGCTGTTGAGTGCAGACAAATGCAGGGATGCAAATGCTAATTTTGTTTCAGTGTTTACTGCATTGTTTTCCTTACACGTTTGGAAAACACGAGTCAAGGAGTTTGTGTAAAATCTCTAGCGCATCAGTCTTTCCCTGCAATCCGCTCTTTGAGCTGCCTGCTCAGTTGGAAGTATTATTTTTATCTCTTGTTTAAAAATGAAAACATTGTGTCTACAGTTTAGACCCCCTGCTGTGGTGATGATTTTAAGTGTTTAGCTATTCTCAGATCTTGAGACATGTCTGAGAACAATTCTGCACGCTAGTTCATCCCTTTGGCCTCTGATACATCCTTTTCCCTAGTCACGGTCCCAGCATGTGGTGTGACAGGAAACAGATCGCAGTTCCCTACAGGTCTTGTTTTGGAGGTGGTGTAAGAATCGTTCAGATTTACTGCATCTTTTGGTATTTGGGAAACAAATAGCTGTGTATGACCAGAAAATGGCAATCCACAAGCAAGTGTTTCAGACTTCCATTTTCCTTCCCACACAGACTTAGCTTCACATCAGCACATGAGGAGCCAGGGGTAGCGAGGGACCAGAACAAGGAGCTATGATGGAAAATAATGTTTGTGAAACAGAGTGTAGTACGGGAATACTCAGGATGGGAAGGGTGAACAGATGGGAAGGAGGCAGATGAAAAGATGATTTCTGAAATGGTTTCCCCAAAGACCTCACATCACTTGCTGCTGCCTCGGAGAGAGGACGGCTGCGGTGCAGGCCGGCCCAGGGGAGCCCAGCTGGACCTGCCGCATGGCTCCTACGCAGGACGAGCAAGGAGGCAACCTCAGCCTGGCAGCTCAGGAAATACTTTATTAAAATTAAAAATTTGCCTGCCTGGAGGAGCTTGTGGAAGCTTTCAAAGCAACAACAAGGAGTTCAGATCTTACTTCCCCTACTTTGGGATGCAGAGGTCAAAGTTTTATCTAATGTTAGCGATTTGTTTTCATTTTTGTTAGTAAAGGTCTCTTCAGGATGAAGCGATATTGATGAATTTACAGCAAACAGCTAAAGCAAAATATCTGCACAGCATCTGTGGTGGCTGAGGGAGCCTGTACTCTCTCATGGCTCTGGAAGAAGAGCAATATTGAGTTAAAATGGCTCCAGGGCAGAAAAAAGGATGAGCTCACCTAAAATTAGATTAGAGCTCCAGCAGCAATAAATCATTTGGAGAGAAGGCTGAAAACATTTTGTGTGTTTATTTACCCTTTTTATTTTTATTTGCCTAAGTGCTGGCTTATGTGAGAACCTAAGTGACCCATTTCTGGCAGAAGCCTAGTACAGTGTCCTCCATGAAGATTTTTGTGCAAATGTCTGCCATTTGAATTATGTTCATTTCTGTTTGAGCCAAAACGTGGTATCAGTGTAAACAGAAATACTTTTGTTTCACTCATGTCATTGCTGCTCTTCTTTGTTATGCTTTTTCCGCACCATTTTTGTGTTCAGAGCTGCTCAGTGCAAATTTTTTCAAAGTGTTGCCATTGGATGGGGCCAGGGTTGAGCTGGTGTCTGTCACACCATGGCACACGTACGATGTCATAGGTGGACTCTTAAGGTATGTTCAGGCAGGTATTCTCAAAAACAGAATGCTCATTTTTCAAACCATTTGGGTGTGTTGCTGTTTAAACCATTTCTGCCCTCTGTAACAGGTGATATTGTGGAGTGCCCAGTTTTGGAAGCACATGGAAGAAAATATTATTTCTGTATTTGCATCTAGCAGTATTCTGTAAATTGCATGTCTGGCATCATCAGTATTTCATTCTTCAGTAATTATCTCTATTTTGATAGACTGATCCTAGTTACTGTCTGAGTAGAAAAATAGAGATGTATTGATGATAAATCAGTAATTATTTCTATTTTGTCATGACAGAAGAAGTCAGCAATGTTTTATTTTATATCTGTGTCTCTATTTTCTCCTATTTTAGCAAATGCTGAGCACTTTGGGGATTTTTCATCTCTGAAGTGCTTCATAAGTATGAGCTGGATAAATACATGAGTATTATCTTCGGATATGCAACTCTTATTGCTGTTCACAAATGAACAAGCTGCAACAAATTACATTATTTTTTTCCTTCTCTGGTTCATTGTTGTGTGTTTGCCTCATGTTCCAGATAATTTCAGAGTGCAACAGAAATTTTATGGATAAAATAATATTTATCTTCTTGCTTGGGCCTAGTTCTAAGAGGCTGTTAGCTTGATTCATCATGCAGTTGTAAGGTAAATGTCTGTGGAGTGTGTTTTGCATCAGCAATGAAATAATCTTTTGAGGAGATTAAAGCTGAGATCTTTAGTAGATCTTTATGTAGCTATAGTACTTTGATAGTAAGTTTTCCTGCCAAAATCTTGCACTAGAATATTTCCAAACAAAATAAGATGCTATTTGACATAATTTGTTGTTCTGGAATTCTGGAAATTAATGTAATGATGTTAGGATTTCTCATATATTCAAGAATCAACAAATAATGCCATTATAACCTGTTTCAGGGCCCAGATATCAGGAAAAGACTCAGAGAGAATAGGAAATCTCTCTGTTTTTTTCCTAAAAGCAACATATATGCTCGCGTACAGTAGGCAAAGAAAGTCCTAATATGAGAAAAATATATATCTGAACATTGTCTGGGTGTACAATCCTTTCTTAAACAGTGTTCATGGGTCTTCTGTAAACAGCAAGGGTTTGTCTTGAAGAAAAGGTTCCTGATGGAGAGCAGTATTATAAGCCTTTACAGCTTCCAGTAAAGTAGAAGAGGTAATTGTCTCTTAAATGCACCTCTGAAACAAATTTTAAGTGAAGACAAAATGTACCTTAACGGAGTCCATAAATTTTTTTAGGTAGGCATCAGAGTCAAATAGACAATGAAATACTGAATTTTTGCTTAATTTAATCATTTCAGTGTCAGCATAATTGAAGAGTGTTAACTTCAAGCCTCTTTTATCCTCTTTGTCTTCTGAAAGCATTTGTCACTATAAGCTGATACTTAGTGGGAAAAAAAATGGGGGAAGGGAAATGTGCAGCACTAAAAACAAAATTGGTTTGTTATCATGGTCATTAGAGAACCTTATAAAGAAAGATTGCTGCTTTCTACCTTCATTAGCAACCTGACAGGAGCTCATGGTCCATGATGGATTTGTTTGCATAATTCTGTCTATAATTTCACTGCTTATATAAACATAAACAACTTCAATTTTTAAGTATCTAATTATCTGAAGGAACTGTTTCTCTAACAGTAATTGCTCACTGTGTTATTGAAACGGATTTGTATGGAAGGTGTCCATCTGTGTTCAGTGCTATTCTTTTCAGCAGATACTGCTGCTCCTAAAAAGCAGTGAATCACAAGGGGGGTGAATCTCATTTTCACAGAGGCTCGACAGGAATAGGAGGGACAGAGCCCTGCTATTCTAGATACATAAATGTAGTGCTATGCTCATTAATGTTGGTGGAAGGCTTTGAATTTTATAAGAATTTAGTGAAATAGTGTGGCCAGGTCAAGAAGGAGTTTGGAGCAATTTCAGTTGGACTAAGTTAAAAATTGTGATCTTGAAGTGATCCACACCGATGTTAGCAGTTTCTGTTCAAGTATTTTATGTTTAAAGTATCCATAAGCTTAGAGCTTTACCTACAAGCATGCTTCCATTTAGACAGGATGTCTCATCCTGGGAGGATGTCAGGTAGCCCATGCTACCTGAAATTTTGTGCTCTGGATTTCATTCTTCTTACTGCCTGAGGAGGATGCTGTGAACAAATAGTTCATTCAAGACTTTTTGAGAAGGTTCCTGAATGAGTCAGGATTCAGGCTTAAATTTTTTTTCAATTTCTAATCTTAAAACCACTAATCCTTTTGTCTTCCTGACTTTATGCAATAGTGCTGCACCAGTACTGAACCAGCATTCAACTTTATGGAATATCTGTAATTTAAATTAATAGCAGAATTAATACTATCACACTTCCTACAGCATACCTGACTCTGAAAATTAAAAGATGAAATTACTTTTGTCAGAAAGCTTTGTTCTTCCTCAAATGACTTGTTTAATTATTCAGCATTCACACCAGGAGAGGGGAAGTATTGAGGGAAGAGAACACTGGTAGGTTCAGCAGCTAGAATAGTCTTAAGACAGGCACTTATTTCTGGTTTTCTTTCAAGGCATCACAAGTTGTATTCAACTTCTCTAATGCTAATTAGAATTTAAGCCATTTCTGACAGCATTTCTAGTGTTTCAAAGTAAAATACAAATTTTTTAATTTTAATTTTGTTGTAGAGAATGTGTTAGTCTCATGTTAGTTAATACACAGGAGCAACAGAGAGAGAGGAATATTTCTAACAGTGTTGTACAGTAGACAGAACTTCAAAATAGCCTTTGTAAAAATTACAGACGCTGTAAGATAATGAAAATAACACATTAAGGTATTCAACAATGTCTACAAAGAATCTTTGTATTTCTGGCTTTTCTTTGCCAAAAAGAGTAATACATCATCTCTGCTGCTAATTCTGTGTTGGATCAATGTGCAGCGCTCCCACTTCTTGCGGTGGAATTTTCCAGCACTGAATAATTGAGAGGTTTATATTGTAGTCCTTGAGAGCAAAGGCAGATTTCATCTTTTTTTTTTTTTTTCCTTTTCTGATACCATCCTGCTATTGGCAGAACTAGTGGAGCCCCGCCATTGACAGAAATGCTAGAAAGCCTTTCTGCAGGGACAGAGGCCATCTCCAGCTCTGCTTCAGGCACGCTGCACACAGGGGGTCTGTAGACTTTGGGGCTCACTTCTCTGTGGCTATTCTGCAGATGAAAGCATGCTGTGGAATGCAGAAGTGGAGGGCTTTTGGGTCTCAGCTGATAATGGAGAAAACTCTGAATGTACAGCAGAGATCTGCACTGCGGGAAGGGAGAGCAGGGAGAGCTTTTGCCTCACAGTTGCTATTGATTGAGGGTTTAAGAATTGAAGCACACTTGGCAGTTGTAAAACTCCGTAGAACAGGACACATATTTAGACTGGGAGGCAGTAGAAGAATCATGTGTGTGTATGCTGGAGGAAGGGGTCACAGTGTGTGTTCAGTGTTAGGGCAGAGGAGCTCAAGAATGACGTCACGGTAACTGAAGCAGTGCTCTGCTAACCAGTCCTGATATATTATAAAGTCCCAGTGTCTTTACCTGAATTTTGTTCAGCCTTTGTCAGAGGCTCTTATTGTTTACCTAAACTACCCACAGGAACAGCATCCCTCTGCAACTGCAAAGACATTTTTATTTCCACTCACCAATGGTAGTTATATAGAATGTATGAATTTATATAGCAGATGAGCATTTTTTGAAAGTTCTCCTTTGTTAGTTTGCAAGTGAAATAATGCTCATAGTATGGGTGTGTAAAAGAGGCAGCCCTTGAGTCTTCCCAAAGAAAGCAGCTGGTTTCCTTAGCAATTGGCAAGGATAAATGATACCCCTCCAAAAAGTTCTTCACCTCTTCCCCAGGTCCTGCTCTCTGTTGCAGCTCACTCATTATGCACCAGAGCAGAAAGCATTCCTGCAGCATGAGCTAATTGTAATGCATGATGGCTGGTAGCTGTCATTGGTATTGAACAGAAAATAAAAAAAAATTGAATTTGCTGTCTGAGTGTCTGGCTCTAACAACAGCTTGATTATTTCTGTTATTACTAGTAATACATAGCCCCTGCTGAGGTTTCACTTCCAGTGGGGATCTCTGGCATTTGTCATTATGAATGATAAGGATAAACACAGGTTTTCTTGCTGCAGACCCTGGTGAGGGTTCTTTCATGTCTGATGGGATGTAGATTGAGGAAGGAAAGAGGTGTTTCTTTATTTGGCCTTGGTTGCCAATCCTAGGACTTTGCTGCAAATGCGAGTCATTTTATGTTAATTCACTCCAGAATGGAAAAATAAAGCTGCTTTCTGCTTCTGCTTATGTGTTGGTGGCAAGACGTGATTATGACCTGATCAGGAATGTTATTTTCAGGATGGAGAGACAAACAAGCAACACTCCTCAATATGTTGAACTGCAGTTCCTTGTTCCACAGTGCCTTTTTTAGAAGTTTGAATCCCTAGTGCAGCAAGTAATGGGAAGTTAGATAAGCTTTTACAGTTTCTCTGAGAAGAGCTGAGATTAAAAGTGCTTCAATGGAGATTTTCATTCTGAATTTTTACATATTTAATTTAACTTTTCTTTTCAATGCACTTCCCAGGACCCTAGTGTGTTGGTTACAAATGTGGTCTTTTGATTACAAAGGATCTTTTGATTACTGTCATGTAAATGCTTAAGGACAAGGAAAGGAAAAGAAGCCATCCTGTGCAATAATGTCATACCAGTGCCATAGTCATACCAAGGAGCTACAGCAAATCTTAAGACACCTCTTAACTAAGACATAGGTATGAAGAAATACAAATATGAAGAAATTTTCTTTTTCACTCCTGAGACCAGGCAGAGAGCTTGCAGTCAAGGCTAAAGGAATGTTCAGGCATCTGCCATGGTGGCCATCCACTTCAGGGCTGTTTTCCACCTCTAAAAGATGTTCCTTAGCTTAGCTAAATCAGAAAAAGAAAGAAAAAGCTTTTACTGTGACAGCTGTTTATTCATTCCCACCTGTAAAAAGTTGGGCATCCAAAGCTCCTACTGAGTGCTGAAGACAGGAAGCATATTTTTGGTATTGTACGTATAGAGTCCCCAGGTGTGTTTTCCTAAATGTCAGTGTTTGGAGTAATTTGTGGATTTGCTGCTGTTTGAGTTTCTCATTGTCTTCATTCTTGGTGTTCCTTAGATTTGCTTACAGAATGAAAACCCACAGCCATCATGAGACATGGGCAGTGGACTTTGCCTGAAAACACCTGCAGTTTTTTTGCAAATAATCTCTTTCTGAAGGACCTTGGCCCTGTGGCATTGCTTAAGGGAAAAAAATGAAGGGAAAAAAAAAAAAAAACCAGCGATTTCTGAGCAAGCAAATATTTAGGCTATGTGTATGTGTGTGTATATATATATGTATGTATGTATGTATTCCTTCTCTTTCTGTCACTCTGTATTATCAAAAAATTTTGCTATGTGCTTCAGCACTGTCCTCAGGGCTTCCAAGTAGCATGCTGGTAAAACAGAACATCTTCAATAGCATCTGCTCAACATTGCTGCATTTCCAGCTTTCTCTTTGTTGAGAGCTACCTTCATCAGGTACTGAGTCTCCGGGAGTGCAGACCTTTTTACAGGTCCTACAAATGAACCTCCACAAATTGAATTTTTAAGGTTCCCAAGCACTACTTTATAGAATAAGAAAAAGAGAGGAAATGTATTAAATTATAAGAAGCAATGTGCAGCTTCAAAATTATTGCTGGATTAATAGTTTGTATCAAATGGCAATTTTAATTCTCTCTCAATTGGAGAAATAAAAAGCAATTAATCTTCTGTAGCACATTGTGAAAAATAAGGGCTTCTACAGGATCTCAGTGAAGCTGTTCCTTCACTTAACCTTGAGCTGGGCAATAAATAATTATAAATGCAGCTACATCGCAAGGCAAAAGTAATTTGGGGAAATAGAATTATCATCTAATGCAGGAATAAGAAACTTGAATTAGGTTTCCTGATGTTCTTTGTTCCAGAAGAGTATGAATTTGATTGTGATTTGCACATAAGAGTGGAGCTGGGGTTTTACAGAGTGGATTTTATACCGAAGCTATCACAAGATGATTTATATTGCAGTGTTGACATACATAAATGCTCTTGTGCTCTCTCAGCTGTAGCTCACATAGAGCCTCTGATGAGAGGACTTGTTTTACAGAGGGAGAAGGTAATGTCCAAGGTGCATGGGTGAATTAACATCTGTCAAAGAATTTCCTGCTCTTCACTAAGGGCTCCCTACTGTCAGTTCTGCCTTTCACAAAATTTTCAGTGGGTCCATTCATATAAAGTTTCTGTTCCACTGTGGAGTGGTGCTGAGGAGACTGAAGATACAACAGAGGGCTGCTTCATCCTGAGCTTCTCTCCTGCCCACAGTGCCATTCCTTATAGCTCCCATGAAAGCCTTGCAGATCCCAAAGCAGTGTTGGTAACCTTGCTTCACCTTGGGACTTTCCAGCCAAGTCAGTGGAAGCTGGCCAGTGAAAGGATCAATGAAGCATGTGTGAATGGGTCAGCAGTTCATGTCATGGAGCAGTGCACAGGATACTCTGGTAAGGAGAGGCAAAGGATGTGAGAAAAAAAATAAATGCAGGAGTGAAAAGAGCTGTATCTTTTTAGAGCAGAACCATGCCTCAGCATACTGCTCCACTAGAGCAATAGGCAGGAGCTATTCAAGCCCCAGGCTAATTCCATTAAAATGGGAAGCCATGAGTTTATGTCGGTTTCTGTTCAGGAAGAAAGCATTCCTAAATATAATAAAGCAAATATTATTCTGCTTTTCTTTGAATTATTCATCTCTGTTTCCCAGAAATCTGTCTTTGCAGTATGAGGAACAAGAAGTTTGTTCCTAGAAAACACAGCTAGCAGTGGCAGTGGGTTTGTAGGACATTGTTGAGTCTGCACACTAATTTCTTAGAGATAATGTATGTCTGGAGTGAGCCATATTTGTACTTCCTGGTGGACACTTCACAGTGATTACGTCTCATCTACTTTTACCCATTTTGTCTAGATGTTGATAGAGTGCCATGGAGCGTTTACAAACTAAACTGAAGATTTCTTTCTTTTATAAAATTTAAATAAATGGGATGTACAATTGCTCATACGCTCATAGTTTCTTCTCTGGAAATTTGAGACCAACCAAATGGCTACAAAGGCTGATGTGGTTTGTCAAAAGTTATGGAACTGAAGAAGGTATGGAATAGAAGATACGGAACTAACGTTTGTACCTGCCCCCCCCAACACACACTTTTCCCCCTTTGATGTATTTATTTGTTCCATTATAAGGAAAAATGTGGAAGTGCAAAGCTAACAATTTTTTATTAAAGGCTATGTGTGCACTTAAATCAGCTTTCTGACCAATTTGAAACCTAGAGGAAGGGACATTTAGTTCAGTATCTGTCTGCTCCGTCTACTTGGTCCTGATTGCTACATTGCATAAGTTTAGAGTGGTGTTTGGGAATGCATTAGACTGCTTTTTTTGCTATAATGTGGCCCATTGTGTATTTAGAAAGGTATGATTTATTGGAGAAACAGGGGTGGGCACATGGAAAACCAATTTGTCTTAGAGAGTTATTTCTAGATGACTAGAAAAATGTTGATTCCAAGTAGGCCATAATTAATCAGCAAGAAGTCTTTTCCTGAGTTTCCTCCTGTAGGTAAACAGACTCAGGACATCCATCAAATTGAAACTGAGAGAATGAGGGGGGAACAGCCTGAGTCTCCAGTTAGCAAAGCAGTTGTATTTCTTTGAAGCAATCCCAGCAGGGTGCTTTGCTGAGTGACTGCAAAATTGGCTTTGAAAACAAATCCTGAATTTCTTTTTTTTATAGGTTTTTTTAAATTTTAATATACTTCTGGTGCCTGCTGCATACCAAGAAGGTGAGCAATGGCACAGAAAATGGGCTGATAAACCAAAATCTTTCTCTGATTTCCCTTGAAGTGGCCTCACACCTTTTCTTTCATCTTCTTTTCATTATGTTGTGATGTCTAAGTCTATCAGTAGTTACTTAGGCAGCTCTAATCATGCTGAGCTCACTAAGCACAAAAGTAAATGTCAAAAACTTCTGTTGATTGTCTGGTTTAAAGCAGCTTTGTCACAGTGCTTTCAAAAGCTTTAGGTGTGGAGATGTTTGATCTGGAGATGAAACAAGTGGTAGCCTAGTTTTTATGCTATACTCTAGTAATCTGAAAATCTCAGTAAGTTTTGTTAACTGTAAATGTGATTTCACTTGGTTTATGTCTGTTTTGTGCTGTGAGAGATCTGTAGTGCTGAGAGGTAGGGCTTGCACTGCACACTGTGCTGGCCGTGGAGCAGGGGTGGATGTTGGTGGATCTCCTCTGCAGGTGGTTGATTTCTGATTTTTCTTTAGTAGATGCAAGAATATGTCATTCATCTTCTTGTTCAACAGTTTGGGAATTAAAGTCACTTTATAATACCTAAAAGTCAAGGAACTCCCAGCTATCCTTCATTTAGGGTAAGGTCCATAGAGCTTAATGATTGGAGAATATTCAGGGAAGGTGGAAGTTTTCTGGATGTGGAAAAGGGGGGAGAGTTTGAGTGTCCATGGCAGGAATCAGCCCTCAGAAAACCACCTGCTTAATTTGCAGGACTTGACTTTCCAAAATCTGAAGAACTAGCTTGTTGGCATGAATCCCAGAAGTCCAGCAGTTAGGTGAGGTCATGCATGTAGTTTCATAATTAGGTTGTGCTGTAAATGAGGAAAAGCCATAATCAAAATTGTTATTCAATTCCTTAGATAAAGGTCATGTGTCACATCTTTCTAGTAGTTTTGAAACTAGGTATAACTTTAGATTAATTTTCCAAAAATGCTTATGAATTGCTTAAGAAACTCCCTTAATCTTGATGTACAATGAAGATAGTAAAAGCACTGTTTCAGGATTCAAAATATTAGCTGAATGTTTGTCTTTGCTCAGAAATTGGCTATCCAAGCATTTTCTGTTGTTTTCTAGTGTCTGAAGAAGGACTGAATTAAGATACTGAAAATGTCTTTTTAAAACCTAGTTTATCTGAACACCTGTAATTTCTACAACTCACTGTATCTGTCCCACTAGGAACACAGCCTGTGGACTGCTGGTGTCCTTGGGAAGATTTGTGTGGGGCCCAAGAGCTGTCCTTCATTGCATGAATGTTGGGGTCTTCCTGGGCAGAACTGTGTGTTTCCTTAGGAACAGTGAATTCTTCTTGGATCCCAACTGGCCAGCAGCTGATTTTTTAACACCTTTAATACAAGTGCTTTGTAATGACCCCAAGACAAGTTTGTGTGGAGGTTTTTTTTCCTTTTTTTTTTTTCTCCTTTAGTCTGCCTTGTGACCATCTGTTTCTTTCCAAAGATGAACCTCTTTATAAAATTCACAAAAGCCCTACATGTGTGTCTTCCGAGAAAGAGGAGAACGTGCTTAGGTACTTCTGTTCTCCCCCATGTGACTAAACAAGGGGGAAAGAAAACTTGTGGCTTCCAGCACCACTCTCCCCAGGGCAGGAGGTTAACATTTGACAAGACGTCTGCCCTTCTGAAGAGCCCCAGCAAAAGCAGATGCAGATCTCATCGAGGCTTGATCTTTTGAAATTCACTTTGCCTACTCAGCCAGCTTCTCACAGGATTTTTCCCACAGCTCACAAAAGATCCATCTGGAGAAAACTGCTAAGCAATGTTTACCAATCCATCTGTGCTCTTGAATGTCTAGACCTGTGTAAGGGCTGAGGTAAAGTCTTTATAAGCTGTCATGTTTTGAAGTCCTCCTGGGGTTTGCAACATAGGAAATGTAAAGATTAGAAATTCTGCTGAAGCATTTCTCACATTAATTCCAATTCTTCAGCAATTTTTAGGGCAAATTCCGTTGTAGTATACATGATTGTTAGGTAATTAAATACTGGATCTCATTCATATGTGCCTATGTCACTGGAATTAAGGTTGTAGGGAGTACTTTTGCATTGCCTTTTTTCTGATTTCTAAATACTTAACCTTGCTCCCTGGTGCTCTCCATGGCCATTCAGACACAAATGCATCGACCTGTATTCACATTTTTGAAGGCTGGAAATATGACCTCTAAAGAGATTGCAGCTATAATCAAGCAATGACAAATTTCTTCCAGTTTTCAGTGCTTGTTTCTCATTTCAGGGATCTGTTTGTCTCTGTATAGTTGTCAGTGTGTGTGGTTTGATGCAGATTTATTTATCAAGCTTTTTCTTACAGTTCAATGCATCCCTAACTTGAGGAATAATGCAGTTCACTGCTGAAGTGTCCTTCAGTGGTGAAGCTGCTGTGATCACACTGTGGAAGAGCAGGGCTGGCATGAAGGGAATCTTGGGGAGTATAAGATTTCTCTTTAGTTTGGACCTTAACCTTCTGCTGGTGTGAGCTGACATTTGGACAGGTGCATCTGCACAGACCGTCCTGCACCATCAGAATTCTGATTTGCTTGCAGGGTTGGGAAAGAATGGTGCTGCATATTAAAATATGTGCAGGCTTTTCATCCTAGCTACTTCAACCTTTGGTCTTGAAAAGCAGATTATTATCTATTGAGTAAGAATTGCATTTGTATTTTGGCAGTATGTTAAAATAGAGCCTTAGCAAAGAGACACCAGTTGCCCTTGCCTGAGAAGTAATATTGATTTCAAGAAGATGAAGAAGCTTTTGTCTTCTTGTTACAAAAGATTGTAATATTGACATAACAGAAACTGAAAAATTGAACATAATGTAGTGGGGAATTTTCCTTTCATTTGAAGGACAGCACCACAAAAACATTCTTGTTAGTTACCAGGCTGTAAAAGCATGTGGCAAAATACTCTCAGCTTTTATACTATATTTACCTTCCATGATAGCTTTCCAGAGCAATGTCTTAGGCCTGGGAATCCTGCTGCTATTTTCTTGTAGACCTAAGGAACCTGACATGTATGGAGCATTTCTAGTTTTTGTGTTAATTTGTTTGTGTTGCTGAGCCCACATGTAAAGTCATGGCTAGGATATTATTGAATACCTAGTATAAATGAAGGGAGTGGTGGGGACAATATACCTCAGCAAGTTTCATAGACCACATTTTCAGCTTTCCTTTTGGTGGTGCTTTCTGTGGAATCTTCCCTTGCAAAGAGAATAATGAAATCATAAGCCCATCACACTATTAAAAGATGCTGGGTTTTGTTCTGTAATGAGATCTCAGAGGCCCAGGACACCATTCCTGCTCTCCCTTGGGAAGAAAAATGAGCTGCAGCTGCAGCAGCTTGGCTGGCTGCTGTGGCCAGGGAGGCTGGGAAGCTGTCAGAGGAGTTGGAGATGGAGCAATAGGTTTCCAGGAATTTTGGCTCTTTAGACAGAATAACATCTGTGCCCATAAAGAGAAGTTATCCTTCCAGGGAAGTGTCCTGAAAGACATTTCAAAGCCTGCAGTGCAGAAATGGGGTTTTGGGAAGAAGGTGGATTTGGAATGTATTTAAGAGTGAAATCTTCAGGGAACAGGGGATAAAGTGAACGTTTTCTGGGTTAGAGTATGTGGGAGGAGTATAAATAAACATTTTCTGGTCACTTTTACTGTGACTGCTGGAATGCTGTGAGGGTTATTTCATTGCTTCAGGAGATCAAGTCACAAGGAGGTGATGGGACAGGGAGGGGTATTGCTGTTTCTTCTAAATAAAGACAACAGGCTATAGCAATGACTGCTGCCTCCTACCCAATTTGCAGTAGAGGGGGATTATCCCTCCCCTGCTCAGAGGTAAAGTTTAGCAGAATATTTCTGGTTTTTTTGGTAAAGTAGAATTTGAGGAATGCTGTGGACATTCCTTTATTTAAAGTGAAAAACATGAATCTGAAATGTATAGACTAGAAAAAGAAAGGGGGGAGTGCATTCCTTGTTCCAGTTTCCATATCCAAGTTGTTGTTGAAGGAACAAAAATGCTCTCATTTCTTCCCTTGCTTGAAGTAATCTATTTATGCCTTGTATTTCTATGAAGTGCTGTAGAAAAAAATTGTAATTACACTGTATGAAGCTAATTCTTCTACGCTGAATTAAGTTTAAAATAATGTTGAATCCATATTTCCATTAGCAAGCAATGAAAAAGCTATTAAGGTTAAGGCATAACACATAATCAGTTCAATTCCTGCAAATGTTTCCACAGAAGCGTGGTGCTGCAGAGCTGTAAATAAATGGAATACCCTGAAATGTGCTGTAGTATCAGTGCTACCTAAAATTTCAATTTAAGAAAAAATATTTTTTCTTCTATTAGATTAGAAGTACGGAGGGGGAAGGTTCAAAGAGGTACTGAGCTCTTTTTTCCTATATGTTTTAGGAAAATTAGGAAAATCAGTTTTATCACTTCTGCATTTTCTCCAAGTCCCCACCTGCAGGGAAAGCATTTAGCTCACTTACTTTTAACGTATCAATCCATGTATAGGTGTTTTATATTCTTTCAGTTACGATGTCACTGGGCCATTTTTCATTCAGAGCCAGTAAATACAGAAAAACTCCAGAAATGGCCAACTTCCACTAAAAAGTCACTCACAGGCTCCTTCTGTGAGCATGCCATATGCCTGAGGTCCTCAGGTTGTACAGTAATGGGTATCATAGAAATAGGATAGATACTCATTATCACTTCCCAAGGGAGTGTTTTGGATTAAATAAGTTAAAAATTCCCACCAGGCAGGAAGTCTTTGTTAAATGTGCTTTATTTTTTGCAGATGAGCTCATTACAGTATAACTGCTGATAAACTTCTTTTGATCCGTGGCAAGATGTAACTGCTTTGGCCTAGCCATTAATTCAGGACACAAAGATGTGCTTACCAGTGTGTCAGAATGGGAGGACTGCAATAATTGGAGGCAGATAGAATTTATTGAACTTTCCCCTAGTTATATGAGAAGAGCCTGAGACATGGCTCTCCATAGCACTGCCCAGGGCTGTGTGCTCTTCAAAGGACACCCCCTGAAGTCCAGGTTGACTCTGAAGTCAGTGTTCATCTATGCTGGTACATCAGAGGGCAGAATTTAGCCCAAAGTGTCTTAAAATAATTTTTCAGTGCTTTACATTAGCAAAACCCTGCTGTGGGTTAAGGGATTGTCATCATGCATTTTCTGTGCTCCTTTGCCAGCGCTGCTCTGAGCCCTGGGAAGAGCGTGGCTTTTTCTGTGAGATTGAACTGCTGTGATCAGTGAACAAGTGTGCCCAGAAACTTGATTCCCTCACAGAAGGGGTGCTGCAGGTGGGGACTGCAGTGTCCCCATCCCATTCTGGGTGTTTGCAGAGCTGAACCACAGCAGCTCTTGGGTCCCTTTGCCCACCGTGCTGAAGCCATGCAGTAGGTGTGCTCCAGGTCCAGAGCCTGCAGCTTGCTTCAGTCCTACAGCCTGGAAGCAGGAGGCAGTTGTTTTCCAGCTTCCACCCAAGAGGTGGCGTCTAAATTGTGACCCTCTGAGCCAGACTTTGTTCCAGAGCCAATCTGTAAATGCTTTGTGTGTCAGTTTTAGCTAGGAAGTCCCAATCAGCTCTCACTGTTGTAACATTATCTTCCAAAGGGCCAATGAAAATACAGCTTTGATGTGTTTCTTTTGGTGCTCAGATGCCATGGCATGTGAGGTATTATCCTGAAAACCACATTATCACAGTAACTTAGGGCCTTTGGGCATCTGATGTTGCCAATTGCCTTCACTTCTTGCTGGTATGTAATTTATCACCAGCGTGGCCTACCCTGCTAATATGCACCCTTTGTGGGCAAAGGCAAAGCTAATATACTTTCAAAGTGTATTTGAATTGCTTCCATAAATCACAGCTGTCACTGTGAGCAGTTTTATCACTTGCCAGAACAATATGTTATGCTCATGCTTTATAGCCTTGGCACTATTCTGAACTTCTATTTGTCTAAATTGTAATGCATCATGACTTATTTTATCAAACAAATTTGAGCAGCCCCAGGTTTTTTATTATTATTCTATTTTTACATGGAGACACTGTAAAGAAGAGCATTTTTATGGGACATGCTTTATAGTTTTAATTATTACTTTTTATTACTAATTAGCTCTAAGATCTCTAGCAGTTTGCTTTCTATGTGTTAATTTTCATTCTTCTAAGAAGTTCATGCAGCTGGGGCAGCTTTGTTTTTGCAGCTCATTTCCTCTCCCACTCTGCTGTGTAGCAGGAAGAGCAGCTACATGGCAGTCATGAGCCATGGAGTTGGAGATGGGGAGGAGGAGCCTCATTGCCTCATAGATTTTATTTGCTATCTGTGCAGAATATCCACCAAATTAACCAATTGTGCGGATTTAAAATAAAAAAGCCTTGTGAAATCCAGAAAGCACTTGCAGGCAAGAACTCAAGGAGAGAGAACTCAAGGATGGTGTAGCAGGGAGGTCATGAGTAGTTATTTATGACTGGGGCATAATGAGTGCCTTCATCTGGGAGTGCTTCCCCTGAGCCATAGCGAGCAGCTGGGAGCATGAGCAGCATGAGAACTCAGACTCAGAGCTGCGCCTGGCTCTGGCAGGGCTGGGACAAGTGTGCCTCAGCAGCCAGAGCCACCCACCTGGGCAGGGACCAGCTGTGCCTGTCCCATCCCTGCCCCAGGCGTGCGGAGCGGCGCTGCTGCCATCTGCCAGCCCAGCCTCCCCACCAGGCAGCCTCTGCTAGCGCCACTGAAACTCTGCACAGGTGCAGGTTTGACTTCTTCTGCCATAGATTGAGATCTGCTTGTGAGTGGGACCTGTGACTGGTTTAGGAGTTCACTGCAATAAGAGACTCTCCTCAGCTCTTCTTTCTCAGAGATGCTCTGACATCAAATGCACTGTTTCCAGAACAGTAAAATATCTCCTTTTTTTACAGCCATGCCTAAAATACCAGTGAATATTTATGAACCAATTTGCCATGGCTTCTCCTGTGATGGGGAAAAAAAAAGTATTTTTTTTTTTTTTTAATTGATGCAATAGCTCATTCCAGAATATGAGAACAAGGTCTATAAAGAAGTCAGTTTTATAATTAGAAAATTATTTATTTGCAGCAGATATATTTGCTAAAATGTGAAGATTGCAGCCTCTGTTTTTTAATGTGAAAAAGATATGCTAATTGTTTAAAAATGAGCAGTGTCTCTGATGGAATTTTTTAGGTGTAGATCAAGTTCTTTGTCATGGGCAGTAGTCTAAAGGTATGACTTAGGTTTGTCCTTTTACAGAAGTTAGTGTTTATTCTCAAGGTTTGCACTCAGAATGAGCAGTAGTTGCTAAAGAATGTTCTGCAGATGTATTTGCAGATCCTGTGATTTTCTCTTTTCAAAAATTTTAGCTACACAAACATTTTCAGCAGATTGACTAGGCACATCAGCTACCACTTCAGAAATGCATGTTGTAAATTTTACATGAAGAGACATTTTTGGCAGCTGCTTTGTGCTTTGACTTTGAGCAACCCCAGAAAGGGTATGTGAAATCAGTTACCCCATCCAGACCACGTAAGCAAGAAACAAGGATTTTAGCCTAAGGATGATTTGGAGGATGGTACTGTATTAAATTCAATGATTGCACATGGAGGATTTCATATATAATGAATATATTCTTCTGCCCAGATACATAGATTGTTTCATAGGATGAGAGGAACTAAGGGTGGAGGATAGTCCCAATTTATGTGAAAAACAAAAAGCCCTAAGAAACCTGTTTTTCCCAGAGAAAACATCTCTCCCACCTCAGCTGAGCCTGGGGAGCTGGCAGATGCTTTTAGCAAGCATTGTAAAGCCTCTGTAAACCCTTCCAGTTTAATTTGAAAACATCCATTTGTATTGCTTTGCTGACAAATTTCTGATTCACAGAGACCTGTAGTTAAGATTTTGCTTTGGCAGCTGACTCTTACTATGCCCTCTTCCTCACCTTCCTGCCAGTATTGACAGACTCAGAGCTCTGGGAATGTGGCCCTACCCCTGCAGGCACTGCCAGAAAAAAATAAAAAACCAGACTTATTTTTTGGGCTCAAAGAAGCATTTTTCATCTAACTGAAAATTTTGTAGAGCTCTGTGTGTAACTCTTAGTTGATTCAGCACTTAAAGATCTCTTCTTATTATAGATTATATTGAATATCAGATATTTTTCCATTGACTTTATAAATTGAACATATAGCACTTTTCAGCACTGCTGGATTTCAAAATGTTTTACGAAGATGCCACCCCTCAAAACCTTATTTTACAGATGAGAAAACTAATAAGCAGAAAGAAGAAGTAATGCACTCAGAGTGTACTAGGTCCCAGGCAAGAAAAAAAGCTATCAAAATTTATGATGTATGCAAGGAAAAAAAGTTCTGCTGCTGCTGGCTCTCAAATCTACCTTGACAACACACCCAGGTTCATCTTCAGTATTTATGCTGAGCTGAAGACTCCATATGTTTATGGTCTTTATTGTGCATTTTCCATCACTCTGATTGCTTAGCTGGCATCCATCAGGAATTCATACTTTGCAAATACTTTTGGCCATGAAGATTGTAAACACAGCCTTGCTGGGGTTGCAAAATATTAAGTGTGCTGTGTGGCAGCAAATGTGCTGTGGCAGGTCTGTCCCAGTGATTTCTGATGGCACACTTCACCCTGGAGAGACCCACAGCAGACAAGGCACAAATATTCAGAGGACTTTCCTACATTTAAATTTGTGCTATGCTTTGGGGAGGTTTTGCTAATGAAAGTATATTTTGCATTATTTACAGTTGCACAGTTGCAGATACCTTGAGAGGAGATAAGGGGATCAGGACTGATCCTGTGGGTTTTGCAGAAGAAGTCTGCATAAAATGCTCTTGCTTGGCAGATCAGCCTTCTCGGGCTGTTGCACTGGTGAAGTTAACCAACATCCTCTTCTGCTGCAATAATTCTGGACCAGCTATAGTGGGAGTTTTCCAGCTAACGTGCTGTGCAGTGAAAATTGGGAATAGAGGGGAGGTTTTGGTTCGTGGTGCTGAATTGAACCATGTTCTGGCTGGCCATTATGACATCTGTTAACCAGGGGCCTGGTTCCAAGCTTTCTCAAGCCTGCAGAACGAGTGCCCCTAGCATGAGTGAGGCAGGGACTGGGGCAGTGATGCCTGCCCCTTTCCCAAGCACTGCTGTCAGCCTGTTGTCCAGCTTGGTAGGGACTTGGGAATCAATGCAGAAAATAACTGGTAAAGTCAGCTTCATCCTCACTCTCCTTTTCTCTTTCTTCAGCTCTCTTTGAGCCAAGATTTCTTGGCACAGATGTTCAGGAAAGCTTGCTGCTGAGTGTCATTTCTATCAAATTCTTTTGTGAATTATGCAAGGAATTTGTGACTCCAGGTGTTAATCCTCTTGTTTTCAAAAGTGACACTAAACCCTTGTTAGAAAAGTCAAAGGTGAAAGTTTACATCCACAATGCATTCCCTGTTTTCTTTTTTTCTTTTCTTTTTCTTTTCTTTTTCTTTTTTGAGTGTTTATATTATTCTGCAAGAGTTGAAAATGCATTTGCCTGTAATGTGGGGATAGGCAGGCTTTGTGAATTTAGGTGCCCAATTAATCAAAAGAGTTTGTAAAACTGTATGAACAAGTTATTTTGCACACTCCTTGGACAATTGAAACAAAAACTCAAATTCCTCTGAAATGAAACTCATACCCCACACATCCTCTACACCCAAGGCAAACTAAAATATAAAACGAAACTGCCTGTAGATACTAAATCAAACAAAAAAAAAAAAAAAGAGTTTTGGAAATTGGTGGTGTTCTATTTGGGGTATCAAAGGGGAATGTTTTTGCCTTTTCCAGAGTTTTTTTCTTTTAAAAATTTATTCCTTTCTTTGTAAGATGCACAGTTTGGCTGCAGGGGAAGCTAACCGGGCACTGGGACGACCACACCTATAGATTCCACTCTTCACCTCCATCAGAGAAAAAGCTTTAGCTGGAAGATGCAGCCCAGTTGCGGTGCAGTAATTGAATGTATTGCTTTTGTACCTATGTCAGAATCGCAGCGAGTGTTTATATTTCTGCAGTGATATGGAATGGAGGGGATGCCCAGAACACACTGATACAAAGTACTTACAGGCACTTTACAGGCCTTGTACCTTGTACTTCAAGGGCTAAAGGGAAGGGAGGGTCCCAATGATAGCAAAGTCTTAACCCACTTCCATTAAGGCATTTTTAATCAAGAAAGAGAGTAAATGTAAACTAGTGTCTGCAGTAAACTAGAAGAGTTGGTAATGGCAAAGCAAACATGAGTAGGAGCTCCCTGTGTCTGTGCCACGGAAGTGAAACAAGTGGCATCCCTGATTGCCATTTGGTTTATTATTTGCCAGTATCTCTTGGTACATTGCCACTGCTTGGTCTGATGGCTCTTTCATACAGGCACATACAGGTGCAAGGGCCATGCATTAATGCAGGCTCAGTCCCACCTTGCCCCAATTTTTCTCTTGTGGGTTAAGCAGTGGTTATGCAGAAGGATTTGAGAAATTAATTTGTTTAATATATTATAGAACTGAGTTTTATTGGAACAGGACCTCTCTTTCCTTAATTTGATTGCTACCTGCCTGGTCAAGTTTCTCAGAAACCTTTTAAAGCGATAAGGATATAGTGTGAATTAATGTGCCTATATCTTTCCCACTGGAGATCCTCTCCTTCAAAAGGTTGAGTTCCCTGGTCCAGAAGTGTATTCAAGCCTGAAAATCATTGCTCTGAAATCAAGAAATTACCTTATATGCTTAAAAGTTAAGCAAATTCTCAAGGGCTCTGCTGCACAGGGGCCAGAGTAATCACTGTGTTGAAGGCAAGTGCTTCTAATATGGTACAGAGCTGGTTAAGGTTGATTGCTAACCCCAGTAGTCTTTGGATTGCATTCTTGCATGGGTGAACTTGGAAAAGATGAGATTTTTGCAGTTGGACCCATATGGACAGACATATGCTCCATCAAAGTCCTGTTGGCATCAGTAACGTCCCTGCGCCTGTTTGCATCGAGCTGGGGGCTGTAGTCTGCAGCTTGCTGTGTCCTTATGTTATAGGTAAACAAACAAAACTCACAGCTTTCTGTGATTTGGTACCTCTTGGTGCATGCAGAAGCTGTGGGGACGAAGAGTGCCATCAGGCAGTGGCTGTGTCTTTGTTGCTGGCAGTATTTACAGTTGATGTTGTGTTTATGAGAGCTCTTCCTGAGGCTGACACAGAGCTAAACCCAGCTTGTGAAGGTGAAAAAGCAGGGTTTGTTAGTGATATGCTGCTAGCAGTT
This sequence comes from Melozone crissalis, assembly GCF_028551555.1. NCBI lineage: Eukaryota > Metazoa > Chordata > Aves > Passeriformes > Passerellidae > Melozone > Melozone crissalis. Next base: position 49,204,399 of record NW_026535794.1, on the reverse strand, counting down.
GTTTACCCCAGTCTGCCCACAGTAAAATGGAACACGGTGCAGTGAATGGTATCACCAGAACAGTGCAGTCTTCTTTAATGGAGAGGATGTGGGCAGGGCAGGAACCTGTACCTGGAGTTGTGTGGAAAATAACAGCCTGGCAGGGGCAGCCAGAGCCCAGGGACCTTCCATGTCCACAGCCATGCTGGTGAGCAGCAGCCTGCCCGAGCAGTCCCTGCTCAGAATAGGGGTCTAAGCACTCCACACGTGTTTTGGTGTACTTCCAGAAGAGTGTTTGTGTGGTTCTTCTCCTTTTCTCTGGGCAAATATTTCCCTTGGGTGCTTATTTTTCTACCTGGAGTTGTCTTTTCAGAAATGCATAATCTTTGCTGTAGTGACTGCAGCTATTCCTTGAAGTTTGCACAGTGTCTGGCATGGAGGTTGACTCTGAGAGTGTGCTTGTAGATATTTCATCAGTATCAAGAGCTGATGCTAAGATAAGCTGATACCAAGAGCAAAGTTACAGATAGATCAATAGACAGGGCTTAACATTTGTTTTACTCTCACCTGTCATTATTTATTAGGGGTCAATCCAGAAAATTAAACCAGAAGAAATGAATCTGCTGAAATTCAGTGAGTCTGAATCTGTGGTTTGCAGCTGGCATGAAAAATCTGATCCTGCTAGTCTTGTATTTGTGCTTTTTTTGAATCATAATGAATTTTGTTTTGATGATTAGCTGTCCCCACACAGTTCCTTAGGGATTTACTAACAAAATCAATAGATATTTCATATAACAGTTATTCTATGGCCATGAACTGTTTTATGTAGCACAATGCAGACATAGACACAGGTACATATGGGCAGTATTGCTCTTCATCTAATGAGCATGTCATCTGCCAAAGGATTCTGTAAACATTGTAATGGGTTCTCACAATGATGTTTTAGTTGTACATTTGCTATTCAGAAATCTCCTAAAGAGGAATTGCAGCAGACCTCATCAATGTAACTGTGTCTACAGTAAGGGCTACTACCAGATTTGCATCTGTTTTGGTCTTAAAGCTGTAAATCTCCCTTAAGAGCATCCCATATTTTCTCCAAAATTATCTATTTGCCGGCCCATGGGTCTCAGTTGACTCTCCTTAAGGTTGTTTGGATTGGTGGGCAGGGGCTGAGAGCAGGATTATTCCTGGATAATCCTTAGCACTATTTTGGACCTCCCTGTTGTGAGCACTGTGCACCAGCTTGCAATGCATGCCTCCAGGGGCTTAGCCCTGTTGGGATGAGAAGGCTTCACCATTCTCAGAATAACATAATGTCCTCCCAGGTCCTGTGGTACCCTCCCTGCAGGAACCTCAGCTGGCTTTGGGCATCTGCAACACTCCAGGGTAAACCCTTACTCATGCTACTGGCCAAGGGGAAATGCTCTCTCCAAAGGGGAAGCTCATTTCTCCAAAGCTGTTGAGCCTGTCATTTGCTAGCTGTGTGACTTCTTTTTTCTTTTTTTTTTTTTTTCCCCTTCTTTCTTGGTCTCCAGTAAAATGCAGAAGGCTCAGATTACAAAAACAGCTGCACATGCTTTGGGTTAATGCATTTAAGTCAGGCTCCAGGGCCTGGGCAAGTGCCAAGATCCTGGATCAGCTGCTTTACCGGAATTAGGCTGCTGTAATGGAGCCCTGCATTATTGTGTTGCAATTATTTTGGATTGCAGCTGGCTGTTCCCTGTATTTTTTTCACTGAAGTGAGATAAAAGGATTTGTCTTAAAAATAGAATTTTCAGAATCTTTCAGAAGCTTTGAGTAATATACCATGTCTGTAGGATGTGCCCCTCTGTTTATCTTTAGATTTATATTGAAGGAGAAGAGCAAGAAATATTTATTGTAGTTTTTCAAGAGCAGGAAGAGTACTAAAAGGTCTCAAAACATAAAATAAATGTGTATTGGAAAGGAAATAAAATAAGTGAATAAAGTCTCATGTAATTACATGGGTTTAGGTTTTTAGAAAGAACAGGTTTATTTCAGCATCAAGCCACTTACTAGTAGCAAGTTCTTCTTAAAGCTGTCCCTATAATTTGAAAATCCTTTGTATAGAGAAATATAGGAATAGATACAGATTTTAAACTGACAAAAAACATTTCTCCAGCCTCAAGTCTCCTGTATTTGTATCCATTCAAGCTCTTTTTGATGCCGGTTTATATACATGTCTTGTCAAATAACAGCTCTCTCAGGTTCTCCAGTTTATAGCAAAAAGTAAACTGAATGCAGTAATTTATCTTTGAACTGTTCAACTGTGCCCTTCTTCATGTTCTCGTTAATAATGCCAGGTCTCCCAGGAGCACTCTCACACAATTTTATCACATAAGCTTTTTCTTTGACCTTACCTGCTGTTCCCCTGGAATATAAGGGGGACTAAGAAACCCAAAATGCCAGCCTGCCTTAATTAAAATTTTAGTCTCAGAAGATGTTACAGTATGTGATTTCATTAGGTATATAATGAAAGTATTTAATCATACCTCTTACTTGTCTGGGCCTTTTTACTCAGCAATGAAGTCACAGAGTTTTAAACCAACTCTGTTCAGGTGTGGAAAGGTAACTGAGGGGTGGATATGCATCTCTAAGTAATTCATAAATTCAATTTACACACGATTTTGCGTGTTTGCCCTAAAGGTAGTTGCTTGGATTATGGAGTAGAAGGCACCATATAAAAGTTCAGCACTCTTTGCAACCAATTTTTTCACCCTTGGGACAGCGAACATGCACATAAATGTTTTTCAAAAGATAATGCTATTCCTCATTTTGAGGTTGGAACTTAGCATCATAGAAAAAAGGTAAAAGAATGGGTAAAAGGTAATGGATATTTCTTTGACATATAAGAAGTGCTAAATCTTACATTGTGATATGTGTTGTTATTTCCATCATTTCTCACTGCCATAGTCTAAATCACCACAACAGGAGGCTTTCTACCTCCCAGGTGAACTCATTTGTTTTATTCAGTGACTAGTCTCAAGAAAAAGACTGTGCAAAAAGCATTCTATCTTGGCTTTTGTAAAAATGTACCTTTTTTAGTTTATATAGGAAAAGCAGAGTTAAAAAGTATGTTTTTGAAGCTCTGAACCTGCCCATCTTTTGGACCAGGAGGGTTTGGTTGGCTAGGGAAGTTATGTTATTTCCCTAACATTTTTTTTCCGTTTTGTTAGCAGTGGAGAAGTGCCCCCAGTTGGCAGCATTGCCTTGAGTAGCGCGTGAAACTATCAATGCATCAGATGCTCTGTGCTTTGGGCTTCTTCCAGCCCCTGGGGCTGCAAAACAAGTAAAACCAAGATTTCATAGAGCTTTTTGAGGAAGAATAAAGCAAGAGGACAAGGAGGGGCAGTTCACCTGGGTAGTTCCTAGAAGAACTTGCCACGTGGGTGATTTCAGAGCTGTTACCCACCAAAAAACCAGAAAAAAAACCCAAATAAAACTAACAACCTAGTGTACCACAGTATTTTCATCAGCAGTTTTACTAAATCCAACAAATAGGTTGCTCTGGAATAATTCAAAATTGCAGGAAATTTATTTCTGCAGTTTTATTTTTTCTTCTGAAGCTGGATCACGACATTCTTGCCCTATTGCCTTTGTGGGATTTTTAGCTTTGTAAACTAGAGAGAGAAAGAAGTGGGGGGAAGACAGTCCAATTTCTTTTATCCAGGATTTTTGTTCTTGTGATAATAAATCTTACTGGCTCATATCTTTGATGTATATACATCTTGTTGAGTTTCTTAATGCAGCTGAATATGGCTCTTTGTGTGTGAGCCTGACAACAAATGTGGCTCTTGGTCTGTTACCAGGTTTGGGAAGCATGAATGTGTTTTTGCAAAGCTATGGCCAATTTAGGGACTCAGAGCTGCAGTTCTGGCAGCAATTATGTTTCAAGACTCAAAGTTCAACATCCTGCAGTTTTATAACCTCAGCTCTGCAGAGAATTATTTGAGTCGCTGTCATTGTAATCACTTTAGGAATACATTTGCTGCGTTATGTGTTTCCAGTGAGTGTAGCTGGAGTGCCATTAGCTAAAAATTGTTTTGATCTCACAAACTTGAAAGAATCCATGCCATTAGTTTAAAATTTTGAAAACAAATCTGACATAATAACCCATGGTTTCCCCTGCAAGCTGTACTGTTGGAGTGGGATGTGCTTTTACCTGAAATGAAAGAAGCCAAACTTGTGTTAAAAGGCTTCTCTTGTTTTTGGAGGATCTGAACTTGCCAAGTGCCATGGCCAAAATGAGTCTGTCTGCTGCTGTTTTTGACATGTGCTGTTTTATGTGCTACCTCCTACCTCTGTACCTTTTCTGTTGCTTCTTAAGACTTCCTTGCTTCAGGCATAGGTATTCTTGTTTGGTTTTTTTCCCCCCTTTGTATGTGTGTGAAGACACACACATATTTAAGTAAAATAATTGCATGGTCTTGTGTTTTGAGGGGAAAGGGGTGGAATTTTAGCATTCAGCTATTAGGTACTTGTCCTCTAGCTCACATGGTGTCCAGTTCACACCCAGAAATTATCTGTGATGTCTTCAATATAAAGATGAAATATCTTACTAGGTCACGACATATTTTTGTGTATTCCAGAGAGAAAGCACAGTAGGAATGGATAGACCAACTGCAGCCAGTTTGCTTTGCAGTGTGCTTTGGATTTTAGATCCAGGCTTAAACTACAAAATTGTTTACAAAGTCGTTTGAATTTCAGCTGCACAAGATGCAGTTTAAATCTTCAGACTCACACAGAAAATAACACCAGGAGGTAGACCTTAATTAATGTGTCTTCTGTGTGAGTCTTCCAAACTGCAGACACTTCAGAGTGAGGCTAAAATCAAAATTAGCTTAAATTTAAAGACTATTTTACATTCCACGGCAGTTCAGTCCATCATTTACAGTGAAACTTAACAGATAATGGTCAACTGCATAACGGAAAAAAAACCCCAAACCCTTTCCTCAGGTGATTGGGCACCCAATTCTAACACATCACACCTGGACATGAGAAGGCAGCAAGAACACAGTGCCTTGGAGCAGCACTGCTCTAGAGGAAGCAGTGCATAAGAGATGGTGTTACAATGTCCATGTAGGAGGTGAAACACCTGGATGCAGTCCAGTACTTGAGTGTCTCACACAAAGTCAGGGGGATCTGATGTACCTCTGAAACAAGAAGGGCTTTGTTCTGGCCACCACAAACACTTGCCTGGAATTCCTGCTCTCACTTGTGCTCATTATGTGGCTCCCACAACATGGCCAACTGTCCTATGCAAGATTCCCCAACTAGGCTGGCTTTCCTCCTGTTTTACAGATAACCTTTAGGGTCTGTTTAAGAATCCAAAGGTTCTTTGGGACATTTAGGGGCGTGGTTTGGTGGTGGATGTGGCAGTGTTAGAGCAATGGGTGGACTTGATGATTTTAGAGGTCTTTTCCACCCTAAGCAATTCTGTGATTCAATTCTCTGATTCCATTCTGTGATTCTAAGGCAGTGTTCAGTCTTGCTGAACACCTTACTTCAGTTTTTTCCTCCTTCCGGTTCTGCAAATACTTTGGAGTGGACCAGCTCAGAGCTTTTGGTAAAAAAGAAAGTTGTCAAAAACTTTACCGAATGTACTGATGTATATGTGAGTGAATTGTAGTTCTACAATAACATTTTTTCTTCTCTGATTATAACTTAATCATGGGCATTGTAAATTTGTATTATTGGAAAGTAAAAGCTACATCCATCCACTTTAATGCTTTGCCCATAGCTTATTTCAAAAAGTAAAGGAGAATGTAGCCTAGTAAAATTGTGGGAATAGATACCAACCATATTCTTTATGTTCTTCTTACAGTTTACAAAGTCTACTGAGCTCTAATTCAGCACAGGCAAAGTAAACTAAAATAGGCCAGAAATATCCCTTAGAATATACACAGGTGAACTCTGCCTGTGGAATGAACTGTGTGGCATTGCCAACATGTGATTAAAGGGAGGAGAGGCTGGGGAGAAGATAATTTCTCCTACGCAAAAGATCAGTCCTTCTGCTTAGGAGGCAGGAGTAAAGTTAAGAGCTAACTGGCTAACATTTTCCTAAGTATTTCAAATATGGAATGTGTAATTTAATGGTCTGACTAATACTGAACAATGAGCACATTCTGATCATTTTTATTGCCAGAACTACATATTAAACTGATGAATATCTTCTAGCAAAATGTCCATCCTCATTTTAGAGGTTTTAAGTGATACAAATTTCTTCCACTCTCAGCAAGTTGCCTCCTTGTTAATTATAGGGTCTGATGTAACTTTGAATTTTTTTTCTAATCCATAAAGTTCTAGGTTTATCTTCAAGACATGTCATTTTATTAGACCATTTTCTGGTCTGTTCAAGAACTATTGTTATGGTTTAACCTCAGCCAACAACTCGGCTCCATGCAGCTGCTTATTGCTCTCCCCAGCTGCACAGAGAAGACAATCAGAAAATTCAAAATGAGCAAACTCATGGCTTGAGATAAAGACAGTTTAGTAGGAAAACCAAAAGCTGTGTGTGCAAGCAAAGCAAAATAAATAAACCATTCACCACTTCCCATGGGCAGACGGGTGTTCAGCCACCCCCAGGAAAGCAGCACCCTTCACACCTAAGAATTATTCAGGAAGAAAAATGTCCACTCTGAGCATTCCCCACTCCCTCCTTGCTTCAGCTTTATATGCTGAGCATGTTGTCATATGGCATGGGATATTCCTTTGTTCACCTGTGTCTCCTCCCAGATTCTTTGTTCACTCCCAGTCTCCTTGCTGATGGGATGGTGTGAGAAGCAGAATGTCTGAGTAAGCACCACTCAGCAGTAACTAAAACATCCCTGAATTATCAACCCTCTTTTCAGCACAAAGCCAAAACTTCATCCCATACTAGCTACTTGAAAGGAATTTAATTCTACCCTAGCCAAAACCAGCACAGCTATCTATTTGCAGGTACTTCTTTTTCTTTTGAATAAGTTGAGCAGAGTGAGCTCATTAAGCCTTTCAGAAAGAGATGTGCTTTCTGACAAGAAGTATCGTGTTTTCAGCTTGGTTCTCAGCTCTTATCAGTTTTGAGGAGCCTTCTGCAAATGTAAGCACCTTCTGTGTGTAGAATTTGCGGTTGAAATATTTTCAAGTGCTTCACAGGGTCCACACCAAGAGTTGGTGCTTGTTCTCCTTGGCTTTTTCATGTGAGTTCAAATTCCCAGTGCTCCTGGCAGTTGCTGCAGGGGCTGAACTGGTCTATACAGGGGGATTGAGGAGAAAGGAAAGGGAGGATGGCATAGGGCACCAGAAAGGCACTGCACTAGTTGCAGAGCAGACAGGAGCATGACCTGATTCTGTGCAGCATTCCACTCAGCCCAGTTACCTCTGCTTGAAGTTTGTCTTTTAACTTTCTTTTGGACTTTGCTTGCCTAAGCCATTGCAGTGTGTTCCTGAGGTATCTGAATTTCAGGTGTTACTACACTGAGTAAAGCAGGAAGGGAGCAGGTGAGCTCTCAGATAATGTACATCAAAAGCACTATGAGTGTATGTGTTTGCATTGGATGGGCATGGATGCAAGGAGGCTGTTCAAATGGAAAGAGTACAATAAGATTTGCAGTTCAGGGACTCACACTCTTTACCGCAGTGCTGATACACATGTTCCCAATATTGGTAGCACATGCTTCAAATCTGAAATGAGCAATGAAACAGTCCCTCCCAACATGAATGTGCCATTTATGAAGGGTGAATGCTGAGGCCAGGAGAGCACCAAACATGCTTTAGTTGCAGCTCTGGGTGACACTACCAGAAAAGGTGTAAAACTGCTGCATTTTGTCTTTTGAGCTGCATAGCCTCATTAGGAAAGGGAAACATTTGTGGGTCTTTCATGCAGCCTTTCTCCCCTGGGATGTTTAAGTTAGATGACTTTTAGCATGGTGAGGCAGGCTGTAAAGGTTCAGAGAATTACCTTGATGATATGATGGCCTCTTCCATTTCAGCTGGAATCCAAGGCTCGTCTTTCCTCTGAGGCATTCGTTGAAATTCTGTGCACGATTTGTTCCCCTGGTTGTTTAACAATGTCTCTCATGTTTGCCTTGATTTAAAAAAATCCTCGTTTGTAGCAGAGATAACATAGACCAGGATGATATAATTGCAGTAAAGAGGCCCTGGAGCTTGCAGTAATAGGATGGTTCATCTGATGTGTACTGCCATTAGAAAATAACCCACGTATGTATGTTCTCAGGGGACTGTAAAGAGGCTTTTAAGGATTACTCTTCATGGAGTATGAAAGCTAATGAGCAAAAGAGCAAGTGCAAAGAGAACTATTGCTGCATAAGCATGTTGCCGCTTCCTGTTCTCACTTTTCTTACACCTGTGTAGCTCCAAAATATCCATCTCTGCCCAGTAATGCCTGGTTTCTCATGCACTGCAGTCAGTTTTCAAGACTTTTGAGAATACAGTATTATTTCCATGTCGCTGAAAAGTAAATAGCACGTGAAAAGCATGGTGTAGTTTAAGACTGTGCTGTGTGTGTACAAAATAAGTAATTTTGTTGAAATGGCATTCTCTGGTAGTCTGTCCCTGAGGAAAAAGAAAAAAAAAAAAGTGTATAGTTTCGCAAACAGTGCTAAAAGTTTGATGTTAGTCTCAATTCTCCCACCTCCATTATTTATCCTGGCCAGAGTGCAGAAACATACAAAGATATTGACATCCAGTAAACACTGGAGGACCTGTTTCAAATATTACATGGAGAATTTTGGGCTGCAGTGATAGGAAGTTCAGAACAGTTGGTTTCTGATATTAACAACTTCTTCTCCTAATGGATTGCCACTTAGACTGCCAATTGTTCTACTTCCATTTGTGCTGAAACAGAAGCCATATAGCAGAACAGATATTGTTTTTTTTATTTTGTCACAGCATTTTTTTCTTGCTTATAAAGCTTGTAGATAAAAAAATGATCCACTTTTTAATATTCTCTATCTCCTCTGTAATGTTGGAATATACTTTTGTACTTTTGTACCTTGTCATGTTTTTAGGTTCAAAAGAATGGACAAACCTGCATGTTGCCTCATGTATTTAACATAATAAAGGGCTTTCAGGTAAAATAAAGTGGCTTTATTGAGGTGCAGAACCTTAATGAAGATGCTGGGTTTTGACTAAATTCTATACTGGGTTCTACAGCACAGTCTGACATCCATAGCTTCATTTAATTCCAAACAGTACTGATCATAAAAAAAAAGTCCATGAATATTAAGTAAAGAAGAGATGACAATCAGCATCTTTGCAAAGATACACACAGACCAGTAAACTTCTTAAACATCCCCATTTCTACTCAGAAGTCAGGGCATTAAATATTCAAGAGTACCTCCTTCTGGACAAAGAAGGGACTTACATTCTCATAAATTCTAAGAGGATTCAGGATACAACCTATTTGTTCCTATTAATCAAAATGGAAGTATGTTAGAGTGCATGTGAAGTAATTGTCATGGGGCTTTTCTGTGTGGTCAGAGCATTGCAAAAGGCTTAGACAAGGAGTAGGAAAAAGGTCTTATTCTCACTTTCAGGGATGTACTCTGCAGGTTGGGCCAGGGGTGAGGAGGCACATGTCCACATGTGGTCAGGAGAAATCACTAAAGTCTTTGCAGGGTGTTGGAATAAGATCATTGAAATATTAATGCATAGCCCAGTGGACCTCAGCTCTTCAGCCTGTCTCCTTTTCATATTTCTGCACCCTAAACCTGGAGTGGTTATGCCATGTACTAAGCAGTGCTTCCCAGTACAGAGGAGATTTTTCAGGGCTAGGTGTTTATGTGTGTGTGTGTGTGTGTGATTGGAACTAGATGGTCTTTAAGGTCCCTTCCAACCAAACCCATTCTATGACTCTGTTTTTGTAATATCCCCAGGAGATCATGCCTATACATTCATCATACAGGTAACTACTTCAGCTTTTCCGTGATTTTTTGTTTCAGTTTGAAAGTCATGTCTGCACTGGGTCATAAATCTGTCATATTTGGAGAATATGGAACACAAAGCTGAGGTGAAAAGAGCTGTGTATTTAAACACACAGCAGGGCATTTGCAGTAGTCTCACAAAAGTAATGTTAATGCCATAATATCCACTAGAGATAACAGAAGAGCTGCTTTCTACTTGGCCCCAGTGGGGTCTGTCTGTCTGTCTCTGCAGAGCACCAATCTGCCACCCTGTGCTGGTGCATTACAATTCAGTTCTCTGAGCCCAAATCCAGGGTTGGATTACATTCCACAAAAGTGTCACTTGATCCCTGGCTCACTATCCATCTATGGTTCTTTACGCTGCTGGGATTTAACTTTAACAACTGGAGGTGAGAGGAGATGAATTTCGTGTTACTGTTTCTGCTGTCAGTTGACACCTCTCTACTTGACTTCTAGTCCTGCAAATACCAGAAGAGCAATGCTAAATTTTTTATTTCTATCCTCTATCCCCTCCCCCCCAATAATTGGTGGACTGGAGCAGAAGAGAACTTGCAGTTTTATTATTGCTGTATAAGCCTTCTGTAAACTCAGTTGCAGCAGTTCTGATGTTGGTAATTTTTATGACTAAAAATATGCTGACACAGTGTTTGGGCATAGGAAAAGAGCAAATCTGAATGTATAATAATCTGGTGAGTTTGGGAGATGTTTAATGCTATATCTCAGCCAAGTTAATCACTCATGGAATTTTTTTTTTAATTTTGCTCAGTTGACTGGAGACATTAATCTCTAGAATAGCATCTTTAATGCCAAATACTTGACCAGAAATCTCAACATTTTCCTGGCATAAGAACAGACTTAGAAGGAAAGCTATCAACTGATAATAGACCAGCAGAAACAGACATTGGTTACTTTATTTCTCTTACATAATGAAGAAATATCCAGATGATGGTTTTCACTTGTGAAGTATATTGAACTAGGTACTGTATTCATGAATATAAATTGAGTAGATGAGACACAATTTTTTTCATAGAAAGATGACACAGAGTTGCTCCTTCTGGTAGTTCTTTGTCTGAAATATGCGTATTGTAAAAACATCACTACAGAGTTAATAGTGCACTGCATAACCGCATATTAAAAATATGAGTGCTCTAGAATGCAAAATGTGTTAAGGAGAAATTATTCATAGATTTATAATACCTATGTCTGGTCACATTTTTCAAGGGCAGTATCTTTCTGTATATTCCTTTCCTTTCCTGCTTTTTCTGTGAAGTTCTTAATTGCTAAATATCACCATCACCCAACCAGCCCAGTTCCATCTGTCTAGGCTCATTCCCAGGCAGATTTGCATTGCTGCTGAGCAATTTTTTATTTGTGCTTGCCTTCCCATCCGCACCGCTGCCTCATCAGCGACTTGGCTCTCTAGATCATCCCATCTTTGCCCATTTCTCTGTCAGTCCTAGAGGAGCCATCCCAGCCGAAAATCTGCAATATTGTGGTCACTTTGAACACAGAGTTAATCACAGGTTAAAATAGAAGCATCAGCTTCACGTCCTTGTGGGGTGTTCCTAACAAGCAATGGGGAGGATGCTCCCTAATTTTTCCTTACTTTGATACACATGAAAATAGTATGGTGGATTATTACCCTTAATATGTTCTAATTGGATAAAAAATCTTGCAAGTGAGAGGCAGTGTGTATAGAGGTGTTCTTCTTGATTAAATAAAGGCTTCTCTGTTTATATTGAGATAGGGAGCTGCATTACAAGGAAGGTAAGAGGATAAGGTAAGAAATGCGACCTGAAAGAAATTGTCAGGCTAGACCATGAAGGCCAAATGCTGGTGTCCTTGATGTTGTTGGGAGTTTTGCCTCTGAGGAAGTAGCCAAAAGACAGTAGCACCCTGTGTCTCTTGAGGGCTTTACAGCCCTGTGCTGCAGGCAGACAATCCTCCAGGTGGTCTCTGCCACAGTGTCAAAAAGCATAAGGAAAGTGTGGTGCCCACTCAGGCCAGCTTGCCAGGGCTGCCAGCTCATGGCACTTGTTTATTGCACTTCAGTTTTCATTTCCAGCAACATTTCTACAGGAACGAGTAACTTTTTAACTAATGTGGGTATAAATGATGGGATCATTTGCTGTACCTTTCTTAGAACTGTTGTAATTTTGCCCCTGCAAGCAACAGGGTATTTGAAGATGCCTTTCCTCTTCCAGGTTACCAGCCTGTCCTGCCGAACCAGCAGCAGGGGTTCCAGGGTCTCATGGGAATGCAGCAGCCACCCCAAAGCCAGAACCTGATGAATAATCAACAGGGGAATCAGGTGCAAGGCATGATGGTGCAGTATCCAGCCATGTCGTCTTATCAGGTATTTAGGAGCTGTAAGGAAAGATGTTTTTTCTTGGAGAATGCTTAATTGAATTAAGTTTTTGCATCACACAGTGCCTTTATAACTTCATTTGGGTAGCGTGTGGCAGGAAGCCTTCTGATGAAAACGCTTCTAAGTCAGTTTCTTTGCTTCCTATTTACATGTTTTAGTACTCCTGATTTTCGTTCTGATTTCGGAATGCTTCAAATGAACTATTTATTACAGCCTGCAGTGAGGGTAATGTCACAAAGAACGAAGGAATTAGACTTCTTCCTGTGAAGAAAATTAATTTTAAAAAATATAAGAACATTGTTCATTTCTTCTCTTTTTTGCCAGTGCAGTACTGTTTCCTGTAATGAAGTTGAGGGCTTTGCCTGATCCAGTTAAAAATTACTCATCTGTGGAGACTCCTGCCAAGGATCTCACCATGTCTTCTATAACAAGCTGTAGCCAGATGGATTATTGTTTATTGGGTTCTGGGGAGAGGGAAGGCAGTGGCTTGATTTTTACCAAGTCCGTAAGTTACCCAGACTTATTTCCCAACCTTTGTACCTAGTTTCCGTGAGATATGCCAAGCGCATGTGAGAGGTGGCCTGTGCTTACACTTACTACTGGTCCCTCTGGAAAGTTAAGAAACCAAATGACATCTCATTCATTTTAATAGATTGCACTGATTGAGCAGCCATTCCCCTTTTCTCTCAGCTTCTTTGAAAACACTTCAGCGACACAGATGGAAATGGGGAATTGCTTATTGGTAAAATTTTCCCCTTACATCTTCAGAATTACTATTTGGAAAATGTGTTCTAAAGGTTAATGGTCAAGTTAAAGGTTTAGACAATTTAGATGGCCTAGATATACCAGGGTTGAGTCTTCTGTTTGCACTGATCCCATATCACAGTAATTCATATTATACTAGGTCATTCCAGAGACACTTTCTAGGCCTAAAAGCAGAGGGAATTCTCTTTAAAACCTTCTGTAACAAAAAAATCCTCAGAGATGAGAACAGCTCCGAGCAGCAGAAAATAGCACATTTTGGCAGAACGCACAGTATACGCAAGTTCAGCTAGAAGGAATGTAGGGATACTGGGAGCCTACTTTAACTTGCTTAGTAATTGCTATCTTTTTTTCCCCTACGTCTTTCCGTATTCCTACCCAGGTGCCAATGACCCAGGGTTCTCAAGGATTGCCGCAACAATCATATCAACAACCGCTCATGCTACCTAATCAATCAGGTCAAGGAACACTTACAGCCACTGGAATGCCTGTCTACTGTAATGTCATACCTCCTGCCCCACAGAACAACCTCCGGTTGATTGCCCCACACTGCCCCTCCAATAACGTTCCAGTTATTTCTGCCAGCTGCAGGACAAACTGTGCAAGCATCAACAATGCAGGGTGGCAGGTCAAGTACTGACACTGTGGCTTAGATTTATGAGGATAGAGGTGCATTATTTGACAAATAAATCATGGCCTTCAAATGAAGAGGAACACAACAGAATAATCAGTTGAGGACACGAGTACTGACAATGCTCAAGTGATTTGCTGCTGGAAAAACCTGTAAAAAAAAAAAAAAGAAAAGTAAAATAAATTTTGAAAAAAAAATGTTTGCTGGTTAATGGTGCATATTTTTGTCATGTCTGCTAGGTATGCCTTTATAGCTTAGCTAGTGACATGAATTCATTGAGGTAAGATTTTTTCCTACCACTGAACACCACTGTGTAGATTGTAATATCCCCGATTCGGATTAGTTTTGTACTTTGTGTTGAGTTTGTGAAGCTAAAAGTATTTAAAAATATAATAAAATCACATTGTACCAAAGCTGTAATGGAAATGAAAAAAAAAAATTGAAAACAAAAAGAGAATTACTGAATGGAAGGAATAATTTATATACACTATAGAGTTTTTTTATGGATATATACTGTATTGTAGTGCTTAATCACAATAAAGCTATTTGACCTCATGAAGGAAGGTCATGTTTCTACCACCTGCTTGGTCTCCTCTGTTTCTGAGTGAATTTCCTTTAGTTTCTGCATTGTCTTTTATCAGGTGAAGCTAATGGGGGAATAGTGCTTAATGGGCTTAGAGGAGTTTGATGAGAAGGCAACACAGCTGTGTCTCAGCATGAGGTACCATAACAGCTAAGACCACTTTGGAATTGTAGTGTAGCCACCCAGGAAGTACATGAGAAGACATAGTTGTCGCATGATATTCCATCCATTGGATGGAAGATCAGTTAATACTGATGTGGCAACCACAGCACCCAGCAATCCTGCTACATAGAGATGCTCTACCCAGTAACTGGTGCACCAGCTGTAAAGCCATTTTGACAAAAGAAGATGACCCAAGAATCAGATCTGTCATTTTCAAGTAAGTGGGGATGAACAATGTATATGGGAGGTTGGCTTTTAAAACATAGTGGTTTGCCAGAAAGTTTTAGAGCTTTTTTCAGTTTCTGTGATGGAGTTTTATTATGGTGTCCATCTTAACTCAAATTCCCAGCTTGTTCTGATAAATTGTTCGTGATTCATAAATGCTACATGTAGTTCCTCATTTTGCTTCAGATGACAACATTTGAGACAAAAGTCTGAGTAATTTTTCACTTAAACTTCACTTTTGATCAATTTTGAGCACCTTTACAATAGTTAAAGTTAAGCACTCCAGAATTATGCGTACACATAATGAAAAAAACAAAGATGCATCTGTGTGTAAAATCTGTTTATGACATAATATGATTTTAGGTATCCGAGATTACAGCAGCCTACATAGCCCTTGACCAATGGTAATCTGAATGTGAAACAGCTTTAATTCTACCTTTAGCATATGTGGCCTTTGCTATGGTTTCCACTTCAGCTGTGGAAACAGGAGCTGGAGGGGCTTCAAATCTGTATTTGAAGGAAACATTTTTCTTTTCTATGCAATGAAAAGATATCTTTCAGAGTTCAGTTATTTTTTTACATATGTGTCTTAAAGTGTGGAATCCAGTCCTGTGGGATCATAGGAAAGCCAAACACTGAATTTTATGTAGTGTAATCACGATTCATTTGCTGAGAGACAGTCAAGAGCATGAGCAGTTAAGTAAACACAATTCACTCTTCAATTAGAGGTGAAATGCCTTGGGAGAGACTGCTGATTGATTTTTTTCTTTCTGTCTTTTTTCAAATCAAGATACTTGATTTGAATTTTGCCTGTGACCCTGAGCTCTCATTTCAGATTCCCTGCATTTTATGTTTTATTTCCTTTAAGAGTTTCATATATAACAGAGGTTTCAGTCCTAGCATGGATATAATTACAAAATTGATGCTGTGTTTGCTGCTGTGGCATCACTGACAGCTAAACAAACGGGTGTTCTCTGTCAAGGCTCCACAGTCCAGCAGGAAGAGCCTTGTCCGGCCCATGACACAAGCAATGCTTTTGTGCTAAGAGTGGTTTGCTTCACTCGGTAATAATTGAATTTTTTTAGGTACTTTTTGGCATATAATCTCTTATTTCATGTCAAAAGTCTTGTATGGGACAGGTTGTGTGCCCAGGCGGAAGGAGAGGGGAGGGAAGGGCAATCTCTATGCACCCAGTGTCTGAAATAAAGAGACCCTTTGGTCATCACTATATTTAAGCCCCATTTCATCTCTGAAGCACTACTGTTACCTTATAAATCTTCCCTCTTGTCAGGGAACAATGAATGAATTTCCTGGTAAAACAAAAATCTGCCCTCAGCATTATAGGTCAAGGGCAAGCTGGGCTGTAGATGCTCTCAGTAGAAATGGGGCAGGGACTCAAAAAGGAGAGCCTAGGAATCTTGTTTCTGTAGGCAGGATTTCCTCATGTCCTTAGGCTGCTCTAGGTCATGTCCTCTTGGCAAACAGCATATCCCATGGGTGACCATGGCAATGCTTTCCCCATGTTACCTGTCTGCTAGCACAATGACCACCTGGTGGAAAACACCCACTGAGCTGTGGGAGCAGGGATCCCACTGACTGACTTCTCTCAGCCTGGTGGCAGAGCAGCTACCTGCGTGTTAATGTGCCTTCCTGCTGAAAGGAGACTTGGACTTTTTCTGTGAAATTTAATTTACAGTTTTGGTAGACAGTCACAGCCACCCACCCAAAATAGCCAAAATCCTCTGGTTGTCTCGCTCTCCAAAAAGTTTGAATCTCCTTAGGCATATCTTGTCTTTGCAGGGTTCCCAGACAAAGGAAGGAATGATGCATCTGATTCCACATTCTTAGAATTCTAATTTATTAATTTATGATACTATGTTATATTAAAGAATACTATACTAAACTATACTAAAGAATACAGAAAGGATACTTACAGAAGGCTAGAAAGAAGAAAGATTAATAATGAAAACTCGTGACTCTTTCCAGAGTCCCAACACTGCTTGACCCTGATTGATCATTAAGTCAAAACAATTCACATGAAACCAATGAAACCACCTCTTGGTAAACAATGTCCAAACACATTCCAAAGCAGCAAAACAGAGGAGAAGCAAATCAGATAATAATTGTTTTCCTTTTTCTCTGAGGCTTCCCAGGAGCAAAATCCTGGCAAAGGGATTTTTGCAGAAAATATGACAGTGACAAGCATATGAGGAAACTGAATCTGTTCTCCCTCAGCTATGGAGAATGCACCAGCTATTAGAGTATTATGTACATGGGGGAGCCATCTCATGTGGTGGTCCATTGTATTTGCTTTATGCTGAAAGAATTTGTATTTGAAGACAATTAGGTTATTTTTCTATATCAAGTGAAGTAAAAAAAAATCCTCTAATTTTTAATTATACTATATTTTCAAGTCTTTTTCCTATTTTTTGTTCATTAGTAAAAATATCCTGAGCTGCATTGCTTAGCACCTTTTCTGCTATTAAAAAAGAGATGTTTCAGCATTATCAGAAGGGGAGGGGAATGAGGAGGAAAAAAGAAGTGATATGAATACATATAGCAAAATTGCATAGGTGGATCTCAGTGCTTTTTCCTCAGTCCTTTGAAATATTTGTAGGTAATCTCTCTAAAAGGAGTGGTGTTGGATTCACATGGCCAGACTTAGCAACTCAGGAACTGGTCACCATGAGTTCAGAGTCCAGCTTACAGCAGTGAAATTGTTTGCAGGACGTGTGCCTCTCCTGTGGGGATACTCTGTCTCTGTGGGCTTGTTTTTCTCTAGTCTTCCCTTGGAATTTGGCAGACTCAGGCAGCTGCTCTGTGGCAGCCCTATTGTAGTACTAGGGACTGTTTGTTGCATTTTTCCTTTGCCTACTGCATACTCACCTTGTTAATTGTATATTCCTTTCTCCTCCTTTTTTATATTCTATAGCTAATGGAAAGTTCTGCCTAGGCCCCATACATATTTAATTTGCCACTCTTTTTTTCTAATTTGTATTGCACTGAAGAACCAAAGAGGCATATCCTGAATTAAGCTGACTCTGTTAGATGACACTGATCAGCCTTTTGGATGGCTCTTATTCATTTGGGCTGTAATTTGCAGACACTGTACATCCTGACAGAAACCAGATGCCATTTGCTATTGTTTTGCCCTTTGTGCTGCCCAAGAAGTCAATGATTTCCTTCCAAAACTGTATTCCCTTATGTTTCTGTTTAACTCTGGGTGGAAAGCTTCCTGTACTGAGGCAAGGCTGCACAAATTATCCCAGCAGCAAGGAATGGGAATGTGCAGGGGGGATGTAGAGTAGCCAGAGAATCTTACTCTCTGCCCTCTTAGCTGCTCTGTAGCATGAGGATGTGCCCTGATGTGGCCACTTAATGTTTCAATACAAATATTTCACTTGATGTCCCTGAAATGTGCACAGGTCAGTGTCCTTTCAGCCCCTCTGTTCAGCAGTCTGTTGAGTTGTGGCCCATGTTTCCCCTTTGGGCCAACAGCAGAGAAAACAGTTTTCTCCCTTAATTCTCAGTGGAGAGGCTCTGATGGAAGATGCTTCCCAGTCCAGGCTTGGGGTTTTGGCATGCTGTCCCTCAGAGCTCCTCTTGACTGGTGAGGGAGAAGGAGAGTAGTCCTTAGCCTTCAAAAGTGTCCCACTCATGCTTAGCCCAGGGACCGTGCTTCAGAAATGCTCACAGCTTCAACACCTGCTAAGCTCAGGTTGCCTAAAACCACATTTCTGGTGTAGGGCATCAGCATCCTTTCGAGCAGTGGCCAGTTTTGGGCAAACAATGATGGAAGCTCAGACTGGTGCTTCAGCAGCAACCCTACAGGCTTCAAGGGGGTTGTAGCGAGGTGGGGGTCAATCTCTTTTCCAAGGTAACAATCTATAGGACAAGAGGAAATGGCCTCAAATTGCACCAAAGTTTAGAGTGGATATTAGGAGAAATTTCTTCACTGAAAGGGTGGTCAGACATTAAAATTGGCAGCCCATGGAACTGGGGGAAACATCATCCCTGAAAGTATTCAAAAGGCATATGGACATGGCACTTAGGAATAGGGTTTAGTGGTGAATATGCTGCTGCTAGATTAATGGTTGGACTCAATGATCTTAAAAGTCTTTTCCAACCTTGATGATCCTATGATTCATATCTCTGTAGCAGGATATAGAAATGCCTTGAGTGTTTTGGAGTAGAAAAAGCCTCAATTAATGCTCGTTGCCTGCATCTAACACAGTATGGGTGATGCAGCAGTTTGGGCTGTGTCTGCTCCCAAATCAGGGCAAAAGAAGACCATTTCCAGCTGGATTTCTGCCCCTGGTTTGCTTTAGGAATATACTGCCTTCCCTGCTGGTTCCTTTCACTCTTAAGAAAAGTGCTTATAATGACCCTTTGGGGCAGTGGATTGATGGTTAAATATTTAATGCCATGGAGTGTTCCTGAGGACAGTTGGCCCTGCATTCAGAGAGGGATGTGAATTGATATACTCCTGTATGTTTTGTAGACCCTAGCTTACACACTCCTGAAAATTCACCATTCCAGTGTACATCAGAAGGGGGAATCCACCCCCAGGCTTCTGGCTCTTTTTACAATATCTCACCAGCTGTGGAAGGGGATGACTCCTATTATCTCTCCTGATAAAAGGACTAGGGAACATAAGAGGAATTTTGCCTAATAAACCAGCACTCTCTATACCAAGGAAACATGAAAACAGCTCTTTTTTTCCCCACAGAGTATTTAGGCAACCTGTGGCATTCCCTGCAGCAGGATGCTAGGTGCCATTTCAGAGATGGATGGACATGGTCAGAAAAGAATGTTGTACAGAATGAAATCTGCTTAATACAGCCAGCCAGTCTTTAGTCCACAGAGGCAGAAAACAACCTGGAGAAATGTCACCATATCATTGCCCCATCTATAAATCCTTTCTCCAGACACGGTCAGAGATGAGTATTGGACTGGGAATGAAGCTTTGACCTGGTGGAAAGTGCAGTTCCATAAAGCAGTATTTAAAAAAAAAATTATAATTATAATTATTGTAGTAGTAGTTGTATCACCCTTCAGAATCCATCCTGTAACAAAACAAAGGAACAGAGGGAGGGAATAAGACTAATCTTGGGTTAATTTTCTTCAGTTTGTTTAGTGTCCTATGGCCCTGACTGCATGAGTGACTGTGACTGGCCTTACACAGTTGTTTTGTTCTGCTATTCAGAGCAGGATGTGTTACTACACTGACAGTGAAATAAAGCTTACAGGGGAAGCACCTCATGGTTTTTTCCTCATCTTTCATTTCTTCTTTGTAGCATATACTTGTTCGTTATCATTGTAAAGGTTAATTATTTACAAGCAATGCTTTTGTGCTGAGTGATTTGCTTCACTTGGTAATAATTGAATTTTTTTTAGGTGGCTTTTGGTATATAATCTCTTATTTCATGTCAAAAGTCTTGGCTTTCCTGAGCATCAGGTGTAATTGCTACTAAGAATGGGTTTGACAGTATTTTTTCATTGACTTAAAGGGGCTTAATTGATGTAGGAATTACAGGAAAAAACTGGAAGAGAGGAACTGTGATTAGCTTTCAAGCTGAAGAATAGCAGGTGTTCAGGGCAGACTTATGGATATCTTGTTGAAAAGCCATATTAAATTCTTCCTTGGTTTTTATTTGCAGAGATCAACTGCAAAACTACACGTAATGAAACACTATGTTCCAGTTTATCCTTGTGTTGTTAAGAAAAAGTTTTAGAAAATAGGTCAAAAAAAAGTTGCCTTTTATGCTATGGGTACAGTTTTTTACAGAAGGCATTTGTGAAATGGAAATGTAAAACTATGTATGGCAGGGTATACCCATTGAACTCTACTAAATATATCCCTAAAGAAATGTTAGAAAAAGATCCCCTCAAAGAGTACTGTGTTCCTTCAGATAAAAAGCAGGCTACATGGGTTTTTTAACCCTAAGCATAAATCATATGCGTGTGAATCAAAACATTCGCCATAGCTAGGCTTTGCATGCAAATTTGTGCCAGATCATCTCTGCCACCACGAAAAACTGCCTTTATATGCATGGAAAACAGATGTACATTAACTCCTTTGGTATTTTTTTTTTTTCCTTCTTAGGCAGTGTCTTCTCGGTATGATTGGAAGAACAAGTGAATTGATAGTAGACAAGACAGGAAATTTTCTACTTAGTTCCCATTAACTCTGATCTCACCAGGTTCCTATGTCCAGTGAAGCCTGTAGGGAAAAAGGGATTCTGTGCATGTATGTGCATGTGAGTAAAAATTTTTGTGATTAAGAAAAATGAATTGTTTTTATTTTTCTAAAGCCTTTCAATTGAAACAAGATTTTTAAAAATTTCTCATGAACTGTACTCCTGTCTTCCAAGCTAAGTGTTATTGATTCTTTGAGGATATGATTAAACATGGGACACAATGTCAGGAGGTGAGTGGTTACAGTGTAGTCCTTTGATATGTGACATTTCGTGCAGATGCTGGCAGGAAAAAAATTATCTTATCTAGGAATCGAGGAGGAAACAAATTGACACTGAGATCAAGCCTTAATTGGAAAATCTGGACAAATTTTGCCTTTGACATAAAACCTTCTAAAACACATTAGAGAATATCTCCACAGGGGGAAAAAAAGAAAAGCTTTCAATGTCTCAATGCCTATTGTAAAGACCAGGAGGTCAGACCTTAAAGGAAAGTGCTGGATATTTTTAAGTTTCCTATAAATAACGGTTTAGAGCAATTTGCACGTACATTCTCAGCTAATCTCATTAACAGTAAGCAAAATGGAGGCCAGCAAGCATCCAGAATCTCTCTGGCCCAAATATTCAGTGAGGGTCAAGTCTTGGCTACACTTTAGCTTAAGGCAAGGCTCCTTTCATGGGAAGCAGGCAGAGTTGCATTTGCATGAATCTCACATGTGGCATTTGAACCGAGCTCATGTGTGTGCTGATGGCCACCCTTTCATTTTGTTTCATCTCTGCACATGAAACACTGAGACAGACAGCACGCTGTAATTCAGAACTGCTCCAGGCATCCACTCTCCTGCTTCCTACTGGGTGCCTGAGCCTGTTGGGCAACACGCTCCCATGACTATGGGCTAGGCACAGCTGGATGCTTCTTTTATTGGCATGGATATCAGAAAGCCACATGGCATGGGGCTTGCTGTCATCTTCCACGAAGCTGAAATTATCAGGGAGTGTTTCAGAAACTACAAAGGGGTCCAAATTATATGGAAAACACTTGGGTAAATCTGGATGCATGGATAAATCTGGATCTTTCGTGCTGCCACAGAGATAGAAAGGAGAATAAAAAAATACTGGTTTAAGTATTTCTTGAACATATTATATCTTCCCAGTCCACTGGGACTTTGAAGACTGTATGTAGTTGGCATGTGGTGGAAGGAGTTACTGCTGATGTGTGAATAAAGATGTTGCAGACATCAGAGCTGTCACACAGCAGTGGAATGAGCTCTGGACATGAAGCATTCATACAGCACAGGAAAATATTCTATCTGAGTGTTGTTCTATTAATTATTCATGTGTTTCTGTGCTCCCCTGGACTGGGGCTGCATTTTTTAGAAAGCTGTCTTGCACTACAGCAGATGTTCTATGGGTCAGGGCTAGGAGCCTTGCCCCTCTTTGCTTAAGGAAAAACCTGGTGTTTGGCTCAATTTTTGGTTTGCTTAGTTTTTCTGGGCTTTTTGTTTGATTGTTTTGTTTTGGGTTTTGTTTCGGTTTTTTTTAGTAGAAAGGTGAATTTTCTGCATAGATATAAGTATCTCTTTAGCAAAAAAATGTCTGTTAGTCAGAGAAGCATTGTCCAAGCACAGGTATGTAAAGGAAAGCTGCAGTTTTTTAAAACCACTCATCCAATAGAGGACCCTGCTGGTATAGCATCCTCTTATCTATAAAGCATGGGGTTTTTATAAAAGAGGGGGTGTTGTTTAACTACAAAGGTACCACTGGTTTTTAAACATATTTTTGTGCAAATAAATGTCTTTTTTTTTTTTTTTGCGAACTGCTAATTTCTTCTGCATTAAAAAACATCAGAAATAGCTGACTGCAAGCTGCAGTGGTAGGGCCATTTTACTTAGCTCTGTGTGATGCTGTGAGCCAGGTACCAGTGTCTGAAACAGAATTTTTACTGCATTTTTTTTTTCTCTTTTTCCTTTCTTTTTTTTTTTTCCTGCCCAATTTTATTCTGGGTAAATAAACTCATACTGCTGGGAGCAGGGTGTGGTCTCTGAAACATCTTACAAAGGAAACAAATGGCTTGCAGATTTGGTGAGAGAGGTGTGATGGCAGCTGTGTTTTGGGAGCACATGAGGAGGTTCAGAGCTGATAAAATGCTGCTGTGTGCTTTAGGAATATGTGCTGAGGCCCTGGAGATTAGCATGGCAAAATCTCTGAAGCTGCTGGCCAAAATGAGGGGCCTGCACTCGTGATGGTTTGTGAGGATGCATCAGCGCCAGTGTGAGAGATGTGTGTGACCTGATGCCAACGCGGCTTGCAAATGAAGTCATTCCATGGCTGCCTGTTCCCTGTGCATATTATGGACAGTGTGATAGTGGTATTTGAACAGCAGAAGCATGAAAAAGCCAGCTGTGGCCATACACAAGGTGCCAGGGAAGGCATTTCTAACATCAGTAATATGTATGATATCAGCAAAAAAAGGATGCATAATGCTCTGGCACCCTTGAGATCCAGAGGGGAGATGAAACAGATGCTAATAACCACACTACAGGACTGGTTCTGTGGGAGAGGACTGATCTTTTGAGCTCACAGAGAAATGCAGGCAGAAAAGGCACCATTTGAGATTCTCAAACTGTGCTAGCAGCAAAGAATATTCCTTTTGCTGATGCTGCTTTCATTTAAAAGAAGAGCTATTATCCTCAGTTTTTTGTGATAAAGACATATCCTTTACAGAGATCTGTGAGGATGCAATATTCTGGGGTGGCATGAATCGCTCTGTGCAAGTTCCCATTCCTCTCTCTAGGGGAGCCAAGGTAATTAGTGCAGCTTGACATCTAGCTTCTAGAGAGCAAGATGTGGGAAAAATGATACCCTGGGCACAGAAATCATTCCAGGTACACCAACAGCAACTACTGGATTGCCAGTGCCCTGTGATGGCTGTTAGAACACACACTGCCACCACCACCAGCTGGAGCACAGCCTTTCTGAAATGAATCTGTGAAATGTGTGTCATGGGTAGTAGCTGGAGAAAAGGCCTGGAGGTATGGGATACTCTCTCACAGAAATAGTTATTTCTCCAGAAATAGTAACATCTTGAGCTGTGGGAAGACTGAAGGGAGGTTCTGAGGTGTTATCTTTGCTGCTGACAGATAATGGAGCAAGGGCTCTCCATCCAGCACTGTGTGTCCGTGAGACCCATAAAACCAAGGGTCACAACTGCTGGGTCTCTCAGCCTGTTACCCACTGTATTTCCTTATAACAGTCATCTATCTGTGTCTGGCTTCTCAGCTGGTGCATTTGAGATTGAAATGGTGGCTGTCAGCTTGTAAGAGAAGCTGGGTCCTGCAGGAGTTAAAACCCTCACAGCAGAGATCCACATTGTTGGTGGCTTTCAGATAATGACAAATATCATCTGCTGGCCCAACTGCCTCAACAGATGCACGTTCCTGTCAGTCAGCTTTGATTCACATCCACATTTAGCTTGCAAATTGTGCCCTAATGCCCATGGCCCCAGACATGCAGCTATGTGACCTTCTGGCCACTTGTGTGGACCAAGTCATGCTGGTGTCAGTGAAGCTCAGAGTCACGATAAAACAGGCATCCCACCCAGCGATCGGCTGCCACACTTAATCCTGCATTTGTTCCTTGCTGACTTACAGCAGCCAAAGTGGCATTAGAGAGCCCTGTGTCAGTGGCACTGGAATCTGGAGCTAGGCTTCACAAGGCAGCAGTGCTGTCTCCTCCCAGCCAGCACTCAAAACTGCTAGGCAGTGCCCAGCACTGAAATGAGCAGATATGACCAGTATAAATATTGCACATGCTCAGCTTTTAGGAGAGGAAGAACTCTCCAGGGAATGGACAACCAACTAAGCCAGCAGGTTTTTTCCAATCTCAGTCAGGGTAGATGCGTTCTCCCCAAAAATGTGTGCTCTCCTGGAAACTGGAGCAGCATCCTAAAATCCCCAGGCATGCTGCTGGAGTCCAGTCATGCCTCCCTCTGCTCTTAAACATAATCTCAGTCCACCTTTCAGAGAACACTAACTTTATTTCCCCTCAGAAATGTTAGACTGTGAGTTAGGGGGGTAAGAGTGGTGCTGGAACATGGTTGAATTTAATGTGCTGGTATATATCTATATACCGGTGGTATATATCTATATACCATATATCTATGGTACCACATAGATAGCACATTCTGCTATCTATGATGTAGCATAATTTTTTATCCTTGTCATTTCCATAACGATTCTATAGAAAGAGGTAGGACACATATAGAGGTTGGTTTATGCCAACATAGCTAATTAAAATTAGCTATGTGTTCTGATTTTGTTGTCTCTGCTACCACATGAGAGAGTGGCAAACACCAAAAGCAACGTGGAAAAGTGTAATTAATCAGCTAATTTAGTGGTGTATTTGAATGATTTTTAGTTATTCACTCATTTTTATTTGCTCGTTCTTAGTGCTTTCACAGTTCTGCATTTTTCTTAAAATGCCATTCAGCATTGCACATTGATTAGAAGAGAAGGAATTATTTATTTTTTTAAGCATTGACACTGTCTCTGACCTTTGTCTTAAATTTTGTGTATTTTAGATTCATAATCTCCTAAACCTAATTTATTTATTTTTTGTTTGAAACAGTCTTCATAGCTACAAAATGCTCTTGGAAACAGAACACCTTGTTAAGTGTATAGAAGCAGCCAACATGCTGAAAAATATATTTTTCCATTAAATAGGTTATCTTACCTGCTGTTAGCACTGTGGCTGGCTTTTGGGTTAAATACACAAAATACCAAATGTGACTTTTTCTGGCACCTCTCTTTGAGAGAACATTCCAGTGGAATGTGTGCAGTGGAGCTGCCCATGACTGTGGAAACCCAGGGCACTGGGAACATTTCTCTGTCTGCTCCCCAGGGAGCACTGACTTTGACGCTCATTCATTTCCTAGTGCTCAAGATAGACTAGAATCCACAAAAGTGTGAAGTAGATTATAGAGTAGTGTAGGTGTATCACTTGGTGAGAATTTAGGTTTTAGGGTTTTTAGTATGTTGTGGATGGAAGCAAGGTGGAGGGTACAGGGTGTTGTCCTGGGTTTCTGCTTCATATTTCTTCTTCTTTCTTCTTCATGGGTTTGGGTGGCATTTTGTAATTGGGCAGAAAAGTCTGCATTGCAGCTCTTTGGGATCAGTTATTGGGTTAAAAGGGAGAATAATCTAGGTGTCAGTTCTTAATTAGATAGTTTAGTCTTAAAAGACCTTGTAACAGGAGATTGTTGGCCATTTTGTGCCTTCTAATGAAAAGCTGCTGAACTCACAGTAGTGCAACTGTTTTACTGATAAGAAATAATAAACACCTGATCCAAACATGAATTACTGTCTCAAGTGCTTTCAATCCAGATCCACAGAAACCGACACATGACAAAACCCAGGTGGGCAGGAAAACTGCCATCTCAGGGACTAGATTTCCAAAGTTCTTACAATTGCCTGTTTTACCCAAGGTAAAACACTAGCACCTAAAACACTACCTTTATCCAAGGTAGAGCTAGGGTAAGCCATGAACTTGCACTTAGGTGTCACCAGTTTGCACTTCTGTCACCATCCATATGCACAGATTCAACCTCTAGTGCCTGCTGGTATCTAGAAATAGCAGTGGTGGCAATGATATATAGGAAAATGAGGGTAGTTTCAGATGTTGATAATGTAGAGCTTCTTGACTGAAATACGCTTTTTCCTGTTCCCTCACATTAAAGTCTTAACATTTCTACCCTCTTTCAAGGGAAGTGCTGATCCTTTAGGAAAGCCTCTCCAGTAGTACCAAACTCTTGATAATAATTTTCCCCAGATGTTTCATTGTATGCTCCCTGTGTGAGAAGATTAGCCGCATCATTTCTTAGCAGATGGAGCCACTTGGGTGAAGGGGTTTGACCAAGATCATGCAGGAAGCTAGCAGACAGCAAAAGAAAAAACAACCAGAAGACAAAAAGAGTGCAAGAGTTCAAGAGAAACACAAAGTTCCTCCATGTAGCTGACGTTAAAACTAGGAGATATCAGCATGGTAATACTCAAGGCTGTAATGAATTCCTTATCCCCAGTGCTGCAAAGGGAGGTTCAGGATGAGTCCCAGAGGTGGGATTCATGCCCTGCTCATTCAGAGCAGCTTAACTTCAAAGGCAAGGAGTAAAACCTCTGTGGTTCCACTCCTGCCTCCTCGTACTGTTCTTTCTCCCTCAATTCATTTTTTCTCATAAGAGGTGGATAACAAGTGGTTGATATATTGGCAACAGGAGAAATCCAATGTGGGCAGATTATAGAATTATAGAATCTGACTTTTCAAGGTGTCAGAGGCGCTTATATATATATATTCTTTTGGTTATCACTGAAATAAAGTTGTCCAAAGTTGGTAGTGTAGAGGGCCTGAGAGAGCTGGCAAATCTCAAAGAAGAAATGGACATATTTGATTTTTTTTTTAACTACCACAGCTCTAGTGAAACAAATCAAATACAGCTTTAAAACTTCCCTGCTTGAACTTTTCCTCTTCCCCTTCTCTCTCCCTGGGGTTTCTGTTTTAGAGCTCTTGAACTGATTTGTTGAGACAGATCAAAGTATAAAGTATTTCTCAGCTGGTCTTATTTCTCTCACTGGATTGTAGTGGCAGGAGACAGGCAGCTCATTACAACAGGGAGAGTGCTCCTATGAAACCAACTTCATTACAGCTGGTAAGAAAAATAATATTCTGCTGAAGCCATAGTTCAGTCTCACCATCATAGAAATAAATTATTTTAGAATGAATAAATAATGTCACACTGTATCTCATTAGAGTATAAGGCTGAGTAGAACCATGATGTTAAATACATCTGAATTGTACTGCTTCTGTCTGGCATTGTGAAGACTTTGAAGTATGCCTTGGGTTTCTCCAATTTTAGAATGTTTGCCCTATGCTTGTTCAGAATCCTCCTCCTCAACAGTGCTTCAGTGAATGGGGAGGATGGGAGTGTGTTATGTACCTCAACAGCCTGCCGGCTTTCTCCAGCTGCTGACTGGATTTAGAAAGGCACCAGAAATTACGGGGTAAGGGTATGTTTTCAGGGTGGATTCTGAACACAGATGTGGCTCCTTAATTTTTCTGAGAGTGTATCACATATAAATCAGGGAGTGCAGGGCTCTTGCCAGTTTGAGAGCAGCTCAGAATAGGCAGCTTAGGAGGATGCTTCTTTCTACAGATCATATATGTGAGATGTCCTTTCACAAAGGGCAGGACAAGCTTTCTGTCTTTTTCCCTCTGCTCTTGTTATTACTTCTCCCAGCACTCCCTCTTACTTGTTCCCAGCACTATCCCTTAGTAGTCCCAAAACCAGAAAAAAGCCTCATTCTTTTGAACCTGGTCAATACCATAATTTGCTCACAGCTTTACAGATTTTTTTGGGGTAAGGCAAGGGAGAATGGTGGTTCCAATCAGCAGAAGAGCTGGTTTGTGAAATTACTGCTCAAAAGGATTTTAATCGTAGAAAGAAATGGAAAGAGGAGAAGAAAGAGAAAAGAAACAAACCACCTAAGGCCTTGGTTCAGTGGCAGGGATAGGAGCAGATTTCAGGTCTCCTGGCTCCCATGAAGTCACAGGAATTCTGAATTTATGAAGTTCTGAAATATGTGGTAAGTTGAGACATGACATGCAGAAAGCAGAATGACAATGTCTTTCATTGGGAAAGGACTCTCCTCCAGAGAGTTTGTTCTTATGTTTTTGCTTAAATGCAGCACGGTACATGTTGCAGGCTCTTTTGCCTTCCTTTCCCTTCACATAAGACAAAAGAGAGAAAGAGATGTCCCTGTAGGGCAGCGTAACTATGTTACATGTCAGCTGGTGATAATTTTTAGAGCAGCAGGACTGGTATTTTGGACAGGTATGGCTGGAGCACAGGAGCACATCCTGGCCAGTGAGGTAAGAGGGACTAATGCTAGCAGAGGAGCTAATCCAGCCTAGGTGAGCACGTGGCTCCGTTTAAAACCAGTGTGGATGTTCCATTACACAAATGTTAAACATTACTCAGGCTCTGCAGCAAGTTCACTTGCAGAGTAAAGCAACATGTGGGATGGAAGTGAGGTCAGATCCTGAGTTTTCTTGCTAAAGGAGAAGGTTGAGTGTTGGCAAGAGACAGAATAGTGCTAAGACATATTTCCAAAGCAGGACTTGCTGCCCCTTCTACGGCTGCTGGAGAATGGGATAAGAGCTGGTGGATCCAAGTCTATGACTCAATAACTTTTTCTCTGTATGCCCCAATGTTCACATCAGCAGCAGCTGCTGCCCGGGTTCCTAGTTTTGCAGTGTAGAAAAAGCAGATAGTCACTTAACAGGCTTGAAAATGAAACAAGGCTTCCTGCTTTACCTGTACCAAGTGTGGGGATTTTCATAGACATACCATAAACAGGGCAATTTTTGGCCAAGTTCTTGCAAGACATAGCAAAATAACTCCATGTTTGTGAGCCCAGATGTAGTGCACTCCACTCTGGAAGGAAAGGACCAACAAGGATGTTACATGAATGTAGACTCCTGAGGAAGGGATAAAAAATCTCAGGTTTCTTCCCCACTCCTCTTGGCATCAGACCTACCGTGAAATTAAATTTCCTCAACAAGGCAAGATTTGAAGAACATAAAGCACATGAAGTCTCCTGGGGAGGCTGTATTTGAGAATCCTGTTCTCAGTTTGCTGTAGTTTAACAGCATGAGAGTGGGCTCACTGGGATTTCCTCTATGCTAAAGCCAGTCTTTGAAAACTCATTCATCTTGCCTTTCCATGGTGCTCCCACCTGGACACACACATTCAGTGTCTCGGTGGGCTTGTGACCAAAGTCAATGTCCTTGAGGGACATTTTAAGCAGGTGGAATAGCTAAGCATCATGATGCATCAGCATTTTCTTGTGTAAAAACCAACCTAAGCATGAAAACAGAGGAAATACAGCCCAAAAGGGACCTTCCATGTCAAGGAACTGTGTCCAAAGAACTGTGTCAGCCTGTTGCTTTCATTCATGGATGACTGTGAAACTATATAGAAATATGGTCCCCCTGTGTGCATGTTTTGGAGCTATGCCCATCAAGGCCCTTGAGACCCCCTGGCAGGATTTTCTGAGGTGACTGTAGCATGGAGAGATTTGGGCTGGTATCATACACCCATGGTGGGGCCCCTGTAGCAACAGGGATTGATCCAGATTTGTTTTTCTGATTCATGGGGGGCATTTCAGTTACTTAGAAGAGACCATTTTTTTGTAACTGAGCTGGCAAATTTGAGGTTTGAGGCTTGAAAAAGGGTCATGAACCTGTGGCTATTTCATGTGGTTTTGTTTGTCCAAATCCACTTTTTTGATCTTTCCAGAAGTCACAACCCCTTTCCCAAGCTGAAAGCTGACCTCTATGCAGCACTGTAGCTTTCTGAATGGTTTCTACTCCACAAACACTTCTGCAGGGTTCTGAGGGAGGGAACAAAGATTAAGCTGGCAGCAAATGTGTCAGTGTGCCTGTCACTGTCAGTCCAGTCTTACAGGAATGCTCCAAAATAAAAAAGAGATGGGCAAACTTCTTATTCTATTGTCATGCTTTTGGTCACTAACCAGAATTTGATCAGATGTACCTCACAGATAAACCCTAATAAACAAAGAAAGAGTCTGTATTCCACAAACATCCATAAGGGTTTTGCTATTTATTCAGAGGGGCTGGGGTATGATACTCTCTGACTAAGTCTTGGCTTTGTTAAAAACCAGCTGTGAATTACTTGCAGTCATTGGTGGTAGTGCTGGGTCAGCTGAGTATAATTGATCTTCCTGATAGTTTGCATTTCTTCCTTGGGAATGAAAAAAAATGGTGGGCAAAGACTGCTGGGAGTCAACAGTGGTGAGTACCAATTCTACTTGTTACTGCATTATGTAGTTCTGGTATCTGAGAAGTGGTGGTTTTTTTTGGTTTTTTTTTGATTGGTTTCCATGTTGGTGAGCAGAGGTATGTATTTCCTACTGTAAGGAACAGGGGAAATGCATAAACCAATTCATAAATGTTCTGAAATGCTTTGAAGGACATAAGCTGTATGCTGGGGATACCAAAGTGTGAGCAGTAGTGGTACGAAGTTCCTGCACATTGCAAAGTTCCTCTATGCATCTCCCCAAAGTTTTCCCCTGGCCTTTTTCTCCTAGGTCCCCAGTCCTCCTATTACAGTTTTATGGCACCTCAATACAGAGGTTGTAACCCTACTTTGGTGTAGCCTGAATCTCAGATCAGCTGCTTTCCTGAGGCCTTGAGCTGTGACAAACTGAAGTCCTTGCCTCATACACACCCCACGTGCTTGCTCTCGTTTGTATTGCCTCAGTCCAGCTGCTTGGCAGAAGAGCCCACTGCAGAAGGTTGATGAAATCTGCACAGAGGGTAAATGTGCTGCAGCTTTGAGGGACTCGGCAACTCAAAATTTATTAATACTTCTTTACCATTGTTTCTTCAACAAGATCACTTAAATGTAATGTTAGCTTAGGGAAGTATTGCTTCCCTTAAGAGCAGCATGGGAAAGCGGCAATACTTTCCTTTAAGTGTAGGAAAGCTCTGCTGTTGCTTGAGATGGCTTAGTGAATGCTGCAGTGGCTGTATGCCAGTTGTACACCCTGCCCTGTCTGATAGAGTGTTGGAAAGATTATCTGGATCAAATAAACCTTGTGGGTTTGTTTTCTGTGCTGTACTTTTATCATTTCGATTTAATGTGTTGTCCATGACACAAGAGTTCACTTCCATCTGAAAGCAGGGTGTTCTTCATCAACCACTGCCCCACTTCTGTTATTGATAAAGACCTCACAGTAATTGTGCTGCTCTTTGGCATACCAAGTGCCATCCTGTCACCTATGCCCTGCTAGCTCGTGCCTTTGCTTTTGGAGAATCTCAGCTTTTTCTGATGGGCACAAGCTTCTGTAGTGAAGCAGTGCAAAGCTAATGTCAGAGATGGCATCTCACCCAGGAGCAGCAGAAATAATATTGCTTGAGATAGCTGGCTGTTTCCTGTATGCATTAGAATTCATGAAAGGTTACAAGATTGAGACTGCAAATCTATATTCACTTATTTCTTGCACATGTGCTGTGGTGGCATGGGATGGCATGTTCTGCTGCTATGCATCTATGGATTGATTATGCAAGCCCTGCATGTTTCACAGTGTCTTACAGGCAAGTACCAGTAAAAGATATCAAGAACCCACAAATAGGAGGTATTTTGGCAATGTTTGTGTTAATATTGTCTTCCCTTTGCATTTAGTAATTGCTTTTTACAGCAGGAAATTCTATAGCTCTATGATGTAGTGGGACATGGATGGGAAACAGCTTCCTGTCTAGGAATAATTTTTGGGGGTTACTTGCTTAGTTTATTTCTGGTTTGGTCCAGAAAGATTTTTTTTTTTTTTTAAAGATATTAATTGAAATTCTGGCATTCTTTGCCATATGGTCCCTTTGATGGCCCCAATTTATAGGCAAAATTCTGGAAGAAAAAATTGATAATATTTAGCCAAAGGCATTGTCTCTGGCTTGAAAAGTCCTCTGAGCCTTAGATCCTAAGGGGCTTGAAAAGTATCATGCGGAAGGAACAGGATATGTTTTCCCTGTCTTAGACTCTTCCTAAAATGTTTCTTTTTGGGCTCAGTCAGAGAATGAACTAAGTGCTGGACTGAGTTTGCTCTGATTCACTACAGCCTATTTTCTCCTTTGGTCTCTGGAGATAATTGCTTAACTGTCAGTATGATCTTTGTTCTAGGTGTAATAATATGATAGGATTCTTGATATGTTCCTATTTTTGATAGTGTATAATTTTGAGACTTTATTTTTTTTATTTTCTGTATCTGTAGGACACCTAGTAAAAAGATATGAAACCCCCTTTTTACCCTGGTCCTTTCAAAAGTGTTTATTTACAAGTTCATGAATATGAAAATTATCTTCCCAATAATACAGAATATTTAGTTTAGATAAAATAACTATACGGGATGGTTATCTTTATACATCCAGACCAATTAAGGCAGCCACTGATAAAACAGGATTTATTTCAGACCTCACTGTATCTTTGCCCTGGGCAGCAAACAAAAGTAATTTAGTTTAACTTCATATTGCCTTTTTTTAAACTTCACTCCTAGCCCTTATGTTTTACCTAAATCAATAACAGAGAGAATCACTAAACAAGATCCTGTTAAAACAGTGACCTTGCACTTCAGTGCCATCCAGATGGGTTTAATAAGTCAAGCAATTGTTTCTCTGGGGTATTTTGAACCTATGACCACAACAGGCAGAAGGAGTACATACTAGGAGCAAACTGAAGTCATTGTTATACAAGTTTGTCCTGGATGAAACTAATATGTAGGATCTTTGCCATTTTTTTGGACTTGTTTTAAAGCATTCAGCCTGTCAGAAATCACTTCCAAAGTAATATTGAATTTCAGCTTTGCAAAGGCCTCAAGTAAAAGATGCATAGATGTGGCACTTAGGGATGTGGTTTGGTGGTGGACTTGGCAGTGTTAGGTTAATGGTTGAACCTGATGACCTTTAAAGGCCTTTTCCAACTGAAATGATTTTATGAAGTCTATCCAGCCAGAAATTTCCCAACAGACTGTTCTCTCATTCAAAAACACCAATTAATCAGAGGTTGAACTAAGCCCCAGTTTGAGTAGGATCAATAAAACCCCCAAAAGCCTCAACAGAGCCCTGTGAAAACGGGAGTAAGGAGCACACAAAATTTTGTCTTCAGATACATATGGCCTGAAACTTTCAAAGTGTGGTTTATGATTGAGGAAGTTGAAATCACAATGTTGTATTTAGCTATTTTGAACTGAACAGTTTGGTCTGGACCTTTTATGATGAGGTGGTTGGGGTTTTTTGGTCATTACTAATTTTATTACTTTTTTGATTTTCCTACTGGTGTAGACCTCTTTTGGGGTGGATTTTTTTCATATTTAAATCAGAGGGGGTTTGTGAAGGAGACACAAAATGTAGATTTTGGAGTTCTTTGGGTAAAAGAGACCTGTATTCCTGCCTGGGTGAGAGGAATAGCTATCAAGGAGATCAAAGAGAGGATGTCACCAAAATTAAGGACATTCTGCTGGCTCTTCTATGGCAGTAAGTTTCTCTTGTGCAAGCAAAGCAGTGAAGGTGAAGCAAGGACAGATATAGTTGACATGGATGGGAAGAAAGAATGAAAAATGTGGAGTTTGTAGTTCAGCAGGACATGATTGTATCCCAACCTTCTTTCTTAGTCAGGAAATCTGTATCTGGGTGATGCAGTTCAAGGACAAACTCTTCTGGTTTTGGTGATTTTCAGAAAAGGAGATTCACTTTTGCAGTTTTTCTTTCACAAGGCTACCCTAGTGTTTCTCCTGGTTGTACCTTTGCAGGTCTGGTGAGAACTGGAGCTCCCTGTCACACCTCTGACCTATAAGAAGTGTTGCATTCTGTGAATCATCCACATTATGACCTTAGGTATTCTATACAGCAGTCATAAAGCAGAAAATTATAGTCTATTTCTTATCCAACTGCCTGCCTTATAGAAAATGAGTGTGTTTGTAATTGGGCATGAAGTATTTTAAATTGGGCCATCAACCAGACTGCATTTGTTGTTCTCTTTATTATTATTCATTACACATCACAGACACTGATGTCGTGTTTTCATTAATTTTTCTATTAACTTTTCCTCATCAATGTGATTAAAGGTTCATTATTCTGAAGCACAGTAAAACAACCTGCCACCACCTCCCAAACCTGAGATCAAATCAAAACCATCCTTCATATGACATTAGACAAAACTTGATTCAGCCTTATAAAAATGAGTTCATATCTCTGAGAACAGATATGTTAGCAAAGGATTAGCTGTGCAAATGGTCAAGTCAAACAAGGTGTAATCAGGGCTAACTTTACAGCACCTCCTCATTTCACTTCTCCCATCTGTGATTTCACAATCCTTTAGATGTGAGTTTAACTTAGTACCAATTATCTTGTACCAATTATCTATGTATTTAATTTGGCCATGCAATTGGCAGACATTTCCAACTTAGCTATTTTTTATATGCTATGTATTTAATGGAGCTGAAGGAATTTTATTCCCTCTTGTTATGATCTTTGAAGAAATATGTGAGGTCTCCTGCCTCCTCTCTTCTTCTGACTGTTATAAGAAATATTGCCTTTAAGTGTGAAAAGTACCCTTTGTAGAAGCTTAAAGAATACTCTATAAAGAATGGGAAAATGGTGGAAATATAAGTTAGATGGTCCTTAGATGTGGTGGATTCATGTGGACTAGCAAATGTAAAGTTTAGAAACCCATTGAGAACAGTGATTTCATCCCTTTTATTTTGTTAATAAAAAAATGCAGGCATCAGAGTTTCCACAATAGAAGCCCTTCTGCCCCATCCCGACAAACTGCTAGTGAATATCTTAATGATGTCCACGTTTTGGAAAAGCACATAAGACCTGTTGATTATGGCTTGTTTCAACCTGTGTGGAAAATGGGGGGTGTGTGTGTATGGCTTGTCCTTTGTGTTGAGACCCATGAGAGTACAATGCTTCCTACAGTTCTCTTCTCCCGGGAAGCAGGTAAGACATAAAGCCATAAACTTAAAGCATTAATCTGAAATGGAATGTGGTGGGGAGAAGAAAACTTTTGTTTGGGCCATGGCTGTAGAAGAAAGCCAAAAGGAACAAGCTGTCCCAAGGTTGCACTAAATTAGGAATTGAGTCCCATCTAGGTGTTGTGTAGCACCTGTGCCCCAGCTTAGAGCTTTACTCCACCCAAATACTTTGCATGTGTGTAATGGTAATTGACTTGCTTTGAGGAAAAAAAATCTAGCCAGATGTTAATGCAGATGTGCTTCTCGTAGAGTTCCCTGTCTTTGCCAAGTCAGCTTCTGAAGCCAGGATTTGCAAAGGGTCCTCAATTCAAAGGACTCTGATGATAACCTGCTGCTATCGATAATGGCCTGGCTAATAACATTGGCCCATACCAATTTTCAGACATCTCGGAGCACAAACTGGTCGGCAACTGCTCAGTGAAAGAGCCATGGCACATTCTTGATGTTTATGAAATGTGTGAATGGTGACTCCAGCCTCTGTATGGACTGCCCTTCCTGGGAACAGGGACCTCCCTCATGTCCTGTGGTTGGTACCAGCTCTTTTGTAACAACATGTTAATGGATCAACTTCTTAGTTCTAGAGAAGAACAAATCTAATTTGCTGTAAGGCAAAATTGACAAAACTTAGGTCTGCAGGCAGAGACCAATGGGGAAAAGGCAGGTTTGATAGTAAAATGGTTCTGCAAGTTATCTTTAGTTTCACCCATCTCTCTAGTTAGGATTCATGTTACTTGCAAAACTTCAGATATTGTTTTAGATAATGTTTTCCATGACCACGTTTGGGGAGAAGCCTCTGCTGTTTTCTCCTTGGAGAGACCTTCAGCTTTCAGAGTTTGCAATTCATGAAAGCAATATTTAATTAAGGCATCAGGAGGAGGGAAGTGAGGAAACTTCTTGCTTCTTGCACTTTTTTGTCCCTAGGTGTGCTTCTTGTCCCTGCTTAATTTTGAATGAAGAAAAAAGTGCTGCTGTCCTCCAGACATGGCTGTATAGGGCCATCTTCTGGTCAGGCAATAAATAAAACTCTTTACTGAGTGTTAATACTGCCCAACAACTGTCTAGGCAGTAGCTTGGGTGTAAACACTGTTTTACACAGATAAGTAAATGACACCAGTGCATGCTCCATGTTCCTATCTTAAGATGGGATACTATAGTAGCCCACAGGTTTAAGGTGACAAATTCTGCATGGGAAAATTCTTTAGGGGTATCTTAGGTCATATTCATATTATACTTCAAGTGAGCTCCAGGGTTCCGTTGTTTTACATGAATTTTTCATTCCAATTTTTTGAGACAAGCATAAAATGCATGTACTGGAAGTACTCAACTGAAATTTATTCAGTCTTCTTGAGACAGTCAAGCATAGTAAACCTGAAGGAAAGACCGACCTGAGGGAATGGCCTAAAATTGTGTCAGGAGACATTTAGGTTGGATATTTTAAAAAGTTTTTTCACCCAGAGAGTGTCAGGCACTGGAACAGGCTCCCCAGGGATGTGGTCACAGCTCTAAGCCTGACAAGTTCAAGAAGTGTTTGGACAATGCTCTCAGGTGCATGGTGTGATTCTTGGGGCTGTCCTGTGCAGGGTGAGGCATTGGACTTTGCTGATCCTGGTGTGTCCTTTCCAGCTCAGCATTTTCTCTGATTCCGTGATAGTTTTATCTTAATTTACTGCACTGCTAACGATGAAAGAGGATAATTGTCTGGAAACTTCTCATTTGAGTACTAGAGAAAAGTACTAGAGAAAAGGCTATAATTGAGTACTAGAGAAAAGGCTATGAGGATGAGCTTTGGTCAAGTGGAAATGGCAGAAAAGTTTATATATATATATATATCTTTAAGTTTTAGTGATTACCTTTGGAACAGAAATAGTACACTTTAAAGTGATGTCCTATTTAACTGGAAAGAATTACAATTTAAGACAGAATTGAAGAGATGAGATGCAAGCAAAATTGTTTATAACTCAAAAAAACCCATCTAGCACTTGGATGATGAAAAGTTAAATCACAAATTATAGGAGTAAATACTGCAGTCAAGAGAGGTATTATTTCCCCTGGAGACAAGCCAATAGGAGTTACCTGTATTGCTCTTCAGAGATTGTCTTTTTATTTTTTTTTTTTCTTCGTGAGGAAAATGCGCTGCCTGAAAATGCCGTGTCCACACCTCTGTGCTTATCCACCTCCCTTCTTAGTGCTTTAGCAATCCAGTACCTAAACAATTCTGTAACTTATCATATCAAGTGCATCAGAAATTATCTATTTTACAGCTTATAAAGAGGAACGCAGAAGGACTCGTGAATTCACAAGGATTATTTTTGTATTTTCATCAACTGAAAGCAAATTGATGAAACAGTTTATCCAACTCATTAAGGGAACTGACCCCTGAAGGTTAATGTAGAGTTTCAGAAAGTGCCCAAGCGATTAAGCCAGGGCAGTATCAGAATGACTATGGCATGTGCAACAATTCATTGCCTCTGTGTAGAGAGGGCTGTGGGGTGGGATTCAATGGAATGACTTCTTTGTTTTTACCTCACTTCCTGAATAGCAGAACAGCTTTTTCTCCGAAATATACCTCTGGTGGTAGTAAGCAGCTTCTCCCATTTACTGTACAAAAAGCTGTAGGTGTGAAGCCAGATGAGTTATACCTATCACAGGGAAATATATCACTTTGTTGACTGTGGAAGAAAAAAATCACACCACTTGTAAAATAATAATGGAATCATAGAATGGTTTGGGTTGGAAGAGACATAAAGGATAATCTAGTTCCAATACCCGTGCCACGAGCAGGGACACCTTCCAGTAGACCAGTTTACTCAAAGCCTCCTCCAGCCTGGCCTTGAACATTTCCAGGGATGGGGCATCCAAAATTCTTTGGACAGCCTATTCCAGTGCCTCACCACCCTTACAGTAAAGAATTTCTTCCTAATATCTAACCTAATCCTACTATCAGTTTGAACCCATTCTTGCTTGTCCTAGCATGTAGTGCCAAGACAGGGAAGTCCCTCTCTCCCTTTCTTGCAGGCTCACTTCAGGATTTTGGAAAGCTAAAATTAGGTCGTTCCAAAATAATAGTGATAATAGCTGTTAACTACATGTGGTTAACAGGTCA
This sequence comes from Melozone crissalis, assembly GCF_028551555.1. Classification (NCBI taxonomy): domain Eukaryota; kingdom Metazoa; phylum Chordata; class Aves; order Passeriformes; family Passerellidae; genus Melozone; species Melozone crissalis. The sequence continues at coordinate 49,165,848 of NW_026535794.1, read as the reverse complement.
ATGGCAGCATACAATGGATGTTTTTCCTCCCATTGTATCAGTTGTACAGTGCTGCAATTTTACTATATCCCTAAACTTAACTGTTTTATCTGAATAAAAGAAGTGACAGGATGCTTATTTCTTGACATGCTCAACAAAGCTTCCCACACAGTAGACATAATGTGAAGTTGTCTGACTTCTCTGACATGAGAAAAAAAAAAAATATCATCTCCCCATTCACCTAGGATGCCTTATGGTACAGGTGTCCACTACCCTCTTACTCTTCTAGCCATGGTATCTCTAAAAATAATTCTGCATCTTCCAAATATCAGAAAGAAAGAGGTAAAGAAAGTGTTAATGGTTCAGATGCAGCACCTGCTTGAAGTGTTGCTGCCTCAATTCAGTTTGCAGAAAGCAGGGGGTGGTGTGGGAGCAGGAAGGATGGGATGTCTCCAGCTGTTTGAAGAATTTCTGCCATTAGGCGTCTACCTGAGGTCTGAGCATAAACTTTTTAAAGTGCACTTCATGTTGATCTCTATTTCACTTAGGCTGATGTTCAATGCTGACAACAAGCTGTTCTGTAGTAGCTCTTGTTATTTTCTCAGACAGCACCCTTAGGACTGTATAAATGGCAGCCACAGGAAAAAAATATTGAGAACATCATTATTCTCTAAGTGAGTTTCTATTGTTGTTACAGAACTTGGAGAGTCAGGAGCACTGAGACTCATAAAAATGTCTTTGATTATTAGTTCTTATGATTTCATCTTTTTTTTTCCCCCTATGTTGGAAATGAGCTGGGATCTTGAATGAAAAGTACATTTAAGATGATGGTATTTCCTGGAATTTATGGAACATACATTACAGTATGATGAATTGTTATAATATGTTTATCTTGAGTGTTCATAAGATGGAAACACTTATTTCACACTTACATAAAGAAAATTAGAGGTAGTTTAGAGTTAAATCTAATGCCTGGAAAAATAAAGAAACCTTATAGAACACAAAGTAAGGAAAAATATTGAAAGGCTCCCTTTTATTTTTTTGTCTTAAAACCACTGAAAAAGGATGGTACTCTGTTTCCTTTTTTTTTCCTCACAGGTTTAGAAATGTATTAGCATTCCTTTGTGCAAACCTGCTTATCTTTCCAAGTGTCACAGCTATAGTTTAAGCTAGCTTGTGATGATGCACACACTGGCCAATATTACTGATGGCTTCAGCATAACTGGCTTGAGAATTAAATTTTCTGCTTGCAAAGGATTTAAGTAAGGCTTATAATGCTGAGCAAGCTACCAAATCTGTTCTTGAAGACAGAAAGTTTCAGGTTTTTTGGTTTAAGTTTGTTTTTGTTTGGTTTTGGGTTGGGTTTTGTGTGTGTGTGGTTTTTTGGGTTTCTTGTGGGTTTTTTTTTCAGGGTGAGGGGAGATTTAAATTTGCCTGCCTGGAGATGGGGCAAGTTCTAAGGAAAGGAGCCACCCTTTATGGCAAGAGATTTTCAATGTTCTTGGTCCATAACACCTTAAGATATCAGATGACATCTGGGCTCTAACTAAACACTTGGTTTGTACAGCCTGAGTTATAACTGCAACTCTCTGTACATACACTTGTGGTCACCAGGAAATGTGAAGCAATTTATTATTGCCTAAATTGCAAAGGAAGAGTGTATAGTTAAGCGGTATTACCTCACTTCTCCTGTGGGCTGATAGCACTTGTAGCTTATCAGATCTTGTATGAAAAAGGTTTTTCCCTTCCTAAGAATTATCTAGGTCCTTTTTAATGCAAAACAGTTAAAAGGTGTCTTGAGATTTTCCTTGTCCTCCTCATAGGTTTTAGAGTGCCTTATTATCTGATCAGGCTTTTCCATGTTCATTGATGTCATACTTAAGGATGTAGTTAAATAATTATGCCAATTATTCCTGAGGAAAATTTAGAGACTTAGCAGGTTTGACAGAGGCTCTCAGGCTCTTTCTTCACAAGGAGTTTTGGGCAGGCAGATCTTTTGTTTCATGTTATTTCCATATGAAATGCAGGTATGTATGTGCTGCTGTCCCTCTCCCTGGAAGTTGCACTCAAAACCAGCCAGATCCAGAGCATGCTATTGCAGCCCAGTCATAGGAGCTGCTAGCTCATTTCTGTCATATGGACAAGTGGTGGGACTGCCAGTGTTAAGCCTCTGTTACTGGGTTATAACCAGCCTGATACTTCACTGGTCTCAATCTCTTGCACATTAAATTTCTTCAGGAAAAGTGTTGGCTTATCTGCATAACTATTTCCAGCCTCATTTTGCCATGCTTTGTCATTAAAATACTGTCTGTTACTGGGAAAAAGTCTTGAGGACAAATCTCTTCAGGGCTTGCTTATGCAATGAAAAGCAGATCAGAGACCGTTGCCCTTGTACCAAAAAGGATGGATTTCATACCAGAAGTGGCAAAAGTACAACCCTAACAGACAGATATTTGTCTAGGGTACAGAAATAGTCTTCTGTGCTTCTGGGATGTATATGAGTGTCTGCAAAGCAGCAGTCAGGCTTTTGAGAGGGTCTGGAGAGCTTTTGTGACAGGTCACAGACATATCTGTAAAGGTGGTTCCAACACCCTATCAGAGGAACAAATTGCTAGACAAATGTTGAACCTGAAGTAATATTATCACTGAAATTTGGGGTCGTACCAGAAGTTATTTCCTCATAAGTTTGGTGTAAAGTTGCAAAACTTAATAACCATCTGTCACCATAAATTGCTGAACTGGCTCTTTTCCTTTAGGATGACTGCACCAAGGGTACTGATCAAGCAAGACTTCTCAATCTGTGTGGTTTCTTGTGGCCTATGTAGTCCTTGCAATATTTCCTCCTGAACAAGCTCTAAATGGCCAACAGTCAGTCATTATAGGAGGGATTAAGAGCCAAGGCAGAGGGACCTTAGCTCCATGCTCTAAATGTAATGGTGTTGCAGTGAGTCCCCAGCTACAGCAAGGTGCCCAGCAGAAGGAGAGCTAGTGACATACAGTACTAGGGAATATGTTAATCATGATGACATAGGAAAAGTAGCCAGCTGTCAACAAACATCATTGCAAAGCAGGGTGACTGCTATTTCTGTGTTTAAAAAAAGACTGGATGTGGCACTTTGAATTAGAACATGGGTTGGACTCGATGATCTTAAAGGTCTCTTCCAACCTAGAAATTCTGTGATTCTGTAGATGTACAGAAAGTGTCTTGCCGTGCTGTGAGTGACTTGTCCACATGCTGTTCGGTACTCCATGAATACATGGATATCTGAGAGAGACTGCTTGGTTTTTTTATGATTTCCCTTGGTCAAAAACATAATTTTGTTGTCTACTGCAAGGGAAATAGGCAAATAAGATGTTGTAAAGGCTGTGCAGGAGTCTTTTATTGTTGAGGTTTCAGCTGAAGGTCAAGGCAATACCTGCAGGAGTGCATTGGATGAAGTTGTTAGTAAGATGATGCTTCTTGAGGAGAAGAAAGCTGAGAAAGGCCAGTTGACAGTTATATATGTTTGGAAGGAGAAACTACACTACTGGAATTTGTCAGGAAAGAGAAACTAGAACTAAAGCATTAAATAAATGAGCGAGCCAGACTTTGGCACCTGCTGCAGGCTTGTTTCTAGAGGAAGTCTTGAGGGTGCTGAGAAAACAGCTATTAAGCAAAACCAAAGATTGCAAAGCAAACTTTCTTGACTGACAAGTACAAATATGAACATAGCAAATGTTGCTGCAGAACAACATATGTTCCTGACTGTAGGAAATATTGCTGTAGAACCCCAGACAATTGTCTCACTTGGCTTAGGGTAACAAGGTGGCTGCTGTGGGAAAATTGATTTGAGTGGCTGCGATCTTGACTAAGTGTCCTTGAAGCTGCAGTATCAGAACTAGATCGTGCCATCAATGAGGGCAGGATGAGATGGTGCAAGGTGGTTCCAGGTGGGCTTTAGGCTCAGAGTGGAGAAATGCTATGATGGCATTTTCAGCTAGAAAACTCTGTGAGGATGTGATGTGCTAGACCAGACAAAATACAGCTGAGTCAACTCCCTTACTTGCAGGGGATTTAGTGCGACTGGCAATGCTTGGTGATCCTGGTTCATATCTGTAGCCCACCACAAAAAGCAACTGGGTGGTGAAAGAAGGCTTTGTGTAGCCATCTGCTGCCATCTTTGAGTTTCCATCTTCTGCTTGACCTTGTGTGCTTTAAGTGCTCTTCTGCAATCTTGGCGGATGGAAATCGAGCTCTACTCAGGGGCCAAATAAATTTTTTGGAGTAGCTGTGCATTAAAATCCTTCATACAAACAATATACTTTATCTTTGCTAAACTGAAAGCTGCAACTTTCCATTTGAAGAGAAACTGAATAACAATTGGGTTCTGTGAAAGTCTTTTCCTTGTCTTAAATTTTTTGACCTTATTTTTCCTTCAAACTACAGGGATGTGTGTGGTCAAGGTAGGTTACCCATATGTGTGCCCTTCATTTTCTCATTAGAAGATATAAGATCAGAGGCCTGATCATAGCTCTTCTTTGCCCTCTTATCAACACTTCTTTTGCATAGACTATTATTACAGTATCAGACTTCCCAGTACACTCCAGAAAAAATTATCAGTTTGCTGCAAGTTTGGGAAATCTGAGTTCTTTCTGTCAAGACTGACCTCAAGTCCAAGCTCATCTTGTAGCTCTGTACTGTGAAGAAAGCCTGGAGTTGTCTGATTACTTCATTCTGCTCTGCAATGACAGATGGTTAACCCTTTGCTAATTAAAGGGGCAACATCCTTCACACACATTTTGTCTTCTTTCAAAGACTGGGTTTCATCCATCTTCACGCTGATACACCATTGTAGCAACTGCAGCTCAGAAAGCCAGCAAGCCACTAACAGAGGGGGAAAAGGGCTGCTTCTTTCCTGGCTGTAATAGTCTACAAAGTGGTGTATGTCACTTGCAATTTTATACCAGCTGAAAATCTTTGGTGTTTTGTGTCTTGCTGGGTGGGAATATGCCTTCCCGTATATTTGTCTTGATTGGTAGTGGGAGAGGTTGGCTTGCTTTGTTGTTGTTGAGCAAATGAGAGTAAGAGTGCAATCATTACGAAACAAGGCTCAACACCTTACCTTCCAGGCCTTTTGATGTTCTTCATTCCTCCCTATGTTACGGTTCCTACGCTTTCTCACATTAATTGTTTTGTTGGGGATTTGTTGTTTGGTTTTTCTAACCTGGTGACTGATTTATTGACATTACAATCAAATAATCTCCAGGAGAATCACTGTAGTGTACTTCAGCAGAAATAGAATTTAATATGTCAGTTTTTATTAAGCAAGAGTGATTATGTAGTTAAATACTAGAGTGAAGAATTCCATGTAAGGCTGAGCCCAGTGTGCTTTCCTAGAAACTGTACTCATGCCCTAATGAATGGATTTAAAAGTTTAAAGTGGGTGTAATAATGGAAATAGTCTCTTGCTGCCAAGAAGAAATAAGTCTATGGTAGAGAGGGTACTGTAAGTCTCCTTGGTTGCCTAGAAATTAAAACTCATGCAGTACATGAGCTTGTGCTAGCTCTATGCACAGGCTGGAATTGAAATCTTTACCAAGAGCAGTGCCTAAAGGGCACATAAATCTTCTGGAAGAAAGTAGTGACAACATTTTAGGAAATAGAATAAAAGGGTTTGGTGAGAACTTCCAACAGAACTGACAAAGTCACACAGTACAGCCTCCAGTACTGAATGAACCTTTCAAGACTCTCTTGGCCTCCATTCGTGGTAGTGGGAATCTAGACATTCAGAAGAGTGATTATGCATTGGGAAACTACAAGAAGTTGAAACTGGGATTACCCCATCACAACAAAAGTTTTAAAGGATATTTCCACTGGAAGCACACTTAAAAAAAAAAAAAGGCATTTTTAATGTCTGAACACAACTATGGAATGAAAATAATTACTAATGTTTCTTGTCTGGCAGGCTCCATGCTTGCTTGATTCAGCATCTCCAAAGAAGAATACTGAGGTTCAGATGTGCCTTCTTGCATGGCTTACAGGCATAGAAGCTGCTTTGCTATGCATCCTCATGCCTGGGATAAACACCATCACAAAACAGACCTCGAGTCATATAAGGGTCAGGAATTTGGAGGAGGCCCAGTCAGTCTGACACTTTAAGTCACTGGATCATACTCTGTGTCAAAGATAGCTTCTAATTTCCAATGCAATAGTTTTCTATTTTATTGATATGTAAAACACTGAAGAAAAGCATAGGGCATCCACATTTTGTAGCATCACTTTTGAGTTCATAGATTGTGCAAATGTAGCAAGTGCTTAATCACTTTTTTCCTGCTAAAGCACTTTTTTCCTCTTCTCTTTAAAGCTAGCCAGACAGAGTCAGGGTTCAGAACTTATCTTTTTACTAAAAACAAGAGTGATGATCATTGTGATCAAATCCCAGTTTCTGATATTTCCTTGGCTAAGGCTCCCCTTTCTGGGATGGATGGTAGTATAGCTGTGTTTCTGTGTACAGTAATCAATGCTGAACTGGGGTTCATTGCAGCATCACTTCTGGGAATCCCACGGCTGCTACAACAACAACTCTAGCTATTGAGCCAGTCTCTTAGGTAATCAGACTCTCCCTTATATCATGTGCAAGATTTCTTTTTAATTAGAAAAAAAATGCTGTTTCTTACAAGCAAAAGGCTTCTGTCATTAGCAGTGTGTGTCTGTCTGGGCATTTGGTCCCAGATTAATTTAGAAGCTGAAGTAGGAGCAGTCTTCTGAGCGAATTGAGGTTTTTCCCCTGTCATCATGAAAGATCAGTACTGCTCTAAAACACTTTCAGGAAGGTCCCACTTTGAAATGGCCTTTAATACCAGTGATTTCTAATGGGATGCTGAAATATGACAGCAGGAATGTGTGCAATGAGTTCCAAAAGTCTAATGACAGTCTAACATTTATCTTTTGTGTTGCTAATCTCTTTGCTGCCAGCAGAATAAATTTTGGCATGTTGAAATAAAAGCCCATTCACCCTTTGAGGTCCCAATGCTGTATAATTGGAACGTAGTTTCTGCTTGCTCTTTTCTTTCTCTGGATACCTTATGTGTTTTTTTTGCTTTTTGTGCTGTTTTTCTGCCCTTTTCGTCCCCCTGCTATCTCTGTCACACAGCAGATCAGTATGGATCCACCTCAACTCTCCACTTCCCAGTTTCCAGCTTGTTTTGATATTTTCCATTTACACCTAAACCTGTTTCTGTATGGATCCACCTTTCCAAGGTGAAATCTACCCCATCCACCAGCTCTTCTTCTGTGCTCACCACCAGCAGACACTGCCTAAGAAAAATTTTGCCCAGGACTCACTGAAGCTCCGAATATTGCATCCCTGTACCTGAGAAATATGACCTCTTGCTCTCTGCTCATCTGACCACGTTTGTGCTTTCCTGCCTCTAGAGGAATTCAGATGGAAAAAGATTAAATGGCAGCTACAGTGGGATTTATAGCCTTTTCTTCATAAAACTGGCTTACAAACCTATGCTGTGCCATGATTAAAATGACAGTATTACTTGGCTGAGGGGACTAACAACAATGTGTTTTGCATGCAGATCATATTCTTCAGGATGCTCTCCATTTAGGTTTTTCCTGCAATATTGTCTTCAGATGTTTGGTTTCATTTGTGTCACTTGGCAGAGATTAATGACACTGCAGCTCTGAATAATTTCATTACCTACTAGTGTGTATCGACGCTAATGAATTATATTATTCCTGCACCATTATGTGTTATCATCCTTCAGTACAATTGAGACACAACGTATCAGTATTTGAAAGATGTCCTGCCACTTCTTATGGCTCAAACTGTATTTTATTTCTGTGGGTTTAGATCTTAAACTTTGCTTGATTTATACGGCTCATCTGATGGTACATTGTGAAGTCCCTGAATGACTGCCTAGAAACTATTTCTTTCAGAAAAAAATACAGATTATGAAACATTTAAGACCACGTCCAGGCTTCCCAATGTATTTCCATCAACCCAGTGGTGTGGAAATGCATTCATTCTCGGAAATGAGTTTTGGAATTTTTCAGTATATTTCACAGATATATTTGAAGTCATATACTAGAGATAGTGGGCAAGGTTATATGTTTGAGGCACCGCCAAGTCAACTGAATTAACCAATTTGCAGATCCTTGGGGCTTATCTAGGTATTTAAAAACCTGAGAAGTAACCAAGTTCTTTTACCTCGAGTATGACCTTGTTTTCCCTTGTAAATGCTCTCGTCCTTTTGCCTGCTGTTTATTGTGGTATATGCTACCAGCTTTTTGTTTTTTCAGTCAGCTGGAACTTAAGCATCAGTTATCTGGCACCTTTTGTCATGTATGACTTCTTTTATATTGTGAAGCACATTCTCTTCATGGTCTGCATTTATATCAAAAGCTTTTATTCTTTATTTACATTGTAAGAAAAAATAGAATTGATCAATTAGCATATAAAACCACTTATCTGCAGTCATACTGGTCTGTAAAAAAAAAATGTTATTTCTATTGGGGAAGTGGGAAGAATAGTAAAAAATTACACTGCTGGTGTAATAACTGTCTTGATTTGTTTTGTTTTTGTTTAGTGTCCTTCAGAACTGTGTCATTTGAGCAGTACTGCTAGTAAGAAATCAATTTGCTCAGACAATTACCAAATAGGGCAGTCATGTAAGATATGTTGTGTTGGTAGTCATAAAAAGAATGAAACACTGTCTCTAAAGGCAATAAAAAACTGCCACGAAAAGCCTGGCTAATTATGTTCTCCTGCAATTTCAGTTGATAAAACCACCTCAACAGGTACTCTTACTTCAGAATGAGTAAATTAATTTGGGCAAGGGAGATTATATCAACAGCATTTACCAGGTTACGAGGTCATATAGGGATAGTAATGATTTTAGGTAAGGTCTGCTGTCACATGGACTATCAGCCAATGTAGGTTTTCCTAGGTGAAAATGTAAATGTTCTTGTTCAACATGATGAAATTTTATTAAAAAGGGTGAAACAGGTACATCACTAGCTCAAACTGTCAAGCTTCCATAATTGCATCCCTACTTGTGATTCTAGACTCTGTGCTAGTAATAAAGTTTGATTTTGAGGATAGGTGATCTTTTAATTCTAGGTGGTTTTACTATGTTTGAAGTGATGGGTTTCTTTCTGCAACCAAAATAAATGTTGTAGAAGGATACCAGGGCAGGGATCTGGGAGATAAGATGAGGATTGTTTCTTAGCTGCCCGCACCCTCCTAGGTGGATCTGCAAAGAGCTTTTCCTCAGAAGTTGGCATTTGCAGCATCAACTTTCCCTGCAAATTTTCAGTTCATCAAGATGCACATGCTAATTCTCAACACTTTCAGACTGACCTGGATTTACAGGAGTAGAGTACCTGCATGCTGTTTCTGTCTCATATCTCTGAGGAAGGATCAGGCAGCTTCACCTAAACTCCTATTGTCCTTTAGGACTCTGTAGTTTATTTTTATTCAAGCCAATGTACTCTTGAGCACAGAGCTAGAAACAAAGTTATGAACTAAATAAAAACCTCCAGCATTAACCTCTCTTCAATCTGTAATTCGCATGATATAGCCAGATTTCTGAGTTTTTCCCACGCCTTCCTTTTATGGCTTTTTGACACTTAGGAAGAACTAGGTGCTGCCTCAGGAAGTTTTAGCATCTTGCTAAATCTGTAAGCCTTTGAACTCTACAGCATAATGAAACCTCCATGAGCCAGACACCTAATGCAAACTTTACCTGACAAAGGTGGTTTTGGGTCTGTTTTTTTAAATGTCTGGATGATGCACATGCTTCTGGTTTGAAGACACTGGTATTCAAAGTTACTTAACAAGTTGTCTCTAAGAGCATATTCCATCCTGTTAGGTGTTTCTGCTACTGCATTTACAATATTTTCATGGTGAGCAAGAGGCCATGTACTGATTGAATTTCCTGGCTGCAGCACTCCACCCAACTCAATGTATTATGGCTGTTTCAATATAATTTCCCATTTGCCTGGACAGTTATGGTAATTTTTCCATGGGTGTTCATAAAGATGAAATTGACCAGAGAGTAGTGGATAGAAGGAGGAAGTTCTAGCCAGTATTTTTCCACCAGTAAGTATTCACAAACATTAGACTTTGCAGAATTTCCTAGAACCACTGATATATTTGATATATAAGGATATATAGGTATTTCACAAAATAGCTGGATGGTAAAACTTTAAGCCACAATTCAGAATTTCACGGATGACCACAACAAATAAAGATGATTTATTGTTAAAACCAGGATTAAATGCTAAGACTTGGAGCACAACAAAGAACAGATAATCTAAAAGAGCTAATCGGAAGCGAGTTTCAGAGGAGAGAGGGACCAGTTTGAAGAATAAGGACTTTTAACACTTTCATTTTAATAAATAGTGGTACATGTAAGATATGTCCTAGTGCAATAGAAGACACATATATAACATCATTTACTTCAACCATTTCCAGGATGTCCTTTTATTTTAATTTTTCTGGTTCATTTCAGCTCTCACCAGCCTTATTCTAGGTACATGGACATTTTATCCATTCATGTCCTTCATATCTACTCACTATTGTCTCAAGTTTCTTTTTAAATATTTTTTTTTTCAGTTATCTTTCTGTCTTTGTCTTTACAAGCATCCATACATCTATCTCACCCCATCTATATGCCTTTTTTCTCTCTCCTCCAATTTTTCCACTAATTTCCATGTGACTACTTTTGGTGATATCTTTCAGTTTCCATCTTTCCCTGCTACTCTTTTTCAACTTGCCATTGCAATTTTTTGCCCTGTAGTTTTCTCTTCCTCCCTGTGGCAAATGAAAAAAATCAGAGTGATGCAGAAAAGCTGTAGTATTTCTTTCATTCCAGTCCAGGAACAGTCTGATTTCCCCACCTGATTCCCAGCATGGATCCATAAACAGTGGCATCAGCAGAGCTGAGGGGTTGGAATTGTGGTGCAAAGGCTTGGACTTTGCAATTGTCAATGTGATCTTGCAGCTGGAAGGTTTTCTTTCCACCACGCCTACCTTCTAGGGTCAGCCTCCCTGACACATAGAAGACATCACTGCAGGTTTTACTGTTGCTTTTAGCAGCAATAGAGCACAGAACCTTTTAAACAGAGGCTGGAAGTGTCTAACCTTCCAGCTACCTTGGTGATCAGTGCACTATTATCCCTGGCAAGGCTTTTAAAAACAGGGTTGGATAATGTGTCTCTATCTAGACATTCCATTACAATGATGTTTTTTTGACCACATCTCTATTTTTCATCCACATGTCTTTCCAACAGGAAGCTATTTCCAAAAGACACCCGAAAAGTTCTCTTAATAGCATTTGCTTTGTGTATATAACTAATCTCCTCTTCTTGCTTTCTCATTCCTTGCATTTGTAGATATAGAATCAAGTCTATTTCTTTGTCCTGCTAAAAGTCAACTTCAACAGATAATGCTCAGAAATGAGCAGAAGTAGCACCCTGTCAACAGAACTTTTCCTTGACAGACAGGTATATACCCAAGTGCATTCAAATGAATCACACTGAAATTCCAGACACTAGAAACAGAATATTTTCTACTTGTATTCAAATTTTACCTTCATTGCTATTGTATTTACAAGAGTAAAATAAAAAGATCAAGCACATAATGCTGAACTACTAAAAAGGGATGGGAAATAGAATGAACATCTGATGTGTCTGGAAGAAGGAAATTCAGTGTAGTTCATGTACATTTGGATACTTGCCCTGGGAAACCAAAGCAGAGTCTATGCAAGAAAAGAAAAAAAAAACCAAGAGCAAAACTAAGTACAGTTATTAAAGTGCTGCAGTATTGCATTGATTTATGTAATCCTGACACTAAGTAATTCACTGCAGATTTCCTTAATCTTACATTTAGGATTAAATTATGCAGTAACCATTTCCAGTAAAAATTAGAAGTTCACTAAATCTGATCTATAGTACAGTTTTCTTGATGCTTTAAGAGATTTTAAAAAAAACCCTCCTGAGCTCACAGCTGTGAATATAGCACCCATTTCAGCATGATGGTCTTTCAGTAGTAAGTCTTTTTTAGAGATTGCTATAATGTTTTGTAATCATCATAGATTAGAGAAGTACAGAAAAGCCAAGGAAATAATATGTTTATACCTCCTCCCTCTTCCAACTCCTCCATTTCATAGCAGGCTGCATGACAATGTGCTATAAGTTTTAAAGAATCATGCTGCTGTGTGAAGCCAGGTGAAAAGCATTAGAGGTGCAGCTAGAAGGATAACTAGGTATGATCAAATAGTTGAAGCACGTCTTGTCAGGTGATCACAAATGGGAGGTTGCATGATTAAATAATAAAGGCTAAACTTGGCCCTCTTGGCTTCTCTGTATGCCTACAAGGGCATGCATAATCAGCTTGCAACCTACTACCTTCCAGCCTCTCCACAGACTGAACACACCCAAATAATGTGCATTTTTGGAGAATGGCTCTTTGTTTCATAGAGAATGATGCTACAAAGGGTCTCAAGATATCTTTTCTTTTAACATCTCTGGTGAGACGAGAAAAAGATAATGCATTGTATCTTAAAGAGGAGACTTCAATCTTGGGTAAAGCATGGGATTTTTTTTCCAGCTATACCTGTTTCTGTGGATACAGGATTTTCTTATTCTTCCTCTTCTTTTTTTTCTTTCCCTTGTAGAAATCCTCTTGCTTCAATGTCTTCCTGTGGGTATAATTTCATTTCAGTGTTCTAGGTTTCAGCTGATTTTTATATGATGTTGGTTTTCCAAGAACAACAAGTTTGAGTACCTCAGGTCCTGGGACCTTTAGGAAATTGAGGCTTTTTGGTGCTTTTTCTTCTTTTAGCAGTGATAGTACCAGTCATTTCATGTGGCTTTGATAGATACTAGGGGCAAATGGAAAGATGCTGTCAAAGCACTGTAATCACAGATTTAATGGCCACCTGTGCAAATCTACATGATTAAGAAATTGCCACCTGATAAAAAGTTTCTCTAGCCCTGATGACAAATCTTTCTCTTGACCTCCATCTTCAAGCACCCATTCCAATGTCTGGAGACTTGTGTTGTGCACCTCTGGCATCCCCAGATGAATAAATCCTAGTGACAAGTCCTTAGGAAGCTATGGCCTGTGGCACCTCCTCCAGGCTCATAGGGCTGTATCTCTCACTTCTTCCTCCCCTCCTCACTCTGCTAGGCACCTCACTACCAACTCTAGTACAACTCCAAAAGTGTCCTGTACTGATCTCCTCCTATAACAATTACTCTGTGCTGGTACATTGCGTGTCAGCTCTAATGTGTGTAACACAATGAGACACTGAGGAAGGCAAGAGGTGCGTTCCCAGCCCAGGTGCTGTCTCTTCCTTGGCCTCTTTTTCTTGCTTCTCCTTGTTTATCCTCCTCTCCACACCCTTGCAATGCTGCTGCACAGCAGTGACACAGCTGGCCAGATAAAAGGAGAATTACCAGCTTCACTTCCTTAATTTTTGGGGGTGAATGTCTTCTAAGTGACCTGCCTTGTGAGTTTCTTTGCCATCCTCACTTTAGTAAATAATTTTTGTGGTAGTTGCTGCAAGTTATTTGTAATTAGTCTGTTTGGTAGCACTGAATATTATCTTTGATCTTAACAAGGTTGCTCAAAGCATTTAAAAGAGTTCCTGCGGCAAGTAGCAGAGAAGTCAACTATAGGGTTTGCATACCTAATATCAAAGAAAAATAGTTTTTACAAAATGGGTTTTCCAAATACATATATAATTCCATAGTTAACAATAAACTCAAATAAAACTCCTTTTATTTAAAATACAAATAAAAGGAAGCCAAATTAATGAACTTGGAATCAAGTAGGACCAGAAGGTCATTTAAGCTGGTGACACATGTGTTTAACAGTGAGGGTTCTGGACCATTTAGATATCTGCTGACCCCTGGCAGCTGAGAAAAAGACTGGGTTGAACAGCCCCTAATGAGTGTGACTGCACTGTTTGATATGGTGCTATGATGGGGCTGTAATTTGGGTTTACCAGCTGAAACTGCTCCACAAAACTGTTGCTGTTTATCTGGTCTGAGCAATCAACTTGGCGCGTGAACTGAATACCATGAATATTTCTTGTCATCACCATTAGGGATCATCAGCAACAGTGAGTTGTAGAATTAATTTCATGCTTGGTCTGATAAGTTTTCCTGACAATGTTGCAAGGGTGATTCAGGCCTGTAGCTGCAATGAATGAAGCAGTGCTGGAAATGAGCCTTCTCACTCTGAAGCTACTCGTCTATTGGCTTGACTTGTTATCTCTGCCAGCAGGTGTTTTTTGTCTCTGATGTAACACAACCTTGACAGCTGAATCATTGACCACAGAATGCATCCCAAAACCAGCTGTGGTTCCCCCAGCAAAGTGATGGCAGAAGTGGTCATTTTCTTTTGTAGAGAATGTAAGTGTAAATAGCTGGAATAGCATTTGCTTCTTCAATAGACTGAATCCTGGTTTCTTAAAGAGACACGGTAAATTCTCTACTGATGTCAAGTATTACATTTTTGTAATCTAAATGTAGTTGTGATGTTGTAGCAGATGCCCATAGTTAGAATTCTTCTTGGCTCCATCTGTGAGAGGAAATACATTATTCGAATCTTGAAATCTTTCCTCCTGCCTCAGGAATTGAAAATATGAGATTTGTCTTACATTAACCTAATCGGATTGAAATATCTTGAATACCCTCAATTGTATTGCATCACGAGTGTGTACACAGGCAGAAGGGCATTACAGGGTTAGCCGTAGGCTACATTGTTTTTTTAAAGCAATAACAAGTTGTTGCTTCCTGACAGTGAAAGAGGGCTTTGTTTCCCTGTTTTTACTGCAGCCACACAGTTCTGTTAACCTCACTGTTGGGAGTGCAGGAAGAAGAGCACAGAGATCTCACCATGAAGGAGAACATGCATCACACTATGCAGTGGCAACAAAATTTCCTTCTCCTTCCCAGCTGTGAGCATATGAGGCCAGCTCAGATTCAGGTCTGTCACAAATTGGAGTCATTGGTAGTTTTAACAAGTGCTGCGTACAGCACTGTGAGCAGCGGTGGTCGAGGCCAGCAAATATCACCTAGCTTGTTTTCATGTATGTGTCTGCAGGAATTTATCCTCAGAGGCAGACAGTGTGCTACAGCCCTTGTCCAAGCAGCAGAATTTGGTTAAATTGATTATTTGGGCACAGCAGCATTACACCACCTTTCATTGGCATCCTTCTCAGGTGTACACAGCGGTAGATGTGGCTGAATTTTGCTCTGTGCAGTAACATATACACTCAAAGTGTTAGTGGGCAAATGCTTACCTGGTATAAATTGATGTGGCTTCATTAACTTCAGTGAGACCATGCTGATTTAGAGCCACAGAGGAGCTGGCTCTGTGAAGCAGTCAAATTTATAAAGGACTGCATAATCTACTAGAAAGTCAAGTCAGGCCAACCTCTGTGCTATGACATTTCCTCTGAAATTCACTTTAATAAGGTAATATTTTCTTCCAGTTCCATAAATGCAAATCAGCTGAGCTGCCCTTCACATACTTTCTCATTTAATTAGAAACTTAGTCCAACTATACTGCAAATGCAGGTGAAAGTGAATGATTCTAACAATTTTTCATTTTAATTATCTTGATTAACTTTTTCTTCTTTGCAATTTTATTATCTTTCATTTCACAAATGTCCTTTAATTTAGGACAATAAACTTTTATTTAGTAAGCTGGGGAAACTAGAGGATATGATGCGAAGAAGGTTTCACTCATTAAGCATTAATGTTACTAATATTCTTCTACTAATTATTCATTAAGCTGATTGTCTTAGCAGAAAAGTAGGTTTGGATTCTCTTGTGGGTCACCACATTTTATTTGTGTATGGCACAAAAAAAATGTAGAAATAGCAAATCTTAGCAAAGTTAATGATGAAATACTTCAGAGGACATGATACACTTAATGAATTTCTTATCACTAGATGTGTATAAGAGTTCCCATTTGATTTTTAGCTAGAGAACACTAAATATGTCCTTCTATATACTTTTAGAGGTAGTGGTATCTATTCTTTAATGGTTTCTTTGTTTCTGACAAAAAAAAGGTACATAAAAGAGAAGGAAAAGTTTCCTGCAGAGTGACACAGTTTCAGAAACAATTCAAGAATTGAGATGCTAGGGAGTGAGAAAACAAAATGGAATATAGGTCTCCATATATACCAGTGTTGGGCACATATTTTAAAGATGAAAATGTTGCTGTGAATATGAACCTCCTCTGTTCTATGCTCCCTGGATGGATTTAAACTTGAATTTTCATGTGGGTGCACCATGTGGGTGCTCTGTCAGTGAGCTGATTTAAAAGCCAGTTATCATCACTCTTGCGTTCATTTCAGAAGAAGGCTGAGTCCTCCATAGCTCTTCCACAGAAAAGACACTGATTTCTACCTTTAGGGGGATGATTCTACCCTGATAAACATGGGGTTATGGATCATCAAAAGCCAGAGGTGACTAATTGTCTGCTCTCAGAGATGTAGGTGTGGCTCTGTACTAAGCATTTCCTCTGACTAGCCTTCTATTGCATACCAGCATCTCCATCATTCTGGGGTAAGAGACTACCCCTATGGTGTAGGGAAGCTAACGTATTTTCTCCCAGTTATGGATTTCACTCTGGGACGGATTAAGTTTTGCAACATTTTTTGTGGTTTGAACCACAACAGATTCAACAAGAAGAAGTTTTCTGAAAGATAAGCCAAAGACAAATCTGAAATTAGTCAGTATCAGTAACAAATAATGACACAAGTGTTTCTATTACAGCATGTAACTGCTGGAACCATTTGGGATGCTGTAGTAGGATGTCTGTGACAGAAGGTCTTTCAGCATTGGGACCCTTCCTATGTGATCTATTTGAGGCAATATGCTGTGAATGACAAATTTTTGGCCTCTGATAAAACCTCATATCAGAACTGCTCTGGATGTGTTTATTGATTTCTGCACAATTTTATGTGGTCAGGCTTTTGAAATTGAGGTTCCTGGCTCCCAACAGACATAAGGTGAATTAGAATTATATTCTCATGCAGTGTTTGTAAGGTCATATTGATGTGATGCTGCTTAATGTGTCAGGGAAACAGCTGAAATCAAATAACAAAGACTGCATTCTAGTCCTTGAAAATGCTTTCCACTCTTGTTTTGTAGAGCTGGACTCTTTTACAACTTCAGACCTGTTTGCTTGAACTACAATCCAAGGTCTGGATAATCTGGCAAAAAAAATTCAAAACTCTAGTCTAGCTATGGCAGGTGGGCATCAAGAGAGACTCTTGCCCTGCTCTAGCACCAAGGCATATCTCTTGAGATCTCATCTCACTCTTGAGATGGCCAAGATACAGAAGGAGAGCCTTACTCAGTCTGTCTTGGAGAAATATCTTTCTAGAGTTGTTTTTAAACATCTGAAGAGACCTTAGGAAACTATCTGGATGATATAAAGAGTGTTTGGATCAGTTTAAGACTGGAAAAAAGATGCATTAACATTCATAGAGGAAGAGTGTTTTTTCAGCATGTTTGCCATCACTTCTGCATTTGACTCAGCGTGACTTTGTCCACAATGCCAAGGTTCCTGTGCATGTCTAAAATCAAAATTTTGAAAAATGCTTCTCATTAATTTTTTACTTTTGTAAAACAAAGTAAACTGAAAATTTGATAACAAATGAAACTTACACTTTGAGACATAATTTTCAAACAGTGAAAATTAAATTTGCTTTTTTATACAAATCTTTCAACCTTTCTGAGCACCCAATGCTCTCAAAACCCTGCCACAGGCTGGTATGCTTCTTTCTCAAATTGGCTCTCTATCATCAGTTTTTTACCTTTTCTCCCAGCTTCTGCTACTTGCTACTGCTGGAAACTACCCAGGCTCCTAGTTAGTCTTTTCTTTGGTCTCTGTGAGACTATTTTTTTTTTCCCAGCTGTTGTTGGAAGCAATGCACACAATGCCATTCAATGTTTCAAATTCCTGGCCTATGGGAAATGCACATGGAACCAATCTGGTACCAAATCTCTGTTATTTGAATAAGGATTTATTGAGCAAAATAAGTTTTCACACTGACAATATTTTTGTGTTAGTAGCCTATCAATATCCACTTCAACCCGAAGCTCATAAGGCAAGTTTGAGTTGAGCAGTTAAGAATCTATGACAGGCAGTCTCCTGTTGTGTTTCCATAAAACATCACACTTTCAAACACCAGAGTCTTGAGACTATGACGAATAAATACAACTGAAGCAGAAATAAGATTTCAAAGGGGTAGTAGCATAAGGAGTGGAGGAAATGAGATAAACTAATGTACATTAATGTGAACAAAATTTATTCTCTGCTGCAAAATCTTTTACTCCTGTCTTAGAATAAATCAGAAATTAAATCTTTCTAAGGAAAATGTGGCTTTCAATACCATTGAAGCTGGTAGGAATTTTTTAAAGAGATTCTTGTAGTGGATAGCCCTCACCCTCTTACGAGCTCTGAGCATGACTAGCCCTGGTCTCTGAGGAGGCATCCATTGTAGAGATGTGTCCCATGCTGCTTTTGTCTGTGAAATCTAGTAATGCACGCTGAAAGAGCTTTTAAAAAACAAACTGGCCTTGGTTTCTGTGGAAGGACAGAAATAACAAGTAACAGTCCTAATTAGAAATATTAATTACTTATATAGTTTTAACTTCTGTGCTTGTATAGGCTTATATAGTTTTAACTTCTGTGCTTGTCTTTGCTTTGTCTTAGTTTCAGTGGAAGGCTGAGTCCTTGCTACTGATAGTTTTTATTCATACACCTGCTTTACAGCTTTCATCAGCAGTGGAAGAGGATTGGTAGCCCCATTTTTCTTCGACACTCTTCGCCCTCATTTAATCTGTTCTTGTTTAGAACTGATTGCCCACTGACAAGGTGAGAGCAGGCTCAGGAGAAGCACATTTCTCACACATAGTTGTTCACTGAGAGGTAGCTCTCTTTTCATTTTCATATTTGACCTGGTTTTATATCATGAATTATTTCTAGAGCCGTGAAGCAGCAGTTTTGGCTGGTTTTGCAGTCACGAAGGATCCCACTGCACTAGGAGTTTTAACTGTAATTTATTTCAGTTAAATATCTGCTATATTAATTTTGTAGAATTGTATTAAATATAGGTTTTAGTGCTTAGCACTTCTTATGGTGCCCTACAACTCTTCTTTAAAGGATGTGTTGAATCCCAGGCACTAGTTTTCTTGAAGAAAGGACCAGAAATGTGTGTCACGGGTATGTTCTGTTCTATATGCGCAGGGAATCTCTTCTGTGGTTCCTATGGACTTAGATCTGTGTTGGGGCATCTCAGCCTGGCATTAACTTTTTACTGACTGGAAAGAAAATTTTAGCTCCAGACATATACTTGCTTTCAGGAAAACCATATGTAGCAGGTTGGTCCATCCATTTATAAATATTTAGAGCTGCCAAATGACAGGTTTAGAGTTGTGCTGTGGAGCTGACCAAGGCAGCAATTACTTGAATTTTAGCAAGAGCTGCACATTGACTGGGGATACATTAGCTTTAGTGGAGATTATTTAGAGGCTCAGTGGCTTAAAAGCAGAAATCACTTACACGCATATTGGATATTATTACAGATTCAGGAGAGTTGGCCATAAAACCACTTAGCTTCCTGTAACAAAAGGACTCCTAGCCAAGCAAGTAAAATGTTAATGAGACAGCAAGCACTCATTTTCATGTCTGTAGCCTTTCCCTCCAAGGTTTTGCTGCTTCATACTGAGGTTCATTAGAGTGGAAATGGTTGACTTTAAAAAAGAAACACCAGCTAAATTGCTAGGGTGTAGAATTTCTTTTCAGATCATAATTATACGTGATCAACGGAGTGTGTAATTAGTAAGTTGGGTGGAGGATATTTCCAGAACAATCAGCAGCAATTTCCTCTCTGCTATTCCTTTCTCTGCTCTGAGGACCTTTTGTCAGTTTTGGTAGCTGTGGCTTTATTTTAGCCCAGAAACCACAAAAATAAAAACTTAGGTAAGAGTGACACAGTAAATCATAGTAAAATTAAAAAAACCCTGCAATAGGATATTTTGTCTTCGTTGTAATAGGCCTTACTGATTTTCACTATGTTACCAGCCCTTGAGCACAGGGGAAAACACACAGGCTTATTTCTGGCCTCCCTTGACAAACCTGTGAGACTCTTGCTGGAGCCTGGATTTGCAGTTGCACAGCAAAAAATGTGAGAAGCTGTCATTGTCTTCAGATATCACAGGAATGCCCAAGTTGTTTCTCGGTGCTATGAATAAATCACAGAATAATTCAATGAATCTGTCCAGCACGGCTAAAAATAGCTGAGTAAACTGAGTGTTTTTGACCTTTAAAAACAAAATCTGTTTCAAATTTAAAATAAATAAATGAAAAGCCATTAAAAAACCATATGGAAGCAAAGATGTTATTCTGTAAAGATATGGTTTGGTATTGTATCCTGAAATGAAGTGTCCCATCTTAAAAAGAGGCTTTCATCAACTCCACATGGCTTTTTGCTTAGGAGAATGTACATTTCCTATAATTAGGGTGGGTCGAGGCTTTTGCCCATCTCTCCTGGTCCCTGCAGTTAACAGGATCACTGGCAGGCAGGGTGTGACTCTCTGTGTCCCTGGCTAAGAGCTGTCCCCTCCTGCTCTAGGGATCCTCCTGCTGTCAGGGATGTCCGGCCACGCCTGCACTCAGAGTGCTTTTCTACCTCAGTTCCACTGGTTTTAGAAGCTATGGGTGTACCTGCTCCTGATAGATTTATTTTATCCCCCAGACTGTTTTGGCACTCTCCCTTTTATGTGACAAAGCCACAAATTAGTTTGACATTGTGGTAATAATAACAATAATAGCGCTTAAGTTAAACTTTCAGTCCTTCTCTCCAGTGACATCACTGGGTGGCCTTTAATGGCCCCTCCTACTTCTTTTGTAATTTGGGAATATCTTTCCTTGACACAAAGAACAGGGCCTCAACCTGGGTGCTGTTTTCAAACAGTCTCTATCCTTCTGATCAGGATATATCCTGAGCTGCTAGAAAGTTTTGCCAGACTAGCATAACAAGCTCTTGCAAAGCCTGTGGATTGTGGAAACTGAATACTGTAGTCCTCACTAATCTGGTTTGTGAGGTGCACAGAAAAAGACACAGCCAGCTTCAAAAACTGCCCTGGACTTGCTTATAGGAGGGCCAGACTCTGGTATACAGAAATAAACTATGCAATGTCTTCAAACAACTCATTTAAAAAAATGTTTATGAGGGGAAATCTCAACCTTAATTGTAAGGTTATGCCCTCTGTATGAAAATACATTTCCTTAAAATATTTTTCTCTGTGTATAAATATGGGCATAATTTTCAAATATATTAATTTGCTGTTCTAATCAATGTTGTGTGGTAACTCGTGGTTAAAAGCAAGGTTGAACAGGAAGACTCCAGATTTTGCTTTTCTGCATTGATACAATGGTCAGATTAAGCTTCTGCATCAGCTGATATGGGGAGCAGAAATAAAAAGATGCCATATCTGATTCTGCAGGTGTGTCAGACTACTTGCAAAGGCCCTTGTGTGGTTTCCAGGAAAACAACTGATGCTCTCCTGCTCCTATCTGCTCTCCTCCCATGATGTACAGAGTACACAGTGCTGAAATCAGGCACTGGTTGTGAACGGCTGTAATGGTGATTTCCTCTAATGTCTTGAAATACCAAGAAAGGAAGCATTTGGGGCATGTCTGCCATGCTGTGCAACCAGACTGGCCACCTGCAAACATGAACATACTGCATTGACAACCCTTGTCTGGCACAGATAGGCAGAATTTTTCTCTTCAAACAGTTAATAAAAATAAAAGATGAACACTTTTTCCTTACAAAAGCATTTCTTGCATGTTCATTGAAAACCTAGATTCAACAAAATCCAAAGGTGCAGACTTGATTGGGGGGGAAAAAAATCATGTTTTCTGTGTAGTTGCTTGATTTCAACATTGAAAGTTTCAGCACACTTAATCTTGTGAAGGCAATGTGAATAAATGGTCGTTTCTGTTGCCATGGTAAGTCTTTGGCAGGGGGAAGGTGAGGTGGGAGGGTATAGATGCACTCAACACTCCAATCTTAGTATTCTGGCACCATGTTTTTGAGTGCAAGGTGAACAGACAAGAAGAGCTGTATGTTCACCCTGTGGGGCTTCCAAGGGGGAGTTGTTGAATATGTTTTTAAATAAATGGAACCTTCATTATTTATTCATAACTAGATTGCTAACTGAAAAATGAAAACAGCTACGGCAGTTATTTCAACAAGACTTTGGCTGATTTCAAATACAATTTCTGTCAGAAAAGAAAATAATTATAGGACCTAATAATTCTGACCACTTCATAGCTTTGCCAAAGTGATTTGTTTACTCAGTGACTGGTATAGTTTGTAGATATATGCATGTAGTTTAAATGTGGGGGGTTTTTTTGCATTTGCATTAATAGTTAAAACTGCAAATTTGGTACATGGCTGATTCAGCAGCATAAATTATATATGTATAATTCAGCAGCTACTAATCTCTTTATGCAACACAGGATCATGAGTTGTGTTTTTCTATTCTGAGCTCATTGTGAGTCTCAGTCCCTCAGCCACTTTGAATCAAAATTTCTTCTTTTCCAAGGACTATGTGTTTAACCTGTGTCCCTTGAGCTAGAACTTGAGCACCTGACAGTGACAAGGCTTGACTGCATTTGTGACTATTTTCTGGAGCTCACAGGGGAAACATGAATGTTGCTGAAACTGAGATCCAGACTGTTGTCTTTTAATATTTTCCTGAATATCTGAGCTGGGGGGCTAACATGAACTAATGTATAGCACTCTTTTTTAATGGATCTGTCATTCAGAGTCAATTTTTGGGGGGCAGAAATGGCCATATGGAGATCTGAGCCACAAAAATTCTCTGAATTGTGGCCTATGCTTTGAGCAGGAAATGTTTGATTATCCTTTCATGGCTCAGAGGTGAAGCTCCTGGACAGTGGATGTGGCAGTATGGCATTAGCTCCAGGGACTCTGGGGGTACAGGTTTTGTTTGTGGTCTTGTCCTGGACTTACCTTGTGGTTTTGGACAAGTTACATGGTCTCCTCAGCCTTTACATAATGAATATGAAGACCCGCCTCTCCAGTGGGACTGTCCAACACAGCTATTTTGTTGCACTGATTGTTTAGGTGGACTCTGGCTTTACATGGCACATGTGGGAATACCCACTGCCCTTGTGCACTTCATAGGATTGTTTCTTTTCTGCTCCCTGGCCCCAGGTGCATCTTACAGAGGACAGATAGACTGATCTGCATTGTAGGAGGTGCTCACGCTTGTGTCAGAGTGCCTCTAAACAGAGGGGCTGCAGGAGATCTGCCTGGATTTATTGCCCTTCTCCCCTTTTTTTTTCATCAACACCAGATGCAACTTCCAGTGCACGATCTGATGATGGTTCTGTTTCCAGATGAGGAAATTAAGCTTCAAGGTGGGCTGTGTGCCAACACTGCACCATGAATGTCCAAATCTTACCTTCTTCTTTTGTAAACCCTAAAGACTTTCAGAATGTAGTCTTTTCCCTTGTTCCATCCTGATGGCATCTCGAGGCCAGTGCTTGGGTTCCCCTTAGGGGGCCCAGCTGGATTTGAGATAGAGGTGATCAGCTGTAGCAGCGTGGAATTTCTGTGCTCCAGGGCTGACTCTGTGCCTGCTGCTCCTGGCAGAAGCAGGTCCCTCCTGCAGGGAGCATGCAGAGCCCTCTTAAGAGGCTCAGCGCCCAGAGGGAGGGGAGCTGAAAGAGCCTCAGTGTCCCATGGTAGAAACTTGCTACTCCAGCAGACCTCAAAGCCCGCTTAGAGGGCTGGAGTGGGTTCTTTATTTAAATTGCTTTTCTGCGAATGTATGCCACTGTAAAAATAGTTCTGCATTTCCATCTGCAAAAATTCATCATTTAACAAGGGAGAAGTGGTGTCTGTTTTACTGCCTGAAGCCACCATTAGTCCTCTTCCCTCTTGCTTCTGATAAGCCAGAACACATAAAAATGTGTTGCTCCCTAGAAGTAAAATTGCTGCTTTTTGTTTTTTTGCTGAAGGGAGAGCTGAGCACCTCCAGGGTATCACACAGGGATAGAAGCAGGCCAGGACTGTGGACAGCATGGAGGACTGCTGCCCTCTGTTGTTGTAAGGAAAAATAAATATCTGCAGCACAGCTAGTAGTGTTCTTTCTCTGTCCTTTCTTTGACTCCTTTTCTTTTGTATTTTTTTCTTTTTTTTTTTTTTTTCTCCCTTTTGATTTTTATCTCTTCATGCAGTGGCTGGTTGCAGATTCACAGCAGACAGATGGCTGGTTTCATCTGGCTACCTGAGGGTCTCTGTTGCCAAGTAAATTCTTGTCACAAGTGGTCAGCAGGCCAAGGCTGCTCGTCTCTGCTGTCCTCACCAGAGCATGGAGCAGAAAATCAGTCATGCAAATCTTTGTGCATTTTGTTTCCAGCATGACTGTGTGCTGACAGAGTTCCAGATGGCCGAGGGACGCGTCCTCTGGCTTGCTGGTACTTAAAGGGCAGCATTGCCACCTGCTCTGTGAAACACAGGTTGGCCCAGGGAGCCTGGTTTGCAGATATCAACTTTTATGCAGTGCAGAGTATGAAGATGACCTTGTACATTCCTCTCTCTGTGACTTTTTTGCAGTAGCTGTTTTCTGGTGTCATTGTAGTTAGTGAGAGTTAATTTCTTCTCCCCTCCTGCAGTTTATTTGCAGAAAAGCTGTTCTGCAGTTTCAAGTCATGAAGCCTTACCTGCTCATACTTTTATTCTGAACACAAAGCCTTGCACTTCATCAGCATTAACTGATCCTGATGCATTCCAGACAATGAAATTATATCTGTGGGGGCCATTAGGAGAAGCCTCCCTGGGCTGCTAGATGCAGAATTTATAGAGTCTGTCTTTAACCTTTTGGAAAATGGAGAAATGTCTCATTATCTAAAATGATAGCCTTGTACACTGGAGAGTTTAGCTATTTGAACTACTTAACCAACTCTACTTCTAATATATGTATTCATATTTAAAAACCTGAAGCTGCAAGAATTGTTATTTCTGTAGGTGAGAACATTTTCACCACACTTTTGGGATAGGGCTATACCCCTGTGTGTTCCCATCTGTCATTCAAAGTGATCTCTTCCCTTGCTCTGCTTCGTACACCATCTCTTAATAGCAGCTCTTCCAAAATCTCACCTGCAAGAGAATAACTGGTGTATAGTGAAGGCTTCGCCTGCTGGAATTGAGTGATCCACCCAGGAAGAGGCATAGATAATCAGCAGGGGTATTGTTACAGGATTGATATAAGGAGCACACTGTCACTTTGTGCAGGGCCAGGTTGGTGCTGTGCATGCTGTGAGGCAGCAGCAGTCACAGAGGTCAGGAATGCTTGCTGCTTGGCCAGTTTTTGGGCAGAGAAAGTAAATGCAAATAATCACAGTAGAGGATAAAGCCCAAGGCATGAAGTGATTTACCCAAAATCTCGTAGGAAGCATGTGAACTAGGAATTATAGCTCAAGCTGTTGAATCTTGGGTTAGTGTCTCTGGCAAAATCTCAGCATTCATTTTGGATCAGTATAACACACTGCAGTACAGTCAACATGGGAGAGGTGGGATGAGCCCCTTGGACAAGAGCATGACTCTACAGAGCTTGGAGGTGCTAGAAGAAATCTAATTAGAGCTCAGTGTGATGGTGCTCGGCCTGACATCTGCCTATTCTGCCTTGGCATAGGCTGTACCACCCATGAGATAGACCTGCAATACATCTCTCTGTGCTGCTCTGGGAAATATTAGCAAGCAATGCAGCTGCAGCCCTTTTCTTTCCCCTCTCCCTGGATTTATTCCTGACTGGCCTTTGTTTGGCCTTGCTGTCTTCAAAAAGAGACATCAAAATTATGTGAAAACCAATGCCTCAACAGAAAGGAGTCCAGACAGGCCACACTGCTGTTCTAAACAGGCTTAATTTTATGTATTCTTCTGCTTTATGTGCTGCAATGCTTTTTGTTTGAAGGAATTCTCATACAGCTATTTGTTTTATCATAGCGCTCTTAGAGGAAGCTGTCAGGAGCTGCAAATATTTCCTTCTCCTTTAATCCACTCTAAATCCACCCCTTAAAACTGTTTTGCTCCCAGAGACCTTGGGCAGTGATATCAGTTTTGTTACTGATGTAGCACGGGCTGCTTGAGACTAGCTCCCAGTGTGGAGACATCCTGCTGGCCCTGTAACATCTGGAATGGCACAGGCTAAGGCAGGCAGCACTTGTCAGGGTGTTGCCTTCACAAGCCAGCAGGAAAAGCTGCAACAGCTCATAAACTGCTGTTATACTGCTCTGATTTCCTTGCTGAGGAGCTCTTAGCTGAGAGAGAAAGAAAGAAAGTGAGGAGAAATGTTACATTCTGCAGTGGAATACAATCAAACAATACTGCAGTTTTACAGGTGGATGATCAAAACTGCTGGGTTTTCATACATTTTCAGAGGGCACTTACTTGACTGATGCGTATGGGGGTACCAGTCATTGGTTTCTCTGGGTCTGGATTGAAGTCACTTATGAAGGTGGTTCATATTCAGACTCAGGTGGTTATTATTTCTTATCAGTAAAACAGTCTCACTACTGTGAGTTCAGCAGCTTTTCATTAGAAGGCACAAAATGGCCACAAAATCTCTTGTTACAAGCTCTTTTAAGACAAAACTATCCAATTAAGAGCTGACACCTAGAGTATTTTCCCTTTTAACCCAATAACTGATCCCAAAGAACCCCCGATGAGGACTTTTCTGCCCAATTACAAAATGCCACCCAAACCCATGTAGAAGAAGAAAGAAGAAGCATGAAGCAGAAACCCAGGACGACACCCTGTGCCCTCCATCTTGCTTCCATCCACAACATACTAAAAATCCCAAAACTTATATTTCTCACCAAGTGATACACCCACACTACTCTCTATAATCTACTTCACACTTTTGTGGATTCTAGTTTATCTTGAAGTCTGGGAAACTTTCTCCATGAATGAGGGTCAAAGTCAGTGCTGCCCTGGGGTCAGGGCACCCCAGAGCAGACAGAGAAATATTCCCAGTGCTCTGGGTTTCCACAGATTCTCACTACAGATCCACCAGCTGGGTGCAGATCCTTATGCTGGGTGCTGGGCATTTAAAAGTAGATGATAGTGTATTTTACCTTCACAGACTATGAAATAATCTTAACTATTTTCAGTGTCAAAGTCTGAATACTGAACTGTACGATATATGAAAATTGCACACCTCCTAGCTCTGCAGCTCTGCAGAGCTGAATTTTTGTCTTGCTAACTCATCTGATATGAAATAACAGACTGACACCGGCGCTGAGCCTTACAGAAAGGTACAGAACAGACTCGTTGTATCCCATATGTATACATTTTATATATATATATATATGTGATCCCATGCTGCATACAGAACTTCAGTATGAGTACTGTAAGGGTGCAAGCAGGATTTCAGCCTGCATTACTCCCAGGACGAGACGAGAAGTCTACCTCTTCTCCAGCAAGCAGACTGTATCTTGAGACAGTTCCTCTAGAGGGTATGAACTCCCAGCAGGGGAATATTTGGTTGCCAATATTCAAGTCCAAGCAGTGCACCACCTGCCTCTCTTGAAAGATTTAAGATGCTCAGCATAGATTTTCTTGCCTCTGCCAGCAGGCTGATGGAGTGGTGAAGAATGACTGGAATGCCTCCATCTCCATTGTAATTTATGGACAAATAAATTAAGCCTTTAGGGCCCTTTTTTTTTTCTGCCAGCTTCTGCCAACTTCTCCCATTCATAAGTCAGCCACCTTCTATTTGAACGCTAGGTTCTTCTGGTATAGGTTAAAGGTTGATTTAAAGACATCCAAGGAGACTGTAAATGGCAAAAGATAAAGGTAGTTAATAAATAAATAGCAAAAAGAGCTATTCAACAGCTGTGACACCTTTCACTGTGATCTTGGAAGTCAAGTATCTGCTGGGGCTTGTGCTCCTCTGTGGTTAGGTGTTAGCTGGAGGAAAGCCTATGCTTGGTCCTTCACACTTAGAGGAAGTTGTATTTACTCTTACTTTTTCTCAGAAAGCGGATAAAAATAAGTGATGAGGTACAGAGACAAAATAGATATTTATTTATAGACTTCAATAAAAGCCTGCTTGTGTAAATTTACTTCTGTCAATATTTGAAACATAGGTCACAGTTGTTACCTAATGCTCTGAAAGTGAAGATGTCTCGCAGGCACCAGAGCAGTGCAGAGTTTGTACTGAACAGGAACAGGCTCACAATTCCTTGCAAACTCCTGCACTGCAAAGAATGATAAATCTGATGGCTCCACAGCACGGAAATATAGGAAAGATTGAGGTTTTTCTTCTCCACTTGCATTTGCAGCACTGCAAAATACTGTCTTGTTCAAGGAAGGGTGCATCTTTAAAATTTCTTAATGAGTGTGCAAGTGGTTACCTGAATCCTTCTGAGCCAACTCAGTTGCCATGCCATTCTGTAGTATATACTTGACTCCCTTTGTTCCTTTGGTACAATCTCAGTTTGCTATCATTGTCTTGAATTCTGCATGTGATTTGATTCTCACCTTCCCACTCCTGGAAGTAGACTGTCAATTAGTCTTGTCTAAACATTCTTGTTTTATCTTCCCTGCTAGAGCTGTGGAAAGAGACTCCTTGCTGCCTTCCTGGATGTGTCGAAGGAGATTTTCCCCACTGCTCTCCATGGCAGGACAAGTCCTCTTGGGTGGGTGAATTGGTAGAAGAATGAAATGATGCTGTCCTGCATGGCTTCTGTGCCAGTTTTGTTACTGATATAGCACGGGCTGCTTGGTGGGTAGCAGAGCTCTCCCTACTTGCTAGCATAAAAATATATATTGAGAAGAGAGTAAGTATTACACCCCAGTTTCCCAACTCTTTGTTTGACTTCAAGGGAAAACTTTGCAGTAAGATTTATGACAACACTCCTATTGACTTCATCTAGGCATCCAGTGGGATAACCATGTCACTGGAGAGGTGTGAAAAGCAAACAAGATTGGCCATGTTGTGGAGCAAAAGCTTTAAAACACGTTCCAAAATTGTGAACAAAGCCTGCTGCTCAGTACGAGGGAGAGATTTATGTTCTAACCACATGACACTTTTTAGGGGGGGGGGGGGGCTGAGGCCGTCACACATCATTTCTTAAGATGCTTTGACAAATAGAAACATCTTTCTCTTAGCAGCTACTTGAATCTTTTTTGCTAATGCTTCATCCCAGCAAGATAAAAGGGGCATTTAAATGTGTATATGAGAGGGATTTAGTTTTGTAGACATAAGCTTCAATTTTATTTTCTCTTTGAAGACTTTTAAAGAGCAGCTGTGGAGTGTTCTCTTACTTATTTGTTTAAATTAAGATTTTGAGGACTTCTGTATGTGGAACAGGAGATGGAGCTATTTCCTAGCATGAGACATATTTTGCAGTTTAGTTCAGCACTGGCAGTACTTGTATTTTGTCCTTGATACAGTTCTTACATTATCATGATTGAAGTCTCCCTCTAAACCCTCTTTTTCAAAGCTCAGTGGTAGCTGCCATCACATCAATATGAGATTTTATTCACAGTCTGGATTTGTGGTTAATGGAATCAATAACCAGCAATACTTTCTTATGTTGGTGGGGTAAGCAGCTCTCAGAGGTGCAAACTTCTTTTTTTGAGGTGAAAGAGATTATTTATTAGGCTCACAGTTGTGTGTCGTTTCAGCTACCAGGCTAAACATTAATTACTCTTTAAATCCTTTTTTGTTTTGTTCCTAGTCTTCTTTTACACAAGTTTCTATATTTATCCTCTAGTATCTAAATTAAAATTAACTGGGTTTTTGTTTATTTTCCTAAGGAAATGAGGCTTTTGTTACCTCTCTGTATGTCTGTCTGATTGTTGCATTTAACTTTTGAATCACTGGTCAATTCCAGTGGCATTTGGCAGAGGGGCAAAGGTCTTGAAAACAATAGCATTCCTGAAAATGGCACAGAAATTGACAGCTGAGTGATGGAGAGAAACCCTGTTAACATTCTTATGGAGGAGAAGGAGTCAGCATTCATCGGTTAGCAAACATGAGGATAGCCACTCAGAAATATTCATCTCTTGGAATAGTCACTTCCTTGGTTTTGCTGTCCCTGGAATGCTTTTTGTTTGTTTATTTTCACTCAAGGCACATAAAAAACCAAGTGAAGTAAATACGTTTTATTTTTATGTAAAGAATTGTAAGGTTGTTTTGGGACAAAATGCTGAAACAGAATCAACAGTTAATTTGGGGGTTTGTTGGTTCTGTTTGTTTGCTTGGATGTTTCCAAAGAAATAAATCATTTTCTCTACTTCCTGATTTTGGCAGGAAATGGGAACAGAGTAGTATAAAGGGAGACTGTCATTTCCAGTTTGCCTGGAAGCAGAAAAGCCTAAGAAGTAAGAGAATCTGTTAACATATAGCTATCCTATGCCATCTCTGTTATTCCTGGGACCAGATGCATAGACCCTGAAATAATTTCTTAGGTTATCTTTCTCCCTTCTTCCAAAGCCCCTGTGGGCTTTACCTGATCTATGAACAAAATAAGAGCACTGTCTAGTACAGATTTATTTTCCTTTTCTTGTTGTCATTGTGCTTTACTGCAGGGTGCTCATTGTTCTTGTCAGGCGTGGAGATGTCTCTTGGCATTGCTGCTCTCCTTGTAGCTGCCATCCCCAGACATGCTGCAAATAGCACAATACTGGTGCCTGCCCTGAGCATGCTTTGGCTCAGGAATGCAAAGACATGAAGGTTTATGGAAATTGGGATATGGCCAAAGGAAGTGCTCCAGGTGGGCATATTTCTCCATCTGATGGGAAAGATCAGCCTTGCTAGGCTCCTCTCACTGGGGAGCCGAGCTAGGAGATGAGAAAGGAGTTATTAGTTTACTTCATGTGCATGTGTGACAGAATAGAAAGAAGAAAATGCCAAGCAGTTTGATGAATTTGTTTTCCATTGGGAAACATGGGTTGCTCTTTTATGCGATTTCCATGTGGTCATCTCAGTTATGAAGTTTGGAAATGCTCTGTTTCTTTGGATGTGTCTTTCCTCCCAGCCTGTCAATGCAGAGGCATGTCCTAGCCCTTGATATTTCCCACAGGCTGCCTCACCCACCATTGTGTCTGTTCAGCACCATTCCCAAATCTATTTTCTGCTGTTAATTGATTCTGGCTACAATACTCCCAACACTTGACAAATGCAACAAGAGTAGTTCACATCTCATCTAACCAAATAAGAAGCAGTCTTTTCATATCCTATAAGCTTCAGTGTCATTAAATTAAAGACCAGTCTTCAAACATTACTGGAGGCCTTCTTATTCAGTTTGTGCTGGGGACAAATGATGTATTTTTGTATGGAGTTTGGCACTATTCAGGCTTTGCCTGCATAATATAGCTAGACCTCTGTTTGTTTATCCTGAGCCCAGATAACTAACTACATTTTCAAATGTCTGGTTCATTCATATCTATTCAAAAAGAATTTAACCAAAAATGTGTATGTATAAAGAACAGCTAAAGGGAAGGGATAGTTCATGAAAACATTTTAAGGTTGTATTTTCTCGCAGATCAGTTAAATGTAGTGTACGAAATCTATGCAATTATGGATCTTGTATTTACCATGAGTTTGTTGTTGTTGTTTGGGGGTTTTATGCCTTGAGTTAATGAGGCATTAACTTGGGAAGCAATCCTCAGTATGTGGATAGTTTTTTTAAAAAGCCACCTGAAATCAGTTTGAGCAGCAGAGCATGCACAGTTTCAACATTATTCATCAGAGTTAGTTCAGTTAACTGTAAAAAAATATTTGAGGAGATGATGAATACATATTTTCTTGCAAACTCAATGAGTATTACATAAGAGCAAACAGCAAAGAGAATACAAGACTTACTTTTCTCCCAGAAAACGATTTTCAGTCCTTGCTTCCACCAGTAAAGATGCTGACAAATGAACTTATATTTTGCAAATATTCACCAGGTAATTTGACATATCCTGGCACACCCTCAAAAGTGGCATCATAGAGTAAGAAATAGAGTGTGTACTTTCAGGATATTTTGAGGTCACCTGTTTATATTTCCCAGCTGCAGGGGAGAAAGTATCTCTCAACCAGCCAAAATAGCCAAGATTTTGTTGATCATCCAAGTTACCAACAATGAAGGTCTCCAGCTTGTGTGGTTCATGAATGCAAGAAAATGTCTGATTGAGAGCAGACCTCTTGCTGCTGTTATTAAGCTGTGTAAGAGCAGATATACATTAGAAACTGTCTGAACTCCCACAATGGGCACAGGAGGGAAGGATATAGTAGGTGTTTACATGTGTTGTGAAGCATATTGTGTTGTTGCTGGGGAAGGAAGTAATGAAAACTGGTAGATGTGGAAACTGTCAAATTTGGGCTGTACTGCCTTAATCCTTTTTTTTTTTTTTCCTTAGCTGGTCCTTTTTTAGTCAAATATTTTTGTTTTGGCAAATCCTTCAGCTCTCAAGACAGCTGAGCTGTATGACAAGGATTGATGACAGACAGAGATCTACTTATGCTAAGGAAGCATAAATGAGTGTAAAATAAGAAAGATCACACAGCTCTCCAAGAAGCTGACCATCTTCCCTGAAGGAAAGTTTTCCCCCTGAATCTCAGAGTTGTCAGTTTAAAGCACAGAAGCTTAATGTTTTATTAGAGTTATGGTCTTAATGAGGACACAAGAATATGAGTGAGATGATGCAGGTTTCCTTGCCTTTTACTCTCAGCCTGGATTCGTACAAAAGCTTGGTTCTGTTGTGTTTTCTTCCTTTAAAGCAGAATAACTTTTCTCCCACAATGGTGTGGTAAATCTGCCCCATTTACAAACATGTAACTTTTGATCAGTGGCATTACTGCAGCTCAAAATTAAAATTGATTTGAGCGATTTCTGAAATCAAATGGATATTTTAAGTCTTGAACTGAAATGGGACAAAATATGAAAATTTCACAGCTATGCATCAAAACCTGGGATGTTGCATCCCTGACTGAAGTGTTCAATTGCCCTGGCTGCTGGGGGACTGCATCATCTTTCAAGCTTCAATGTACTTAGCATACAGCAAATTTAATTTTCTTACCTTATCATTAACACAGTCAGCAAGTCCCCTGCCATTAAACATTTTCACCGAGTGAAAGCACTGGCACACAGTGATCAAATTACTTCTCAGTCTTCACTTTGATAGGCTGAATAGATTAAACTTCTTAATCTGCAAAACAGCAGTTCTGCAGTCCTCTTTTGCTCCCTTTCGTATTTCCCCAATTTTCCCCAGTGCGGACACCAAACCAAAATAATCTAGGACTGTGTACTTAAGCCACACAACTTCTTTTGCTGGAAGTCTGAGATAAAGCAATCAGTAGATGGTATTGGTTTTCAGTTTTCACTTTTGAGTCACATTATTTGGAATAAATGTACTGTTTAAAAACAAAGCTCTGTGAAAATGAAATTCACTGGATCAATGTGTTCCTTTAAAACAGGTCAGGTCAAAGATACTGCAAAGGAAAAATGTAACCAGTATGTTTAAATGCAAAATTCATTTTTAATAACAAAACTGGTAGCTATAGAAATTTCAAGTATGTTTCCTAGTGGCCCCTGAGAGTGCCAGTCGTGCTGCATGGGGTTAATCATTGGTTCTGTATTCAAAGAATCAATAATAGGCAACATTGTTTTGTAGATTCTGATTCTTAGAACAGTTGTCTTACTTAATACTTATTGTTGGGGAAGATGAAACAGGAAAGCCTTATAAATATGATTGCCTGGCAAAATATTTTGAGAATATAGAAACTATAAGCGAGATTGAAATGAAAGCAACATTTGAGATCCCTTAGTTACTGAACAACTGGAAAACAATGGTGTGGCCAGACTGAAGGCAATCCCCTTTTGATGAAAGAAGACCCTCTGCTTGCAGGCAGGTCCAAGGTCCAAAGGCAGATCAACAGAGGTTTTCAGTGCATGCTTCCAATAAATTAATATATTATTATATGGGTTTTGCTTTTTAACTGTGTTTGCTGGACAGGCTAGTAAAGTCGTATTTGATTTTTTCTAAACAGTGTATAAGATTGACCTATTATCTATTTTCATGTCTTCTGATACAATATTTCAGGTTATTTTTGTTGAAGTGTTGCATTGAAGGAAGAGGCTACTATTTGTTTCCAATTAATACCCCCATATTCATGTTAAATATGGCATACATCTTTCAAGTCTCTGTCACTTGAATCAAACTACTTCCTCAGCACAATTCTGTGCTATTTCCACCTACTCACAAATTAAATTAATCTGTCCTTCCTCTTGGTACTAATTAAAATCCCCCTCTTTTTCAGAGGAACTGTCTTTTATGCTTATCGTTATGTCTGGGTTTCTACCTTCCGAGTTTCTACAACATCTGTTTTATAACTAGTGTCTCATTTGATAGTAAAATAGCTGTTAGTATAGGCAGCACTATTCTCTGGCTGATAGTTATCCTCATGGCTTCTCCTGCTACCTGTCACAGCCACAAGGCTCTCATTAGTTTGTGGTTTCCCCACTTCCCACCTCTCCTGCCACCTCCCAGCTATACAGGAGCTGTCAGTCACACAGCAAATGAATGCTGCAGGAAAGCCACAGTGCATTCTCATATAATCCAACACTGTAATTTCCTCATCTACATCTAGTACTGTTAAAAAAACCTGCAAACACTATGTAGTGTTCTCAAGCCTGCTTTATTCTTGTGACTAGCCTGAGAGGGCTTTTCACTGAAGGACCATTTACTGCTTGGTGCTGTGATTTAATCTGAGTGGCTTTGATAGGGAGAGGCTTTGTGGCTCTGAAACAGAATGAAAATCAAAAGTCCACCAAAAAAAAAAAAAACCAAGAAAAACCACCAAACCTCTAGGGAGAGGTATTTAAGTAATAGGAGTCTTTTAAGGTCCTCTGATGAGCAAAAAAATTAACCCACTCAATATTTGAAAGATTTCTTCAGTTACTGAGTCAATAAGCCTCCAGAAAGGCTACTGAGGTTTTATTTAATATGCGACATCAGCATGTCAAAGACAGGTAACAGTAATCAACCTTGAATTTTGAGGTCTTCAGTTTATTGTAGATGGTCATGTGTAACCATTCTGTTCTTTTTTAGCAGGACTGCTTTTAAATATTGCAGCATATCATCCTTCCATAGCTATGCTGTATGGATGTGAGTTTGTTTTTCTCTGACACTGTTGAAAATCAGTTTAGTTGAAATAAAACAGGAGACAGTGCATTTGTTAGCTGTGAGTGCATTTGAATTATTTGTCTTCATTAGTGCAATGCTCTGTAATTATGTTTTCCCATTGTCAGCATTTGATTAACAATATTTCACCTCCTCCAAAACCCTCAGACTTGATTTTCTGATGTGTAATAACATGTGTGTAGGCAGGGGCATATGTAGAGGTCTTTCCCACTGTGGATGAATCAGTAGGATCTTTAACTTGTTAAAGACCACCTATGTTCATTAAATAAAAAATTCATTCCATTAAAAAAAGTAGGAGTTTTTCTCTAGGACTTCAACAGAGCGTTCATACTCCAGAGATAGCTAAAACTGACATGTTAAACCATGTTTTCTACCCTTTTCTTTTTCTTAATATTTGTTCTCTTGCTCTTGAAAAGTGCTGGTAATGAAAGCAGACTGGCATGTTCAGAGGGAGAGCCCCATGGACATGCAGGAGTGGAGAGAACTGCACATGAAAACTAGTTCTTCATATTCAGCTTAGCTGTCTTTCCTCTTTCCCCCTCAAGTGAGAGTTTTAGGGATTAATAACCACAGTGAGTACCTGGGACACAAAGCACTGTGATGTTAGCCTGAAAAGCAGCAGTGTGTAGTGCATTGGAAGGTGAGGGAAGAGACTCTTTCTTTGGTCTCTGCCCCGTTCTCCCACGAAATGCCAGAGATTTAGTTGGCTCTTCTTACTGTACCTGCAGACACAGGGTAAAGGGAGACATTGTATGATTTGTCCTGAAAAAGGACACATTTGCAACATTTTCAGGCTGTAAAATGTTATGTTTCCTCATTTCCTTACAAATTAGCTACTGCTATTAAAGACCTATCCCTAATCACATGGGAAGAAACAAGTCCTAACTTTATTGGTTATAGTAAATGTGAATGTAATATTTTGTCTTAAAGAGTTTGTAGTGCCACCAGACATTTCTGTCACAATTATTCAAACAAGAATTATGTAAATAGCAGACTGGCTACCTCAGTAAGTAGCTAATTAGTTTGTATTTATTTTTAAAGGGTTGTTAGGTTGCTGTCTGTGTTTTCCCATGTTCTCAAGGCTTGAATGGAAATTTTAAGACTTTCCCTATAAAAAGATTGGGTTACTCTGTGCCAATGAGTAGAGATTTGAAAACAAGCTTATTGCATTGCTGCTCTCCTCACAATTGAAGGATGCAATGACGATCACACATTTGCATCCTGTGGATACCATGTAGAAGATTATATATGGAGGTTTTGAATAGCAGCTAATTTCCTTTTTGTGACTCCTGATATGCCTTATATAAGATTAAATCCATTTCCTTGGTCGGCTTCTTTATAGATATACAGAAAATTTCCACCTGAGAAGTAATCCTTGTCGAGAGACAGCTGGTTTCCCTCAGAGTTTTTCGTGAAACAAACCTGGCACTCACCCTTTCTGAAGGGCTAGTGGTGCTCTGGGAAGCAGCATACTTCAGATCCTGCCAAGGATGCATAAGGGTGAGGGTCTGACTGTGATTAGGGTGCCAAGCAGAAATAATGCACAAACAAAAAGGTGCCAAATGTTGCAGATAATTTGCGTAGTAGAATTGCTAGAGTGTGTACAAGTGTCATACAGAAAAAATGCTCATTGTCTGTTGTCACCTTGAGTGAGGCAAAATGGAGCTCCTGAGGTTGCTCAAAGGTTTGACATCTCCCTACCCCCTCCCAACATGGCAAATCTACCAGGCATCATTGGCGTAGCTGTGACATTGCGGTAGCCCAGGCACTAGTGGTAGTCCTCAAAAATACAATTTTTACCTGGATGGTAACCCATGGCGTTAAGGAAGATTCTGGAGCTATTGCACAGAAAATCAGTTGAGATCATCTAGAGCAATGTTATTATCATTGCTCTTTCAAATGAATTTATTTTGTACTACTGTTGGTCAGTCTTGTGACATTTATGGTAGAAAAAATAACTGGGAACTGTGATATTACATACTATAGCTTGTGTTTTCTTTGGGGGGCTTTTTACCCTTCTAAAAATAGTGCTGCTGCTCAGAGTATCTTGGATGAGCTTTTCTGAGGAGAAAATGTTCCTTATTTCTTTCCTGTCTCCTTCCCTTCAGAGGCACTCAAATAAAAGCCAGAGGCAGGATTGTGAAAAAAATAGCTGCTACTGAAAAAAACAGTGTGATTAGTGTGCTGGATGCTTTCCTGTTATCATGGAGTGAGAAACAAACTCGTTAGCAGGCTCAGGATGTCAGGCCAACCACTTGCTATCTATCCTGGGTATTCACAGGCAGAAGACATGGATACATGCTGCCTTCCAAAAACAAGCAAACATCAGCTTCCGTTTAGAACTTCCAGGTTATCAATCTTCACTAAAACAAGAAAGTTTGTCACTAAAACTAAGTAGCTCCCATTATTCAACTGAGCTAGTAAAATTTGTAATAACTAATAGTAAAATACTGTCTGTGTCAAAATCAACAAAGTAAGCAAATTAGCTTCAGTGCTTGATTAGTTATATCACCATGCTAATATGGCAGAATAATCAATCCTTGTTTACCATTGTGTATAAATCTCACTAGGAAACCATATTACAGTCAGTCAATCCTCTAATTGGAATCTGGAAACGTATCTTCTTCTGTTTTCAAAGGAGCTGTTGTGATCTTGTCAGGATCAGATACCTTAAATTATGTTATAGTCTTGTAAAAAAATCCAACTTAAGATAACTACAGAAACATCTAAAAAATATGCTGATGTAAAAAATCTGGCTTAATGTTCAGCTGCAAACTAGAAAAGCCATCAGACTGTGATACACTTTAGCTATACTATGTACTATACATACAATGTCCTTACTGATTTTGGCAAGCAAGGAAATTAGAAATATATGGCAAGCATATTTTTGAACATCAAGACAGTTTTAGATCTTGGTAATATTTCTCTATTAAACACAGGAAGATGAAACCAATAAGCACTAAAAAATGTACAGTTTTGTAGATTTGCAGGCTCCCTAAGTATTTCCCTCACAGCAATCAAATTGTTTGCAATTGTGAAATATGTTGTAGATTCCTTTTGGCTTTTAAAAAATAACATCTAGATATTTAGTGTCTTCTTATGTCTTGTATTCAAGACAAACAAGGATTTTTATTTTTCCTTCTTAGATCCTACTTTAAACACAGGAATTTAAAATAGTATCTTGCATTGCCTAAGTAGCTGTGAATTAAATCCAAGTTAGCTGAGCAGAGATGGTAAGCACCTTGCAAATATGTTGGGAACCAATTGGTCAGGTATTTAACATGCAGTGACAATTTGTATTGTACTAGGGATTTTTTCAGTAGGTTTCATGACAGGTAAAGTTCTGTCCTTTCTCAAAAGCATGTAGAGCTTGTTTTACTTACATTTTATGCAGACAAGAGCTTACAGTGTTATTGTTGGTTTAGCAGAGAGTTACAGTCAAGACAATTTTAATGAGGCCCGGATTAAATTGAGACATTAGATTCAACATGTATTTATACCTTTCCTGTGTGAGCAGAGCAGTGATTTGTAATTTTGAAAACCACATGTAAAATATGGAAGAGAAGAATTCTATTTTGAGAGCGTTTTGCACAGACTTGCTCACAAATGTACTCTTGGAGAAGTTCTGGGCTGCTGACTTGCAGCAGCAAGCAGAATGAAAAAAGCACTTCTTCCTGTTTCCTCCAAAATACCATGTGTGAGAAATCAGAGTGGGGGGAAAATAGCTGCAACAAAATGTTACAATATTTTTGTCAGACATCTTGCGTTTGTACTGCGTGTATTCTCTAATTTTAAAACTATGCAAAGCGCCTATGTGACAACATTAGTTTCTGCTTTACATAAAGAACTTGGTAAAAACTATGTATCTTCTTTCTTGTATCTTACAGCTGGAGTCACAAAAATATGAGAAGTGACTGCTTAGATATGTCATAGGAATGGAACACACTTTCCTTAATTTCTAGTTTCCTAGAAAAACTGAAATGTATTTAACTTTAGATTTTAAAAGGAACCTCAAAAGTTGCCATGTGAAACCAAGTTACTTGGAATAATCCTGAGGAACTGTTACACTTTGATCAGCTGGAGTGAAGTGTTATTTGGATTTTGATCTTATGTCATATTGCATTACAGGAATACGTTGTCAGGTTCAGTTTTCTAGAAAGCTTTAATTTACTGATAATTTTGAGGTTCTGCTTAGAGTGAAGGACTTTTGATAAGAAATATTTGATAATATCTTGTGGAAGGAGCATGTGGAGTGAACTCAGATATAATATGTGGTGTGCAGCAAGAGGAGCAGACCATCCGTAGCTGGAATCAGTGCTGGCACTCGGGTAGGTTTAACATGCACCCTTTTAACTTCCTCTGCACCTGTGTTACATTCTGCTGTGACTGATCAGCCTTGGAAAGTGATAGATAAATTAGGAAGTCAGTAGGTGTGGGAGGAGGTGGAGGAGAGTCCCTCAGCTGACAAAACCTGCATTAACTAATTCATCATAATTCATTGACTTCACAACCATGACATCAATTTATCTAGTTGAGCACCTAAGCCTTTCTTTAAAAGATTACAGTGACTTTCTCAAAGCTGTCATGATTTATTCCTATTTTAAATCTGCTCTCTGCAACAATGCATGCCTGATTTTATCATAAAATGCACACAGAAACTTGTTTGAAAAGGAGAGCTGCTGCTGTACACTTGATGTGTAGTGACTGCAGAGAAGGAAGGAATAGCATATAAGCACAACCAGAATCCCAGTGTGTAACCGCCTTTCTACCATAAATGAATTTTGTCAACTACAGCTCTAACACTACAACTCTGTGTCAACTCAGGCCTCTTTAAAAAAAAAGAGTCATATTTTACACCTTCCTCTTGATCAGTCCTAGTTGGGGATTGTTTTGCGGAGAAAAGAAGAAACCTCTCCTAGACACTTCACCTAATTCAGAATGGATCTCCACTCTGTCTCAGGATGATTAGAAAAATCATGATTATAATTGATTGCATTGATCCAGTGTGAATACAGCTGATGTCATTGTGAGGACTCAAAGATTTTTGAACAATCTTAGTCATCTTGAGTTGACTGGGAGATGGCAAACATTGTCCTAATTTTCAAGAAGGGCAAAAATAATGACCCTGGTAACCATAGGCCTGCCGGTTTCACTTCATTGACTGGAAAAATGATGGGGAAAATCAACCCCAAAGGTATTAAAAAACATCTGAAGGACAACACTGTCATTGGTCCCAGCCAACACAGCTACACGAGAGGAAAGTCCTGCTTGTTAAACTTAATTTCCTTTTATGACAAGGTAACACACCTAGTTGATTAAGGGAAACCAGTTGATGCAATCCTTTTGGATATCAGTAAAGTTTTTGGTAATGTCTTTCAGAGTAACCTCATGGACAAAATACCCAACACACAGCTGGATAAACCCACCATGAGTAAGCAACTGGCTCACGGGTAAATGTAGTTCCAAATCAGACTGGTCACCAGTGGGGTTCCACAATAACCAGTGGCAGAACCCAAGGGAATGCTGTGTCAGGGAGATTTAGGTGGAATATCAGGAAAATGTTCTTCCCCCAGAGGGTGGTTGGGCCCTGGAACAGGCTCCCCAGGGGTGTGGTCACAGCACCAAGCCTGACAGAGTTCAAGGAGCATTTGGGCAATGTTCTCAGGCACAGGGTGTGATTCTTGGGGTTTCTTGCGCAGGACCAATAGCTGGACTCAATGATACTGGTGTGTCACTTCCAGCTCAGGGTGTTCTGTGTTTTCAGTTCTCCCTAGATTCAGCGTTGTTACCAGCCTAAGCCAAAGTCTTTAAAAATACTGCACACAGTAACTTGGTATAAAGGTAGATATCAAGCTCTCATGG
Organism: Melozone crissalis; assembly: GCF_028551555.1. Taxonomy (NCBI): domain Eukaryota; kingdom Metazoa; phylum Chordata; class Aves; order Passeriformes; family Passerellidae; genus Melozone; species Melozone crissalis. The sequence goes on along the minus strand of NW_026535794.1, from coordinate 49,124,745 downwards.
AACTACTGAAAGCAGACCTTTACCTTGGAAAATTCTGGTGTGCCCTTGGCTAAAATGTGGTCTGAAAGGAGGAACATTTAACATGGAGCCAAGTGTAAGAGCTACAGTGCTTTCTTCCTCTGTAATGCTCTATTATATTGTAATTTGGAGAAGTGAAAAAAAGTCATATGATCCAATTATCAATCCCTTTCAGAAAGTCTAGAGTTGCAGAATGTGGTTGGTGCTCCTTGATTGTTTAGACAGATAATATAGTTTTGTGTTCATGTTTTCCCCCCTCTATATTAGGTAAGTATGCTGCACACATGATGTGTATTATTTTCTGTCAAAATTGTTTTTCCTCTTCTATCATGTTTTTTTATCCACAGTAATTTGTAATCATTTGTCTGGAAATACAGCATGGCAGTTCTATATTATTTCATCTGTCTTCAACTGTTTGTTCAAGAACAATCTGTATTTATTATTTTTCAGTATGTTTGTAAATTCGGCTTGTACTCCAGGTCTGAACATCTCCTAAACCTTCCTTTGTACCTTAGAAGTTAACTGGAATACCTCTCATTTGGTGATAGAAGAACCAGTATGAATTATGATGACACAAAGATTGAATGTTACTTAGCAAATGTCAGTTTAGTTGTCAGAATAAACTTCAGCTTGACATAGTCTGTATAACCATGTCATATTTGTCTTCTTTGGGAGGGAATGTTTGCATTAAGTTAGAAATACATAGTTGAGCACACAAGATACACATAAAATAAGTGAACACACTGAAAGAGGTTTTCCTGTGGCTTTAGCATTCAACTGAAATATTCCATCAAAACAAAGAACCACTTGGTTGAATTTGTATTAGCTCTTTGAGTGCTCAGATGTAGAAATTACTCCCTAATCCTGATGAACAATCAGGCAAAGCTGTTTTAACTCGGTCCCTCAAGTGTGCATATAGACTAACAGAGGTGTGTGCTCTTCAGATTACACCCTCTCTTGTGGTGAGATAAGGAACAAGTCTAGAAAAAAGGTTTAAAGAATTGAAAGTTGAGATGTGAACTGAAGTCATCACTTTCTTCAAGATTCTAAATACGCTACTCCGTATTTTATGGCACTTCACTGCAACCCCTGATGGATTTACAAAAACACATGCATCACCTGTGGAGCCATGAAAGATCTTCTCATGAAAACAGCCTCAGCAAGAAATATTTATGTTGGATACAGATTTAGTGGGGAGAAATGGATCCATTTTATCAAGGAGGGAATTCAAAGATCATTGAAGATGAGGTGCTGTGGGAGTAGACCCCTCCATACTGAGGTGGCTAAGCAATTCTCAGGACCAGGGTTGCAGTCAACAGTTGTATGAACTTTCAGTGATAATTTCCTCTATTGAAAACTAGATGACAATTATCACTTTTGAAAAAGCCTAGACATTTTTTTTTTTTCTGTAATAGTTGTCTTCTCTTTCACAGTGAAACATAATCAACATACATTTACATATTCCTTGTAATCAGGACAAGTGGCGGTGCATGATAAAAGAAAGGTATTATGGTCAGAGCACACAGCATCATCTTGGTATAATGCAACTAATTACAAAAACCAACTGCAAAATATGACAAAAATTGCCAAAAAGCTTAACTGGGGCATGCTTTTTTATTCATTTGTACTTGAATCTGTACTTTTTTCTAGCCCAGTCCTTCTAGAGTCTTTGGAAAAATAGCATATTCTTGCTGGAAAAACAGGCTCACACAATGTATTGTCAGATCTGCCACCTCTAGCAGTGAAAATAATGCTTACTGATTTTCATTATGTTCAGCTATAGGGAGCAGTTCAGATGAGACTTAGCTGAATGCCTCTTCATGTCATGAATTATCATCTAAGCACTTAATAAATTTCAAATAATGATTAATATTTTCAAATCCTTTTGAAGAAAATGTGCTAGGACAGATGCTGTCCAGGATGTAATTAGAATACAACAGGATTGCAAAAATGTAACTGACTTAATTTATCTTCTGTGAACTACTCTACTACTGAGAATTATGAAAGGAAAAGAGCACATTTGGTTTTCTAAAAGAGACTTCAAAAATGCCACATAAATAATCCAGGTGTCTAATTCCTGACAGTTCTCAAATTGATGAACAGAACAGTCAATTTCATAGGCTTGAGATAAACACAAGGTTTCTAGTGATGAGAACTCTTACATCCCTTGGTGCTTGTCCATTCAAGGGTGTTTTATTTAACTACAAAAATGTACTGGGCCAGAGGAAGCTATGATTATTTTTTTCCTCTGACAGCTATATTTTCTGTGCATTAAAAGTACAGAGGAGGAAATAGATAAATAGTAATAATAGATAATAGAATAATAATAATATATATAGTATAGAATAATAATAGCTATAGTACCTGAGGAGCTAATAAATAAACATTTTTAATGTGTCCTTTTTTTATATATCTATGTATAAGTAAGTATACAAGAATCTATGCATATAGGCATAATATATAAAATGTATGAGTTTTATAAATATGTACATTTTTATATAAAATATATAGACAGTTATATCTCAGAAAATAAAACCAGTCAGCACAGTTTACAAAATCTGATTAGATTTGAGCAAGCTGTCCTAAAGTCCATAGCATACATCCTGATGCAGGGGTAGATTTCTTCAATGGAGTAATAAATTAACTGCCACCATTTTTTTTTTTTTTTTTTTTAAGTACACCACTCTGCCTTTTCTTTTGCTGCCACAGAAGCAAAGCTCCATCTCCTCAGGGTCTGTGAGCAAGAGTCAGCCCCAGCACCTGCTCCTTCCTGTCTGGATGATGTGGCTTGGGCTTGTCTCATGGGTAGGAGCCTGCCAGGGCCCTCCACACTCATTTTGTGGGTACACGTCAGCAGTCTGAATCTGCTCTCCCAGTCCCCACACAGGAACAGCTCATCTTGTTACCATTTCTAGCACATCTTCATCTGTTGCTTGGTTTACTGCAGCTATAAAACAGCAATTTCCTCCTATTTCTATGGGAGGCAAAAAAAGGAGGCATCATTATAGCTTTAAAAGTCCCCAGAAGTTAGTCACATCAGCACTATGCTGTGTTTTTCCATTCCCCATGTGTCTGTTTGTCAAAACAGAATGCCTTCCCATATAGGAAGAGTTTGTTTTCCAGTAACTTCCAGTACTGTTTTCTATCTATGAGCAAAGAGTTTAATAGCCCTAATGAATTCTCTCATGATCAGTGGAATTATGCAATCATATAGATTCACATGGAATCATATATCATATAGGCTGTGTCCCAAAGCTCATCAAGTTGAGGTGCCAACTGAGAAGGCAGAAGCTAAGGCTGAAGTTCTTCTCATGGTTAAAATATATATATGAGTGTGCCCTAAGGATGCTCTGCTGCCTAAGGAGGTGCACCCTCACACCTCAATAATTTCCTTGATTGCAGCACTAAAATAACCCCTTTTCAATCTGCCTGATGAGAGAATTCAATATGGTTGAGTTATCCTCCTTGCTGAAACCTTCTTGCATTTTGGCAGCAGGTTCAAAAGTCGGTAACAAAGAGACAGGTGATGGTATGAGAAAAAAAACAAAACCCAAGTCTCATCGAGTCTTTTTGTTTTCATAAGTGGTTTTCTTATCCAGGACTTAGCAGCTTTCGCTTGTGCTTGCTGTGTTTCATGTCCCAGGATGGGTAATGCAGTGCGGAAGCAGTGAGAGTAATTGAGAATAGTTACCACCAGTGGTAATGTGTGTAACAAAGCCCTTTTTTATATAAGCATGGCAGAAGCCTCCTTCAAAGAGGGCTTTAAAAACTGAAACTGGCACAAAGATCAGAACTGGCCAAAATTGCTCCACCCAATTATCATGTGATTGGAAAACATGGCCCCAATGAATCAAAAATATTTCATTGTGAGGGGTGGAGTGATCCTGAAAGAAATCTGAGTTTCCTAGCACAGGAAAAAATATGGTTTCTTTGTATTTGTTGGAATAATTTGGTTTAAATAGGGCATTTCAATTGTTTCTTGCACAAAATCGTCAATTATACAATTTTTCTTCATCACAGTTCAGTGGTACTGAACCAGCATTTTCCAGTGAAAAAGTAATTTATTAGAAAATGTCGTGTTTTGATCTTTATAATACTTTCCATCAGAATAAGATGAGGTTTGTTTTGAGAAGGGTGGTCCATGATTCTTTCCATAAACACTTCTTGTCTTAAGTGGGCAATGCTGATGTGAAGGAATAAGTTGTAAATAGTCTTAAACACATTAAGGGTAGGGATTTAAAAAATGCTTTCATATTCTCTCCCTCTCCAATTCCTGTTGCTTCAGTGGGGAAAAGTATGCTTTTTCTTCACACTCAGAGGTCTGTCTAACATAATTGTTATGAAATAATAACTCTGTCTGCTTTGGTTTTGATATGGGTTGGGTTTTTAAAATTTTTTTCTTTGTTGCTGTTTGTCCTTTCTTTACTCACTTATTAGTTAATCTCCCTTATGAGAAGTATGTGCACTCAGAACTGTGGGTTGAGGGATTGTTTTGATTCCTACCTACCACCAGACAATTTATTTTAAAATAAAATCAAATGTTAAATGAGGAGTAAAAGGTAGGCAGCATTTTAAATAGTTCATAACACTAATTGCAATCTGTGGTTCTGTTAATGTTTTGTTAGGGAAGAAAATAAATCCAGAAAACACTGACCAACAGGGAACAGCAGGTATTTATTAGAAGTGTTAAACTGAACATTAATAATACTGTTGTGTGCTCAGAAACCATGGCAACAGTAGGGAGCAGCAATAAAGATAATTTTTCTAATATCAAAATACATTATTTAAAAACTGTACTCACCCCTACTTTTGATCTTAATGGCAGATAACTCCCCTAAAATAATACTTATTCCATATGGCTGTGAAAAAGGAAAATATCACTGAATAACTGGTTAAAAAAAAAAAAAGAAGTGTGAAGCCTAGGTGAGGCATTTAATTTCTTTTCTCAAAACTTTCTAAGCTGAAGATAAAAATATTTGGATATTTTTGGTCATAATGAAGGTACAAAAGTCTCAGCCAGCTGATTGTAGTAGTCATTAAAATCTACTAGCAGTAAATCTCAGGAATTGTTTGCCTGAGAAAAGCATCTTTCTCTGGAAATTATTTTTAGGACCAAGTTGCATAAATACCTATCAGGGATAAAATACAATTTATTCTGGATTAGGATGAAGGAATAAACTAGCTGGTCAGATGAGCCCATCAGCAGTTCTTAGGTTGTTGAACCATGAAGGAAGAGCTACTAAGGGTGTGCCCGAGCTGTGACTTCTGAGTGTTAGCACCTGGTGTGGAGGATAGTCCTTTTCTCACAGGATGCCAGCTGAACACAGACAAATAGCCAGTGAAGAGTCAAACTACAATTGCTGCTCATTATTTGTCTTTGTGGCTTGAATACCTCTTTAGTTACTGGGCTGTGCACAGATAGTAACCTCACATGGAATGTTTAACATTTCCAGTGAGGTTTTCCTTCTCAGATCATCTAAGAGCTCTGGGAAGGGTGGGTCTCCATTCCTAGCTTGGCCAGGTGCACACCTTGTTGTAAATCACAGAAAAACACAAGGGGCAGTGAAACACCAGGCTTCTTCTTTTCCTCTGTGCAATGACTGCCAATTCCTGGACAGACACTGTGTGGACATGGAGAGCAAAGTGGTGTAACCTGTTTATATTGTGGGCAGAGGGTGCTTCCTGAAGGATGGGAGCACTTGGTGGCTGGTTGAGTAAATGCGATCAGTTAAATCTGCCTGAACTTCCCATAAGGAAGCTGATGAATACATGAATGTGCTACTGCCTTGAGAAATTAATTCCAATGGATACCAATGGATACTGGCTGGAAAGGGACCCTCTCTGCCAAGGACAGCAGTGATTTCCTTGCTTCCCAAATCTGAGTACAGCGTGTGAAAGATGCATGCCAATAGCCACAATCTGCATGCAATTCACAGGCACAACATTTCTTCAGTGTGTCTGTCTCAGGCAGCCACCAAGGGAACAGAGTTATACCAAATTTAGGTCTGTGTAGTAGATCGTGAAGGCAGAAATAAGAATATTCTCATTTTATACACAGCTGGTATATGGGAAGAGAAACAAGAAAATGGGCAAGTGTTTGCTTAAAAGAAAAAGTGTATCTTGGTGGCCATGTAAGCTGATATATGGAGAGAGAGGGTTGGCTATGGAGGCACTCTTTTCCTTTTCCTTTGTGGCATGGGCCAGGAGGATAGTTACTAGGCAAAGCCATGAACAGCATTTATTGAACACATAATCTAGACCTCTGCTGCTGTCAGTGGAGCTCAGCAGTAAAAACATCAGCACCTGTGAAGTGAAAATCACCTTAAAACCAAATGTGACCACAGGGTTGACTCCAGTGGCATGAGTATTTAACCACTTTATTTTTTCTTACGTTGTTATAAAATAACTGATTACACATGACAGACACCTTAACTGAAAAATTATTGATTTAGAAATGTAAATATCTGCTTTGTTCATCTAGTAATACCATGAATTGCAGAAATGGAATCATGCAGGAAGTGTAAAAATCAAACCAGCCTCTGCAGAATGCAGTCACTCATTTTCTACTACATAGTGTTTTCTCTCCTGCAGCATTTCTACCTCAGCTTTTGCTAAATTATCTCTCTTGGGCTTTTATTCTGGTCATGAATCTCAGAAGAAGTTATCAATACTATAGATAAGCTAAATGGATACTGTAAATAAACTAAAAGTCAGCTTGCATTTTGTTTGGTTTTGATTACCAGTTGAGTGAATAATTCCTAACCTTTTCTTGAACGTTAACTATTGTTATTAAAGAAATCTGCAGATATTAAGGATATAAAAGCAGAATTATAGCACCTATATTTTGGCCCTTTTTTTTGTTAGTTTTACACTTACACATCCTCCCCACCTGTATGAAAAAAACAATACATCTTCCTGGATGTGGATAGGTCAGCCTTTGTGGCAGTTTCAGAAGTCAGCCTGGTGAAACAGCACCTGAAATCTAGAGAGCTGCTAAACCTCTCTCTACATTTTTTTGCCACTTTTTTCTTCAAAAATAATGTGTGATCTAGGCAGTGCTAGAGCTGAGTGTGCTAGAGGAACTTTTTCTGTAATAAGTATTTTTTCATACTCCCTTTTCCCAGCTGCAGTTTGAATGCCACTGTTACAGGGTGAGAGAAAAAAGTGCAACTTTGTCAATAAATTGAGGGCCATACTGTGGTTCCAGAATGAAAAAAATAAAAATGAAAAAGAAAAAAAACATGACATGCACGTGCAACAGATGTGTGGCAAAGTGCTAAAGCTGATTATTAAGACATACATCTAAGAAGGAGATATTAGTTATTACCAGGTGACTTCCAGGATATCATGCTAGATAGTGCTTTTCCAGAGGGTGGAATAGTTATGAACTTTCTTTGTCTGGATACAATTGATTATTCAGTAGGAGACAGTTGTCTCACAGCTTGAAGGTTTTGCTTTTAAATGTTTTGGAATGTTTTGCTTTTAAAACCTGCAAGCTAACTCCATGACAGGGGAGGAGAGGCCTTCAGTAGAATCTAGACTGCCTCCATCAAGGGGGCATTTGTGCACAAGGGGAGAGATGAGGATGAGAGGCTGTAGGTGAGAAACCAAAAGGAAGGACAGGAGAGGAATTTATCCCCTTGCTTAAATGAGTATGGTGCAGCAGACCTCCTAAGAAAAATCTAGGAATATAGCCTTTGCCTCAAACATTTCCAGTTCCTGGATTTTACCTACGTGGAGTTTAACTTGGATTTGAAAAGACATATTGGGGGAGAGGTCATTTTTTATTCTAATAGATCTGCCTTTTGACCAATCCTTTCTCCTTAGCTTGAGTTGTTATAAGGAAAAATATCACTGGGTAAAGACTAATAGTCCCAGGTGTCTAGGCACAAATGTGGGTGTGTTGCAGAGCACAGTATCAATCACCATGCAACTGCATGCTACTTCTTGCTTTTACACAGTCCTGATAAATTATTCCTGTGTTTTCCATCAGGCAAAGTGGTTAAGGAAACTTTCCTTTCTGTCCAATCACACTGGCAGTCACATTCCCACCACCTGAGACCCACCTGAGACTTTCAGTGCTGTCACTGAAGCCCCTTTGTTGTGGGTGTCTCTGGTGAGCTTATAGGTGCCCCCCTGACTCCCTAGACCCACTCACACACTGTCAGACAAGGTTTCCTTACCTGCAATTTCACCATAGGTTTCCCATAGCAGAGTCTCTGGTTCTTTTAAGTAATTTTATCTTGGTGCAAAAACCAAATTACAGCTCAAGCTGATGCCTCTGAGGAGGGATCCCAAAGAAAGGAAACCCCTGGCTTTTAAACTCTCACAGTCTATTCATGCCAAAGTGTGGGATCTTCCTCCAGAGTCATTGGCTCCTGTTCTATCAGGTCACCCATAGGTTCCCTTTCTTGTGCAAAGGCTCTGCAACTGTTCATGCTTTCTTGCCTTGGGTTCCTGGCACCCAAAATTCAATCTGCAAGGCACTGTAGCTGTACACTGAGGTTCCTTCATCAACTGCATTTCTCAACAAAAACAATTTTTCAAGGGTGTGTCAAACCCAAACAGCTCTTCTGGCTTTTATCTAAGCATCTGCCTCAGGTTCCTCAGCAATGGACCCATTTCTTTGTCAGCTGCATGCGACTGTTCCTTGTTAGACCACCCACCAGGGAGTCATATCCACCCAACTTTTTCCTGACATCCAGCTGGGTGAGGTAGGCACACAGGGATGAGAACAATGGGAAGAATGGTCCCAGCACTCATTCAAAGGAAAAGATTAGGAGAACAACGATCTATTGTCTATTCTCACTCCAAGAAAAAAAAAGACTTTTCTTAAGTGGGTGTGGTTAGTTTATTTTTCATAGGAGTCTGAGAAATAGGGATGGCTGCTGTTTGTTTATTATTTTTTACTGCTAAAGGATTGAATAATATACTGGGGGATGGATCTTCTAATTGATGCTTCTTATGAAAATTGTATTTCCCCAGGAGCTTGCAGAGGTAGACAATGTTATAAAAGCCTTCTTTATGTATTGTGTGCAGTTAAAGTTGCAGTTTCAGTTGTTCATCTTATATCTGTAGCTAAATAGACATAAGGATGCCTCTTTGCTTTGTGTGCTTTTGGACATGCTACAATGTCTTTTCCACTAATACATTATCTCTGCTTTCAAATTACATAAGTCTTAGATTCTTACTGAAGTTACGTCAACAGGTTTAGCTCTCATTCACTGCAGCTAAAATTACCTCCTGTGGCAGTGCATCCCTTTTCCTATTTCAATTTCTTTTGCACATCATATGTCAGTCAAGTGAAGTTCATATTCATACCAGCTAAGCAGATTGATGTAGTTCACTAGCTTAATTACACTGCTATTAACCTTGCAGGGATGTTTTGCTGAGTTCATTTTGAAATGCTTAGTTATCTGACAAAAATATTGAGATATTATCCATACAAGTGTTTCCCCAGGCTGCTATCGGGGATTTCAAACAATGGGAGTTGTACTGGAAATCTGTGACGCGCTGAAATATCTGCTGGCAATGGGATGCTGCTCTAAGATGTATTGTCCTTCAGACAAAAACCAATCCCCCCAGACAGGTAGAAAGTTCGTATTCATGAGAAAATTGTCTTAGCTGTGATTGACATGACAAAGTGGTTTGTAAATGCAGTTTTCAAGGTAGATGCAACAGTGACAAAGAGTGGATTTGAATAGAGGGTTTGTCAGTGTAATCTCTTTTGTTCTGGAAGGTGGATGCCACTAGTCACAAAACCATAATGTTGCAATTTTGGAGATGAGACGCTTCTTCAAGTAATTATAAGCCATGTGACAAAATAAACAGAGACCTGAAGTCACAGGGAAAGACTTTAACAGTGCATCAGCCTTTCTGATGATCTGGAGACAATCAGAGACATGCAGACCATTTAGCTACTTCATGGTAGGGAACCTGCATTCTAAACAAAGTTTCTGCCTAGACCTCCTGTGTGTTATGGATTTCCTGCAGGAATTCTTTGAATTTTGGGAAGAGAAACATTATTGAGCATCCCAAAGAAGCTCTTCAGCACTTGTGGCCAAAAGAGTAGGGGATGCAAAAGGGGCTGTAAGACAGCACTGCATCTATCCACGTCAGCAGAGTTGCAACAGTGTTTGTTGACAGGAAAAAAATAAAAAAATTGGTCCTGTAGGATGCCTTTGTTGTGCTTCTGACCTTTTTCTGGAGTGGAGCAGTGCAAACCTCTCTGCTGGGGAGGCATTGCCTCCCGCCTGAGCTCTCTCCCAGCATGGGCTCCTACAGGAAAGGGCCCCTTTCAGACTGGACAACAGTTGGATGGGTAGAGAAAGAAGTCTCTGCTGCCATTGTAACTGGCCAGTGTTAAACTGCCTATACTAAGAGTTCAGTGTGCAAACTTACAAGAATTTTTCTCTATTTCTTCTTCTATTAGTTCTGCTTGGTCCTCAGTTGATATGAATCTCTACTGTTCCTCTGAGGACAGCACACTAGCGCTGTTTTTCCCAGCTGGAGATTTGTTGCTCCATGTGGAAACCAAAGATGCTGAAGAAATAGAATATTCATTGCAAGAACCCAAAAAATGCTTCTAATTTGCTATGTGTGATCCATGCTGTTAACTGCCTTTGGATCCATGGTGGCTGGCACAATCACATCAGGAAAGGGGTGTGTAGAGGATTAAGGAAGATCAATATGGTTTGGATGACTGTGAGGCATGCCACCACATGGGTGTTTTCATGAAGGTTTATGTGCAAATGAGATAGATTGAAAGGGATTTTCTAGCAGGAAAAGCAAAATGATTGTTCAAACCTCTTCTAATAGCAAGGTTTATCTCTGTAGGAGAGGATTCTCCTGTCTGTGATGTCAGGGCTGTTTTGCCAGAGAAAAACATCAAAAGACACTGATCCTCTAGACCAGCCATCACAGTGAGAACTGGAGAAACACCAAAACACCTATTGCTGAAGGAATTAGAGTTTTTCCCTAAAGCCCTAGTGAAGAGTTTAAAAAGAATGCTAATTACAGCTGTCAGCACACTCAGGCACTGCCACTTCAGAGAGCCTTTTGGAGTACCAGCCAGCCACACTCTTTGGGCAAAGGGTTTCCTATGTTGGTGCATAGCACCCTGTCAGTGCTTCCAGAGGAGTTCCTGATGGTGCCAGGGAGTTAAGCTCACATGCTGGCACTGCTGTCTGTGGCAGGATTGTCACCTGGGGAGTCAGAGGCACAGAAATGGAGGCAGCAGCAAGCACTGAAGAAAGCCCAGGGGAGCAGTTCTCCTGGGCTCTGAGCTCTCAAGAAGGGCTGTTCCATCCAGTGCTCTGGCAGAGGCCCAGACATCAGAAAATGAGGGAAAAGCCAAATATATATAACAAGCGTGGTGTTCAAGAATTCAGAGGAAATCTTTCTTTGCTGGTCATCAGTTTGTAGAATTAATACAATTAATACAACTGTTTCCCAACCCAGGCACGAATTTCACTTCACATTACTCCATAATGTCTGACTTTGGTCAGTGATGGGTCAGTGCTGTAGGGTGCAGAGTCTGCTGAGATGACAGGGTGAGTGCAGCAGGGAAGGACTGGAATGTGGTAATATTATCTACATCAGTCTTGACCAATAATTCTCAAATTCTCAGCCCAGCAACAGAATATCAGGAATCATAAAATCCTTTTGTTATGATGCATCCTTATCCTATTGGTAGATATTTTTTTCTCAATATTAATGCTAAATATGCTTCTTTTATTTTCTGAAGTTCTTTACTTCTTTTTCCATCTTTTATGAATGTGGGAAAATATTTTTCCTTTTTCTGAGTAGAGCTGCATTTCAAATATTAAGGACTATTATCATATCTCTTCTTAATTTTCTCTTCTCTAAACTAAGTAACCTGAATTCTTCTGCTGCTTCTTATAGGATATTTTTTTCCAGGTGTCTAAAAATTCTCTTCAGTGTCTTTCAGCTTCCCTTTAATTGAACTGTATCCTTCCTAAATTATATTAGCTGTATGCCAGCTGAGGCCCCACTGATAAAGGACTGCTTCATTTCACAGACAATACTCCTGCTACATTCCCATATGGAGTTTTAAAACAAATTTTAGTCTTACATTTAGCTAGTGATTGACAATGATATCTTAGTTCCCTACTGCCATATCAATGACAGTCAGTCCCTCTATGGTCCTTAAGCAGATGATTACCCCTACCTATGTGCAGAGTTTTTTTTATTTCCCTTACTGAATTACAATCTTCTTAGCCCAGACCAATTCTTCCATTTTCAAGACAGCTTTGAATTTTCTTCCTCTTATTCACTATGTTTGCCACCCCTCTAACTTGCTGAATTTTCAGATTAAATGAGCACTTTTTGTTTATTCTTTCCAAACCATTGAGTTAAATCCAGCAAGCCTCAGGCCCAAAGTAGAGCAGAATCTTCTTGATGTAAGCCACTAATCAGAAAGTTGGTCACTGATAATTAGTCTCCATAAATGCAATTTATTACCTATTTATGCACATGTATGGTAAATCTATCTATTATCTTTTATCTAATAACTTCATAGATGTATAGAGCTAACAGTGATATTTCATTGTGTTCCCACATGATGAAATTGAGCATTTGCAGTCTCCTCTAGCAGTACAGACTTGTCATTTTTATGAATATCTGATTGCCCTTCTCTGCCACTCCGGTGTAAATTCCCTTTTGTTTTTTTTCTTGAATATTAATGTCCCAGAATACACTTGGTATGCCAAATATCTCAGGATGTTGAATAATTTTTCTCTTTTTCAACTGAAAATACCTTTCCAGTTACATAAAGGAACATATCTATCACTTTCCAAAGTAAATCTAATTGCTGGCTCATAGTCATCCTGTGATTGATAACAGATTGTTCTCTTTCTTTATTTTTTGTTTTAGGAATCATTTGTTTACTAAGCTGTAATTCTCCTTTCCTGGTCTTGGAAAGAGAGGTTAAATAATTAAATTACATGGTTCAATTTTGACAGTAGCATCCAAGAGAATGAATTGTATTAGTTTGCTGTGAGAGAAATGATCTGAATGCCCTTAGTCTATACTTTTACCATGTGCTGTTTCTTCAAACTGGGGACACTGAAAAATGAAAGCACACAGCTAAATTATATAATATTTTACAAAAAAACAACAACAAAAAACCCTATAAGAGATGATGGGAACAACTTTAAATGTTCAGGTGAAATCTTTAAACTCTTTGTTGGATTAACAAATACATGAGAGAGCTTTTCTATCCTGTAGCTAAAATTAAATATTCCTTAATTCAATAATGACTAGAAAAATGTAGCAGTCTGTCAGCCTAGGCACTATGTTTGATGGTGTGACCTTGTTAAGCTGTGATTTAAACTCATCTTTCCTTAAGTCATCTAAGCAAGTTAAATTGGTAAATATTGTTAAAGATGTTAAAATATGTTCAACTTATTTAAAAATGCCTTGTATTTTGCAAATAATGTTTTTTTTCTTAGCAAATAACTTCTTTGGTATTTGATAATATTTTGTTGTTTTCTAATGGAATGATCCTTCCTTTTGTCTTTCATCTGTTCATGTTGTATACCTTTTTCTTCTCTATCCCAGAATGTTTTTTCTATCTTCCATTTCTCTATCCACTGTCATGTATATGAGACCCAAATTTTTGGGGGGTTTGGTTTGGTTGTATTTTGTTTTTTTTAAAAACTCAATTTGCAACATAGGTGAAAAATGTGCTTAAACATAGACAGGTCCTTTTTCATAGATCTCAGTCAAACTAGTGCGGGCAGCCTGCCCAAAGGTGTAGTTTGGCCAGAGTGTCAGGGAGTTGACTTGATTTGAAGAGCCCTTTAGGGTGAATTTTTTTTTGTTTTTTTTGGAGTTGTTTTTGGTTTGTTGGTTTTGGGGGTTTTTTTTGTTATTCTAGCAAGTACGAAACCTCACTGGCAGGATAGTCAGCACCTCCATGTTTTAGCGTTCAAAAACACATAATCACGGGGGATTATATGCGGTGCTTTTTATTAAAGAGCTCTGGGAATCGGGGTATTACCCAAATCTGATTCCAACCATACATCCGAAATGACCATGTTTTTATACTCTATCGTTATATAACTTTCATGTTAATTATTAAACTTATATTGTTCTATTGTATACATAAATTTAGCCCCTCTCTGAATTTCCAACATAGTTTCTCATTATTCTTCTTATGGTTATATAATAATTATATTTAATTACTAAAAAATCATCACATCTAACAATTATATAATTTATCATACTGTTTACGCTGGTGCAGTTGATCTGGGAAAGCACAAAGCCTAACATTTGGATTCTATCTTTGACTTTTTCCAGGGCTCCACTGTCACATGGGCCAGCTAAATTGATTGCTCCCTTCTTGTACAATGACCTGGGCAGTTTGCCATGTTATTCTCTAACCTGTATAGTACCTGGACCCTCACCAAACCAGCTCATTTCATCCCTATCTCCTAAGGACGTTTTTGCAACCTTGTGTTTTACTGACCAGGTAAACACACCAGGGCTACCTTTGATAAGTCTTCTGCTTCCAAAGAATGACCCAGCCCAAGCTGCTGCTGCCACCCTGGCAGGGCAGGAAGGGAATGGTGCTGCCTCCTTTGGAATAGAGTATAAAATAGCCCTTGTCCTCCTCAGACCAAGCACATTGGAGGAAGGTTCCAAAAGCCCAGAGGCAGAAAGGAGGAAGATGTCCTGAAGTATAAATCTTTGGAAAAATCCTGGGGGTAGCATATGTAACTCCAGAACTGGATCCCATCTGAATAAGTCAATAATGAGGCAGATTCTATTAAATTCTTCTATGGGCTCCGAAACTCATCCCTGTCCTGTCCTGCTTCTAGTTATAGCACGAGCTGGTGTTACACAGGCTGCTCACAGATGGTACTGGGCTTTCTCTTCTGCCAACTCCATTTCCAGTCCTCCTCCCTCATCAGGATGAAATACAATAAAGAATTGACAGTTCCCTCCCACAGTCCAGTCTAGACTGCAAAGCAGTCTACTGCAGCTTAAATTTTTCCAGCCTGAAAATCAGGTCTTCTTCATAGACATGAAGACAAACTTTATGCAGTAAGTTATCATGGACACCAACTTCTATGTGTAGAGTTTTTATTGGATCAGGCCCTTTGTAAATTTTTTTTTCAACAATTTTTTCCTCTTTCAGGCACATTATAAACAAGTTTTTCTTGTAAGCCTTTTCTTTCCTGAGGGTTGTATTTAATAATTCTTGGGTAATTTTTTTTCTTTATTTTCCAGATTCTTCAACATTTTTCTAGTGGCAATTCAAGTCTCAGTGCAACAGGTACATGGCAGGTTTTATTACTTACTTTCCCTTAGAAGCTACCAGCAAACACCCAGCTTCACAGACCCCTATTTCCACACTACTCAGTGAAGATGCAAAGTTTTGCTAACTTAGTCTTCTATGACATGTCTTCTAGGGGAAAAAAAGCTTTTATTTTTATACTTCTGTTACTAAAGTAATGGAATTGAGAGCACTGGCAAACATTTTCTTCTCTTGAGACATGTTTGACCAGATTAGTGAGGCAGCCATCTGGAACAGCAGACATTTACATTTTGATTGCACTAGCTAATCAATATGATCATTGTATTATTAATGTGTTATTTTCAGAAGAGGAAAAATCTGGTCAGCTAAGGATCAGAAAATCTGTCTCTGCCATCAACTTTCTATGTAATTTTGAGCCAGATCATTTAAACTCTGAGTGTTTAAGTTTGTTCATACATAAAACATATATAACAAAGATTTTGAGCCAGTAGATGGATTTGAAAACAGTTATGGAAATAAAATTTTCTGGCTTACTTTCTGGCATTCAAAGAGTTATAAACATAGTGACATAAGGAAGATATGAAGCCCACCTATTTATATTGAGGTGACGCAAGTTAATTGGGGAAAAAAGCATCTGTTAACTCAAATTATTGAACAATGCTAATTATATAATCCAGGACCCAGCCCTCCTTGCCTTTTAGAGATATGTGCATGGGAGAACTTGTTAATATGAAACATAGGCTTTTCCTCCCCAAGTTTGTACTGTGCTCTTTCACTGTAGATATGAGTCATTTGTCTGCATGTCCTGGTACAACTCCTAAAAACTGTCTTGAGAAGGGTTTCAAGGTGCTTCTAGAAAGATGGAAAGGAACTGAAAAAAAATGGAGGATTTTAAGGCTTTGTGGGTGGAGTTTGGGGAGAATTGAACAGGGACTTTAAGTGGCAGATTCAGAGCAGCTTGGAGATTTTGGCATGAAGAACAGCTCTTCATATCCCACAGACTTTGAAATTATATTTATCCTGTGTCTTTCATTGACTTGACGCAGATGCTGTTCTAATTTTCTAGAAACTTTGTTTCAATATTTGCTGGATCTTCAACAAGAATTTTCCTAGAACTCAAAATTTCTAATGATTTTCATCAAGGTTTTCACCCAGAAAATTTTTGGTATCTCTCTGCAGGAACTGCTTCAGTTTTACTTAAGTTCCACCTGCACAAAGAAAGGAGTTGCCATTTCATTTGACCTGACTGTCCTGACCAGCCTTTAGCATAGTGCTCAGGACCTTCCTCTGTCACAGGAAACTGCAAGCTCCAAGGAAGTAGCCGAGCACTCAGAACTAGAAGAGCAGAACTAGATAGCACTATTTATAAAACTAACTGTGGCTTCCACAGGTACAAATTTGTTTAAAAGTTATGAATCTCTTTTGTCTGAATATCTACAGTTTGTGGCATATTTAATTTCCTATTAACTATGTGGTTTACTTCTGCTGATCACAATGACTAATTTCACCAAGAAAGTGCAGCAAGAATGAAGAGACTTTCATGGGTTCAGAAATTACATTAATATATTTAGGTCTATATTTTACTTTGAGCTTGGAGTATAAAGAGGTAAATCCTGCACTTCCTGCTTAACTCTGAACATTATAAGAATGTGTGTTTTGTGTCCATAAAATAAGAAATGTTCTAATCATCCTGTGTCTTGGGAGTTAATGGCATGCTTTTTGTAACAGACGCTGAGGAACATCTTTTCAGTCTCATAGGAGAGTACCGTAATTCCAATTTTTGCTAACCTTTACCCAAAAAAAAGTGACTTCTGAATTCAAATGAAATTGCCAAACAGTTGTCTGGGATTGAAGAGGAAGGATGATGAAAGGAACAAGCAAATCAGCATATGTTATTTTACTGAAACTTTGTCCAAAAAAGAGTCCTGAATTTTTTAGTCTGCGGGGATAAAAATGAATTATAGAAACCTTAATGGAGAACAGAGGTTTGCAAAAATGAAAATACTTCCAAAATGTACCAGCGCTTTAAAAGAAGAGGGAACAAGGCTTTTTATCTCTAGAAGGTAGTGCATTTCAAAATTGTCACTAGAAAGGCAGCTGTAATATGGAAAATGGCTACATTTTGCTATGACATTTCTAGTGAGGGACATGTTACAGGATATAGGAAACTGAGAAAAAGGGGTACAAGATGCAATAGTTTATTTTATGACTCACATAAACCTCTGTTTGACGTTTGCCCAGTGTACCACAATTGCAGACAAACCTAAGGAGCAGAATAGCTGGGCTTTGTGTGACTTCCCAGAAAGGCAGTAGTAGCACAGAGAGAGAGCTTGCTGTGTAGTAATTCCTCTTTATGTAAGCAGTCATCAATGAGTTCACGTAATCTCCCTCCGCCCCCGCTGTTCTTCCCCTCAGCAGCGCTCCGCCAGCACCCACACGGTGACTCACCCGACAGCCCTTTCTACTGTGTACTCACAGAAAGGTTAGAAACATCAGGCTGTTCCTTTCCTGTTCTCCCTCTCCCTACCCCCTCCCTAAAACTCGCTTCAAACCCCTTGCAAAGACAGATACTTTTGAAAGTTTTGCTTTGAAAGTTAGATGGTTGGCATTGCTAGAATTAAGCATTGACTATTTCTGCCTCATTTTAAACAAATTGATCCTTTAATGATCATGACTATATAATATTAAAGTAAGAGTGCCTTCTGGCCTTAAAAATGGATTTCCATAGCCTCATGATTTTGTTATGAAGCTGCTATTTCCTTGTCTTAATTTTTAATGGAGTGTGATGAAGAATTCAAGACTGCACTAATGAAATCTGTATCCTCCCCTCTTCCTTGGTCTCTTGGAGATAGATTCATAACAGTTGAAAATTGTATCATTTGGTGGCATTTTTTCCTTTTCATGTTCTACATACAAACCTTAGTGTGGCAAATCCTTCTTCTTCCAACCACTCCCCTAGTCTCTCAATATTACAGAAAAAAGGATTCAAATAGCTCGTTCAGGGCCAGAGGGTGTGATGTTTCCAGTGGCTTTAGATGGGAAAGAGTTAATATTGAACAAACTACCTGGTAATAAAGAAAGGTCGTAAATGCGAAATAGTAATTTTTTCCCCTTTAGGCAATCAGCTTGGGTTCCACCTTGGGTCTTGCTCTAGGAGGACTTGAAGGTGGAATGAAATTAGTTGCTTAATCCTGGCTGCCAGTTCATTTCTTATTTTTTAAGTCTATGCAACATCTTCTGTGAAAATGTTTCTGATGGATTTGTGTCAAATTGCTTGTTATGTTGTTGTGTTCTTATTTTTTAAGTATTAACCTTCTGTTTACTTATAAATGAAATATTCAATGGAATGACAGGGTGGACAGAGAGATAAAAAGATTTGTGCAAATGTAAGACTTGTCATGCACAAATAAAACAAACTTTTCTTACCAGTGACAGCTTTTCCCAAGACTCAAGTGCTTACAAAAGTTCTCTTAAAAAGGGAGAAACAACATGGAGATATAAAGAGAAAACATTTTCCAGAAATGGCTCTTAAGTTCAAAGTTCAGCCTGGGCTTATTGCTGCACAATGGTTCTGTAGGTTATTCACAGGAAACACCTATATATACACTTTGGTACACACTCATTTTCAGTAAAGCCAAACTCGGTTCTTTTCTGTAGGATCGTTGATGCTTTGAAAAGAATTCAGTGTGTTGAGCAGAAATAAGGTTTTATTCCAGAAACAGCCTGACCCAGACTACTTTACATATCTCTTATGTTTGCACTGACATTGCAGATCAGAGTATATGATCTGCATACATCTTTATTTTCACTTGCTTTGATAAAATGTCCAAAAACTGTGTCCAGGTACATTCCAAGCACATCACCTTCTGCTTAAAGAAGTAAAAATTAAGCAGCTAAATTTTAAACATGTCTGCAGCATGATCTCATGAATGTTCTGTGCTGCAGGGGCAGAGAACACCTCTCTGGCTGTAAGAGCTCTTCACAGCACAGACTGTCTGCTCAGTCCAGAAGGTCTCAGCAAGATCTTGTATACAAAGCCTTTATGGAACATCAGAGCCTAATGTGAGCACAATATTCACATTCAGTGGTGTTCAAGCTCAGAGACCTCTGCATTCTGCATCTCTTGTGCCTTGGAGAGCTGACTCCTCTGCTCTGCTCATTCTCAGAATAGCTCTGCTTCCCTTTCTCTCTCTGGGGTTTCAGGGCAATAGGGAGAGCTCTCTCGTTCCTCATCACCATCACTTCATGTTGTTCTCTGCTGCTTTCTGTGGTCTGCTGTTTTCATAGTTATGGTAGATGAAATATTGATCTTTAGCAAGTACCTGAGGGAAAATAAGGTCTTACTCTTTATGTGAACAACTTTCTTTGCAAGTCCCATATACTTCAATATATTGCACTACTAAGGAAAAAAAAGACTCGCCAGGATATATTTAATAAAGGCATATGTAGAAAAACAAGTCAGCATTTCTTCTCTAATGACAAGAGAAATTAAAACATAAATTAGCACAAATAAATAACACAAATCATCAGTAAGTTCATAGATTCTATCAATAGTATTCATTAGTTAACATGGTCCAGTTGTGCCCTGAGGCCCAGGAGCGCTCTTAGGTTCAGGCTCTATGCATCTCTGTTTGCTGCTCATAGATCTTGCCTGCCTGACTTGCAGCAGTGGCCATCTCCTATCTGGTCTGATAAGCACTGACTGCCAGGGCAGTGAGAATATGGGATGGCCAAGTTGAGCACTTGAGGGGATGAGCACCTCCTCATGCAGAGCTTGAATCAGAGGGCAGTCTGCTCTCAAACCTCCTGTTGGTAACAAGTCAACAAGATTTATCTGAGGGCTGCAGAGTAGAAATAACTGTGTGGCACCCTCTGGGCCAAGATGCATTTGACTGGAACTGGAGATGCTGTCATGCAGGGTGCCTGTAGGGCATAGTGGTCAAGGCCACCTGAATAACCTTCCACAACCAGGTGAAAGGATGGGGTGATGTGAATGCAAACTCTTTAATGCTGGACGCTGCTCCGTAGGGGTTTGTGTGGAATGGCTATTTCTTTCTCTCTTTTTAAGAATCTATAGAAATGTATTGTCCCAATTTTAATTGTGTGGTCAAAGCTCAGTTGTCACCACGGAAATTTTTGAAAGAGACTATTAGTGATGCATTAGAGGGAAATCTGCATGTTTGAACAAATTGCATTTGTTTGGAAGTTCTGGAACTCACAAGATGTGTATTTGCACCTGAGAATAACTTTTCAGGTGCTGAATCCCAGCTTGCTTCTCAATAGACATGTTTTTCTTCAGTGTTCTCTAAATGTATTCTCTTTTTTTATGCACTAATCGTTTAGTGGTGCCTGGATCTGCTTCTGCAGATCATGACAAGAAATCCATTCTATTGTGGAGTGCACTCATGAATTTGTGTGCTGCAGAGCTGCTTTGGGAGTTAGTCTGAGCGTCTCTGGACTTTGTGAAGTAAACATGTATATGCAAATTTGAATAGAGCCTTATGATCACATGGGAGATTTCAAATTCAAATGACAGCTGGGAGCCCAGCTCCCTACTCTACTTTAATGCAATCTGAATACTTTCTGGTCTTGTAGGCCTTTGGAGAATCTCCTGACATTTCAGGAGGGAAATACCCTTTTTCTTCTAACCCTGGAGTTTCAGTCTGCCAAACACATAGTCTAATATTTTCTGCAGAATGTGAAAAGAAAGTAAGGCATTTCCCTTTCAATTTCTCTGCAGCTTTACTAGTTACATTTGTTCAGATGAATGCTAAAAAAATGTTAGCCATGCATGCCCCCTTCAATACGGGAGAATAAAGTAAAGCCAGACAAGGAAAAACAGATTTGCCACAGGGGAGAATGTTTCTTTCTTTTATCAACTTGTTGCTGCTTTTCCACTTATCAGTCTTCACACTCACTTTCTTCACCCCATTTTTTGAGTTGTCTGGGGTAGGAATTTATTCCCATGGAGCTACCTTTCTGTACTCATAGTATTGAAACTGCAACTCTTCTGCTTTTTAGTCTCTCTTGTGTTTCTCTCCATGCCACCAGCAGACTGATGGTACTCTGTTTTGGAAAGGAGCTCATTTCCCAGCCTTGACCAGATTTGCAGACTGTTCCTCCAATGCTGGTTCTTTTTTCATCAGTGTAAGAAGCCAAGGATTGTTTTTTTTTGTTTTTTCTTTTAATTTCTCACCCTTTTCTTTTTCTTTAGTTTTTGTTTGTTTGTTGGTTTGTTCGTTTGCTTGAGGTTTGTTTTGTTTTGTGGTTTTTGTTTGTTTTTTAATCACCAATAAGGACCATTTGACAGTCTTGAACATTAAATAAACTGTAACTGTTCCAGGCTAAGTCTAAGGTCTAGGCATTGTCAAGCAAAGAAATCCTAAAAACCATCAAGCAGTAATAAAATTTATACATTGGTCAAGATAAACACTATTATATACTTGGATAAATGGGAGTTTTGTTAATTGAGATTAAATATTTTCACTCTGGAGATTGATTAATTTCAGTCCTTATACTTTCGTGCAGTGCACGTGAGCTTTGACATTAAACAGGGAGCTTGCTACTGATTGCAATGAAGCTGGGCCTTGTGCCTCTACAATTGAAAGATTACTGAAAAAATTTGGAAATTATTAAATAAATAAGGATTAGAGAATGATCTCTTGCTTGTGTAACCATGAAGAATCCCATGAGCTCAATCTGCTTAACTTATCAAAAGGGGTTAAAAAAATACTAGTAAAAAAATTTTAGACTCCTCAACAGGGCAACAGTATTTTATTCTCCCTTACTTATCCTTTTCAAAATCATGTTTAAATATTTCTAAAGGCAAACGTTGTATGTGAGTAAAATTTTTTGTATGACAATTGTTTTTACTGAAAATAGCCCCTTTAGCTGAAGTTTCTGTGGATTGTCCCTTCATTCTGAATAGTATATGTTTTTGATGAAAAACTGAAAACTAATTTTGGTTTCAGAACACTTAAACTGAATGTTATTCTCCTTTCCAGCAGATGAAAATAACAAATTTCTAGATATTTTTCTAATGAGGGGTTTGGGGCCTTTTTCTTATTATACACTCGCTTCTGTTCAGCCTGAATTTTTACTGCTATCTCAAGTACATAATTAATGGACTTTGAAGGACTATTATTTACAGACAGCTATAGTGACTGAGTTTAAAATGTAGTGATTAATTTGAGACTGGAGCAGACATCATGTGACATGGCCAAGGCTAGCAAATAGATTTTCACATCTATGACTCTTGATGTTTCTTCTTTTCTTTATGCTCATATAATACAATGAGACTTTTCATACTCAGATGCTGTAATTATCTTCTACTAGGCTTCTGATGTGTTCTCTCCCACTTTTCTAAAGCATTAACATACACATAGTCACACATTCACTGTGATTTAAGACTTATTCACCTCCTTTTTTTTTTGTTTTATACCTCATTAAATGAGCCCTTTATGTTTTGGGTTTCTTCTTCTCTTAGGACTCACATGTACTTTTTATTTTTACCTGAAAATCATTAGTGACTCATCACTTTCCAGTACTAGCAACTCAACTTTTTGTGGCACTAATTTGCCTTGCAACAATCTGTTCTCTTTGCATACAGCTGGAATGCTCTGGCTTCCCTTACTAAGAGTGTTAGTCTTCAAATCATTAGTTGCTTTGATGGGTAATGTTCATTTTAGGTCCTCTTTTTCATTAAATTCCTTCCATAACTTTTTGCTTACTGGAAAATCAGCTTTCCTAAGCTTTTACTACTATCCAGGAAGGTGCCATCACAAATTTAAAATTAAATGTTTGACTTTAGTTATTGATGTCTTAACAAATGCTATTTTTTGTTTTCAGTCCAAGTTTTCAGTCTGTATTGATTAACCAGTTATTTTTTGAAAGGAATTAATATACTCTGACACTCTTTTGTTTGTCTGCAGTCAAAACTGGCTCCTAATGAATTTTTTGATCACTTATATACAAAATATCTCCACCATCATATCAGATGTTGGTGAGATAGGACAAGGGGAGGAACTCTGTTGGTGCAAGTTTTTGTTTTGCCCTTTGGGCAGCAAATGCAGGGCACTATGCCCAACTCCAGAGCATATTGATACATCTGTTTAAGTCTTGTGGAAGTTATAAACTGTGGTTCACTCCTGCTTTGTCTGTCCAGGCTGGGAACACAGCTTCAGAAATTGCCTCAGGTTTTAAGATGCATTTCTATGTTCACATGTTGGCTACTCCTCTGCTTTTGCATTTGTTTTGAGCTTCTTTTCTTATGCTCTTAGAACTAGGTCCTTCTTCAGCCAATGCCATGCACTGCCTGACATTGCCTTCCTGAACAATGTTCCAGAACTAGTTTGAAGAGAGTAGTTTTGTCTTGTTCTGGCCTATATTAAAACCTGGGGATAATTTCATACTCTCCATTAATTTGGTGTATTGTGTACTTTGTTCTTACCCAGCACACAGATTAAGATTCTGTGGCATAAGTGAGGAATACTTTCTGAACAGCAGAATATTCAACAGTGCTCTGTTAGCAAACATGTATGTTTTCTTGAAAAGCCCTTAATAAAAATGAGTAATTAATGCTCTTTTCCATATCTATAAATTGTTTTCCCAAATGGACATGTTGGAGATGTCTCTGTAATTCTCCTTTCAGCACGTTTTTATTGTCCGGTCTAATTGCATGTGAGACTTCAAACGTCAGGCAAAGGAACACCACTCTGACATATATCCTATGTTCCAAGAATTCCATTCTCCAATTTCTGATAATTCCATAATTCCAAAGAAAACTAAAGCTGACCCCTATATCTTCTATTGGTCATACTCCACTAGTTTGTTAAATAGCAGCAGAGGTCCCCTCCAAACTTATATGTCAGGCATTCATGTCTCTGGTCAAACTCAATATAAGGAGATGTTAGTTCATAAAAATCCAAGGCTTTGCAAAGGTAATTAAAAGTTTGATGAAAGTTTTTTAATCTGAAAAAATTTTACTTATTTTTATTTTTTTTCCCCAATGGCTGGGGTGCTGATCCTACATTCAAGTAACAAATTTCTTGGTGTGGACCTCTACAGTACCTCAAAAAGGTGCATCTAAAAGATTGCAATTGTAGAAAAAGGGCCTGGATTCTCCACCTGCTAAAGAGAATATTGAATGGACACTTCTTAAAAAGGTTTTTTTTTTCATATGTAGGCGCTGATCTGGAGAGTAAGAAACTTTCTTTTGAGAATATGTTAGTTTAATTTAGATATTTAAAGAGATGGTGTCAATTTGGAGGAGGAAGACAACTTTCTAAACCAAGGCTTAGAACTTGATCCCTGAGTAGATAGAATGTGAAACAGGAGAATTTCTGAATGCACAGTATATCTTATGGGAAATGAAAGAGGAAAATATTCATCTTCCAGATACAAAAGCAAAACATGATCTAGACTAGGAGAAAGTGCAGTGGTTGATGATGCAATTTTATTTACTCCAGTGATTTTTTTTATTGTTGTTGGATGTATGTATTCTTTCTTTTTCTGTCAAATGAGGCTGTTAAGCACATTAATTAGCTGTAATTCCTTTAATTCAATTTTGAAATGCAGTGATTCATAATATGATAAACAAATTTAACTTGGACAGCTTATTAAGGATCTCAAGGAAATCAGATACATTTTCTGTTATTGCTTGCTTGCTTAAGGAAAGTCAGTATCTCATTGCTCCTAAATTTATTTAGAATATTTATTTAATTATTTTCTATGTCTCCATATGATCATATTGAGCTGTTTTCTTTCTCAGTATTTCTAAGCTACTGGAATTTCAAGCCAGACAAAATAAGAGTTGAATGAGACCTATTATTGTTTCATTGACTTTGAAGCACTCTGCATTTCCATTCCTCTTCATAGAAAAGGTCACTTTAATCAGTAGTGAATACTTCAGAGCTGATAACACAAAATAATGTTAATAGGTTATTTGAGTAGCAATTTGGTTTAGATGAAATTTCATTAATTGGAAGAACATGAATTTGTAGCACACTGCAACATGCTCTGGAGAGCTCCAAGGGGACAGTGCTGTTTTCTGGTCTTGGCAATCAAGAACTGCTTGACAGAGCTAGGTTTGCTTCTTCCAAAGAGAGAATGATTAAAGAAACATGTGACAGCACTCCCTAAACACATACAAGGGTGTTGCAGAAGAGAGGAGAATACAGTATTCAGATGATCAAAAAGATGAGAAGTAAATTTCAGTAAGCAGGATTCAGATTTGACAGTATGGAATCTTCCTAGCATTTAAGATAGTCAGTGAAATGCAGAGATAGCTTCCTTAGGGAGGATATGGGAATTTCAATGCTGACAGTGTTAAAAGCAGACAAAGCACAGCCTGGGTGTAAGACAAGATAGAATTCTTTTCTAAACCAAGAGAGGAATTAGACGTCCTCTCAAGGAGTCTCCCAGACATATTTTCCATGTTTCCTCTCATTCTTAGATTTCAAACTTGCTCCTGCCAGCATCTGTGTCCAGAAAACCTAATTCAGTAAGAAGGAGTGAGGCTTCTGTATACAATAACAGTTTCCAAACCAGTTTACTTTTCAGGAAGGTTTTCAGTTTTTGCGTATTTTTCAGCATCTAAAACCACTCAGGCTTTCAGAGTCTCCTTGCCTTCCAGTTTTGAGCTTCGAAATTGAACCTTAATTTTTTTTATTTTATTTTATCCTTTCAGCCTCTTAAGGGAGATTCACCTCAATATTAGCCCCTAAAAGAAAGGTGCCTAAGCTAGCATGGGCATCCAGGCACCTGCTGTAGTCTATGGGGAGAGGACAGATGCTATTAGAGTTCTTATCTTCTATCCAAAGTGTTACTTATTCAGATAAGGATCATTTCTCCAGCAACATATACATTTCCATGCAGAAATGTTTCCCATGGAAGAAGTTCATTGAAATGGTCTCATGACTTTTAATTTAGTTCAGAGAAAGTGTACTGAAATGTCACACAGGAATTATACAAGTCATAGAGAGTCTGTGATACTTCTCACTGCTTCTGTATATGCCTCTATTTCTTCCTGATTACATGGAATATGTAAATGTGCAAATTTGACTTTTTGTAATTGTTACATTTTCATTCAGTGTGAAATAAAATCAGGATCATCTAATTTTATATGCAAAATAATCACATAAAGTCCTTTTGGTAAGTATGAAATTGACGCTGAAAGACGCTCCCCTCACCAGAACAGACTTTGTTGGTACTGGTGGAACTTTCTAGATCTTTATGAGATTTACAGTCTTTAAAATTCTGATACTGATATCCCACCCTTAGAAAGAAGAATATGTTTCTGTTAGAAATATTTCCAAAGCAACTGTTTGTTTCTGTGTCTTTCCAATGAGGAAAGCATGTATGGCCCTATGGTTTTTAATGTGTAGCAGCAAATCCACCATTGGCTGTAATGAAGCCTCTGCAGGGCACCATGACTGGATCCTTACAAGCAGTGAAAAGTTCAAGTTTTACCCTGATGATTCCTTGAACTTTGTTCCACAGTTGCTCCTTCCCTAATCAGTGCAAAAAAAAAAAAAAAAAAAAAAAAAAGGAATTATGTGAAGTGTACCCATCTCCTTCAGTGCATGTTTGCATTTTCGAGATGCATGCTGGAATTGCTCCTGCCTGCTGTCCAAGGCATCATTCCCATATTTGGGCTGTCAAACACGAAATATAAAAAACACCAAACCAAAAGTTAATCCCTTCTGATGAAGACCTTCACTGATGTCTCAAAGTCACAGAGGAATTGACTTCTGTAGTGTTTCCAGGTTTTACCAGCACTCCTATCTATATTTCTTATTCAGTCCAAACTCACAGTGAAGTCAAGGTGTATTTAATGAGTCCATTCTTTTTCTGGGAGTAAAAAAGTATCACTAGTTAATAAGATTCAGTATATTAGAGTATTGCAGGAAAGCTCAGGGGATTTCCTCCTGACTAGAAGTCAGTAAAATGCAAGAAAAGTGGCATATATAGTGGAAGATAATAAATACACCTAAAAATCTGTTGCCTTTGAACAGACAGGTCTGAAATGAAGTTAGAAAGTGTTCTTGTGCAGAAAGTCATCTTTGAAAAAAATTTGTTTTAATGCTGAGCCATGAGAAATTATAGTGGAGAAAAATACTAGGATGGAGAGAAAACAGAATTTGATACATTTGTCTTCTTAAGCATCATTCCACATATTACAAATAAACAAGTACTTGCCACACATCTAAAAAACTCTGAAATAATCAACTGACAGTGAATAAATGATTTCTTTCCTTTCCATATGAAGAGAATCAGATCTTAAAGTCATCTCACATCTAGTAATATCTTCCCGTTGAAGTAAACCAATTTTAGCAGCCAGTTATAAAGTAGATGCACTGCGATATTGCCACAGGGTTTCACCCAGTGAACTTATCCTTTAGTTCTCCACAGCTGCAGCAGGATCTTGCTGCTGCTGTGCAACCAGCTTCTCTTGCAAAACACCTTTCCAACCTTCTCTTTAAGTCTGTGGCTCCCTAGGGTGCACCTCAGGCTCATTTAGGAGCTTGGTTGAAATTTGTGTCCGTGTCAGGTTTTTCAGTCGTTGCTGTTCTTTGGCATGTGAGCAGCAGTGTGCCCTGGGGAAGAGCTAAGGAGTGTGTGCATAGGTGTTCTGATGGCCCCTGGGATAGAAAAGGCAGGGCTGTATCTACTTCACTGGAGGGAGACATAAATCCCTGACCTCAAAATCATGTGAACTGACTGCATAGTGCATACAGAATTTAAATCTAGCTCTTTCTATAATGTATTAGTTTTGTGGGGAGGTGGCAGGAGCAGTTTGGAACAGAGGTGGTAAGAGAGCTAACAATAACATGCTACAGATCAGGAACTAATTTTTCAGTGTGCTCCTTGACCCTTTTCAGGGTACTTTTCAGAGTAGCTGTGCTCTATGGCTAAAGTGCCATTTGACTTATGGCTAAGTGACAATGATACTAAAAAGAAAAAATAAACAATGCTGTGTTCTGAAGTACAAACTTCTGTTTAGTTGAACTGTTAGAATACTCCTTATGTGACTTTATCCTGGGTCAGCTGGTGTTTCTTCAAAAAGGTTCATTGCATTGGTTTTGGAACTCACATGGTCTGCACACCATCCTTTATGAGCAGCATGTATGTAGTTGCCTCATTGTGAAAATTTAAAAAATTTGTAACATGGATCTGAGCCATTTCTTGCTTGTTGTTTTGAATCCCAAAGAACAGTCCAGAGCAAATTTACTTTGCTAGTGTGTAACATTTATACTACCATGCCTCTAAGACCAGGGAGGTCCTTTTCCAGCAGAAGGCTCTGCAGTGCCCAGCTACTGCTCATTTCCAAATACTGAGGTGGCACAACCCAGCTTTTTGTGTTTGTGCCAGTATTCCTGCAATTCCCTTCAGGCAAAAGCACCTATTTAAATTGGGTAAGCTAACCTTGCTGATTTTATCAGCAGTGAATTAGAGAGCTAAGAGGGAGACAGGAGACTGTCCTACACTGCTTTATGATTCTAAGCAATTTTTGCCCCAAACACTCTCCTTATTATTTTTTCTGCTCTAAGGGATCACTAGGCTATGAGTAGACCAACTCTGTAATTGTTTCCATAGTAACAAAGACTTCAAAAGATGGAATGAGCTGGAGAATAATAAAAAACCCCTAAAACATAAGTTGTAAACAAAATTAAAATGAGTGGCAGAGACACAATGTCTGAAGTCTAAAGGTTTTGTGGCTCCTTACCAATGACCCAGCCTAATGTGAGAGTGATGATATGAGTTCATCTCAGATTCACTAAAATATACCCTTTCTAGAAGTCCGTATTCCCATGGCATTTGCATTCACTTACTCATTTCCTCTCCCCTGGCTCAGACTCTTTACTACTTGAACTTGCATCAGACCCTTAGCTGGAAATGTCAGCTTGGGTGTCATCCTGTCAGTACTGTCCCTAAAAGCCACTTAATCCAAATGTGGGATCTGTTGGACAAAGTAGTGTTGCTTGTTTCAGGGATAATGATTTATGCCAGCTTCACATCATTTAGTCTGACCTCTAACTAGATGCCTATTCCTGGCTTGGTTAATTTGGATTTTGTTGTGGGTTTTGGTGGGCTTTTTTACACTAAGTAGCACAGGGAATGGTTATTGGGAAACAAGCATTCTACTTTTGAATCTGCTACTGGAATATCATATAAAAAATAAAATATTATTATATTTTATGTTGTGTACATGTTCATGTCTTGGTTTCCCTACGTGTATAAAGGGAAGTGCAATATTTCTTCACTCTCTACTGTTTTTTAAAGGAGGTTGTTTCAAGATGAATAGTGTTGGCAATCTTTTCTCTCATTTAAGTCTGCTTTGCATCAAAAATATATAGTTAGATGCAATATGCCTGATGCCTAAATATTGTAACATTCTGCAACAGATTTTTTTTTTAGTTCTGTGAACTCTCATACTTGTTTTGAAATATTTCAAAAGAAATGCTTAGCATTTTGCCTAAACTCGGTGCTAGAAATAGCTAAACTAAGATGCATTCTGTCTACATAATACATATCAGAATGTTACAGTAAATGATTTTTGGCTGTGTAGAGTGTGATACTGTCTAAAATAATAGAGATTCTTTAAAATACAATGCAATACATGTTGATGGCTGGGTGTGTAGCTGAAAATGTTTTCTGTTTGTGGGCCCAGAACTGTTTGGAGACTATCACAGCCCCACGCAAGGCAGTGGAAGTTCTTGTGCCAGGAATCCTGCCACATTTCAGAGGAAATGAACTGGGGAAGGTTTGGCCCACTGTCTCTGGTAATTGTTCCTGCAGTCAGCCTATCAGACTGCTTCCGAAGCTGTTGGAGCTACCACGTTTGAAAAGCTCTTTGGACTTTACAGCTGAGATCTCCCAGGCAGATGCATTCATAACTCAGAATTAAAATATAATTTGTTTTGGCTAAACAGCCTCTAAATCTTTCCTTCCTCCAGATGGAAGCATTTATGCAATTAAGCATTTGGCAATGTTGGCATAAGTAACCATGCCCCCTTTGGAATATTTTCAAAACAAATACACAGTAAATGTGGATAGAGTGATCCAAAGTCATTGTTTTTTCAGGAAAGGGTTGCTTGTTTTCTGGTTAGGTTTTCTTTTGCTTTGTTTTCAGGGTACATGCTCCTTTAACTGGTAAAAAAAACAGTCCTCTGGGGTAGTTTCAATCAAGCCTGGCATTGGGGTTGATGAAGGATGCTCACGTTATCTGTGTCCTACATAGGCATGTCAAATTTTAGTAAAGGAAAAGCTAAAAAAAGAGTACAGGGTGAGAAAGTTTTATCTAAATGTAACCTGGCTAATCCAGTTCTGCAGTGATCACCCAGTCAAGGCCAGGAGATTAAGATTTGTTGATTTATCATGATATGCAAGCTGCATTTAGTCTATGTACAATGAGTGAAACACAACTGATAATGGGCTTTTCTCATATCCCCAAGGGCTCTCATATCATGTCCAGTGGTTAAAATGACAGCAGAAGTGAGTTTGAGGCCTCCAAGTTTTAATATTCTATCAAAAATTTGTTGGAAAATCTTGAATCTAACTCTATACTGATAAAACTTTAGCAAAGTTTGCTAAAGATTTATTAGTATGAAGCTGGAGTCAGATTTTCACAGATGCCAAAGGAAAGAGAAGTCAGATCGTTGGTACCTCATGAATTTAATTAACCCTGAAACATAATTAAAGTTGCTGACAGTGGATGTCTCTCATATCTCAGCCCACACCACACAGAGTCAGATATTTCCTGTGTCTCCTAAAATGAGAAAACTGTACAATTGCAAGTCCTTCTGTGTAATGACTCTTGGCATGTTGCAACTTCCAAATGACTATTACTGTAATTTACTTATTAGATTATTTTATATGTATTCTGAGATGGGCTGTCTGGTAGGATAAAGTTAGATGTCTTACAGACCAGAATGCACTCTGGCTCTAAATATACTTTTGTAGGAATTCAGGGAGGGACAGGAGAAAGGTGTGAGTATGAACAACAGGAAGGAGAAATTTGATAACCAAGTTTCACAGAACAGTAATCTTCACATGGTTTTAAATACTGGTGATCTTTCTTAGGAATGGTTTTCATCATCTCTTTATCAGGTATGCATAGGGTTTCTACAGTGGAAAAGAAGTTTTGGGGTTTTTGTCCTTTGCCTGGGTTCTAATGTCCAGTTTAGATTTATTTTTTTTTAGTATTTTACAAACAGTGATTGGAGAGGGGAGGGTCCTTTTGTTTTTGTTTTGCCACTGATATTTTTTCTTCCCTTGCATCAAAACTCAATTCCTTCGCTGCCTCTAGTGAGTCTCTGTTAGATCTGAAGCCTTCCAACCTGCCCTCCCAGAAACACAGAGTTTGGGGACTTGTATGAAAGCTGAGCCTGCTTCATATGACTCTATAAAACCTCAGACTTCTGTGTGTTTGGTATTTTGCTCCAGGCTTAAGGACTGTAGTTTTATCCTGCTCTAACATGAATCTGCTTTGAAGTTACATGAGACTTCACTCTTTCAGGTTCAATAAACTTTGAATGAATTTTGTTTTCATTTTTGTTTTTCCAGAGTACCGAGATCTGAGCGAATAGTGGTGGAGGCAGGGAAACAATAAAACAGTAATTGCTGTGTCTTTTGACCCAAAGAGTGAAATTACTGATCCCATGAAAATTTTATTTCAACTCCTTGGACAAAAGTGATTAGATAAATGAGAGATAGAAAGACACTCTGAACTGAGTCTGCAAAGCTTTTCAGTCTTATTTTTCATCTTAATTAACTTATTATTAAAGTCTCATGAGCCTCATGAATTTTTTCGCACATAAAAATGGAAAAAAGGGTAAATGAGACTTTGAGGTTTGTGAAGGAGACAGTGTGGTTGGAAAATTGGATAAATAGTTTTGACCAATTTTTTTTCCATTACCCCATAAGGTCAATCACTTTTTTTTTGGTGAGCATTGTTACCTCTCTGTCTCTCTGTCAAGGGCAGGAAGGCAGCTGTGTACATCCGTTTTGGTTACTTTCTTTTCCTGAGTGAGGGCTTTGCTTCATGGGAGGGGAGCATTGAGGTGAATGTACAGCATGCCTGACATAAATCATAGTCTATTTGACACTGAGTATAATATCCAAAGTATAAAAGCAATCTTCAAGAAATAATGGCAGTTTCTGCATTTCTAGACTGTGGAAGCAATTAACTTCTTGTCTCATGATATATCATTAGCTGGATGTCATTTTAAGGGCTAAATATTGGGAATATTTACATGGTCTGATTTACAGATCAACCATCGACCTCAGTGACTACTTTGAAAAAAAATCATCCTAGTGTAAAATAAAGAGTGCACCAAATCTTTGATGCATTATGTAGCATGAGAAGTTTTTTTCCTTGACAGTTAAAATCTCCATGCACTGCCTGAATGCCTGAGAGGATTGTTTCCCTGTTAGCACACACAGACAGATACATCAGTACAACTCTTGGAAATAAGAGATGCTCCATCTCTTTATGGAGCAAAAACACAACAAAAAATATTTTTTTCTTCATGGATGTGCTGGAGAGTCTGTGACATTTTACAAAATTCCTATCATTAGGGTATTCTAGAGGATGGCCTGTCTGAAATACTCTCATAACTGTCTAACTGTGGGAAAAGCAGAGATAAAGTGAGGTGAGATGTGCATCTTGTTGCTTAGGAGAAGTTCTTGCTGGTTACAGATCTTTTTATGCATGGGGACATCTATAAAAGAATGAAATTGTTCCCTTTTGTACTGTTTAGTGGGGGTTTCACTGCCACAGAGCTACTGCTGTAAGGATCTCAACCAACATAGTCTTTGGAGATGATGCAGTGGGGCAGATCAGATCCTTGCACTTTGGAGTTGTTCCTTCCTGTCTTCCTTATCGAATATTTTCTGTGTTATTGTTTGTTACTACCTAATTTAAAAGACCTGTCTGTAGCATGCTTCTCTTCAAAATAAAGGATAATTTCAAATGATCCTCCAAGTTATAGTATACCCACTGCCTGATGCCTCTCCCTTTGATGAAGTTCATGACCATCTCAGCAGGGCTCCCAGCTTGCCTGCCTCAATTCTGCTTTTTGCTATCAAGGGACTTTGTTTTGAAGAGCTGCACCACAAGGACTATTAATGATGCTCTACTTCCTTTGCTTTACTTTCTTCTGAATTCAGGTCAGTGCTACAACTCTGCTCTTAAAATTCTGCTGTCCCCACACTCTTTTCATAACCAGACTACAAACCTTATTCCCTGTTTTGCTTTTTAAACTGTAAGGCAATAACAGGAGTTTGGCAGTTGGAGCTACTCCTTAAATGCCCTTGTGCCATACTAAACAGCTGACATTTATTTTGTAATCTGTGATTATTTTATTGTATTTCCAAGAAGATCATGTTGTCACAATCAAACTGTGCCATCAGATTTTTTTTCTTTTACAGTCTCTAGAACTGGATACAATTAGGACATGAATGTTTTGACCCACAAGTCTTTAGGCAATGTTCAGGGCAAGAAATATTGATAGCTGGTCTCATGAGTTTTGGTCCTAAATCTTAGTTGCCTCAGAGATAAGTTTTTCAAACTGGTGTCCAAGCTAGGAGGACAAAAATATAAACCTTGAGTTTTGTTCTGGGCTCATTTCTATTATGATATCTGGGTTGTGCTCCTTTGAAGAATTTTTCTTTCTCAGTTCAACTCTTTGAAGATGATTATTGCTGTTGGTCAGGCTTTTTGTGAGGTTTTTCAGTCTTTTGTGTGACATTTAATGATTGTATATGGCATTTTTCTATTTGGGAAGCATGAAATGTTTGGTTTGATTTGTTATCCATAGTTTTTCTGTGAAATGGAGCTATTAGAGCAAAAAGCTGAGAGATGAGCAATGTTTCTGTGTTGGTTCCTCTTTTTCCCTGCTCATTTGCATTCTGAAATTATAAGTAATTTGTGGTCCAAAAGCACAGCATGTTCATATGGAAGGTCTGAGTTTAAATCAAAGACTTTGAATATTTATAGCAACAAGTAAATAAACAAGTCTTAGAGATAAAACTTGGCCCTCAGAAATTTTTCATGATTCAGGCTGTGAACCTCACACAGGTTTCTTGTATCTAGCAGAAAATAAGATACAAATGGGGCTTGGATGTAATACACTGATCCAAATACTTGTGTAAGCCGTACTCTGTAGTGAATGGGAAAATGCTGGATGAAAAAAAAAGGTAGCTTTTCTGCAGTTTTGCAGACCCATTTTGGCTTTAGATAATTCCTTTTGTCTCTTACTTATTTGGCTTCATTGGGAGCTAGATGAAGGTGCGTTAATAAAATTGCGACTTCTGGTCTGTGTTTATAAAACTCAATTAATGAATCAAACTTTTACATTTATTCTTGATGTTTCTTACCTTCTGTACATGAAGTAAGCCTGCTACATAAAGATGCTAATAATTCTCCTGATCTTAATTACTTCTTCAGCGTGTTGGGTTGTTAAAGCTGAGTCATTAAAACTGCCAGAAAGGTCAGGCCACAAGCTAGCAGCAGGGCTGTACGTCAGCCCAACCCCTCCCACACTACCAAGATGTTCTCAATGTCTCCCGTGGGCAGAACTGCATTTATGGCCTTGCCAGGGATTCAGGTTGCAAGGCTACAAATATTTGTGTTCAAATGTCTCTGGGTTTGCCTGCGGATGTAATCTTCCTCTTTGCAGAGATTCAGTCTACTGCTGTGGTATATAACCAGATGGAGGCTATTCCATGGGGGAAGGGAATAGCCCCATCCGTGTAAAAGCTGTCAAATGCTTCTTCTCTGGGGAGCTATCTAAAGACAGCTATGATCATTATTCTCCAGGTCTAATATACTTCACTTCCTTCCTTTACTTTCCCACAAAATATTGTGGAGAGACAGCACTGCAGCTATTGACTCCTTTTTTCTCACGTTAATGACACCACTCTTTCCTCAGGTGACTCTGTACTAGAGTCATTAATCAAATGTCAGCCTAAAAGCATATGGTCTCTGCTCATTGCCAGGGAGCAGTAATTGGCAGCAAGGTAGCAGTAGTACACTCTGGAGATAGGTATTTCTTAAAAGTGAAAATGCCATTCTCCACTCCCATGATAGGAATCACTGGAGTGCATATGTGCAGCTGTATATAGCCCTTCCTTACAGCAGCCATGCCATTTGTAATCCTCTTCTGGATATTATGCTACAGTAGCTTGGATTGCAATGTACCATTTTTAGCACTTATCACCAAGCAGCAGACAGCTGGGCTTTTACATCACAAAACAGCCACCACTACAGCAGTGGCTTGGATGACAGTGAAGTACTGTCCATGATGTATGATCTTGGGCAATATCTAGTGGCCAGAATAAAAATCAGTCTGACTTCTCAAAAGCCTAAATGCAGCTGAAAGGACTGTTAGAATGGGCCATAAAAAATGAAGTACGCAGCTGAACCCGAGGAATAAAACATGTTTGCTCACAGGCCAGCTAAATTTTCTGGGTTACAGAGTACTGTGAGGTTTTAGAGGAAAAATCACAACAGGAGCTGAGGTAGTACTGCAGAGTGGAGTGGTTTGGCTGTCTCTCTTGGACACCTGTGCTTTAGGTGTCCATATCCTTTACCTCAGGGCAGATAATGACCACTTCACATAGTCCCATATTCAATTGCTGACCATGGTGCCCTTGTTGTTCATTCACTGTTAGTGGTAACTTGGGTGAACAATTTCATTTCCTATGTATATTTCAGGAATGACTGCACAAATACATTATTTTACTTATCAGAATTGATGCAAGTGTAAGCTGTCTTCTTGAGGATGGCTTGCTTTATTTCCATTCAGTGTTAGCCACTCAGTTAAAGAGAATAAAACAATGTGGCGGATCATTCCTATTTAAACAAAAAAAATGCAGTTGTTAGGGCCCAGACATTCTTGAACAATTCAAATGGGACAGATTCTCTCTGAAACAGTCAAAGCAAAGAATCTAAATCCCTAAACAGGCACAGAGTCACAGAATGTGCTGAGTTGGGAGGGATCCACAAAGATCACTGAGTCCAACTCCTGGCCCTGCACAGGACATCCCAAGAGTCACACCCTGTGCCTGAGATCATTGTCCAAACACTTCTTGAGCTCTGTCAGGCTGGTGCTGTGACCACTTCCCTGGTGAGCCTGTTCCATGCCCAATCACCCTCTGGGGAAAGAGCCTTTTTCTAATATGCAGCCTAAACCTCCTCTAACACAACTTCAGGGCATGAATCTCCTAAATCCAAAACTGTTAGTCAAGCACAATTTGCAACCAAGTTTTACCAGTCTAGAGCGAAAGGAAGATTAAAAGTTATTGTCCATGACAGCAGATTGCATTTAGCCTTCCCTGCTTTGAGCAGAACTGAACCTTGAAGCATCATTGCTGATGGAGTCACCCATCTACAGAGAGATCTGATATTAGTGTGAGTAGATCTCATTCCCTCGGAAATGTGATGGCTCAGGTTTTCTTCTTATGAAGATTGAATGTCAGAATAGTGCAACTGTTCAGAGAATTATAATACTGTGCTCCCCTCAGGCTAACTTCCGAATCAAATTTGCCCAAAGATTCCCTATTTCCTTTAGCAGCTAGCACAACTCACAAGCATTGCCATTTGCCTTGTGCAGCTTGGCAGCAGTGGCTGGACGTGGTGAAGGGCTCAGCTGGGTTAGTGCCAACATGCTACTGCAGGCTCTTCATTAACACACACAAAGGGAACGCTGCTAGAACATGAATAAATTCATTTCACTGCTTCCAGGGAAGCTGCAGTGAGAACTCAGGGATGAAGGACTTATTGCAGAAGCACCATAGAAAGTAGGTCCTGGGAGAAGGGGAAGATTTTGGGGTAGCACAAGCTGTAAAGCCTGAATTGAGGTGATAAACTTGAACTGAAGATTAGTGTGGATTTCTAGAAGACAAAAATCTGGAGTGTTGCACAGCTGCTGCTGCTGCAGATATATGCAATGGACCATGGTGAAAAAAATCCATTCTCTGTGATGAAATTGCAACAGTACTTAGTCAAAAGCCCATTGCAGTGTACATAGACCTTGTTATCAATTTCAGTGTGTTTTGGATCAAGTTTTTAATCCCTTTAATCCCCTTGTACCTCTCAAATCAGCATTTCTAATAGTTCTAATTTGTGCTGAACTCCTCATTTGCATTTGGTGCTGGGTGGAAACTGTGTGTCAGTATTGCTTTCTTCATAGGTTAATAGGTCTCATTTGTAAGATATGAATCTCTGGAAACTCTAGTCAACTGTCTTTAAATGTAGGCATTTCCTCTACATTTTTCCACACATGTAACTAAAGAATACATATCTGAAGACTGAGAAAGGAACACCTTAAAATGTATTCTCTCACTCTTATAAGGAAGCATAATTCTTTTTCACAGATCAACTTCACACATAAGCACAAGTTCTGCTACCATATTAATGCCCTTTGTATGAGATTTCTTTTTTTTTCTTCTTTGGTTTCTTTTTTTGTGGTGTTTTACACATTGTTTTGTTGCACTTGGAGGAGCAAGGCAGAATACAACAGTAAAAATAAACCAAGAGAGAAGAAGGAAAAGGAGGTAAAAATCAGAGACTAACCAAAGTTAAGTTACAATTTATGATCATCTTGCCTATCATTTTTTCATCTGGGATCCCAAGGAACCAAAAAGGGCCTTCAGTGCTGGCCTGCACAGCACCTTAATTTTTTTTGCTTAGATTTTTTTTTGAAATCAGCAGTAGCCCCCAAACAACTTCAGAAGTTCATGGTTTAGACCTGATAAGCTTCCATGTGTTCCAGACCGCTGCTCCTCAAAGGTACCTCAGAAACTTTGAGGGTTCTGCAGTGAGAACAGCAGCTTAGTCAGATTTACAAAGCTGTGACTTTTTAGGCTGCTGATCATAATAGAAAAATCTGTGTCATGCTATCCTCATGCTATCCTCACAAAATGTGAATGTGCTGGGAGAAGACTAGATGAGCAGTCATGTGCTTGGAGCAGTGGAAAGAGTAAGGATGGTGGAGATGGGTCCCAAGGGCGGATGGTGTAGGATCAAGCAGCTGCATGGTGGTGGGTGGGGTGGGGCCTGTCCAGTGTACATTTATTCATCTGTTTTAACTGCAACTCCACCAGAAAAAGGACAAATCCAAAGTGCTTATCTCTGTGATGGGAAAAAAAAAAAAAAAACAGTCACAAAATGTGAGACTGATTCATCACAGCCTTTTCATTCAGTGGTCCTGTCAATATGGCCATAATTGTAAGAGTCCTGTAAGTACTCCAGGAGCTTCAGTTTCACTAATTTAAAGTGCAGAAGGACTTAGGTGCTTTCCAAGGTATCTCAATGAGAGGAATTTAATTTAAAATTAACAGGGTAAATGCTTTTTTCTCCTATAACATCATTGTCCTAGATGATAGACTGAGACGACCTATAGCTCACTGATGACATACCCGTAGCTCACTGAGTTCTACAAGAAGGCAAAAAATTTGCATGTTGGGCTAGATTTTTTTGATGTGTGAAAGGTGTTGCAGAGTAAAATGAGGAAATTCAGGGAGAAAAAAAACCCCCTGTCTTTACATGAAGATTTGGAGAGAAGAGTTCTGATATTTCCATCAAGAGTTTTGTGATCAGAACAGTTAGTCTTTACCAAATAGGTACAAATTGCATTTTGATACTTTACAGACCATCGAGCTTTTTATTTTTCAATATTCTATATTGTTTTTATTGTAATGAACCTCAGTTACTACTTAAAACCTTTTTATGTGTCCTATTTGATCTGCAAAGCAGTACTTTGATGCTTACTTAACTCAATATATTTTAACTAGTTGGTGATGGCTGGAGAGCAAAATAAGCTCACTTGATAGTTGTTTCCCAAAATAGAATAGAATGAAATGGTGACACAGTGTTACTGTACCAAAGACAGCATTCTCCTACATTAGGTTTTAGAGAATTTGGTTTTATGAGCATTTCAGGGAAGTGGGGAAAGCAAACCATCTCCAGTGCTTTTATTTTTGTTTAGAATAAAATGAAATTCTGTGACTGAGAATTTCAAGTTTGGAGGGCTTTGCTTTTATGTTACTTGGGCCATACTGTTATGTTTTTACAAAGCAATAGAACACATTCATAACATAAATGTATGAACTGGCTTATAGTTCTCCCGTGCTTCTGATCAGCAGAACATGAACTACCTCTGTGGGACTTCCAGAGTGGAAAGCATACTAAATAAAAGCTGGCTTAGTGACAGGGAATTTTGGCCAGGATTAAGAAGAGGAGAAATATGACTTTGGTCTTCTATGGGTCATTGTCTCTCACTATACCTGAGAAAAGTCAAACAAAATCACAAACATACAAACATCAAGATTTCCCCCTCAGGTAGTATACAGATAAGTTTTTAACATTCTCCCATCATTTCTGTATAATTCAGGCCAGTTATTATATAATCATATGCCATATAAATGTTTTAGGCAGTAGTCATTAAGGAATGCTGCAATAATTCTAGCAGTAATGCTGTAATTAGCAGTAGTAACTATAGTCACGATACATTGCTAATAGATTGTGAGTGACTTGGCTGGCACATCAGTGGGCTGCAGCTGATCAATGCTGGTATTTCGTTGCATCATGCTCACCACATGCTGCATCCCTCAGAAGGTGGAGATGCCACAGTTGTTTATGCATACAGATGAAATTGCTTACTAATGAGCAGTCAGTAGCATTACCAGGGATCTGGGAACAAACCAGGCAATCAGCACTCTTCCTCCCTCTGCACTCTTGCCCCATGATCCAGGGCTGACCTGGCCATTTTTGAGCCCTGCCTGAGTCCAGGTGTTTCATGGCACAAAACCCAGCCAAAGCACTGACCTGTGTGAGTGTGAGCTGGAAGTTTCCAGGGTGTCTGTGTGCAGCCTGAGCCCGCACCAGCAGATGGGGCGGTTACAGAGCATTTACAGCCCACTCCACAATACCTCATTATTCACAGAGCATGCTTTCCCCTGCAGAGCTCTAGAAACCAGCCTTTTGTGGTTAATGGCATTATTGGCTATTGCCTGGCTTAATTCAGCAGTCACTGCAGATGCGTGAGTGTTTGAGGCAGTGTTTTTCGGGGTAGTGTCCCAAGGGCTACATCCTAACAGTGTTCTGTGAAACAGCACAGAGGAGTGGCCAGTAGCAATAGTGATAAAAACCCCTAATTTCGGTTTAGTGAGCCAGATAATGTTCCTAACAAGTTCCTCGTCTTTCAGGCTATTTACAAGCCTGAGATATGTACCAGACTTAAAACTTTGCTAGTGAGATTTCAGTGAGAAGGCATAGCTTCTAGATAAATTTTAATAATTACTTTTCGGTATGCAAGGTAGTGCAGACATTTATTATTTGGCCTTACCAAAAAAGGATGGTCTTCACACAAGCAAACAGAAATACAGTGCTTTTTTTCTTTCTCCTGGATAGATGATAAATTAAGAATCTGGGTCTTTTTTATATTCACAACAAATCACATATCACACTATGCTGTTGTAACTACATGTTGTATTCTCAGTACCCTGCATTTATTGAAACAGAATGAATTCCAAATGGACTGGCTTCCTAAGAGTAGCAATTATTTACTCTCTTTAGGAAAAAAGGTTGTTTCTTGAAATTCAAACCTCTTGTAGAAAAGAATATGCTTTTACATTTTTTTCATAAGGGGAGGGGAAAGTTTCCTTAGACAAGGTGATTTTTCCAGCATGAAAGTCAATAACCAGAGCAGTAGACTGGGATATTGGAAATTTAATTTCAAGTTCATTTTGCTCACTTGAGGACTTAGACCTGAAATTTCAATATATTTTTTTTTTTGCTATTCAAGGCAGGGGTTTCTTAGGTCCTGACCAGTGACCCCAGGGCACATGTCTGAGCTAACTTCAGTGATGTACCCACTTCTGATATAAGTATTCTTGCCTATATATGTTTGACTCTGCATTGAAAAATATTTGCACAATAGCATTGCCACATGTCAGTTTATCAACTTGCCAGTGTGCAAGAAGGGTTTCCTTCTCCAAAATGAGCTGTTCTACATATAAATTTGCCACGTCATTCATTTTCCTAAAACGTTCTATATCTGAAACCTTGCAAATTGTCTATTTTGTTAAAAAAAAATGTAGCAACTGTGATTCAGTTTCTTTCGGGGGCAGTTTTCAATTAAAGCCTGTTGGCTGAGTTCTATCTTTCATTTAATGTTCGTGCCAAGATCTAAAATACTCTTGGCCTTTCACCATAAGAATGGGACAGGGATACAAGACAGGAAAGTTTAGTTCAACTTTTAAGCTGAACTTGTAGAAAATAATGGGCTCTTGGAACACTTGAAGAACAAATGCAGAAAGGGAAGAATAACCACCACAAGGACATTTCTGTGTTAAATGATGTGACAAATGAAGAAGAAGCTCAAGGTAACTTAAATAAGATCCCGTAGAAAGCACAAATAAAAACTACATCCACTTCAGAGAAAAGTGAATTATATAACCCGGTTCAGCTATTGAATCTGCAGGTTCTGTTTCAGACATAGGGAAGTGTTTGTACACCTTTCAGCTTTTCTAAGTTAAAAAAATAATACATGGTTTCTAAAACTTTTTTTCTTCTGTGCCTTTAGACCACAGCAGCCACAGCAATATTCCATTGGTTTAGTTCTATATGGAATAACTATTTAGTTTTAATGTTTGCTGAGAAGTGGACTATATATGACCCCACCTAGAATATCAGAATATTTTAAAAAACAGGGTGTTTGCCTGATGGTCCACAAAGACATTTTGACTTATGGTGTTATCAAAATTAAGATTTTGTTACAGGCATAAATCTAAAACATTTTGCTAGCATTTTACTAAGGCCTCAGATGTTCATGGTTTAGGATTATTGCTGTATATGAAAACAGTACAAATATCTATTTAGAAACATGACAGAGCTAAACCACTAAGCATCTTAGATGAAGCAGTGCTACATATATGGAAAGAACAACAGGCAGTCAATTTACCATACAAAGTGATTTTTCACCATTCATTTCATTGGGTAGCTCTGAAAGGCAAACAGTTACCATAGAAACAGTAAAATAAGTCCATTTTCAGGACTGGACAATGGGCTTCTTTTGGAAATGTAAATAAAATTTCACTAGATAGATTTTGTCACGCGTGTATCCTGCAGGAACTTTGGGGTTTGAATAATGTGTGTCTGGTTGTGTTTGTTTCATTTAAAAGGCTAATCCAGTCTGTGCTGGTTGGATTTTCACAGCATGCTACTCTAGTTCCTG
Source organism: Melozone crissalis (assembly GCF_028551555.1). Classification (NCBI taxonomy): domain Eukaryota; kingdom Metazoa; phylum Chordata; class Aves; order Passeriformes; family Passerellidae; genus Melozone; species Melozone crissalis. The sequence goes on along the minus strand of NW_026535794.1, from coordinate 49,082,202 downwards.
TGATTTCTTATTGCAACTTGCAATCTTGGACATTTTAGACAATATCTTCTATCCTGTACCCCCACATAGGAGCCTTTGAAAATCTGCCTGGAAACAAACATGTCAGGACCTCTCAGGATCCATTTGCTACTATGGTCTCATATCCTTTATTAGTGCCATTGTGCAAATTGAAGGCACAGACAGCAAACAGGCTTTGCAAGCCTTTAAGCTGTCAGTCCTCTGTCTGTAAAGGGCTAACAATTGAAGAAACTGCTCTTTCAAGCATCACTGTCTTTGTCTAGTATGCTATGAAATAAATGGCTTAGGCATTTGTGGGAAGAACAGAGAAGGATAAAATATATCACTTACTTTAACACAAGACAAAAGCTAGGAGAGAGCCTGAAATCTGGGTTTAAAAGGGAAATATTTCCTAGCCTCTGGAAGAAGCAGAGCCAAAGGTACAGACTCACTGGAGTGATAGCAGTGCTGTGTACCTTTCTTTTAAACTGCTTGGTTTCATTACCAGCATCATGGATGAAGCTTGGTGCAGTCCAAGTTAATCTGGTTAATTTTGACAGGAGTTCCATGTTTCCCTTACCAGGGTGTTACTGGTACTCAGATCAGCTGGTATGAATCAAATCAGGCCTTCATAGATGTACCGAAGTGTCTATTTCAGGCCCCTCAGAACACCTCAAGGTGTATTTGAGCCAGCACATGCCATGGTTACAATACTAACTATCAAAATAAATCACACAATGAAATTGTACAGGTTCTTTCTGGGAACAGATTTACTTGGTTGTGGAACCCTGAAAAACTGTCTTCTCATGGTTATGATATATGAGCATATGTCACATCAGGGCAGTTACAATACTAACTTTGAAAATGAAGTGTTCATGAATTATCCAATCATGTTTTCCACAATTTCCAAGCAATAGAGAAGAACTAAACTAAGATTTTTGGAAATGCATTACTATTTTAGGACTTCCTGTTCTGTTTCCCCACTTCAAAATACAGAAAAAAGGTTTGGTCTTCCTTGATGAAAAGCCAAATTGGAGTCTGAAAAAAAAATCTTTGAAAAATCAAATTCCTGGGTCTGGCCTGTGTGCATTTTGCACAGGTAAATCCTGGGGTGTGAGAAAACCTTGCTTGGCTGAAGAGGTGTTGCTGATTTGGAGAATTTAGAACCACTTCTAAGACATTGAAGGTAAAGTGTTTGTCAGAGGTCTTGCAGAGAAAAGAGAAGTTCTGACTGAAAAAAGTCAATCAGGCTTTTACCATTGATTTTAAGGCCTCTAAATTTCACAGTAAAATGTTTGTCTAACTGTGGGAGCTTCATTTTGAAAAAAAAATCATAAGCCTGTCATTTTAAATGTAAATTGTTTTACTTTTTTGCCAAGCTCTATTTCTGACAGTTGCACAGTATTTTATATATATATGTATGTATATATATATATATATATATATATATCATATGGACAAGAGAAGATAAATTTAGTAAATCTGCTTAAAAAGCAATAATTCCTTTATATGTAGAGTGATAATAATATCTTGAGAGGTTTCATATTTTTATTTTATGCCCAGTGACTAGCAAAAAGGAAATGATTACAAGTCCTTTCGCTTCAAGTAGAGAATGCCGATGAAACACTCTTCATCCATCCAGTTTTGCAAACATAGATCTTGTGAAGTGTATCTGAAATATGTCTTGAAGCAAATATTTGCATCCTTAGTTCTCCTGGAGCTCTCAATTTTAAAGGCAAGTTATAGCCACATGGCTTCTTCACTTCAGAGCAGAATGTGAAAGCAGGCACATAGACAAGAACAAATGGATTTGAAGCAGACAAATTAAAAACTCGTTGCCCCAGCATCCTCCTTTGCATCTTCTCTAGTCTTAAAATGTTAAAAATTTGGTTTTTTTAATGTGTTGTTAGTCTCTACATGGCTCTTGGTCTGGCCAAGACTAGAGGCAGCACTGACACAGTATTGTAAGAGCTGTCCTGCCCTCCTGAGACTTCTTCCCTCAGCAGAACCACAGCATTCTCAAGGGCTTCTTATGAAACTTGCTATTCACAGGGTTTCATTTCAGCTCTTTAAATACTGAAAACTTCAATACCCATTAGAGAACCCTCTGAATTTCAAGTGGTTTTCTTTTCAATACTTAAAACTACAAATCTTCTAAAGTTCACCTTTTACTGGTACGCTTTGATGGGAACTAGTGCTGAAAGGTGCTGAGAACTAGTAGTGAGAGAGTGGTGAAAATAGTCCCCTGTCACTAGGGGGACAACACAAACTGAAATGCTTCATTTGAAGCTAGTTTGCTTCAGGAATATCCAAGGATTAAAATTGTATGCAAAAGTGTAAAAGCTGGAAAATTAGGATAGCTCAGTTATCTATGTTGCTAGCAGCAGAGAGCAGGCAGGTGCAGAGACACAGTTAGGGCAGCCAGATAAACATCTGGCCTTTGGAATGCTACCAAAAACCTCTTCTACATTTGTCTTCTGGGACAACATACAGAAAAAACCACATTTTCATTCTCTATTTAATATTTTTAGTGAGTGACTTTGTTTGGGAGCAGGGTATTTTCGTCTTTGGGGTTTGTTGGTTTTTTTCATTCAGGAACACCAGATATTACTTGAATTTGGAGAATGCTTAGGGGAAGGGCAGTTGACAAATTTTAATCAAGAAACCACTTCCATAACGAAGGAAACAATGGAGCAACTGAATGGAAGCAGCACCATCTGGAGAAAAAGATTGATAGCTTATTGAGGAGCCAAGGGTCTGTGAAAAAGAGATGTCCCTGGGCTACATAATTAACTTGATACTTTATGTCTCTGTGGTGTGTGGTTTGTGGGTTAGTTCAGAGACCAATGAATCTAATGCAATAGTCTCTGAAGACTGGGAGGAGACATGTCCAAAATTTAAATTTAAGCTGGGCTATTTCCTTTATTTCCATTTCCTGGAAACAAAATTTATTATATGAATTTCCTGGAAACAGAGTCAGCTGAAAAAACTCACTTTGTTTAAACCTTTCATCATCTGTGTAATTTTACGTCTCTCCTGGGTTTGCTAGCTCCAAACACTCTTATGATTTTGCTAGTTCCAAACACTCCCAAATGTCACAGCTGTTCTTCATGTTTGTCATAGCTCAGTGACCTGTGAGAGTAAGTGGAGACCAAAAAGTAATAATTAGGCTATCCAAAAGCATCTAGTTTCTCATTAGAAGTCGAGATTACCATTCTTAATGTCATGAATCCAGTTTTTCTGATGTTGATCACCACATTAATGGCCTGCTCCGTGCTTTGTTGCAGCATCCCCATGACATAAGAACTTTGCTTCAACACCTATGGGGTTAAAGGGAAATTGGTGCTGCCCAATTATTATTATAATGTTTCTCCTTTTCATTAGTTTAAAACATTTATTTGCAAGAACAAAACGCTATGTGAGAACTGTAGTTAGTTTTCATTGAAAGTAATGTCTTCTTTCCATGAACCCAGTAAGGATTTTTTATGAGATTATGTTAGTGGTTGGCTTTCTGAGCAGGCTCTCTCTACTATTTTGCTGAAGTGCTTTCGTGAACTGTATGTTAAACAACCCTTTTTTTTTTTCTTTCACATCTTGATTCCTTCTGTTGTATTTTTGCTTTTGAGCTTTGAAATGCTACGTTTGTAACACAAATGCATCTCCTATGTGGAAAGACAGTTGAAAAGCACATTCTGTGGCTGTGGTGCTGTTCCAAACAGAAGCATAGGAGAGTCTTAAGCATATGTTCCCTCTGCTGCATTAATATTTAATTCCATCAAAGTTGATTTGAGGAATTTTTTAACAGTTTCCTCAGGTTTTTAGGAGTGTTACAGACTTTAAGCTACATATAAATCTGGAAAAACAGAACTGCACTGAGGGATTGAAGGAAATAGGAGAATAATAGGTTCCTGTAACTGCAGTGGGAACTATTTATCCATGTAAAAATGCAGGTGAATCTACACTAGATAACAACTGCTGTGTGCACTTCTAGGTATGAAAATATATATTAAATTGCTTTTGGAGAGAAAAGCTTTACACCTAAATGGGATCAACAGCATTAAAAGTCTGTATAACAGTAAAAATTAAAAGCTTCAGCTGAGTTTAATGGAGAAGATCTAATTCCAGATTTCTGTGCTGGGTGTGAAATGGCTGTGCTGTGGTGGCATAGATCTGGTGTAAGGTAGTGGACAATATGCCTGACAGGTTTCACCCAAATTCAATCCATTGATACAAGAGAAATACATCCAACATAACCCATCAGAAATCTCTCAGGAATCCCTAAGGCTGATCAAGGTAGCAGTCCTTTATTAGAGAACATGTTTTTATTTCCTTCCCAAGCAAATACAAAGTGCTAAGAAAGTTGTTACATTTCACGGTAAATCATGCAAGAGTTTACTTTCAAGTAAAGTCCAGTTTCACCAGGCACTGCAGGTACTCACATATATTTATATGTTTTCCTCTGCACAAGCAAATGTGACTTTTTGTGTTTTGGACCCAGGCTTCAGCTGCAAACAACTAATACCTCAAATCTGCATTTCTCCCCAGCCTGTAGATGCTCACCTATTATCATTCCCTGGCTGAAAACCTAATCACCCCCCACTACCCTACACCACTCCTGCAAAAAACACTAAGGGAGAGGAGGGGATGAGGGGATGGTATCCTTTCATTTCAAAAGCAGGTACACTGACAGTTTCCTAGTGATAGTAATGAAGGAACCTTAGTTCAGGTAGAGAAATATGGTAGGAGATCTGAATTACATCAGTTGGCTAAAAGTATTTTTTACATGAACACACACGAAGGATAAAGAATCTATTTACATCCATATATATTTTGTTCATGCCTTTTTGTTTGTGGCTTTTTGGTTTGTTTTTTTTTTTGGTTGGTTGGTTGATTTTCTTGTTGATGTTGTTGTTTTGTTTTTTAGGTGGCTTCTGATCTGTTTTTTAACACAGATCATAACTAATTCTAAGGTGATTATCAAAACACCAAAAAATGCTGTAAGAGTTTATTGTTTTCTGCTTCACAGACTAATTTAAGGGTTTGGGTTGTAAGGGATTGTTAAACTTTATCTAGTTTAACCCCTCTGCAATGAGCAGGGACATCTCAACTACGCCAGGCTGCTCAGAGCCCTGTCCAATGATTCTGAGAGATGGAACATCTACCACTTCTCTGGACAACCTGTTCCAGTGTTTCACTACCCCCACAATAAAAATTTCTTCCTCCTTATATCTAGTATGACTACACCATCCTTCAGTTTAAAGCCATTACCCCTTGTCTTGTCACAGCTGGCCCTAGCAAAAAGTCATTTCCCATCTTTCTTATAACACCACTTTAGGTGCTGACAGGTCACAGTAAGGTCTTCCCGGAGCATCCTCTTCTCCAGGCTGAATACCCACAACTCTTCCCTCTTAAGAGATGTGTCCCAGCCCTGTGATTATCTTCATGGCTCTCCTCTAGACCTGCTCCAGCAAGTCCATGTATTTTCCATGCTGAGGACCCCAGAGCTGGATGCAGCCCCCCAGGTGTGGTCTCACCAGAGCAGAATAGAGGGGCAGAATCCCCTCCCTCACCCTGCTTTGGGTGCAGCCCAGGATACAATTGTCTTTCTGGGCTATGAACATGTATTGCTGGGTTGTGTCAAACTACCAGTTTCATTCCCCAGCACCCCCTAGTCCTTCTCCACAGGAAAGCCCTCAATCCCTCCATCCCCCCAGCCTGTATTGATAATGGGGATGGCCCCAGCCCAGGTGCAGGACCATGCACTTGGCTTTGTTGAACCTCTTAGGTTCCCACAGCCTCACTTTCTTACCTCATCCAGGTGCCTCTGGATGGCATCCTGTCCTTCAGACTGTTAACTGCATCTCTCAGCTTGGTGTCATCTGCAAACTTCTGAGGGTACGCTCAAACCAGCGTCTGTGTCATCAATGACGTTAAACACCACTGGTCCCAGTAAGGCCCCCTGAAGGACCCCACTTGACACTGATCTACATCTGGACACTGAGCCATTAACCACTACCCTCTGGACATGACCATCAAGCCAATTCCTCGTGCCCAGAACTGTCCACACATAAAATCCATCCACCTCCAGTTTAGAGAGGATGTTGTGGGGGACCCTGTCTAAGTCCAAATAGACAATATCCAAAACTCTTCCTTGCCCGTTGCTGCACTCACTCCATCATAGAAGGACACTAGGGTTGGTCAGGCAGGTCCTGCCATCAGTGATGCCATGCTGTCTCTCTTGAATCCCTCCACTGAATTCCATGTGCCTTAGCACAGCTTCTAGGAGGACCAGTTCCAGGATCTTCCCAGGAACAGAGGTGGGGCTGACAGGTTTGTAGTTCCCAGGATCCACATTTCCACCTTTTTAAAAATATGTGCAATTATTCCTCTCTATTGCCAGTCACCCAGGTCTTCACCTAACTCCCATGACTTTTCAGGTATTATGGAGAGTAGCTTGATTTCAGTATAGCTACTTTAGTTTAGCACAAGCAAAAAGTGAAAGCTGAATCAGCGCGTGTGTGTGTGTGTAGAATGTGTGGCAGTGTAAATGAGAGTACAGAAAAAAATTACGTCTGGAAAAATAGACAATATGGCACAGGTGTTATGGGGTTTGACAGAAAAATGAAATGGAAGGAAGGAGCTGAAACAGCTCTTCTTTTGTCTCTCTTGCTGGCAACACGTCAGGCACTTTGGTGGAACCTGCCAGCCCAAGGATATCTCTGTAGCTGTGCTACCTGCTTGTTCACAAGTTATCTTTGCTAAATAAACTAAAATTGTCATTGTCTACTACATTGAAAGTGTAAGTGGTTTTGCTCTGAAAATCAGGTCTTTTTGCACAGGTTTTACTTCAGGTTCTACAAAGTTGGGTACAGATGGTACTTGTTCCTTCATACAAAATCTGTTAGACATCATAGTACTTAAAAGTGACACAGAGATATTTCTCTTTCTTTCCTTTGTCTATACATGTGCTGAAAGTAGAATTATAAAAGGCTCTCATGCAGGCTGTAGAAGATAAAGGACAAGTGGCAGGGTTTCAATACTTCCTACCTCCTCTTTTCCCCCACACCACCCAGCTGAGTGATTGTTTTCTTGTCCACACCTGTTGCAATCTGGTTCTTGCTGAAAAATACCTTTATTTTTCACAAGTATCTTCAGAATATCTTGGTAGGGCACTTTCCCTGGTAAATTGTCTGACAGGTAATTTTTTGGTACATTAGCACTGTCAATGAGGAAGATGCTAGAAGGTAGATTTTGTATTTTATGTGTGTTATTTTGGGGTAATTCATGACAGCTCTTTAAATTTTAAACCATTTTAGCCCTTCTCCTGTAAATGGAACACTGATTTCCCACTAGAGGAAGGCCTGTAGAAAGATGTAATCATGCATTCAATGATATTTTGTATGCAGGGTTGCTAGTGACTGAAATGCCAACTCCTGAAAAATCTAAAGAAGAGCTGCTTTTAGTGCTCAGACTTTTTCTGTATAAAATGGGCTCACAAAAATGTTTACACAGGCTAGGCTCAGAGGAAGTCAACTCCCTTCTGAAAGGTAAGTGAAAGAAAAATAACTGGTTCAATTGGGAGTCTTGCTCCAAGCTTTTCTATTGAAAAACCTGACACTGATATCAAATTGCTATTTTTAGGCTGATTATAAAGTGGAACACTGGGTTAATGAAAGCAGCTGAGTGCTATGGGATGTTCACCCAACACCCAGCATACACATGGTACTGTATGTGTCTGAGAGAAACACATGCAATCTGCTTGGGATGCCTTACAATTTTGCCAGAGAAGAAAAGCTGGCTTTATTGGCAAAACAGAGAACATAATTGGAAACAACATCTCTCTTAAATTACTTGAGTTTATTCTATAGGCGTGAGGGAGTTTGTCATAGAAAGATTTAGATTGAAGAGACCTTAAAGGTTATCCAGTTCCATGTCCCCTGCCATAGGTAGGAACACGTTTCAATAGACCAGGTTACTCAAAGCCCCATGCAGCCTGGCCTTGAACACTTCCAGGGATCCACAAAATTTCCCAGCGCCTCACCATCCTCACACAAGAATTTCTTCCTTATATCTAATCTAAACCCATTTTCTGTCAGTTTGGATCCATTCTCCATTGTCCTGTCACTATACATAAATAGTCCTCCCATCTTTCTTTACAGTTTCCTTCAGGTACTGGGAGGTCCCAGTTAGGTCACCCCAAAAATCTTCTCTTCTACAGACTGAATAATTCAAATTCTCTCAGCCTTTCCTCGTAGGAGCTCCATCCCTCTCATCACGTTGATGACCCTCCTCTGAACTTGCTCAACAGTTCCATGTCCCTGTGTTTAGGACCCCACAGCTGGATGGGAACTCAGCAGAGTGAAGCAGGAAGGTAGAATGCCCTCCTTTAACCTGCTGGCCATGCTACTTTTGATGCAACCCAGGACATATTTGACTTTTTGACCTGTGAGTGCACATTATGAGCTCATGTCCAGCCTCTCATCCACCAAGTCTTTCTTGGCACTCCTAAGTCCTCTTCCCACTTCTTGATCTGTTCATCCCCCAGCAGCCTGCGTTTACACTGGGAGTTGCCCTGACACAGGTGCAGCACTTCTACTTGATCTTATTAAATCTCATGGGATTCCCACGGGCCCACATCTTGAACTTGTTGAGGTGCCTCTGGATGGCATCTTATCCTTCAGGTGTGTCAACTGCACCATGCCATCCTCTGACTACAAATGGTGTCAAGTTGTAGAAAGGGAGAATTAGAGGTATGCACTGGTATCCAACAGTGTTCTGCAAATGATCTATGTGTTTATTCCACAGTGCAATTCCCTAAAAGCTTAAAAAAAATCCTGAGCAATCTCTAGTAGGCTACACAAATTTTCCAAGATTTCTCTGCTTGAAAGTCTTGTGCAACGCCACTGGTGGTGGTGGTGTTTGGCCAAATAAGAGCAACATCTAGGGTCATAATGCTTTGGTGATTGTTGATGTCTCAGTTTCTGGTATTAGGGACAATGTGTGGATTCTTTCAAATCCAAATAACATCTGCTTTCAAATGGTTGTAGGTTTTTCTAGTGCAATCAAAAGGAGTAAACTCAGCCCTAAGGCATGAAAATATATATTTAATACTAGAAGTGGCATGAGAAAGCAGGGTTATAGTTTAATGTAAACCATACAAGAGGGGACTTGCAGAGGGGATTGCACATCTTTGTCAGTTGCTATTAGATATGATGATCTGGATGCATCCTCTGCTTTAAGAAAACCCTAAATTCCTGATTGCTGTATGCTTGGAGATCACTAGGGGAGAGAAGTGCTCTACACCTGCCCTATCTCTTTCCATTTTCATTGAGTATCCTCCCTCCCAGCTGTGGTCAAGGAATTCCTTGCCTAAATCAGGAATTTTGTATTCTCGGTCACAAGAAGAAAGCCAGGCGTAGATGTTCTCAGTCTCTGCTTCTCTCAGTGAAGCACTCACTTTAATGACATGGATCATATGCTGGAAGAGAAGAAGACACCAAGGACCTTGTTGGACTTCACTGGGTGTGGCACAACAAGCAGCTGTTGAGTTAGGTGAGAATTTGCCTGAGTGGGAGAAGAGAGCTTTCTGTGGAGCTCTCCTACCTCTCAGGGCCTAATATGGATGAATTAGAGACTCCAGAGAAAACAGAAATTCTTTTATATGAAATATTTTTTTACTCCTAGAATGAACAGATTAAGGGTTGATTAATTCATGCTGATTTTCAGCTTAATGAAGAATGTACTGATCACAGGGGAAAATTGAGTTCTCTCTGACTTATAGGGTCTGATTAGAGCAGTCATCTGGAAAGCATAAGCTATGATGGTGCTTCTCTGTTTCCAAGAATAGAATAATAACTAAATTGGTTGTTCTGTTATAGTCTTTTTAAACAGCTACACTGTCTCCTGTTATTACTCTCTAGGTATTTTATGAGTGTATTTCCAAAGACTGCTGCTCAGTCTAAAGATCAGCATGTACTCAAATTTATTTCCAGTTGAAAGTGGCACTTATTAGCCACTGGGTAAAGGATCTCCCAGAGGCTGCTGAAGTCTCTCAGTAGCATGGAGTGGGAATAAAGGAAATAGAGTGAGTATCTAAAGGGAGCCAGGGTTATTCTTCCAGCCTTGCATGAGGATCAGATATCCCTAGAAGCTTATCCCTGCCAATGTGTCCTGTCTTCCATAGCAGGAACCACCACCTAATATTTGCCATTATTTCTTGTCCTAGGAGCATAGCAGGATCCACATTCTAATCTCTTCCTTTATTTGTCATTGCATCTCGTCTGTCTTCTGCCTTAGGCAACTGGTAAATTTGCCTGTGCCTGAGATAGCCATTGAGTAGATGTAGGATGATGACATTCCCTCCCCCTAGCCCTCCATTTTTTTCCTCTGGAGCTATTCTTTTCTTCTAACTGAGCATTATAACATTAGAGCTCCAGTTCTGTGTCATGGAATCACAGAAATGAAAACAGATTCACAGAATATCCCAGGCTGGAAGTGACCTACAAGGATCATCCTTTTTTTTGCTTTACCTGTTCAGCCAAGCTGCCATTCTTCCTCATCTGTTGGACTTCCAACATCTAGGAATCACCCATTCCTCTGCCCTTAGGAGGTGGTGCTTGAAAAATGGCCAGCACTGATGGACGCCAGCACCTTCTAAAGCATTTTCCCAGTGGACCTCACTAGTTCCCTGAGCCCAGCTGAAAGTTACTGATGATTTCCACTCTCAACCTTGCTGTAGCTGTTTTGCTGATACTGGCAGAGAGAGGCAAAACAAAAGTACACTCACCAATTCTGCTGTTCAGTGTAGATCTAGCTCTAGCCTATAAACATATATCTGACATAATTACAAGTTTATGTAGCTAAACCTTATTCCTGATGTGCAGCCTAATACATAAATATGCTACTAATGCTTGTAGTTTAGTTTTGATTTAACATGTTTTGATTAAATATGTAATTTATAAGGGTATTTCTTATTCTTTTAACTGGCAGCCAGACATAATCTTAGTTTTACCGACTTGTTTCCCCAGGCTTTAGAAATTTTTAGAAATTTTCTATCTTTCCATCTATGACCTAATTTAGTTGTGAGTGGAGTTGGCAGGAGCTTTTCCACTGGCTTCATCCAAAACCAGATCAGGCCACTAGAGAGCAAATGACAAATTGCACCCAAAAGCTGGATGTTACCACAGGCATTGGTCAATACATATACAAATTTCTGCCTAGGTAGGGTTTGTAATTCAGAATCCTTCCCTCAGTAACATCAGGATGCCTTCTGTGGTACAGTGAAAGGTGTGTCTCTAGAGTGAGACTGGGTTTCATTGCCCATCTGGGGGGTTATTTGGGGCAAATGCTGAGACCTTGTCAAGGGAATTGTTGGGAAAGGTGTGCTGCTTCAGACAGGACAGGTATAGCAGCGTGTATTGCTAGATTTTCTCTTACTTATATTCAAGGCAACCATGTTCACTGATCAACCCCATGTTGGTTTTTTATTTCTTTTTTTTTATCACTATCAATAACAAAAGCTGAAATGTTTTTGGCGTAAGAACGTTAACTTTTTCATCAAAAAATCGTTACTTCAGAAAAATGGTGTGCTTAAGTAGATTTCCAAAAGTGTATAATTTCAGAATTCTTTACCAAAACAGACTTTTCCCCAGTTTAAATATATTTTTTGAGATCTTTCAGTTTTTAAAGTGTTCTTTAACCTATTAAGAGCAGCTATTAAATATTTTTCAACTTCAGAGAGTAAAAATATAATTGACTGCATAAAGTGAGATACTCTTTTAAACTAAAAGAATGAATGCAATCTATTTTTTTCCTGAGAACATTTTCCCCATTATCTGCCTTAACAAACAACTAGTCTCACTAATAAATAATTCAGCAGCAAGAGACTCGAGAGCTGTCTATGTAAAATTATGGCACACATTAGCTGATCCCCTCAGTTAGGCATGAGGTTCTGGGAGATTTAGCCTTGGCAAAATGGCATTCCTAAATCCCTGGATGTCTGCTTAAAAAGTGTCCCCTAAATTTTTGGGTCTCTGCAGTAAGAAACTAGCTGTTCCATTGGAAAAACAGGGACTAAAATAAGTTTTGCTTTTTTTCCCTTGAAGCTTAGTTCTTCCAGATTCCATTAAGGCTGTCTGAATATTATATTTTACAGAATCCTTCATCTAAATGAAGATTAACTGTGCTGTTGTTTTTAAATTGTTTGTGTCTTTCTTTTACCTTGCTAAAAGAAATATTTAAGTGCCCGGCAAGCTAAAAGACAAATAAAGAACACTCTCATCAATAAAGAGAAGCTAAACTCTGTATCCAAACTATCTGTGTTAAATTGCCTGTGGGTACAGAATATCCAACATAAATCCTTGAAAGCCTGAGGGTCACAGTAATTTCAGATGAAGCCATTTTCTCAAGGATCTTTTTTTCAGATCTGAAGATTTTGCTTAAGGAAGGAAAAGGCTGAGGATGATTAGTGCTGCACTTGCACACACATTGCCCTGGGTTAGCCGTTAAAAGAAGCCATTCAGGAGCAGCATCAGCAGTGCAGGTAGCCTGAGTGGAAGCCAACCCTGGGAGATTCCCTGCCCTGCAAGGCTCTCACTTTCTGTGCTTCTGAACCCTCAGTTTTGACTTCTCACTGCTTCTTCCTCCAGTGCTGTGCAGCGTTGGAAGTCTTGGACTATGTGAAGTGACAGCACAGTAACTTTGATGAGGTGAAAGCTCTAATAACAAATACATGTCATTTAGACAAGACTGTTTTTAAAAACAATTTTGTCTTTAAATGATAAATTTTGAGCACATTTTCCATGAAGGCTTTTTTGCTGCAGGTAGGCTCTCAAGCTTCATGGCAATGTGAAGACGAAGCAGAAACTTCTGGCCTCAGCTAGATGTTAATATGTATACACTTTTATTCTGGATTTGGGAAGAAGGGACTATATGTTTGCAGTATCTCATGAAAAACTTAATGATAACCAAGGCCATATCTGTCCACACACCTGAAACTAAAACATCATACAAGCAAGATATACAGAGACTGGATGGGGAAATATTTTATTGTTGGGATATTTTGGTACTGGAATTGGTGGATTTTTTTGTTTGTTGTTTGCTTTTTTGGTTTTTTTAAAATAATGAAAAACTGAAGTGAATTAAGTAATCTAAATAAGGTCACACAGGAAAATTGAGGGAGGCTCAAATATTAAGCTGCACACGCTAATGAGTCTAATTATCAGTCATATAAACTAATTCTCAGTGTCAACTGCAAAAAAGTCTGAAAACCTTCATCATATGGACTTTGAGCAGTAGGCCAAAGAACTCATAGTTCAGTGCTCCTATTTAATTTTCAGATTAGTTTGTCTTTTGAAATTAGTAGCTGCAAATAAAATTCTGGAGCATGTAGTCACTCAGGGAGAGCCAGTGGTAAAAAGGGGTTAGAAAACCTTAGAACTTGGTCATGTTTTGATTTTCTAGGGCATGCAGACCTTGCCAGAAGCATCCTTTCAACCAAAAAAATAAAAGAAAAAACCCTAATAAAATGAAATACTGAAGCAAAGTTAACTAGATCAGTACCTAGTTTTAGTTTAAACTTTCTCTTGACACAAAAGCATTACATATTCCTTTTGTCATCCTACATCCAGAAGATGTAGCAAGTTTTATTTGTTTTGGCTGCTGTGAAAGTATTCGAGGAGTCCTGTGCTGTTTCTGCAAAAACATCTGATGGAGAACACAAACTTGTTCTTCCACAAGTATTCGCATGTGCAGGTGTGATGTCTATTTCCTGTGCTTTCCTGAGCAGTAAATGTTTCTTGTTCCTTTGCCTGCAATAAAGGAATAGAAAGGGGATTAAGAAAGTATAGAGAAAAGCTGCTACCTAACAGAGAAATATTTTTCAGAGTCACAGTTTGAAATTTGCCATGATTACAAATTTTCAGGGCAACAGTTGTGTGAATAAGCAGATATCGAAGTGAGAATTTCCAGTCATTCTTGTTAGCCAGGTGCTGAAGGTACATTGATTCTCAATTGTATGAGCTCAAAAACACTTTGCCAAATCACTGTTTAATGCATAAACAACAGACTGAATGAATGTAGTGTAGAAAAATTAAGACAGTATGTCCAATGACAAGAAAGTCCATTATTTTGCCATTTTTAATGGGAAAAAATACATTCTTTCCCAATTCATAAAAATAGAGCCTAGCTGGGATAAGATTCCATATATGTACAATCTACAGCTGTGATTGTGTGCTAAACATACAATATTTAATATTTAATGTCTCTTACATTTTCTTATTATTAATGTAAAGGCCAAAAAATACTGAGTTTTTGGCTTCAGGAAATGGCACTTTTCTCACCCTGACCTGGTATAAGAGCAGGACCTGCAACTCAGACTCTTTAAGAGCTTGGCACACTGGCTAAAAAGAAGCCCAGACCTTTCTTTTGTTGGATTCTAGGTCTGAACCCATTTTTGAATGAAATCCTAAAATGGGTCCTAAATTTTCACCCACAATTATTCTGAAATGAAGTGTCCTAAGGAGTTTGGAATAGTCCACCGCTCAGTTTCTGTTTTCTCACAAGAGCTGTGAAAAGTTTTCACATAGAAACAATCCAATTTTGACGGTCTAAAAAAAAAAAAAGGCAAAATTAAACTCCAATTTTATTTAAATAATTACTTACATTTTAAGCCTGAGTATGAGGTCTGTTGTGAAGAATTAATCTCAAAATCTTTTGGAAGACACATAGATGTGTTTTTCTTAAAATTCTATGTAAATTCTGTCCAGCTTAATCATGTACTGATCAGATATTTCAGGATTAGTTTGATTTTCTCCCTCCCATTTGTCTTCCCTTAATTATCCCTTTGCTTTGCTCCATTTGCTTCTGTTTAAAATACAGATAAAGCAATGCTCTCAAAGGAATGAAAAACAAGAATCTGATCCTTTCTGCAAATAATTTCTTTTATAGGTGGCTTGTTCAGTGATGTGTGGACTATTCTTGTCACCCTCCAGTCTTGCAGCTCTCCTCTGGCTGTCAAATTTCAAAAAGCACAGCTTTGGGAAGTGAGCCATCACATACCCTATGCAGCCAGAGCCCTCTACCCCTTCAGGATGAAGACAAGGCATTTTGAAGAGTAACAGCAGAAGTCAATACTTTCATTTTTGGAAAGCTCTCTGCTGTACCCTAGGTCCTCAGAGGAAAGAATAAACAGCAGAGAAACCAAATTTTCCCTGCAAAAATGAAAGGCTGAGCTGACCTCTGCAGGAGAACTTCTGTAACCTGTGTGACCCCGGAGAACCAGCTGGTCCTGCTTTGTTAACTGTAAAGGCACAGTGTTGCTGAAAGTCATCCCTGGCTGTGACTTACAGCTGGAAAACTTATACTGAGCCATATGCCAGAAGGACTGGCACAGGGTTGAGAATTAAGTTTGTGAAGAGAAATATTTGAGTCTCAGACAGTGAGACCTTCAGATTAATTTCAAAATGTGTTAAGAACAGAAAAGTGTGAGTTTTGAAAAGAAATATCTCTCTTTTTTTTGCTTTCTTTCTCAGTGGGTTATGCTGATTGATTATGGAAGGATGCCTAGCAGAGAGACTCTTCCACAGATGCTAGGGTGTTCTTTTCTGCATTGGTGAGAGAGGCATCTCTCATCTGGATGATCCATGGGCCAGGCGTGGGCACATTTGTCACAAAGCTGCTAAAACACTCAATTTGTGGAGCATATGTGATGCTGACCAGGATGATGTGCCCAATTCTGAAGGTAGTTAAATGTCTTTGGGCATTGCTTATGGAAACTGAGCAAAACTTTGTGCTATAAACCATAATATATATTTTTTTTAGGTGGTCTGATACCCAGGAGTAATACTAGCCAAAATGTCCTGTAAATTATTTGTTTGGAGACTTATTTACCACTGGAGCAAATCTTTTGCTCAGTGACAGTAAACTGCAGTATTGTTGTGATCTTGGTAGAAGAGCTAAGACATAAAAGATTATTTTTTTCCCTCCTCCACAAATTATGTTTGACTCACCTTCATTGCTGCAAGTGGGACCCAGGATGGATATTTTGTGTTTGGCAGGCTCAAGAAAATCCCCATGAGCACAATACCTTTTTCTGGCTTTTTCTTTCTTTTGGTGGGGGGAAGTGTATCAAAAAGGGAAGGTTTAAGGAGTGTGGGGCTCCCAGAATGTTTCCTTTCAAAAGAAGATGCAGGTGCAAGACACAGACATAGGCATTGACGCTGATTCATGCCTGAGAAAGAGCTAGGATTTGAAGAAGTTGTGAAAGTTCTGTGTAGCCCTCTTCCTTCTGGAGTTGTCCACTGTCTTGGAGAGAGTAATAATCTGCAGGGAAGAATTCAGGTACAAGGGAATCTTTCTGAATAAACAAACAAACAAAAACAATCCAGAAAGTTGTAAATATACACAAAAGTAGAAGATGGAGTATGCTGATCTGAAGTCATCAAGAAACTCAGTAAGAGCAAGACATCAGGAACATGTTTACTTGATCACTGCTGTCCAGAGTGTCAATGTGATCAGCAACGCAAGCATTTTGGTGTATACAGAGCTTTGTTAATTGACTCAGCAGTGGGGCTGAGTGAAGCTGTGTGACAAATTAACTTCACTATTATGTATAGCAAGCTAGGCTGGCCATTTTTGGGTAGATCAGCTGGGTAGATCCTGAACATACACTGAGAATAGACATTGTGATATGTGGCCTGTGCTTGCTGGGTGGTGACCTCGTTGATCACAGCACAGGGGGCTCAGAGGATCTCCCTGGTGCTGTGGGAAGAGGTTTTGCTGATGATGGGTACCATTTTGAGCAAAGCAAATGATGTCTGACATCAGACTGCATTGAGCAGACTTGCCACTGGAGTTTGCTTTAAGTCCAGAGGTAGAGTCTTTGGTATGGCACAGGTACTGTGGTCACCATAAATTATTCAATGGAGTTTTGGAACTCTAAAGCTGGGGCTTTGAAATTTGGGGTTAGCAATAATGGAGGAGCCCACACGAGTGATCTCCCTTACTGGGGAAGCATCCATTTCTGCTGCTGCCTAGGGCAGTAGGAGTCTGGAGGAGCAAGAATTTGTTCATCAAACAGTGAGCAAAGGGGGGTTTGAGAACTGGATGCCCCTGAAAACTCACAGGTGAGTGTCAGGCACTTGAAGGGTGCTAGCAAAGGGAGGTCTGCCTTAGCCAGACAGCAGCCATCTGAGACATTACTGCAGGGGGAGCAACTTCAGAAATCTGAAGAGGAAAGTTAAACCAGTGTGTCCTTTGTGGGGCTGAGAAGCATAACTATCTGAGAGTGACAAGCTGTCACAGCAAGCAAGCCATGGGAAGCAGCAAAGGGGGATTTTGGTGAGTGAAGAATTGAAAGCAAAATTGGAAGACTTTGTGGATTAAGAGTTAACAGGGGTGTGCATTTTTATTGACAGATCTTTGGTTTAGGTTAGTGCCAAAGGAAAACTTCTGGTTTAATTAACAGTTGTGTCTGCACTTAGTATGTATTACTTTCCTAATTTATATGTTTATTTTTGCCTTTGTTTCTGTTCTTTTATTCAAGTTGTTTAATGCTGACATCACTCTTTTTAATGTGTCAACCCACTGTGAGGAAACATGAGGGAAATTGGTCAGTATTGGTTAATTGTGAGTCACAAACATGAGTCACATGTATGGCTCATGCATGTTAACAAAATGAGTGGCAGGTTTCTGGAAATAGCACTCACATGTAACCATCATTCACTGTGTAACCAACATTCAGTGTGTTGCTTCCTACGGTTTTGTTTTTTTTTAAAGGTATCAAAATTGGCTGACTTGACTAAAAGAACCAATAGCTTGTCAGCTTTGTTGTAATTTTCAAGTAAATTAAGATATTGGTCTTTTTTTTAAAGTAGTAAAAACGTAGAGTATGAAAAGCTGAAATATTAGTAAAAGTGATGATAAGTTTTGAGAGTCTGTGCTTGTGAATTTTAATGTCTTGCAGCAAACTGCTCATCAGCAGAGTTCTAACATATCTTTTATGTTCAGTTTTATGATGTACACCAGGCAGTGCCAAAATATGAGTGCAGATGTCTAAGAATGGTTAAGGAGCTGTGAAAGATATGTGTTTATTGTGCTCAAAAATTTAAGAACATTTTGGAAGCACAATAAAATGTATGCCCCATACACTTTACTGAATACAAACAAGAAGTTACAAGTGCAGGACATACTCATTGTTTTTTCACAGAATGCGAAAAAGAAAAAGAAAATCAAAAGAAGAAATTAATGGTCTGTGCTCAAATTAGATCCTTTTTACTACATTGATACTGCTGTTGTGATTATACAGCCTAGATGTTGGCTTTCTGAGTAAGGGAGAACATCCCTAAAAATAACTGTGGGGTGTACTAGTTTGAGTGTTTTTAGAATTTGACCCAAACACCTATTCCTTGAAAGATATACCCAGATCACAGGAGGAAGAGAGGAGCAAACATATGTTTGGGAAATTTTATCTCTGAAAGACAGAAGCAGCCTCTGCTAAATCCTATTTCTTGCACATATAAAAATTGTACTCCAATTTGTAATTTGCATCATACAGAAGGAGCTGAAATTTGGCATTCATCTATTAAAGAGGTAGGTGATTTTAAGCCATGCAGCATTTAAATCAGTCATGCTGTTTTGAGTTTTCTGCTGTGTGGTTTAATTTAGAAATTCAGAAGAGATCCTTGATGTTCCTCATCAAAGTCAACCAAAGACCTTGGATGTCTCAGTAACATATCAGGCCATAGTTGTTGCCATAAACAAACAGAGATGCAAATGTCACACTTATTTAACAGATTAATTTTCTTACTTTAGCTGCTGTTTGAAATTAACTTGTTTGATTGTCTGTTTTTCTCTGGCCTGAACATTATAATGGGTATCACTGTAATGTGAGAGCACAAATTATCTACAAATACTCCGTACCACATAAAACTATTTTCTTGACTGAGTCCTGGGCCCTCTACACGGACCTTATTAGCTTCAATAAAAAGACCAACTAAAGGTTATAATGGCTGAAAAGATCAGAGGATAATTATTACAGAAATTACCTGAAAGCAGTGCATGAGATATGAAGTGGGTTTTTTTATTTAGTCATGAAATAGATAATTAAACTCTTAATGGTCAGATTGCTCAGTTTTTCTTTTGCACACAGACCCACCAAATCCACCTCTACCATTAATTATTATGCAGATGAAAACCCAATATGAGTGAAAGAAAAATAGGTTAAATTCCATTAGCTAACATTAAATCACAAAATTAGTTCAGTGGCTGTTCTCTTCATATTGGGAATTGGAATATACTGCCAATGACTGAGGAAACAATCTCTCCATGTTTAGTTTGTAGTCATAGAGTTTCTCATTAAATTTTTAATATCTCTGATGTCAGCGTTCAAGGTTCT
The DNA here is from genome assembly GCF_028551555.1 of Melozone crissalis. Classification (NCBI taxonomy): domain Eukaryota; kingdom Metazoa; phylum Chordata; class Aves; order Passeriformes; family Passerellidae; genus Melozone; species Melozone crissalis. The sequence goes on along the minus strand of NW_026535794.1, from coordinate 49,062,812 downwards.
TGTCTTTGGTTATTAGCAGGGCTGATTCATGCTTTGGGAATCCCTAAATAATAAGTCAGGTGCTGGCTGCTGCTTTCATCTTTTTTCCTGATGAAACCCCCCTGATTTTAATGTATAATGATGAAGGCTTGAAGCTCCATCTTTTTCTTTCTCTGGGGACGTGCCCCTGATAGTTTTAGTGATATAAAATAAGCCTTTGGATTTGCATGAGACAAGTTTCTGACACCCACTGGTGTTTTTGCCTGCAGGATACCACTTCTTTTAAGCACCACCCATAATCCTGGGAGAGTAGCAGTAGCAGAATGCAACAGCCTGTAACCTCCTGTAAAGCCTAGGCAAACCATGTGAAATGCATTGTAGTTTTAAAGATGTCTCAAAAACTTGCTTTCAAATTTCACTCTTGATGTGACTAGTTGCTGACCTCGTGGAATGTTGCTGCTCAGAGCATTGCTGCAACCTGATGATGTATTATCTGTGCCTGAGGGGTAAACCCCCTCCGTCTGTGAGGCCCTAAGAAGAAGGGAGAGGAAGCTCCTTGTTTTCCTCTTTATTCTTTTGTGGAATGCAAATCACAGGCTGCCTCAACTCTCCTGCTGCTGGCCAGTAGTATTCCCTGACTATTATATACAACGTGGAAATAATATATGCTCTGTTTCTGAAGGATGAAATGAAAGCATTTTTCATCATCTACTGTGTTGTGGTATAGTATATTCTGATCTGTGGGTAATAAAATGGTGTTGGAAAGCAATATTGTGTAATTTTTAAAAATCTCCATTACAAATGCATCTGTAAAATAGAAGAACAAGAGATTAAATTGAGTATACTATTTGCAGTGTGTCTTTATGTTATGTGTAGTGTTACAGCATATATAGTGGGTTATTACACATGCACATTGAGTGTCTAGTCATTTGCTTTTTTCCATCTTTTTTACTGTTTATTAGTTGGCATTCTCTTATATGAGTCCCACGCTAAACAATTACTTTGCCACTTTCATTTCCTTTCACAGTCTTAGTTATTTCAATTTCAAGTAACTGTAATAATTTAGAAACTACTGTAGGGGATTTATAGTAAGTAAAATGATGACAATTTTACAGTTGTAGAAATGGGAATGTTCTACTACGTTCAAAAGCTCTAATTCTTGTCTTGATTTTTAGAAGATAACCTAAGACTTCAGTTTCTTTTTTCTACGATGTGGGAGTGGTTCTTTGTGCACACCATTCCCTTTCTTTACCAAGATGCTTTTTTTGGAGCATGGTTTGGTACATGGCTTGCCATGTCAGCTAGGAGGGAATCTTGGCAGGCTCCACAAGGCCCTAGCATATGCAGAGAGCAGCCTAGCCAGCCAGAAAGCCTCATGCCCCTTTAGGTAGAGAAGAAGTCTCTGGAAAGCTGGCACACTGGATGTTTTTTCTGTCTCTGAAAGCAAATATAGTGCTGGCACTGGGAAGAGGTGCTGTCAGACCCCCCTGCAGGAACAAGCAGATGTGAAGTAATATTTTCCAAGTGATTTTAGAGTCCACATGACACAAAATTACCTTCTGAAGTCACTTTTGAAACTGTTCCCTCCTATTTTTCTGATTGTGGGACTCCTGCCCACATCTTTATTTTGGAAACACAGCCTACTTGTGCCAATACATGAGGCTGTGTCACGGCACCATGCCTGCTTCATCCCGTGTCTCTAGGGACAGTGAGCCATGTGTGGCCAGAGGCAGTGGCTGAAATTTCAGGCTTGACCTTTATTTATTTGTTTGCAAAATCAGTTCGAAGTTTACTGTAGCCTTTGGGTGTGCTTCAGCTACTTAAGCATAAATGTGTTGATGCAAAGCTCTCCTATCCAGGACAAGGAAGCAGTCCCAACAGAGAAATGTGATTGATTGCTGCTGCAGCTCACGCATGCAGAGGGGTGAAGTGGGGTTTAGTATGTTTATTTTTTGTGGTTTTGCAACTCCTCTTTCTCACGCCCTTCTTGTGGGCGGCTCTTTAAATTTAGACAACACAGAAAGCTCCTGGTTCAAAGTAACTTTTTAAACTGCATGCTCATTATTACATCCCCTGTTCTCCCTTCTGGTGAATATTTTTAACTACTCTCATCTTGTCAGCAAGTGTTTCCTTTACATTCGTGAAAGTTCATACTATAAAGTTGGGATCCAGCAGGAGAAGTGATCAAGTTCTGTGAATGCCTCTTACCATGATATTTTCATCCTCACGTTAAACCACCATTGTTTGAAAATTCAGGTTCTTTTCACTGCAGTTGAATACATTGTAGGAAATTTAAAAAAATAAATTAAAAGCCTAGTTTGACCGGTGAACAACCTAAAATTTACAGGTTGTGTTGTTTGGTACCCATTCTAAGCCAAACCATCTGGCAGATGTTGGCTTTGTTCAATAGCTCCATTAAACTCCTTGGAGCTTGCAGCTACAGCCTCTGCACAGCAAAACAGCCAGCTCCAAATGGTTTGGTTAGATTGCCCAAAAGGTGTTTTTCCCCCTTTCATCATCTGTCAGAAGTTTCAGTAATGAAAATACTAACAATGCATAGCTATGATGCATAAAATAATTGTTGCTAAAGCAACAGCCGCATTAGAGAGCATTTTAAATGTATATGAACAACCTGCTACTTAGGAGTTTTCTGGGGCTTTCTGCATAGCTATTTTGCAGTTTTGTACAGCTTGGCTGTTACATAAAAGGCTTTGTGATGAATTTTGTCTTGGAGAGTTCATGTGGTCCCAGAGCCCAGCAGCCAGGTCTCTGCTTCTTGCATCCCTTCTAAAGCAGTTGTGAAGGGTGGGTTTTTCCCACAAAGTATCCATTTGACTATAACAGTCTACCATAATACTGCTGCTTGCTTCTGATCGTGAAAATTCATGTTAAATGCTTGTAAATCATCCCTTACACCACTGATAGCTGATGAGACACACACTGGACTGAGAGCCATTAGGTATAGATCCTCTAGTGAGAATGAGCAAGTAATAAATGCAGTGACTTCTAAAGTCCTACTGTCTGTTGTTAAAGACAGCTGAACACAGTGAATAGATTTGCTTGCATGCACATGCTCTGCAAAAAGGTCTTGCACATTTTTCCCCCCTCTGGGGCCAGTTTTTCCTGTGGCACTGTAATGGATTCTTTTGCTTGACTTGGCCTGTGTTTTTGTCATACATGACAACCTTAATAGTTTATTTAATATTTCTGTTCATCTGAGGATTCGTGTAGAATATATTTGGCCCTTTTTCTAGGTCTACAAATAACCTCTGTATCCTTTATAACATGTTCCTCTGTAACATCTAAGGAGTCGACATTCCTTTGGCATTAAACAAAATCCTCTCTTGTCCCCAGAACTGCTTTTTAGATTGATAATACTGCTGAGGTATTTTCTTCCCTGACCACCCTATGCTTACAGAAGGAATTAGATTCCTCAGACTCTGCTTTTCAGCAGGGACTCTGGCAATCATAATTCACACACTCTTTGAGACCAGACATTCGTCTGCTGGTTTCCTTTAATACAACAGAAGGTGTATTGATCACATTTATTGAATGCTTCAGAGAATGTGTGCATGTAATCATTTAAATTCTCTCTGTTTGGGTTTTCCTATTACAGATTTGTAACTGAAAATGCAATTCCTTTGTTCTCGGGGCGGGGTGTTTGCTATGCCCTTGTATCTGTGAGTGCTTTCATGTGTCTGGTGGGGTACTTAACTGCTCTGCCCTTCCTCTAAGGATAGTCCGGTCTGGCTAAATCCAGGTCTCCAGCATTCTTCAATAATCACTTGGAGCCAAGCTGCCTGGAAGAGTTTGGGCTCATTGGGTGCCTGACTGCCCAGTACTGCATGGTGCAAACTGCTGCAGAGCACAGTGTCCAATTACAAACTGCTTTCATCCTGGAGCTGCCCATATCCATGGCTCCTTTTCTGAAGGCGATATATTTTAGCTTAATATTTCTTCTGTCAAAACACAGAGGACCAGAGATTCTCTCTGCTTTTCTGAAAATTAGGTCAGTCAGCCTTGCTGGTAGGAAATCTACTCATATTCCTCAATCAGGCAAAGTAAGGCTGATGAGATAAGCATCAACAGAGACACCAGAATATATTTTGGGAGAATAATATGTCCCTGCATAGAAATTTTTCTTCTTAACTGTATTTTCCTTCCTATAATATTATTCTATTTGGTGTCCTTAACTAAATGCATTCTTAGTTAAGTGCCTGTGTTTTAGCTATCCTTATGCTTGCATTGGTGGCACTTTGTGTCCTCTTTCTTATGCAGACACAAAAACTTGCTGTGGTTTAGTTAAAATCTTGAACATATACATGTTCATTTCAGTACTTACCCTTTGAACATTTTTAGCTTTTGCCTAAATTGGTCACATAAATGCAGATCCAGGAAAAATATAAAACTGAAAAATGTGTATTACTACAACAAGAACTTAAAAAAAGGCCTTTATTATGGTAAGTAGAGCAAAAGATTGTTGTCTCTAAGGACATAAAACACACTGATAAGCAGCAACTGCAGAACAATATATTTTGGTAAGAAAATGAGAGCTCTCTATAATGTTCACTTTCGACAGCCTCAAGAGAGTAAAATCTAGTATAACACAATGATAAATTTCTGAGAGTTTCCTAGCCCAGCTTTTGGCTTGCTAAAGAAGGAATGTAATATGCAGTGTGTTGTATAGATTTATCATAATGAAATAAAATGTTTTCTCTGTTTTATGGATTAAAAAACTCAAAACATTTTTTAACTGACTAGTTTTAAAGGATGACTTTTCAGTTTTGTTGTCAGCATTCCTGATATTTGCAATATTTCCTTGAATGTATGGTTGATTTCTTTGGCAACCCAGTTTCTTGTTTTGTGTGTGAAAATCTTCACTGTCATAAGAAATGTTAAAAGGAAATATTTTTTTAAAAACCCAAACACCAATGAAACAAAAACAAAACCCACTTGGACCAGCCATTACTGTTGTGACAACAAAGGTCACTTATCAAGCTTTTGAAAAAATTTGAGTCAGTGGTCTGTGGGAAAATGTTCATGGCAGCAGTTCATCAAAGTTGTTTTAGTCTTGGGACATATATTCCTAGAATTTCCACTTTTGTGAATTTTACAAGTAAATGCACCTTTAATGCTGCTTAATGTTGTCATCAAATCAGTGCTCACAGGAGACAAATATTCTTTATCTGGCACTGAAGACTGGAGGAAGCTCAGGGAAACTAATGAAAATATCTGGCCTTAGTGGTATCTCAGGATAGTAGTCAACAAAACATGCTTCAGATGAAGGTGTTTGAAAGTTTAAATTCTGCTATGCAAAATAATGAAGTAATTTTCTCAATAGGAGAGAGTGTTATTTGATAGCTTCAGAATGTTTTGATCTTGATATTTATAAGCCTTTCTACATTTTTTTCCCTCTAAAGAATGCCTTGTGTTATAAAATACTTTGTGTAAATATTAATTATTATTAAGTTTTTATTTAATGCAGAGTTCCCTTTCTGTATTCTGACAGCAGTAAGCAAGGTGTATGGTTGACTTTGCATTTAAATTGCTCTGAAAGTCTCCTCATCCTGCCCCCTGCATGCAGTTTATATAGGCCTTTATTTCATTTTTCCCTTTGCTGGAAATCCTTCCATTTTTTTCCCCTTTATTTTTACGTATTTTGTGATTATCTCCTTTTAAAAACAGGCCTGACAAACTATATGCAGTAGTCAGTGTGCAGTGCTGGCTTCTTACTAGCAAGAAAGACTGGAATCAGTGCCAGTACCCACTGTTAGTTCAAGTTCCATTTCCACAGGTGAACATCTTTCCTTGTTCTTGCTGCCACTTTGTGCTGACAGCATGGTCTTGCTTCACTGCCCACTGTGGTACTTGGGTCTTCTCCTTGAGTGGCTACAGATGACAGATGAATCACACATGAGCAGCACAAATTGCTGTTTCCCTGTGTTCTCAATCTGAGTTTCTAAGGCAGAAATTTGTCTTCTGTCTTGCTCCATGCTGTTCTGTGTAAGAGTCTTTTCCATCATCCATGTATGAAGTTAAATATCTCTGTGCAGATCACACGTTCTTTATTCCTCAGATGGTTTTGAGCTCTGATATAGTCCTGCCTGTTATTCTGTTCCCCTGAAAAATTTTGTTCATACAGCACCTTGTCTCATCAATTCCCTTGACAAAGAACTGGGCCAAAACCTGAAACAAAAATGAACTAAACAAATGAAGAAAACTTCGGGGATGAACTTAGTTTAATCTCTGCTGTCCAAGTTTCAGATTACTTTTCCAACTATAGTTTTCCATTTAAGGAGTGAAAGGAAGAAAATTTCTCAGACATTTAGATCACGAGGATAGTAATTTTGCTGCAGATAACATTTGTCAGAAAGAAGAGGAGGTAATGAAAAACAAGATTAAATATCAGAGAAAACAGGAGTAAATCAAGAAAAAAACTGTGGAAAATGATGAAAAATTACAGAGATTGCATATTATACCATCCTGTTTGTCAAGAGAATGTACATACTCAAAGGGCAAAAGATTTATAATTTTTGAAGCATCTGATGCTATTTAAAAATATTGAGCTATAGTACTGACTCTACACAGAAATGGATTGTTTCACCTTTATCAGCTCATGTGAGATAAGCATGTGTTTAAGTGTACTTCTGAATTAAATACTTCAGTTGATGTTTCTACAGCTTGTCTGGTATTATTCTGAACAGGGCTTGATGCTATCCTGTTCCATGAACCTCTCTGTGCTCTCTTGAGCCCATTTTTACACATACAGAGACTGCTGTGCATAGAACTGAAACCCACATTTCTTGGCAGAAGTGAGACTTCTTGTTGTGGATTGCTGCAATCCTTGGGTCAGAGGTGCCTCTGCACACTTTGCTGATGTCACACAGAAGGGAGGGTAATCCAGTGAAGAGTACAGGATGGTATTTCACGCTGAGTCTTGGCCACCATGTTTTAATAAAAGTCTTGCCTAGGAAATCCATCAGTTCACACTGCTGAGTGAACACACAGCACTGTGACTTTAATGTGTTTGTTTTGGCCTGTGTTTACAATGCCATGGTGAATACTCTGTGCCTCAAACCTCTACCACTAATGTGCAGAATAATTTTTGATGTACGTAAGATACTCTAGTTCAAACAGCCTATGGAGGGAGTGCCCAATGACAGCTATTGAGAAATGTGCCCTTTTTAAAATCTGACCCCATAGGAGACTGAGCTGGGGACTGTGCCATGTGTGGGTAAAACAGGTTGCTCAGTCCAAACACAGAGCACGATGGTTCAGTGAGAATCTGAAGGCAATTGTTTATATGGGAGCCTGATCTGGCACATTTCACTTCCATTACGAGGAATTAATCCTCTGTCAACTGAACCAAAATCGAAGCTCTTTTGCCTGTCTGGTAATTTGTCTCTTGCATATTTGCATCTCATTGTTTTTTTTTTATCTACACTTAATGGCACAGCTGTCTTTCGCACAGGATAAAGGAGAATGGGTACCAGCAAAACACATCAATTTGATGGTAATGGAATGTCTAATAAACTTGTTAAATCTTGCTTGTATTGGTAAACTCCTACTAGTTCCAGGAATGGTCTGCTTCTTTCCTTCCTCCTTGTCTTCCCTATTAGTTGAAATAGAAGTTTGTTATATCAAATTTCCACATCAGCCTTCTTCAACTGAGCCATCACCTCTTATTGAAAAGTTCCTACATCCCATGAGACATTCGGAATTGGTGCCTACACAAATCATTAAACATTAGGAAGGGGAAAGACAAGCAAGGTAGGGAGCAAATAGCTAGTACAATTTAGCAAGAAACATTTTTTCTCCATTGCTGTTCACCTAAAAGCTTCCTAACACCAAATTCATAATTTCAAGATCTGTTTCTTCCATGCAATGACCATAAACTTTCCTTTCACATCGTGATTTGTATGTCCTCAAAATCCTGCTTTAGCCAAAAGGAAAACCAGCCAGACCCTGCTACTTAAAAATGTGCTGTTTCTCTCAGCCTCCAATGAAAATAATTAGCACTGTGGGAGAACTAATATAAACAAATTACTAATTCTTTTATTTGGATAGCTGATAAGAATTTAAGATCTTAATTAGGAAGAAATATCAATGCTAGTGCAGTGATTCACAGCAGAACTCTGTTGACTTACTCTGCCCTCAGTGAAGCTGCTTCATTGAGGGCAGAGAGAGCCAAATAGCTGGAGACAGGTTTCTTGGTCATAAAGCAAAGGAAAATTAAACCAACTTGAGCTGTATAAAATTTGAATTACAGGATGGAATCCAAACTTGTTCTGCACTGGACTGTGTTGTGAGAAAACGCTGCAGGAGAGCAGGGCCTGCAAGAACAGCTCTCTCACTGAAGCATTACCAAGGAATATAAGGGTTGCCTTCTCTCTGTAGTATTCCTGGGCAACCTCAGTAGGCTCTGTATCAACACTGGACTCACTGGAAGTTAGTGGTAAATGGAAATTTTTCTTAGGCAGATTATCTTGAAGTTTATATTTTCTATATTGATTTTTTCTCTAGATTATCTTTCTTTGAAAGTGTTCATGTGCCCAGTTTTGTTTTTAAAATCAATGTTTCTCCCATTCTATTCCAGTTTTCTCCTCTGACACGAAACTACTTTTTGTGACTACTTTGGTCTTATCAGATTGTAGCCTTTGTGATCAATTTCTTTGCAGAAAAAGTAAACTGAACTGCATGTTTTGATCCCTGTTTTTTCCAGCCTTAAAATTACATTACTAGTTCTTTTACTCACACCAGTCAAGAAGTATTGAAATTGTCTTGACATTTCTGCTTTTTTGCTTTGGCATTCATTAGTGTAAATCAAATGACAAATATGTGGGTACAACCAGTGGCTTAATTAATTTCACCTTTCACCTTCTCAGAATTTTTTACCATAAAAAAAAAAATCATATGCTGTAGATGGTGAGTTTGTTATAAAACCTGAAAACCATGAAAGACAAATTGACAATTTGTTGTGTATTAATGGAAATAAAAAGGAAGCCTAGAAAGGTGGTAGTGTAGAAAGGAAGAGTAATCCAGCTCAAATTCTCACTGTTGTCAGTGGTGCATTGAAGTCTCCATAGCTCATGAGCAGAAGGACTGAAAAAAGGCCAACCATAAATACCTAAAAGCACAGAGATAACATAGCCAGAAGCTGTGTTGAGGGGGAAAACGAAACCTGGAGGCAGTCATGAGAGAAACTGTTGCAAATTTAGGTGAAGAGCTAACTAGTTGAACATATGTACACAATTGGAATGGGTTTTAATTTGAGTTTAGGATGAGATTTTTATGTACCATGGAAATTTTAAAGTGACTTTTTCTTTCCAAGCCTTCTAAGGTTGCTGAGCACCTTTCCTGGATAAAAAGGCAGAGGAAAGGGATGACTCTGGAAAAAAAACAAACTAAATAAAAGCCTTGAAACATTTGCAGACTCCACTGAATTTTAAAAATGCAAGAGATGTGGAGAAGCCATAGATAAATTGTTTAAATTCACTGTTTTTGTTAGCCAATAGCTGTTTGCCCTTACTTCAGAGGAGATATCCACCAGGATTTAGCTGGAAGGGATCATGCAGTCCAAGAAAGAGCAAAAGAGAACTGCAGTTTTGAAGATGCCCTTGGCTTTCTCTAGCAGGTGCTTGTAACATTTATCATTGGTGTGAAAATGATAAGAGTCAGTTGCTTGCTTGCTTCTAAATTATAAAGATTAGTCTTTCAATGTTGGTGAACAGTGGTTTGAAATAATAATATTTTTCATGTGCAACTCTTATTTCTCTACTGAAAAGGAGGAAATTTCTTGTGTCAGAAGAGAGAAGGAAAGAGATCAGATCTCAGCAGATCTCTCCCTCCTCTTGCTAATTGCCCAAAGAGGAAGAGTTTCATTCCTACTGCTTCCATCACAAGCAAACCTGTGCTGTGGGCTCCACCCATGTCATGTCACAGACATTTGAATATTTTTCAAATTCATGACTTTAGAAAAATCTGGAAACAAAGTCTGGTGGACACATAAGTAATATTTTGTTGTTTTGGGGTTGTGTCTTTGCTAATTTTCAGGTGTCTCCTTATGGTTGGGCGAAAGGAATTTTTTTTCTCATTGCACACTGGGAGCATAAATAAGGATGATTTTCATTGAAGAACAGGTGAAAAATGAAGAACATAGATAAAAGGGAAGCAAAGGATGACAGTGCACAGTGGGTGAGATAAATGTTTCTCAAATACATAAACTGATCCACCTCACTAGCTATTAATATAGCTCTTGTAGAACTATTGCAAAACTAGAAAATTCCCCCTGCTGTAACAACCCTGAGAAACCTCTTCTATTCAAAGATCCTAGTCTGAGGGACACTAAGAACTTTTGGCTAAAATAGTGTGGGTTCTTCTCCTATAAAGTTTGTCATCTTGTTTAAAAAAAAACTTTAAAAAAATAAAAAAGGAGGGGCAGGAGGGCTTAGAAGGTGATATCTTGCCTAGCAAGGCTGTGGAAACTACATATATAGAGGTTTGCAAAACCTAATGGGACAAGGCCATGGGCAACCTGCTCTAGCAGATGCTGCTTTGAGCAGGGAAGGTTAGCTATAAACCTTGACAGGTCCTGTTCAATCTTATCTATTCTGTGATTCCTTCATGACATTTGCTGCTATGTGAATGCACCCGTTGTGCTGGATAAAAGGAGGCAGCATGGAGAAGACTGTTCTAGATTAAACCAGTAGAGATGATGTCAGCCTACCTTACTTACCACCAGACCTTATCTCTGAGAACTCACATAATTTGTTGTAATAAAGTGGCTGCTCTAAGTGCATTTGCAACTCTAAAAATAGCATTTCTTTTCAAAATTGGCATGTTTTCAATTAAGGCTGTCTTGCCTATTAAAAACCAGGAAACATGTACAAAACTACTAATTTTTCTGTCATGGAGAAATATATTAATTAACCTGAGAAAGGTAGGAATAGAGCTCTCTGTAAGTATAGGAGTTATGTGTGTGAAAGCTGTGAAACAAAACATGAAGAAGATCAAAAATTGGTTAAACATAAGCTGGAGGAAGGTGGAAAAATGGAGGTGAGATGTCATCAAGGAGCAATACTGCCTATGGTGTTGTATATCTTTCCAAATGTTAAGAAATTCTCAAGATTTCTGAAGGTAATATGTGGAGAAATAATTTCTGTCACTGTTCAAAGATGCAGAAGCTGCTTGGAAATAGATGAAGTTGTGCTGTACATGAATTGATAATATGCGTACAGCTGCCGTACAAAATGACCAAATTTATTATGAGAGGAGGAGTACTATGTTCCTCCTCCCTAAATATGGACTTATTAATTCTAATCACTTTTCTTAAGCTATAGCAAACCACTTCGGGCTATTCTTTTTCATGTAGATACTCTTCTTTTTTGCAGGGGATGCTCACTGCCAGCCTGCCTGGCTGAGCCCTGAGACAATCTGTGCAGAACACCAGACCCTTCAGGAGGTGACACCTCCCCAGGCCGGGCCAAGCTTGGACCCCCAATTCCATTACCCATCTCCAGGCACAGAGAAGAGTTATGAGGGTATTGGTAATTTGCAGCTGTGCCTTGAAATTTCTAGCTTGAAAATTGCTATAAATAAATAAATAAATGCTTGCAAGACCAGACTTGCAGCTTGTAAAGGAATTTTATTTGTGGAAGAGTGTGAAAAATGAACCCACTAGTAAACAAGTTATGCATCTTATCTTGACAAGTGGAACCAAGCAAATATCAATTATCGATGAATTTTGTAAAACAGGAAAAATAGAAACTTTGGGAGGGAAAAGGATAATCTAATAATTAATTTATATCTTTAGATTTGCAACTCTACAGGTTATAGCTGTTATTTGAAGAGAAACAAACACAGACCAGGTTTTTTATTTAATATTTTGGTTTAGGGTGTTTTATTTTTGCTTGATAGTTTCTGGACTTTGAGATACTGTCTGTTAGTATTTATTCAACCTGTTACACAGTTGCCTTGATCACTGTGTTGTGGGCTGGGGGTGGTTGGGAGGTGGTTTTGGGTTTTTTTGTCTGAAATGTTGCATATCTCCAAGAAACAAAGCCTCAATGTTTGGAACCAAGCTTTCAAAGCTGGAGATAAGATTGCAGGAGCTTCTTTAACTTCTTAGGCTTAGCAGCACTGTATACTTTATTTGTTGCAAATTATTTGTTCAGTTGTCATAATGAAAACAACCTTCCTGATCTCCTTCAATGCAGATCTGATCAGGACAGGTGGTGACATCACCAAGAAACTTTTCTGTGAAAGATTAATCAGTTTCATAACTAGGAAACCTCATTAGCCAAGAGCTGTCATTCTACTTCCAAAGCTTGCACCTGTAGTGGGGGAAATGCCAAGTTGCACCCAGCCTTATAGATTTTAATCAACCTTTCAGCAATATTACTTCTTTCCAACAGGTTCTTGCATTGCCTTTCCCTATCTGCTCCTAAGAACTCATATTTTAATATTCGCTCTTTGCAACAAAATTAATCGAAATTAACTTTAACACATTTACACAAAGTCTGGGCTCTGAAATTTGATCTACCTGTGCAAATAGTTATTTTTCTGCAGCTAAACTGAGACACACAGAAGCACACATACTATTCCGCTGAGACACCAGCAAATTAAACTGCAGTGGCGTAGGAAGATATGAGTGACCCTTACTGGGACTTGCTTTATTTAAGCAACTTTAGTACCATAGATAATGTTACATAATGCATTCAGGCTGGGTGATACATTGCACTGATGCTTGTGTCAAAATCCCAGATGTACATTTTGCAAGAATTTGGTTCTAATGGTTGTCTGTTGTTGTTTGTTTACTCTGACAGATAAATCTATAACAGTTTCTCCTTTCTCATTTAGCTTTCAGACTGTTCAAAAGATGATACCCTCACCACCATTTCTTTTATTACAGGAGGCATATTCACAGGTAGTGTCAAGATAGAAGAACTGTAGAAACCAGGTGGGTGGATGGGCTGCCAGCCAGCCTAATCAAGCTGAGATCATAGGCACAAGACACTGCCCTCCTCCAGTGTTCTCTCACCACGCTATCCCTCACAAAGAACTTCTCAAAATATACTGCATTATGGCAAAGAGCTCTGAACTCCCAGAGGCCAGCTTTAACTTTGCTTGACGAGCAAGTAAAATCATCTGTGAAAGCTCTTTCTATGGGTGAAATATCTGCACCTAAATAGGTTGATGAAGTGCCACATTTATGGATACATATATATATATGGGTAACCCTATTGTTCCATTCCAGTTTTAGTCTTTAATTAAAACTGGATACACAACTTCATGTTTGCACTATCAGGTTATTTGCAGGGAAGTTTATCCATCATCTTTTTACTTTTTGCCTGATAGCAATCTCTGTGTTAGCCCATCCATCAACCCAATGTGTATTTGAATTACTTGTGCTTTAGAAACTCTATGCAATATTAATGAGATACTTTGGTTTTCTTTAGCTGTAGACATTTTGGCATCAAATGAGCCCAGCTCTACAGTAGACATTTTTTAAAAGGGTTTTATAAGATAATTAGAGTATCATTTAAGACTATTAATTCCTATCTTCTCTTTAGAAATCCACCTTAAGAGAATCCTCCAGTTTCAAAACTACTTTTTTTATTTTAAATTTATTTGATATGTCCTGCCTAAACTCTCCATGAGAAAAGTTCCCTGATCTGAACATGAACATTCAAGGTGAATTATCACAAAGTGCATTTCTTGTATTTTAAATGTTGCTGCTGAAAAGCTTCTTGCTATTGCTTTAATTAGTAGCAGTTTATTTAATTGTCTTAACGGGTTGCATGTTTCAAGGTGGGTTGGCCCTCTGAGTGGTACTGCTTTTTCCTCCCACCAATTCCCAGGTAAGAGGCAGGGCTCGAGCCCAGCTGTTATATGAGTGATCTATTAAAATGGGAATGGCAAAGGCCAGAATTGCTTCCAAGGGGAGCAGAAAGCAAGTAAAGTTTGGCTGGTTGGACTGGGTTTTGTTTTCCTCCTCTTCCTAAGGCAAAATCGAGAAAGACCTGATGAGAAAACAGAGTTGAGAGGAGTTGAGAGGAGTTGAAGCAAGTATGTGAGTTTAAAGCAAAATAGATGAGAAAATCCCTTTTTTCATGAAAAGCAGGGCTTCTGCTGGCTGTTCTTTTTCTTCCTAGCAGAGATTGGGAGATTCTGGTGTTTGTCTAAATGTTATTTTCTGTTACTAAATTGAATCACAAGAAAGGAAGACCAGAGGAAATTATCTTCTGTCGTGGTCTGATGGATGCAATATGAAAATGTCAGATATTGCTCTTTTAAGAAATTTCAGTTGGGAAAAGGTTGTGGGGAATGGTTCCCTTTCAAACAACACACAAAGGAAGTATACTCAAGCATACTTCAAGGTAGTAGGAGGGCTGTTTATGAAGATTGGTAGACAGGTGGTATGACTATTATGAGTTGATGTAGGCAAATAATCTTCTGGATTGATCAAGAAGAAGTGAAAGATTTTATTAGGTCAATAATGCAAACTTGGCTATTTGTAAAAGGAGATTTAAAAAAAAAAAACAGAGATTATTGGAGGGCGTTTTGAGTGGAACGAGGGATGCATCTTTTTTTGGTTCTTTGCCACACCAGATTGAATCAAGTTCTCACATACCACTTGGCCTCATTTTTCTGCTTATGAAAACTCCTCGTAAACCTTGCCCTATACTCTAATTGCCAAGCTGCAACTAAAGCAACATGATTTCTCAGCAGAACTAGTAGATCACAGAGAATTGTGAATATTTTAGCTTCCTAAACATTGTCATTTGTTTCAAGCTTAAACTTGCATGACACAACATAATAATCAGTGGGTTTGTGTATGTTTGTGGTTGGTTTTTCTGAATGGTTACCTTGATCCTGATTGAATGTCCATGAATGTTAGTGGAAAGCTGTTTTCCCTTCTGTGACTTTCTTTTACTTTCTTTCTTTCTTCAGGCTGTTCACTTAAAAATACTTATTTAAAATAAAGAATTTTCCCCACTGGTTCATCAGGAGAGGTAAGTGTCTCCAGTAACATTGTTTTGGCTAAATGTCTTACATTTTCTTTTGATTAGAATTGATTATAATTTTGGATATGCTTAAAATCTTACATCCTGATACTTAGGATTACGGCAGAAGTTTATCTGTTCTCCAGCACCAGCACTGAAGTCAGCGATTCTCATAGAAGCAAATCATTTGCTGAGAGGAGTAACAGGTTGAGCCTAAAAGATTTTTAAGAATACTGAACTGATTGTTTAACTACTAATTCTTCAGGAAAACAACTCTTCCACACCTTCCCATTGCCTAAAAAATAATTTTTTGCTTTACGGATGTTTTAGTTTCACAGTGATTTCTTAGGGCTTGGATGATGTAGATGTGTGATCCTTACACACTGCTCTCTCACTGGAATTTTCTTTGCAACATATCCCCTTTTTACTGTCATTTATTATAATCTTGAAAACCACATTTTGCATTATTTCAAAATTGCTAACTTCTTAAAATGGTGACTACTATTTAGCCCTGCTCATTTAGGGAGCCATGTTCACGTGGTCAATTTGGACAGCCTCATACTAGCTCTGTCCAGGTCCAAAATCAATTCTCACCCTAGTCTTGCCCATGCTGTTTTCTCCAAGTGGACTTCTCATAGAGTGAGGCTGATACTTGCAGAGTCTAAACGTGAAACTGGAAAAGGGTCAGGGTGTTATTTTTTGCCTTGTGTCAAGTTGTGAATAATGCAGACTTGTTGCAATCTAAGTTTCTGCAGGTACAGTCAATGTAAGTATTTTGGGTTGGTTAGAGGGAATTGGCAATTATGCACCAATATTTGCACTTCCAGTTCAGTGACTGATAGCACTTTGCTTTAGTTCTGCATGTCATTAGCAGTCCAAGTGAATGGAAACCTGAGACTAAATAACTGTGAATGGATAAAGTCAAGTAGAAAGACACAAATATCACCATTTATAGAGCTGCAGAGCATAGGAGCTAGAGTTTCCTATAGGCAGCATGTGGTAAAAAGTTGTTAAAGCTGGTAAGAACTTCACTAGATAGAAAATCCTAGTTCTCTCATGACCTTAAACCATGGGTAAAAGCAGAAATGTTTTCATTAGGATGTTATAGATCACCTGTACAGTGATATTTTGTCATGATGCCATGCCATGGGGAGCATTCAAGGATGTCTTATACAGCAAGGAAAATAATTTTTAACAACCTTTAACATCTTTGATTCATGGAAGTACTATTGCTATAAGGAGTCCTCAGAGAGGAGGGTTTGCCTTGTACCAATGATTTCTCAGTATTATTGATCATTATAATAATTTTAGGTCCTGAAACCTCTAAATCCATTACAGGAAAATTTAACTTTTCTCTGTGTGTTGTGCGCTGATGTGTCCCACATCTTCCCTTGTCCCTTTGAAAAATATGTCACAGTTGGTAGGATTTCATTGCTAGTAAAAATGATGTTAAGAAACAGTCACTGAACTGCAGTGTTAGATGCCTAATTTCTGAATAGGTGTTACAAAAAAGTAGCTTAAAATATTGTTACATCTAGGGGTCTGAACACCACTGCAGGCATATTTTCCCCCATCCCAGAGAAAACATTTGCCGAAAGATGAAGCATAGCACACAGTACCAAGTAGACTTAGTGGTGCTGAAAGAAAAATGAGATGGGCAGTAGGCTTGACATCTCTGAGTTTACAGATCATCTTTGTCAGGAAAATGAGCCACAATGATACATATAGGTTGTCCAATTTGCGAAGAAGGCAATTTGAGCAGCTGCCCAGACAAGAACCTGTTCTGTGGTGCTGATCAGGTATCATAACATCAAGAGAGATGATTGAAGGAGCTGGGCCTGATACCACTGATTAAACTCAGGCATGTCCAGAGGGGATTGATTACATATTTCCCAGCAGTCTGATGCAGTGAGAGAAAAGGGCAAGGCTGCTCTGTAAGGCCTTGTAGCACTCCAGTAACACCTATGAGTAAGAGACACAGAATTGTCTGAAATGTTCTAGCCTCAAATTGACATAGGCCTTATTTGCCAGCAGAAACCAGTCATTGTCACAGGCCATTTCTACCCTGGGACCAAAATAAGATGGTATTTGAGGTGCTGCATGTACAATATATTTATTTTGCATATGCAGCATTATCATCTCTCTTGAGGTCTTCTGGACTGTGCTAGTGAGGGTTGTGCTAATGTTTCCTTGGCTTCTCACTTGTTTTCTTCACAAGCTGAACTATTTGACTCCTTCCTTGACAGAAAAGTGCAGAATTTGTGCAAGCCATGTGCTTTACCATATCCCTACTTTCTTAGCAATATTGATTAGGAAATGAATCAGCACATCAGGTTGTCCCTTTTGCACGACCTCTTCCTCTTAATATAAGGAAAGAACTTCCCAAAACAAAGGTGGCACTTGGATTTCTTGCAGATCTGGATGATACTGCAGATCTAATGGGACCAAGTGAGATAAGCTACTCTGAATATAAATGTGGATTCCTGCCTTCTCATTTCTTGCTGTGCTGAACTTTGTCTAAAGCAATGTGCTTTAAAATATTTGAATTGCATCCCAGAAATCTCCTGTAAAGCCTGAAATAATACAGTGCAGTGTGTGTGTAACAATATCCATATACATAATATAGTTCAGCAATAACATGGGACAGGTTCAGCATGAATTTTCTGCCCCATGGAGTGATCTCTGCCTTTTTCTACTTTTTACCTTTCAGTATGCATATAAGGTGCATGAAATGTCGTTTTGTTTTCCTTGCTTCCTTTTATTTTTCACTTGAAAACCTGAGGTACCTGGGGTTACAGCAGTAGGCACAAAATGGCACTTAATTTGTATTCTGCAAGGGCTAGAAGAGATTTAATCTTGTAATTCATAATTAGCTATAAGACATTTCCAAAACTATACTCATATTGATGGAATAATTTTTATTTTAATTCTTCACACTGCTTTTACTTTGAATTCTCCTGCTTCAATCTGGGCTGTGGATCTCATACTGTTTTCCCATGAACCATTGGGCAGTTTAGGGTCCTAATAAAGCTGTGCTCTCCTCTTTGCAGGAGGATTTGCAAAAGCCTGTATTCAAGAGCTGGTTAAGAAAGCACATCTTACTCCACATTTCAGTGGTCTGGGAATGCATGCTGGCTGTTAGACTTCAGTATTTTAGTAAATTCTTAACAGCATAAGGAGACTCTGCAATGTATTATACAAAATTGTGCTCTTTCTATCAGTGGGAATACCTGTGTTTATTAGACCTGTGAGTTGTTTAGCTGCTTTATTTTTGCCTTGTTTTCGCCTGTTGTTTCTTTTACTGACCAGTCAGTCCCAAGCACACTTGTAGCTGTTCCCTCATAAAAATTTTGTAACCCTGCATCCTATGCTACAGATATGGTATTGATAAACAGACTTGGAACAATATGGTATAGGGGCAAGACTTGCATTTTACTTCCAATGACAAGTAGAGAGAGGCAGATTTTTAAGTTTTTCCTCAGAATCTTATTGCTCTGCTCTCATTTGTATCACCTTATACAACCAGCTGAAACAATCAGATTACCTTCCAGGAGATCTAGGGTTTTCCTTCATCCAGGGCTTGTGAATACATGATAAAACATGAAATTATCTTCTTCTTGAATGACTTTCTATTCTAAGTACAGTATGAAGAAGAAATTGTTGTGTGACTTATTTTGTTTTTCAATTAACCAAGAAGCTTAACATTCTGCTTTGTATTTTGCAGCATGCTTTCTATTATACCTGCCAGATGCGTTCACATGTCTGTAGAGAGCTTTGGGGAAACTAAAACACTTGGCAATGTGGAGACATCCAGGGAACAATGGAATGAATTCCTATCTTCTATGTTTATTTAGACTTGTGAGGTTTTTTTCCAGAATTTTCTCTTGGTTTTTGATATTCCAGCACACAAAAATTTCCATTGTATTTTTCAGAAAGCACTCTGAGTCATGTTCTGTAAATGCTGCTTGCGTAAATCCTGTATTTCAATTGATTAACAGTTTACAGCCTTCTTACCTTCAAGCAGTTGCTAAAATTAGTAACACCACATAAAGACTCTGTCTGTAAGCTAGGGTATGTGTTTGAAATAAAAGATTAGGTTATTCACTTGGAGATAAAGTTTATGCAAGCTCTTCTGGTTTTGTTCGGAGTACATTCTCAAGAAGATGAGATTGATTTAGTCTGTAATTAATGAACGTATGGTGCTTTGAGACCTATCAAGGAAAAATAGCTGTAACAACCTCTCACTATTACATTTGTTGACAATTAGAAAATCCAGCATCTTAGAATTAGTCTGGATGATTTCATTAGTTCTAATCTTGATGTGGAACATTATGAATGAGAGCTGCAATTTTAACACTTTCAGAGTACCTACTATAGAAATTATTAACGAAAATGTGCCTGTTTTGTAAGGACACTTAAAATGCATTTCTCCTTAGTTATTTTGCAGGCATCAGTATGAAACACTTCTTCTTCAAAATTATGCAAAAAATCTTCTGTTATCTGGTGTTTCTCTTATTTTTTCCTCCTTCCTCTTCCCATCACTGCATATACTAAAAATTAAGATAATAAAATAAACCCCAAAAGCAAACAGCTAAAATTGAAAACTGTCTGAAACTGTACAAATTTTGAAAACTATTAAGAAAGTAATAAAAATTATGTCATGGTTGGTAGTAAGAAGAGAGAGTTATTTGCATTCATAATGCAGTTCTTTTTCTCAAAGTTCCTGGTCACATTTCATCTTTGGAGAAATTTTTTCTCTTCAGTAACTTCTAACATTTTCTATCATATTTAGTGCTGTATTGATAGGAGGAAATTCCTTTTCCTCTAGAACACAATTTAGACTTTCCAAACACTTGCCAATTCTTCTTTGAGTTAAATACCAGGTGGCCACATGGCTTATAGTTATTTTAGCTAGTCACGCATTTTAATGATTCTGAACTTCCAGGAAAGAACTCCAGTTTCATGTAAAGCCCATCAGGTCTATGTAGCTAGAGAAAAAAAAAAAAAGATAACACACTTTGGCATATGAAAATATACCAAGAATGTTCCTCAAGTTTCCAATGTTTTCTTCACTCTACCAATCCATATAACCCACGGTCAGTATCTTCACTGCTTCTCAATATGGATAAGTATGTCAGGTAATGTCTTCCTTGTCTTAACCTCAGACATACTGATTTTTCATGATGTTTATTTCACAGCTTTATCAGAAGGTGTCAGGCACAGATGAACCAATGTAGGGACAAAAGAGAATGGGAATGGGAACATGTTACTTTTTATGTCCTTCTGGGATTGAAAACGCTGGTCGTGGAGAAGTCAAAATTTCATCCTCTTGAGAAAAACTCTAAAATTCTTAATAGAATTATTTCTGAGTCTTCCATTGGTCTAAGTCAGTACAGTTTTCTTTTTTCCTTCTAATACCTTTTGAAAAGAGTGGAAGGAAATGGCTTTCTCTGGTACTTTTCATTATATAGTTTATATCATTGGGCTACGTACCATGGTTTCCAGATCTGTATATGCTGAAGTGTTTGGAGCTCTGAATGATATAAATATTTAATTAGGAAACAAAAGACTCACTGCCACCCCATGCATATTTATGGAATTTTTCAGCCTGTGAACTCATCTCAGAAGACTTTGAAGAACAAAGATGGACTTTAGTATTGTGACAACAAACTGTAATATAGTTTATAAAACAGAGGGTTATTTTTACTAGTTCAAAGCCTCTGTTAAACAAATGTGCCTCTTAAGTTTCAAAGTAGAGTAGGAAATGCTTTTCTCCTTTCTATAAAGGTAGACTGAGTTAATACCGTGAAGATGAAAACAGACCTGTTCTAATCAAACCAGAGGAAACTTAATACACATTTTCTGTTCTTTTATTCATCATTCTTGTCAATTCAAATTGAGTGTAGCCCAAATATCCTAAACCTTAGATATTAATTATTTAATCAATTGATAAAAGGCTCTACTTTTTATTGGCCTTTGAGTTTCAAGAGAGAAGATAAAGCATGTAGTCTAGGTTTTCCCTGTGCATTATGTATAAACCCCTTTTGTTCTGAGTCAAGCTTTTTGCAAACCATGTATATCTGAAATCTGGACCTCTGAAGATGATTTAGAAATAAAGGATCTTCCCAAACGTTTTGTTGCAGAGCAGAAGAGGGAAAGGGTGTTGACGAACATTTCCCTTCTCTGATATGGATTAGATATCTGTAGAATATGCTGTAAATATACTGAAGATGAGCAGTTGAAGTTGCACACCCATTCGGAATTTTCAAAATTAATCTGCATCTTTAAGCAGTTAATGCCTTTATAAAAAGTCTAAGTTCTCCATTTCTTAAATGATTTTGATTTCTCTACAGTAAGACAGTCTTTCTTCAGAGGTTAAACAAGAAGTTTAGAGTGCCATAACACCAGTTTTCATTAGGTCCTGGAATGACCAGCCCTGTGGTACATTGAACTTTGTCAGTGGAACTTCAGCCTATCAATAAAGTCGTTCTCCCTTGCAATTCAGCAAGACAGGTAACTGTTCACTCAGAGACTTGTGCCATGCAAGCCACTGTTAATCCCTGATTGTTTAGCCTACTGTCCTGAAGGACATTCCAGTAGAAGCATGCAGCCATTTTGTGCCCTTGGCTCTTGGGACCTGTAGGTACCTTCACCAAAGACAAAGTTCATTTCTGTTTAAACCGGAGACTTGAAATATCAGCATGGATTTCTTTTGCTCTCTTTTTAACTCTACCATCTATGCAATTTACTGAATGATTTCATCAGGTCATTGGAATATGGCCTTTTCTCCCAGGGCATCTGTGACATCCATAGTAAATGCTGGCTTAGAAGCTTTGTAATTTCTCTCAATTCCACCATCCCACAGACTCAATACAGCACAGCAAATTACTCCTAGGTGGGGATAAGCATAAAAGTGGGAACTTTAGGAAGCCCAAGGAATTTACATAAATATATGCTGTGATTCTGTATTGTAGCAGCCAGTTTGCATTAGCATTGCAGTTGTCCTATGTTGCCAATAAGTAAGGCTTTATAAAAGAGAGGCCTTGTAAAATCATGTCTCAGCCTGTTACTTAGCTAAGAAAAGGACTACGAAAAGAGACTCAGCTGAGTTAAGGGTAGAAAAACTTGTTGCACAACCATTGTGTGTTCACATCGTGGTATATGGTGGTTGGTTGAATTATGTTTGATATGATTTAAAAGTATGTAACTGATAACCAGCTAATGGCTTTAAAAGGCCAAGTTTTTGGAATAAAAGGGGCTCTCCTTTTCACCTGCTTAGGGACCCTGCATCCCTTTGGACCCTCACCTCACAGTCCTGAAATGTTCCAGTACTCTAAAATGCCATTAGTAATCAGTAAGTGGCATTCAGGCTTCTACGCAATTGTAAAGCTGCAATACAAAGCATATTCATTTGAAAAGGAGGGCCAAATATGCCTTTACAGTTACACTGGTGGTCAGTCTCTTCTTTCCTATCAGAGTCATTTTCCTAGAATATGTCCAGGAAAGCAGTCCCCTGAAGCAAAGATTCAGATAGATCTCTGGCAATGCTGAGAAGCTGATCCTTAGGGAGGTATGGTTGATGAGCGGAAACATATCATGCTGTTTCTCTCAAAGATTCTCTCAGCTTTCAAATAATCTGGGGCTCTGCCACAAAGCTGTTTGGTTTTTTAGTGAAGATAGTATCTTTTTAATAGCTTCAAATTGGTTCCAGTTTCATGAACATATTCAATCAATCCTTGAGACTGTGCCAGCTTTCAGTACCTACAATATGATGCAGCAAGAAATGTCATTCATGTGATGTGAGGAATTAATTTTTTCTTTGCCTTCTGCCTGATGCCTGTTAGGATTAGTCAGTGTCTCTGCTTTTGAGAACACTTGATGATCATTCACGTTTTCTCTTCCAGTCCATCTCATTTGGCCAGAAGAACCTGGTGGCAGTCTCTTCCTTCCCTACCTCTGCCCACGTCCCTGCAGTGATCTCACAGGTTGAGAATATCAGCTTCAGAAAAATAGTAATGTTTAGTCCTGTAACTAAAATACTCACTCTGTCACAATACTTTTTTATCAGGTAGAATGTTCATCATAAATGTACACAGAGTGTAGATGTTTAAGAGTGTTAATTAGGAAAGGTGGCTTGGGACCCCTAATTCATCATCACCTTCTTAAATTTTCACATCATCCGCTCCGTGTTTGTCATCTAATGTCACATAATGTGTGACAGAGTGTCACTTTGGATGATTATCACTGTACAAAACAAGCCTCTATCCTTCACTGTTCATATTTCATAAACTGAATCCAATGTCTCCCAAGGTTTTTTGCATAGTCTTACTCTTTGGACTGTTTTGGTAATGAAGCTGGGTCACAGTATTTGATCAGAGTGACTGGTGTCTTATGGTTTATGACTGGAAGGAGGGAAATGCACCAAATAAAGAGACAATTCAGAAGAAATACCTTGGGCAGGGGGAGGGGGCAGCTCGATTCCTCGTCCATTTATAGATGAGCTCTGTCTCCCATGCAGGAGCTGTGGAATACCTCCTTTATCAAAGGGACAGCAGCATCCATTATCATTGCATTAGAGGGTACCTTTCTGATTGTCCCCTATGGTTTATGGTCCTGCTGAGTTTGAGTGTACAGAGAAACTCCTTTGGTAATGAATTTTGCAATTAGCCAATTGTTGTCATTCTAGAGACCTCCTGTTCCTTTACAAATCTTAAGGGAAATAATTTGGCAACAAAGAAGAGGGAGAAGAGAGTGAGAAGGGACAAAGAGTCACATTATTGCATGGCCAAGCAAAGGCTGAATAACTTGTTAGTTGTAGATATTTTCTTATTCCAGTTAATTTTCTTTCTGACACTATTCTGGCAAAAAAATTTCATTTATATTGCAGTACATCTAAGAGAGAGATCTCTATGGACAGGGAACATGCTGCTAGGAGCAGAGAGCTGATACACTGCTAATAGGCTGTGTGTCAAGAAGAGGATCTTAGTAGTATTGTGTTAAAATCTTTATAGGTTTGTGGGAGGGGAAGGCAGGATTGAGAGAGAGATAAAGCAAAAGATATCACCACCACATGGATCCCTGCAGTGTCTTGCTAGTCCTTCTTCACCCTGGTCTTCTTATTGTTGGGGGTCCCAGAGTCATTCTTTGGAGCTATCACTTTTATACAGTCCAAGTTGCAGGTATCCACAGGGTATAGAGGCCATGGTGGGAATTTCTGTCTGGATGGTAACCAAATCTTCACCTCCATTAAGCCTGGAATTAGGTCCTTCCTGCTGTGCCATCTGCACTTATCTCAAGTTCCTGTTGTGGAGTCTTATTTTATGGGAAATTCCTTCTTGTGGCTTTGACAGTGTTTTGAGACAGTTCAGCTGTATTCTTTAAGTCCTTACAACTAGGAAGAAGGTTCTTTGCAAACCACTTCCATATTTTATTTTCCAGAGTTGCTTTGCAATGCCACGTTCTTTCTCCAAATTCCTTTCAGCATAGAGTGTACAAGCTTTGAGGAAGAAAGACACATTTCATAAGGTTTTGCATTCTTTAATTGGCTGGATTTCCACTATGCAATCAGTAATATCTTTCTTCCTGAGATAAAGAGTAAGATGAAAGGCAAGGAAAGCTCTTGCTCTGATTTGATATCTCAATTGATAACAAATTGTATTTACTCTTTATTGATATCAAATTTTATTTCCTCTTTATTGGTATCTCAATAAAGAATTCTTAAAATATAGAGAAATACCCTCAGCACTACAATGCCATTCTCTCCTTCATTTTATGTTTCCCACTTTTAATTAATAAGTCTCTGTGCAACCCAATGTCACTTTGACATTGAGCAAGACTGTGCAGTGAGTTTGAACCAGATTACCTCCAAAGGTTCTATCAATCTAAATTATTCTGATATTCTAAAAATAAACAAAAATATTCTATTGCTCTAAAAACAAATAAACAAAACTCAACCCAAATGGCCTAGTCTTAATCCTGTGTAGCAGTGTAAAACAGATACTTATTCCTCTTTTTGCTTTATGTTACTATGAAAAAAATAAATGGTGAGCTTAAAATTCTGTATAACTAGAGTTTTTCCAAGGACCAAGAAGAGCTAGATATGAATCACAGAATCATAGAATAATCTGCATTGGAAGGGACCCATAAGGATTATCAAGTCTGATGCCTGGCCCTCCACAGGACACCCCAAGAGTCTTCCCACAAGAATGTGCCCAAGAGCATTGTGCAAATTGCTTCTTGGACTCTGTCAGTCTTGGTGCTGTGACCACTTCCCTGGGAAGCCAGTTCCAGTGCCCAACCACCCTGTGGTGGAGAACCCTTTTCTAATTTCCAACCCAAACCTCCCCTGACACAAATTCAGGCCATTCCCTCGGGTCCTGTTGCTGTCCAGCACAGAGCAGAGATCAGTGCCCTCCCCTCCTCTTCCCTCACAAGGAAGTTGCAGGCTGCCATGAGGTGTCTCCTCAGTCTCCTCTTCTCCAGGCTGAACAGACCAAGTGACCTCAGGGACTCCTCACACAGCTTCCCCTCCAGACCCTTCACCACCTCTGCTGCCCCACCCTGGCAGCTATATCATAGTTTAATATCTTTCTTGTATTCTTTGTGGTTCCCAAAACTGCACCAAATATTCAAGGTGAAGCTGCACCAGTGAATCTACAAAACAATCTAAATCCAGAGTTAGAATCTCTTGAAATCTGGTCTTGCCGTGTTGTATCTCGTCAAGGACAAGATTCTAGGAAAAGTAGATTGTTGTTTGTAACGTATAAAAGCTGTTTATCCTAGCTCCTCGTGAGATTCCCATATTGTGCAAAGGGTTGACAAGCAAACAGGCAACTTGAATTGCAAGTCTGCTACATCTTCTCAATGACCTTTTTTGTGAGCTGATATGAGTGTCAGAGGAAGAGGTGAATCTGTATCTGTATCTTTCAGTGTGGGGGGCCTGAATCACAAGCAGACTTTAGAGTACATTTCTCTAGAGTGTACTATTAGTTTATCTGACAGATGGAGAGCAGTTGGATTAAAACTCTGGGGATGTTCCCATGGATATAATTAGATTTAATGGGCTATGATGAAGACAAAGAAAATATGGGGAAAATACTGGGGAAGGCTAATTCTTTATTTAGTACTTTGTGGCCTAGGTTTGAAGCTCCTAGAGAACTTCAAATTTACATTGGTACTTGAAGAAACTACAAGACAGAGAGGTGAGGACTGAAATAGAATGACAGACAATCATAGAGAAATATGCAAGTTAGAAAGGTGGGTGAAAAGTGCACATAATAAATTAAAACTGCCTTGGTTGAGTCACTCTTTTGTTGGCTACTAGGAAGAAGTGGGACTTTAGAGGTGTTTGAAATCCTGCTCAGAAGTACTGGAATTCAGTCTTCCAAATAACTCCAGGGTATCATCCGCCTAACACTTCCCAAGTTAAACCTACTTCTACATCAACATCTTACCTGAAATGAGGTGGAATATACAGCAGTAGAGGAGCAGTGTTAAAAATTAGGTGATTCTTAACCAGACTGTAGTTTGAAGTAGATGAAAAGGAAAGTGTTCATCAAGCTTTCCAATGGCTGCTTTCATTACCAATTTTACCACTGTGTCTTCTGCTTGCTTCTCAGCAGAATAAATGCACCCTAAGTATGTACTTTTTAATGAAAGTCTTACAAACTCCTGGTATATTTTCCTTACTTTTATTTCCTGCAGAGGTTAGGCAGCACAGTGTACTTCTGGCATCTACTATATTTGCTCTGAAATCAGTTTTTGAAAATATTTTTAAAACTGCTCATCTGGAGTAAGTAGCAGAAGAAAAGAGAAGAATGGGGAGAAGCAGAACTTAAATGTGTTTCTAACACCATAACTTACTTACCTACAATTCTCCATTGCTAGGACCCGGTGCCCTCATTTCAGAAGGCAAACATGACAATGCCACTCTGCAAGAACAATAGTACTTAAATCCACTTTGCAGAAAGGTGACTGAATGTGTGAGATGAAGCCAAATATAGCCAGAGCCTCTGCATGTACAGATTTTCTTTTTACCCTACCAAAGAAAATCTAATCTGGCAGTGAATAGACCAGTGCTTTGTGTTTCTAATTCCTTAGTTTACTTTCCTGTAATGTATACTTCTTCTGAAAGTTTGTCTGAACTTCTCTTCTGCTTGTGATCCTCATGATGATGGATGATGACAAAACCATATAAAATATTGCCCAAACTTTTTAATACATAGTACATCATCTATCATCTACGGTTTATATGTTCTAAAGTCACTGCCCTTCTTTATTTAACCATAATGTGAAATCATAGCTTTTTGAAAGCTACAAAATACTACCCACGCCTTTTTCAATATCAAAGATGTAGTATGAGTCACTGTTTCATTTAATTCAGCCAGTGACAGCTGTGTTCATGCAGCCTTAAAGCAGGCAGAGCAATGTTATGCAGCCCTCGAAAAAAGCACATTGTGAGAAGAATGACAAAGCCTCCACAGAATGACCAGTCAGCTGCCTTGGAGGGCTTTGCTTAGGAAAACAAGCATCACTTGAAGGAGAGGAGTTGCTCAGCTTTGCTATTGCAGCCTGTTGATTTGGTGGGGTAATCAGAGATTAAATTCTGAAAAGGAATTACAAAAATGAAGTTGTAGGGAGATGTTCTGTTTAAATCCACTTTGCCTTGAAAGTTTTGTAGCACAACACTTTCCCAGAACCACTTGTATTTTGTTCCAGTCATTGATACTGGATGAGAGTGGACATGGCAACATTACAAAGACATCTGGAAAATAAGGAAAAGCAGGGACTGCTTTTTGTTCCTTTGTAATTTGGTGAGTCAGTGCTGCTCACAAGCAGGTAGTGCTTGAGCATGTTGTTCTGTCTCACACTCTCCTCCTGCTGTAACCAAGATGCTTAAAAATATTAACTTCAGACTCAGAGAAATTCATTCATCACATGTGAAAGCTCTGGGACTAAGACTGATGAGACTGAGGAGGAAGAGACCAAGTGTATCTCTATGCATGGGACTCTGAGGCAGCTGCAGATTTATCCCAAACGTGTAGTCTTGAGCAACTGTGAGGGCACATGTGCACTTGTAGTCTCAGCAGACAAGAGCAGTGAAAATATCCTGTGTTTCTGACCAGGCCCCCAACAGAGAGAATTGAAAAGCAGGGATGCAGATGTAACCTTTTCCAGCAGGAATGAGGCTGCTCAAACACAGCCCACCAGACTCTCTGTGCTGACAGGCCATGGGGTGGTCAGGGAACACAGGATTAAACCTGAATTACCTTCAGGAAATACAGCTGTCACAAACCTTTCAGCAATGCAGGACATGGGAAGCCATAACTGTGGCTGTCTTGGACTGTGCCACGCATCCATCTCTCTAAACAACCCTTCTCCTAGAAAATGAGGGTCTCCTGGGAAAGAATTTTCCTGGGGAAGAGATACCAGCATTTGAGAGGGGGAAAACTTCGGATAGCACAGGTAACCAGCCGTACAACAACTTTTTTCTTGCTTAATTTTTCTTTTTTTAATTTGTTCAGTTAAGAAAGGGGGTGGAGGGGAAGGTATGTGTTGTCACCCATCGGTAAGGGCCATGATGTTTGTTATAAATTCTCATCACTGGGCAAAGACACCAGACCACAGGTCAGGGAATTCCTGTGCTTTATTGTACGGTTGCCTTAACTCTGGCAACCAGCCCACTATTTAGACTCAGAAAGTGTTGGCTAACAAGCTCTCAGGTTTGTACAATAGACCTCCATGAGTGACTGGTAACAAGCCCTTAATTCTGTAGAGTACCTTTCAGTAAGCTCTCAGCTCCTCACAAAAAATTTCTCAAAGATGCTGGCTCAGAAGCAGAAACACTCTTCCACAAGCTCCCTAGTCCCACAGTAAGATTCAGTACAGAGTATGGAGTAGAATATGAGAGCTGTGCTTTGCCCAGGCAAAGCAAGGGAGGGGAAAAATAAACGTGGAGAAGAGAGAGAACAGAGAATATAGTCTATAATCCATAGGTCCCATGTTGCTCCTGCTGAGTCAATGATGGCTGAAATTCCCTGGAATGTGCACGTGTTATTTATACCCAAGACTTTTTAAACCCCACAAACTGACACATTTGGCTGCATTAAGGATGATTCTGCTGAAAACACAGATTGTGTGATATAAAGATTTGCCTCATCGAATTTATGAATATCAAGTGTAGGAAAATCTGCTTTGCTCAGAATTTTTTAATAAATCAGCATATGTTATTTTGTCACAGACTTTCATTTGAGAAAAGGAAATTGCTCTTAAACTGTTAGCATGGAGGCCATATATATATATGGATATCTGTTTGAGAGGGATTTTCTCTTCTTGTATGAAATTTCTTTTGGCAATATCTAGGCTTATCTCTTTGGGGTTTCTATTTCTACTACAGAGAATTCAGAGAGAATATAATTCTATTATAGCTGACTGTAATAGACCTTTCTTGTCGACTTTTTTTTTCAGTGAAACAAATGGCTGAAGTTAAGCCTGTTTCATTTTATTCTTTTTTAAGGGAAGCTGAATGTCAACTGCTCTTATGCTGTGTAAATGTTCACCTACTGGTTTTAAGATTGTATGGCCAATCAATTAAGAAACACTCCAGATGAACTTTCCTGAATGTCCTAACATAGATTAACTCTGATGTCTAAGATTTTTTTTTTCCCATCTAGGAGTTTGTGCTAATTGTTTGCATTGTTTTTGCTGGCTGAGCCCGTAGCTGCTGTTTGTGTACCTCAAAATCCTGCTGCCTGAGCTCTCCATGTAGTTGCTTTCTGGTCTCTTCCAATTCTAAGTTCTCACAGGCCTACTAATTCTGTCATGTATTCTGACCAGGCTGTCTGAAGAGGATATATTTGCAAAGGCCTATGGCACAAGAATTATATTACAGAATTATATTGATGATGTGTGGCACACAGCATTGTGTGTATAGACTGGCAGACTCTCACAAAGCTGCATGTGGACCAGACCTGGATTAAATGTGGTTTCTTCTTCCAGCACTTTTTCCAGAGCTTTTATATAAATTTTTCCTCCTCTTTTCTCACCCCCCCAAAAATTCAGAATTTTTTCACTCCACAAATATTCCTTCCCACCTCTACTTTCCTCCCCTCCCCAGCTCCCAGTGCTGTGGATGGAGCTGAAATTATCTCTGCTATTTTTATTTGATAACTTGAATCTGCAGTACATAGCACCTTACTTGACAAAACATCACATTTGTGCACAAGCATCCAGTGATACCAGCAGGGAGCTGCAAACAGTGTTTGCTCACTCATGTTTCTATTAATTGTTAAAAATTTTCCCATTACTTTCTCCCAACACCCATGGTATTTGTTGAGAAAAAAATCTTCTTAAGTCAGAAACTCGGAAGTAATCCCTTAATAATTTTACTACTGGCTTCTTGTGCCAGTTTTAAATGGAGGACAAAGAAAAAAAAATAGAAAAGAGTGCTTTATTGCAGGTCAAGGTAGCAGCCTAACTTTAGACCTCAGTCACTTTATTTTTCTCTCCTTAGTTAGATTTAGAAAGTTCTGAGTTGTAGCTCATGTGCAATTTGATGGGTCCTTTTTGTGGTGCAGCTTTGTCATTCACAATGTCTTGCACCCCCTACTCTTCCCAGCTTTAACTTTGGCACTGCCTAATTAAACCAGCAGCCCAGGAAGGGGTTGCACTGCTCCATCCCTGGCTCAGGGAAGAGGAGAAAGAGAGAGAAATTTTAGAAAGTTATGTCAAGGCCAGCCCTGGCTCCCAGAGGATTCAAAGCTGCTCCTAGTTTGTATTAATTCATGCTGTGGAGACACAGACCCAGTTGATCTTGGTGCAGGTGCAGATGCGATGAAATCCTCTGCAACACTGAGCCTGATGCAGGTCATCCAGTGGGAAGAGCAGAGGGAGTCTCTGATACAGGTTTCCTTTGTTCCTAGTGTTTTCCCTGCTAGCTGTTTCCTGAATGCTTACAGACCTCTTCTGAAAATGTATTCTGCCTCAGCAGCATGCTTTGAATCCAGAATGAAAACTGGAAAATATCGTGCAGTTTGATTGAATGATAAGAAATTGAGAACCAGGTCCAAATAGCCCTGATTTTTTTAGGGTCTTGTTTACAGAAGCTGAGCCATTTGCAATGGCTTTAATGTCAAAAGTCTTTTCAATTTCCAGACTACTCTGCAGCCTGTTGATTAATTCATGGGGAAGGAAATGAAAGTGAAAACATAATAAACCTGTTGAGTTTTTTATAAGTATTCAAATGAAAAAGTCAGAGCATCCAAAATCTTGTGCTTGGTATTCCAACAATCCATTTCCTGACTCACAGTGACAAAATCCAGCCCTAATAAAGTACTGCCAAGCAATTAGAGTAATCTCATGAAGATTAAACTGTTCTTCCCCCTGAAAAACACTGCATTTATCTCATCAAGGGTTCTTACCACTTTAAAAATATTAAAAGGCAAAAGCTTCTCCTCTCTTGCTGGTGGAAAATGAAATGAAAGGAACGTATGCAGTTGTGTTGGCAGACAAATGCTCACCTGCATTCACAGCATTGCTAGTTGCACTGAGCTGGACACAAGGAATTATGTCAGTGTGCCTTCCAACAGAGAATTTTAAATATTTTGGCAGGACTGAAATGACAGCAACTATAACAAAAAGAGCTTGTTCTTTTTGATCAAGAGTTTTAATTTATAAATATATTTTCTGGCCATTTTATCTAAAGCACTCACTATCTTCTTTTCACAACATTTTAACTTGCTTTGCGAATGAAAAGCAATTTTTTAAAAAAAGGTAGAACATGAAAACTAAAATGCTCCAGAAACTTTCAGGAGTGAATATGAACTCTGAGACCGTGTCCCCTTACTCAGTCAACTGCTGATATTTCTCCCTTTTCTTCCTTGGATGCTGTAACACAAAGCAAGTCTTCACTCATGGGGATTTCACCACTGGTTCTTGCTGCACTTTGGTAATAAGTTGCAGCAAAATGTTGGACTTGATCTCTGTACTGAATCTACAGAAAGCTGGATCAAGACACTAAATCTTGTCTTCAGCTTATTTGCTTATGAAGGGAAGAAAATCAACCCAAATACAGAGTGGTGAAGAACCACTTTTGAACTGGTGGCACCTGTTGCAAAACAAGAGCTTGCTCATGTTAGATGCAGAAAGATGCCTCTGAGACTGAGGATGTTGTGGTGCAATATGTGGTGTGTAGTAAACCCTGGGAAGAAAGGAGAAAATTAGGTCTAGAATTGAAAATTCATGCGGTTTACATAGGCTCCTCTGATCCTGAACTCATTAATGCAATTGATATATAGATGAGAATTCAACTATACACTGCAAAGCATTTGAATTCTTTAAACTAAAAAGGTAGCCTTAAAATTAATATTAGTTTATCTGTGTCTCATAGTATTGTAGTTTTGCAAGAGACTTACCCTATTGTTCAAACGCTCTTAAAAATTTGGTAAAGAGCACATGCATCACACAGCAGATAATATTGTACAAAAATTTTTATTAGTTCTTATTTAATTCTTTGAACCTACACATTGAACAGCAGTCAAGTGTTTGAATATTTGTCAACTGGTATAAAGACCTAGGAGCAAACACAGGGATAAAATTTTTATGTTTTAATATGATTTCAAGTATGTATAGTTCCCTTCTTGTTCCATTTGACCTATCATGCTGGTCCTTTCTTAATTTGTTACTAAAACTTGAATTAGACCACAGGGACAATTTCTTGAAGTTTTCAAAATGGAAATGAATGATGCAAACAGGGCAATGCTGTCCCTAGATGTCCTTGTAAATATGTATCTTCTTTCTGGAGATGAGATGTGAAATGTTGTCTGACACCATAAGAGTGTGTGTGTGTGTGTGTGTGTGTGTGTGTGTGTGTGTTTGTGTCTGTGTACACTGCAAAGAAGGAGAAATTATCATCCATCTTTTATGAGAAAATTTGAGGTGTTTTAACAGGCTTTAGTTATAATATTGCAAAAAGAACCTGAACAAACAAACAAACAAATTCCCACTGAACTGGTGATTTGTTGCAGTTCTTAATTCTGATTTATTTATTTTAATAAATCCAAAGAATTTTGCAAAAACATACTGGAATGTCCTCTGGGAAAGACATTCATTAGAAAAATTATTGATATGACAAATACTTGAAACAAGAAATGCTCATGTTTGCAACCATTCACTGCTTGTCAATTCAGATGCATCCTTTTCTTAGATGTCTCATTTCCTTACAGTACTCAAGGTATAAAAACAATTAGCATTTTTGCAAAGGCTTTTAGGCCCTTTGGTTACATATTGAGTTAGGGGCTGGTTTGTTTTCATGGCCACCATGCTGCTATCTTTTCATGAAGAAATATGGTTATTTTTAAGTCAAAAGTGGGACTCTCTAAGGAAAATAGTTCCATATTTTTCACCATATGCATGGTTAAAATATGGTCTAGCCTTTGATTTTGAAGCTGTAGCAATGCTTATTTTCAAGCACCAAGTCTGTGGAAGAGCCATGGCTGACAATCAACACGGTTTTGCATAGTGCCAAGGAACTATTAGAACAGCTACCTTGGGTGTTCCTCTGGGTTGAGCTACTCTGAAATCTCTTTCCCTCAGTTTTATTCCAGGTATGGGAGAGGTGGTTCTTTCTCTTGCATGTTATCTTCTCTGACCTTTCTGCAAGTTTGGATCCCAAAGAAAACTTTCATAAGAAAACTCTTATTGTAGCTGTGGTGAAAATATCAAGTGTTTCACTGTTATTATACTTGTCTGTGAAGATGGATGTCAGTAAAAAGCTGACCCTTTAATTGCTCTTTTGCTTCCCTTAAGCTAAGTAAAGTTAATGACTGAAGAATTTTGACAATTTTGCTTCCAAATTTGCTCTCCATAGAAGCAGAAATTTTTAGAGGTTCCTATTCCTGGGTTCATTATTTCAGTGCATTCTTACAGCAGCTTCAAGGAGAGTTTTAGCTCATAAAAATAGTTTTATGATTTTAAAGTTACCTCCTTCTTTTTTTAATCTTAACCACTTCTGCTAATTGCTGGAAGTAATTATTTTAAAGAAAACTCATGTCTTGTGTTTGATCCTTTAATGATGATGTAATAATGTTGTAACATCATTATGGATGACAATAACCATTGAGAAAGAACAGTTTTTATGACTTCTCTGTGTATTTGCTACTTTTTCACTATTCTGCTACTCCTATATTCATTCTCTATCAGTCTGGGCTAGCTGCAGCAACATTGTACCATAGCCTCAGTTTTTGAGAACTTGTGAATGCCCCCATCTTAAATGTAAACTGTTCTAAAGTGTTCACAGCAAGCTTTTCCAAAGAATTTTTTATTCACATCTATAAATAAGGGCTATGCTTCTAGGCTGATTCAGTATCCACCATGATAAACTCACTTGAAAAGCTTGCCATCTTTTCTAAATGAACACTAAAACCTTGAAGAAATTCATCCCCAGTTATTTCTACTAAAATATTTCCAATTCAGGTGATCAATTTTGCAAAGTATCATAAAGAATTAACAAAATCTGCATGTGTTTCACTTCAGTATTGAAATTAAAACGGGAAATCTTTAACTGAGAGAAGATGCATGGCTGACTTCTGTTCACAAAGAGTATCTCCCAGAGGTATCCATGAGTTAGTGTGGGAGCAAGCTGAAGGAGTTAACAGCAACTTGTCACCAACAATCCCCCACGGTATAATCTCATACTTTATCACTTTTGCTATAACAGGTACACTTATTAGCTTTTGTGTTTTGCCATTTTTTCGTTATGTAGGATGCTGTTGAATAGCTGTGAAATACATGGAAAGCCCAGATTTCAAATGCTTTAAGCACTGTGTAAAAGAAGTTGTTGCAGTTGTTGCTATTTTAAGTGTAGGAAGAGATTTCATGGTCAGAGGACATTACTTATAACTCAGTGGCTAGAATCTCAAGATATGGTTTAGGCTCACCTTATTTTGTATGCTATATAAATAGTTAGAAAGATTTTTTCCCCCCCTGGAATTTAGAATAGAAAAGCAAGACAGATAAAGACAATTTTAAAAATGCAAAGAAATACTTGGATGATGATGAGTGCATTTAACATATCTGTGATCTAATTGTCAAGATTAGTTGTGAATTTGTAGGAAACAGGAGAGGAATAGATGCCTTTTTGTAACCTTTGAAGTAAGAGTTTTAGGGAAGTCAGTGGATGTAGATAAGAATGTAATACTGCAGTTATTAATAGGTTGCTCTTCCCCAACCCTCAGATGTAAAATAGCAAAAATCACACAGTAAAATCATTTTCATATTTACCAGGGGAGCAGTGAAAACCAGCAATGCAGGCTAAGTTAAATCTTTCTTCTTGTATAAAATTTTAGATAAAGGCCTGTGCAGGCATAAGCTGGGAAAGAGCTGACTGAATATAGGAGAAATTATATTTCCAGTTGTCTCAAGACAAACCATAATGGAGTATCACAAAGACAGAGAAGATGACAAAGTAAAATAAATAAGCTAGGGAAAAAAATAAAGGCATTATTTGGGTATTCTCACTAGGAACAATCAAGATTTTTCTTCTCTGGGCAAGCAATGTGGATATTTGAATTGCCAACTTAACTGATCATGATTTTGGGGCTTTGTTCTGGCAGCAGGAATGTCATTTCCTAACAGTCTATTACTCTAAGTAGAGTTAATTTGAAGTAGAATAAATGTGTGTCTCTACCCTATAATAAAACTTGGCTTTTATTTTATTATTTCCTAAAAATAAGCTCTCTTGCTTACACACAAAATTTTCAGTTCAGCCCACTTAGAAAAATGTCATGGAAACTAGGTAGCAGCTAGGTCATCTTGATAATAAATCTCATATCTTGAAACTTCAGCAAAATCTCATTAGTGTGCAAAATAACATTTATATTCCATATTTCCTCAGAAAACATAATGATTTCCAGTATACAGATGCCCATTCAGAGCTCTTTTGCTGTAGTTTCTCCAGTGCATATATTGTATTAACATGCAGGAACAAACTGCAGTCTTTAAGAGTGGCACTTAGTGTGGGCAGTAAGAGTTTGAGATACAATTAAAGGAATTACATAAGGCACTATGTGTGACCCTAGGGAAGAGTATCTCAGGATAAGGTTTAGGGATGTATTAGCTACATCAGGACAATTACTTTTTAAAAAATCAATAGTGTTCTCCTTGACTGCTATGGCTTATTCTACATTGATGGCATAAGCCTGAAATATTTTTGTTTATCTATTAATTTACACCATTATTTAAGTAACCTGTGCAGTCTGATTTGTATTACAGTTTTACTGTTAAAGTATCTGATGCATAATAGATTTTTAATCTGTAAACTATTTTAAATAATGAAATCAGTCTCCAGGTACATTTCTTCCCTCTTTCTTCATTTTCTCACCACAACTTCCCCTCTACAATTGTTTGGTGGTTTGGGTGTGTTTGGGTTTTTTTTTTGTTCTTTAATTACTTGAGTCAGTTCCTCTGGCATGACCCAAATATCCTCTGTCAACAAATACAAAAGCAACAGAGAATTTGCTGACAGCTCTGTAATTCTCTTCTTGGCTAGAGACTGACCTTGCCACAGCATAGGCCAACTTCAAGACTTTTCTAAAACTTTCTGTCCAAAATATGCATTAAAAAATTTGACAGGGATGCAGGGATGGATACAGTGTTCCTCTCATATCCATCTGCCCATGCTCAGCATATTCAAAGTCCAGACACACAGTAAATCAGTCCCAAAGAACCTATACAATCAAACCACCAAACCCTGGGAAAACCAGGAGAAATATTCTGATCATGTCTTTTTCAATCACTGCTTTATGGACACTTTACGTTTTATGGGGTTTTTTAACATTTCTGGCAATTTTTCTTTTTTTCTTTTTTTTAATCTCTAAGCTACATTGTAAATGACTAGTGAAATAGCTATCCTTGGGAAATTTCTTGGTTTAGTCATTAAGAAAAATGTCATTTCTTAATAATTTTTTCAATAATTAATTAAGTATATCTTCTTGCAAGTGCCCTCTACCCTTTATCATTTAAATATATTAATTTCTGCTAACTTTTTGAGCCACCTATTCAGTGAGACACCACAGCTTGATGACCAGCATGCATGGTGGTTTTTCATGTATTGAGGCCATCAGGAGGGGTAGTTCAATGGCTAAAGGCATAGTATTGAAATTAGACACAAAGTCCACTTTCCAGAAATGTTCTTTGAGATTTTCAACAAGTCTTCTCACCTTTTTCTCATGAACACTCAAGTGAAAAAAAAGATAATATTGAGAGATTTATTGCTCCCTTCTTTCAATTTATGTCAAGTGCAATTTCGATGTATGGTTATTTATAAAGAGTGAGATTTTTGTTGACTTGGGCATCTAGCAGGAGACCATAGAGAGCAGTAGGTTTTGGAAAGGCTGTATGTCCAAGATTTTTATAAAGTGTTGCAAATTAGGTGTGAAAAATGGCTCATTTTTTAAATTTTTTTACCAAGTCTGAGCTGGTTCTATGAAGGCTGTTAAAGCGTAATTGCAAAGTATCATTATTTACATACCCAGACTGGCTTTGTACAGACTATTTGTATTATATCCATGCTCATGTCTGGCTCATATTACCTTGAATAGAAGGACATAGGTCCTCAGGATGTAGAAATGGAAACCCCTACATTATGCTTAATACACATATTTTAGAGCCATTATGTTATACAATGAAATTGCATAGCATATAAGACCTCAAGCAGAGAAGAGATTTCTCAGGAGTATTGGTAGCAAACGGCACTGGTTTAATGTGGGGTATAGAGGAGATATGGTGCTTCACAGAAGCTCCCTGTTCAGTGTTTTACTAACAGTCCCCAAGCAATCCTTGCTTTGGGATCCTGTCCCCTAAATGCCCTATCTTAATTGGATTGTGCTTTAGGTAATTAGTTTTCCTAATGCAATATAGTCATTTCTCTCTGAAATTTTCTTTTAATGCCTAGGGACACACCATGTCAAAACCTGATGAGTTTTCTAAGCTTATATATGCAAAGGATGATTTATAGTCAAGCTTACTCCTCCTCTATACCGACATAGTGAAGAAAGGAAGGACTAGAACTATAATCCTTCCAACATCCCCAGCAGGAATCTAAACTTATTCCTCTGCCAATATGAGATTAATGTCTTGCAATAGTATGAACTAGGGACAATTATCCAGCATCCCTGAGTATGGCAAGTGTTTTCCATTTCTATCTTTCATTTTTGCTGTTGAATCATCATCATCTGTGCTTGGGACTGGATGCATCAGCCATGTGCACTGATGGCCAAATAGTAGCTGGAGTAGAAAAGGGGAAAAAAAGCCCTCTATTATTTTACACCCCAAAAAATTAGTACTTTTGACTTGACCAAATTCATTTTCCAAACCTGTTTATTTTGCTGAACTGCTAAGAAAAGCAAAATGAGATTTAAATCTTTTGTTTGAGGCTTCTTGGAGTGACATTTTCCAAACTGATAGTGCCTCACATTAAATATATTTTTCTGGGACTAACATTTTGAAAACAATTAACTTTGATGAAATCTGAGATTATTTTTTAATGTCTTTGCTTGCTAGAGATCTTTCTATACCCCCTAAAACATTGGAAAGGTCTAAATAATCAAAACAGAACTGAAGTGTTGAGTCCAACTCTTGAATGCGATAAATTGCTTTAAATTATTTCAGTTGCAGCTTATATTGTTATACTCCTTGAGTATTTATCTAACTTTAAAAAAATACACAAAGGTTTATAAGGTATTTCTCTATATGACATCTGATGATATTGAAATAAACATCCAAAGGTTTCCTATCTCATAGAAAAGTACAGGATGTTTTGTCAGTTGGTGAAAGTGGTAAAATCAGAATAGCTTTGAGGTAGAGATTCTCAAAAGTCATTCAATTTAGGAATGTTTCAGCTGTTCCAATTAAAATTCTCAAAGGATGATTCCTTTGAAATCACATAATACTTTGGAGTAACTTACCAAAGTACATTTTCCTCATCAGTGTGAATTTAAAAAAAAAAAGGAAAAAAAAAACCCTTTGAATTTTTCCTCTTTCAGCATCTCCCTCCAAACAGAGCATCCTTATCATGGGATGCATCTTCTACAATCCCACCTTCTGATTCATGACCCTTATGTTCATGAATCAGGAGCTAGAGGGATGGCTGCAGGGGCATTGCACAGGAACAGCCTGAGGGTGTGCTGCACTTAGGACTAAAGCCAGACTAAGATGTTCTGGCATTCATCTCCTCTTTCCATACCTCTGTGTTTGGGAAGATTTTGGGGGCCACATTGTAAATCAAATTAAGAACAGGGCTCCAGTACAAAGTCTTACCCAGTCCAATGACCAAGGTTAGAGTGTGATCTCTGAGTGGATGGCATTGGAGGTGGAGGACAGAAACAGGCAGATTTGGAATATCTTCTATCATTTTTGCTGTAGAAGGAAAAGTACAATATAACCTTTCCCTGAAAGAATTACACTTCCAGGAAATGCACCACCATGGGGAAAAAATCAGACCTTACACTCATTTTTCTCAAGTCTGAGCTGTAGTATGAGGAACAGCATAGTGTTTTATCAAATATTATATGTGCTTAATGCTTCTTGATGAACTGGATAAACTGAAATATTCTTAGTTGAACAGCCACAAGCCTCAATAGTTTCTTTTCTGAATGTAAAATGACTTTTTGTCATATTGGAAAAACCCTTGATTCCCCTCCTGCTAAAATTCCTGACAAAAAATTATTCAAGTCAAAATTTCCCCACTGGTTCTTATTAAGTAATATAAATAATAAATAAAATGGACACATTAAATGAAGTGGTGTTTGTGGTGTCTTAGCCAGATCCAGAGAGTGTGCTCCATTTTAAGAGGAGAGATGGTGCTACAGCTCATAATGCCCCTAAAATGGTAATGAACTAAAATGAACTCATTTCAACATTGTATCAGGCTGTAAAGAACAAGTCTCAAGTAAGTCAGTCAAAATGTTGATTTTTCTTAATTTTTCTTTCTCGTGTCACATTAAGGAAAAGGCAGACGAAAAAGAAAAGACCAGTTGTTTTTTCACTTGCGGACAACACATAACACTGAGCCTGAAAAACAAAAACCCAAGCAGCACATTTCCTGAAACTGGGAAAATGGGACCTCAGTACTTAAAGGAGCCCGTGAAAAGGGAATATTAAAGCAATTTCTCATTCGATTTGCATAGCACAGTGCTGCAGCTGCAGCTCAGCTCTGTCAGGCTGGGGTGAATGTGATACAGAAAAGGAAGGCTCAGCACTTGGGCTGTGGCTATTTGACAAGGGAGGGACTGGTGCTCTGCAGTCTGGCTGTGACCCACATGCCCAGCTCCCATTTCTGTGGAAAGCTCAGCAAGGGGATGGAAGACAGAAAAATATCTTCTTCTTGTCTAAAGTTAAAATGCCACCAGGTTGAGTTCTCAGCTTTGGGAAGTGACTCACACAGTTTATCTGCAAGTTTCTAGCCTCAGCTTGCATTCTACACAGAAGCAGGGCAAACCCTTGGCACCCTCTCCATGCAGTATGTGGATGTTGCTGAGAATTTTAAGGCAATCTTCCTTATCTTCATAGTGCACAACAAGGTTTCTCGAGTCTATGTGGGTACTGTAAGTTGGCATTTTTGTCGTGGGTGGTGTTCTCCCACATATTTTATATTCACTGGCTCTCCTGCTTAGGGATATTTTCTCATGCAGATTTCAAAGGCGAGGCAGCCTGGGAATGGGACATTTAGTCTGAGAGGCTGATGAGATGTTTAGTTTAACTTACTGCATTCAAGTAGCCAATAGAGCTCTTGAGCACATTTGTATGGCATTTAAAGACTGTTACACAACATGTAAGAAACCCCTGCTATCATTGTCACCTACATTCTGTAGGAAAAAGTATGGGTTTGGAATATCTCCAACACAGGTCTAAGTGATCCTTTGTGCCCTGTGTAGTGGTAAACAAGGGGTGACCATTTTGCATTGCAAAAATCTTCTGTCTTTATTCAGGACCAAAGTTCAAAATCAAAGCTCTCTACCTGGGCACAAAAAGGGGGAGGTTTCCTTAGGCAGCTTTTCAATGCTTAAGGAACAAATAAATTGCCAGGTTTTGGGCAGAGCTAAAAGAACCAAAGTTTCACACCAAAGATGAAGCACATAAAAGGGTTACTTAAACCCTTGGCTGGAAATAATGGTTATTATAACTCATATTAATTGTTAACTGAACTAATTAAAACTTTTGCATTTACAGCATTTTAGGCTTAGGGGAAAGAAAGAGCCTTTCCTCTTATTTCCTAGTGTTTAAAGATTTGCTCAAAAACTTAGAAAAAGTATATGAACAGCTTAACCTCCTAAATTAATAAGGGCTCTGAGAGGAACACTTTGATGTAAACCCATTCAGCCCTCTCACTACCAACACTGTGATCTCTTTAATTACAGGAACAGTATGTTTTATAAATATTAGTTTACAGCCTCCTACATGTCAGCAAGGGGAAAATATTGAAAGAAATTTTTATAATTACAGTTCAAGGATCTGCATTTTAATTGAGATTTTTTACCAAATAATTTCATAGGAAGACAGGAATGTTCCAATAAAACTGATTCGTGGTTAGGCATTTAGGATTTAAATTGTCCTACTTTGTTATATTTGGACCTATAAGGACATGGAGACAGAGACATCAAAATATTTCTGTGGATTAGGGGTTTTTTTCCTCACTTCTATTCGCCTAGAAAAACACATCTTACTTTCTTATGTCTGCCTAATTCTGAACAGTCAAATGCCTTATACAGTGCTTTGAAGAAGCACTGTAATTAAAGTTGATAGTGGGGTCTCAAACATACTTGCAAAACACTTGACTCTGCCGCTGTTATTCTCTGAGATGCCCTCTCTGTAATTCCACTTTGCTGAAAAACCACACTTTCTTTATTATGCATTTGCTTACTTATCCAGTTTCTGCCCTATTTTCTCATCTAGTGCTTACTTGACAGGTATTGTTACTTACCAACAGAGAGTTAACAATGAGATAGTAGAGCTGACAGAACTTCTTCCAAAATAATTTCTGCTGGTGTGAGAGTTCCTGTGTTGGCTAAGCAGGCAGGATTGGACCAAGATGTCTAATGGCCTGTGATACTGCTATTGAATCCTTATTTAGAGCTGTAGCAAACTCCTCTCTGCCATCACTCTGGTCCAAAGGATAAACACAGCCCCAGTAATGCTAAACTTAATGCTTAACTCCATTAAATGGTGTTGGAGAACAATTTACAATTTCTCAGAGTTCTTTTTTGGGATTTTTTTTTCTGTATTTCCTAGGTCAAGAAAGTGTTGAAAAAAAATTCTGACTACCAATCCTCTCCTTCACTTATCTGTGATACCATTAGCCAGTCTTAAGCAAACCTGCCAGAAACCTGGAACTTCTTTTCATGCCAACAAGCTGAGTGAGAGAGGGAGGCTCAAGATTGTGTCACTCTGGTAGAGGTGGTGAACTTGCACTCTGTTACCCCATTTAACACACTTCAGATGCAGATCTGCTAGAAATCAGGTCTCAATAGGTGAGGTATGGCAGAGCAATTACCAGTCCATTTTTTGCTCACTTTTATTGCAACTTTTTGTGTGTGTGTGATCATATTTCAGATTAAACTCAGAGTAAAATACCAGATGAATGCAGCTCACTGTTTTCAAAGTAGTCTAATAATTCTTGTTTCCCTACTGCTGTGTTCAGAGTTCTCAGCTTAAATGTGTTTATTTTCTTTGTGATCTTTCCTTGCTGCCAACTGCTTAGGGACTTAACACTTCCTTCAAACACATGTTTTGTGATTGTTCATTTACTACAGGTGTGGGAAATATTTCTTTCTTAGTATAGGCATAGCAAATCCAAATGTTCTTGGTAAGTGCATCAAATAAAAATGCAGTTCTACCTTCATGTATGAAACCATTCAAATACATCTCTCTGGGTACGGTCCTTTTCCAGATGTGCAAAAGGATTGCTACCCTTTTGGACTGAAAAGATCACAACTGGGACAGACTGAGAATGCATTGGAAATTGTGCTTCAGTTTGGTTCTTGTAGAGATAAGGTTTTAATGTTGTATCTTTTTATGTTCCACTTTCAGTTTTCCCAGAAACCTTTTCAATATTTCACCTTCAATATCCAGCCTTGCCTTTTCTCTTGTGAGCTTTCATCCATTTAAATTAGTAATCTTGGTCTACAGTGACGTAAACAGGAAATCAGAGTATTGTCCTCTTTGGGCATGGAGATTTGCAATTTGTGAATATTCAGTGATTTCTGCCAAGGCTCCCAAGTTATAGAAGACTCTTTATTTGAGTGCACACTTGAGTTTCCAGCATGCACTCTTCCCATGAAAAGTTAGGTTTGGAAGAACCACCTGAGTCACATGAAGTACGTGATGAGCAGAAATCTCTTGCTCATTTTACTTCAGGTACTTTTCCAGCTGTGTGCATGTGTAAAAATAGGTTATGTGCATACACTATGCATAAAAGTTATCCATAAATAACCTTCTCATTTGGCTAAGAAAGAACCCTCATATAACACATCTCTCTCTTTTGCAGGTAGCTTTTGTAATCC
This sequence comes from Melozone crissalis, assembly GCF_028551555.1. Lineage (NCBI taxonomy): Eukaryota > Metazoa > Chordata > Aves > Passeriformes > Passerellidae > Melozone > Melozone crissalis. The sequence continues at coordinate 49,019,275 of NW_026535794.1, read as the reverse complement.
ATGCCTTGGATATTATCCTAGATCTGATTTTAATGAGTATCTTTCAAATTAAATATCTCTTTTCCTTGATCATCTTCCTCCTTTCTTTTGGTAAGATAAGTTTTCTCTTCCAGGCATGATGTATAGCTGTCTCAAATTATATTACAGCTGAGTGTCTCTGACTTTCATTTCCTGTGATTATCTTTGGTACCTGTGTTTAGAGAGTATATTCCATGCTTTGTCCTATGCTAAGCAGCCAGTCTGGTGAAAAAAACATGAAATCACCAAATAAACTGGTACTTAAAACCAGGAAAATAAATGTTGCACTTAATTATCTGTACTCTCATTTAACCCTAGGTGATACTCTATTAGGTTCTGATTGAAGCTTCCAGCAAGTGTGTATGCACCCCAGGAAACAATTAGTGGAGAGTAATGCTACACTCTTCTCCAGAATGAAAATACAATCTCATCACTGCAAATTAATGCTACTTATTATTGATGTTCCATCTCAGCTGATAACAAGAATGCTCAGTTGCATTAGATAAATATCAATATGCCATGAAGGCTCTAAAATTCAGACCTTAGAAAGACATTTTTCAAAAGCCATAATAATAATAATTTTTGTCTTTCTTTACATCAAACTACTGACCAGTGGTGGAAAAAAAGATAATGGCATAAAGTTAATATCACTATGGTACCACTGTGGTATCCTAAAGATAATTCATGTTTGATCAAATTTAGATGTAACAAGTTGAAATGTTCTTCCTGTACTAAAATCAGCAGCAGAATTTCCAGTGGGATTGGGGCAAAGCAGCTGAGTCACTTACTGAAAGCTGTAATTTTTAGGAAAAAAAAGACAGCTCAGACTATGATATTGTCCCATGACTAAATATAGGGGAAAACCAAGCCTTTCTGTCTTTTTTTTTTATGATTGCAGCGTGGTGAAATTCTCAGAGGATGAAAGGACAGATCTGAATGTGATATTTCCTGAGAGAAGAATATTAGTTTTATGAGTCTAAATATAGAGAGTGGACAGACTGCATGAGAGTCACAAACTCCTAAACTCAGTGTGAGAGAATTATAATCACCAGAAATATAAAACTGCTATTTTGCTATAGCAAATTTTATAATTGCTAACGTCAAAAGAGTCCTGACCCATGCCAGAAAGAAAGAAACCAGAAAGAATCCATTTTCAGAAAGACACGTTATTCACTTACAGGAGCTCCTAATGTAGGCAGAAGGATGTGCCCTTCCACGTGAGAATGGATGTCCTACACAGAAGGTAGATGTGTATAGAAAAATGAGATTATGAGAAAATACAACTTTTTGAGAATCCAAGATTCAAAAGATTAACTGCAGAAACTGAATCTAAACAAAAACCACTCCACTTCAAAACTGTTTTTATAAAGAGAGCCAGATTGTATTCATGAGCCTTTCAAACTTTTCTCACTTGACATGTGTTTGCTTATTACCAGGAAACATAGAGCAAATTCATCCTATTTTATTCTTCCTCCTCTTCAGAGCAAGAATTAGTCTTCATGAGGTTTTCCTAGTTTGAGCTGACTCCTGCATGTCCTTAGTTGGTGTTGGCTCACACTCAGAGTTATAGTAATGCTCAGGTAGGTTACTTGAGGAGAGTTTTGTGGGGAGGCATTGTCCTTTTGATTGCAAAGCAGCCTGTGAAGAAAGTACTGTAACTTTGCACAGCTTTATCCCAGGGGTAAAAAAACCTATCGAGAGGGCTCTAAAACCAAGTTATGAGGGTGAGAAACTTCCTTTCAGTCTAGAGAGAGGGTGGTTGCTTCACAAACTGGTGTTCTTCCCTTTTCTGCTGCCAATAGCTATTTCTCTTCTAATGACAAGACAGAGAGACCAGGACTACTCCTACACTTACTGCTGTCCCCATTCATTTTTTCATACTGTGGGGAATTGGGCAAGAAGCTCGTGCCCCTCATTAAATGCAGAATTTTCTGCCTGAGGCTGAGTGGGATGGTGTTGCATTGAACATACTCCACTGCACTGATCCATTGCACCCAGGGAGGGCTGTTGAGTTGTACCCCTTTGAAATAAAAAGGTTGCTCCCTCTCCACTGACAGGGCTTTTTCCCTCTCTACTGACAGGGCTTTTCTTCCAAGTCCAACAGCATGGATCACTAGTGGGTTTTATGTGAGTTGCCAGTTAGGGAACAGTTCGAAAGAATTATTTACCTTGAGGGAAACACAATCAAAAATCCTTTCAAATCAAAAAGCCATGTCTCTTCTCTAACGCTCTTTATCTTTTTCTTTAAATTTTAGTCACAAAATAAAAAAAATAATGTTGAAAATATAATGGGGAAATATTGAGGTGGTGAAGAAAACAATTTGGTGGCCTTAATGACTCAATTTGGTGGCCTTAATGACTCATGTCACTGCTTTGCTTACCACCTTATTCAGTTTCTTATTAGCAGATAAATGGACATACAAACAGGAGCACTTCCTCATACTGGCTGCTTATGATCCCTCAGCCAGCCATCTCCTCTGCCTTTGGGTAAGTAACTCCTCAGGATGCTATTGCAATGCTTGGATATTTGGCCATTTCCAAAAATAATTCCTTGTGCATGTCCCTGAGTTTGTAAATGAATCATTTCAAACGATGAATCACTGAGATGTGCTACAAAGGGAAAACAATAGGCCCAGTCACAGTTAAATTTACGGCTCAAAAGCTATAAACCCAAGGCTTGTAGAAACAGAATTCTAATTTGGCTAAATACTCCAAACCCAAGATGGAGAGCGAGGACAAGAGCTGCCTCTGAGCAGCTCCTCTTCAAGCAGCTGAAGCTGTTGGCTGTGGATTGGGGTGCTGAGTTGCAAAGCTCCCCTGTGCTGCTCCTAGGAAAGGCAAGCCCTCAGCCTTCTCTGCCTCCCAGGGTACAGCAGAGCAAGGATGGGACACTCACATCTCCTGGGAGGCATTCAGATCTTTTTTAATTCCCAGCAGATGCAGCCAGCCCTGCTGCTGATGGCCACGGCCTGGGTGTGTGTTTCAGGCATGGTCTCATTGGTATCTTCTCTTGCATTGCCTGATATATCTGCAGCATGCAAGTTGTCACAATTAGGGCAAATAAGAAATGGCCTCTCCAAACAAGATTCTTTTGCACTGCCTCCATGAGCTGGTAATATCAGCCACAACCTTGTCAGTTTTAATGAGATTGTTGACACCTTCAAATGGACAAATAGAACAAAGTAGCTCTCCTGGCTACAGAAACTGCTGTGATTTACATCAAAAAAGCTCAATAGGCCCCAAGACTATGGTAGAGCATTTGAATTTCTGCTACACACCATTGTTCTTCTGCTTCATCAGTGAGTTTCAGGTAAAGGCAGGGAAATGTCATCCTATTTAATTATCTGTTTATATGTGTAGGTGTTTTTCTCAGGAGAAACATATTATGGTGTACCTACCATAGAGCTCAGAGCCAGGACATAAAGTTTTATAATCCCTTTATCCTCTCTTCTTTAGACCCCCCAAAATATATTCTTACAAATTATTTCTCCATTTTGTCTTCCTAATGTGTTTTCCTCCTCTCCCAGCCATAGTGGGACTATCTACCATGTTCCTAATTTTTTTATTAACCAGCTGCATTTTTGTACATTGTTCCATACAGGTAGTTTTTAATCTTTTCCAGCCCTGCACTTTTGTAGATGCAAATATTTTTTTGCGTCCTGGTATTCTTCTTAAAATGTCCCTTACTGACATCACCACACATTTAAAGAGCACAGAATGCTAAGTGTGGGCATCAGTCTGTAAGCATATTTTTTAAATACATTACTGTGCGTGGAGAAATGTTTTTTTCTTCCATGATTGTACATTTTTCATATATGAAAATATATTAAATGTAATATGATTACACTTAGAGGGACCCAGTGTGTTAACTCCTTGGGGATGATAGGGAGCATATAAGGAGCATATGTGCAATAAGAAAAGACCAAAGCTTTTAATATACTTGATAAAAATGCGTGGTTACTGAAAAACATATGATTTAGTTGAATGTGCAATTACTACTTGATTGAATGGTTTACCTGATTTTATCTATCTTTAAGTAAATGTTAGGGGATCTGCAAAGTAACCTATGAAATGAGGTTAGGATCGCTGAACTGTTTGAGATAAAACTGGATGGAATATTAGATTAAAGCAAAACTTTTCAGTCACATTGTTCACTAGATGGAAAATCAATTTTTGCATGACCTAAACAATCTCCCAGTGGGGAACTACATTCAGAAAAAAATAATTCCTTCAGGAAAAATGAGGCTCTTATAATATTCTTTTTCATATTTCTTGCAGGATTTTCAAAGTGAAAATATTTCTTCTTCAAATCCTCATTTTAGATCATGATAAACAAAATTAAAATTTAAGAAAGGGATACCAGCACTAATAGAAAAGTGTAGCTTTAAATTCTAAAACAAAAATGGTTATGCTTTTTCTTTAATTTAGTGATGAGTTGGAGGAGGATAGCACCTTATGCAAACTACATTTTATTTGTTGCTGGTTAGTTTATGGTTTTAGTTACTAGCCCAAAATAATCAATTATTTCTGAAATTCCATGTTTCCAAGAGCTATGATGAAAAATAGTTTAACACATGTAAGACTGTCATTAATTATTCGTACAACTATGGACTTCAGTGTTCAGTGTTCATACAGAATTTGGAAAATAGAAGGAGAAAAGCCTAATGCCTTGCTTTTAAGTATGGAATTAGAAGGATGTATCTAAGAAGCTCATGTGAGATGACCTGTTTTTACTGGACACAGAGGAGAACTTGTCGAAATTGCCGAAAATTTTTAAAAAACCCCAAAACCAACCCCTCCCCCCCCAAAAAAAACACACAAAAAAACCCACTCACCCCAAACCCAAAACATTGCAAGACCTTCAGAGAAGTATTCAAAAGGCTCATCCTACCCTAACTGATTCCTGAGTTTCCCAACCATTAAGATTCTGCCACCTTTGAACCTGCTTCATTTAAGTCAAAAGAATCTCCTCCTGTCTATCTCTTCCAAGAAGAATCAGCTGTAGGGAAAAATATAAAGTGTTAGGTTGTTTTATGTTGGGGCTTTTTTGGCAGGATGTTCAGGTTAATTATTTTATGTGTTTTATCACGTTCCTCAGGAAAAGAGAAGCCATTTTTGAAAGTTTTCTTGATTCTCATTTCTGAAGTGATAAAAATTGCTATAATAGGAAGTCTGTTTCTTTAATCTTCCTTTCCTGTTTTCTCTAAATGTGTTGTTTTGGCTACTGAAGAGAGAGAAAAAAATCAATAACAGGAGTTCATCATATAATTTCCTTGTCAGCCTATCCAGAAATCAGCTGTCAGATTAAAAACAAAACAAACTAACAAAACAAAACCACAGAAAACAAAAACAAACCACAAACAAACAAACTCCAACCAACCAACAGAAAAAACCCAACGTGCTGTTAAAAAAAAAAAAAAGAGTTTAGAAAAGAGTTCTGAGAGTTATAAAAGAGTAGAAAAGAGAAAAGAGTAGAAAAGAGTATCTGGGACTTAGCTGTTTAATCTTGTGGTAGTGAACTGCAGAAGTGAAAATTGCTTTGACATTTCATGGTAGTAACATAGCCCTGGTTGGTGTCTACATAGCCCTGAGAAGACGTCCCCAGCAGCATGTTCAAGGCCAAGGGCCTCACCTATCTTCCTGTTGTGAAATTCTGGCAATTCTGTCATGCAAGCACATCACCATGTGGCATGCTGGCAGTCCACAGAGGACATTTTTGGTGTATCTGCCTCTGTTGTGCTGGCAATAGGAGCTGGTGAGATCAGCATGGCTGAAAACAGAAGTCCCGTTTCCATTTCTTGTGGGTCCCTTCCAGCACAGATTATTCCATGATTTGTGATCCTCCCCCCTCCTGGGGCCGTGCACTCCTGGAGCAGAGCCATGAAGCACCAACCATGTCCCTGGACCACCCTTTGCCTTACTGGGCAGCCCTGGGACTGTGACAGCACCAGCCACTTTCTGCTAGAGCTGAGCCTTCTGCAGGCACCTTTCCTGCTGCCCTCCCCACAAAAGGAACATGACACATCCACATGGGATACCTGAACCTTGCCCTTCTCATCCTCATCAGCAGACCCCAAACCACAGAGCTGTAATAGTTTCAAACAGCTTTGCTTCTGGCAAAGAGCTACAGAAATAATTAATCATTATGGTCTTCCCTGATATGCAAGCAGCCTCTCTTTGGCTAAACTGTTTTTGGGGTTTTTTTCCTTTTATTGGTTTAATGACAGATTAATTAGTTTTTAGAGTGCTTGTGTCTCTTGCCTGCTTTAGTGGTTCTTTAGATGTTTGTGAATCTAATCTGAACACAAATTAGGTGGTCCTCATATTCCAGGCCAGATTCTGCAAATTAGTTTAATTCACACTAAGTATTTAGGCACCAGGCTAAGAGGCTGGATTTTCAAAAGAGCTCAAGAAGCTGGACTGTGTAGACACTTAAAATTCCACCAAGAATGACAGAGCAGCAAGATGTTGAGAGTTTTCTAGTTTTCAAAACAACATACCAAAAAAAAAAAAGTTATTTGTCTTGATAAGAGAAGAGAGAATTTGAAAAATCATCCTATGTTTGCAGACATTAATTCCTGGAAATGGCAAAAACTGCAAATACTCATGGATTGATTGTTCAATATATTTGGTGAAAACCCAATTCTTCCTGTCACTAATAGAGAATTGTGAGTCTTGTGTATTCTGCCAGCAGAGAAAATTCATCTACCTTTGTTACCAAGTTTTTTAGCTTTTACTTTTCAGAATTTGAGTAAAACTTGTTTTTCAATCCAAAACAATGTTCAGGCAAGTACATTTTCACTTCTAGCTTAATTGGAGGCCAGCGTGTCTGGTTGGAGTTGTTTGATGGCTTTTTCAATTCCTTGAGGTTCCAGTGATTTGTGATGTCTTTTATTTGTAAGTAAAGGCACAGACAGCTTTTTCCAGGGCTTGTTATTCTATTATAAAGCTACATAAAGGACCTGTATAACCTATTGGTAATGAGCAACAATCAATACTGTTGTGTAACCAAGCCACCCCCTTCTGCTTCCAGTCTTTTCATTTACTCTTCAAAGTCCCCTTCTCTCAGCAAATACTCTGCATTGTGCTAAATAGTTGCTGGTTCTCAGGGGATACAGAAAAAGTGAGGCTGGCCTAAAAGGTGGTGTGGATCTCTAACTCATCCCTTTAAAGGCAGGGCTTTAGCTTAAGCCATGCCCAAGGGACTGGATTAAGTTTGCACTTGGGATCATAGGCCAAAAGGGTCCTGGTAGTGGGCTATAGGGGCAAGGGAAACTGTGCAGGTACTGATGCTGGCTGCAGATAATGACTCACTTCTTCCCAAGCATGATGCATCATAGTCTAATGTGGTTTGCAGCAGTTCCTGAGAGACCCGTGGGTATTATGCCAACTTTAAGATAAAAATTGAGAGAATGGTTCTTCAATTCCACTTACAGAGGGGAAGGTTTCAGTTGTGTATTGAGGAAATGTATTATTTCCACAAAATGGGAGCATTAAGAAAAGGTTTCCATCAAGCATCTAAAACGTCCTGTATGCAGCTGGGAAAGAATGAGGACTGGAAAAATGGAGAAGAAATGTACAAAAATTGAATTAGGAGATTTAAAAACAGAACTGAGCACCATTTTTTCTCTTTTCAGCAAATTAAAGAGATAATTTTGAAATCCCTAATTCCTTTTCCCCATAAGAATCAGTTTGTATTACATGCCCTTTTAGAAACTGTTCTGTTTCTCCGTAGGCTCTGGCACATTCAGGACCCCTGCCTTTCATTCTTTTAGGTGACATTAACAGCCATTTGTCAGGAGTGCTTCTGCAGTGACATCCTCACTGAGTCTGCTGCTCAGGAGACAATTATCAAGCAGTGAGCACAGCATGGAAGGCAAGCATTTCAAAATGGAGTCAAAGCTGTAATGAAGCATCTGGCTGAGTAGATGTAGCATTCTTATTTCATCTTCCACACTTCATAGTGTAATGTAAAAAAAAAAAAAAAAAAAAAAAAAAGAAGCATGAGCTACTCAGCACTACCATTCTCTACTATCTCATGGCTGATTGACACCCTGCACTGACTCAGGGCTCCCCAAGTATCATCCAGGTCCACATAATAGAAAGCCACTCAGAATGACTCACCATTCGATATGCTCACATTCTATAGACTCACTATCTTTCTGACTTAAATAAGGTTGGTTTTTTTTTTTTTTATTTATTTTAAAGTCACACTGTTTTCTTTCTGTCCCCTCTTTGTTTTTAACCCAAACTATTGGCTATAGGAGTTTTGTCCAGAGTACCCAGCCAGGTAGCAGAGGTAAAACATGCTGTGCTCCAGCTGAAATTAATAAGAGGATTTTTCATAACAACAGGAATCCTGGCATGCACTTAGGAGCCTGTGAACTGGATGGTGGCTTTTAGGCCAGTGCCCTGGTGTCTAATTCCCCACAGGCAGTAGGAGAGCAAGCTTTTAATCTCCGTCAGAAGCATCTTCTTCTCCTGTGTGTGGACCTGTTGTGTGGGTGGTGAAAAGGGAAGAAAGCCCTGTCACTTCTCCAGACTTCTTGTAAGATTTCTGCTTTCCCTTCGTGACACTAACAGTGAAAGAATAGCTTCTGAATGACCTACAATATAGGGATTTCTCTTCTCTGACCTCCCCAGCTGGCTGGTTGCAGGGAGGAAAACTGTGCAATTAGAGATGTCAGAAAGGCAGATGAGGTGTTTTTTCTTCTTTTAGTTGGTAGTACAGAAGGATTATAGCACTTGAGCTGTTATCTTTCTGATTGATATTAGCCCTGGGGCTTTCGACTTGTACAGTCTTACTGTAATGTGTGCATACATTGTTTTAATTGTGCAGCAAAGGAGGAAAAAAATGTATACACACATCTACCTTTATCACCTTTAACCCTGCTGACCATATATAAGGAGATCCTAGCATTTTAGAGCAATTGAACTTGTTCTGGCCATTCTCTAAATATATTACAGTAGCAGCTGTTTCTAAGATTCCCATTCTTAAATGTTCTGGCAGTACCTGAAGTGACTCAAAGTTCAGTGTAAATGTTATGTGCTGTCTGCTCTATGTTGCTATTAGGGTGGCATGTTTCCCAGTAGCAAAGTAAATAATTAGCACATAAGAAGCAATTATTTCTGTTAATAAACAGCCTACAGTGCCAGTTTGCCCAACATAAACCTATTGGATCTGTATGCAGAGGCAGCACAAATAGTCCCTGGGGCCATGGCCTCAAAAATTCTATAAATACAGATAGGGTAAGGGTGGGTGTTAAGTGGTTGGAAATCTGGAACCTTGGAGGAAGAGATGATTCTATATTTGTGCTTCTACCTCAAATTCACCAATGATCAAATTAGCTGTGGGGGACTCTCTCCCTCTGGATGCCCTGCCAGATTAATAACACTCAAAGCAAAGGCTCTGAAAAACAGCAGGCAGAGCACGTTCTCATACGTCCTGCCATGAGAGTGGAGTTTTCTATCCATTCTAGTAAGGATGATTGCAGTAATGTCTATCTCAAGCTCTTCTTCCAGCCAGACTGAACATGATCCAGTGAACTTGGCTGTGTTGACAAACTGGTACAGACCAGCTTGTCACACAGCAAAAGGCAGTCTAGTTCGCCAGAGGAGGCAGTGCAGCACCCTTAGGAAAAGTTTCTGATAAACCCTGTACCACAGCTCAGTTTGGCTGAACAGCTGGTTTCTAGCCCTCCTTGAGAAGAGGTGAGGGTCTGGCTTTTCATACAGGTGTCACTGAGAGGAGGGGATGGAGAATGAAGCCAACCTGCCTGGCAGGACACCAATCGAGTTCACTCTGTGAGTGCAAGGAGGGAGAGCTGAGTGTCAAGAGTAGGATGGTCCCTTTTAATTAATTTACAGTGGTCCAGATAAGATTAACATAGATGTTTCAGCCCCTGAACTTCTTGCTACGTAATTATGAAAGGAACAAAAGCACTGGAAAATTTAAAGAACATCCAGAGTCCGAAGAGTCATCCTCACTAAGCTGGCAGTTGCCCAAATATGAGACATGAGGAGGGAGGAAGAATATTATGGGAAACAGTGAGGTTCAAAAGAAATACATTAATTGAGTCGTTTCCTAATAGGAATAATAGGGGTGAGTTTCCTTTTTCTTAAAGATGCAGCTTTCCAGAATCTGTAACACACTCTGAACGGTTGCACTAGATGATCTTAGGGGTCTTTCCCAACCTAGAAAATTGTGTTATTCTTAGACTCTTTCAATCCATCTGTCATACAGCTGTCAGATGAAAGAAGAGTTGGTTTGAGCTTGAAAGTGAAGCCTTCTTTACCTTAGAAGTACTATTTCTCACTCTTCCTTGTCATTTTTTGAACCACTGCAGCATGCAAAACTGCTAACCTTAGCTCTCATCCCGCTAATTAGGCAACAGCATTAAAAGTCTTTATTAAGTAACCCCTCCTGGGTGGCTGCAGATATATATACTTTCACAGAGTAATTGCTTTCTGGCCCTCATTTTAATTGGAGTCCGTGGGGGGCCTGTGGAATTCCGCTGCCTTCATCTCCCACTGGCTCATTGTGCCTGTGACACAAATTTAGAAACGGGACTACTCTCCAGATCTGCATCTGAAAGCAAATATAAGTCGGGGGGAAAAATAACAATAGTTAGTAGATGAGATGTAAGAGGAATTACACTGGAAGAAAACAGTCTTCCACTTTGATTCCTTCTTTTACCAGGAGAAAAAAAATTGTGAAAATTTTTCTGGCATTTCTGTTTTCTGTCTTTTGTCTAAGACGGTGCAGCTTGTAACTAGGTTAACCAGATCCTGAAGGAACTTAAAGACCATTTAAAGCAAAGCTTAAATAAAACCTATTTTGAAAATATGACCCACAGCTTTCTAGGTCCTTGGAGTCTCAGGCAAGGAATGTAACCCAAATATGAAAGGAACTGCCTCTTTAAATTCAGGCTTTGTCAACTTTAGCTCCAGAAAAAATGTTTCAGCTTTATTCGAAGTTCATATTTTGTTTAAAACGGACCCTTTAAAGGCACTGAAATGAACTATTTGCCTAACAAAACATTTCTGTCAGAAGAACTCCAAAAAACCAACAGGTTAGAAGAAAAACATATGTTCATGCTTGATTACACATAATATAGTCAGGAGGGTTTATGCATAGAGAAAATTCTTGGTTTTATGCTTTCAGTTTTTGAGATATGTGCTTTAGCTAGGTATTTCAAATTAAATGAATAGTAGTAAAATGGTAATTGTATTGTTCTCATATGTCTTCAGAGTTAATATATTCTAAGATGAGCTAATTCATATCCACCAAGCTATTGTTTCAGGCAGTAACTGCAGACACTTCTACTCTGTATAGTGCTCCAATTAATGTTTTCTAAATTATAGTCATAATCATAAGGACTGGAAACTGTAATTTTTCAAAAAAGTGTGCAGATACAACAGCATGAAAAGAAATTCTGTCTCATTTCAACATTTTAAAATAAGTTTTGTTCGATTCTTTTTGAATCAACACAGAAATAACTTCACAAAACTGCAGGTATATAATTGCCTCTTTTGGAAGTTTTTTTTTTTCCAACATCTCACAGTTTTGACAGTTTTCAATTATTTCCACTAGAACTTAATATACATCCTTCATTCTTCTAACTCTTTTTTTCTCTGTAAGTCTAGGTACTGGGGCAGAGTTTTGCCACAACCTAAAAATGCCCCAGTGCCACACACACAAAGGTTTTGTACCTGAGTGTCAGTCCAAGGCAATTGTGGTGCTAGTGTTTTGTTTCTTCCAACAAGGCTGATTACTGTTGCCATCTCTGTGCACAGCTGGGTCTTTCTAGAAAGGTCTGTAGCCCCTCATCACATCTATCTAATTAGGCTGATTGGTTCACGGTGCTGAGCCAACCTGATTGAGAGGTGTGCTTGGCTCAGTCTCCTTATTTCTAACTGTTTTTTTGTGTGTTAAATGAACCTTGCTGAGGCCCTTTGTGAGCCACTCTGCCAGCTTGAAGCAAAGATGCGTGACTGGTGTAATGCTGAAGAAATAAAACCTATCCTTCTCACTTGCTGTGGGCGAGCTGCACTACAAATACACTGAGGTCTTAGTTTTAAAGTTTTAAAGTTGTGGCTACATAGAAAAAAAAACCAGCCATGGAGTTCAAAGATTAAGGATTTGGATAGACATTCATGAAACAGGGATCTAATCTATAGAGATTAGTGCAGGCTGATTAAACTAATTTTCCATTTAAAGGTAGTTTGGCCATGCCAGATTGCTTTAAATCTGTTGTGTAGAAGGTATAAACAAAAAGCCCACTGTACTTGTTTCCAGGGTTGTGAGCTTACAGCTGATATAATTTCAGGCTGCAATTCTTGCAACCCTTTCATAACGCAGTGATCCCATTCAATTCTCCTCCAAGGGCCTCAGAAACTCAGCTTCCAGTGTTGCAAAAGAAATAGATTTTTCTAGCACAAGTATCATAAAAACACATGAGGAGGTTGATGATGGGTTACGCTGGAGCAAGTAGAAGGATGAGACAGGGCTGTGCCAGGAATGAGCTGCCTGACTTTTGTGCTGCAAGACCAAGAGGGAAACGGGGGGAGAGAAGGAGGCTGCATGGTGTGAAGCAGAATTCAGGCATTAGTTCATCTTTTACATCCAAAACTTAGAGATGTTTAGATTAATGAGATTTATTCACTCCATGGTGGTGGCCCAGGAGCTAATTCGCTGTTGGCTGTAATTTTTGTACTCAAAGGAATTATTTCAGCACACCGTGCCTAGAAAAGCACTTGCAGCATTTGCAGAATATATATATGTATGTATATGTCAAACTGGATTTTGAACTCTCCTAAATGTGCAATTGCTCTATTCTCAGACAAACCAACACTCTTACATTACAGCCTTCAAGTTATCCACTGACTTTGACGAGCAGTCACAGGAATGCTGTGCTGTTTAATATGGGCTGTGAATTTAATATGGGCAAATGTTCCTTTTTGTTGAACCTTGTAATGAAAATGTCTCTAAATATCTCTAAACCTTAAACTATCAAGTGCTCTACTGGCTCCAAGTTCTGCTACGGTTAAGTAACAGTTAATGTCAAGTGCATCAAAATTTGCAGAAATCATTCCTCTAAAAGAGATGAACCACCTGACAGATTTACATCAAAATCAGAGACACTTTTTGCAGTTTCATTTGATTGCATGTGAGAGTGTTTCATAATCTGATGTTCTGCTGTGCAAATTTAGAGTGCTGCCATTAGCTTTGGAAGCACTGCAGTAAATCCACCATCCACGTATCTGACTCAGCAAAACTAAACCCCACATTCCTTTTTAGAAACGGAGTTCTTAATATTCTGCTCTTTTACCTTTGTTTATTCTTAAGGAATCAAAAAAAAATCAAATTGTTTCATTTTGGAGGAGAAGGAAGATGTTACAGCTTCAGCGCTGTGCAACATTTGATCCATTTTCCGTTTCAAATATACATTGTTATGTACAGCTGACATCCACAAAGAATTTTGCATTCAGAATTAAAAGCTCATTTGCACACAGTATGCACAGTGCATTACCTCCTTTTATAGAAAGACCACTGTTCATGAGTAGTTGTCTAGAAAAGGTCTTACTTCAGACACATGACAGATAAGAAATCTAAGTGTTTCCACAAGCACACTCCCTCCTCCTTTCATGCGCCCGCATGGCTTGGACCAGGCTGTATTTACTCACAGGTTTGAAAGGCTTTGTCCACATCATAAATGTTAAACAGTGGAGAGATTTGTCTGAAGAGATGAGATAAACTGTGCACAAGTATTGCAGTCAACGGCCAAGGCAGAGTGTGGGTGGGAGAGGGCAGCTTGCACTGGTGTAAGAGTGAGAGAGCTAGGAGCTGTGTTTGGTGTCTCAGTAAGTATTATAGGTGTTAGTCTTCATGCCTACAAGGCTTAAGGCATTACAGCTGTAAAGCTGAGCTTAGGGAAGGCTCAACAGTCTTTGATAGGATACTTTACGTTGTTGAATTAGAATTTCAAGGAATAAGAGACCACCTCTTTCTTTTCAGTTTGAATAACAGACCTTCATGCTAGCATCAAGCTGAAACAGCCAATGAGTCTATGGTGCGTAGGTGTTTACTTTAAATAAACAGGAAGCAGTTTTTCCTCTCACCTCCATCAGCTAATCACTGACCAAACCCTAGCTTTCTCCTAAACTTGTTTTGAAATCTGCTTTCATTCTCTTCCTGAGTCCACGTGGTGTGAACACAGGCTCTACCAAACACATTGACAGACAAATCACTCTATAACTCCATGGTCTTTCCTTCCCTACCTGGGAAAAGAGGGAAAATCCTCAAGCAGCAGATCAAATGCTCACATGCCTTTAGAAAAAGTCCCCCAAGAAGGCTTACAGCTCATGGATTTCTTCCAGATCTCCAGTGAGTCTTTAACAAGGGCCAGAACATAGACCATGCTCTTGCTGAGCAGTAATTCACCTCCTCTGCATTGGGAAAACTTATCCAGCTGGTTACAATGCTACCTAAGCTGACAACCATGCTTCTTCACATTGGCCAATAAATCCCAATAGGGATTATAGTGTTGTAGTATAATCTGAGTGAAAAAATAGTAGGTTAAATTTGTTGGAAAGACCTGGCAAGCCATTTGTTAGATAAGACCCCCAGTATCAAAGCTACAGTTGTGGGGAATATATAAAACATTTACATGTCCAGGACAGATAGTGAAACAGGAGCTGATAAGGTGACTAATTAAAGCAGAAAACCTTTGCTTCCTGAATTAACATATAACATTTGAATGGAATTAATAGGAACCCCTGAGGCTGAAATAGGGACATGGCTTTTAAACTGTGCTGAAATGCATTGAAATAGTTACACTTCTTTGTAAGATAGACTATGCAGAAAAATACAGAAAATAGGAATGTGTGTGCTAAAAACAGAGACTGCCCTTTCTCCATTGGAATGTCTGACAGCTAAAACAAATTGGTTTGGCTTTGTCATTTAAAACAGTGAATGATATTTTTTCAAGTTGTTCCCTTGTGGATAGATTCTTACAAAATGAGAGCAGTGATTCCATTAATTTGTGTCTCATCTGTGGTCCCAGGTGATGTAGTTAATATAGTTTCTGTAATGTCAAGTTAATACTTGTTCCTCCTTTTGGTGAATTCTTTTACAAACTTGCCCTCAGCTTGTGTTATACCCTCTGCTAGAAGAGGAGTTGAACTTGGGAACAGAGGCTTTAGGCTTGAGCTAAAAAAAATTATAAGATCTAAAGAAATGAAACTTCCACATATGTCTTCAAAAGCAAGTTGGGTTATGGCTCTCCTCTTTCCTGCGGGGGGCCAACCCAATGCCTGGACATTTCACAGAGTTTTACCTCTCCTTCCATTCATTTTTTTCCATTTTCTGTGTGAAGAGCACAGTCCTACATCTTCACTAAAAAGGAGGATGAGGTATTTCAGCTGGAGGCAGTGGGACAAAGTTGCCAAATGCAAACGTGCTGTTCACATGGATAGTGCTTCCCAAGGGGGCTGGTCCTTGGCCCAGGCAGCCTCCAGGCAGAAGATGGGAATAATTAATACTCATCATCAGAATATCTAACTCATTTCACAAAACAAGCTGGATATCTATTCAGAGAAAACTTATGCTTTCAGGAAGAAATTTCACCTAAATTTTAATTTCTATTTAAATAGTAATCAAAATTGACGACCTTAACTTTTCCACAGAGCAGTTATTTGTATTCTTCCATGCCTTTGGGAATTTTTGAGTGGTCTTCTCAGAGATAAAATGAACACTGGTGTAAAACTGTTTCACAAAATAAATTTGTATGTTTCAGGAAATGCTTCTCTCACAATGATAGAAAGAAAAAAGTAATTGGCATAATTTGGTACAATCAGATGGTACAAAAGGCACTAAGAAGAAGTAAGCCCTAGAGAGTGATAAATCCAAGGGGTTTTTTTTTTCTATTTTTTGTTCCATTTGGAAAAAACCCACATCATAGTTAAAGCATTATCAGAATTGATGTTGATCTCTCTGGCTAACATTTCAATGAGTTAAAACTTCAGGGATGTTTGGCTGTATTCCAGTTTCTTTCAGTTCTGTGCTCTTTTAGGAATTTTAATTTTTCTTGGATAATTAGATCTCTGACATTAGACGCATATAATTAACAGGGAAAATGGCTTGCATGCTGGCTATAATAGCACTGTCTGATCTGTTTGCCAGATAACTGTTATGACCTGTTTTTTTGGAACCAATTTATTCCCACAGATAGCAGCAGACATGCCTAACAGGAACCACTTCAATTTGTTTGAAAGGATGAAATCCTGGGACCTTTTACTGATTTCAGTGGCCTCAAGATTTTGCATGCATCCTCAACGTTTCCTTTTAAGATAATAGTTTTTCAACTTTTTTTTTATATGTATAGTTGAATCCGAATGACTCCCCTATGTCAATAGAATAATAGGGCTGAAACTTCATGTGCAAAGCTGTATTGCTCGGAGACGTTTCTTAGAACTGTCACAGATGCTTTTACGGTAATTTTCAAAATGTGCCTCTCTGGGTGGGAGAGAGATGTGTTCTCTTTAAACTAAAATATTAGCTTTATCTGTCTGTTGTTAACCAAAGTTCAGGACTTGAGTGTCATTCACGTCTTTTGCAAAATTGTCCCCAAGACTTTTTAATAGCCTATTTACCAACTGCTAAATAAACACCACCTGACAATAAAGGACTGGAAAAAAATGTTTTCAGCTGCTTGTTACCATGTCTTTTATGCTACTTACAATTTTCTGCATTTAGATCAAGTTTTGGTTCACTAAAATAAAACTTCTTCTCCTCATTTTTTAAGGAGTGTGCACCAAATGCACCAAAAAAAATATGGCTATGAGGTGAGTGGAGCCAGCAGCATATTACTTTTTATTTTTGCTTCTGAGCATGGAGTTCAGGGAGAATTTTTAGGTGACTAATAATTGTAATTAAAAAAAACCAAGAAAAAAACCAACCAACCAACCAAACAAAAAAAGAAAAACAAAAAAAAAAAACAAAACCAAAGAAAACTATATCATAATAATAAAAGCCTGAAAAATAGGCTGAAAGTGTTTTGGACCAAAGTGGTGTTAGGATTTTCAGCTAAGTGCTTGACTATGGTCCAGCTTTTCGGTCTAGGCCACAGGAAGCAGGTTTCACTTCTGTGGCATAAGAGAAAGGTCCATTAAGCATTTTTGAAAAATCCCAGGATGATCTTACAACAGTGTATTACAGTTCATGGAGAAATGACTGTTAAGACACATTCCAAGTATCCTTATATTCCACTAGGTGCAATAGATTAAAAAAAACAGATCACAGAGAACTCAAAACCTTTACCAACTCTGCAGTTAAAGCCTATCATTCACATTACCCCATATTCTTTGCTTTTTATGTGGAAAACAAAAACAGATTTCCTACACAAAGCTCACATTAGAGGGTCAAAAAATACAGAGCAGAATTTTTTTTAAGTCAGATAATCCTCTACAGTACTTCTTTTGATGTATGGAGTTCCTAGTGCAGTGAGTTTTTCCCCCATCTCTCCTGACCATAATTCCTTATCTTTCAACATGTCCACAATACATGAAGCCACTACTGTGCCAAGTGTGCAGCATGTGGACATATGTGGAAGTGTGTGTCTATATAGTTACTGTTTAGATTCCACCTTTTTTATTTCAATGTCTTTGCTTAAGGTATCAGGTTTGAAAACAGCCCTGCTTTTTTTTTCTAAAAAGAAAAATGGTTTTATACTTCTTCCTCCAGTTTCTAGTAGTCAGTGCAGAACAACACTCTGTTTAAACTGAGAGGAGGGGAGCTGCAAAAGGAAAATTTTTGGTGATAAAATTTATGAACACAATCATTTTATTGCACAATTTAGATTTACAGTTCCACTGGGATTGAACATATCCATTTTTAAAAGATCCATATTTTCCTGCAATATTTAAGACCAGACAGAATCCCCAACTATCTGCTAGTTTCTGTACATGCTCAAATTAGAACAATACCTATCTTGAAGAGCTTACAATTTACATACTAATTTTCTATGTTTGCAGAAGTTCATATTGGAGGGCCGATCACATCCCTTTGTGAAGAGAACCTCCTTTCTATCCCAGTTTGATCACTAGAACTTTTCATATTTTCCTGTGAATCAATGTCTCTTTCTGACAGAAATGATCTTTTCCTAATGTCTTATCTCTTGAATTTTGAATGTTGACTTCAGAGTTACCTGGATTTCCTTGTATCTGGCATTCCAGAGAAATGCCCTAGTTTGAAATAATCCCTTACACTAGGAGATGATGAGTATCCCTTCTGCTATAAACTTCTGCTTTCTTTAATTTTTGGACTACTGTGTTTACATATGTCCAACCACCAGCACTCAGTTCTGCTTGTTCTGCTTTTTGGTATTGTTCTGCTTTTTGGTTGAAATTGGCTAAATTTCAACCATCCTGATGCTCATTGCTCAGTAGTCTTTTCTTTCCTCATGGTCCAGGTAAAGAGGCTGATAAGACACATATGTGTTATGGACTACAAAATGAAAACAGAATTTTGGAATTATAGAGATATATTACCTGAATCATTATTAATTAACTTTAGCTATCTCAGTTATCTTAAAAAAATCATTTTGACCAATTATATGGATAAATCTCCAGCATACTTTAGTACCCAGCTTATTCAAAGTCTGAAATAATAGATCTCAGTGATTAGCCATGTGAATTTGAGACACCTCTTTCCATGGAAACAGCAGGAAAGATCCAGCTCTTACTGTGTCCAGTGCGCAGTCCCATTCTGCCTGAAGAATTCAGACAGATTCTGAGACATCAGAATGACAATTATTGAGTGGTTTTACAGCAGGTGGTATGACTAACATGTTTATAAGGAAACCTTATGTTTATAAGGAAACTTTATAAGGAAACCTTGAGTGATTCTTTCTTGATTCCAATGAAAAAAAAAATAGTTATGAATGAGGAAGGTAAAGGCACTCATACTTTGGCCAATTTCCTCCTCATTTTTCTTTTATTTCTCTCTGCACTCTGAAAATCTTGAATATCTTTGCTAGTAAAATCATTTGCTCTTGTAGCTGAGCTTAACCCCTTTGAATAAGAGGCTGTGATCTGTAACTCTCAAAAGAAGCAGTGAATCCAGGCTGCTCTGTGTTGAGATTTCAAATGGACATCAGTCATCACAGATAAAACAAGTGTATGAAATGAAGCACAATAAAAGTAGGTGTTATTTCTATGAAGAAACCTGGTTTTAAAAGTTCTCAGCTGCAATGCTTAGTGGTTTAAATACTGCTTGTATCCTTAATAGTAAGATCTGATTTTTTCTATGTAAATTAACCTGAATACTATAAAATGGTATATTTCATAGGCTCATAGGATTGTGATAATCCTGTCTTTATTAAGAAGACAAACTTACCTTCCTATTATAATTTTTCAATGAGCACTAAGAATTTTTATTGTTTCAAAACAATACAAATCATTATAGATGACTTCTTGCTGTGTTTTTTAAGTTTACTTTTTGCTCAATTAAAATTTTATTTCCATTTCTCTTTTGAATTGGTAAATATGTGGAGACCTAACAACCCAGCTACCAGCAATATCTTTTAAATTTTACATCTTATCAATGATCAAGGAATAAACTGAATATATTTGGTCTTCAAGATGTTCACTTTTTCATCCAATTTATAAAGGGCTGAACAATTACTTTCTTGATTCTTGTTTGAGAGCTGTGATAGATCTTTATACTGAATTACATAATTGCAGGCAACCCTCATCATACACACTTCTATTCCAGTTGACACATGCACTAATCTGATAGAGTGAAATGTTAATCTTGATAATAATTTCTTCTATTTCTACAAAGCTTTTCATTCTTTAATGTCCAAAGGCATTTAAAAGATTTGCTGTGCACTACTGAGTTCTACAAACCCTGTAGAAAAGCCCCTTTTCCTGACCAAGGTCATTAGAACAATGAAAAATATTTTTTTCTTCCAAAGCAAAATACATTAGTACAGCAGTTGCAGGTTTGCAGTCAACAGTGAGGTTCATTTTGCATTCAGCATGCATGTTTGTGCCTAAATATTACAGTGACAAGCATGCTGTAACTACCTAAGACAGGAAATACTGTGCATGCACAGCCTGTTAAAAATTGGTGCATACCCGTAAGATATCTCCAAAAAAAAAAAAAAAGCAAACCATATATATGGAACACATCCTTGTGTTCAGCATGGGTTATGCTGGGAATGTTTGCCAGATCTTATTTTGGATTCTATTTACAGTCTAAGCAAAACATCGCTCTCAATGCATTTTCACTGACATTAGTTAAGAAATAGCTCATGATGACGGTATTCAGCACCAGAGTAAATGGAAAGAACAGGAACCTGAAACAAATCCAGTAAAGCTCTGCAAGCTGTAATACCCAGCTCATGCCTGGAAAAGCTAACAACCAGACAAAGGAATTTAAGGAGCAATTCAGGTCAAGAAAGGTCAAGGGAAGAAAGAAGTGATTGAAGCCCCATTCTATCAAAAACTTTTCTAAAAAGAAAAAAAAAAGATTGAGATCCAGCATGGTTACCCTGTTGATCCTTCCTCCCACCATATCCTGGAAAATGCTGGGGATAAAAGAGACACAGACCTGGCTGAGATGGTATAATTATGTGAGGCCATTATGACTGCTACTGAGAGTTACCTGGAAGAGTCTTAATGACTATCCAAGGAAGTAGAAGTGAAGCACAGTCTCAAAAGAATAGAGGAGATTATGTTATTTATCATAATTCTTTATCCCTTAATTTTTTTTTTTTTTTGGTGACATAGCCTGAAAGGATTTAGTACATGGCTAAATCAGCACTTCAGCAACCCATTGAATTGGTTCAGGTCATTCCTGTTAACAGTCATATTGGACCAAATCAGTAAATGGCTATTAAAAGGCAGGAATTTCTAGGAGCATCTGTGCGTTGCAGGAAATGTTGCTACTGATTCTTCTTTTTATATCGCATTCCTATAAAAAGTGAGAAGGAATCTTATTGCCAGCAGAGATGTAAAATCAGGTCGGGACTGTCGCTGGTTATTTAAAGGTATTGCCATGCTTTTTGTAAGACTGAACATATTACATGCTGTATCTTGGCTAAATTCCACCTTTTATAATTACATCCTCTTCTCCCCTTCTCAAACATTTCTCGCTGTCACAAGAGGATGCAGCGCTCTTCGTTTTCCTGGTCTAGATGTCTGTGTAGCAGTGTTTCAATCTCATAATGACCTCCCTGAAAGAAATATTCATGTTGCCCAAGATGCAGCATGATCTCTTCATCACTCCCTGTGGCATTGTTGTGGATGGAGAGAAAGAGGGCTTTGGAATTAATACTCAGGCAGAGGTTCTGGGTTTTTTCCCGCTTAAGTACAAGCACAAATCTGTTGGTTTGGCTTCCTCCACAGTTACTCATTTGCTCCACTCCCTGGAGCAGTGGGAGGCTTAATACTTTACCTCTAAAAAATACTTTGAGATTATTTAGTCAAAATGCAGGCCACCAGTGTTCCATTAGTACTGGGAATGCTTTCAGAGCATTGACCAGCTTTTGCTTCCAGCTTGATGAGCTGATGATTGTAGCCCTCAGATGGCATTTAGATAAGCAGAATCCACAGGGATTTTTTAGTATGTTAGCTGCTCAGTGAACTGCCAAGATTGTATAGTAAGCAAACAAGGGATGAGTGATTATAAACAAAAAAACCCAGCCACGTGATACTATTTTAATCTTGTTTTCTTTGCAGATACAGTGTTTGCTGGGGAGGAGAGCCCGCTAGCCTGTCACTTGGAAACACAGAAGGATACTCTGAGCAATGGTCCTTGCAGTCTAGTAGCCAGCTGTGGGTGAAGCAGATGTTTGAGAGAAGGGTCCAGTAAAGATATCAACCAGTACACCTGGCCAAAAGCACCATGCCAAAAGTAAAATTTGCATCAGAGATGGCACAGAGTATCCTGTCGTCAGTTTCTATTTGACAAAGAAAAACAACTACTTCTCATCTGGAATACTCAAGAAAGAAAACTATTTCTCACCTGGAATGCTCACAAATTGGACTGAGGGGCTTGAGGTGAGGCTGATCAAGTTTCACTTCAAGTGCTACTAGGACAACATTTCTTTTTGTGTCTGACGGTTTCTGCGGCTCTCAGTCTGCATCCTCTTGGAAGCTGGATTCTGTAGACTTGATTCTGATTTCTTTCAAGAGTCTGCTTTAGAGGAATCCAGACTGCAGCAACCTGACTGATTCCTCACTTGTAAAGCTTTGTAAACTTCTAGAGAGTGGTACATAGTAATTTGAACCAGTGCCACCTACAAGCAGTATCATCTCTATGTGCTCCCTTAGACCTCTTAGCTCAGAAGCATGGGATGGTTCATGCACCAAGCTCTGAATAGTGACAATTATATCTCCCTCTTTCCTTTTTCCTTGTTATCTTTTCTCTACTAACATGGGAGTCTAAACAGAAATAAAATATTTGGTAAGTACTCATTTCTTATCATTCCTTTAGTGAAATACAGCACTGTGCATGCATATCACTGGCAGAGAGGTGTTCAAATATTTCAACGGAATGTCCATACCCAAAAAGCAAAGAAAAAAAAAAAAAAAAAAAAAGGGAGGCAAAAACCCTGGCATGGGCCAGATCCCACCAGCCTAATCTTGTCACTTTGGAGGTCTCCAGCAGGTAGGACTTGGCAGAACAGGAAATGTGTATGTATTCCTGGAATCAGGAATCTTAGGGATGCTCTTATCAGGCTGGCTTCAGCCAGAGCTTAGGAAGAACTGCTGCCCAGCACAGAGGGCTGTGCCACACCACACCCTGTCACCTTTGTGTGTGGGACCAGAGAGTGAAGGCAGACAAGACATGGCACCCATGCAGCCAACGTCAGACCACGGCAGCCATGCAGCCAGCATCAGGAATGCTTGGCAGGGACTCCAGGCAACACACAACAGCCTTTACACAGCCAAACTTCAGCTGGGGACTGGGAACTGGCGCTCATGTTTTATTCATCCAAATTGCTTTTCCCCACTCCAGAAATCTACACTCCTCTCTACACTAGAGAAGCTGTTCAATTTCCTCTTGTTTAGCACAGAGCTGCAGTGCTCCCATTTCCTCTGAGCCCCTCCACATAGAGACTGATCGGCAGTAATCACAAGTCCAACTTCTCAGGAGTGAAATGTGGGTGAGAGATGTTGGTTCCTCTAACTTGATCAGTCTGTTTTGTTATACTGTATATTAGATCTTCCCTAGCCAGCTCCCGTGGAAGGATATAAAAATGTAACAAATCCAGTTTCCTTTCCTTTTTGCATTTTTGGTAAAATTTTAGGTTTGACTCATCCTTCCCAAGCTAATTGTCAAGAAACTGACAAATCCATCGTGGTTGACAAGTGAGTAATTGGGGGAAGAGAAGGAGTGCAGCAGGTGTTAGTACTAATTTGGTAAAACAATTAAAGTAAAGAGTGGTATGATAGTCACTTACACAATCATGACGTTACAAGCTCTTCATACAAAATGTGTGCAGGATTTTACAACACTCAGAGAATTAACTATTAACCAGCCACTCCACACCCATTTCAAAGGCAACCTGCAAGTTCACCATAAGATGTTTTTGAGCCTCTTAGCAGGAAAGAGCAGATCACAACACTTGTGGGGAACCAGGCAGAATTCAGTTTTCTGATTCTCACCTGTCAGGTTGCTGGGCACTCAGAACAGTCCTTGCAGGGGGCAACCCCATGTGCTGGCCATGGCTGGGCTGTTCTAGGCTGGACCATTAGGGAAGGATGTACTGCCAGGGCTGGAGCCTTCAATTGCTGTTGCTCTGCCAAGATCTCTGTTGCCCACAGCTGCCCTAATTCTCCAAAACTGTGGCTCTAATGAGTCACTGCTCATTGCTAAGAGGATGATTTTACAGCAAAGCCCAAATCTTATTTGCTGAGTGAAGAAATTACCTTTGCACCTGGAGAAATCCTCCAGCACTGAAGGGGATGGTCTAAGACACTGCTGCATTTTAGAAAGCAAGCCCTTGGAAATAAATTCTTCTACTTACCTGCCAAATCTGCCCCTCTGAGCTGTGTATTTCCTTGCTTCAATCTCTGTTGTTACTGCCACTGCCTCAAGAGCAAACAGTATTCTCTTTTTGATCCCTGTAATCGTGTTAGTGACTACAGGCCAAATAATGGGTTCTACTGGCAGACCCTTAAGACACTCTTTTGCTCTGAAGCAGCTGTACAAATAGCATTGCAGCATTTCATCTTTATTGTCTGCTAAGGATTTTGGTATCTTATATGCTCTATTTCAAAAACATAAAGACCTTTTCCCCATCTAAGTTCTAGTCCTAAAGATTCACTGGGGATTCAAAGAGAAGCTGATTTTTATTTTTTTTTTCCTGACTTCTGCATAGTTATTAAGAATACAGAGGCTGCAGGGCAATTTCTGCTCTGGCTTTCATCTGTAAAACCCCTACTATCTTGTAAACTTGCTTTAACTTCCACACACTGATTATTTGAGGTGAAGGGGGCCTGCAAGGCAGCTCCAAGTAGCAATTGTGTTTCTAAGGGATGGGTCCAGAGGGGAATCTGGTGTCCTCTCCCAGAGCCACAAGGCACATCTCTGACTTAGACCCCATCAAATCACCTCCAAACACCTGTACTGATCCACTGAACAACTGGGTTTTTTCTCACTTTCCAGGATGTAAGTTTTGCTATTGGAAGCATATTTGGGTTGCTTTTTTCTGTTTTCTTTAAATGAAAGAGTCATCTCCACCAGCCATATGGAGTGGCACCCGCTCAGCAAAGCGTATCTGGTGGGAAGCAGATCCATTCAACCCTTCACAATACAGACCTCAATTCAGCAGGGAAGAGAGCTGACAAGCACCTTTGCAGCAGATTTAAATCAGAGGCCAAACCTCAAGCAATATAAAGCAATTTGAGGCAGACAGCAAAGTCACGCTGACCTTCTGCCAGCAGTACTGCAGACCCAAGCGTGACTTCAGGTGCTGCATCCTCAGGAATGACGGCATGGGGGAAGCCAACAGGCTCTTCCCAATGGCTGCCTCTGCTCTGCTGCTGCCTGATGGAGTGTTGTCACTATGACAACCTACAGGTATAGTATGTGCATTATAGTGGGAGCTCCAGATGACCCAGATTGCGTGTGCATGCCTCAGAGCAGGGCTTCCCTGCCTGGGAGGGGAGCAAGGAACACGTGGATCCACAGGTAACTCTCCCCTGACTCTGTCTTGTCATTTGCTAGCAAGTGTGGTATGTGGGCAAGGTGGGAGCCTTAGAGACACTGAATAGCTAGGATTTAAAATAATCTTTTCTGGGACAAGTTAAAAGATTAATTTTCCCCTTCTTTTTCTAGAACCCTTTTGCTGGGCTTCTTTTTCTTCAGTAAAAGACATGAAAGAATATAAGGGTACCCTTCAACTCTGTCTTCACCAGTCTGTTAAAAGGTAAAATATTTCCAAATTTCATACACACTGCCTGCCTCTGTGTGTGTGTGTGTGTGTGCATGTGCATGCACGCGTTACTTTCTTTCTACTATGACAGCACATGCTCCTCCAGAGCTATTCACAGCATTAGAAACACAACTCCTCCCTCCAGTGCCGTGCGCGTGTGTGTGTCTGTGTGTCTGTCTGTGTGTCTGTCTGTGTGTGCGTGGCTCGGGCTCGCTGCTTCAGCTCACTCCCCTCTGATTGTGGGGCTGGCGGTCACGACGCTGCTCCACACCTCCCGGCTTCATATGGAGGGGAGGAGTGCCGGGGGAAAGCAGGCACACAACTGACCTACAGAACCATCGATAACTTACTCCCTCGCAGCACAATCGCATAGGAAAGGGGAGGGAGGAAGGAGGGGAAGGAGGAGGAGGAGAAGGGGGGGAAAAAAAAAGAAAATCCAGAGAATTCTAGTCTGGCAAATATAGTGAAACCAAGCGGTCGGAGTTAATTTGCTCTAGAAGAGCGGAGAAGAAAGAGGACGCTAAATGAAAAAGAGCAAGAACCATCTGTAGCTTTTTTTTTTTTTTTTTTCCCTGATAGTAGCGGTGTTTTAGAGGTAAAATGATTCCTCCGAGCAGCACGGCTGAAGTCAGCGTGGACAGTGTGGAGAAAGAGAATGAAGTGGAGAGCACGGAGCAGCCCCCCTCTCCAGCATCCACTACCAGCCAGGAATCAAAGGTACTCAGAGAATGAGATTTATTTTTCCCCTCTTTCTTTGTTTTGAAAAGAGATGTATTGCTTTGATTTTCATTCGGAGCCCTGTGCCAGGAGCAGCGGCAGAGTGCAATGAGCCACCTCTGACTGCGGTGCCTGCTCCGACACTCCTGCTTCTGAATTCTGCCTGTCACCTCAGGAGTCTGAGCTGGGAAAATACCTGCCTTCTGACATGTTTGGGTTGCTGGATTTTTGCCTGTTTTCTTCTCCTTGTTACGGTGACATCCTGGGCTAGTGACGGGGCTCAGGGAGGGGATCGCTGTCAACGGGCATTGTTAGCTATTTTCACACCAAGTATCAGATCACTTAAAGGGTTTTTGTTGGAAAAATTCATTTTCCTCAAAGGTTCAGAGAAAATAATTTTGTCTGGAGGCTTGGGGTATTTCACCTGGTGTTACTTCTCTGGCAGACTCATCAGTGAACTTTCACTGTTTAATGAGTCTCTTAAAACAGGAGATAAGTCATAGCTTTATCAAAACGCGTGTACATTACAAAGAAAAGGATTTTTGTTTTCACAGCCTTTTTTCTGTTTGTGAGTTTTTCAATGTGGTTCAATTTACCTTACGGAAAATCAACTTTCAGCTCAAATGGCATGGCCTCTGAATTTTTAATTGACTTGCATGTGAAAAGTTTTTCTGACTTCCAGGCTGTTACTTGGAAGACAGAGAGGCAAAAGGCAAAGTAGTAAGCTTACATAATCAAAGTTCCTTGCAGCTGACTTGGATAATATGCTTTCACTGATCCTCTGTCACTTATGATTGATACCATGATAGCACCTGACGGATCTTTCTGTGAGCTTCATAGTGATGCTGTGTACACATGTAAAAATAGGGAGGTTCTTGTCACTAGGAGCTTACAGGTGGGTAAAGCCTCAAGAGGTGTGAGCAAAACAGCTGCTTGACAGGGAAGCTCTTGTGATGGCCTGAGTTTAAAGGCAGTGGCTGCCTGGGTCTAATGTAGAAAGATTGCTACATTATTCTGCAGTTACAGCTTTCCACTTTCCGGAGAGTTCAAATTATCTGTCTGTGTGGGTAGAGTTTTGACGCGGGCTTTGGACTTCTTTATTTTATATGTTTTTTTAGAAGCTGTACTCCAAGGAGGAGAGTTGAGGTATGCCCTGTGTGATACAACCTCTTTAAAAGAGAGGAGCTTTTCCAGTAATAGAGCATACAATATTCACTGTACCCATTTAGCGCTACTGGAGTTTCCCTGGTTCATGGAAAATGAAAAGTAAATGGATTATTGGTATAAGCCTAGGCTCTAAAAGGATATGGTACCTAAATTCCCCCCCCCCCCCCCCCCCAAGTCCATTTCTCTGGAATTACTGAAGTGTTATATGGGCAGTGGAAAGCTTTGCCCCTAGTGAGGTCCCAAAAGTAGCTGCAGGCTTCACTGCCCTGCCAGCACCAGCTGCTCGAGTGTTGTGGGCTGTGCACGGGGCCTGGTGGGCTGTGTGCTCCCCGTGATCCCAGCTGGGATCCTCACCCTGTGCCAGAGTGGCTCAGGAGCTCCATGTGCCACTTGGTGACAATGGTGCTTGAGGGACTCTCCCGCTGGGTCGCAAATGCTGTTCCCAAAACAGGCTGGCATGGATCCAAAACTCTGAGAAAGTGGAGAGCTGCTCAGAGGGTTCCCTCTCGCTGTTTGTGCACCCGTGTGCTTCCAAGGATGACAGCAGGAATTGGGCACATCTGGCAGGAGAACAAATAGGCTGCAAACTAGTTTATGATCAAACATTATCATCACCAATTTTTTTCAGTCTTTTGAGCATCTGAAGAAATACACTGGAATATGCAAAAGCTATGACCATGCAGTTGATTCCATTACTCAGATAGAGATATTCTTAGCAAACAAATAATCTGTGTATTCACATTTTAGAGCTGCAAATATGATCAGATAGCATGATGTATTGTCATTGCAATAGATAGAGTCAAAAGAGCCTTCTGATTACTGGGGTAATAAGCTTTCTTTTTTGGTCCAAGAAAACAGGAGGATGGAAAAAATTCTGTGATTTCATAAAGATACTGTTTATGCTTGGGGTTGTTTTTTTATTTTCTAAGATAACTCCTAACAAGTTAATGTTAACATGTTAACAAGTTCATGTCTGCTGCATTTACTGCAAAACTGTTTGTGCAGTATCTAATTAGCCCACAACAACTTTTTTCTGTGGCAAAACACTTCAAACTTGACATTTTTTTTCTCTGGCAAAATTCTCCACCTATTATGAACTCCAAATATACAAACAGAACCAACATGGAGGATAGCAACCTTCAAAATGCCTTTGAAAACACTTCAGCAGAAAAGCAATTTTGAAAAAAATGATGTAGAACTAATAGCTGCAAGCTTCATCTAGTCCAGTGTAATCATAGACATTGGTGGCACATAATCCCTGCTCATATTAAAGTCCAGAAATGAGTTTCATCTCTCACCCTCCAGAGTGCACTTAGAAGATGACAGAGAGCAGGTACAGCAACTTCTGACTAGAGCTGAGTTTGAGAGTCAGAGCTTCAGGCTGCCGCCAAGTAGCTGAAATTTGGAAGGATGACTCTTGTGTTAGTCACACACCTCTGTTGCAGGCAAGCAGCTCACTCTTAAACACATGCTAAAGCCTCCCACCACCTTTTCCTGTGGGTTAGGAGCATAGCTGCAGGTGAGCACGCCCTGGCTGTTCAAAGAACCATCCTGTGGTACTGCATGTACTGCTACTGTGCTAAAAACCCTAGAGCCTGAGTGGCTAAGAATCTTGCAGAACTAATAATTAATTTATTAAACTAATTTATTGGCTCTTGAAAGCATTTACTTCACACCTCAGTATGACTCGAGCGGATACTTTAAAGTTTACCAGGAGAATGACTTTAGGAGGGTAGCACACAATTGCAATTGCTAAATTTTTTACATTTATGTAGTTGTAGTTCTGGCTCCCACCTGTTTGGGACATTTACGTCTGGTTTCCAAGAGAGCAAATTACTAGTTTGCCAAAACCTTTTGTAAATTTACAACTGAGCAAGGGAGGAATTCATTAGTTAATGAATCCTGAGGGAAAATTTCTTCTGGGTGGTAGCAATTAAAGACATATTGCATATTTATTTAACCACTAACTTAGCAATATAAGCAGAAATCTAGTGGAAGTAGAGATCATATTCCTGATTTGTTTTATCTAAATGTACCTTGGAATTTTGTAAAGAAAACTAAAATTTGAATAAATATGTGTCCAAAGAAAGGAATCCTACACATGGCATGATTTCTTTGTGTTTTAGTGTAGCTGGCACATAATTCTTTATTATTAACTTTATTCTTGTTTTATCTTACTGGCATTTGTATATGAAGAGGAAAGAACCCACTTCTGCTCATTTCTTTAGTTATGAATCAAGTTGTTATCCATCTTCTGTGAGCAATGGCTGGGGTATTCCTAGGAAATAGGATTATCTTTGAAAATTCCTTTAGCAATTCAAGTTTTAGAAGACACATGAGCATCTACAATGTTTGAGCTAGTGCCACTAAGGTAGATTAGCACTGCTGATCTTCAAGCTATTAGAGTTCCATGTCAATATGTTAGAAGTCTTTCAGGATTTCTCATATACTTCAGAAGGGTTTATCAAGTCCTACCCCTATCACAGCAGGCCATCTGTCAGTAAAAGTTACTTGTTTGAAAATATTGATGGATTTCTTTGAAGATCAATTTTTTTCCCCACAATTTTCCCATTTCTGTCTACTGTATTTGCTAAAATACAGCTATAATTGTGTTGTTCTGTAATCACACATGATTGGAAGTATTCAAAATTTTCCTCTGAACCACGAATTCATAGGTCAAAGAAATTGCTCACATTCAGGTCAGCTTGGTAATTTGAGCAGCTAAAAAAATTGAAGGAAAAAGATAAATTAAGTCTCCAAATATATATGGTATCTGGAGTATGTATTTAAAAAAATAAATGAGTCAGCCTCAATCTGACACTTTCACACACTGACTTCCTAGTGGACAATATTCAGGGAAATGCAGCCCATTATCTTCAAATTCAGGTGTGGCAATTCAGGAGATGCAACTGTTGTTCCAACACGAGGAAACCTGATAAGCAGTACATAAAATGGAAGCTGAAAAGAGTAGGAAGCCAATAAAAGGATTAAGCATTGAAGTTCAAGCTGTGAACTTCATTCATGAATATCCCCACATCAGTCATGAAGACTGAACTTACATACCTGTCCTGCTGGATCAATAGAGCAATATTGGTTACTTGAAGTTCAAAACCAGGTGTTAATATTGGATATTGAACTAACATAAGCAGCTTGAAACTCTTTGGGTTGTGTGGCATTTAAATCACATAGAGCTTGTGCCATGCTGTTAAGCAGAGATCTTCCCCACTTAAAGAGTTAATACTTTATGAGGCTGCATAGATGGTTACTCATCAATATTTTAAAAGGGCAGGGAGTATGGTGTGCAGTTAGTGTTTCACCCTCCACACCAGTGATAAATACCCAGCATGTAAACTGGTGCTCTAGTCTTCAAAGGAATACCAAACAGCTTAAAAACATCCCATGAAAGAGGAAGAAAGAACAGTTTTCCTTCTCAGTGTTACTTCCATGCCTCTGTTTCAAATGGTGAGTACATGCTGTGACGGTAAGACTAAGGAAAAGAAATTAGTTTAAGTATTTTTACATGTTTTGCAACAAATTATGTAAAGGAAAGTTTCATTAAAGCAGGAAAGTAATACTCTAACCAATCAATGTCTCCTCAGCAGACTCATTCTTGTGTTTACACTTATTTTGACTTTTCTTTCTTCTTCTTATTCTGATTGAAACTCTCTGGTATTGTTTTTACTTTGATATATATGTCAGATGAGTTTCTAGGTACTTTGAGATATCTAAGACAAAGTAGAAATGTGATCAGTTCATTCTATTCACACTTTCAATGGTGTCAAAATGGAGAAGACATCTATTACATTGCTACAACTGAAAATGACTCGACTGAAATCTGGTGTGGTAAGAAAAAAACAAATGGATTTTTAAAATAGTGCAAATTTTCACTGAAACAAAACAAATTATTTACACAGCTGGAAGAGAGTTCAGTCCACTATCTCAGTCTCTTACACTGTATTCCTCTTCATAAAGTAATTCTGTTGAATTCAGCTTTTACCACCACTTTTAAAATACTTTGCCAACACCTGTATGGTCTAAAAATGGCTATCCTCTATGCTTCATCCTCTTCTAATTCCAGTATACATTTATTTTTTGCCAGCTTGTGTGACATTGTAGTTTTAATAATATTGCTTTAGTTTCAGCATCTCCTTTCCATTCTTGGTGCAGGTTTCCATCACATAATAGACTTTCATATCTCTTACCAACCTTTAATTTTTATACTAAATAACCTGGGCTGACATAAAATGAACTCTCCATTCTTCATCTCATTCTGGTAGCAGAGGGGTGCTTCCATTTCAGTATTGAATAATCTTTCTTGAAAAAGAGTGACTGAGTTTGTGTATGGTATTTTCTGAGAGCTTGCACAGTATCATTAATTCCCAGAAACCTTGCTTCTAACCTTTGTGTCTCCTAGTCACCCCTTGGTGAACCAGAGGTCTCCATTCTATTTTTCTGGAATTTCCAGGGGATCCAGGCAGGATACATTTGTCTGTCCTCATCTGCAGCGGTTTGAATCAGGTCTCAGGCACCGAAGTTGGCATTTCCTGGGCTGAACTTCATCACATTTCTCTGACTCCATCCCTCAAGATCCAGGCCTCCCCATATGTGACAATGCTTCCCACCTCATGTTAAAGAAGCTGCACTGTCCTACCATCCAGGAGTTGCTCTGGCACAGTCCCTCTTGGATCACCCAAGCTGGGACCAAGGCTTCTTCCCAGCTTCACATCCCACACTCACACAGTCACACCAGGTTTCCTTACCCTCCTGACCCCAGATTTCCCATAGCCCATTCTTAGATGTTTCAACCCTTAAAAAATTTAATCACGGTGCAATAGCAAAATAACAGCTTGAGGTGGTTGCCTCCAAGATGGGACCCCAAACCAAGGAAACCCTGGGGGTTTACACCTTTACAGGTAAGCCTGGGAAAGCCTGGAGTCCTCAGCCCTGCGGTGTCTCTGTGTCTGGTCACCAGGCTGTGTCACAGGTCCCCATACCCTTTGTTATGCAAAGGGCATCAGTTCACAGTCCTGCCTGGGGTCCTGCCACCCAGAGCTCAGTCTGCAGCTGCACACACAGAGCTGCCTGTGCTTAATGCATTCCTCAACAATGCCAGAGGGAAATGGCCTTATGACCTGCGTAATCTTTGCAAAAATCCAGTAATAAAAGTAGAGAGAGCAATATTGACCCTAAAAGTATTGCAGTGCTGTTCTTTGAAGAACTCCACCAATGACCAGCCCTCAACCTCTCCTTTCAACAGAATCCATCTCCCACTGAACTTTCCACAAAACTTATTTACAACTTTCCTCCTTTTTTGTCTTGGCTAATAGATTCCCTTTCAGCAACATATTCAATAATTTAAATGAAACCCAAGTAGACACAGTCTACCTTTGACGTAATACATTTTCTAGAAAATTGTCTAGAAAATTGTTCATCTTGTTTATTACAACTGATCTAGGAAGATTTCTCTTTTTTTATTGTTTCATTTTGATTTGGTTTTGTCAAATTCTGTTGAGGTCAGATCTACAAATCTGTATTTGCTGTGATCACATTTCCTGCCTCTTAACAGAGACCTCCATTTCACTTTACATCATTTCTGTCTTGATAAAGCATGTTAAGGAAACTTGTTTCTAGACTTTCAAAGTAAAATTTAATAACAGAGCTTAACTAGTTTCTTTTCTCCCTTTCACCTCAACAGACACATTGAACTGCTTTTTTAATGGTGTGCCATAAATTTCTGTAATCTCTTTCCAATGTTCCAGTTGTTTTTCCCCAGGGTCATGGTTCTGGGAAGAAGGTAAGCTGAAGTGCTTGCTGAAGGTCCAAACCAGCCTTTTATCCTGTCCTTACTGTACCACAGCCTTTTTCTCTTTTTTTCTTTCCCTAGTCCAAAGCTTCCATTGACATCTCCTAAAATACATTTTCAAAGGAATCAGCTTTTCTTGACAATTAATATCTTTGGACCTCAGCAACTGTGCTTGAAAGATCCAGTTTTATTTCCACGGCATTTGTTTTACTTTTTTTGTTTTCTTGTTCCCTTCCCCACCTTCTTTGTAGACTTTTTTCTTAGTCCAAATTTCCTTTTTGAGATAACTATTTTCATGCAGTTTTCCAAGAGCACACATTCACAGAGTCTTTTATTTATCTTCATTTCATAGCATTAGTATTAGTAGTAACAGCTTTGGAGAAATTATATGTATCTTACACATCCAAGCACATTCAAGGCAGCTCTGCTGTTAAAAGTTTGGGTCCTTCTGTGTCACACTCCAAAGAGTGATACGGTCTAAAATATGCCTCTAAGTATCTGAGAGTGCTGAAGGCCTGAAATTTCTTCAGGGTAATGGAGCACATCAGTTTTTGGAATTTTGAAATCCAAAACATGGCTTAGAGGTTCATTTTTCCTGTGCACTTTATTTAATTTAAATGCAAGTAAGTCCTAACCATTTGATAGAAAACTGCAATTCTTTGTAGGACAAGGATTTTGCCTACTGCCTAGGACCCATTGCTGCATACTCCTGATGGGTATAAGATTGCATATTTGATAAATTTATACTCATGTTTGTCAGGCAGAGGACTAGGCTTATGGATGTGAGCGTGAGTTGAATATTCTTAACGCAGTACTCAGTCCTGCACAACTTCCAGTTGCACAGGCAAGCAGTCATTCAGTGTTAAATAAGCACTTCCCAGGAAAGTGCTGAAGCATGAGCAAACCTTGCATGTTCATTAGCAAAGAGGACCAGCTGTGAAAATGAGAAATCTATGTGTGAGTGACTGAAATAATTTGAATTTATTTTCCTTTGACATATGCCTCTGTTGGAGGAAACTCCCTTTGATTCAGTAAACCAATGGAAAGAGTAAATGCTACTTGTCAGGGAATTTAACTCAGGAACCCTGTAAAATATATTTGCAATGGATGTCTGAAAAACAGATTTCTTGTGTCTCTGACATCAGCAGTTAAATGTGACAAATGGCTTGCCCATCTTCTTATTTATTAAAATAAAATGAGTTTCATGTCTGTAGTCTCACATTACTAGAGGCTCATGGAATTTTTCTCCCTGACAGGTCAGCATTTCTTAGCTGACCAGTTTTTAAGTGATGAGAGTGGTTTGCTAAGTACTGTCAAATGGAAGTGTTACTGTTTAGGGTCTGTAGTGGTGTTGAAACTACCATAGCATGAATAATTGTGAGACAGAGGTATTTCCCAGCCACAGGAGGCTGCAAGTTCAATATGGAATTGCAGTCCTTTAGGCAAGTAACAGCAACAATTTTAATGCTTTTCTTTTTTGTAGACATAATATACTCCATCTCTGAGTGCCATTTAAAAGCTTTTTTAAAATGCCACACATGTATTGCTTTATTAATAAAGATCATTTTAGCAGTCTAGGATTCTGAACAGAAAAGGAAAATGAAGCTGACCTACAGTAACTGATGATTAGGCTTAACTAAGAAAGGAGAAAAATTACTATAAACTGGTGTTCACAGAGCTATTAAAATATGCATTTAGAATTTTTTTTCACTTATTCATCACAGTAAGACAAAGAATGTATGCTTTGGAGGCACAGCTGCAGGTGAGAGGGCAGAGTCAACCTGACAGATTGGTATAGCAAATACTGTTATATATGGTCTTACAGACAAATGCCCACTACCTCAGTATTCAACTTGTTCATCTTCTCTCTTTTTTGGTTTTTTTTTGGGTTTTTTTTGGTTTTTTTTGGTTTTTTTTGCAAAAATTACTCATTCATAGTGTTCATAGTGAAGGGAGACATCAGCTTTTGTCAGCCAAGGGAAGGGTCAGATTTCTAGCACAATGCAAACAAGTCACATTCTAAACTGTTACTTATATATGTGTACTATTTGTCATTGATTTGCCAGTGTTTTCCCTGCCAGTTTAAATTCTGTGGTTCCCAAAATCAAAATATCTTGTGACTGAAATGAGAGTCTAAAAGCCCTGACCCAGCCTCTCTTGCCTTTGTGCATACAGTGAGAAACAGCCCTGGACTGGGCATCTCTATGCTCATGAGTGAACAAAACATTCATAATGGTAAACTTGTCAGTGTCCCTGACTGCTGTGCAGTTCAATTGAGAATCCAGTTATTAAGAGGTTTCAGGCTCAAATCCATTTTTAAAAAGCACTTGCTCTTATCAGCTAGTATTAGTCAACTCAAGGACCTGGCATATAAATTTTTTGTTGTATCTCTTAGTGTACTTATTATTTATAAGTGGTATTAGATAATTTCTCACTTATGTTCACACAACATCTTTTAATTTAAATTATCTAATTAAGGAATAATTTACAAATAAACATAAGGTGACTTATAATGATTTGCCAAATATTTCTGATAACGAGCATTTCAATGAAATGCTTCTGGAGTGCTTTAAAAAAAAGCACTTACTGCTTATTTTTCAATGTCAAAACATCTGGTCCTGAGGATTTTTTCAGTTTCTTAATTGTGTAAACTTTTGCTAAGGTGCTTTCCCTGATTGCAAGTGAAATTTCCAGACAAAAGAGGAGGGGAAAATTGCATCCCAGGTTACATTGTACAGCCTCACCTGTAATTAGAGACCAACTACAGGCAGGTAAGTTAGTAGTTCAGTCCTCCTCTGTTATAAATGGAACACAGACCAAAACTGTTTTATCAAAGGTGACTTAGAGGAAGAGCCTGCTTTGTGTGATCTAAATTAGCCTCTCTGAGCAGAAATCTTTTTTCCATCGACCAGAGTAGGCAGCTACAGCTGAGTTAAAAGCTCAAATTTAAGTGAGGTGAGCACCACTGAGATTCTGTCAGAGTGAGGTCTTGAACCTTGCCTACAAAGACTGGTCAGCTGTCTGTCCCCCTGCATGGCTAGTCTGTCTGGCTTTCCCCTCCCCTGCCCACAGGTCTCTCAAAGACATTCTGAAAAGCTGCACTTGTTGGGTTTTTTTTATGCCAAAGCAGAACAAAATCATTCAAACTTTGAAAATTTTTGCTAAGCAAAACTGCTGTTTGCAGACAGCCCTGTAATAGAAAGTTATGCACCTCTGAGAAAAAGAGAGCAAAGTGTGAGCCTGTCCAGGCTTCAGAGGGTTGAAGTGCTGCTGTTGAGCTGTAGCCACGAGATGAATCATGTACCAGTTTCACGAACTATGGGCACACAGGAGTCTTTGGCAGGTTCACAGCAGTTAGATCTACCTCCTGGAGCTGGTTATAATGACAAATGGATTTCATCCTCCTGACCATTAAAGATCCAGTTAACTTTTGTGCTACCTCGCCCACTCACACTCTGCCTTTCAATGATTCTTTCTTCCTTCTCTGCTCCTATTCTCACACTAATGCTTTAAACCATGACCAGGCTCTCTGATATAATAAGTCTTTACAGGAAAAACTTCCACGTTCCCAGGCATAGCCAAGTTTAGATATTTCTGTTAAGAAAATGGACAGTGGTTCTTGTGTTAGGGAAAAGGACCTTTCATAAGCAGTGTGTGGATGCTGACACTCAGGCCATAAGTACTCTTGGAAAAAAAGCAAACCTCACAGTTTGTACTTTCCCTTTCACCCATACTCAAGCTGTACTTGCATTATTCACAGAGGAATGCCTTCTGTTGCATTTAACTTTCTCACATATACTAGTTTTACATGGCCTGTTCCTCGTGTGTGGATACATATTTATCCCTTGATGTAAACTCATTGTGGTTTTATATGTCCATGCAGGAAACTATACACGCATTTATACACTGAAAAATGAGATAGTACAAAACATTCCTTATGGAGAAGAAATAAAGCCCTTTTCCTAGTTTCCCCATCTTTTCCCCTCCTTTTGGGGTAGGTAACTGAGGACCAGTGCTCCTCAAAACAGCCCTTTTCAAGTGCACTGCTGCTGAAAAATCTTTTGAGCTCCTGCCTTCCTCAGAAGCTTAGGATCCCACAGACTTCTTCAGGCTGCAATTCTGCTGTCAACACCACTGGCTTTTTTAAACAGTACCTGCCTGGCATCCAAGAAAAATGCTCTGGCCATCTTCCTTAGAGATTATCAAAGCTAACATGAATGCCAACAGCTGTAATAGACCTACCTAGCATCCTGCTAGAATGTAGAAAAATTAAAAACATTTCATAAAGGTCCAAAAAATGACATTCAAACCTTAAATGAAAAAATATCTGAATAGAGTGATTTTCCTCAGAGGAGAATGCACCTATGACTAGATGCTGCCATAAGAAGTAGCCACTCAGTCCAGTCAAAAAAGCATCAGTTCTTTTTTAAACAAGATGAGAAAGCTAGCCTATTTTTTTTCTGGCATTGTAGGGAACACACTGTAATAAATACAATATTCCCAAAGTAGCAATAGAGGTAATGCCATTTTGTCTTTACTACCAGCTGCTGAATTCTAGAAAAGGAAAAATCTCCTTTCCATGAGTTAATACCTCACCAGTACAGTCCCACACATAGCCTCTGCTGCATATTAAAAAAAGGAACTGATGGGAGAAAATTGATATAAATCTCAGAATTTAGCACTGCACTTGCTCTTTAGTTCAGCAGTAGACAGTAGCTGTATTTCTACTGTAATATTTCACATGCCTTATAACTCAGTGTTACTCAGATAATATCAAGAGTTCAAGAACTGCACCTACTCTAACAGTAGAATAGATGAGACAAAGGGAATCTTTTCATGGAAAACCCCCCCACTTTTATAGGTTTCATATTCACATTCTTTAAAACTCTTTCTGTTAACGTGACTTTTGTTTCTTCTTCCTTTTATATCCCTTGTTTCCTGCCTGTCTGAATCCCTCATGCAGCCCCATGCAATATGCTGCTCCTCTTGAAGTCACAGATAGTATTTTTGTCAGACAAGGCTTCACAGTTTTAAGATCCCCGACTTTCCTATCAAAGCCGTAACTCTTATTAAATTAAACAATTGATAACTTATGTTGATGACAACAGCTCTTTTCTCTTGCAATACCAAAATTATGAAGCTTCATTTATTAGGTGAATACAACATTGTGACAGTATTACAATTTTTTTGTTTTCCAAAACATTATTACAATTATTAGATGTTTTTTGTGCAGAATTGCATTAGCAGCAGTTTAAATTTAGAGAGTTTTGCGGAACTTTAAAAAAGTCTTAATAGTCAGAAAAAATTTAGGTCTTCGGAAAGAGTTACAGTCTTATATTCTCTTTTCTACATATGGTATCCTGTATGTAACCATCTTTTTACACAAAACCAGCTATCTCAGTATGAAACCACATTTTTACAGTTCAGTCATTATAATCTTGAAATTTTGATAGAGGTAATTTGAGAAGGAAAATTGTGCAGCTGGTGAGGATAAAAATAAAATGGTTTTGTTTTGCAGGGTTGATCTTGAAACAGTAGCTGGCTGAAGATTTGTTCAGCAGCTTGGAGGTTTAGGAAAAAATATAAAAGAAATGGATTAGCCTGAGGCAAAAGTAGTCAAAGATAGATCATAAATCTCATACTTAACAACTCTTGCTAACTAACATCTCCAAATATACGTGTTTACATTGTCAACTTCTTCAAGCAGTGTTTAGGCCTTCAGATGTCTCCAAGAAGCGCCAAGTAACTGTGTGTCATCTGCATGACAATATCATCACCGAGTTAAACAGATTTTCCATGTGGAGAATTGGCCTATTCTTTATGTAGGACATTGAATGCAGTTTTTGCTTGGCATGACTAAAAAGTCATAACAAAAAGACAAAAGACAGAGTTAGACAGAAACTTTCTGTAGCAGTAAAAGACTCATTGGAAACTGGTACTACAAGCATAATTTTACCCAAAAAATTTTTGAAATGCTTTTTGAAAATTAGAGAGCTACTAGAGTAGATTTGTTTAAAGGAATAAATGCATACTGTAAGTCGCACTTTGAGAAGAGCTTTAATGGAAAATGTACCAAATCTAGACTGGATCTGAAAATAAACATATTTTTGTCCTGGTGGACAGTAAGATAACTGGATGCAGAACAAATGACAAGGAAAATGTTATCAAGGTAGAAAAAAATTCTAGTTGACACAGCATTTGTTATGTATGTGGTAGCTGCTGTCGGACTTAATAACTGAAAATATGAGATGGAGGACACCCTGTGGGTTCCCAGGTAAAGCATGAGGAAACCCAGAGGACTAACTAGCTTTGCTTCTTGTGTGCTACCAGCTCTGCCTCCAGATCCAGGACTTCATGCCAGAGTGGTTTCAGGGCAGCAAAGTGCACCAGGACCATATGGATCCTGTCAGATTTGTGGTGCCTGAACCAGCACTGCCAGGGTGGCCAAATGCCCTGGCTGGCAAGAAGCAGTGTTCACACAATGAGACATTGTTAGTCTTCAGGAGGGGCAAAAGGAAGATAGAAGGCAGCAAATTTGGTACCATATTGCAAAACTATGTGCAAGAAGAGGAAGGGAACCATGAAAAAGTAAAATTGGAAGGGAACCAACAAACACTGCTAATATTCTGTAAGATATAAGTTCCTATGCCATCTCTCATGGAGTTGTGTTTGAAATGGAAACATGAAAACAAATTGTAAAATTTGGATCTGAATCCCTGTTTGTGAACAGGCAACAAAGAAAGGACTGAAGAAACCTGTGGGATCGTGTAAGACAAAATATTGGCCTGTGGGGTTCTTTTAAGCCAATAGTTTATACAGCACTCAAATTCTTGCATTTCTCATGTTCTAGCTCTTTCTTTGACTGAAAAACAAAATAATATAATCTCAAAGTTAAAGCACAGTAGCTAGACAAGAATTAGACAAGATATATTCACACAAAGTATGAATTGATACAATTGCCCAGGAAGGACAGGAGAAGCAGAAGCATAATGTCCCCTGGATCTAGCTATAATTGGTTTCAGAGCAGCACAGTTTAGAAAGGAGTAGTTTAAGAAAAAGAGGATGGAACTGAAAAGTTAGATAAAGTCAGCCAGGTAACAGAATGTCAGATGTGGCCAGGTGTTTTTTTATGCTGCCTGCATCAATCCTTTATTTTAAAGTATAAAACACAGTATAAAACCTTAAAAAATACATTTTTATTTCAAAACATACAAACAACAAAAACAACTGCAGTAAACCATCCAAACCCTGAGCCTTTACTGAGGATACATGCTCACTGAAGTCAGTGGGAGTTAGCAGTAAGCAAAGACCTTTAGGATTTGGCCCAATGACAATTATTTTGTCGTAGAGCTGAGAACTTGAATGTTTTCATTGCAAAGCAATTTTAACAGTGTAAGTTTTGAGCCCCAGAAGTAAGAGTGGAAACACTGACAGAGTATTAACTGTAACAACTCCCAGCAGGTCTCGGACTCCTTTTTTGTTTTAAGATGACACAAATGTGAAAATTCAGTATGTGGGTTGTGGTGTTCATGTTAAGTTGCCCTTAGTATCAGCGTCTCTGCAAGATGTATTTCCATATTTGCTTCAAGAGATAAACTACTATTTAAAGTATTATAAAACATCTCTGTTAACAAAAAATAAATAAAAAAAAAGAAAAGAAAATTGATTTATAAAACATATAAGCATATTAGTGGAGACTATTGCTGTAGGTAGCCCAGCATTTTTTAGCAGAACACTGTTGTCTTTTGGGTTGGTTTTTTTTTTGAGGTCCAAGGGTGTCATACTGAGACAGATCAGCAGGGAAAATGCACATTTCATAGAGGTACAGACAAGATGAGATACAGTCAAGGATGATTAATCTTACATTCACAATTACATTTGTTCCAGATTATTCATGAGAAGGAAAAGAAACAAAACTCAGGTCCTATTATTATCAATCTGGAAGACTCTCAGCAGGTAGTTACCAGTGTAGCTTCTTTCACCTCAGCAGGGCTGCCTGGATTTACATCACTCTGAAACCCAGCCTTTTAATCTCTTAAATTTCATTGTGCCACATCCACCACAGTGAAGATTAATGAATGACTGAATCAGGAGTTACCAAAGGGTTCTAAATGTTCCATTTAGAAGCTGAAATGGAAGAGAGCTATCCAAAAAGAGATACAAAATATGGGATTCCCAGAAGGGACTCAGAGATAACAGTCCAAATGCCTTCTACATCCAGAGGCAAGAGATAACAACATCCTGATAGAGACAAAGTATGAAGATGACTGGCTGCTTAGCAACCAGGTGCCTGAGGTGGGCCCCAAAGTATGAAACAAGATGTTGTAAACACTTAGCTTTCTTGAAATTGAAAGTACAGGCTGATTTTTTTTATTATTTTTATGGAAGGACTGTTCCTAACCATCTCTTGCTTTCTTCATGAGCTTTTATTTTGGTTTCAGGAGGAAAAAATTGAGACAGTTCTATTGTCAGACTATGAAAGGGAGCTACATAAAAGTCTGCACCAGACACCTTTCGTATACTGAATTATAAAGGATGTCCTGCAGCTGTTGCCACCTATGTGGAAACAGTTATTTAGCAGCAGGGAGAATAGAATCCTGGATATAGCTGCAGGATTTGTAGTCTTTGCTCCTGAGAGAAGCAGCCTGTCTTTTGTTAGGTGAGGCAGCAGGGGAGATCAAAGAGACAAAATATTTTGCAACCCTGATATTTGATAATGACTGAAGTGTTCTTTAGTTTGATTTGCAAAGTGTTTTGCTTTATGCACATGTTGACAAAGGAGGGAGAAGTGATGATCTGTGAGCTCAGCAGATCTTTTTTGGGGACTGATAATCTGATGTTTGTCAATTGGATTACAAACTTCAGAAAGCTACAGTACAGATTCTCTGAAAGATACTGTGACTTGCTATCTTGAAATACTGCAAATTTGAGAAAGATTCTCTGCTAGAAGCAGGCTGAATGCAAACCATGGCTGAGGGTTATTACAAGTATTTTCCCTACAAAAAATAAACTTGAATAAAATCTGTTGAGAAGTTTGAAGAAATACTGATAGACACTAGACCTCATTGAGATAATGTAATATGCACTCCTTTCTTTCTAGATTACTCTGTCTAATACAGTTTGGTTAAAAGAAATCCAAGGAATACATCAAAATAGAGCTGTTGAAAAACATAAAAGCAAAAATTATGTCAGATATAAAATTTGGGAGTTTGGGTGTGGATTTTACTCAGTTTTTAATTAAAGAAAAGCCTTGCATTTTTATTCATTTTAATTCATACAAGTATTTATTTTGCATATGTTTCCTCCTTTTTATAAACTATTTGAAACTTTTTAAATGACTGTGAGTCTGTTGAAGTTACGATGAAAATATAATTTAGCAGGGAAGGTATTGTGAGCTCAGGGTAAGTCACAATTACAGACAATCTAATAGAGTGTCTACCCTTTATATGTCTTAGGACTAAGTAGACAGTTCTGAACATAATAGAGAAAAGAATTTCCCTGAGATTTGAAGTCAGTTGATACACTTAATAAATTGTGTTTTCTCAAATCTATCACTCACTGGACTGCATTACCTTATTCTGTCATATGTAAAGCTGAATTTTGAAGACATATAAAGGAAATCAGATCACATAGGACACTTTTCGTATTTTCAGGCCTTAAAACTTCATGTACTTTATCTCATGTTTACCTCATATATTTGCCAATCACGGTTCCTTGAAGAGTTATAAGACAACGCACATTAAAATGTAGGACAAGTTCAAACCAAATGCAATTGTT
Organism: Melozone crissalis; assembly: GCF_028551555.1. Lineage (NCBI taxonomy): Eukaryota > Metazoa > Chordata > Aves > Passeriformes > Passerellidae > Melozone > Melozone crissalis. Next base: position 48,976,345 of record NW_026535794.1, on the reverse strand, counting down.
GGTTGAGGAGCAATTGTTGAGAACCAGGTGAATTTTTAGCTTGGTTTAAACCAAACCAGAGTCGTAGAGAATGAACAGCTCTGCTAAGCAAAGTGCCTGTGTGGCTACATGTGCAGGCTGACCTCTGGATAATACAGAGGTCTGCTAACTAGGGATGCAAATGCCCAGCTGGCAAGGATGCAGTACATCAGGAGAGGGCTGAGGACATGGGATTCACACAGACATTTGTGAGGGTAGTGACACCTGGGCATCCCTTCAGATTTCATGCTTTCAAACCCTGAGGCTCTTTCAAGGATTTTTGCCGCTACGCTCTGTCATGCCAATCAGAGCATTTCATTGTAGTTTAGGACTCTATGTGTGAAAAAAAAATCACAGAAAAAGCCCTGCCTAGAAAGGTTTATATTCTTAATAGGTCTGAGAATCCGTGAGCACATTTAAAAAGTAATATAAGACAGGGAGGAGAATCTGAGGACGATGATCAGAGCTGCGAGAGCCAAACAGAGTAGCTGAAGGTACACAATGAATCACTAATAATACTATTGGTAGGTATTATGAAAAATGGCTCCTCTTTGACTATTTCAATACAATATTCAAGCAGAAAGATTGAATTATTTACTTTTTAGAACACCAACAAACATATTTGTTCTAACAACAGCTAAGCAACCTGTTTGGGAAAATGCACAAATATAATACATAGCAGATTCTGCAATAATGAACACTCCCTCTTTGTCTGTAGCAGAATAAAAGGATACAGCTTCCAAGAAAGCTGGCTAGAGCAAACACATCTGCATGATAGGGCCAGATTCTCAGACTGTATAAATCATCTGCAATTGAAGTCAGTTTAGCTAATTGTACTAGCAGAGTACTTTGACTATTTATTATTTAGAAAGAAGATAGTAGAAAAGAAATCAGCTTTGCTTACAAGTTTTATCACGGGTGCTTTGCCAATAAACAATACAGCCCCTTAAGTATTAGAAATATCCTTTTATCTTGTTAATGTTATAAGACATGATACTCCTCTCATCAGCAGCAAACACACATATTGTTTATGAAATTGCATACTGCCTTTAGGCATGTTATAATCTTATTTTTGCTCATTAAAATGTCAAGGCAGAGCATTTTCAACTCAAAATATGTAAAAAACCCCGCTCTTGTCTGTCCTCAAAAATCACTTGCTTTTGTATCTCTCGGTTTTAAGAAGAAAATCATTAGCCTTCCTGCTCACAAAAAGTAAGCACTCCTATTTGAGCTGGTTCCCTGTTGGCTCCAGATCAGCGCAGCTAGCTGGGGCCCAGAAATGCCGCCAGGGTAGCTTAGACCCTGGTAACATCCAGTCCTTCAACAATGCAAGTAAACAACTGAAGTATGTCCTGAGAGTTGCTAATACAAATTGAATGTTCCTTGACCCAGAAAATGGACTGTACTCAGTAGAGGAGATGCCATTCATCAAGGCTTTGTTTCTCCCTTATTTGAAACACTTTTGGTCTGAGTCCCTTTTGGTCATAGCCCCTGTACCTGACATTGTCTCTAGCAAATCTACACAACATCATCTGAACCGTGTCTGTTGAAGTCCTTCTTTTAAACCAATGTGAGAGTCAAATAATTTGGAAATTTGCTCTAAGAAGCTGCAAGGAAGAAAAAATGGCTCCTTACAGAAGGTGGATGTTTATCTCGCAGCAGAGTGAAATCTGTTGACAGAGCATTTTTAGTCTGCATACTAAACAAAATAGCTACATTTTATAAGGCTTGCAGGATTCAAGCTGGCTTGATGGCTCATTCCAGCTCTGTTAATACCCTGAATTACTTGTAGTGGATCTAATGACACTGTTACACCAGTGTAAAGAAGGGGATAGAGAACAGCAAGCAATATTTTTTTTATTTATTGCTAGTCCAGTAGCAACATAGCAAACAGCTGATGTCTGAAAATAAGGGCTTGGTTATATGGTGAGTCAGTGAATTCGGGTTGATAAGTAGGACTCATTTATTAATTTATGCTGGAAAATAGTTAAGAGTGGAAATGTACAAACAAGGCCCCACACTGCCCAGGAGCCTCTGCTGCTGGCAGGGTTGGCTGGCAGTGACAGAGAGGACAACAAGACCAAGCCTGTTGGGAAACCACCTGATTCACCTGATGTGTGCACACTGGGTGCTCAGCAGCCCCTGCTCCATCCTTCCCAGGCTCTTCTACTGAGCTAAGTGCTAATGTAGGCAGGCTGGAGAATCAAGGGGAAAATTGTTCCTAGATGTCAGGGAGCATTTAGGAGCCTGAATAAAGTACTCTGTGGGGTGGATGCATATCTTTGTAATTGCAAAGCTAGGGATTGTGAAACAGCTCAAATCACATCTTTACGATTTTTGTGGGAACTTCTTAAATGAAAATTGTAGAAAAGCATTGGGTGCTTCCAACAATTGCATCAAATAGAGTCCTGGTGAGGGCAGGTGCAATTCCCATTCAGAGCAAAAGCAGTGGCACGTAGCTAACACTAGCAATGAATTTGAATAGCTGTTCTTTTACTGCCTTCTGTTTTCTGCTTACAGCAGCTAAAGAGTTGTAGTATAGGGGAATTAGGAATGGAGGAGTGCTGATAACAGAGCTTCCTGATCCCTTGAAGCTTGAACATTCAGTGACTTGGAGGAAAATTGAGATTGTGCAGCAAGATACAGGGAAAAAAAGGTTAATCAAGCTCTGAGGTTGAGCTATTGCACTTATCTCTACCTTGCCTGTAGGGTTAGTATGTGCAGCCACTGTGAATTTGTGTGGCTGATAAAAGGCTTTTAACCAGAAACAAAAATTTTTCCCTTATTCTAATTTCAAACCACAGGAACATCCTGGCTTTAATATCAAGGGCTCATGTTCCTGAAGTATCAACATTGTGAAGTCTCATGATGCTACCATGAGTCTAGAAAACCTCCTGTGCTTTTGAGAATGTTATTTTTATTTAAATGAAAGCAAATTGCAGCCTTGTTCACAATGGAGAAAATGTGAAAGTCTTAGGAGATTTATTTAAAATACGTTTCTTAAAGCCTTCTTGTGCTTGGTTTAGGGGTTGTTTCAGTCTCAATACATGATTTTTCACTGAAAAGTTGAAGTATTGAGTGTAGGACAAACCCAGCTGCAGGGCTTTTTCACAACGTTTTGTAATGTGTCTTCATAAGGTTTAACTTTGGATTCATTCACTCTGCAGAAATAAAGTGTAAATATTAAAATTTGCATACGCTTCTCTCTGTTGAAAGATTTGATTCCCACCTCAGGGGAATGTTATAGCAGCTGTAGCATCACAAGTGCTTTAACTCAGTTTACAGCAGACCAAAACCAGACATATATTACATATTACCTGTATTTAATTACATTTGAAATCTGAGAATAGGGATAATCCACAGCAAATTTCAAAATGAGGAGATGGTGATATTTAAGTAAGGGAAGCAATGCTTACTCAAGTGTAGTCTAATAATTACTTAAGCTTTTATGGTTTTGTAGTTTATACAATAAGTATAACAACCAGCTCTTGCCCTTGCCTGGGCCAACTTTTGCTAAGTAAACAATCACATACCATTGCCCTATTTCAAATTCTCTCATGAGCCTAATATGAGAAAGGAAAGTTGGATCTGATCTTAAAACCTGATGCCAATCTTCTGTGGCCCTGTATATTCCCTCCTATGCATGAAGAGAATAAAACCTGATCTGAGAGGTATTTTTAACAATAGAGGTGTGTAATTAGCTGTGCAAAATGCTACATTTTGCCAATATTCTTCATTTTCTCCAAGTCACTTCTCCACACATATAACCTATTGTGGATGTAATAGTCCCAGACTTCCACTGGTGTTTTAGGTATGCAACAGAAGCCACACATGCAGGTGTCTTCCAGTCTGAATGCAAGTGGGCATGAAATCTGTGTTTTAGCTAAAGAAAGGGATGCTTATCTTGTCTGGGAATTATTTAACCACAGGAACCCAGGATGGTTCTCAGTGAGTTTCAGAAAGGACTATCAGCTTGCAGAACTGCAGAGGTGCCTCCCAAATATGTGAAGGTAACTTGCTCAACTCATTCTTGGGGATGTGTCCTCTGAACATTCTGGGAGGGAATGCACAGAATCCACAGTTTCATGCCCTTTAGTGTTTACCCATAAGTTTGGGCAGGTATAGCCTGAATGCTGGACTATTCTTTTTTGAAAACTTGACTTTTCTGCTTGGGGGAGGAAAAGCTGCTGGTAGATCCCTCAACTGGTAAATGGCTGTGCACAGGATAATGGGATAAGGATAGTAAATGCAAAGCTTCTTAAAATGTACTGCATTCATTATCCAAACTAGCAGGACTGTTGTTTCATGATAAAACAAATACTGTATTGCACAGCTTAGGTTTCCTTCTCTGGCAGGAACAGCATTTTGAAATTTAATTAGCTTCATGTGGCACTGTAGAAATGGATGGCAAATCAATAACGGATGCCATTCCAGTCACCTTGTGGTGTTGTAATTCTCTGTGTTTTGCTACACTAATTAGGTCTGCCTTCAGTGAGAAATGTTTCAGGAGCAAGGAGGTGAATTATTGTTGAGTTCCTGGCTGTCACTGGGGAGATGAAGTAATCTCAGAACTGACTAACCTCAGTGACTTCAGGAGCTAGTATCTTAACATCCAAGAGGAAAAGGGAAGATCTCACATTCTCATGGTGCAGTTTACAGTGAATTTTAGGCTCAGTCAGTCCATGGCTTAAGCTTCAGATGAAAAAGCATCAGAAACCATAAACAGCACTTACCTCATAGTTGGCATTTAATTACTTAATTGCTCTTATTTTTACATTCCCCTACAGAGTGAGAGTTTCTTGCAAATAGGTATTTCCTTCCTTTGGATCCAGGGCTCCTCCTCTGAACCCAAGTGAGTTGTGGGTGCAGAGAGGTGCATCTGAGATGGGCCCCAGGTTCTGATGCCTCCCTACTCCCAAAGCCATTGTGAAGGAACAGCTCAGGAAGTAGAATGCAGTTTGCTCCCATGTAGCAAACCCATACACTGTTAACTGGAGCCAACAGCAGCTCCTTGTCCATTTATTTGACTCTGGGGTTTTATTGGGAAACACTGGGTAGAGAGCTGGTGTCTCCCTCTCCAGGAACACGCTGCTTGCTTCTGAAGGTGGAGGAGATGCTTTCCCCCAGAGTGTCTGGACTCTCCAACAGTGTGCTGTCAGCCACATCATAAAGAAAATGGATGGATAAGGAACAGAATCTAGGGAGAGCAAGCACTCTGAGGCCGCTATGTCAGTGTGACGTACCAGCTCCATGCTTTTTTTGGGAAAGCATGTAAACTCCCTCCCTTTATATTAGTGTGAATTATGATTCCAAATAATCATTGCTTCCAACATAAACAGTTTCTAATATAAACCATTCCTGCTGGTTACCACAGACAGCCCGAGCAGCATGGAAAATTTCAGTTGTTACATCACAGTCACCCAGAGAATAGCAGTGGTGATTGAAATTATTTTGCAGTGGTTTGAATAATGCTGAGTGAAAGGTGATACAGAATTATTGCACTTCACAGAGGGCAAACACAAAGCAGACTCAGAGCTGCCTTTCCTTTTACCTGGCCCCTCCTTGTAGGATGTTGGAGCTGACAAACCTACAAATTCGTGTGTGTAATTTCCTAATCATGTCAGTGACTCATCCAGAACCCCTCTCAGCCTTATACATAACTGGGGAAGAGCATGAAAAATGAGAGGATGGCTGATATGGCACAAGAGAATTTACAGATAAAGAATTTGAGTTAACAACTCCAATTAAGTAATGCCTTATTGTGGTGCTTGATAATCTGACAATCAATATAATACAACATACAAGAACATATGTGAATGTGTGTTTACTAGTGTTAATTAATGCATTAACTATCAATTGGCCAACTAATTACACTCTTACTGCTGTTAAGACTTCTGTCCTTAAAAAAATAAAGTAGAATTTCTTAGTCAAAGCTAATCAAATGCATATAATCTTAAATGTACATAATAAAAAATGCATATAATCTTTGTTTCTGCCAAATTCAAGAACTTTAAGTATATCAAATATATTCACTGAATTCACTTGTCATGTACCACCATTTAACAGCTATTCCTGTAATGGCTTTACAGACTGATTAAGTACTCTTAGAGGATGAATAATGCTCTAAGTTCCCTCACGCTTGAATACAAAGGGTGTATTCTCCCATGCCCACAACTTTCAGCAATACTTCTTTGCTGCTGTACCTGCAAATAAAGACCAAGAGAAGCATTTTTTAAGACTATCAAGTTTATTGTCCATCAGAAAGCATATGTAGGGTAGGTTGTTTCTGATCAGGATCTGCTTTCTTTGCTCAGAAATTGCTGGTTAAATTTTAAGGTCAGTTTTATTGTTTAGGTGGTTTAAGGTCTAACAGCATCTCCCAAGTTCATTTGGTAACAGCACACCCCAAAACCAGGAGCCTTGCATTGCTTTTAGAGTAGAAAAGATAGTAATTATAATTGGTTTATTTGTTGCAGCTGCAGAAACTGAAGCGATCCCTCTCCTTCAAGACTAAAAGCTTGCGGAGTAAAAGTGCAGACAATTTCTTCCAGAGGACTAATAGTGATGTGAAACTGCAAGTAGACTTGATGCCTGAGGTGAGCACAAGCACTGGGCAGCTCCCCAACTCAGACAGCCAGGCATCTTCACCCACCAGAGCCCAACAGCTGCCAGAAAACAGCAAGACTCACATCTTCCAGGAGCACATCTTCAAAAAACCAACCTTCTGTGATGTCTGCAACCATATGATTGTTGGTAAGAAGCATTTTGTTTAAAATCTCATGTGTGTCCCTGCTAGAAGCTACAGGATGACCTTTCTCTAATTTCTGTGACTCCAGAAGTCTCCTTGGGAATATTCATGCAAAGAGGTTCTGGATTTGTGTCATATCTGCCACAGACTAACATTTACTGGCAGATGTCTTGCCTTGTAGACACGTACTGTAATCACAAATTACAGGTGAGGGATTCAGCTGGAATCAAACTCTTCTGTCATCCAGGTTATACTGAGCACCAAGCACAAGTTGTATGCTGCACTAGAAGCAGCAGAAATCCATATTGCAAGGGTGTGCACTATCCTCCCTTTTTCCTACAGCAGTAATTTTAACTTTCTTCCTCCTCACGTCTGTCCTCACGCACTGCATCACCCCCAGTTCCCTTTCACTGTGGTGACCATACCTACCTCCCCCAGCTGTCCCACATGTCACTTAAGGGACAAGAAGTAGCATCTGCTGGGTGGTAGGCTCTTATCTGCTTGTGTGGGTGTGGTTGTTGGCTGTCTAGGATGAATATTTTGGGAGACCAGGTCAAAAACCAAATATAACAACTGAATTTACATTGCAGAATTTCTTGGGATTATTCTACCTGATCCCTCCTATGCACAAAACCTCACACTAACTTTATACCTTTGAAAGATAGGCCTATTTGCTCTCTGAAGTGGTCCATGAGTATGTAAGTTCCAGCCAGGGACTGACTGACTGACAGACAGGAGAAAATTTTGCTATTGTCTCTAGTGTGCAGAAAAAACCTCCCTGCTGAGCCCTGCTTGTAAGGTAATTTTCAGTGCAGTGTGAAGACCTAAAAAGCCAGCCTTCATGCAGATCATCCATGGGGCTATGTAAGGAGAGGTCAAAAGAGAAGTGCAAGTGCCTGGAGGTGTAGAACCTGCATGGCTACCACAGTGGGAAGCTGCAGGAGTTGCTATTCAGCAGTCTGATCCTGGAAATTCACATGCTCATGGCTTGTGCTGTGCACATGATTTGGTCTTCCTGCTTACTTACCATCTCCTTGTCCCAGCACAGTAGAGCAGGAGTAAATTCAGTGGCAGTTTACCAATGTGAAAGTGAGTGACACAACTTCCAAGCTTTTAGGCAGGACAGGGAGCTAAATGTGCTAATGATTTAGCTTCATGTAGAAGTAGTAAGGGTCTTTGAGTACAAAATATTGTCTGAAATTTGTATAACTTACTGTCAGGAACTTACATCCCCTGGCATGGAAGTCACTGCCTTTTAGGTAACAGTATGGTAGGCTCTTGAAAGATGCTGATAGGACTAATCAACATTTTTCAAATGAGGGTGCTCAGCGTTCCCCACTTCTGTGAGGAATTTGTGGTCTTTGGAAAAGGCAGCTGTCTACAGAACATTAAAATTGATGCAAGACAATCTTGCTTCCACAAATTAACTTATATTCTCACTTCACCACAGCTGTACTGAATCCAAGGAAACTAAGGAATTTTAATCACTTTTTTTTGGTGTCATTTTTCCAGTCTTTTAAGGTTGTTTTCTACTTGAAGTGGTAAAATAAATTAAAGAGAGAAGCAGTAAAGTATCAGTATCAGGGAAGTTCACAGTCCAGAACTTGACAGGAAGTCTGGAAAAGTAGTTAATTGAAATAACTTTATATATGGGAAAGGCCCAGAAGTTGTCTCCTTCAGTAATGTGGATGGATATTCTATCAAAGCTTATTTTCACAAATATATACTGCAAATATAAGTTCCTTGAATTTCTGGCAGCTTCTTGTGAAGTTGTATGGAGATAAATATCATCACAAATCTGCATGACTCAGCACTAGTGTTTCAAAATAGTGCTGCTCATGACGGATTATTGCTGGCAGCAAACTTTGCAGAGAGTAAATCCAGTTCATAAACATTCCTGCCCTTCTCCTTTGCTGGGCAATCTGTGTCCGCCTGGAATAGGAAAGTCCTGAAGCACAGCTCTAGGCTTCAAAACATCAGCTTTAACCCCCTGTGCTTTCTGAATTTTTTTCTGTTCTCTCTGCTGAGGGCTTTGTTTTTCTGTTCTGTGTCTTAGCCACTTCATTAGCTGAAGAAGCCTCTTATAATTGCTGAAGAAACTAATGTGACCTATTTTGTCTGGTAGCAGTCTGAGTCAGGTGAATTGCTCTGACCTCCTCCAGCTCATCTTTGCTTGGAGGTAAGGCAGAGAAGATGTTGGGAGTTTTACCTTAAGATGCCTTAGACTGTAGATACCCTGATTTTCATAGACAAACATCTTCTCTATTCCTGCCATCTTCTCTTTTTGGTCCTTACTGCATTTGTGCCTGGTTTTGCTGTATTGTTATTTAAGTAGCATGGTAAATCTCGATGTTAACTGTTTGCTGTTCAATTAATCCATATAGGTTGTGCAACTGTGGGTTATAGGAATAGAAAAGCAAAACAGGCAGCTTTCAGAAAGCCCTGTCAAGCCTGCTCCCAAAGACAGACTGAAAAAGTCTCATTTCTGTTCAGGGACTCTGACTGCTTGAAACGTGGAGCCGATTTGTTCTCTCTATTTGCGTTTTTCACAGGCAGTGACATTGAAGAGTAATGAGTCTATGACTTTAAATTCCTCATTGATGAGAATAAAGGCAAAGACAGATACATGTTTTCAAGGCTGGAGGAAGGACTCCAGGAAAATTGTTTCTTGACTTTAGATGGCTTTAATTTTGCCACCAAGAATGATTCCAGGCTCACCTTAAATGGCACTCTGATCCATGAACTAAGCAGCTCTTTTTGGTACACGGCAGCGTAAAGAGCAGCGCACAGCATGAATGTGCAGCGACTGCTTCAGTCTCACTCATGTGGCAGAATCCGTCTGTAGCTTCAGAGTGAGCAGGACACATGGAGCAGAGGCAGCAGGTTCCCTGTGCTGCTCTTTTCACAGCAAAATTAAAGAACTTGAAACATTCATTTACTAGAAAAAAATACGCGCATCATCTCTCTTTGATCCCTGGGCACTAGGAGCCAAATACTGCCCTTGGGATGCAGTGCAATCAATATATATATATATATATATGTATATATATATATATATGAGTAAATTTACTCTTTCAAATGTTTTTCATGCAGCCCAGAGTACAATGCAACATATTCAAAAGAGAATCTGTTTATTGATGTGATTTCAAAAAAGAAAAAAGAGTATTAATAGTGTGCTTCATACCGCGCTTTGAAGGCAGGAGTTGGAGGACTGTTCCTATTAATTGTACTAGACTGAGACTCCAGTTCCACCTCAGTAAACAGAAGAAAAATTTGATACAGAGGCAGTAATTTTCTGTCAAATGAAATAATGGAGGAAATTTCACATTTGAGGGAGCTTTGAAGAGTGCATGCCGAATCCATTTTACATTAATGGGGCCTTCTTATAGCATCTAATTCTCCAATAAAATCATCATTCCTAATAATGAATTCAACAGTAACAATTCACATAATTTCAGAGCAAATCAATAGTGTGTTGGAGCAGACTCTGCACTCCTTTCTCCCACTCACTGTTTTGCTGCTGTGAGTGCCTGGCATCGGTTAGTTTAGGACTGGGGTTTCAGCTGCATGGAGGGCTACATATTTTCCTAAACATATCCACCCTTGAACATCCTCTCGCAGTATGTCTCTTAGAAAACCATTAATTTGCTGGTTTTAGTAGTAGTATTTATTACTATTTTAATATCTAACCCCAGCAAGGGAAAATTTTGAAAATCAAAGTGTCTTGTGGAATGTATTACTAGATCATCATTTAGGAGACACTGGTTTTATGGGGTTTTTACTTTACATCACAGTTAAAAGAAAACCATGTCAGATACCTCAGATACCTTCTTATCTACCATTTTCTGTGATTAACAAGAATGTGGTAAGCTTTGGCAATGGCAAATTAAGGGAGGCAAAAGCACCTAGCACCAGCGAAGATAGATACTGTAAAATTAATGTTGCTTCGGATTATGGTCCTATGTCTTATCTTATTATGTCTTATGGTCTTATGATCAGAAGCAAGTTCTTGCTTTTCTTCAGTCTCTGGTGTGTCATCAATCATCTCTGTGACAATTTACTGTTGAAGAAAACATGATGTCAGTACTCTAGAGTTGTAAAACATTGTGCATTTTCTAAGAAAAACCTCCATCTGTAGAATTCTCAACGTTTTACTCATTTGCAGATCATTTCCTGTGCTGATTCACATGGAAAAAATGTTATTTTCCATATATTCCAAGCATATTACATGCAATTAATGTATTCCCATCAAAGTCAAATAGAAGTAATGAAGCAAAAAGAGAAAGTGCTTTGCTTTTAAAAATATATTACTTTGTAGTCAATCTTTCAAAGCTGTGTTTTAAAGAAATATATCCCTGTTTTTATTGTATCTTTCTTTGTGTTTCCAAAGTATGTGTAACTGTTTCACTCCATTCTTAACCTTAACTATGGCACAAAATTTTAATCAAACACCTGGGTTTTTTTGGCATACCTGTTAGAGCATGTTTGCCTGGAACAAACTTGCAGGAAGGGCAGAAAAAATTGTGGTTTGCAATGTCCAGTAAGTCAAAACCAGGTCCTTCTGGGTCATGCCACCCCTGACATATATGCATTTATAGGTGTTCTCAAGGCAACTGAGTTTCTGGTTTGGATGTAGATTTTCTGAGCCTTTGCAACTCTGGTGGTAAATAACTCAGTATCTGTCCTCTTGGGGAGCTAACCAGATTGCAGTTAGAGAAACCTGTAGAAAACAAATAAGCAAGTAAAAAAGATAAAACCAAGACATGGCTGTAGCATAGCGTCCTTTGAGTCTATTAATCAGTAGCGCTTAAGCAGTGAAGTTGTGTTATCCCTTCAGAATTTTCTCACTCCTACCTCCGTCTGTTCTGGTTTAGCCAGTCATTCTGGAGGTTCAGTCAGCCAAAAAAGTACCATGAATAATTCTTTCTCACTTCATCTTTTAGAAGCAGCCCATATTTCTTTATTTCACTGTGCAGTTGTGGCCGCTAGAAATTTCAACCACTTTTATCCCCAAAGCTGTATTGTAAAATCCTCCAGAAAGTTAGGGTCAAAGTTGATTAAATGGGCAAGCTTTTCAAATGCAGGAAGAAAGGAAAGAAAGAGGTCTAGATTGAAGCTATGAAGCCTTTTTCTGTTAGATTCTGCATTTGAACTTCTTCTCTTAGACTATCAGTAACTGCGACTAATAAGTATTGGAAAAACTCCATGGTTAGAGGAAGTGTTTATATAACTGTAATTTATGTGGATGTTTATTAAATATAGAAAAATTTCACAGGAACTATGACACAGTGCTTTCTGCCTCCAGTCTGATCAGCTCTCTCCTAAAAAATGTGCTTGACTTTTTTTAAGCTTGCTGCCTCATTTCATGAAGTAGGAATTCTGGTTTGGTCCAAACCTGCCTATATCCAGCTTTACCCAGGTAGACAAAGGTGCAGTAAATGGTCACAGATTGATCACCACTTTTTGGCAGCAAGACAAAGTAGAAGTACTCCTGGAAGCACGACTGTAACTGGCTTTTTCCAAGGCTATGGTAGTTTGGAAGGCACTTTGGACAGACATCTTGGAAAAAACATAAAAAGACATTTTTATTTATCTTGCAGGATGAATGATAAAAATAATGTTATTCATTCAGTCCTGCCCTCCACTCTTCCTAGTCTCTCTGGCATCCCAACACAGATGACCTTGAGGGAAGAAATTTGTGTTGCCACTTCATCAGAACAGAGTTGTCCCCTATAGAGAAGGGTAAAGATCTTCCAGCAAGAGGGACATACCCTTGGAGCAGGGCTTGTGTAGTCACAGCCAAGCCTTCCCACATCTATCCTCCAGAGACATTATTACTACTACAGCATAAATTTGTTTTGTTTATTATTAAGAGTTTCCCTATTGAAAGAAACTTTCAAAAGCTGCTGAATCTTTTTTTTTTATTTATTTGTGAGGAAAAATCATAAAATGCTGCCTGACCAATCTGACAGCCTTCCATGATGGCATGACTGGCTGGGTAGGTGAGGGGAGAGTGATGGATATTGACGACCTTGACTTCAGCAAGGCTTTTGACACTGTCTCACATAACATCCTTGTAGGCAAGCTCAGGAAGTGTTGGATGAGTGGATGTTACTATGGATTGGGAACTGGTTGAATGGTAGAGACAGAGAGTCTAGTTGGAGGCTCATTACTAGTGGTGGGACCAGGTCCAGCCTTGTACAACGCATTCATCCATGACTTGGATGAAGGGACGGATGCATCCTCAGCAAATTCACTGACGTTCCAAAACCAGGAGGAGTGGCCGATACCCCAGAGTCCTGTGCTGACACTCAGTGAGACCTGGACAGCTTGGAGAGCTGTATGGATGGAAAGATCCAGAAATTCAACAGAGGCAAACACAGGGTCCTGCACCTGGGGAGGAATAATCCCAGGCATCAATGCAGGCTGGGAGCTGACCTGCTGGAAAGCAGCTCTGCAGGTCCCAGTGGACAACAGTCCCAAGCTGTCCAAAAGCCAGCAGTGTCCTTGTGACCAAGAAGGCCAATGGTATCCTGGAGTGCATTAGGAAGAGCTTTGCCAGCAGGCTGAGGGAGGTGATCCTGCCCTGGTGAGGCCTCATCTGGAGTGCTGTGTCCAGTTCTGGGCTCCCGGGGCAGGAAGTACATGGAGCTCCTGGAGCAGGTCCAGCGGATGGCTGAAAAGATGATTGGGGGCCTGGAGCACCTCACTTAGAGGACAGGCTAAAGGAGCTGGTTGTTCAGCCTGGAGTAAAGACAGCTGAGAGGGGATGCCATCAATATCTATAAGTACCTGAAGGGAGGTTTGAAAGAGGATGAAGCCAGGCTCAGCAGTGCTCTGGGAGAGGACAAGGGACAACAGGCCCAAACTGAAACAGGAAGATCCATCTGAAAATGAGGAAGAACTTATTTACTGTGAGAGTTACGGAACTCTGGACCAGGTTGTCCAGAGAAGTTGTGAGGTTTCATGTTACAGAGATATTCAAGGCCCACTGGGCCATTATCCTGTGCAACCTGCTCTAATAGAACCTGATTCAGCAGGAGATTGGACTAAATGATCTCCAGATGACATTTCCAAACGCAGTCACTCTGTGATTCATTGAAAAAGGGCCATTGTGTAACCTTTTCAGTAACTGGTACTAGGTGCCATCCCATATATTACTAAGTGATCTACAATCCCTGCCTCTACCTCCTCCTTCCTCCCACTAAATTTATTCCTGGATTTAGGACACTCCATTTCAGTTGATGACAATGAATGGCTCTGGGTGCTTATAACTTCTAGCACTTTTGAGAGTCAGTGTGAGTGACTATTGTTTAAGTCATCTCCCTCTGCTGTCCTAAGGTTTATGGGAAACAGAAAATTTCTATTTTTTTAACACACATCTGCTAAAAATTGGTGTAAAATAATAATTTTACCCTATTAGAGTGAAATTGAACCTGGCTTATCCTGCAGTCTCTTTCTTGAGTTAATATGTCTCCATAAGCACAGACCTCTCCACTTCTGAGTGGAGCCCTGTAAGAAGGGCCAAACAAAGGCCTTCTGGAAATATGAAGTACTAATTTACCCAAACTGTACAGCGTGCATTTAACTGTTAGTTATAGACCAGTCAGGTAAAGGTAATATCATCTGGACTCTCCAAAATTTCCCAACAGTTGATATTCTGTCTGTTAGAATAAATAAAGTGGGAATAAAGAGAAGTGAAGATGTAGAAACACATATGGTATGTGCAGTATAGATATGCCCCATCTACTTCTACTCCTATTTTTTGATAAATGTGACAAAAATATCCAATTCATGAAGTCCCACATTTGTAGAAAAGCTACAGAGAGCCACACATTATCCCTGCATCAAATCATTACTTTTCTTTGTTAACAAAGAGTTAAAACATGCTCTCAAGCAAATATTGAAAAGAAAATATTTAGTTTGTTTATCCTCTGGGAGGGCTTCCTCCTCTGAGATGAGGCAAGAATGTTATCAGTAAATTGGATAATCAGGAACTGCTTAGCTGAGAAAAGAGGGTGGAAATATATTATAAATTCTAATTTGTCCTTGAACAGCATCAGACATGTTTCACATTTGTTACAAGATAATTTTCAAGCTCACTTTAATTTGGGGGAAATTGCTATTAATATGAAACTGCAGTTAATCCCTCAGTCAAAAGAGACTTTAAAAAATGTTGACCAACATTTGCTGTTGAATTAGATGGAGAACAACAAGCATTTCTAGCACATCTACAATTAATATTTTAATATTATGTTAGCCATGGTGATTTTAAACCAAAAAATACATTAAAACCACCAAACACCCTATTCAGTAGTGAGTAGGCTCCTGGTACCATTGCTCCTGGTATCAGCTCTAGTGAAGAACATAATGGCAAGCTCAAGGTTTTTTAAAGGCCAAGGGATGAAGCAGAATGCAAGTGCAGTTTTTATGTCCTGCTATGTACTTTTCCAGAGCTCACATGGGATATTGGGTGTTTACAGATAAGCAAATTAAGTGCATCTTCTTTCAAGCTGACCTTCTTGTAAAAACGTTATTTTTCTCTTTAGAGTCCTTATCTACCAGAGTGTGACTGTTATGTGGATAATTA
The DNA here is from genome assembly GCF_028551555.1 of Melozone crissalis. Lineage (NCBI taxonomy): Eukaryota > Metazoa > Chordata > Aves > Passeriformes > Passerellidae > Melozone > Melozone crissalis. The sequence continues at coordinate 48,960,989 of NW_026535794.1, read as the reverse complement.
CAATGCTGAATAGCTGGCAAAAGCATTATCCAGAAGCAAAATTATTAGAAGCTTTACCTTACTCCGAGTTGCAGAAATCTTAAAATGAGGCACTTAACAGAAATGCTTCTGCAAGAAATAGCACACTGCCATCATGTAGAGTAAAATGCCTACCCACATTTGCTTGTTGCTGTCCTTAATATAGAAGGATGTCTCAGGGAGCAGTGATCCTTGCGGCTCACATGGATCATCGCATGTTTTCCTGCTTTGGTAATAGGAGTGAAAGTTACTGCAACTTCACCAATGCTCTTCTCTGATCTGCTGAAATTTCAGTTTTCCAGGTATACAGAGCTGTTTTCCCCCTTGACATAAGTTTATCTTGTACACTGAAGGATGGTGCAAACACATGAGTCCTGGCTTTTAATTCTGAAGACAGGCTCAGTTAAAAATGACATGTGGTTGAAAATTGTGGCTTCACTGTAGTTTACTTTAGAACATGCATGGAGTTAGCTATGTCCATCATTTGAGAGAGGTTTTTCTTATTTGTTTAAATAGTAATTGGTGCCACATGTAGGTGTGCTCTGGGCCAGTACTGCTATGTGTCAAATAATGAATTCTCTCAGGTTATAATATCTGTTTACAGCAGCAAGGTGAGATATTGCCTTTCTTGCAGTGTTTAATACACTGTTAAAAATTCCAATGCGGAGAGCATCTGGGTACCAGGTTTTATTGAAGAAACAATGACATTACAGATTTTACCCTATTTATTTTTTCTTACACTAGCTTCCTCCCTCCCCACCAGCCTTTCATTCCCTAAGTCTCCCCTTCCCTGCATGGAGGGGTCACTACTAGTGACATTGGGACAGAAAGTCATTTTTTATTCCTGCTGTGATGCTGCTTGAAGTTGCCCATCTCAGGCACAGTTCCCGGGCATCCCCTGGCTTTGATGTCCGTCACTGATGTACAACATTGATGTCCATGACTTCTTCATCTTCGGGATCTTCCTGCATTTCCCAGATCCCTACCCAGGTCAGGATCTTCACCTTTGGCCCCCTTCTTCTTTCTGAGAACACTTCTTTCTTTCAGGAACTTTTGGCACCAAATATTCTTTCTGGAAACCAAGCTCACAGTTCCTCCAGTGTAAATAATGTTTGTGCATAAGTACAGCGCATAATCAGCCTTTTAACTAGTGCTCTGGTCTCCTGTCTCTTTATTAATTGCAGGATTTGGGATACACTGCTTTTGTTTAGTCACAGTGTTATCAACATTTCCAGCAGCTAATAGTGGTTGCATCTTGCAAGTAGCAGCCTCTTGTCTGAGAGTTCAGGGGTTCAGTTTCATGCACTTACACAGCAGTTACCTGCTGCCTGTTCTGTTCACAATTTCACCTGTTCTTTGCCAGTGACAGCTCCTAAATCTCAATACCTGTATTGACATTCAGTTCTGTGCCAGTACCTTCTGACACATTGATCTGCTCTTTGCTGGACTTTTGTTATATGTTACAGCTTTGTACACTATACAACTGTACAACAGACATAATGCCTGCTGAGCCTTTTGCTGTCCCTCTGGATTTCACTACCCTGATAGTGGTAGCACAATTATGGTCAATATTAATTAAGGTTTTTTGAACAACAGACCACACAGCCATGCTGGTCCAAACCATATGTAGATGAGAAAAATCTATGGCTTGTGTTGGCTTGGCTTGTTGCTACTGGAAGCCAGGGTGAATTCAGGTAGGGCAAATACTGTCTAAGTATGGACAGCTTATGAGTGGTGCATTGGATTATTCATGTTGATTGACAAAATCTTAAAAAGCAGATCTTTGGTGATTTTGATTAATGATTTAATTATTTAGCAATAGAGTGAAAATTCAGCTTAATGTCCCCATTTTTTTCACTGTCCAGATTGACCCTTGGGCAGGTAATGTTCTTTTTACTTTGCTGAGCTACATAAACTTCTGTAAAATCACTTGACAGAAGTTTTTCATATTCATTTAATTATTAATTGGTGCCTTATGGAAGTGTACCTGTAGGTGTGCTTTAGGCCAGTACGGCTATGTGTCAAGTAATGAATTCTTTCAGGTTATAAGAGTAGAAGGCTGAGATTGCCTCTTTGACATTTGTAAATGAAATGTTTTTACTGCCCAGCCTGTGTGATTTCACTGAAATCAGTAGCTATTTCTGGAAAAAATTACCAACACCCTGCCTCACCTCACTCTCCCCCAGCCTGCACTTGGTGTGAAAGGTTTCACTTGAATGTTTTTCCATTGCTTGGAAATCAGAAAGAATTCACAGAAAACAGGAACAGATATTGGAAGGGGCTGCTGAGCCAAGTGGTGGTGTCACTGTTCCTGGAAGTGATTAAGGAAAGAATGGATGTAGCTTTCAGTGCCATGGTCTGGTTGACAGGGTGATGTTAGGTCATAGGTTGGATTGCTGACCTCAGAGGTCTTTCCCAAACTAGTTGATTCTGTGATTTTATATTCTTCATGTGGAAAAGAAACTGAAACACATTTTGCTATAAAATGTGGTTGTAAAATTCTTAAATGTAGAAGCACATTGTGACTTACTGTAGAAATAACTTCCCTGAAAACTGATCCCACCAAAATGGTGTAACTAGCCAGTTACTTATGGTGGTGCCCTGAATTCCCTCTAGTCCAAGCAAATCATGCTGCCAATGCACCTGTAGCTTCTGATGAGATCCTCCTTAGCTATGTGTGATCCAAGGGAAGAAATGGCTTTGGAACAGAAATCTGTGCCTGTGGCCAAATCCTGACCAAGCACTAGATTTTAGTCACATGGTGTCACATCTTACCTTATCTTCTGTTATCTTGTCTTACTCCACTTCCCATCTGTATCACTAGCTACTGTAAAATGGAAAAAAGAGGGAGGAAGATGAATTGTTGTCCTGTTAAGTCACACTTCAGTACTTTGCATGCAAGGCCCATTGCTGCAGCAGGCACTGCCAGTCAGTTTGTGCCAACACAGACTTGCAACAACACTGGGAGCTTGCACTGGTGAGGGAATGGTTTTAGTGCAGGAGGAAAGGGCCCAACCCCTCAGTAAATCTGAAACAGCAGAAGGCCAGTGAACAACCACATATATATATATATATATATATATATATGTATATGTATATATGTATATATGTATATATATATATATATAATGGGAACTAACCGTCCTATAGTTCTAATTGATTTTTCTGATCTTCTGGCAAATAGCAGTTTCTCATTTTCACTGATGACGATGGAGCCACATAAGCAGCAAGCTTATGTCAAAAATCCCTTTGCAGAGAAGAGAGGACATCAAATCCCTTTGCTAAGGACATACTGTTCTTTTGTTCTGTAATTCTTTTCCCACATTTTCAGCAAGCTCATGGTCCTGGTCTTCATTTCACATCATAGTTTTTTGTTCAGATTTCTGATTTCTGTTTTCCAGCTCCTCTGTAATGATACAAGACCCTTGGAAGATAAAGGTTTTGGCACATGTGAGCAGCCTTACAAAATTCAGCTGCTTTTTCAAAGCATTCAAAACACAGGGGAAAAAAAAGGCTGCAACTAATGACTTTTCATTTCAACACAGGTGTAAATAACCTGAGCCTGTCAAAGTGGAAATCTTGTTTGAAATCTGACTTTCATCATCTTCACCTCAGCAAGAGTTACTTAAGATGCTATGTTTACTAATACTACTGAGACCAAGATCAGCCATTCATCTCTGCTTGTCCTCATTTGAAAAAACACACCAAGCTTAATTTCTCCATGTTCCCTTGTCCTTTTTAGTTCTGCCACCATCCCCTCACATAGTCAAGTTTATGCCTGTCCTCTCTGGAATGTTTTCCTTTTCAGCAAAGCAGCCCAGTTCAAGGACCTATAAGCACAGGTTCATCAATCTTGAAAATTATCCAGAAGAGTAGGCAACAATAAATCAGTGCCAGTTTTTTCAAAGCACGGAATGTTAGACATGATTTAGCATGTTTAGTGTTTAGGGGACAGGGACTTTTTCTTTCAATAATAGCTGTTGGTTTATTTACCATGGTGTTCCAGCATCCTAATTAACATTTAGATGATCAAAAACCTGAGATGATATTTTAAGAAGTGCGGAGGCGGATATTTCCTTTCAGGGATAGACTTTTATAGCAAAGCTGCTGAATATGTGAAAAATGCATTTTGAAAAAAATTCTTATGGCCAAATTTTTAAAAGTTTTTATTTTAGCAGGGATATTTTTCACCTCTATAACCGTCTTGCAAAAAACCTGCCTATTACTGCCTCATTTTTTTCTCAGCATGTCATTTCTAAAGAAAACTATGCCACTAGGAAGTCAATTCTAATTTTATGCACTGTTATGTAGCCTGCCTACACATAAGGCAACTTTTCTTGCTGTTTAAACATTGGATATTGTTATGGAGAAACTGGGGTAGCACTCAAATGGACCCACACCTCTCAATGAGATATAATCTAAAATTTATTCATTTGAAAGGATAGGTACCATGATTGGATATCAAGTCCTACTCTACAGAACAGAAATATACAAGCTCCAGCTTCTCTACACACCCTGTTTGGTTTAGAGTGGCACAAGGTAAATTCATGGGAACAGGACACTTCAGGCAGTCAAGACCTGGCAGCTTGCTCCCAGGTTCAGAGGTTCCTCCTCTCATGTGGTTGGACATCCCTGTACAATGTGCCTCATCCCAAGAAATTATAAGTTTAACGGGCCCAAAGCTCTGTACTTTTTGAGCTGGCAGATTTAACTGCAAAAAAAAATCCAACCCACCACTGAATAAAGAAAAAAATATCATTACTAAAGAATAACTCTGGGTCCATCAATTTAAATTCTCAATCAGGTATCTGGCAGCAATGACTTCCAGTGTTCAGGCCTCTAGGGTGGCTGGGGAAATCTATGTTCAGGCTTTGATCTGTGGCTCACCTGATGAACAGGTGAGGATCTGAGCCTCTGTACTCTCCAAAATGCCAGCGTGGGAAAGTGATGGGGCAGCATCAGTTAAAAAAATATAATCAGAAGTGTGCCAGGCATTAGGAGAGAATGTAGTTCCCAAGGTGGCAGGAGGCACTCAGGGAAGCTGAGGCTGAGGAAGGGTGAGAAAAGGACTTCCCAGCTCATTCTTACAAACCAGTCTGGTGGTTTGGATGAATTATGCTCAAGGTTTTTAAAGATCTGGATATCTCATGTAGAAAATGTTATTTTCTGATCTTCTCACAGCTCTTGTTTGAGATAGAGCATGAGAAGGAGAAGTGCTTGTCCAGCAGTAGCCAGGCACAGGGGCAGGAAGCTGCTACAGAGGAATTTTTACAAATGGTCATCTCTTTCAGCATCAGAGCTTTTATGTAAAACCAATTAATTAAAATCTAAGAAGAGGGCATGAGAGTAGAGTGCACAAAGATTTAGATACAACTGCAGAGGCACCAGTCCCGTTTTGGGGATTTCCTCTTTTTAAGGTGACATCCTAAACCCTTCACTGCTGCAATACTGGCCCAGTTTGCTTAAAATTCTCCATTTCCCATAAACTTTGGCATGGATGAAGCTTTCTGGTGACAACCGTAAATGCATTTAGGGAGAAAGGGGCAAGACACTCATTATTTTTATCAGCCTCCCACAGCAGAAGTTGAAGTTCTATGGACATCATGTAATTTTTAATATATTTCTTTTTGAAATTTTAAATCAAAACAATTTCTGAGTGGTATGTTCCTCTCAGCTGGAATAATAAAAAAATAGTGGTTGGGCCATAGGTAGATTAGCTGGAGGTGACAGTCTCTCTGTGTCTCTTTCCCTTCCTCTTTCTGTCTTTTATAGACCTGAACATTATTATGCTCTCCTTTCTGTTTTTTTCCCCACTTTGGCATAAGTGCCTAATATAGTTATGTTTATACAGCCAGTATAACATCATGTTGTTACCAACATCTGCAGTTTTCTTTGAAATTTCTCCAGGCTGTAGGGCTCGTTCTCCCTCTCCGGTTATTAGTCTTATGCTGAGACTTGGAACAACAGGCAAAAAGCATCAGCCAGCAGTGCTGTGGCCATAGAGGGGATGACACAGGTTCCTCCCTTTGTGTGTCTGTAACAAGCAGATTCTCATTTGCGTTCCTTAGGAAAAATGTGACTTTCCTGAAATGCACAGTAGTTACTAAACTGCTTTTGTAAGGAAACACAGGAAAAAAAGAGTTGGAATCAAATTCTGCCCTGTTCCCTCTGTCTTTCTCTGCCTACAAATATTTCCGTTCACCTATATTGAGGTGTTCTGTTTCCATTTAGGCTTCCTCCAAAAAAGATTTAAATTTATAAAAGTGATGCACTGTGTCCTTTTAGTGGTATTTAAGGTCATATTATCAGAACAGTTTAAGATTCAATTTTCCATGACTGTTCTGGAAAACCTAGCCTCTGGTTTAGATATTCAAATGGGAGCTGACCCAGTCACAGAGTATTTCTAGTGAGGTGTTATTAAACATGACCTGCTTCTCAAAACAATGCATCCTTCCAGACCTAGGTGCCTGGATACATTAGCTGATAGCTGAAGAAAATTACTGGGCAGAACCTCATTTGTAAGTTTATTTAAGACCTACTCAGTATTCTGGCCTGAAATGTCCTCTTTTTTTTCCAGTGAAATACTGTTTCTTTTGTCAGTTTTGCCTTTTTTACTGTTTGAAAAAGGAATACCAGCCTCTACAGACTTGGAGATAGTTGATACATTAATGACTAGGACGCAGAGGACATTTATTCTAATGTCTGTGTGGTTTTTTTCTCTGTGTGAATTTCATGACCACAGAGACACTACTTCATTGACCAAAGAGGACGCGTTAAGTGATCATGAACGCTATAAGTCAGCTAAACATGTCCAGTAATTTCCATTCTAAATTCCCACTTTTCGAATTTTCAATTTTTATAACTTAAAAACCAGCATCTGGGCCAAAATAATATTAGTGCAACCTCTGACAGTTTTACCCCTTATTCCCCTAAATGAGAGACATCTCATACAAGTTTTGGCAAGGGACAAAGACAGTGAGCCCATAAGAAAACTCATGAGACCGTTAATCACTTTGTATTTGGAATAAGGTAACATGGGACTCAAGAGATGATGCTTAAGACACACACTGACTGAGGAAAGTAGAAAATAAATGTTAAATAGAACTGCCCATTCATCAAACACTGTCTGCTCTGTTTGGTGAATGAAGAAGTAGTGTGCCTTGAATAAAAATAGTGAAAATCACATCCCCAGACAGCAACCAAAAAGCAACTGAGCAGAACTTTGTTCTGTCCTGCTCAGTATTTACCAACCAGTTTAAGTAACCTTAGTAAGGGTTTTTGGAGCAGAAGGTAGGAGGGATGATTACTTTTTAAAGGTAATAGCAAAGCTATCAAAGCTGTTAGTTTACTCCCCCCTTTGAGTGAAAACCAGAGAAAAAGGTAGTTAGGTTACTCCAAGTGAAGCTTAATTGTAAAGCCTTCAGTTCCCATATTTCTGATCCACCACTGACTGAAATTATTCCAGGTGGACTAAGATAAGCAGTGACTACTGCATGTGAGCATCAGTAGCTTCCAGCTTTGCTTTAAGGTTCGTATAGGGGAATATCTGCTGGTGGGAATACACAGTGGGCTGCAATCAAACCATCAGCTATTTAAGGGGACAGAAATCAACCTAGACAGCGATGGTCAGGCTTGCAGATCATCAGTGTGTGCTCAGCACATGTCCCAGAGGAGACTGTGTTAGTGTCTGAGATTTCACTAATTGGAACACTGCACCTTCCAGACAGTGCTTTAACCAGCTCATGTGTGAACCCTCTCCTTACCCTTCCCCTGCCCTATGCTTCAATCCACAAAAAGATTAACCCAGTGGGAGTAAGCACGCCACAGAAAGGCTTACAGCTTCAAACAAGGCCTGGTACCCTCTGGCAACAAAGGAAAATTATCCTCAAATAGTCTCTATTGTGTTGTTGTAGCTATTGCTATTATTGTTACTATCTTTGTCACTGTAATTTATTTTTTTTTTTACTTTTATGAGTCATTAATACCACTTATTTTCTAGTATTTAATGTTTGTTCAGACCAATTTCCTAACTTTCTTATGATTTCCAGGGGAATTTATTGGGAAATGATGTTTCAACACATTGCTATATCCTGTGCCACTACTTTAGGCATAATGAAATAACTCTCTTATACCAGTGCATGACTGTGGAACTGTCACTGTACTCATTCAGCTTTAAATAACATCCTTTCAAGATCTGTGTTCTTCCTGCTTTTTCACGATTTTAAACTACCAGATATCTCCTAAAACCTGCCCCATTCAGGCATCTGCATGGTCAATAAGTGTGCATAAATAGGAGGCCAGAAATTGATGCAATGAGTCAAACCCTGGTCTCATTTACACCTGTACTGAATGCAATCTCTTATCTGTGATGTGAGCTGTGATTGTGCCTTATTTCTGAATCTCAGAAACTTTTGGGTCAGGTACATTGCCAGTATGTAGTTATCTCATTCCTGGCATGCACTAGTTTTGAAACAGCTTAGCCATAGTTCTCTGAGTGACTTAGTGTAATGAGCTTGAGATAAGGTGGTTAAGCATAAATACAGCATAAAAGATTCTTCTTCAAGCTCTGTAGTTATTCCTCAGTGGGAGGCAGGGAGATGCAGGGAAGTTTTTCCAAGCTAGCCCCACTGTAAACCAAGTAGTTAGAACTGAAAATGGGTTGAAGATTGGAGCTTTTGGTAGTTACAGGGGTTTCATTTTGATTTACAAAGCCTTCTTGTAGACTCAAGTGTGTGACAGAAATACTTCTCCCCTCTTTGAAGCCACTACTTAGCTACTCAGATATAAAAATATGGCACTCAGCAATGGAAATACAGTGTTGCTCTTTTGTAATTGTCTTACTCATTTTCACATGACCACAGACTCCTATTCTGAAAGAGTTGGGGGTTTGATTTTTGAAAGCAACTCTGAGGCTTCACATTCATTTTGCACATCATTTGGGTGCACAATTGTTTTGACAAATGTGTATCTTCTGTGATCACACGCTTTTAACATGTAAGGACCAACATCCACCTTGTTAAGTTAGCATTAAAATGGCTGGAAAAGCCTAACATAGCCAGCAGGAAGGACTGTCTGCCTGTGAGCCTGTCCGCCTCTTCACAGCTAAATCTTAGGAGTACCTTGGTACAGAGCAGCATGAGAGGAGAATTAGACCTGGTGTAAGCACTGACGTGTTGCATAGGCCAACTGTGATGTCATTTTCCTTTTCTCATTCTGCCCTATAAATACAATGAAAAACTGTGAGGGAACTACTCTTTTTTCAGTGCCAATTGTTGATCACCAGGAAGGGTGATTCAGCATTTCATCATCAGTAATAAAAGCACAAAGCCACAGAAGTCAATATTGGTTTGGGCATGTGTAATTGGAAAGAAACTATAACTGAAAAAATCCTCTCAGCGCACTAATCCAAGTACAACCATGCAGGAAAAAGAAACAAATAAACAGACATGTGTTCTTCTAAGAAATCTTGTGTTTGCTAGGAAAAAAGACCTCAGAAAAAGAGGATAGAAAGCATGTCTGCACTCACTGTTGCTAAAAGTGGGGAGCAGGCACTGACCCCATTCCCTTGAAGACCCTGGGGCACACCCCACACTCAACCCCATTCAGTCTCTATCACTCCAGCAGTCTATATAGGGAAGTGGGGAGGATCTTGGTTCCCTGTCCTAAAGGAAGCACACAGGTAAAACATCTGAGCCTGGCTCACTGCAACAACCCATGGCTGCCTCAGCCTGCCTTACCTGGCTTGCAAGTGGCCACTTCAGACACCTCTTCCTCTGAAAGTGAAACACAAGGCTTGGGTTTTGGCAACAACTTGATGAAACCTTCCCTGAAGTGCTTCTTTCTGAGGTAGCACTTCACTGAATGAAACTGACAGCATGTACATAACCAGTGAGCTCAATGAGTACTTTCAGATGCAGGATCCTTCTGACTAATATTTATCATGCCTGACTAATGAGGGCTGGTTAAAATGTCAAGAGTTTTTAGGATTTTTTATTAACCTCATTTCATACTAATTCTCACAGTAGATATAATGAACAGATATGTTGTTTACTCATTCCATTTACACAGTCCTGTAAGGGATAAAAGAGTTGCTGCAGCATTGCTGCTTCTTCATAGTTTAGGAAGTGTTATGGTTGTATGAATAAAAGTGACTGTTCCTGCCTGGAAGCAAGCAGACTTGGGTCTGTCATTTAAGAGTAGGTCCTCTCTGAAGCTAATACAGAACTACATTTGGCCTAGTGGGAGAATTCTGCTTCTTTAAAGCCAAATTTCTGCTGTAGCTCCCCTACCTGTGACACGTAACTTTTCTACTGACAAGGGAGGAGAGTATGGTCAAATTTGTGGCACCCTCGCTGCCCCACTCAGGGACATGCAAGGAGCCCTTCCTGCACCCTCTGAGCACTGGCCTAGGATGGTGAGAGCAGCAGTCCCTGGGAGCAATTGTCAGTATTGTTTTGAGCATGTGTAATTGAAAAGAAACTATAACTGAAAAAATCCTCACAGCACACTAATCCAGAGCAGCCACGCAGGAAAAAGAAACCACACAAACAGGGATGTGCTTGCCTGTGAGTGGGAAATGGCAAAGGAGATGGGTTAAGAGATGGGTTAACCCGTTCACATATGCCTGGAGCTAACTTCATCCACAAAACCTGGGCCTCCACTGATGGCCCAGCTCCCCAGAGCTGCTCCAGAGCCTGGATGCTCCTTCAGTGGCTCCCTCAGCCATGCACAGCCATGCCAAGACCTTTCAAAATAACAGAGGGGTTTTTCTTGGTGTTCATGAGGCAGAGACACTATTGGTCAGATTATTGTATAGCAGAGCATAATCTGATATAAATCTAAAGGCAGCAACAGGGAAAGGGAAAGAGCCTGGGGGACAAATGTCTAAAATGGAGAGGCTGTAAGGAAAACGGGTGTACGAATGTGCATTTTTAAAAGCAGGTAAGGCAATGAATGCTGCCAGTATTTGCTCTACCACAACTGACCCCATCAGCTCTTTCAGGTCACTTGTTTAAATGGATGGAAACTATTGATTTTGTCTAATTCAATCTTTGCTGTGTGTTTCCTAGGGACGAACGCTAAGCACGGACTGCGCTGTAAGGCGTGCAAGATGAGCATCCACCACAAGTGTGCCGACAGTATTGGGCAGCAGCGGTGCATGGGCAAGCTGGTAAGTGAGCAGCCCAGGGCAGCTTGTGCTGGAGCTATTTTTGTGTGCCTGAACCCCAGGTGTGCATTTAGCTGCTGCATTAACAGAACCCATACCAGGTCGCTTTACTGAGGCGGGAAAAGCGAAGCCAGGTGGTGCCCTGCTGTCAGTTTTGGCGATTGCTGCTGCACAAGGATGCAAACAAAACCAAGGCACAAATCCAGTCTGCTTTGTGGATGTGAAAATACAGTTACAGAATACAAATTTAGCTAGCTAACAAAATTAATTACTTTGATTTCAACAGTGCTTGCTGTAGTGTAAACCTCTCAAAGAATGCTATAAATTAATCATAGTATTTCAGTAGGATTTAAAAAATGAAAAATCCTCCAAATTATGTTTTATTGTTTCCTCCACAGTTAGGGCTTGAATAAAAAAACATAATTTACCTTAAAAAGAAAACCAAGGGATATTTTGCAGTAAGACACAGCAGAGTTTGAAGCAATGTCTCAGCAGGAGGGGCTGGGAGAGCCTGTCCCTGTAAGGACACAGCACTTTAGTGCCTGGATTGCCTTCTAAGCAGCAAAATCTTGTGGTTGGCAATGGCAGTAGACTATGTCTGAGACAATTCTAACCCACCTTGTTGACTATTACGGGACTATGGTTCCTTCTGGTTACTTTTGGAAAAAGAACTTGGAATAATACCAATTGGAATATGAAAAGTGAATGATACATAGATTCATGTTTCAGATGTTCTCAGATTTGTTGTGACTTGTAGACACTTGAGACTACTGAGCTAAAACCAAACAGTTTTACTGTGTTAAGTGATGGGAAAATGCAAGCACTGACTTCAAAAGTGCTACAAACCTCACCTTTCACTGGAAAGATCTTTTCTGTCCAAGAGGGCTCACTGAAAGCTATTGTTGTTTACATCCCCAAGTCTTCGTGTATCTAAACCATAATCATAATTCTAGTATGAGGCATTCCGGTATAGGAAGTTGGTCTGTGAAGAGCTGAATGACAAGCCCTGGACAAGGCAAATATTGTCCCATGTTAATTGATTCGTGCATGTCTTGACTCCAGCCTCAGCTCTTGTGGTTACTAGTTTACAAAAACAAAAAAAGAGAGACCATATTTACATCAGGAAGTTGTCAGCAGAGTCACAGGAGTTTTGTGAGCTCATGCTGATGCTCTGAATCTAGCTTGGGTGCAGACAAAGGCTGAGGAATCTGGAATTTATTCCTCTAAGACTCCAAGACTACCAGTCACCTCAGTCTTTTTCAGTCCTTTCTGCAGCTCATTACCTGAAGAACTAGTTGTCTATCAGGTTTTGATGGACGCTGAACAGAGGATATGGAAAATACACACATCTCTTCAAATATTCCTCACGTCTCACTGTGACTAGAAGTTCTCACAGCCTGCAGACATTAGAAATTGGAGAGAGCATTTGTGAAATTCCAATGTCTTGAAGGCATTCATTTTGAGTACTAAATTTTGCCTGAATTGAGATACATTTTTTAGAGCAGTATAGGCAACATTATTTGCCATATTATGGCACTCTTTAATGATATAGCTTGAGTTTTTATGGTGCATTTTTCTACACATCGGCACTATGGGAATATCTGATAACAGTTTAGAGAGCTTCTTGACCTTACAAGACACAAAAAACAAAAAAAAAAAAGGAGTGGAAGGTGCAGTCAGTCAGCAGAAAACCTTAGAAAAACCTGTAGGAAGGTTCTAAATTTCTTGGGTTTCACATATGTGTATGTGGGAGCATGAGGATTTGGAGTTAGGGTGGGGAAGGATAGTCACATGTTTAACAAATACAATACAATGCAAATTCACATTATATAAGAAGATAGGGAGCGAGAAACTTCCCAGAATCTCTAATGATTCAGCACTTCTGCTGCAATTAATTAGTTTTGCTTTTGTGTAAGACAAAAGAAAAAAGAGAGCTGAAAATTAGCCCCTCCTTCCACATAAATATAGGAAATTGGGTTTTTTCTAGGCAAAAAAAATCAAATAAACATCTGATCTCTAAACCTCACAGTGACTGAACAACAGGAGGCAAATTTCCAACCTCACCACAATGTTCCACCATTAACCAAAGAGCTGAGGCTATTTCTATTTCATCACTCAAGGCAAGCAATGCACTTCAATCATTTTTGTTTTTTCTCCCTCCAGCCAAAGGGATTTCGCCGGTACTACAGCTCGCCACTACTCATTCACGAACAGTTTGGCTGCATCAAAGAAGTGATGCCTATTGGTAGGTTTTGACTGCTTTTCCATTCAGTCTTCCCTTGGCAATGCTCTGCAGCAGCAGCAGCAGAATTCCAGCCATGGTCTTTACCCTCAGCAGCCGTCCAGCTCCTTTCGGTGACTGGATGCCCTTCTGCCACCTCAGGAAAGGATCACTTCAAAGATACAAAGCTGGAAGAGGAGAGGGTGTGTTCATTGTGTGTTTCACTCAAAACCCTGTGTGCATACCTCTTAGCACTTACCCTGCTTATCAGAACAAGTACCTGAGATCAAGGTAGGAACTTAGAAGTGAAGGAGCGCTGAAATATTGAAATGAGGGTCTGAGCTGGGAAAAAATGGATAAAAGACAGGGAGATCAAAATAGCAGGGGGCATTCAAATCACTGGTCCAGCTTTTGAGGGAGCTGCTAGGTTCCTGTCCTTTTTCATCCATATTTCTTACTTTCCTCATATTTTTCCTTATTGATCATGTCTACACATTGTCTGAGTACTTGAAAGACTACTTGCTCCTCACTGTAATACCAAATTTCTGAAAAGAAACATTTTGAAATGGAGAAGTTAAGTTTATTCTGGAAAATATTTTTCCCCACCAGTACTCTAACCAGGCAGACCTGGAAGTGCAAAAAAATCAAAGCTAAAACTGAGCAGTCCGCTTAAAACTACTTGTCTGATGACACTTGCATGTCATCAGTTTAAAAAAAAACTTAATTACAATGATTTCATCTAAGTTTCTCTTTCTCAAAAACACCCATCATTTTTATCAGAAGTAATAGAAACATTTCAAATAAACTCTGGCTAAAAAATGACGTGTGCTTTCCTCCAATCAAAATCCAAAATCTGTTGCACTTTCTCGGTACTTTGGCTAAAATTTCCCTCTTTGTGCATAGCTCTACAAATGTACCATTTTCTACATGCCCACAGCCTTGTGTCACAAGGGAAGTTGAGGTCTAAGAATGCATGATGTAGAAGAGAGTTTGAACTGGATTTTCTTGTTTCCAGCAAAGACATCCATTTCTCTTCCATGGGAGATTATTTTTGTGGCTAGCTACGAGGGAAAGCCACTGTTGAGAGCAATCCAAGAAGTCACTGGTAGAGACAAACATGGATTAGAACCTCCTGGTGATCTGTCTTCTTTATCACCACATAGGTGGCACCAGTGATGGTTAGGGGAGGAGAATGGCGGGTGAAGAGAGACAAGGCAATGGCCGAGAATGGAAGAGCCAGGGTGAGAGGAGGATGATCTTTATGGGAGTAGAGAGGCAGCAGAAAATTGATAGCAATTCCATTAAGTTCAACACTCACTTTTTACCAGCATGGTCTCTCAAATAGTTTCTAAGCATACAGCTCAACCTCTTGGTAGAGGCATGTGTTGCTCCAAGTTAAGCAGGAAGATATCCTCAAGGTATTGATTGACTGATGCATGTTTTGCTCCTTCTGTTGCAGCCTGTGGAAATAAGGTTGACCCTGTGTATGAAACTCTTCGCTTTGGGACTTCCTTAGCCCAGAAAACCAAAAAGGGAAGTTCTGGAAGTGGGTCTGACTCTCCCAACAGAAACTCTGTAAGTATCCCACATCTTTCTTCCATTTTCTTTCTGGAGGAGCAACAGATAATCATTCACGTGAGATTGTGTCAGAGTTCACAAAACTTGTATTTCAAACCGTAAAAAAACCCTAAAATCTTACTCTCAGCTTCATATAGGGACCAGAAAATTTGTTAGCTTTGCAAATTCAAGTTTTATGCATCTTTTAGATTACTTTTGAGAAAAAGAGAAAAATGCTAATTAAATTAGTAAACTGTTTTTATCAGATTGGAAAAGGAAATATTCATCTTTTTATTTTGCATATCCATTTAGAAGGGTAACTGAGATATTGAACTGTCAGGCTGGAGCAGATGCATAGTGCCCATTGTTGATGGTGGCCGTTTGCCCTTCATACAAGTGATAACGATGAGTTGGAGTCCTCAGAACCTAGATTTAAAAGTACATTTTCCCAGTACAAGCCCAGAAAATATTAAGACACTGCTACTGCAGCAAAGCAAGGGACTGGGACCTCCACCGTTTTCCAGTGCAGAATTGTGAGGGAGGCATTACAGACCGGGGCTTCTCTCTCCAAACCCCAAACGCAGACAGGTGTGATAAGACTGTTCTATCCAGACAGGGAGGTTTTAGCGTAATGTTTGTCATTCACTCCCTCCAATCATAAAAGTCACTGTCTTAAGGACTGTGGCAGAAGAGGTAGAGAACAAGGAAAGTGATAGTTCCCGTGGCCTTGCCTTTGCTATATCCATGCCTTGTTCAACAGTAAAAAATTGCCAATTTCTTCCTTATCCTAGTATTGGGATCCACAAGATCAGAAGCTCCTTCATGGCGTTGAAAGAACATTTCCTACCTTCTCAGCCTTCATAAGCAGGCACTCACACCTATGTTTGAGGTTCTCTTCTATTCCCAAGAGATCCTCCCCATGCCATCCCTCCCCCTCCCTCAAAAAAATAACCATAAAAAGAAAACCACGCCTGAATCCACTGGAGGCTAAAGCTGATTGTCATCTCTAAAAATCAGGCACACATTATCTGACAACCTCTTCTGCTCACACTCATAAGAAAAATCACTGGGCATAGAGACATGATGAGAGTTGGTCTCCAGGTCTCAAAGCAAATATTTATATGCTTAATATCAAGTCATGCTAATATCTGTATATATTTGTTACAACATTTCCCTGGCATTTAAATGCATGCTCATTCACATGGCTCACCTGTAGTCTCAGGTGATATAGGTGGACTCTAAACAGACACCAATTTATGTCAGATGGGAAAGAAAACAAACTCACTTAAGCAAGAACTAAATGAAGTCTGCAAGAGATTTATTAAAGGACATGTCCTCTATCCACCCCCATTTGTGCCTTAAAAGGAATTTGCTAATTCCCTTTTTTTTTAAACCCAAAGTGACTCTACCTTCTGTCGCATTATTACATTTCTTTCTTTCAATTATTTAATTTCCTTTGAAACAAAATTTCTACAAATGTAATTATTGCTTTCTAAATCAATAAAGTTTATGTTGAATTATAAATGAAAACTCGAGCACAGAAATCACTAATGCTGTGTCAGCTTACTCTAGGGAGCAGATCATAACTAGGTGGGGTGTGGGCGTAGAATTGGGAACGCAAGCTCATTACAGGAATTTCTCCAGGGTATTGAAGCTGAGAGAGAATGTAACATGTGTCAGCATACAGGAAATAGAGCACATTAGAGAATTGAATAAGCAGACCTGAGAAACCATAAATTTTGCCAGCACAAGCTTGTGGATCAAGACAAGGATAAAAAAACAGGGTAGACACAACCCTGAACGAAATGATGGAGCTGAGGACCTTTAAAACTGGTGTGTGACCTGGGACTAGATACTGACCAGTGGCTGTACAAGGATGTGGCACAGATCCCTTAGAAGCATGTGTAGTTAATAGGGGTCAGAGGGACTACGACCTTTCCCCAGTGATCCTCACTTCTGGGCTGCTCTGCTCCTCTGCAAGCAGAAGCAGCAATGCAGCTGTGAGGCTGTGCTGACTCCCCGCCCTGGGAGATGGGATGTGCTTCAAGGTTCTGCCATGTCACCAAACTAGGGACACCAGGGACGTGGGGACACCCGTACTTCACCTTGCAGGTGGTGTCCAAGCTGTCCAAGGCCTTGCTGTGGGTCAGCACAACAGAGGTGCTCCTGCTGAAGGTGATGAAAAGCAAAGGTGACTGGCTTAGGAGCTGTACCTTGCCCCTACAGCCACGAAACTGCCATACTGCATGTAGTTCATGTAGACAGCCTCTACTCTCTGCAGAGACAGCCACCTTCCTCTAAACTAGCCAAAGTATTTTTAACATGACTGAGCTGTGTGGACGTACTCATTGATTTTTCCGCCCGGATTCTGCATTTCCCATAAAAGAAAGTGGCCATATGCTCCAGATTTACTACCTACTGCTTGCTTCAAAACTGTGCTTCTGCAACCCACATTTATACAAAAAGGCACTTGAGGTGATGCAAATGTGAATCTAGTTCTTGTTAGTTTTTTGTGGAGCAGATCCTCTCAAAAGCAGCTTTGCACCTCTATCATTTCTATTAGACCATTTGTCACGTAGTCATTCAGTGAAAAATCATTAAGGGTAAATGAGGTTGCCTCAGAAGGTTTTGGATGAAGTAAATACTGAAGAGACAGTCACTACACATCCCATATGCACTAGAACTTAACAAAATAATATTAATTGGTAATCAGCAATAATGAAGCTAATCTGTGAAAACTGAGGAACATATTGTAGCAATGAGCTGAAAAATCTCTGGGATGTAGTCTTTCAACAAAGCCAGTCTTTCTCTTCTCCATCCAGCAACCAGAATCCATAGATATGCTCTGCACTGGATCTGTGTAAACTTTGCTATTGCAATACGTCCTCATCCCCGGGTGGCCTATTTGGGCAAGATGCAAGACAAACATGACCTGCTGCAAAAGGCTGAGTCTAAAAACAAGGAGCAACAGAGCAGCAAAGTAAAGTATATATTCTTCAGATAGCAAGGGAAACAAGATAGCCACAAGACACCTGTGGCACAAATCTGGTTTCAACCCCTTTGTTCATTGGTTTCCTTCGTGGAGAAATAGCTAGGAAAGTACTGGATAGGAGAAAGAAAATTGTGAAAGCACTTTCTAAAAAAAGCTTTGCTGTCAACACTAGTAAAAGGGGAACAAAACAACATGTAAAATCTATAAAACAAGTCAGATTCTGCTCCCTGAACAAAAACAGAAATGTTCCTGTGATACAGGCACAGGACTGCAAAGCAATAGAGCAAACTGTGTGTACAGTACAATCGTAAAGTGTCATACAATAACATTAAATCCTTCTTGTGTCTTAAAATCTGTGAGCTGGAAAAAAAGTTAATCTTGGGAAAGATGATTTGGAATAAATTTACATTTATTCAGATTAGAGAAAGCACCTGACTCAAGTTCAATCTTTGGATTTTTTCTGGTTATCAAAGATGTAGAGAGTTCAACAACTGAACTCTCTAGTTTTGTTAAGGTCAGACTTGCACAGAGTTGTTTGGAGCAGCTCCTAATTCCTGTTGGGCTATACAAGGAGAAGCTGACTACCCAACCAAGGAATCTGTATGCAGAGTATACTTCTGAGGCTTGAGATTATGTCATCCCACGTTTTCCTATGCCCTGGAACACTGGGTCCCTAATCATGACTGACATTAATATGGTACAGAAAAGAAATCATAGTAATTCTAAAAGCAACACTTAGGTTTCAATTTCCCTAACCATACTGGCCAGATGACTGTTTAAAAAGAAAGTGAGGGCAGATATTTAAAGACTGACTTCATCCACTTCATTGCACTCTAGCTCTTTCTTTTACAGCATTTTAACAGAATTAAAATGACCCTTACATTACAGTTACTTTACTGAATAATGTATTTGGGACTGGCATATTAAAATTCAGTAGTTTCAACTAGTGTTCAGTCTCCCTGGATGATAGCTATTTGGTATACCTGCAGAATCTGCAAATCCCCTCGTGCCCATTCTGTTTTGTTCAGAGAAGCACATTGCTCAACATAATCCTTTGTTCCTTAACTTTCACTTTATTTTATACTGCAGAAATCTTTTGTGCTCCAGACTCCAAACTTGGTCTGGAATTTTTTGTCAGGGCTTCCACTGCTCCCTGTGCCGTAGGTATGTGCTGTGCATCATCAGATCCAATGTTTCCTCCCATCCCGCTAGGCTGACTCTGCTCTGCTCTCTCACCACTCAAGTACTGCGTTTCCCAAAGGTCCTTGCTGTGGTTTTATTTCACTTCATTGGTCCCTTTTTCTGATTTATCCTGTCTCATGTGCTGTTTCTGTCCCTGCAGACAGCTGACTTGGTAGAAGTTCCTGAGGAAGGCAATAGCTCTGCAGGCACCCTCGACCTAAGCAGAAAACGCAGCAACAGTGGTGAGTGCCCCCAGGCCAGGACAGCCCCCTTGGGTGAAAAGGCCCATGTACAGCCTGTTTCAGAGCAGAGGTTATGGCATGGACAGGTTTTAGCAGTGTTCTGGTTTCCAAAGCAGGGGGTGAGTTGGTGCAAAAAATCTGGGGAATGCTTTTTTGCCATTCAGATGAAATGGAAGCCACTACCTTCCTTAATGTGGTGTGTCCAAAAGTGCAACTGGACAAGGTTCAGGTCTATTCCCTGTCTCCTATATTTACTTCATGATCATGACTGTAGACTTAACATGCTTCACTTCCACATTGGCAAAGTGGAACCAAAAAAATACTTTCTTTTCCATATGTTTGATTTTTCCACATGATTTTGTATATCATAACCTCTTTGGGACAAAAAACTAATCATGAAAGATCTTTGTGTCTGTAAAATACACAACACAGTGAATTTTGATTATAATTGCATCTTCTCAGTACAACTGTAGTATGCACCCAGTAATATTAACGGCCCAATTCCTTTGTTTGATTTGCAGTACAAAAGTAATCTTTTTGCAGCTTTGGTTTGATGGGATTTGAAAACCATCATAGCATCAAGGGTTTAGTAATGAAATCTCAGCCACCAAGAGTTGGTGTTTGTGACCACGTTCTTGAATTCAGCCATGGCAGTAGAAGTCATGCACAGAAGGAGTTGTTGCTCAGCACAAACTCAGGCCCAAACCATCATGGCAACTTCTCTAACAGCACCTGAAATCTGTTTTGCTGAATCTCACAAGATGTATAGAACAAAAACAAACCACACTGAGCATAATTTTTTTTCTTTGTGGTACCCCCAGTGCTCCTTACATGCTGCTACTAATTCATGTAGGTGAAAGGCCAGCTTTAGCTGTCTGTTCCTATATTATGCCACCTCCTTACTCCTTTCCTCCCCTCTTGGTCCTATCACCTCTCCTCATGGTGTTCTGTCATTTCCTTCCTCTTGTTTTGTGAATATCTCATCCATATTACCTGATTTCTCCTGAAATTTTTATTAAGTTTTCTGTCTTGCAAGTGCAAGTTGACCTGACCTGGTTAAAGATAGAGAATTCAGTCTGCACTACATTGTTTAATCCTGGCCACTTGAGATTGAATTGACCCTGTTTGAATGTTCAGATGACTTTTTATTTTTTTGCAAGTCAATAGTTTCATTTCTGAAACCCAAAGAAACTTTTTTTCTCTGAAATCTGTATTCACTGAATGCACAGAAAAGCATTCAAGGAACTTACTTAAAGAGATTAGTTTAAAAACTCAGCATGTGTCAAACCTCCAAATAACTTCCTCGGCACATTAACGATTCCTTTGATCAGCACTGGCTTTTTTACAATCCATCCTTTAGGGGCTCAGAGTATAAATTATGCATCAGTCACTCCAAAAATTTCTTCTTGGTAGATTTTTAATAAACTGCCTGCACTGTTTGCACAAGCTATGGAAATGGTAAAATCTTTTTCAGAATGTAAAAATCCCTGGTTTTTTCCTTTCTTTTTTTCCTTTTTTAATAGATGGATTTCTGTTGTATGGAGATATGAACAACATACCTCTATGGCTTTCAGATTCAATTGCCTCCTATTAACATCCAGACACCACAAACTAAACATAGATTAAAAATATAAGTACATTCAAAATGTTTTTACAAAGTGACTCATGACTCCTTTTTCTTCAGTTGTCCACTGCTTCTTTATCAAGAAATTGCACATTAATGCCTCAATGACTCAGGTCCATTCCAGTTAAGTTTGTGTTGTTATTTTTTTTCCTATTAAAATACTGTTCTACAAATAAGTATTTGGGAAAATGTATATTTGATGCTCTTTGGTAAAGGGAAACAGCAGAAAAGACAGCCTGAAGAAGGGTAAAAGGACACAGCACATGCATGGCCATGTAATTTTCCCCGTAGAACTCCTATGACAACAACTTCAAGGGGAGACTCTTTCATTCAGGCCCTGGCACAAATCCCATGGAGCAAAGCTTCCCAGTTTACAACTGTGAGATGGCATACTTAATTTCCAGCCCTTCAGCCTCCTCTAAGCCAGTTAGACTCTTTCATGCTGTGACCTACTATCTGTCCCAATAGCCAAAATGTACTTCAGGTGACATCTGTGAGCCTGTTATCAACAGTGATTTGAGCACTTTCCCCTTGAATCAAATATGGGATATCCTCCCTGCAAGCCCAGTTTTGAAGAGCGCTTCTCAGCCAACACAAGGACACATTTCAGCCGCCTCTCTGTGTGCTGGGTCAGCTCCACAGTTCACGAGGCTGTACATTAGTCACTTGCTTTATTTTCTGTCACCAAACAGAAATTGCTCCAGACAGGAAGCTGAAATACTTTTAGTTTCTCTGGTGAATGACTTTTTGCAAGTCCAAAAGGCTCCTGATTACCCAACTCAGTTCTCACCAGAACATCTTCAATTTGCCTCCTAACTCCTGTTCCTCTGAACATGAAAAGCAAAGCATAGTGATTTGAGTAGGACTTAAACCCTGCCAATCTGTAATAACAGCACTTTAAACCCCTTCATACAGATGCCAGACATGTATATACCCCTATATTAATGATGCAGTAAATTAGGTTTATTTCTAAGCTTTTCATTCTCATATCTATGATAGTCTGCAGGGTCAGAGTCCCTTTGCAGCAGGACTTGGTGAGGAGCATATTGGGGCCTCAGGTCCACTGCGGTCAGGACAGCCAGACACAACTTGTGTTGACATTTTCACCTTAAGCGTGGCAGGTATCAGCTCACATGCTCCCTTCACATTCACAGATTGAACTTCATGACTACAACATTGCCTTACATTTTGTCAGAGAAGATGTGTGTGCTCATGAATGCCTGTCACTTTGTACCAAATCTTTCTCATGCATGTTGTGGCTGCCGTTTCACTTGTCTTTTATCTGTTACAAGAGCACTGTCATGTTTTTCAATATCCAAGTACAACTCTCTACTATCAAAGAACCTTACTATTTCCTTCATAAAGCTTCTCCACAGACTCTGGTAGGTTGTCACCTACCATGTAGACTAGTCCAAGAAATATGTGTAAATGAAGTAAAGGACAAGCAAGTGAAAAAACAGGAGAAAAATTCAGAGGATTGGTGTTCTCTGGTCCTTTTTTCCCCTAAATACATGTAACTGTATGCCAGAGAAACAAAAAGAAAATACCCCCAAGTGACCTGATACTACCACTTTGGAGATTGCCAAATTTAGAGGCTATAAAGTCCAGCTTCTCCTCAAAACACTTACAGAAGTAAATGGCAACAGAACACATTGATGGTTCTAACTGCTCAAAGATTCCAGCTATTAAAAAAATCATATTCAGACTTTATCAAGAAGCAAGAAACACAAGGGCAATTCTTAAAATGTGAAGGGGGAATTCAGTCAAAAGGATAAAGACACTGTGTTTTTTCTAGGGAGATAACTGAGGACGAGTACCAGTCAGCTCATGAATTAATTGCAATGGAGGGTAACTGATTACTTATCAAGTATATTAGGTGCTGTGACTGTTGTCTTATTCTATGAATTTCTGATTTAGTGACTTAAAAGCAAGTTTTTACATCTACAGGCCTGTGTCTGAGTTTACCTACCCTGATTTGAAAACAATTCAGTTACCTCCTGTAAATTCAGAGAGAGAAGTAGTGTATCCAGTGTACTCCATGGACTAGTGGAGAGAGGGGCCAAAGAAGGCTATCAAACGCTCGGAGTTAGAGATCAAAGAGGGGAAGGAAGAGGTTTTGTGTACAAACTTTCTCAGTATTTCTCATATATGATCATCAGCTTTTGCAGGTGCTTTAAAATGGTAATACTGCTTATCCTACACATGACAATCCAGTACTGAACGTGAGAAAAAGCCTGCTGGGCTTTAAATAGTAATGCATTTACAGTACCTGGGTTCTGTTCGTAGTGCTGTACTTGTGTGCATTCATCTGATCAAAATGGTTTGTTTGTTACACTTGTAAATTCTGCAGGACAGAGATTGTGTCATTTGCCAATGACATCTGAGGTTTTGTTGGGAGTGTAGAAGGGCTCAGAGGAGACCACAAGGACTCAAAGAAAATAAGGGAGAAAGGGAAGAGATTAACAAGTCCAGGTGATCCTGTTCAGGTGAAGGGTCTTAAACTACTCCTAAAATGTCATGTGTTTTCTTTATTTCAGTGTTTACATACTCTGAAAATGGCACAGAACACTTTGGAGAAGAACCAAAAAGTATACATTCCCCGGTATGAGCATAAATTTTGTGCTGATGCAATGGTAATGGGAAGTCATGTAAAACATTTGTTTTTATGGCTGTCTGAGGACCTTGACTAGGTCTGATAGGTCACTGATATCTGACAGTCATGTTCTTACACCATTTCTGGGCCACTGGCCACAGCTGGAAGCAATACATGTTACTGGATGGCTGTTTGGTTTATCCTTTGTAATCACCTTATGTTTTTCTGCTTATTGCAAATTGATTTGGAATTGCAAAAGATCCAGTGTGCAGGCCATGTAATTACAATAGAACTCCCATCATGTAAAAATCACAGATTTGATTTTGAAAATTATTTAGTGTTTGCTTTAGCTGCCTTTTTTTCTTGCTTTTCCCCCAGATTAACAGTGGAAAAAGTGAGAAGAGAGAGAAGCCAGTCTTCTCTGTTGAAAACCCAATGCAAAAAGCTTTCACATATTAAATTCACTTTAAAAAGTTATTTTCCTGCTCTGAATTTGGGCCTGTGCACTGTACAATTCTAGCTCCATCCATAATGAGAACTGTAGACTAGACACCTTACATAATGCCAATACTACACTACTGGGCTTGTAAGAGCTACCATATGTACTACTGAGAGAAAAAATACACACTCATTTTTGAGATCTTGTCCCAAAGAGCAGCCAGTGCAAATTTCTGCTTGCGTTCTTTGGAAGCCTGGAATTTGATCTTCAAGTTCAAATAATCTTCTTTCTAAATTAAGGTAGTTACTGCATTAATGGCTTGCAATGTACCTGGGCCATAGACCTCCAAGCTGTGAGAGCAGAGAGATGATTCTGGATAATTTATTGTAAGATCAGGTTCTGGTTCCTCTGTCTGTAACAAAGTGAACCAAATTCTTTTACAGAGCAGATATTTAAATTTTCTCTTTCTCTTTTTTTTTTTTTTAAAGGGACCATTTTATAAAAGCACGTTACAAATGAACACCTATGTTGCCTTGTACAAATTTGTACCACAAGAAAATGAAGACTTGGAGATGAGGTAAACTCCAAAATATTAGTTGATTTTACACATTTGCAGTAATGGTCATATATGACTTTAGGGAAAGGAGGTTTTCTTCTGACATTTTTAATATACACTTTTATAGATGAAGCCATCAAGATACAAAGATGTTCTTACAGTTAAAATGAGCAGATGACCAATTCCTTTAGCAAGGATACAATAGATTAAAAGTTTCAAAAACACTTGTATCACTTTAGGAGCAAGATGCCTTTCAGCTAGAAAATGTTCTCAGCTGCTTTGTTTTTCAATCAGAAGTTTTCAGCTAGGAATTCTCCACCCCTTCTTATGTTAATACTATAAACTTTACCAGTCCTCTTTGATCCTCCCTCTTATTCAGTTGTGTCTGAAAAAAGAGAATGGTGTCCAGCTGCTGGATGGCAGAGTTTTCAGTGAGAATTTTGCAAAATAACCTTGTTAATTGCTATTTTTAGCACTTACTTCCTCAGTTCTGCATCAGTTGCTTGCATTAAAAGGTCCAATCCAAGCCCAGTGAAGCAAAAGGACAGCTTTTCTTTCACTGAAATTATTTTGTTCATGCTGCTCACATTTTGCATGGTCTTGCTGGAGTTCTTACTTTGAAACATGTCACCTGTCTTCAAGGCATCCCTATATCAAAATAATCATGCATGTGCCACAGAATTTAGGGAATTGATAGAGAAATGTCCCTCTCCTCAGCATCTCCAACACTGAAAGCCTTCTTCCTGTTCCCAGCTGTGCCTTCTCATTGCTCTGGAACTAAAAGTGGGGGGGGGATGTAATGCAGAAATTACAAGTTTTCCTATCATTCTGCTTTAATAGCATTTCCTGATCATTAATTTAGGAATGTCTCTTCAGGAAATAACCACAGGACATGGCAACCTTTAGTGCAACTTGCCAGCTATTCTGCTTGAAAGATTCCACTTTGCATCCTGCTCTTTAGGAATGTATTCCATCTTGTGCATTTCTTCCATGACATAGAAAATCTCTCAGACAAGCCTGCACTGGACTACCATCCTCATCCAGACACAGAAATCCAGAAAACACATCAACCTTCAAAATCCTCCTCTTCCACATTTTAGGAGAAAAAGCAGCCTGTGGTCTGAAACGTTCTCTTTCGGGGAACACCAGGCTCTTTCCAGGGATACCAGCTAGGATTTAGACTAGTGGTACTCGATCACAGCAGTGCTGTTTGTCCCTTGGTCACAAATTCAGTAATATTTGTGTTAACATTGTTCCATAAGGGATGTCCAATAGCTGGTAATGTTGCTTTGTTACTGCAGAGCCAGGCAGGATCCAACTCTGTTGCATGAATTCCCATTTAGCTAGAGGTGGGTTCAGTAGAGAAATGTTGTCAAGCAGTGTCCTGGGAACCCAAGTTGGGAAGCAGCCAGGCATTGATCAGCTCCATCATACCAAAGGCAAGTAGCAGGGGAAGGACCTGAGCTGAAAGGAAGAGTTAGGGCAGATTTCTGGAGTTCCCAGCTCATCTCTGAGAGGATACAGTGAGTGGCAGATTACTGCAGTG
This sequence comes from Melozone crissalis, assembly GCF_028551555.1. Classification (NCBI taxonomy): domain Eukaryota; kingdom Metazoa; phylum Chordata; class Aves; order Passeriformes; family Passerellidae; genus Melozone; species Melozone crissalis. Next base: position 48,934,852 of record NW_026535794.1, on the reverse strand, counting down.
AAGATGTGTAGCCCTGATTTCAGCTGAAATTTGAATTTACCACAGCCTGGATTTCTTCCCTAACAGCAGGAGCAGTCAGTTGGATTTTCCAGTGCTCTGGCATAATTAAAGTAGGACATTGGAGTACTACACTTGTTCTAAGAGATGGCCTTACATTACCAGAGAGAATCCTGAAGACAAGCAACACCATGTTTCAGACACTGCAGAGAATAGAGTAGAATAGAATAGAATAGAATAGAATAGAATAGAATAGAATAGAATAGAATAGAATAGTTGGAAGGGACCTACAGGAGTCCCTGTAGGGACTTGCCACCTTGTCACCTCCTGAAACCTGTATCACTGAGGTAGAGCAGACGACTTATCCAAAGCTGTGATTTACAGAAGAAAAAATGAGATCTGACTGATTTCAACTAGTAGTAAGAACCAAGTGGGTTACCTCCTATCAGAGATTAGCAGCCTAAATCTAGGGTGCAAGAATAACAGGTCCAGATGGGATTTCTATTTTGAGTCCTTTTTGGAGATTAAAGACATTTATATTAGCTCTCTTCTAGGAAAAAGAAAATCAACAAAATCAACATGCTTTCAACCTAAAATTCTCTGTGCTCAGGCAAGTGACGAGGAGAGACTTTAGGTTCAGTTGCCATCTTTCTCTGACAGCCAAATAAATTTATATTTTCTGGGTTATTTTCTGACAACCAGGCTGAAGAGTATGGGTTGGACAAGGATCCCTAAATCCTTCTTGTTGAAAGTGTTTTTCCTTTAAGTGTAACAGCTCCAATGGCTGTTACCTATTTGAGTGTTTATACTAAATATTAACTGTAGTAAAGGATTCATATATTCTTTCCCATTGAAAAAAAAATCTTTTTCCACTGGGATACCAAATTGTCCATTTTCTCTAGCTTCCTTCCTCACCTCAGTAACATTTTATTATTCCAAACACATTGAAGCAGGTTCTTGAGGAGGGCTTGAAAAAAATCCTGTTTCAGATTGCACAGTTAGAAGACTAAATGCCTGTTTCTCCAGTTGTCAGCAGCAATGATAACCACTTGGAAAGTGGACCAAGGATGCCCACCACTGACCACACCTCCAGCTGCATACTGGACAGATCCACATTTTCTATGCATGCTCTGAAAAAGCCTGTTGAATTGGACCTGTTATCCACCATAACAGATGCTCCAGATGTGTTTACAGGCTCTTGTGCTGATACCTCAACAATACACTGAGCCTAACAGGGAAGGTTGAATAATTAGAGGTCAACAATTAATTTTATTAGGATCACAAAATGTCTCTTATCCAGCAAACAGAGCTTTCTGGAGTTAATCCCTTTGGAAATGGTCTCCCACTTAATTTCTACAACATACCACCATTATAAGTATGTAGGAATGTTGATGAAGTGCCACCAGTAGGGGGGGAAATGTCAAATAACTGTTCAACTACCTGCACAAAATCAGCTTAGCAAATTTTGCTATTAGTGTTTCCAGCCAAATTATTCTCCTAGCTCTGCTTTGGAACTAGTCAGCTGGATGCTGATACTTAGCAATTACAACTCAGCACCACACATTAGAAAGGTAAATATGTCCCATTCAAATCAAAAAGACATTCTTGGGCAGAATTATATCCCTGCTGACTAATTGCCTTTGTCAGTAAAATAGAACTATTTTCCTGTCGCCTTCCTTCTGCAATCACAGCTTGAAAACACAGATGATGAAGTAGTGTGTCCCAACAGTGTGAAATGTCTTAAAATAAAGCAATAATGTGTTTAATAAAGAGGTTCTGTATTTTAAACAGTTCCTTAAAAAACAGGAAGCAAAACTTCCAGTTCATAGATGTCTCAAAATAAAGATCTAGCCCCAAGATACAGAGACTGCCTTTCTACATTAATATGTGTGACTGAAGAAAACCTTGCCACCTTATTGGGTCTACCTTCAGTGAACACTCAAACAAAATAACCATGTGAGGACCACCTTCCTATTAGAAGGAAATTGTGAAAGCTGATTCAATATGACAATTATGTAAGTCATCTTACATCCTATTCCTCTTCTAATCACAGGCCAGGAGATATGATCACACTTCTGGAAGACTCTAATGAAGACTGGTGGAAGGTATGTGATAATCACTTTATGTCTGTTTTCTTTCCAAAATGAAAAATATATTGTTTTCAATACTGAAATTGTATTAAAGCTTCTACTGTTAACAATCTTCTTCTATCAATATGCTTCCTTCATAGGGGAGAATTGATGACAGAACTGGATATTTTCCTGCTAACTTTGTTCAGAGAGTGCAACAAAATGAGAAGATTTACAGGTGTATCAGGACATTCATTGGCTGCAAGGAACAGGGACAGATAACTCTGAAAGAGAACCAGGTAAGATCCTCTGTGCTGGACGCTCACTGGACTCACTAGAGCATCCAGCAGTCTTACCAAGGACTGAAGGGAAAATTATGCAACATGAGGACAGGCAGATGTTTTTACTGCAATTCTGGAAGGTTTATTATTTGAATGGTAACAGTGTCTAGTAGCCAGTTAAGTGCAGTGTTTGCCTTGTGCAAACACATACTTGATGCCTAACATAGCCTGAATTTTTTCAGTTTCACAGACATTCATAGTGTTACTTTATATATTTCTCATTCTCTTACTGACTTCAGAGAGATGAACACAGAGTCTTAGCAGTAGACCTTGAGTGCCAGAAAAATGATCTGGTTTTCTCCCCACTATTAGAGCTAATCTAATAAAAGATAATGCCTCCCTCTCCAGATGCTAACTTACCTAAAGATCTAAACACAGCCCATTGTCTTTGCTTCAACAGGAAGAGAGTTAAGAGAGCATGACACAAAGCTGTAAATCCTAAATGTGACACTTGTTCTCCAGTTGCAAGGTGTATTTAATCCTTTTTTTGTGTCTGTCACCACTTAAATACCCTTTCTACAGGCTGTAATTTATTTTAAGCTTTAAGTGCTCCTGTGAGCTTAAGTACTACATTTGGTGAGGACTTGCAGGGTCCATTCACCCAGGTGTATTTTCAGCAGCTCCTTCTATTTTGTGTCCTTTAGATAGGTTCACTAGGCATAAGCCATGACCCAAAACCTGCATTAAGGGACAGGTTTGTGGCATATGCTCATCTAATTACGATGACATACACACAGCTTGAGTTCTCTGAAATCTGGATGCAATAGAAAGGTGGATTTTCTCACTGCACCTTGCAAAGTGCTTTCCTGTGGCAACTGTGTCACATCACCAGAAATGGTTTGCCTTAAAACCTGAACAGCCACTGATTTTAATAAAGCAGAGAAGAAGTCAGAACCAGTGTGGACTTGAGGGCTGTAGATTTTTCCATACAGAACTTCTTTAATGCTTCACTGGTGGATAAGATTAACTTACAGCTTGGCTGCTGCTGATTTGTGGGCATAGCAAAACATAAAAGTGCAAACAATCCTTGGGTGCACACAACTTTCAAAGGAAGGCACAGAAATACAGTGCCCAGAATGTATTTTAGCTGCCCCTGTACACATAGTACATTGGGCAGCTCTGTAGTTTCCAGAAAGAAAGTTCTTACATTCTTTTTACCCAACATCTCTTATAAATTTTTTCTCTCTGTACACACAGAAAAAAAGAAATATTACCAGAGCAGAACAAGAGCTTTTGGAGGCTTTATGTTCTAAAATAAGCAATACACAAGGGCAAAGGTAGGAAATGGTAGTGTTGGAACATGGCATGCCAGCATGAGGGAATGGTCAAGACGTGTGTCACTTCTCATTAGTGGGTGTCCCAGATCATCTCTGTCAGCGTGGCTGCTGCTGCAAGCAGTGAGAGCCCAGTTGCTTCCCTCAGTTCTCACAAAACCTCAGTTTCCAAGTGGGCAGCTCTGGCAGCTTCATCTAAACACAAGGACCATCCTGTTGTCCCTATTTCATAATGGCATCACAAAGGGATCTCAGAGTCAGGGTGCCTCATCCTCTCTGGCAAGGCAGGAGGTAAAGAAAGGGATGAATAGATCCTGTACCCCTACTGCCTCCTTTCCTTAAAAAACTTTTTCAGCTCTATCTCAAGCCCACACAAATGCTGAGGCTGAATATCAATGCTGTCTGCTGCTTGCTCCATGTGGGAGAGGCTTCAGAGGAAGAAATAAATAAATATTTGTTGTGAAACAGGGGGCAGAGACCAGACTGCACAAACACATGAATGCAGAGACATGAGAGGAAAGGAGCATAGCAAACAGATCCTGCTCCTCTCTCACACGAATTATGCAAAAGGGGATCATCTAAGTAGCTTGAAGGTCATTTTGAGTAATTTCCAAGTGGGACAGCACCAGTGAGGCCATGGACACTTATCTGCTTCCTGCTACCCTCCACACTGGGCACAATTTTTTATATTTTTTTATAAAAAACAACTCTGCCTTCACTGTGGAAAAACTCTTATTGTAAAAAAAAATTAATTGTTATTGAGAATTTTTTACTTTAAAAATGTATTTTATATTTCCAAAGTCAAGTTTCCTTTCTTCTTTCTTCAGCCATTTCTCTTATTTTCTGGCCTTTATTTCTCCACTGTTTTACACATGAAGCAGAGAGAGAGGTGCAATAGGGGAAGGCATGGCAAAAACAAAGTTATCTGAATGGGACTTCTGGGAAAACTTAGGCACAATTTTTTTTGTTTGTCTTTTGGTCTGTTGGGAATTTCTGTGGAATGTCATCAGCCATGTTACCTGTCTCCAGGCACAGTGTTCAGACTGCTGTGAATGCAATACGTGTACTATGTGCAAAGCACTGACTTCTTCCAGATTAGCATGCAGGGGAGATTATTCATCACTACTTATTCCTGTCAAGTCTCACTTTAGCTAGAAAAACTCATTAACTGGTCTAATAAATCCCTGTGACTCTAGGATGGCAAAGTTACTTCACTGAGTCCCTTTCCATGTGGTCTAAAAAGAGCACAGAACCATTCTGACAATGAAAGCAAGGATGACGCACTAACAGAAAAACTGATCCAGTGAGAATAATATGAATTTTCTTTATATTGCTTGATACCTCCCATGGTTTATTCTTCAGGTCTCTGTCCTCTCATGCCATATATGAATTTTTCTGGGTAAAGAGTCTACTCTTGTAAGGCAAAAGGCAATAAATTCATATCAACAAACCTACATGGCTATCCTAGAAAAAGTCACTTTAAGATACAAGCAGAGATACTTTCAAAGTCTGAGGCACAGTGAGTGATACTTTTTCTTCAATCATTTGGTTTCATGCCATGGAAATAACATTTGAAGTTTCAGCTTCATGCACCCTTTCTGGCAAAGCCAATATTCAGGGAGAGGGCTGAAGAATAACCACAGTTTGTTCACCCACCTTGAGCAGTATGCACAAGCTAATCTTCACAAAGGATCTCTTGAAAATTTCACTACACAATACGAAACCCAGGCTGGAGGATAAAAAGTGTACTGCTTCAGAGATGCCAGCATCTTGGAATTTAAGGTTCGCTGGCTGATTTTTAAGTTTCAAACCAGTTCAGAAAATGACTGGGCACCACCAGGCTCGATCAGGGATCTGTAGGATGTAGGCAGGCATAGCTCCTGACATCAGTAAATCAAGATTATCAATAAGGAAACCAAATCTGACCAATTTCAGTGGATTTCCACACTTTCAAGCTGTTCTCACAAACAATATGAACTGCATAATTTCCAACTCTGATTGTATCATCACTTGTATATATATATTTTCCCCAGCCTGTAACTTCTGCCCTAGACTACCCAAATTCATTACCAAACATTATAAAAATACTTCTTTGCATGACAACAGGCTCTGATTTGACCTATGTTCACAAAAGAAAAAAAAATCACAATATCTAATATATCATCAATATTTGGAAAAGTATCTCTTAAAATGCCTTTAAGGTATTTAATCATCCTTATTTTTAAAGAATTCAAAATAATCCGCTGTTTGAATGTCTGATTTTAGTTTGAAAAAGATCCTACTCACACCTTTTCCTGGCTGTCTCTGACACCTAACAGTCACACTAACACAAATTAGTTTAGAGCTGGGCTTTTTGTATTTAAATAACACAATTGATTTTAAATTGTGGAAGTGATCTTGGACAACAGAAATTACCCCAAATCATGACATTTGTAAGAAACTGGGAATCAGAAGCTCTTTACCTCATCCAGAGTGCACTTTGAATATACATAGAAGTCAGTGCAACTTTTTGTGATGGGTGTTTTACAAATGTCTCATATCCACAAGGCTGGGCATAACAAGGCAGGATTGGAGATCAGGTCTACAAACTCAGGAAATCCACCTCTCTCAGGTCTTCTGATTAGCCTGGATGCTTTGTTCCTACCTGGCTTTTCACTTCATTTGCTAGGAGTTACTTATCTCCCCATATTTTTGTGATGCTGTATAAGAAGCTGAGCTTCTAAGAGCATGACTCAGCTGCCTTTGAAAATCAGTTTCATCACAGTGACTTATGCATTCAAATTAGAACACTTAAAAGGCAAACTCATCACTGAAAGCAATGTTGCAGCTCTTCGTGTGCTCCCCATCTCTAAGTGCTGCACCTCACAGCTACGCTGGAAGGGAGCAGGGTCATTTTCCAGCTCTCTCTGATTTTCATGGACATCAGTCAATGAGAAGGGATGGGTGTCCCCATTCATTCAGGGATGCTGAGTGGCACAAAAGGTTTGCAAGAGTCCAAAACAAGGGCACAGATCATCCAGTCTAGTCCAGGTCTTCTTTAAAAACCTTAGGTGACATGGGTAAAACAAGACCGTGTTCTCGGTCCAAAAGTTAGTGAAACAACTGATATAAAACCCTTCATCATCATTTGCACTATGACTCTATGGGTATGGAAAGTGAACTGCTCAGCATTTCCATCCCAAGGCTCACACAGGCAAGGACCTTGGTGCCCTGGCAGCAGCAGATACAGAAGCTCACAGTGTCCCTGTGCTGTCACTCTTGCAAACAGAAGGCTTGAACTTGCAGACCTCTTGACCTGGCACTCTCTATGGGCTCCAAGATAGATCTTGAAACTGTACTGCCCTCATAACCAAAGTCCTACTTCATCAGAACCGGTCTGTGGCTGTCACATGGGTTAATTATGTGGAAGAAAGAAGAGCTGCTAAAAGGTACAGCAATTTCAAAATTACTCCCAAAGAGAACTGGCCATTTAAACCCAAATTCAAAGCACAGGATTTAGAACAGGAATGCCCATGCAGTCAAAGGACAGTTTCCTAATTGCTCATCTCCCTCACCTGCTCAGGGCTGACTGACAGATAAAGAATTCTCAGGGCAGCTGTTGACAAGTTCAGACAACAGTCACAATCTGAATGTTTGGGGTTTTTTTACAAACTTTTTAAAGCTAATGAGATGAAAGAATGGGGAAGTAACTTTATAATAATGGATCCCACTTTCAGATAATTCTGAAGATAACTTTTTGAGTGAGAAACAGCCTGAGATGCGGTTTCTTGCCCTGTGGCTTACTCCACCACTAATCTCTTGAGCCAGAGTACAGGGGGAAAATCCCAACCGTCCCCCTTTGTGTTCCAACCAAATTCACTGAAGAGTGGTTTCTGTGGCTCACTTTTGTAGTCAGGCCAGCAGCTTGTCACCCAAAACATGCCAGCCTGAGTAGTGCCATCTGAAGCAGCTTCCAACTTAATTCAGAAAACCATAACCACTTGTTGGTACCTGTGGCACCTCATTCCTTCACAACCATCATCTTTGCCATCTCTCATCAAGGCCAATCCTCAACAACAGCTGGTCCATCAGGTGAAATCCAAAACTCTGGATGCTACCATGTCCTCATCGGGATTACTCTGAATTTACACCTATGTAAGAAAAGCAAGAGCCAAATCTCCAGGATACAACTTGTGAGTGGAATCTGTGGCAGCATACATAAAAGGGGATGAGAGCTAAAGTGGCCAGAGATGGTATTTTATTCAGTCTTCTCTGAAAAGTGCAGAATTTGGAGCAGCTCCAGGGCTTTGCAAAGTTCCAGCAGCTGTCACAGACCCAGGAGACCTCCTGAGTGGCACAGGATTATGAAAGTGTGACATTTTGTGGCCAAACTTATTCTGCCCCTGAACTCTAACCTTCCTTGGAAAGTAGTGAGAAAAAACTCTGCCATCTGGGGTCTGGCACATGCAAGGCTTAGTGTCTTAGCATGAGAGAATTTCAGCTGGAATTTGGGAAAATTCAGATCAGTGTATTGGTATGTGGAATGAGAGTTCTCACATAAAGGCATTGTACACCTCATGCCCCGTGAAAATCTGAAGTTACCACTGTAGCAGAGGACGCATTGATATTAAGGAGCACTCAAATGAGCAAAAACAAAAAAAAATAATACCTCATTCCACTGAAAATAGAAGAAATCTGCCATATTTTTCTCTCCAAAAACAAAGAAAAAGTGTTCAGAAAACGCAGTATTTTTCTTTTCTCTACAAATCATTCTGCTGACAATACAAGACAACAGGGGAAACCACTCTGTTCTTGCAATATGTTCTGCACAGCACCAGAGAGGTTCAGCAAAAAAATGCCCCAGGTTTAGTGAGCAATGTAGACCTGCTGGAGATGTGATAATTTTGGGGATCCTATCAAAAAGCTAGAAGTCTTGCAGACATCTTCAGTTAGGAGAAAAACGCAATGATGTAGTGAATCACTCCTTTTAACCACCCAGCTTTAGTTATGGAGAAGGTGCAAAGACTCATGGAAGTGGGGATCAACTGCAAAGGGGAACTTTGCAACTGATGCTCCTTCCCACACTTGGATAGTCTTCCATACTTAACCACCCTTAGTCTTGTGCTTCGTTGCAGGCTTTTTCTCTCATCATTTCTTTCTTAGAGACAGAGACCAACAGAAAGCAGTAGTCAGAAACACCTTTCACTGTCCATGTGCTTTGCACTCTCTGTTTTGAATGGTGATGTGACTGCAGAGGAAGCAGATGCTGTGCTGGGAATTCATGACATAAATGAGCTTGGCTGTTTTGCAACAGAACCTAAACTAGACAGCATCAATTCTAGACCTCTCCCACGCTTTCCATATGATTTAGCCCAAACAACAATACATTATTCTTTCTAATTGCATGTCAGCTCCGTTGGTGTGCTCAGTCATTCTGCCCCAGGGATCCAATTCCATTAGTGTTGAGTAGGCAGGATAAGTAAGAAAATTAATGAGTCCATTTTCTTTCCAAAACTTTGTCTGCAGGTACAGAGATCCACCTACCTATTTCCAAATACTAGAAGTGGTAAATGTGAAGCAGCTTCACCACCTTCTTATAACTTTTCATTTCCTTCTGGCAGCATCAGTGCTGCTAGTAAATTTTATGCAGCAACAGGACAAGCTGGCCTAGAATTCAGACATGGTATTTAGGTGTCACCCATAATAGTAATGCTGAAATGGATTTATCCAGGAATACATTAGAGCTATTTTTGTTCGTTTCATATCCTGTGAATTATTGTAAATAAACATTGTAAATACTTATCAGACAGAGATGAGTGTTAGTCCAGATAGAGGGCTGGCACTGACATCATGAGAAATCAGTGTACGGAGTGGTCTCAATAGGACTGTCAGTTTTCCGGCTATATTTTAATCTTGTTTGACTAGTAGGAAATATATAGTTCTTTGGCACAGAAATTTGAAAACAAGTCTTTATTTGGTGTGGTGCTGTGCCCAGTCTAATGTGCCTGTGCCACTAGGCTTTCAAATGGTTCAGCCATTACCAGATGTTTCAAGAAGGGCCTTAAAGTGGAAATGCCTGAGAAGAGAGAGGTCAGGAGGAAATTAAAGTCTTTACCAGAGTGTAATATTTGTGCTGTTAAAAAGACAACATGGTTTCATGACTGTTTCCCTGTGGAGCAGGTGCTGTGGAAACACTGTCAAAGAGCTGGATTTGGGTCACACATTTTGGAATCCAAAACAGGCAGGTGGGAGGGTTGAGTAAATGTCATAATCCACTGCTTGTCTCAGAAGTACTGAGGCTCCTTTAACATGCAAAAGAGAATATGCTTGCATTCAGGTCAGCTGCTACCAGGACCCCTGATTACTTTTCACCATTAGGTGCTGAGGGAGTCAGATAGCTCATGATCTGAAATACCCATTTTTCTCATACACAGACAACTCCAGCATGATCATTACAGTAGGCTGAAGTCAACATTCGAGTTTCAAAATCTTTTATCCACCACAAAGTCCTTAACAATTTTGATATCTCTCATGCTTATGTGGCACTTCAGGGAGATAGGGGAAAGGTAAGTCTCTAAATATGTGAGTCTGAGATTCTTATCAAAGCAGTGAGAGTCCAACAGGGATTGTTCTACTTATAGACATAACTAGCAGGATGTCTAGCCTGCCTGATATATACCCTGGAATAATTTGTCTCTTTGATCATGGCAAAGAGTTTAACATTTTGATACCTTTTTTGTATTCAGATTTGTGTGACTTCCGAAAAGGAACACGATGGCTTTATCAAGGTATACAGCGGGAAGAAGAAAGGCTTTGTCCCCATAGATGTCTTGGAAAACATCTGATTCCAACAGCCCACTCCCTGCAGTGGGAGCCCTTTGTTGGCAATGCCTGTCTGCCTCATCTCACACTGTGTCAACCCAGATGGGCTGTCTTGCAGATGTTCAGGGAAATTGTGAGAAAACTGCAACAACATGAAGAAAAAGACATTTAGACTGCCACAGCAACACAAAAATTATGAAAAGTTGAATGTTTGAAAGAAAATGTAGTCAGAAACCACCAGGGAAATAAGAGGCCCTTGGATTGTAACAGGAATAAGGTAAGGGAGGGAGAAGAACAAAGCCTGGGCTGATTTCTGGTGCAGGATGGCTGCTACAACCCTGACGGAGACAGACAGCTTGTTCTGAAGGACTAAACTAGCGTCCTGTTCTTGTGTCTTAGGAAACTGTTGGACTGCTTTCTTGTTTGAAGTGTGTATTTTGGGGGATGGGGGAAAAATACCGTTCAAACTGTCCTCGTACTACAGTCCAATGCTTGTAGTAGAGTGTGGCTGTGGTTCTACAGATTTGTCCCCAACACCACCCGAGTTTCAGCGTTTAGTCCTGGTGTTTAGTCTCACAACAAATCAGTTTGGAGACACCGTGTGAATGTCAGTTCGAGAAATGCACTGTGCCCTGGAAGCTGGCAACTTTCTCTTTCTGTGCAATCTTCCCATAGGAAAGAGTAGCGAATTTGTGTGTCCTTTGTTTTCTCTGTATATGAACAAAAGCTCTCAGCGTATGTTGGGTGTGTGTTGGCTGCTCTCATAGGTCACAAAAATAGCTGGGCCTTGGATTCACAAGCCTGCTTGGAAGCATCGCTCTGTGTTTCCTTCACCCTGATCTGGTGATACAGAAAATGGGTAAAACGCTGGGAGACAGCCACAGGCTTGAAACATTTTATATTTTTCTGTGTTTATTGCACTTAAAACATTTTATATATTAATCCTATTTATAAAAAAATAAAACAGTTATATAACCCACTGGAAGGCTGAAAATGTTAGGAAAAGACAGGCTGCACACAGGACTGAAGTCTGTAATTATCAAAATGCAGAACTTGTGACAGAAAGGCACTGAGTGTCTTGGTGGTGTGCTCACACACCAACGCTCTCTTCTCCATTTGCTAAATAGAAGTTTTGCAGATTCAGCAGTAAATACACCAACATAAATTTTTCCTTGGTGTAAACCACCGTGATCATCCCTTGAGTCTTTTCCATGCTGGTGAGACTGTGCAGACATCCCTGTTTTGTCCATATAAGCCTCCATCGTCAAATGTGTTCTGGGCACAGGAACCTTTCAGGGAGCAGTCTGTGGGACCTTGACTAAATTACACAAGTCAGTCAGTGCCAATTCTGTTGTAAAGCAGGGGCCTATGATATTTGAAGACAGGAAACCTAATTTCCAAGTATTCAATTGGATGTAATTGCACCAAATACACTTAAACAGCTTAGCATGCATTGTGACGTAGAGATTAAGCCCTATCCTAAAGCTCCCTGCTGAATTCATGCTGTCTTGGACTAGCTTGAAACTAAATGCCTGTCTTTTCTGTGACTAACCACAAATTGGTGTCCTAAATCCTGCTGCTGCATGCCAGGCTAGTATAGGCCTTTGCAACGTTGATGCTCTTTCTAAAAACAGCAGCTGCTGATCCTGTTCCCATGTGTTGAGTCAGGTTGAAGCTGTGTTGCATAGCCCAGGTCTCAGTAGCTGAGTTGCCCTATTTGAATTGCTGAATTTGCTCAAAGCCTTATAAAATCCAGGTGAACGCTACACTTGACCAGAAGTTCTCAGTGCAGATTGGTCTTCAGTCTCTTAGAGACATATTTTGCTGCTGTTATGCACCCTTTATTGCAGAGGAAATTGGAGGGCTGCCAGCTGCTGAAACATGGCCCTTTATAATGCAACCAGTCCATACTGATTATCAACAAACTCCTGGCTGATCAAAGGTATCCGATTTCATACCTTCTGTGGGAATATCAGCAGGGGTTTCTTTTCCACTTCAAACAACATTTGCTCAGCTCATTTTCTTAAACAACTAATAAACTCAGTGGGAGAGGATTCTGATAATCCTTAAGGATCAAGAGGAAAAGCAGTAGAGACATATTAATCCAGTCTGCTTTATAAGATTATTTTTTATATATATATTCACCCATTCAAAGGAAAAACTCAAATGTTTGTTACAACTGAAATTTTTGCTACTTTTGATCAGGCCTGTCAAGTGGAGAAAAGGAAATCTGTATTAATCTATACATACGTGCTATTGTTTACATTATTGCATCATACTGTGATTCCCCCTTTTTCAGTCTTCTATGACTCTGATTTATCCCTACAATGTGCATCATACTATTCAAAGAATTATATGAATATTACCTACAATTCACAATGGCCTTTAATCAATGTCAGTTTTATTCCTTTTGATACTGAGCAATAAATAATAAAGTGACTGAGTAAAAACAAAACAGGCCTTATGTGGACTGCATTACATCTGAGAAACTATTGCTTCTGAACCAAAGCTTTCATGTTTATGTTTTCTTTGTGATTTTGGTTGCTTGCTTGCTTGCTTTTGTCTTTTTACTGGGCTTTTTCTGCCATTCAATATGTAGATGTAATTTATGCCTAATTTAGCAAGAAGCACATATCATACATGAGTCTTACTTTAAGCATGTGATTCATTGGCTATTTCCATGCTTAAAGCTGAAGTACTTTGCTAAATTAAGGTCATTTTACTCAAATTTATTTTGGATGCCTTACTCTTAATCCAGACAAGTATCTCATCACTTTTTTTACTACCATATGCAGTTTGCAATAGGTACTGTGTTAGCAAGCAGTTAAAAATCAGACAGAAGATGGAATGGATTTTATCCGACATATGTTAAGAAAAGCTGAATTTTAGGAGATAAATGCTGCTCAGATTTAATTTAATATTCTGCTTAATAAAGACTATGTGATGGTTGGAAGGAGAGTAGAAGTGTGTGTGTCTTGGCTTTTTTGCATCAGACTATGGAATTTTCGTTACCCAACTTGAAGCACAGTCACTAAACCCATCAGCAACAGATGTTACTGAGCATTTCCATTTAAAATTTACAACGCTTGCACTTGCCACATTTAACAAACCATTTCTAACGTATTTCTGCAATGTGTGTAATGTGTGGATTCAGAAGGAAGTTTTGTGGTGGGGCCACCCTGAACACTTGTTTCTGGCATATCAGAAAGTAGTTTTAGCCGTTCAACATCTCATCACAGCATAAAACTGCCTATAGAATATTTTCCTATGTGCTGGGAACAGCTGAACAACATGAATTGAGTTTGAGCTGCCCAAATCGTGATCTTCTCCCTTCAGCAAATAACACGTTATCACAGTTTACTATGACCTCTTCCTGCACTTGGACTCAGTGACTCCATCTGGAGATGAGTGCTGCAGCACAACACCATTCAGCTGTGGGTTCATTGCCCCAGTGGAACTACCACATTATGCCTACAAACTTTGGATGCCTTAGAAATGCTTACAGCCCTTTTTTCTAATTATTTGTCAAGATTCGATTGACTAAATATAGCACTCAGTGCCATTAGAGGAGCATGCACAGGATTGGCAGAAAGTGTCATGGGAGACTTGGAAGAGCTGCAACCTTCTAAAGAAGCCACAGGAGACCATGTAGGTTTTCTAAAATGGAACTAGACAGATGTCTTTGTAAAATTAACCCAACTCATTTATTTTAAATATGTGCAGACAAGTCTGATTTATTGAGCATTTAAAAGACATCTTTCTTTCCGTAAAGGATGCTGAATAAATGCAGTATGCCATATCAATCTTATCCTATTTAAATCCAAAGTAAAAAAGAACCATTGAATGCCATAAGGACTCAAGTTCATTATTTTGCAAAAGGCTCGTCAGTGTTACTTTTCTCCCAAAAACCAATGATGTCATTCGTCTGATCTATTTATATCTGTACCAGATGACACCTGACTACCACATATCCTGTACTTTTTACAGTAACTCTGAAGGTACTGCTCATGATTATTGTTAGAAATGAGGAAAGAGATGCATTTTTCCCCTTTTTCTTTTTATAGAATTTCTTTTGCTGGCTGGTGGGTAAGGGTCGCTTCCTAAATAGAACACATAAAATATAAGGAGGGAGGAGTGTGAATGATATTCCCATGCATACTCCTGTACTTTGCTCTACTACAAATAGGATCAGACCAACACAAGTGTTTCATTTCATGTTTGAGGCATTTCATAATAAATGCAGTCCCAAATTATCATCCACATTTTGCTCACTGCATTTTGCAACGCAAGGAGAATAAATATTTTCCCCAGTGGGAATATATGTCATCACAATGTTGAGTTTTCCATAGCTAAAAAGAGCATCTGGATCTAAGAGGTACATGGGAGTTATTTTTAAAACCATCCTTTATATAGAAAACTGTTATGTGCCTGGAGAATGAACACTTGGCAGGGTTGGTACAAAAGAGGCCCAGAAAAATTTTAGCAGGACTGCTGCAGGTCAGCATGTACATCCATCTCCTGAGTGCCCCAAGAAACTCTGCACAGCACTTGCCTACGTTAATGTAATTTTTTCAATCAAATGAGCCTAAATTAATTTCTTATTTTATTCATGTACCTACAAGCAACACATGCATAAATATGTATGTATATCTCATATACATTACCATCAATCCAATTGCAAGAGTACATACCCTTAAAAAATCTGTCATGACTGAATTTTTCCTTATCTTACTGTTCTCAGCACCAAGTTACAGTAGTGGATGGTGCCCAGCAAGTACTGAGACAGGCAGGTAGATGGGCAAAGTCTGGAAGTTTTATGTGTATTAGACAATGTGTATAATATATAAAGCCAGGGTTGCAGCAGTTGAACTGGAAATAATGCAATACATTGAGCAGAGTCTAGATGCTCACTGCTCTGAAGTGCACGTCGTTCATCAGGCAAAGACAGAGGACTGCATGCCATGTACAAATTGGCAGCCTGAAAACATTGTCAGAACATCATGTAGATCATACTTCTTTGACCCAGTGACTCACAATAATGAGATATCGAAAATAAAGAATGACTTCTCCTGGGACACCTGAAGGAGAGGAAGCCAGGAGGCTTTAAAATGTGCTAATCAGTCACACACATACACCATGAGAAGCACACCTAAATATACCTTCATTAGAATGAAGTAAATCAGTGTCTGGATAATTACTATGCTACCAGCAGTTTTCCAGCTGACAGGGTCAGAGGCTGACAACACAAAACTGAGAGACTATGAGAGTTGTTTCAGCTTTGCATCACAAACAGGAAAAACTGAGGCATAGCTGTGAGTAAAATTCAACATTTAACAGAAGCAGTGCAGCAGTGGTACTGAAGAAAACCCTTCAATTTGTGTTGTCTGTTCCATGTAACCCTCTCTCCCTGGCAGGCCCAGGCAGCAGATCCCACCCCTTGCTCTCTTCCAAGGGCAGCACTGCAGGAACATGGGCACAATTGCGAAGCAGAGCTCTGGGCTCTTTCCAGGCTGCCCACCCCATGCCAACAGAGCCAGCCACTTTTCATTTCAGCCACTGTCTTTCCAGCCATTCTTCATTTCAAGGGTCATGCCAGTTCAGCTTCTGGCTGCCAACTGCTTGCCCTTGTGTCTAGGAGAAGAAAATAATAATAATAATAAAATAATAATAACAATAACAATAACAATAATAACAATAATAATGATGATGATGATGATGATGATCCCAAGGAAAACAGCAGCCAAACAAAGCAGCAGTCCCCAAAACCTTGGAGTTTGGCTTTCCTGTGAAAAATGGTGGCTCTTTTTGCCTTCCTGAGAGGCATCACTCACCTGTTCTGCTCCTGGTCCTTCTCTGTCTGGGCAGGTTGCAGCATCTTTCTCACAAGCTATCCTCATTTTACACCCACTAAGTTTCACTCTGTTCTGCCAGGAGAAACCTTTCAGGCCTATCCAAAGCATCTGCTCTGCTAAATGTTTGCCGTTGACCTAGTTGTCCCAAAAAAGGGAAATCTGGCGTTGGCCCTGGCTCAACAGTCTTCCCACATGGACATTTATGAATTGCTTGAAAAAGCTTTTTTCAGAGGGGTGTGGGTCTGCTGTGAGCCCCATCCCCACCAGTGCAGGGTCTACTTCCATGCGATGAAGTATGGAAGGGGGAAAAGTATCTTATTTTAAGCCTTTGGAACAAATCTGTGTCTCCAAGCCCAAGTGTTGCATGAGTCATACTAAACATGGGAGACCAGCTTCTGGTTACAGCCAGTCCACATTCTTTAATACTTTGTATCATCACATTTGGGCTCAAGAAATGAAAAGTGAATGCAAACCTTTCTTGCTTTCTCTTTCATTCACTCCACATCCTAATCAGTTGTTGCCTTGTGTCTTTCAGCTCAGTCTTGCAAAGGTCTCCCCTCCCTGCCTTTTCCCTTCCTGCCACAGGTGATGCTTTCTGTGTATATTATCCAACAACATACACCTTTATCTCAGCCAGGGCTGAATATGGCCAGCACAGCCACCTGGTTTGCAATTCATCCTGCTGCAAGGCCACATAGGGTCATGTAGGTTCTTTAAAATTCCAGGGTGGACCACTTAAACATAAGTAGACTCTAGATGAGTACTGGGAAGCTGAATTATTTGACTTGTGGAATTGAGTGTGATCAGACTTCCATTTGTGTTATTGGTATTTATATGGTTTGTATCCTTTTACCATGTAAATAAAATGGTAAATGCACAAAAATAGTGAAGACAAAATTAATAGTGAGTAAGCTATTATTACCCCTCATCTTATACCTGCAGCTTTTAAACTGCCTGCTGTAGTTTTCTCTGTAGAGATGCATACAGTCCTGTGGCTTCTGGAGGTTATTGTAAGTACAGTATTATTAGTACAACTGGCAGGCAAATCTGCTTTACTGACATCCTGAAACTAACTCACAGGTTCTTTATGGAAAGAACATGAAATGAGTTTAATTCCTTTGCATAAATCTTCATTGGATGCTAAGGCACTTCTTTCGCTTTCCTTAGGAGTGCAAAAGCTCCCACATACCCAGACTGGAAGACATTTCTTCCTGAAGACTACAGGACCAAGAGCAGTGCTATCCTTCACATCACTTGCAAGGGTCTGCTCTCTAAAGACCCCAGAGACACCACAAAGAGCCTGTGCTGATCCTCCACCCAAGCACCAAGAAGTGCAATGGGACATGCAAGCCTGCATTAATATTAATGGGCACAACTTCTGTATCTGCACACTTGCATGCATTTTGATCAAATAAAAGGTGGCAGGCTGGGCACACCTGTATCTATGTAGCTTTTTCTTAGGTTAGGTCTCACCTGCCCTGCAGCAGGGCTGGAGTGTAGGGTCAATGTTAGCTGTGTAGAAAGCACAACCAGGCTTGTCCAGCACCGGCCCAGGGTTGTCCATCTTGTATTCACAGGCCATGATGCTATAGCTTGGTGGTTTCTCAAAAATCCCTGTGGCCTTTAAGTTGGCGCATGTGACATTAGTAAAGTTTGTGAAAATACAGTCTGCTTCTTTGCATAATGCACCTCCCAGCACACAAACCCAATCACCATAACACATGAGCTGAGAGATCAGATGCTGGAGCAGACACACAGTTCTTCATCTGACTGCACTGTACTCACCCCTCAGACTTCAGTTACACGAGATCTGCTAATTGAGATGGAAGCACCTTAATTTCTTGAGTTTTGAGTGCTCTTTTAGAAGTCTTCCTGCTTCAGTGCTCCCATTACGCCCCTCATAGAGTTAGCTCACTAGTCACATTTAATGCTACCAATTAATGAAACAATCTGCAGCAGGCCAGGGGCATCAAAGGAGCCTCTTGTCTTCAGTGCTCTGCTCAGAACTCCTCTGCTGCCAGATCAGGGTAGCATTGGGTGGTAAAGGTAATAGCAATGGTCACTTTTGCTCTCATTCTTTTGTGAGGGTTCCAGGTTCGACCTCCAGACTAAGGCGCATCATCAGCCCCTAAAAGTCCTTTCTGAAGGCAATCATCACCAGGTAGTGGTCTTTGCATGTTTAAAGATCAGGATGATACCCTCTGGCCCCTCAGAGTAACACTACCTTCTTAGCCAGCTTTTAAAAATATCACCCTTTTATAAGTCAGATTTCACCTTCTTTTAAGCAATGTCAATCACTGTTGCCTTGGTCTCAGACCAACCAGTCAAGCAAATTCCTGACAAGTAGGCAGAGCAGCATCTAATGTAGTGTTGTAGTCTCTGAGCCTCTCCATGAAAAGATGAAGAGTCAACACCTGCTTAGTGGAAATCCAAGCACAGGTGGGGTATGTGCCTTGCCTTCCCCAACCATTTTGGGAGCCAAGGAAGGAAGAGCTGACAGTGCTAATGAGCAATGTAGCAGGTGATGTAATTATCATCTGAGAGCCTGAGTAGGATGAGACAGATGTTACTTTTGGGGTTCATTGCTTTATTAGTGGCACCTGCTAACCAGCTTATGTGATCCACCCCTTGGCACACCAGATACAGACTGCTGTTAAATGAACTGGTTTGAGTCAAACCAAATAACTGCAGGTGATACCAAAGCCGTACTCAAGGGTTCTCTTAAACAGTGGGAGTCCCAACAGGAACTGTAAACAGGGACATAAAAGACTCTTAATTAAGTAAATATGCCATTCCTGCTTCCTGGGAATCTGTCGTGAATCATTCATGTCACCACAAGTCCCTTATTCTCAAACCAGAATCATCAGCTTTGCACAGAGCTGCTGAGGAATGGTGACTCTCTACCCAGTTGCAGGCTGAGAATAATCTGGTTAACCATGGGTTTGAGGTTGTTGTAGGAAGGAGGGCCCAGCTGGTGTTTACCTGGTCAGACTATGTGGCACTGAAGAATGGAGGCAGCTCTCACCATGGAAGGAATGGCACAAGGAGCCTTCAAGCATGCAAAAGCCACAGGTGATTGTCAAATCACAGTCAAGCACTTGAAAAAATGCCCAACGTGACAGATCATCACTCAAATAGGCAGGATATGTTTGAGTGCTCAGTGTTGCCCTAGAAAGATGAAGGGAAGAAAGAAGACTTTATGAATCAATTTAATCCCCTGTTTCCTGCATGGAATATCACAACAACAATTGTATTCTGTGTGAACAATTGTATTCTCTGTTCATCTTTGCTACTGAGAGCTAAGAACAAGTGGACAAGAAAAAAAAAACCCATTAAGCATGGGACAAGGTGAGTTCAGACCGTAAAACACTTTGACTCTTGTACCTCTTAATTCCAAAGTGTTACCACAAAACAGACACTGGGCAGCAATTAGTACTCTATAAATCACTGTAGATTGAATTAGATTAACTCTGAAGTTACACACAGAAAAAGCATTGTTCTTGTTCTTAAGCTTATCTAGATTTTGAGGAACAACATAAGAGCTTAAAGGAAGGTGGTGTTAACACTGTCAGCAGGCACAGAAGAAATCTATTTTGTGCTGCCCCTCCAACTTGACAAGAGAAAAGAACTTAATCTTTTTAAGTTGTGTACCCTCATTTAAATATTTTTTCTGGTAATTAACACCGGGCACCAACAGAGCTGATGTTCCTTGAAGAAGAGTGAAACATTTATTACCCTTCTTGTCTTCCTTTCTGAAATGATTGAGGTGAAAGAGAGGTTAAAAAAGAGAGTCTTTTCTTGGTTGTCTTATTTCTCTTTTGTCTTTCACATTGGTTCCAGGAATGGAAAGTCATTAATCACCTATCAAGACTGCATATAGGAGTAGCCTTGGGGTTAGAGAGGATTGGAGAAGATCATTTAAGCATGACAATTAATTGAAATGAGTAAAATGGGGACAGATTCTTCATTTAAAAGTAAGTAGCAGGTGATAGGCAACAGATTTGGACTGCTATTAAGAAAAATTGAGTGAAGAAACTTAGCTGATGAAGATGGAAAGTAGAAAATTAGTTATAAGGTAAAAAGAAAAAAATGGTTAAAGAATGGAGAAAAAAGTTTATAGTGATAACCCCTGTTTATTTATTGTTTTAAATTATTCAGCTGGAAACGTCTGGCTCTGCTTTTCCTCCTTATTATGTTAGCTGTGTCAGTACTACACAGATGGAGCAGTGGGAGCCAGACAGCAGCACCTTTCAGGCTCCCAAAGAAGAACACTTCAGGTAGTGATTGCATTATGCACATCTGTGGCAAAGTTTTCTCTCCCAGTTAGACTCTGGAGAAACTGCAGGTATATATCCTGGAATGTTGCAGCTGCTGAGTTGCATGATCTCTCTTTTTATCTTTCGGTGGCTTTATTTATCCTGTGCTTTTGGCACAGCTGCCAACAATTCCACCAGCCTTCTCTTCATGCAAGCTTTCCTCTGTGGAAAGGTCTCCCTGGGAAGCTCCTGCCAACCCCTCACCTCTCCCAGGTTTGCTGCAGACTCCCAGTGAGGGTTTGTACTGGGCAGACAAAATGACTGCAACACCTCCTGCTTTTATGTCCTTTCTGAAGGAGGTGCCAAAAATCTGAGGCAATGGGCTGCCTTCAAGAGCCAGGACAACACAATAAATCCTGCCCACAATCTAAAAATACTGACAATATTCCTATGAAGCCTTTCCTCTGAAAATTCTTATGTTAAGGACAACTGGGGCTGAAATCTTTTTTGCCGTGATCAGCAACAAAAAGGCTGCATTCAGAAAAGTCATTGGTAGATAAGATTTGACCAGCATGCAATAATTTAACTGCAATCAGTTTTCACATGGGTTACTTTCACCTCTTCATTGAGTTCAATACATTCTCTACTAAATAAATTTGGTGTACCATACCCAAGCAAAATGCGAAAAATTTCCTGATGGCATATTCTAAGTTGGAAGCTCAAAAAATCCCAACTTCAGCTACAACAAATTGCCATTTCTATAAGAAAATGGCATTAAAAAAATTTTAACATGATAATGGATACTGTTTCTTTTTTTTACTTAGATGTTTAAAAACAATGTAGGGGCTACAGGGTTATGTGGTGTCAGTTTGCAGGTTTTACTGTCCTTCCCTGTTGAGACTATGGGTTTTCAGCCAAGGTCTGGTACGACACAGGGAAAACACACTATGCTGCTGTCACAATCCAAATTTGCCATTGGAACAGCTGCCATAAAAACCCTTTGGTCTCAGAGGAACTTGAGAAAGGGAAAAGTTTCCAGGAAGAAAAATTAATTATAAATTCATAAATATCATCAGCTGACTACTAAGTGTTTTTATCTAGAAGAAAGGAGGAAACAGGACTAAGATTTTATTTCAGAGACAGTCATATTTTCAGAATTTCTCTCCATGCTCTTACTGAATGCTCTCACAGCCTTTAAACTAGGGCAGAGCAGTTTTCATCTTCTCTGCATCCCAAATGTCCACCTCTTAGTGAATTCTGGCATGCAACCATCAAAGGTCAGATCCTCTAGGAAGTTACCTCTTGGAGCAGACTTTGGTCCTGGAGTGGTGGTTTCCAGATAAATTAGTAATTACTCTATTAATAATTGCTATTGAATTACTAAATTAGTAATGAAGTTCACCCTCATTTTAAAAAAAAAAAGGCAACTGAAAGAGTCCCCTTTGAGTTGGGATGGGTGGCTTAATAAAAAGACATCCACCCACCTCTTGGAGCTGACAAGAGATTCCTCTGCTACATGTGTGAAGAATCCAGTCATGACTTTTGAATTCCTGTTGAATAAAAGAGCAATTTGATAGATCTTCTATTCAAAGTTCAATATGTGGTGCAATAATCATTTTTGCATAAATATCCTGTTCGGCTCCTAGGCTAAAGCATGCAGAGCCAGGTTCATCTAGAGCATCAATCTTAAGGAAATTGGAGACATTCATAATAAGCTCTGACATATTTGCAATGCAAAGATAAACACCATTTATGCATGACTTGGCTCATTCTAAGTCTTGAAAGACTGATAACACCCAAAGCAGCTGTGATTGAGGTTCACACACTGGGCTGTCATTTAGTGGACATTATACTAATTACAGCCCTGCTAGCTGCAGAGGGGAATTGTTCTGCAACGATCTGTGATGTCTTTTAAGGCTGCTGTAATCACATGAATCACATTTTCATTAATTGGAAAAAAATCTCGAAGAACTGCAAATAAATCTAGGGGGAAAAAAGTTCAGGTGGCAGTTTCATTAAGATTGGGAACTTGAAACTAGCTCTGCTGCAACATGGCAGATTCCACTTTCCAAAAACGATGTTTTCTTCCGATGTGTTAGCTGGTACAAATCTTTTTGCATGCACTATTACTGCTCAGTATATGGGGCATGACTCATGATACAGAATGATAGCTAGAGAAAATTGAGCTTCTGAAAAGTGAAATTAAAGTGGAAAAGCCAAAGGAATAAATAATTCAATAGACAGACATGTCTGGAGCATACAAATGAGATGTCTCAGGATAAGTTTCAGCCTGTCATCCAACCCCAGCAGTGGGCTGTGGACACACTTTATCTTTCTAGTATCCTAAGGGAAGAGTCACATAACTGTATGTGCAGCATGAGGCCACCTGCTACCCAGTGCAGGTGTGCTGGTACCTGAGGATCAAACATTTGTATTTTTTTCCAGCATCCTCTTGCCTTTAGTCCTCTGATCAGCAATCCCAGACTACCAGCCAGCTCGCCCCCCTGCATCCTGCAAGGACAAACACCCGCAGCAACTCCCAGCAAAATGATTCAGGAATCAGCACTGCAACCCATTCCCACACAGCAAACCTCCTGCTTGCTCTGGGTATGGTGGGTCCAAGAACAGCCACACACCTTCCCTTGGGAGGAAAAACTGCAGTCCAGATTTTACCCCACAGTAAAGATCTCTATGCTACAAGTACCACCACAATTATTTTTATGGGTTTTTTAATGTTTGTTTGGGGTATTTTCTTGAATAATCTGACTTGAACATTTGTTTCAAAGTTCTTCCTATGAACTTTGTGTTTGTCAGGTGGGGTCTCTTATGGCATTGTGTGACTTCAAGCACTGCTTACAACTAATAAATATTTGTACAAACTTTGCCAGTTTTTAAGGAAAAGATTTTTTTTTACTTGCAGTATTTCACACTGAATGGAATACACATGCAGAGCACAGTGCATGAGCTGAGCAGAGCATGAGTTACCACCTCTGCTTCTTCCTTTGGAGAACAGAAGAGATGGCATGTTTGGCAGCTGGAAGGCAAACAAAGAGAAGGAACAGTCCTCTCTAACCTCTTGCTGCTGTAGTGGCTCTGCAGATATACACACAAAACTAAGTTAATTATCAGGCCTCTTTTTTTTCCCAAATGACTATCACTCTGTAGCAAGATGCAGAAGCTGATGTTATAAAAGGGTGGATGGTTTTAAATTAAATTAAAATAAAACAATAACTTCATAATGGCTTTTCCAGAACATAAGCATCCTTCTAGAAAAAACATAATCAGATGTTATTGTAAGAGCTGATAAGCTTTCATGCCCAAATTGCCACAACACTGAAACCTAAATCCAGGCAACTCATGTATTGTTTGTTATCCTTAGCCTTTCACTGGGCATGCCACCTGCCCTTTTGTTCTGCCTTGTTTTCCATCCTCAGAATTGACTGCTAAAACTCTCCTCAGAAATGCCAGGATGTATGTGCCCAGGAAAGTCATCTTGTGTTGGCCCACCCACTCACCCTCCCACTTGAGAGACATCTTTTGTTAAATCAATTCCACAGGAAAGCCAACAGAGCAGGTTACGTCTTTCTTTGAGCAGTGCCCATAGCACTTGAGCTTTGACCACCCTTGAAACAACTGGGAGTAAAATAACACTGACAATTGCCTCTATTATCTTAAAGAAGAGTGGAATCACAGAGGAATAAATAAAATACTTGTGCTCCATCCTTACTTTCAATATGATGGCCTTCATCACCATTGAGTCAAGTCCCAGAGGTGCCACTGGGGTTTTGTGTAGGCAAAAGTTTCAGCTGTCAAAAGCTCATGGCTCAGACCAAACAGGTCCTAATCTTGCTTCACTTGATGACTTGAGAGTCTTGAAAGGCTCCCACAGAACTGCTAATGTTGATGCTGAAGTTCCAGTTCAGCACTAGGCAAATACAGCTCTAATCTTTTTGGAAAGCCAAAACAAGAGATACTACAAGGAGGTGAATCACCTGTAAACAGACCCATTCAAATACCCTGTGTTCTGACAGCCCACAGACACAAGATCTCTCCCAGACAGACCTTTAGAGATACCACAGACCTTCAGATCAGGACAGTCACATCCTGGAACTCACTGAAAAGAATGTAAGTTCCACAGGTTTCCCACCCAGCACAAAAGAAGTTTCAGCAGGAAGCCCTAGGGATTTAATAAAAGATCCTAGAACACATTTTAAAAATTACTATGTGACCCGCTGTAAGGGAGATTGTGTTATCTGTGCAGGCAACACAGAGAGGTTGAATACTAGCTACAGAACTAGTTGCAATTTAGGTGCTGAAAAACCTAGTGCTGGAAAAGGCATAAAAAATTATGTCAGACACATCAAAAATTACTTTCAGCAAGGCAGTTACTCAGAAACTGATCAAAAACATGGTTTCTGAGTGAGTTTTTTCACTTGATATTATTGCTTTCAGAGAGCAAGACCAAGGCCAGTGACAAGTTCTTTCAGCCAAAGAAGACATAAAAAGCACCAAGACCACAAAGATTAGAAAAATTCAGATTTTTCTGAAATGTTTTGAGCTGCAAGGGTAACTGACTGATTGGACAAGATGCCAGAAGAATGATAGATTTTGACATAAAGACTTAGAAAACTATCTTCATTCTGCACAGAATGTCTCAAAAAAGTAGCAACACTGCAAGACCAGGAGTAACACAGGAAATGTGACAGACAGTATAAGGGTCATGTCAGAACTTAACCTCTGAACTACCATTGAAAATCACTTTTATTAACCTGAAACATAAAATGGTATTCAATCACTGAGAGATGTTTCCCTGTAAGTATCCCTACTCCTATTCAGAGTATTCTAAGAACAAAAAAGAACAAGTTTAAATTACTTTAAACACTAAAGATGGCACTTACTTTGTCAAGAAAAGCTGCACAAGTGTTTACAGCATTAACCAGAGTTTTCAATTCTCTAACCACAGTTATTCTCAGCCTCAAAACCACTGAATAGTCAAGCAGTCACTAGGAGAGAAAGGGGAGCAGGGGAAGGGTTTGATGCCCCATGGGGTGTCAGAGCAACCCTAGCAAAGCCAGAGAAATCCCAATAATGTAAAGCACACTTAATATAAAACACACACATATTGCAAACCATCCATATTCTAACTGTGGGGATTGTGCCCATGCCAACATGACTGGCACATGAGTCAGCAGCAGGGAGAAGCAGCCCTGGGTGCTGACAGACACCTGCCCAGCCGGTCCTGTGATATGCAAAGGGCTTCCCACTAAAGCACCCTCCTAGCCAGGGAGGCTCAGCAAGCACTTGTAGGACTGGCATTGGAGGGAAGTACCACAAACTAATCCAATAATCTAACTTGTGCTGTCCTATACCCTGAGGCACTGGTTTTATGGAGGAAAAGATGGTGGGACCAGACAGGTTCCCTTGGGGGCCAGACCTGGCATGGAGTGATCAGCCATATGAGTTCCTGTGTCCCTGGTGGGAGCAGAAGACATAGTGGCAGGTGTCTGCTGGAAATGACACAGAACATTCCTGATCAGTGCTTTGAAAGCAGCTTTTCTCCTCTTCTACATAACTATGCAATCTTTTAGCATGGTCCTGGGAATTATCCTTTTTCCAGTACCCTGTTTGACTTTGTTGTTGATGTCACGGAAAAAAAGGAGTCAGTTGTTTACCAGAGCATTCGATTTCTTATCAGCAGATCTGGCTATGAATAATTATATCACTTATTAATACCATAGTAAGCCAGCTAATGGGCTACAGATGCCTCACAAATAACAGGATGAGAGAAGAAAGGGCAGATTGGCAGGAGGTTGTTTGCCTTTGTGAGGGTTGAATTATAGAACTGGCCAGGATTCAAAACTATGAATCATTAAGAACATGCACACAGCAGTTTTACATCAGTGAGCTCTATTGACTGTAGAGGAGCTAATATTGATCTGCTAAACATATGGGAATGGGGAAGCAGGTCCTACATAGCTAAAAATGTGTTTTAATGTCTGTCCTTTGAATTGTGTTGGTTCCCTGAAACACCCACACGTTTCTGACAGCATGACCAGACCTTTACCCAAAGCCTTTGAAAGGATAGGTCTCTTTTCAGGTTCACAGTGACAGAAATCTTTGAAACATGACTGGAAACAAGATCATTGTGAGTTACCATGCTTATCTTGTCTTGTATCTCCCTTATCACATTAGCTCAGTTTGCAGTACCTACTCTGATGTTTCTATTAACAGAGGTGTTTCTGAATTTAAAATAAAAATAATTAAAACATTATTGTGCCTTTCCTTAGTAGCTGGGGTTTATCTTCATTTGTGCAAATGGGACAAAAACTTGCCTCACTAGGCTGGAGACATAACTGTTGTGAACTCTGATATCACCAAGGAGCTGCTGTACAGCACTTTGCTCTTCACTCCTGAAAGGGAGGAAGAGTGAATGTTGCATTCAGGGAAGGGAAGTCAACTAGGACTGCTTTTCCACCCATAAATACACTTCACTGTCTATTATAGGAGATAGCACAAATTAGCCTAATGATATTAGAGGCTATTGCAGCAAAAAAATTAAACAGAAATTTTATTTAACCTGTTCTATTCACAGGGCTTGGAGACCCTGGACTAACATCAATTAGACCAGGATCAAATGGGCTTCCACCAGTGTGTTCTATCACAAGTTTGCATACAAATAACAAATAAACATTTAGCTCACTGGCATGTAGAAGGTAAACAGTGAATTTGGATCTTAATTATAGCATGAATTTTCTTTATGTGCTCAGTTCATGCCACAGGTCACACATGCTTCTTGAGTACTATTTGCATCTCTCCTCAAATCTTAACATTTGCTTGAATTTGTTCATAAGAGCTCTCACCAACATAGTCTCCCCCACCTCCAATGACTTTGTGCTGACACCCTCTTATTTTATTATTCCAAATATCTCAGTCACATCCTGGTCACTCTGAGCCACAGTACAAGCCTAGATAAATGGAAGCTGGACATGGTCCTCCTCTTTCATTCTGACAAGCAGGAGCACACTCACAAACACTCAACTATCTCAGGAACCTTCAGTCATAATAATCAGCCCTGCTACTTGTTGAAATACAGACTAGAAACTCTCTGCAGGGTAGGGTTACTTGAAATACAAGACATTCTTCAATTCAAATGCTGATTTTCCATCTCTTCACTGTAAAGAAACAGGAGTGTGAGATATGCATCGGTTTCAAGGCAAAGTCTGTTTGCAACATGACCTCCAAATATTGCAGCCTGTGCACCAGTAAACAAACTAAGCCTGATGGAAATCTATCATTTCAGCTTTGGCTACTGAAAACCAAGAATACGTGTGATTTAATTTTCAGCTGTTTATGAAAAGGATAAACAAGGCACAAAGCTCTTTCATTTCTCCATTTAATCCAACCTGCCTCATAGAGAAATTGAGCCATAGCCCTTGGTTGACCCTTTTCCTTTGCTTTTATGTAAGAGAAAGAGAGGGAGACTAAAGGAAATTTTTAAAAAGCAAGGGAGATAAAGCGATGTCTCAAATGACCAAGGCATTGAAAAACATTCTAAACCACCAATTCACCTTAAGGTTTCCAAGTCTCCAATTTCCCAGATCCTTTCAGGGAGCCAAATTTCATGCCTTGCTGTGGACCACAACATTATCAGCCTCTTCTACTGAGAAAGCACATAAGTTTTTAGATGATGAGGAACAAATGAAAACTTGCTCTAAGACTAAACTTGGTACGAGAGGTCTCAGAGGAGGACTGATTTAGGGGTGATTTGCCTTGCACAGACATTTGGTATTGTAAAATTTG
This sequence comes from Melozone crissalis, assembly GCF_028551555.1. Lineage (NCBI taxonomy): Eukaryota > Metazoa > Chordata > Aves > Passeriformes > Passerellidae > Melozone > Melozone crissalis. The sequence goes on along the minus strand of NW_026535794.1, from coordinate 48,906,462 downwards.
ACCACGTAAAGTCACTCAGTCACAACAAATCTCTACATCTAATTGCATCCTTGCTTTCCCTAAGATGCTTTTGGAAAAAAACTACATCCCTGATAATTTCAGTTAGTGCAGAATATATTTGATATTTACAATCCATGTGCAGAAATCAATCTATTGCACCATGGAGAGGAGAGTGTAAGCTAATGGAAACAGGGCATGATAGAAGCTTTCTTTTACTATCAAGTAATAGTTGCATTTAATGCAACTATTATATACTTCTGAATAAAATGCAGCCTTTCTGACTGCAGTAGAACTGATCTGCACAAATGAGAAGAAAATCTAGCTTACAAAGCAAGAGACAAAAAATAAATGGGAACCCTTATTTCCCTGAAATAAGATGGGAATACTTCATTTAAGGAAACTGAGCAGCTTCCAAGAACTGAAAGTTATTTTTGGTACTTTTACAATTATCAGATCTACACCTTTTGCTATATAATATATTTTTAAATATAATTAATCAAAAGCAGTTTGATTAAAAAGCAATCTTTGGTATGAGGTCAATTAATTTATTTTGCACAGGGCTTCTAGTATTTCTAATTATTATTTCTCCTAACACCTATTAACTGTCCTCCTCTTCAATTTAACACTCTTCATCTCAGACAAAATCCTGGTAAAATTTTCATTCCAACTGTTCTCAGGCACTGTGACTGCTGGATTTAAACCACTGCACACTGTTGAACATCGTGAACATCCTCAGTCTTTAACAAGTCTTACACCAGCTGGACCTTAAGCAAACTCTTGTAGAGGCAACCAAGTCAGTCCGATAGGAAAAGGAAACTTGAAAGTTGCTCTGTCAGAGCTTCTGCCACAGTGCAGCCACTTGGCTTGTTGAAAGGGAAGAACTGACCAGGAATGGTGGGCAGAAACCAGAAAAGGTTAGATCCTCCCCATCTGAAGGACAATGCAGTCCTTCAATAACCACAGGGGTGGGAGAAGACTCACTTTAAAAGGGATAACAGAGAGAAGAACCAATAATTTGAGTGGCCACAAATACATGAAAGAAAACAAGGCAAGATTCTTGCCCTTCTCCATCTGAGCTCTGGATACCATGAGGTTATCCCATTTTCAGTCTTGTGTTTTTCACCATCGGTTTATTTGATGCTGTCTGAAGTGATACAGTCCAGTGAAATAAAATATCCCCACTGCTCCTTTTCACACTGATCCTGCACTCTGCTTAGAGCTTGGATTTCAAGGTTTCCTATTTACTCCCTGTACAGAGAGCTAATTACCTTGGCTAGATGACAGACCATGTTACTCACAGAGTTACACTGACAAACCGAGAAAATCAACTGAGGATCACAAAAACTTCACAAATCCCATTTCAAGGAGATCTGAAACCAAAAATTCTGAAGAGACCTGCCATTCTATGACTCTTCTCTACCTCCCAAAAGAATTCTGTCCAAGAAGGGAGCTGCAGAATGGAGATTGCTGTCAAGAAAATCAAATTTACAAGAGAAAGGGCTATACTGCTAGCTTCTTAATGGGAGGCTTCAGTTACCTGCACAGTTCATTTACTTTTTTAAACATGGAATTGGAATATAGATCTGATCATAGGAACTAAATTGAAAATAGGAACCTGTACAGTAAGAATTCATGTGGCATTATTCATAATAGAAGTGGAGATACAGCTGCTAATGGAATTAATGACCATTAATGACCAAGAGAACTGAAACTGATCCCCCAAGGGAAAAGATTTACAATACTGCCTCTTCCTGCCCTCATTTTAAGACTCAAACTGGTTCACACTGTTAATGGGATAAATATTCAGCATTTTTCTCTCCTCTACCATCTGCCTCTCCTATTTTTACCTTGGCAGGCATCATTACCATAATATAGTCTCATTATGTTGTGCATTGGACACAATTTTGAATTTTTAATAAGAAATCCTCCCTTGTCCATGTACTGCTGTTGAACCCAAAGGGACTATTTGTGTACACTATATTGTGTACATAATTAAGACTTATGCTACAAGATGTGGAGTTGACTTAGCAACATGTTCTCCGTATTTAATAAATTCTCTTAATATATTTATTAACCAAGTTGAAGCATCATGTAATCATTATTATTTGACTTTTGTTTAAAAAGTGAGGAAGGCAGAAGGGACAGGCAGAGAATCCCACACTCCCAATAACCACAAGGCAGGTCTCAAAAAAGTGGAAGGAAGGAAGGGAAGACACCAGGCAAACAGAATACTGAAGAGAATCAATACGAAGGATTATTTTAAAAATTGTATGAAATATGGCAAAAGAGCAACTATGATATGCAGTGATTTTGCAAAGCATCTAATACCATGTCACAAAATCTCACTGTTAAAGTCAGATCAAATTGCTTTGGATGTGAACACTGTCACCTGCACAGAAACTTGACAAAGCGCCTGTGAATTCTGGGTGACAACAGCAAGCAGCCACGTGAAGCTGAGAATCACAGAGTTGTGGAATCATTAGGGCTGCAAAGGACCTCTGAGATCATCAAGGGCACCCATTAACCTAGCACTGCCAGGTCCACGAATAAACCGTGTCCCAAAGTGCCACAGACATTCACTGAACACTTTCAGGGACAGCAATTCTACCACTTCCCTGGGCAGCTTGTTCCAATGTCTGAGCACCTTCTCAGTGAAGAAATTTATCCTAACATCCAATCTTAACCTAAAGCAACTTGAGCCATTTCCTCAAGCTGCCTGTGCTGTTGTGCTGCTTGTTACTTGGGAGAAGAGACAGAACCTCACCTTGCTACTGCCTCCTTTAGGTTGCCCCGAGTTTCCTTTTCTCCAGGCTAAACAACCCCAGCTCTCTCATTTTCTCTTTATTAGACTTTTTCTCCAGACTCTCCCCCATCTCTTTTGCCCCCATCTCTGTTGCCCTTCTCTGGACATGCTCCAGCACTTCAGCATCTTTATTGTTGTGAGGCTCCAGAACTGGATACAGGATTCAAAGTGAGGCCTCACCAGTGTTGAGTGCAAGGGAATGATCACTGCCCTGGCTCTGCTGTTCTTTTCCATTGGACAGCTTTCCGGACAGATTCTGCCCATATCTGAGGTTTGGAGAGTGAGGACACTGTGCCAGAGTACCACAGAAGTGAATTTATAAGTTTGATTGAAAAAAATAAATTGTATTTGCAGGTTTAGGAAAAAGGGAAAAAGGTTGATGAGGAAACAGAGCAAATAGTACTAGAGGAGAAACACACATATTGGTCAGAAAGAAAGCACAAGGATTTAGATCTGTTGCAGTCTACTTTACATTTTAGTAAAATAACCTTTGCAAGGGGTGAATACCCTGACCTCAAGAGTGGGAATGAAACAGGTTTATTGACCAGGTTGTCTAGTTGCCTTTCCAGACTCATGGGGGCCCACCTCAGACCTGGAAGATGCACAGAGACACCTGGGTGGCAGGGGCTTGTGTCTGCCTCCTGCCCTGGGTTCTGTACTCACAGGGGCACCTCTTTGTTTCCCAGGCCAACATCACAGCTCCCTGCCATGCCTCACTGAGGTGTTTCTTGCCACCTCTGCTGTGCCTTCCCTCTCCATCAGCAGAGTTCCTCCATCAGGGATAGGTCCGTGTGGGAAGGTTCACCCTCCTTCTTGCCCCAGGACATGCTTGCTGCAGAATGGAGGACAGGATTGCTGAGGGCAGGAGTGCCCCTGTTCCAGCCTCAGTTACTTCCCACCCAACTGGAATAAATAATTCTGGTGGCCCTTTCCACACCTCTCCACTGGAGGGGCAAGGAAAGGAAACAGAGACAAGCAGAAATTAATTCCAGCTTGACTTCAGCGCACTTGTTAGGAGTGCTCCCTGCCTGCCAAACAAGAGCACCATGGAAACAGCAACAAGCAAATTAGTGAATTAGAAAACACTGATCTTTGCAAATTGTAGCTGTAGCCACAGAGCCCCATACAAGGAAAAAACACAAATTCAGAGGCACGCGACACAGATCCAATGCAACTGCAGAGCTCCCTTCCCTGGCCAGAGAAGGATGCCAAATCACAGCTAAGTGCAGGGATCTGAAGGACTGATTTCAGATGGGCGACTGGTGTTTTCTCCACTCTGATGTTGTGCTTTTGTTGCCATCAGATTCTTGCCATAGGAGGCCTTTGAAGGAAGAATCAAATTTCTTTCTGTCTAAACAGTTGTTGAATTTATAGTGAAAATCATAGAATTATTCTCCATTCCAAATCACACTGTTTTTACAAGTGCCAAGTTCTTGCTTAAATAGCAATACTAGCAAATTTCAGAAAAATAATCTGAATTATTTGAGCCTCAGCTTAAGAAAACAAACACAAGTCATTTTAATTATTCATAAGGTTCTTGACTTTTTTTGTTGTTGTTTTTTTGGTTTTTTGAGGGCTTTTTGGTGTCCTAATAAAAGAGAGTTTTATTGGGAGATTCAACAAAAAGATTAAATATCACTCTTCTGGATGCTTAAGAAGTATCTTCTAAATGTGAAGATGGAAAGACCAAGCAGAAAACTGAAAATATTTGGAAAAATACAAGACATGGGCAACCTACCAAACAGCAGAGCTGCCCCAAAAGGGATTGTTGATAACAGCTAAGAGTTGTGATGAAAGATGAACAGCTGAGTTTTAGCTTTCTTGAACTGGAGCCGGGGGTGACACATTGAGAGGAAATGCCAGACAGACAGGCTGAAATTCCATTTGGACACAAGCAGATGGGTCTGGAACAGAGAGATTGATCTGAGGCTTGTCCATATAAAGACAGTAATTAACTTTGTACTTACAGATGAGTCAGGTTGGTGAGCAGAGAGAAGGAAACCACAGGCAGACTGCTCTACAAGGCTCAAAGTGTGAGCTAATATTTTCCCTCCCTGTTTTCATGCCCATGAAATATTGTGGGCACTTTCTCATCACTTGCTTCAGTGATTTCTTAAGCACAGAAATCAGATTTTCCACAGACCTGAGACTTCAGAATGATCCTACAATACTAAAATAGAGTACTGACAACAGCACACATTGTCAGAAAAACAATATGTATTTCATTTCTGGGAATCTAAAGGGTTACTGGCATATGTACAAGCAGTGAGTTATGTATTAAATATTGCATGTGAGTGAGAAACATTTTATATGACACTTTAAGAACAGCAAAATAAGCCCCACTGATGCTGAGACATCTGGAAGCTGAAACTACTGATCTTCCTTTTCACTGACCAGATGTGGACTGCAAGTTATTTCTGGAGCCTGTCAAGAGAGAATCAGGCTGGTTTGGATGACAGAGGGCAATTCCAACACAGGACTTGTGTGGGGCATGAAGAGTTTCTTTGACTCCTGAGGATACTCAGAAAATGAGCATCCATCACAAGACAGTGTCTGAAGTGCTCTGTGCTCAGCTCATCTTCATAGAAACACAGCTTCTCCAGTGAAATTCCCAATAGGATTTGAAAGGTGTGGGGTGATCCTTCATACTAAGAGTAAGACACCTTAACTTGAGCCAAAACAAACAGCCTGATCTGGTTTCAACACCCCTCACTTGCCTCACTCACTGGCCAAAATCAGTCCTGCAAAAGTCATTCTTGGAAAACTTGGAGATAAGACTGTCTTGAGTCTGGTGCTTGGAGATTCAGCCCAGTTGCAATACCTCTAAAAATCTGTGTTCTATCAGGAACAGGCACATCTATGCTTGCTCTCATCATCTCTGTCAGCATCTGTGTGCCTCATGCTTTTGCCAGTACCCACCCACCCGTAGCAGCCCTCAGCTGACTTTGGCAGCTGCAGTCCTCAGCAGCCACCAGCTCAGCTGGCCAACACCAGTGAATGCTCTCATTGCTGTTGACTTCTGCACATCCCCTTTGGAGCCTCTCCCACCTGCAACATCTTTGGGTGAAGGCAACACAGGTGCCCAGACTCCCTGCAGATGTGCACAGCACGTGTGCTCTGGCTGCTCTCCACAGGCTCCATAATGTCCAAGGGGACACCAAGGTTGTGAGATGGATAAGGGTGTAGCTGTGCACCTCCACAGACAGCTAAAAAAAGGGACATTCTGCAGCATGTGAATTTTTCCATGCAGGGCTGCATCTTTGGAAGACATCAGTTTTAGCAGATCCAAATTAAGCATATACTGCTAATTTAGTTTGCCATTAAGCACATTTTGTGGCAATCTTTATTAGATCTCTCTTGGCAAAATGTACTTTCACTCAAGTACCGGAATTTTCCTCAGCTTCTTTGTCTCCCTTTTTCTCATCAGGTCATTTGATGATTGACAGCTCACTGTACTGCAGGAACATTGGAGGGTAAGAGATAACTGTGTGCTGCAGCCAGAAGGTCCATGCTGCATAAAAATGTATTCTCTTCATTATTACCTATTTGACAGAGATTTAAGAGGGTTTTGCAGCTAAGGGCCACATATAAAAAGACTACAGATCATTTCCAAAAGACAAATTGCAAAAAGTCTGGCTAATTTACAGTGAGATATACTCACCTACTTTAAGGAGTAGATGAAAGCCCATCTGCAGGGTGCACCTCCACATCATGGGAAGGAAATTGAAAATAGCAGAGATAGGTACAGCTGGTTACAAATTCTGGGAATTATATATGCTTCCGCTGGAAAATGGTAAATTGTTGAACTGAGAATCAGGAAAATCCCCAATGTTTGTTTATTTCTCTGTTTGTTTTACAATTAGCAAAAGGAAAGACACACATTGTATCTGCAGCCACATGAAAAGGAAAATCTGCTGCTTTTGAGCTCTCTGAGCACTGCTGGAGTTGGAGTTCATTTCCCCATTGCTCCCATTTTCCCCATGGATCCTGGGCCCCAGCTGGATCAGACATCCCCAGAGCCACATCTTCCTTCCCAGAGACCCTGCTGAGCATGTGCCAGCAAGGCAAGGGAGAAAATGTGTCATTGGAGGCACAGCACATCTGCACTAGTGCCAGGAGTGAAATGCAACCTTCTGTCCTGCTCTCCTGCTCTGTCCTCACCTTCCTGCCCTGCTGCTGGCCCAAACACTTGGAATTTCATGGTGGACATGATCCCACGTGGCCCACCCTGACAGTCAGTGAGAGCAGTACAGCAGGGAGGGGAGCTGGGGAGCTGGAGGTCCCATGAGGGTAGCTCAGGCAGATGGAAAAATTGATAACAGATCATAATGCACAAAACACTCAGAGAAAGCCAGTTTTACATTCTTGCATGTTGTTACAGATTATGGGAACCCCACTGATCTCCCATTTAATTCAAGACTGCTCTGTGGCACCAGCCATCTGGAGCCTCATGTGCTCCCTGGCTCATCTACAGAATCCAAAGATGATGGTAGAGGTCTTTGATGACCTGAAAGGTAGAAGAGATACTAACCCACAATGCAGTAGATCAACTTAAATGTTAAAAAAATAAAAGTTGTGAATGGTCAGATGACAGATGCAAGAGGGGACTATTCACAAGCTTCTGAATTCAAGCAGATCCCAGTGATACACATCCCTTAGTCTGTGGGTTCCTTTGCAGAACTCCTGCATTTAGATAAAACACAGCCAACACTGCTTGAGTGCTCCATTAAACCAAGCTCACCTTTGCAGGGAGCTGTGCAAGGCCTGTATTACTTTAGCCTGTGAGTGCTTTGCTTTTAGTGTTTGTTTTTGAACAGCACTGAAAATATGTGCTTTCATCTTTGCCAGTCTGTAACACCTAAACAAAAATAACTACTGTAAACAATATTATGAATAGATGCAGAAAAAAGTAGGCAAGTCATTAGGAAATTTCCCCTCTTGCCTAAATGGCAATGATTCCACTCTAGAAATACTAGAAATAAAACTCATGAACAGTGTTTCCAGTGTCTCTTTACTTTTGTGACCCTCTGGTGCCAGTGTAGCACAAGCCTCTCCTCTGTGAATGCACCCCTCTCCTGCTCAAGACACTTTCATAAGCCTTGTAGGACACTTTGAGACAAATACACCTCTGTCAGATATGACTGATGCTGGCAAAGAATTTTTAGGTAGGTGGACACATCCTCTGAGAGCAGGCTCACACCAGCTCATTTCCATAGAGACTAAATTGAAGAGGGCAATTGTGACAGGAGGCACTTGCAGCCAGACTGTGATGCCACCCCATCAACCTAGACACCTGAAAAAGCTTGGCCACTTGGGGAACCCACAAAATATAGAATAAAGGGGCAGAAAAAAAGATGAGAAATCTGGATGAGCAATGATTCTGTTATTTGCTTTGACACATGCAAGGAAATCCACAATCCTCCTTGTTCACAGCAATCCCAGTGCTTGCATCAAAAGCAATTTGCCTCCTAGACCTCAGCCAACCCATGTTCAAGGCAGAAAAAGGGTCAGATGGATTGGCTTCCTGATCCCATAGGCATAGGTGTCCCTGTTGTCCTCACTGGCCAGAGCCCATAGAGAAGAGGGGCAGGAATGGCTGTCTTAGATGACATCACTTGGCTCCCTCTCTGCTTTGCTGTGCCAGTGGCCTTTCCCCACCTCAGACAGCAAACTGGAAAGGGAACATCTGTTGGGGGACTGGTGATGAGAGTGGGACCAGCACAGCACAGCTGTGAGGCCACTGAGCAGCAGGGAGGGTGAGCATGAGAGAGATGGGCTGTCAGAGGGCAGCTGAACAGATGGAGCAGCGTGGATGCAGCTCCTGGAGCAGCACACGAGGCTGGGGGGCCGGGACTGCCCTGCACAAAGATGTGTGCAAGGGTTTACTTGCCTTGGACCTCCTGTTGTTCTTCTGGTCATTTCTGAATGAAATAAGGGAAGCACATGAGGAAAGAGGCAGGGAAAGAAAAGCATCTCTGGAGCAAAGCTGTCACTGAGTAACTTGGGAGGCTCTGTCCTAAGACAGAGGATCCAGCTCAGCTCCCTCTCAAATCACAGGAAAGGCTCTCCTGCTCTGCTCCTTGCTTAGCAAAGTACAGCTCTACAGCCTGGTTCCAAATATTTCCATTCCTCAGGTTTTAGAAAAATCTCTGCACCTTGAAGTCAAGTCATCAAGAGACATAACCAGACCTTCTAAAAGTTTTACCCCACAATTCTGTTGCCTCAGCACAGACAAAGAGGGGTCCTACAGGGTCCACTAATCTGATTTGTGTCTCACTCACCTGGCCTGTGTCCTTCTGCCTAACAATGCAATCCTTTCCTGCCCTTTCCTTCCCCAAAGACATCCAAGCAGAGAAAAACAGAGTAGTTGTTTTGTTGGTAGGACAAAAACACATGTTCTCTGTAAGCTACCAAGACAGATAAAGCTGTCTAAAAAATCCCAAACCCTCTAAATTTAATAAGTGTCAGAGCATTGCTGATGCAGTGCTCAGCTGATGGATGGGGTGCTGAGAGCAACCCAAAAGTCAATGCCACTCTGAATACCATCTGCAGAATAAACTACCCATGTCATGGACATCAATAGGCAGCTGCATTAATGACAGCACTTGGCCTTCCTTAAATCAGGGCCAAGCTTTAGTCAAGCAAGGGCAGAAAAGGAAATTAGAGACTAAAGCTGCTACAGCTTGAGGGACAGAGCACTACTCAAAGGCCATACAGTGCAATGAAGCAGCATGGAAACAATCTCCTACCTTCATCCCAGGCTCAGTAAAACTGAAATTATATGATCCCAAACTAATCTTGATGGAACTATTTCACCCCGGCAAAGGACAGCCCTAATGCAGCTGTATTTGCTCCATTATTGGAGTGTAAAATAAGGGATTTGTGGAAACAACCTTGTCTTAAATAGGCTTGAGTACCCATTGGAACAGAGGGAAATTTGGAGTTTTTCCATGCCCATATTACTTTTTCTTTTTCTGTCTTTACCTAGAATTTGCTAACAAAAGTAGAAAGACATTGAGTTAGGTCTCATACAAAGGAAATGTGGAGAATCTGTTCCATGGAGTTCTGTGGAGATAGTTACTTGACGGTTCTTCTGGATGACCTTTGATCAATGTCCAAATTACATCCCTGATTTGGTCTTCCAAGGGTTTTGAGTGTTTTGCATTTGAGAGAAATTCTTTGGGTCTCTGGTAGGAATAAGTGAAATAGAAATTCTGGTAAAACCACACAGGTTGGAAGGGTGAAAGACAGTCTCATATGTTCTTAGAGCAACAACCAATGTCTTCGGTGGTTCTGGATTGTTGCACACTGTCACATACTCCTCTAATTCCACAGCCCAAGTGGTTTTCACTATTGTTACAAAACAAAAAGGGGAATCTTCAACTTTAGACCTTGCCCACTAATAATAATAAAACAGTTCTAAAGAAGAGTCCTACAGACAACCTCAACAGAGGGTGGAGAGGAGGAGTTTAAGTCAGTCAAGCAGTAAATTAGGATGCATTAATGGAAAAGCATAAGGAGTTCACAATACTACTGATGGTACCACTGGGGCTTTACTGGACTGTTCTGTTCAAATACTAAAAAAAAAAAAGATTGGAATAAAATTAAATGACTACAAGAAGATTCACTTAGGAGAGGAATAAAGAACACAAACACTAACAGAGCAGTGCTCTGCATTGCCTAGATGACAGAAAAGTTTTGAGGAGTTATAAAATTATGTCAGAGAGTGTGAATGTCATGTTCTGCTTGTTAGAACCTTTCAAGTTTCATCACAAAACAGTTCATTAGAAATTCCTCCTCAGCTAGTGCAACATGTCTGCATTGAATGACTCAAATATTCTTCAAATTTATTTAAAAACTCCAATATAAGCCTAGTGTGCCTATAGATGCAGTAGCAGACACAATAACAATTATTAAAGTGCATGTATGATCAGCTTCATGGCAATTATTATGTTACTGTGGAGTGCTACTAGTAATGCAATTCTGAGAGTATGATAATGTTGAGTATTTCATATTTTTAGAGAGCATTATATTCCACTTTTTGATAGACATCTGAGTTACCACCATCAAAAAAATATGCCAGCTAAAAACATCACTGTATGTTAAATGGTAGATGTTTTTAACCTTCTTTTTCTTGGTACCAATATCAAATTTTCTTACTCCAGTCTTTGACAGTACAAACCAGACCTTAACCTCATTTGGTATCCAGAGGAATGATGTGGAGTGTCTAGCAGGCAGTTAAACAGTCCACATTCCAAAACACACAAGTGTCAGGCACATTGTACACCAGGAATTTTGCTCTGCCAGCTCATCCTCTCACCCTCTCTCCTTCTAGCTGTGATGGCAACCCAGGCCTCACTGGCTAACATCTGGGTACCTACCTCCACAGAGCAGCTCTATTCCCTTCTCTAACTCTGCTGGCACCTGCCAGATGCCTGTACATCACTGGCAAGCAATGTCTGCAGCTGTGGCTGGCACAACTGCTGTCTTGTGCATCTTTGACCTTCCCAGATAGTGCAGAACCGATCTCGATTTCTTATTTGTCCTTGAGCGGTGAAAGTAGCATGCAGTGACTTTCATTGGATGTCATTGATTTAACGCTTCTCCAGATTTACTTCTGCCTTATATAACTTCTGGGTTTTTTCCAGTAAAATTCAGCAGGACTCACATGCAGATATTTTCATGCGTTAGAGCTTACAAAATCTGATCCCTTTGCCATTAATTTCATCTTTCCTTTTCAAAGGGAAAAATACAAGCAATAATTAGCTATGGGTAATGGTAGAATGGATTGCTGTTCCCTGTAAAGAGCACTTTTTACTCTACTTTCAGAATTTTGGCTGCTGCAATTTCAATAAGGTTTGTAAATAGCTGTGTTTTCAATGGAGGTTCACTCCTCTGCCGCCAGAAAGTTAAATGCATGCTTACTGCTCAAAGCTACAGGTCACAGAGTCAAGCACCTTCTTTGCTCTAGCTAGCTGTCTGACAATCAGGAGCCACAGCATCCCACAGGAGACTAACACTTCTCTCAAACACCCAATGCTTATTTCCTCCCTGTAGACAGATCACAGGCAAGAGCAACACCACAGTCTGAGCAGCTTTCACTTGTTAAGGCTCCTTGCCCAGAGTTCAACAAGCTCTGGAACATGTTGATGCCTGTGCAGTGAGGTATCACGTATCTACCTTTTTACTTCTTTTTTATTTTTTTTTTTTGAAGCATACTCATCCTCCGTTACAAATTATCTCTAAGATGTGAACATTGCATGTTTTACGTTCATCACTCATCACTAGCCAATTAGATTAAGATAGATGGAGTATATCAAATATCATTTCTACAACCTCTGTGGACACCATTGGACAAGTTTTGCTCCAAAAGTGTAAGCATTGGCACACCCCACACTGGAAAATCCAGAAAATAGAATAAAAGTCCTGTGAATGGCAGCTATCTGACAACTATTTAGGCCAAGACGTGCAGAGGAAATTGGATACAGATGAAGTCCCAGGAAACATTAAATATGGATGAGATACCTTGAAAGAGGAAAGATAAGGTCATGTGTCTCAGCCTTAAAAAATGCACTGGGTTGAAAGATTCACTGCTAGGAAAGTCCAGTATGATCAGAAACCTGCTGCATTACCTTGTGGAACATAGCTTGACAGTCTTTTGATGTATTTCAGAGAAGACCTATTCATCTGAAAGGGTGAGGCCAAAAAAAGGGAGAAAAGAGGGGGAAAAAAATCCTGCCTGGAGACCTTTTTTTAGTGCTTGTATTTCAGAATGATGACAGCTAATTATAGCAACTGCTCTCGTTATGGGTGACCTGTGCTCACAGTGTGTGGTACCTTGTTACTGGAGCAAGCCAGGGAAATTAATTAAATCACCTCAGCCTAAGTCCTCACACCTTCAAAGCGTCTCAGAATCTGGCCCCTGGTTAGCTATGCAGCCATTCTGTCCCCCCAAATTTTCAGTAGAAATCACTAACTGCTGTAAAGGCAAACTGTTGCAGCAGCTCATCTCTGTGTGGGCCATCTGAGCCTAGGAAGCTGCAAAAGAATACCTGGCAAAAAGGAAGAGGTAATCAACATACCTAAGGCCTCACTTCAACTTACTGTCAGGGATAAACTCATGGTTGGCTTTCTGATAAAGCACTAATGCTTAAGGGAATGTCTGTATTCCTGACTTCTTCCTGTCTCCATGAATAAATTCATGTCACAGACTCATGTCACAGCTTGGTTAGCTGGCTACTCACAGACATCAAAGGAGACATGAAACTTCAAAGGGAGGGGCTGAGATACCACTGTGAAAGGTGGGCAAGGGAGATTTGTCTTGCATATTTGTTAAAAGGTCATAGGAAAGAAATTAAAACAAGTTATCTTTTCTCTGGACAGAGGAGGAAAGTTGTGCCTACCTTTCAGTGAGCTAGAAAAATAGAATCCTATCACTGTTTGAGCACTCAAGCATTATGGAAGAGAAGAAATCCTTTGAAACTCCCAAAAAATTTTTTTTGAGAAATATTGAAAAGGTTATTTAGGCAATGTGATGCTTCATGGGGTTTTTTTCCCAAACAGAATGTTTTTGTCTCTGCTGAAATTTTTCTGCAGTTGAGTTTGACTTCCATTTTCATTCCATATGAATGAAACTGCATTAACCTCCAGGCTTTATTTTCTTGTTCTAAGTCAAATTAATTTAATCATGTTGCAGACCTGTAGCTTTTTTGCAAAAGAACTGTGATAAAACTAAAGCAATTCAAATGTCAAGTTACTGTACACCAAATTACTCTGCTAGTAGAAAGAGGAGTTCAAAGGCTTTAAAAATACAGACTTCTTTTTCTTTTCTTTTTTTACAGTTTGTGAAATTGCTAAGAAGCTTAATGCACTGTTCAATATTTGTATTCAGTGATAAAACACTCAGATATGATGATGCACACATGCACTTCAGAAGTAGTTTCAAAGCTTTGATGGAGCACTTAAAAGACTTTGAGTGCAACCAATGCAAAGGGTTAAAAACTACCAATTTGACCCAAAAGGGGAACAAGTATGCTTTTGTATTTATTGTGCTGCACAACAAAGCAACATGTCTTTCCTTTTAGAAAGGCTGGGACTAATATATGTTCAGAAAATGTTAGCAATGCTATCAACCCAGAAGGTTAAGAGAAGGATTTACTTATCTGTAATGATTTATTGGTCTGACAAGACAGTGTACAAATGGGGCTAGGAAATGCATGGGCAGAAAATCTTAGAAGGAAATCATTGTGTCAGGGCACTGAGCAGATAGATCCTTTCAGTAATGAAGCAAGTGTTCTAATTCATAAATCTTGTTTGTCAGGAATAAATAAAAACAGAAGCAAGGCTTCTACCTCCTTGTCTTTAGCTCTCACAGAGCAAAAAGGTTCTCTCCCTTGAGCACAACAGAGCAGGAGGCATTATTTGTTGACCTACTCCAAGAAGGCACATCTTTGTGCCATTTTGCACCTTTCCTGTTGAGTTTGTGCTGTATATTATCAATATTGGCTGTTGATGCCAAGGTCTCAGTTGTCACCTAAGTGCTCTGCTGTGACTTGGGTTTTAAACAGCAAGTTGTCAATGTCCCTCCAAGAGATGGACACTGCAGTAAAACCTGTCATTTGCTTTAATGGCCCAGATGTCAGAGAGAAGTTTTCTCATGGCAGATGAGGCTGTCTTTTAATCCTCCCCCTCCGCACCGAGACTGATGGGATTGCATTCTTACCCATCTAGCAGAGCTCCACACATAAATTAGCCAGAGCAATTTCCCAGGGGGTAATAAACAACCATCAGCCTCTCCCTGGCATTCACTGGATGGCATTACAGATGAGATATATCCAAGGACACTTTACTCCAGTTCAGCAAATTTCAGCACTGGGGCAAGAGCAATACTTGACATAACACAAGAACTAACCAGAAATGCTTCCCAGATACACACAGGATGAGCATGATTTGAGTGGCATACTCTTCATCTTGTATCCATAACATGGTACAGCTTAGATCTTGGAACTGTGTTGGATCTTTCCCTGCCATTAAAAGTGAGTAGCTGACAAATGTCACTAAAAAAAAAAAAAAAAAAAAAAAAAAAGAATCTTCTCTCCTAAGTCTTATGATTTAAAATTTAGGCAGCTATTTTGAGGCAGCTGTCTGCTTGCCCTCCATAGCTGACAAAGAATCATCTCCATAATGGAATTCATGCCACTCCTTTTATGTATTTCTGCCAGAGTGTTCTTCAAAAGTGCCTCCCTTTTACCTTTGGGAAGGAAGAAAATTCACCCACCCTGTTTGAGATGATTTAACATAACAATGCAACTGTGCTCTTGAGCAATAGACACGTTTTGTTTGCCTGAGACTGCTCACACTCTGCAAGTCTTCTTCAAACAAGAAGTGCAAACAATTATGCTGAAGCTGTTAAATACAGAAGAGTGAGGATAGTGGGTCAGACCAAAAGTCTAGCTAACACAATATCCTGAATCTAAAAATTCCCTCAGGAGATGGTCAGGGTCACATTTAAAAAAGAAATACAGGATCACAAAGTTTGATATTTCACTGATTTATCTAGCCACCATCTAGCATCATTTTATCCTCAGCACAATCTTACTTCTTTATGTACCCTTTATTTCACCAGAATTAAAAGAGACATTTTACTCAGAGCATGTGCAGATTCTCTGTATAGCTAACTCATCAAAAGTACAATTTCTTGTCTATACAGGCAGTGTGCACCAGATTAGCAGTGCATTTGCACATTCAGGTAGATTTAAATGGTGTGAGGATTTTTCCAAAAGTCTTTTTTTTTATGGAAGATGACTTCATTCATTTGCATTTCCGACACAAAGCAAAGATTAAAAAGACTCCCTGCATACCAGACTACAGGGTATATCATGACCATACACACAATATAATCACCAGTGTGAAAATGGGAAACCATTCCTGATGGAAAACACTCAAAAATGCAACTATCCTGCATTGGACCTTGGCTGGGAGCAAATGTACTCAGAAGCAAAGATGCTCACTGTGTCAGTGTGTCAGATGGGCTCACATTAGAGAAAATGAAGAAAAAATGTAAACCATAAGACACAAAGGAGAGAAGTTTGTGCCATCAGGAATATCCTCTTTGGAGGAATAACTTCCTGCCTTCACTGGACCTGCCACTCCTAGTAGGGATGTGCCCTTAATACCATAATTTTGCAGGTTTGGGGCTCTATTCTTTGCACTGCTGAGTAAGACGAGATTGAGAAAACCGAGTCCATTCTTTCCCTTCACTGAAGAATAACTTCACAGTGATTCCTGTTAGCTTTGGAACAGATGTGAGTGAGGAGTCACAGAGAACACTGTGAGCATGTACAGATGCAGGAACAACTTGAGCTGAAAGTGTCAGTGCATTCTGTCTTTGCTCAGGACATGAATATGTAGAAAAGGTCCACAGCATCAACACAGCGATGGCAACAAATTTCAGGAGCTGAACAATGAGAGCTACCAATGACTGGAACTTGTACAGGCAAGAGGGGGTAGACAGAAGAGAAATCAGCTCCTGGTAGAGGTAGAGGTGGACGTGTCCTTGGCCTAGAGAGGAAATATTTGTAAATCAGGGCACTGTCCAGGTGCTGTTCCTGCTTGTTTCCTCCAGCAGCAGCAAGGCAGTTCACAGCCCCTGTGATGCTCCCATGGATGATTTACAGAGCTGCTGACAGGGAGTATCCAAGCACATACACTGCACTTGTGCATGCAGAGCTGTTGGGAGAGAGCTGTATCTGTCACCCTTCTGCAAGGCACAGAGACACACTCAGCATCTGCTGTGAGCATGTGAGGGAAGTGAGACTTTATTCATTTCCCTTTTTTCCTCAGGATCTTTCAGTATTTAGTCAAGCCTGTGAAAACTGACCAGGAATAACGCTAGGAAGCAGGAATGTGTTCAGGGATGTACTGTGCTAGTCCTGTCACTGTTTCACTTCCATTCTTTCCAGCTGAGAAACCATGAGCCAGAAAACATTTTTGACTATTCTAAGAAACTTTCCTTTCCCCAAGGGCACCAAGCACCCATTACTCCATACCACACATCACTGTCTGTCACTGGCCATTCTGTTCCAAAGAACACAGGTCAATTTGCAAGGGTGACTTAGCCCACTTAAAGATTTCACTCAGGTTGTTAGAGGCATTTTAGAGCAAAGTTAGTTGATTGAAGGGGTGAAAGAAAGATTTTACTGAAGCGCAATAGTGTTTCTTTTCTACTTTTCTTACATGTCCTACCACTCTTTGCATGTAGAGAACTTAAACTGCTTTCATATATTAACAAATTATCTTTATTCATTCTAAATAATGTATCTTTCCCCATTTTGCAGAGGCATGAAAACATCAAATGAGTTTGTCCGATTTCCCCTTCTCAAAGATCTAGGAACAAACTGGGACTATCCCCATTCTCAATCCCTTCCTTGGGCCACATGGAAATATTTTTGAACAAGAGTTTGATAGAGGGTCAATCCCTCTATATTACACAAGATCAAAATGAATGCTTCTCTGCATGTGAGGAGCAGGGTGGAAGATTCCTTTGCTCTTTTTTGTTTATCTAACATGAAGAAATGAAGTAAGGATAGAAATTGCTCTGTGTCACCTCTAGGAAACAGTTCCAGCTTCTCAGGCTTGACCATGCTCAGATAAAAGTGGAACCAAAAAACTCCCTACTCCAAGATATTTGTCATATTTCCCCAGTTTTGCTCTTCCTCCTGTAGAGCTTTCTGAAGCCTTCATCAGAGGAAGGTTATATTGAATCAAGGTAGAAGATAATCATTGCCCATGTCCCTGCAGTATCTTTGTCATCCTTTGGCACATGCAAAGTTCTACATTTATGTTTTTATGTATTAATTAAGGTAGTTTTCCACAAGTACTTCCATATAAAACCCCACTCATGGAGATGAGATAAATTAACAAACCCACTAACTGGAAAAAAAAAAAAATCAAAGCTCAAACAAACAAACAAACAAAAACAAAACAAGAAGTCCCTTTTTAAATTTTTAAACCGCCAACTGAAATACCAAGTGATCCCTAGGAGAAAGTGTGTTTTGGATGTTTTGCACCCTTATTTTTTCCCAGAGACCATGCTGGCTGGATGAAGCTACAGCTCCCAAGGTTCCCTGCAGTGTCTCTTGCTGCTCTAAAGGGACTTGAAGTGATAGCAATTAGAGAGCAGCTTTGAGAGCCAGAGAATAACTGTGGCACTGGAGACGGGTTTGGAGCTATGATGGCTGTAATGTAGGGAAGAGTGGCATTCCAGAAATGCTGTGAGTTTAGGTTAAAGCATTTCAGTTTGGAAACAAGAAATGCTTGATTTTAACTTTCAATTGCTCCCATTTTCTGAGTAAATAAAAGGTGCTGAAAGGCATACATGGAAGGTTTCCATCCAGCAGGGACAAATATGTGGAACAAATCACTATTTTTTAATAATGTACTTTCCAGAAAAAAGAAAGAAAAAGAAAAAGGGGATGGCAGGATAGGAGTCCTTTACAGAACCCTTTAACAAAATGGCTTGTGCCCTTCCTACTCCCCACGGCATCCTGTTGCACCAGGAAACTTCAATGCTGTCAGTCAGAGCGACACAACTATCAGGCTTCAGAAGGCAGAAGGTATTTTCCTGAGCCTGATCCCTTCAGAGCTGCTGCCTGAGCAAGCACCCAGTGCTCCCACGGCTAATCCCTGGGAACACTAATCCTGCCTGTGAAGTTTCACCCAGAGTTTGTTGATGGGTGATGGTGCAGCTGGACAGGCAGCGCCATCACCCTGCCCTCCACACACTGTTAAACTCACCTTGTGATCTTCTAGAGGGACGTTGTAGCAGTAACACATCCTTCTGTTATTACTGCACACTTATGAGGCAAGCTCACAAGCAATCCATCAAATTACTAGCTCTCATGCCAAACTCTTATTAAACTGTTAGTTACTGACACTTTAGTAACAGCATTTTCTATGAAATTATAAAAACACCTGATGGACACAAGAATTCATTCTTGTGAGAATTCATTCTTGTGAAGATTCTTGAAATTCTGAGAAATGATGGTAAAATTCTTGGGAAAATGATGCTGTCATTCTCAGGCTTCAGTATTTAAAAATAATTCATTCAAAGAATATTAAATTTAAATTGGGCTTATTTTAGCCAATTCAATGGCCCTTCTACCCTTCCAATATGTTAATGAGAGCTGATGCTAACTGAGAAACTTATTGGAAAGGAAGAGGAAATGCTTCAAATGAGCAAAAATTTACAGCAGTTTAGAAAGCATGATCCTCAGATAAGGTTTTGAAAAGTAATGCCACCATCTCACATTTTTCCAACTGGCTTGAGGGTTTCAAAACATTTCTAACCATTAAGATCTACAGCAAAATTAAAACTGAACTGTCAGGAAATATCTAGGACACTGTAGGGAAAACTGTGTTTAAAGCAACTTGCTGTGCTCTCCCTGAGATTGCTGTGAGGGCAGAAAAGCCAATACACAAAACAAAGAAAAATAATAAAGTATCCCAGCCCAGATTTAACAGAGCAGAAATTATATTCTTATATATTATTCTTGTACATTATTATTGTATTATTCTTCACAATATCTGCTGATTGCAGATAATACCAGCAGAGCAAATCATCCTCCTTTAGAGGGCCATGGCTTTTTGGCCATGGGTGGCATCACTGTACCAATCTTGCACCTCAAGAACTTTGCCTCCACCATGCTTCACCCAGGGTGGTTGAATGAGGCTGCAGCACACTCTCAATTACCAAAGCTACTTTAGTCTTCCTTCTTGACCCATTTTTCCTCCCTTCTCTCCTTTTTTGTGCCTTGTCAGTCCCTTTTCACTCCCTACTACAGACTGCAGGGCTGTGCCAGCCCCTTCCCACTCACAGGTTTTTTTGGGGGGATAACATATCATCACTGCCTTCCACAGGGCAAACTTCTAGTCCTGGAATTGAAGAGCAAGGGAGGAGGAAACTACAGAAATTAAACACAGCCTCTGGTTGTCACACACTGGAACAGGCCTTAGAGCTTCCCTGGTTGTTGAACTGCAGAGTTGTGCCTGGCAGATCCAGGAGCAGCCAAGGAAAACAATGGAGGTTTTTCCTAAACATAATAAAAATGCATCAGCGTCTTAAACAAACATTTAGGGAGATTTTATTGCTCTGCAGCCCTTGTGGCAAATACAATATTGCTGTTTAATGCATACATAGCTTGCTGAGAACCTCACCTCTTTTGATGGTCATGAATTAGGTCCTTCCAGAATTTTTCTTTGAAATATTTTGTGTTCGTTCAAATAATTAAAAAGGTTACAGCCATTGTAATAATTATCTCAAACAGAGGCATTAATGAATCATTCATCAAAAGGAAGGGAACAAGTGTTATATAGAATGCTTTAGAAAACTTGCCTTTGTTCCTGTAATTTAGCAGCTGGCAGCTGCCTCATCTTCATGCACACACATACAGGGATTAAAACAGCAAGAGAAAAAATGGGCTTAGAGGTATCATGGACAAAAGCTAAGTGGTAAAATTTTCAAAAGACTCTGTGTGGCTTACACAGTCACGTCCTACCCAAGAGCACAACTTTGAATTTCCATGACACTTTTCTTGCAAAATTATGGTGCAGAAATCTAGTTCCCCTGTTGGCACTGCAGCCCCAAGGCACAAAGGATACAGGGACATCCCCACCCACAACCATACTGCACTGGCCCAGGAGTATGGGATCTTCTCAGAGACTGCTCCCTACAGAGAAAGACCACTGTGACTGTTGTATTGCACTAAATAGTTATTTAGCACAAAATCACCCCATGCCCACAGCTGCTTCTCCAAGCTGAATGTGAGAGAATTTCAATCCAATACTGCAACTGAAATGCTCCCTCTGCCAAAGGGTCAGAGCTGCCCACTTATCCAGTCATATTTGCTTGCCTCATACCTGTGCTCTATCATCATTAGCTGCTTAAACAGAAGGCAGATGCCTGCCATTGTGCTGGGCTGGGGATTTTTCCATTTCTCCCCTTAGTGTGATGGGTAGCGTGTTATTGAATAAACAGACAAGACAGATCCTGGGAAAGGTCAGAATTCATTATGAGTAAGAGGAAACAACTTATCCCCCACATGCATCTAATTGGGGCTGACTTCCATTAACACCAGGCAAACAGGCAGCTTCCGACCGGGTGCCTCGAGGCAGTGCTCTAAAAATAGCTGCAGGCTCCATCAAGTTTATTCAGACAGGAGTGAAGGCTAACACAATAGCTAACAGGGAACCACAAAGGAGATCAGGAAGATGTGCAAAGCAGACTGCAGGTGCTTGCCTGCATCCCAGACAAATATTTTCTCCATTCATTTTCAAGCCCCCCATTCATTGCTAAGCCCCCCAACTCAGTCCGGAAGGAACAAAATGTGGAATCTTCCAGCTATTTTCACCACCTCTTTTGTGAAGATCTGATACTGAAGCAGTATCTTTTGTGAAGACCTTTTGTGATGCTGAAGCAATATTACTTCTTCTTGCTAATACCCACACGTTTTTTCCCCTGCACATTATTCTTTTCCTGCTGTTAGTTTTCAGACAGAGTCGAATTCAGTAATCAGCATCTCAGGAGGATCAGCTGGTCAGATGCCTGTTGGCTTTTGGAGAACAGGAGCACCAGCACGATTGATGGTACAGCCAACCTTCCACTCTGGTGAGGCAAAGGCAATTGTAACTTTAAAAAGTTAATTGAAGCCTTAGGATGCCCCTGGAGAAGATAGGTGATGGCAACGTTTCACCAGCATGTTTCTGCTTTGAACTGAGACAAAAGAGAGTGAAACTCAGGCATGACCCACCACAGAGTTTGCAAGGTACCCAAGTCCAGCTCAGGTCAGGCACTAAATGCACTATTGTAACTCCCAGGATAAACACCTGCACCTGCTTAAGCTGTTTTAATTTAAGTTTGCTCAGCAGATGTTTCAAAACAGCGCAAGCACTCGGTATAGTCAAACCAGCCTGGCTCTGTACCAACACATCAGAACCGTTCTCATTGAGAGAGTCATTCGTGGGAGGACAGGGCAACTCAGTGTCAAAGGTCTGGGCTTTTCCTGGCATTCTCAAAATCTCTTCTGCCTCTCCACTGATTTAATTTGGACAAGGACAAATGCAGCAGACTGGATTTCACTCTGCATGGGTCAGAGGCACTGCAGCTATTGTGATGTGATATTGTGGGAATTGTGAGCTCACCCACTTCCCTGGGCATAGAAGTGGCACCAATGGAAAGTGGAAGCACTAATCAATTGGCAAGACTGGTAATTACAATTGATAAAATGAGTGATAAAATGATGGGAGTAAAGTACAAGCCCTGACTCCTATCTTAGCTACTACAGGGAATATTCTCAACATTGCGAAAGTCAGATGAGAGCTTCCTGCAGGTTTCTCACTGACAACAGAACTGGTAGATTGGAGGAAAAAAAAAGTGTGTGTATCTATGTATATATATATATCTGTCTTATAAAAATGTCATAAGAAATCCAACACAATAGTCTGCCAATGGTAATTGATTTGAGATATTACTCTGCCCTCCAAAGCACTTTGTTAGCTTTCCCAAGAGAGATGAGATTTTTTTTTAATCTTTAATGACTCTCAAGTCACACAACAGGCAGTTCATGTAATTCATTAAGTTACATTGCTGCTTGTCTTGCCAGAAGCAGGCACACAGAAAAACACAGACTTGCCCTTGCTCCATTTCTGTGCCTATTGATTATATCATTAGGTAAGCAAATTGGTTACCTCACTTCAGACTTGATGCTAAATTACAGTCACTAAGGTTTGCTATCACCTTAATAGGGTATTGACTGCCATGAAAGTAATATGTTGAAAACCCCTGTATCCCAAGAGAAGTGATTGTGAAGGAGTGCTCCAAGCTCAGATACACTCTCCAGCATGAGACACATTGTAATAAGTTGTCATTTATATCAAGGTCAAAATTCAAGTCATTGTATGTACTGCAGATCAAGTAAGCTACCCATCAAATACAGATTTCCCTAATTTCCCTCAGTTAAATCGCTCTATCAATGGACAGGACACTGGCCTCTCTGCAGAGAGAAGCCCTCACAATGTGCAAGTGATGGCTGAACATCCTAAGAAACAGACATACAGCAGATATATGGGAGCCTCCATCTGCAGGGATGCTTCTCTGATCCTGCAAGTCTGACTCTTGGGTTTTATCTCCAGCTCTGCCACTCTGTTTGCTGAGGGTTTTTGGCTCTGTTCACCTCTGGTGACACAAGGGGACTGTACTGCTTTCACCCACCTCTGAAACAGTCCCAGTGAGGGGAAAAATTGGTCAAAGTGACTAAACCTTACCAGGTACAGGAGTGGTCTAACCCCAGGTCTGGCTCTCCCTCCTTCCTTATCTCCTTTGAGCTGGATATATAGCCAGCAAATAATCTACTCCAACCAGTCCTCAGGCCCAATTTTCACCTTATAACATAGATATATACAATGGGACCGTTTGGTTTTGGGTTTTTTCCTAGTCTGATCTGCTTAAAATCTTTTAGCAGCCCCAGAAGGATAGAGCAAGTCTGGACTGAAAGCACATTGTCACTGCTCTGCAAAATGCCCCAGCCTGCATTAAAGGGACAAAGTCACAAGGCCACTTTGGTTAGGTCCTGAAAGCAGAAAGATGGGCAGAGATGGCTTTTGCTTGGGCTAGGATGATGCCAGCATCCCAGAGGTAATGTCTCCATCCAGTGCGAACACACACCCTTCTTCTGCTGGGTTCCTATTGAGAAAAAGGTAGATAGAGTCTTCTGAGAGGACCTCTCTGTTAGTCACAGAAAGTGTTCATTGATTTCTATCAGCTTCTAGATTAGGCCCTTAATTATTATTAATTTTGGCTGGGGATTGCAAAGCAGCTTAGCAGTAAAAAGGCTGCCAAATACTCAAACTGCACTGTCCCTTCCTGATTAGGCTCAGTTCAAGTTTGGGGCAAACATTCAGGTTATCACCTGCTTAACCTAAAGGAAACAGGTTGTCTGCTTTCTGGCTCTGCTGTGCATCTCACAAATCAGCATTCCTTCTCCATGTACATATCCATGTACAGTTTTTCTGGAGTTCTAGCTGTACAAGAGTTAGCCAGTGAGTTTTTTGCATTTCCCAAGAAGCAGCATCAACAGTGTGTGACACCCCTGCCTGCAGCCTATGGTTACAGTGCCCCCCAGAAGGCTGCACAAGCAGGTTATACACCACAAACCCCACAGAGAAAGCAAGATGTAGGGGAAAGAGATGGACATGGAGAACTTTGCACAGCTGTGCTGCTAAGCCTGGAGGAAAACAGCCCCTTTGCCATTCTCCAGGATCTCAACCTCCTCTTTTCCAAAAGAGAAGCAAAGCTATGATTTTCCCCGTGCAATTAGAAAAATTGGTGGAAGACAACAGACGAGTAGCTCCCACCATGGGAGAGGCCACATGTCCAAGGCAGGATGTTGAAATGAATACACCAGGGAGGTGCCTCATCCCCTGCAGCTTCTCCCCATGCTCAAAACAGACATTAGGAAAACCCATCAGAGCCTTATCACAACTACATAACCCCTGGGTAGTTTATTGCAGGATAAATATAGCCTTGGCTCTCTGAACCACACTCACTGGATGATTATAAGTATAGTTTATTTGTGAAGGTATTAAAAACTCTTGCCATCATCTCAGGCACAGAATTCAATGAAAGGTTCACTCAAGCACAAACAAAATTCTAAGTAGCTTCAAGGAAAATAGATAACTTAGAAGACCTGACCTGGACCACAAGAATTTAAAAGTGTTTGAGGCATATTTATTAGTGGAACATGTACTCCCAAAAGAGTGGCCTAATATTTATTGAACTAGTGTCTAAATAGCTTTATCAATATTGGGTGGACTTAATGGATATCGTTTATGATTCAATTTCCAGGCAAGGATCTGTGGATCCTGTCAGAAAACAATTCTGAATGTCAAGTTGATACATATCAGATGTGCTTATTTCCCTGACATTTGAATTTCAAAGGAAAGGCATTTTTTATGCTCCTCATTTTGCTTGTTTCCATATTTCCAAGAAGTTGCAAAGCTCAGTGCTTTTTCTGGCAGGGCAACCTCAGCCCAGAGCAGGGAGAGTGTCCTTTGTGCAGTCTAGAAAGGAAAATGCAGACTAGAGCACCTGCACAGACAATCTGCAAACACTAACTTCTCTCTTAAAAATACAGCAGGAGACAGCAGTTGTAAGAACTGTGCTACTGCCTGGGGACCTGATTGTTCCTCAGGCTTCAGCAACACTCTGTGCCTGAGCCTGAGTGGTTCTGTAAGGAAGCCATCTCACTCACAGCTCGTTGCTGCCCTGAGGAAGATTGCAAGGACACTTAACCCACTAACTGGGCACTGGCATGAGGAATTCATCTGTCACAGACATCTTTTGTGAAAAATCCTTTCTTGGGATTTTTCTCCCTTCTGAGAAGCTGTGGCCTCAGCAACAACATGTAAACAATGGTTATCTGCTGCTGTGGAATGCAACAGGTGGATCCGTGATTGGTCTCCTGTGGATGTCTGGATTTACTGACCACTCACGGCAGAGCTGCTCTCGCTCTCTGCCGAGACACAAATCTTTGTTATTCATTCCTTTTCTATTCTTAGCTTAGCTAGCCTTCTGAGAACTTTTCCATTTCTTTTTAGTATAGTTATAATGTAGTATATATATCATAAAATAATAAATCAAGCCTTCTGAACATGAGGTCAACATTCTCGTCTCCTCTCTTCAACTGCAACCCTTATGACCACAGTCACATTCATCCCTGCTGGAACGTGGGCCAAGGCTCCCTGTGTGCGTGTGTGGCCATTCTGCCACCTGACACAGTGGTTTCCATGAGCCACCAGTGGTTTCCATGAATCCCTGTTTGCAGTGAGGAAGATCCTTCCCCAGCTCCAGCCAAAGGACACAGCAGGACACAGCTGAGCTGCCTGGCTTCTGAGGGAAACCTCTTTACATTCCTGTAATGTCAAAGGCTCCAGGATCCAACCTGTTCACTGGGCTGGTGGGCCACAGCTGAGCTCTCAAGACCTGAAGCTGCACATTCTTCATGTATGTTGAAGAGCTCACAGCATTTTCCACTCCAGGTGCTCTTTGCTGAAAGAGTCCTTACAAAAAACCCACAGTCAGCCGCTTTCTCAACAGCATCTTGGGATGTTGAGTCCCACTTTCTCAAAGTGACATGATTTGGTGTGTCTAGGCCACTTAGGTGCTTTAGAATTCTCCATCAAGAGATCTTTTTTACTTCCAATCTTAGGAAGAAGCAGAAATTACAGCAGCAGGGGGGTACCTGCCCCTGGATGACAAAGGATGATGTGAAAGGGATGCAGGAGTAAACAGTGCTTGCAAGTAAAGTCCTGAGAACCCTGTGCAGAGACATGCTTGCCTCAAAACTCACATTGCCAGGAGAAAATTAACAAGAATCCACAGAGTTTGCCCAACACAACAATCAGGTGGATCAAACAGAAATGGATGAGGAATTCTATAGACTTGAGGAAAGGTATCAGCTTGGGATCAGCTGTGAAAGATGCATGAAAATTCACAGGACTGGGACGAGAATGGTCACAGCAGCAGGTAAACCTCAGTTCAGTAATGCCAGAGAGTTACAAGGGTTAGTTATAAGAGGAAGTTTAGGCACTTTTAGACTCTAATTGGCATCTTGAAAGTATCTAGTCCCATGGTTTACCTGTTGTGCTGCTGATACTAATGCTCACCAATTGTTGATTTACTAGATAACCATCAGTACTTCGATCCTGATTTGATTTAAACCATGTGAGCCAAGAAGTTGTTCCCTACAACACACCAGAAACTTTCCTGACTGCAGGGGACAGCATAAGAGGAGGAACAGGCTTCTGGGTCCAAATCCCAAATCCTTAATCATTTCTGAAAACATGACTCACCCAGCAGTAACTGTCCCCATCATCTGCAAGTTTAGAGCACCATTTCAGTGCTTCATGGAGTGCTTTGAGATAAAAGATGCCATATAAAAATATTTTATGTTTAACACTTTGGCAGGTGTGACATTCCTTCTCATAAAGGATAATCAGAGTGGTAGGCAGGATAACATATTACAATTTTACCTTATGAGTCACCCAATCAGAATTTAAGTGCTTATCTAGCAAATAGGATAGAGCAAATCCAGAAAAAACCCAGAAGGGTTTTTTTAATGTTATATTTCTCTTTCAAATCCTTTTTTTTTTTTTTTTAATTTTTTAAAAGCTGAAAGAATTTGATATGTAGAATAGATACATAAACTCAGATGTCTTTTCAAATGGGAGCAGATAAATTCAGAGTTCTAATTTTAAAACCTACATCAACATTAGGGGTTTCTGGAGCTTCAAGTAGAACCATGTCACCATTTATGCTCCATTCATGGCAAGACAGATGCAGTCCCAAACCCAAAAAGGCCTGGATAATACAGATTGCTCCCATTCAGACATTTTCTGGACTTGTGCAATCAGCTGTTTCTCTAACAGAAACTACTTGGCAGCCTTTTTTAACACACATAAATGACCCAATCCTAAAATGTTATTCTTGTGAATTTGTGAGTGTGGCTGATCTCAAGCCTCATAACTGTGTATTGAGATTCTTTTCCTTCAGTTAGTTCCTTACTCTCAATCTTTTGGGTGGGTTTTCTTTTTTTGTTTTTGTTAGAGTGTTTTGTTTTGGTTTTCTTTCCAGGGCATTTATAAAACTAACATTAAAAAAAGAAAAAAAAGAAGGAAGAGAGAAAATTGTACGCATAAGGCAGTGTATCCACTAACTATCCACCCAGATTTGAAATGTGATGGGAACCAGTGATATCTGCAGGTTTTTCTATGCTGGAAACAAACTGCAGGAGAAATCTGGCTCAAGGCTATGTCTGCATCACAGGGGCAGGGATAAACATTGGGAAAGCACAGGAGTCTCTGGTTTGTCTTCTGAAGCTTCTCTGTGTCCTTCAAGATTGTAACCAGACCCCAGGTAATGGACTGCAAGAAAATTTGTTTGTTCCCACAATTCTTTCTTAAGGTAAGGCCTAAAGCTCTACAGTCTTGGATGCACTTCCATAAAAAAAGAGAGTGTCTTTCCAAAAGGCTTCCTTCCAAAATGTCTTCCTTGGCGTCTTACACAACTGAATGCTATGCATGGTCTATAAAGCTGGATACCAAACCCACGTTTCAGTGGTGAACAAAAGGAGCAGACCTCCTATTTGCTCACAGATCATGTATGTGCACAAATGCTCAATGCATTGCCAAGCCCACTACAGACACAGGGTCATGCCTGACACCTGTCAGCTACCAACAAACTTTCAAATCACCTCTTTTTGGACAAAATCTGCACAGCAGATCTAGAAAATTCATCCTTATTCTCTTGGTCAGAGCATTCAGACCAGGTAGCTACCACTTATAGAACAAACACTTTTTATTTTTCATGGTTTCGTGGAGTTCTGGCCATTTCTTTTCCTTGACAGGTGCAAAGCATATTACATTTAATGTGTAGCTGTTTTCCTTCAAGCTATGCATGTGAACAGCTTCTGCAACTCTTTCAGGAGCATCTTCAGAGCATAAGTTCTTGATAAAATATTTTTTAGACAGGAAATCTACTTTAAAGATAACTACTTACCAACAATTCAAGGCAGCCCATTTAGTGTCCAGGACACCAGATTAGAGAAATTATCATCCTTTTCAGTACACAAGTGTCCTTTTACTTATGCCACTACTCCTCTGGTGTAATCCCTCACCTGCGCACACACAGTCTCCCACATCCATAGATATTAATGCCCACCACAGGATTTCTTGCTATTCATGCCCACCACAGGATTTCTCAGGCAATGCCCCATTTAGAGAGCCCAAGACCTTGCGCCTTTTTCTAAGAAACAGCCAGCAGTGCCAAGGAAGCAGAGCAAATGCTGCAGAACTCACACCAGGGAAGAGAAAGCAGTGCCAGCCCAGAGCAAACCTCCTTGGCAGCTCAGGGACCAGCTCTGTCAGGGGAAGCAGGTCAGCCCCAGGGCCTGGGGCGTGAGCACTTCCCAGTGTCACACAGGGCCCCCAGGACTCTGTCCTTCAGGCACTGCCAGCACAACAAGGGCTCCAACTTCCACCCACAGGAAAGAAGAGGAAACAAAGAAAATAATTTCCATTTTACTTGGTGCCTTCATAGAACTTCATTTCCCCTTGCTTACCCGTTATTTTTGAGACAAGCACGTTCACAAGAACAAGAACTACCCATTAGGAGGAGTGTTACAGCCCATGGTCCACCTCAGGTCACAAATCCCTGCCTCTGATATCTTCACTCCTACATCAGACCCCATTCTGGGGCAGGGTTTCCTCCAGAAATGCTGATAGTTCAGGGTCTTGGGTTCTGCTTTTTGGCACATGCCGCAGCTAGCAGCAAAGCACAAGGCAGAGAGGTGCTGAAAAAGCAAGCAGCGTATTTGAAACTGCTTACAACCCAAACAAGTTCCAGCTGCTGCATAGCCAGCAACACTGTCATTTTGGTAGTTCAAGTTTCTGGGAATAAGACAACTTTTTTTAATTGTTGTTTCTGTTGTTGCAACAGAATAGTACACGTAACCCCAAGAACTGGAAGGTTTTGGTCTCCTATAAGAAGGGGGCGGGGGGGGGTCTAGAAGATCCTATAATTTTTTTTCCTTTCCAAGCATGATCACTTCAATTCCATTTGATTTTTAAATCCTACAATTCTAACGATATATGTTACTAAAAGAGATGGTTTGTGAAAAGAAAAAAAATCAGAGTAACTTACACATTTTCCCTGTTCCAGTCTGGCACCATTTTATGTATCCAAAACATTGTTTAAAAGTAATAATAATAATAATCTGCAGAGGAGCTCCCTCATAGCTTAACTTTTTATTAGCAAATTCATCTCTCCCAAGCTTTGGAAGACAGCAGAGAGACCTCTTGTGAAAGAAGGATGCACTGCAAGCACACACACCACAACATCTTCTAGGCAACTTCCTTGTCTTCCTTGTCTTTTCCCTCTTTCCTAATGGGCTCTTTAAGTGAACAACCCCAGAAGTGAACAACCCCACCAGTCTTGTCCTCAAATAACAGAAGGAAACAACCTCCTGCCTCTCCCTGCCTCTTTGTTAGGACATCCCTAGAGGAAAGTCAGTTTACCTCAAGAAGGAGAATGAATTTTCATCCATCATAAAAATTGAGATTTATTTCTACAGACTTGAAATCAGACCCATGTACATTTGCAAAGTGCACCCTGCCAAGCCCAGTGAGGCCATTTCTGACACAGGCTCAAACCCTGATTTAAGAGCACAAGTCCTGCACTCAGTGACGGACAGGGGCCTGCAGTCTGTCCCTCAGTGCTGCCCTGCAGCAGCACTAGAACAGCTGGAATCCATTACTTGGGTGATCAGGTCCCAAAATTTGGGCTAAAATAGCACAGCAGAATTTCTGACATGGCCCAAAGAATCAGGAACCAGAGATGGCTGCAACCATTTTACTGGGCATTGCAAGGGAAATATACATACCTGAGCCTCCCCAAATATGCGCTGGAAGTAAAGAAATAAATTTGTTATCAGACTCTGGCTGTTCATCAGTTAAGAGCAGTGATGAGCCATTAAAGGATGGATTAACACAGCCTAATGTTTCATGCTGGTGTCTTGTTTGGTTTTGTTAGTGTCATCTGTTACAACAGTAACACCAGTGATTGATTGGTTTGGTTGGTTTTTTTTCTGTTTGGTTTTTGGTTTTGGTTTTTTTAATATAGGGGCAGCTGGTTCCTGAAGTAATTTGGAGAGGCCAGTGCTGTTGCAGCACCTGTGCCATGCCCAAAATGAAAGGTGGTGACCCCGTACTGGGCTGCCAGCAGGAAGAGAATTGCTCACCAGCACCTCAAAAGGCTTTGCTCTGCCAGGTGCCTCACCTTCTCAGGAGGGTGCTGGGGACCATGAGAAGAAGCTGAGTAACTTGAGAGGAACTTGAAGAAGCAAAGTGCTATAAAAATTCAGTATGTCACCTGAAGAGAAGTAAAACATCAGGGGGGAAAAAAACCAAAGGCTGAGGAAAGGGAGGTTGCTGAGGTCCCAAGTCCTGCTCTGGCACTCTGCCTAGCAACAAGCCCCCATTTCAGCTGACTCCTGCCTATCCCAGCAGTTTCAGCTGCTAGGGAACGGCTGGTCCAGGACCAGTGTCCAAGCTCCAGGAGCAGAGGTCAGCTTTAGTAATAGAGGAACAAAGCTCCTGTGCTCTGACTCAGAGGAAAGCAAACAGCCCACACTGCTCAGTAAGACAGAGAACAAAATAACACATTTTATCTCCAGCATCTCCATCCACCCTCAATCTGTTTGTCACTTGGGGACATGACTTACAAGACTGTCCCCTGTTCATCTCCTCTTGGATCCTTCTTTGTATTCTGAGGTGTCAGATGGCACATCAGTGACAACAGCTCTACTCATCTCAGCCATAGGCACGAATCTTGGATTTCATCTCCAAAACAGACAAGCTGAATGGGAGGTGAGAGCAAAACAGTGGCCAAAACAGCCAACTCTTCAAATTGTGAAAAACACAGGGCACCATTTGCTGCCAAAGGGTGACTACTATATGTCGCAGACGTCTTTTCACTAAAAGTCCTTTCTTAGATTTTTTTTTCCCTCCTGAGGGGCTGAGGCCTCAGAAACAAAATGTAAACTGTGGTTATCTGCTGCTGTGGAATGCAGCAGTGGGTCCATGATTAGTCTCCTGTGGATATTTGGATTTAGTGACCAGTCACGGCAGAGCTGGCTCTCGCTCTCTGTCCGAGCCAGCTGCCTTTGTTATCATTCATTCCTTTCTATTCTTAGCTAGCCATCTGAGAGGAAACCTTTCCTTATATTCTTTTTTGTTAGTTACAATGTAACATATATATCATAAAATAATAAATCAAGCCTTCTGAATATGGAGTCAGATCTACATCTCTCCCCTCATCCTGAAAACCCCTGTGACCACTCTCACAGCTACAGGCACGGTTTGCAATGGAAAACCATTCCAGGAAAAAAAGGGCTGTAGAGTTTTCCAGCAGGGAAGACTTAAAGGATTCTCAGTAGGAAAAGGAGAGAAGACTACCTTCATTCAGGGTGTCAGCCCAGCTCCCACAAAGGCAGCCAAGGGCTGTAACTGAGCACTGGCTGCAGGGACAGCTGGGCCATCCCTGCTGGGAGCTGCCCCGGGGCAAACCCTTGGGCCAGAACACCAGAGAGCTTTCCCAGGGAAGCAGGCAGAAGGAAGACATCTCTGCATTTTTCCCCTGGGGAGATTTCGAACAAAACCTCCTAATTTCCACACCCACCACCCATGGCAGGTATGGTACACAAAACAAAGTTATGCCAGCACAAGTGATCTCCCTGACCTTTCTTGTGCATGAGTCGAGGCATCATCAGAGCCATCCTCTGGGCCACACTCTTTGCTGAGGTGGTGTCAAGAAGATTCCCATTTCAAAACTGGTCTTTTTTTCCCCTTTGGGAGACATTGTAAGAAGATATCTATATTTAAAATGTTTTTCCTGGACTAATTTCAAAATCGGGAAACTTCTGTGCATCCTGGAGAGGAACAGCTGTTGGTGTCGAAGTTCATTTGTAAATTTTTGCTGCAGCCAAGTCCAAACCTTTACACGGAGCTCAATCCAGAGTGGAGAGCAGCATCCGAGGCTTTCCATTTCTATGCCAAGAGCACCACCCGGTGGCATCCCCGGCCATCTCTCCCTCAGAAACGGTAAGAAAACTGAAACATTTGAAGGGGAAGGGAAAATCAGAAGCCTGTAGCTGTGCACAGAGCTGTATGGATAAGGTGAGTATAAACCCTGGTGTGCTTATTGAATGAAACCCAGCCAGAATAAGAGCAAATTAAAAAATCCTGTGTTACAGGTGTCTTGAAGAAGAGGAAAGAGTCACAGGGTGGGTTTTGCTGGGACCAGGTGAATGTGCAGGGCTGCAGAGGCTTTGGGAGAGCAAACCATGGTCCTGCTATGGTTGGCACTTTCCTTCTCCTCCTCCTCCAGCACCTTGCCTCTCCAGACAGCAGCCCTGCTGCTCGTGGGGGGCAAGTACCAGCCCCCCAGAGGTGCTGCACTGCACAGCAGCTGTCCCTGCTCCCTGCACCCTCAGCCAGCCACGACAGCTCTGGTATTGCTGACCTGGGCAGTGACGGGCCACCACCTCCCCTTTCCTACTCTCCCTTCACTATCAGTTTACTCCTACCCAGTGTGTTTAACAGGGTCACATCAAGTTTTTGTGAAGCCTTGATGATCCTGAGGCCTAAAAGAGAGGATTTATCACGTGTTTATGAGTAATTTTCCATATACTGCTCACAGGCTTTGGCTGCAGTCGTGCACTCATTGGGTTCCCTGGGGCACGCTCACCAGAGAAGGCCTCCCTGAGCACTGTGGGATCTCTGTGTGCATCCTCTGCTGCCTGGAGCAGGAATACATTAAATAATTCAGTGCTGGCAAGGAAGACAGCCCTGTGGGAAACAATTTATACAAGGGTTATTGGCTGTAATGGGAATCTTTGGGAAAGAAAGGAAAATGTACACTTCTATTTAGATGAAAAAGGGCCATGTCCATATAACAAATAATTCCCGGTAGCTATGCCTTGAGGCCCATGTGCAAAGGATAAGAAAGGTCCATTGCTTTTAGTACTATGTTCTGAAGGTTTTGTATAAGAGCTGAATGGATCAGAGATAAAATTAGTGTGTTGAAAAAAGTCATGTTCTGCCTGGCAGTAGAACATGAACTGGACCTTATCAAGCAGGCAAGTGAACTCACCAGCTACCTGAAGTATTAACAAATAAAAAGACCTCACAACAACATGAGCAGGAAGGAGGCAAGGGTCAGACAT
Source organism: Melozone crissalis (assembly GCF_028551555.1). NCBI lineage: Eukaryota > Metazoa > Chordata > Aves > Passeriformes > Passerellidae > Melozone > Melozone crissalis. Next base: position 48,872,826 of record NW_026535794.1, on the reverse strand, counting down.
GGCTAATTTGGGAGTGAGCAGCCTACACCAAAAGCCCATGGGCCCAGTGTGGCAGCACAGCCTTGGATTGGGTCACCCAAGGCACCTTTATCTCAAAGATCAAAAGGCACCTGTCAGTTGAAACAATCCTTCACCTCTCTTCCTGCTCTCATTTCTTCTTGCCTTCCTGTCCTTTCCACTTTCATTTTCCTCATGAGTTTAGGAAAAGCACTTTGTCTCCTCTGCAGACAGAGCAGCTGGCAGGTCACACAGCCATGGCTATGACAAATACTCCAAATGTGGGATGAATACATCCAGCATATACTTGTCCTGCTTATCTTCTGGATGTCACTTTGTCTAAATGCAGCTGCACTATGAGAGGTGTTTTCTTGCTAAAATATCAAAGCTGCTTTAGTAAAGACAGAATTACCGAAAAGGCTCTTCACTTCCAGAGACACTTCAAGACACCACAGCACTGTAAACCTTTATCATTTTAATAGAAAAATCCTCTCAATTGTTGTGTACTGTGAGTGGTATAGTTTCTGGGACAAGTCAGCATCACTGGAAAAAAAGAGATAAGTACATGTGCATGAAGGTGTTGTGTAACGAAATGTAGTGTGACTTTCATTTCCTAAAATTGCAAGGGTCCAATTTTATTGAGAGGCACTGGAAATTCAAGCCCACACTAATTAGAAATTTAGAGTGATATTGCCTGTGTACATACTTTTTTCCAAGTTTACCAGATGTTTGATGAACATTACCTAAATTATCTGTCTTATGCTTAAAGCTCTTTGGAAATATATTCAATTATTTTTGTTTAACAACCCTTCCTTTGTTCATAAGAAATGGGTGAACACAAAAGGAACATCTGTATTTAAAACATAGTAACATTATTGGATTTTACTTTGACATAAAGATTCCTGATATTACAATATGCAAAGCAGCATTTTTCACCTGTTAATACAGCTTTGTGGGTCATGTCCTATTGTAGACATCCTTTTTCAATTTTTTTTCCATCTGAAATGAATTTCATATTGCAGTCCTTGTCAGCTTGAAACTACAGCCATATCTCTTTTTCAAAGCTGTTACAGATTGTAGAAAGGGATGCAGGCAAGAAGATGGTTTCTCTGCAGTGCTTACAAAAAATTACCTGCTGTTTACTTTCACTGTGGATTTCTACAAGGATTGCTTTCAGTAGTGAAATTTTGAAGTATGGCATTGAATTTTTTTTAATTGTTTCGAAGATTCTACTTATACATCCCCTACCACAATAAAGAAGGTCTCTGGATGCTGCTTCACAGAAGGTATTTTAAACAGTCTTTGTTAGACCTTGTTCTTCTTAAACCTTATAGCACTCATCTAAGAAAAGTAGCTAAAATATTCATATAAAGTACCACTAAAACTCAGTTCTCAGAAGTATTTCTCCAGCAGCAATATCCCAAGCTATAAGGGTTTGCTTGTGTTTCCTACACAGAAAGGAATGAGACTAGTGCAAAATAGGAGGAAAAAGACCCAATCTGGAAAGTGTTTGTAGATTACACACAGGTCTTTAATGAGGCACAGACGGTGAAGGAGGGTGAAACATGAATTCCAGCTTAGACAGCAGTCCCACTGCAGCCTTGATCAACACTGTCAATGACTGAGACAAGGACAGGATCCTTTTCAAGATCAGGCTTGCCAGTGGCCATAAGGAATGCCACAGGAATCCTACCTTGGCAGAAGATAGAGGTGCGACTCCCTAAAAAAATTTCTAGTCCCCTGAAGTGTCACAGAAAATGTCTGGAGGAGACATGGCACAAAAGACCACAGCACGACATCTCTTTGAGACTGGGAGTTTCCCTTTGCAACACCTGTCAGCTCAGGTCTCCCATTTGCAACTTTTTCCCCTTCTCCACACCCCCATGGGAACCTGGGCCTGCAGCACATTTAGACACTATCATTCAACACCACAGAAAAAAAGTGTTGTTAGAATCATAGAATGGTTTGGGTCAGAAGGGATCCCTAAAAATCATGTAGTTTCAAAATGCCAGCCTCCTGCAAGGTGCAGAGGGCAGCTGTCATTCTCTAAACAAAGTGCAGATGAGAGAGTGGGAACACATGCATAGAGTAGCATCCCTCAGTGCCTCACTGCTCTCCTTGATTCTGCTACTCATTGCTACTACTAGGGATTTTCTCTTTGAATTTCTCCTTTTGAAACCAACTAATTTACACAGACTGACTGTTTAATTCTAGGTTATTCAAGCTTCTTTGAAGATACTTTGCAGCAATGGAAAAATAGCTTCTGTCTCCCCAGCTGCTTTTAAAACCACCAACTGACAATTGTCCTTGCCTTTCCTTGGCTGAAGATTCCCTCTTGCAATGTTTTTCTCCCTGCATAATTCTCTTCTAACCTTTCTTAAACAGAACTTACTTGAGGGAATCTACCCAATTAGACATTTAGATCAATTAGTGTGATTGACAGGAGGATTAAGTCTAGCATATTCTTGATTGCAGACACAAACACTCAGCTGGAAGAAATACCTGCCTCATAAGGACTTGCTGAGGCTTAATTAGTTAATGTTTGTGAAGAGCTTGGAACACATGAAGTGCTGTACCTGCTCTGTTATTCTCTCTGTTCCTAGTAATGGAGGCTTCAAATTTGGGCACGGCAAAAACAAGTATGGAAGACAGGGACCTTGACCCAATGTCACTGGGGACCACAGCTGTGGGAGAGGACAGTGATGTCTGGCAGGGCTTTGCTCCAGCTAAACATCTCTGCTGCCCTGTGCTCATGAAGCCTCTCTCATTTCTCTGCAGGATGGCAGCAGCTCCTGACCTCCAGACCTCACACCAGGACTTTCCCCACTCTGGAACCGCACCAGCATCAGATGAGCAGGCAGGGCATGAGTGAATTCTTGATCCCAGTTGTCCTGCATCCTGTTCTCCAGCACTCTTCCCAGAAGGGAATTCAGGTTGTCTGTGCTTTAAAGTGCCATTCACTAAGGCATCAAGGAACTCACTCCTAATAAATAAACAAGAGCTCAAGTTCGTGGAGGCCTTTGAGGCTGCCCAAAAGCAGCACTGGTATTATTACCAGCTAACACACACCTAGGAAAGCTTCACATTTACAGAAAATCTCTGCACACCTCAGCAATACAAAAGATCTCTTTTCAAAGAAGCATACATAAAGTGTCACCCTGAAAACCTAAATTTCTCTGGTTATATGGGCTTAAACACAGATTTAGTTTTGCAAATTGTATGCTTCACCAAAAAAGACTACACCTGAAAATCAGTAAAATAACTAAGTGTATTAATTAATATACCAATGAAAATAAGTAGGTTTTTTCAGCCCACACAGAACTGTCTTACTCAAATTGCAAATGTGTACACACATGTGAACTGAAAAACTTTAAGTTTGGGACTCACAAAATATAGTTTGGACTGGCATTAAAATAAATCCTCAGAATCCAACCATTAGTAGCATGCCAGTAAGGAGGTTTCCATCTCAAACACAAAGCTGTCCCATCCTTATCCTTACCCTTTCTCTGTCAGCCCATTTGACATTGAAAACAAATTGAACGACAGTCCTGGTGATTTACCTTGCCAGAATGAAGCAGCTGAATTCTTTGTCTGTTCTCCTCCCAGAATCCCCTGTACAGGTGTAGCATTCACATTCTCTGAAAAATCCCTTTGCCCAGGATTTTCCTCCTGGGAAGCTGAGAAGCCTCAGAAAAAGGAAAACAATTCTTATCTCATTTGCTTCTCCTCTGTTTTGCTCATGGGGAATGTGTTTGGAGATTGTTTACCCACAGATGATTGTTTCATTGGATTCTGGTGTGAGTTGTTTTGGCTCATTGGGCCAAGCTGTGGTAGGGCTCTGGAAAGAGTCACGGGTTTTTATTATTAGCTTTTTAGCATTCAGTAAGTGTCCTTTCTGTATTCTTTAGTATAGTTAGTATAGTATTCTAAAGTAATTAATTAGCCTTCTGAGAACATGGAGTCAGATGCATCATTCCTGCCTTCATCGGACATTACCAGCAAATACAACATACAGGATCTGTCCAAAAGTTCATCCCAAGTCCCCCTGATGAAGGCTGTTTAGGTTGTGGTAGAATTCACAAAAGTCCCATCACTGATTCATTAAAACAATGACCTGAAGACACTGTCTTTGCCAGCACATTTTGAGTAATTGCTGAGGATTTTTTCTGCTGTGAGGAGAAGTAGTAATGCTGGCAGATAGCCCCAGGAACCAACACAACAGAGGGCACGCACAGAATTCACATTGATACCATTAAAACATGTGAGCACACTCACAAGCTGTAAACCTGAAAAGCCTCAAGCAATTATTATTTCCAGCTAAGGGGAAAAAGTCTCCATCACCAGCTCTAATCAATTTAAACAGAGGAATGCCCTCAGAAACACCAGCAAATGCTTCAATTTCAAAACATACATTTTTGAAGGTGCTCATGAAGGAATCTTTGCTACTGGCAAGTACATAGGAACTAAGTTTAGTGTCACAGAAATACAACACTAAATGTTTGTTTTCCTTAAAACCTGGATTAGCAAGCAGCAGAAAATATTCTAAACAAGGGTAGGATTCTCAAGGCAAAAGCCTTGTACCATTGTACCATATGTATGGTACAAAAACCTTGTACCATAAATTGTACCATTGTTTCTCAGGAAGTGATAATCTAAAACCTACGTTTGTGTTTTTTAAGATTCCCAACATCAAAGCTTTAAAAAATATGAAAATAAATATTCTATCATAAAATAAATACACGTTCACTTTCAGCAACCATCACATTCAGTGGTTTCTTTCGGAGTTTAGAGAACCAATTCTTTTTCCTGGTCATTAAGGGATTTATCTGAATACCCTTGTTCCAGTTTTCCTGATATATCCTGCTGCCTTTCCCCAGGTAAGTCTGCACCTAAACACAGGTTTTGGAATATTCTGATTTTGTAAACTTACCAGTTATCAGCCAATAATTCATGTAAGGCTTCAGCTGTTAGGAGGAGTTTATTACTGTCACTAACATTCTTCTCTAACTTCCGTCCCTTCAACATTAACTGTGTGAGTTATGAAAGCATGTAAAAATAAACTTCCATAAAATTCTCCTGTGGATGAATAATTGCTCAAAGTGACTTACATGGTGGAGCAGTTTTGCTCTTATTTCTTTTAAGGGATTCTTCTCCTATCCTGTCATTAGAAAATTATGATCCAGGTGAGGTAATCCAGTGGTTGCCATAGTATCTGCATGGAATCAGCTATTCCCAGACACACAGAAGTAACTGGGGAACAACCACAGGAATGTCACACACCAGCAAAGGCAGACATTTTTTATTTCACTCATGAAGCTCTGGTAGATTTGTCTAGAGCATTGATTTACTTCAGAAAATAAAACATTTTACAAAAAGGTTATGTTTTCCTTCAGCTTTTCCTCCTGTTTTATTTTCCACTTCTTTCTTTCAGAATTTTGTTTGTTTCAAATCACAAGGGGCTATTTAATATGGTGTCTCTCCCTCTTTCTTTATTTGAAGAAATAATACCTTAACAGGACACATGCTGGCTTTAAGCCAAACAGCCAACATGCTCCCATTTTCATGAACAATTTTATGCTTCCAGTGGAAACACTGGTCAATAATACATTTTTCATCCATCACTCACCATGTGAGCAATATTTTGGCCAATATGTTTCCAGGCAAGCTGAAATTATTAAGATGTATTTGACCCATTTAGTTTCAGCCTTACACTAGGCTGAACAAAAGTTTCTTCTGAGCTGTTAAATAATACATTTTTATGCTGTAGCGGTGCCATGTCATTGAAACTCCACATTGCAAGCTGGGTAGTTGCAAATGCTTAGGTTCACAAAACTGAACTCTTCTTGAAAATCCAGCAATAAGGTTTTCTTGACAATTTACCATAGCAGTTAACAATCATACACTTCCATTTTCTAGGCAAATTATCTTCGTTGCTGAAATCCTTTATGTTAAACACTATATAAAATGTTTTATGCTGCAATTCTTCATGGGAAATGCCTTCTTACAGTAGAATGGTTGTCACTGAAATTTTGAAAGCTTTATAAAGACAGCAATGACAATTCAGGATTAATCTTTCATATGATTCAATACATTTTTCCAGTAGTTATAAGGAGCACCCCTTTTTCAGACTCCTTATCCAATCTAGCAATCTCACACAGCTCCAGTTGCAGCACTTGCTCAGCCCTACCAAGGTACTTCATGTTCTCACTGCACCAAATATTCTTATTGCTTTATTTTTTTTATTTCTTATTGCTTTAATTGCTGAAACACTCTGGGAATAATTCCTGTATTTCTCTGGTTTTTAAAATGCTTCCAGCTCTTCATATCAGTTTCTGAATTTGGAAAACAAAATATATTTCCAATGACAGTTTAAGGTTATTAGCTTTACTTTTTCTGATTTTCCAATTGCTACTTTGTCAAAACAGTTCTAATTTAAAAAGAAAAAAATCTACAAGAATACAACATCTGATTTTTATGATAATTCCACAAATTTGTTGCACTGCTGGACTCTGCCTTCAACTGCTTCTGACACAGAAAACACATCTGAATCCCACTGCTAACAGCAAAGCATTAAATCAGATTTAATTAGCTGCCTATACAAATTGTTAAAATGAAGTGCAATAAATTTGTGTGATTATCATAAAAGTCAGTCATTCCAAAGAGTTTACTGTTATTCTTAGAGTAACGAGGAGGCTGTGATGTCTTTAAGGACCAATATGCAATAAAATTTTCTCCCTGGCATCCACTTTGTCACACATGCTCACATGCAGAGAAGGTAGCTTCTTCAAAAACACCATCAATATCCTAGACACAGTTTTATTTCCACTGCTTCAGGACATACTGCAGGCGTGCAGGAAAATGCCATTTTTAATAACAGAACTGAAATGTACACAAGCCGCTAAGAAACAGTCTCCTTTGAAAAAGCTGCTTTTTGCAAGCAACTCCATTTCAAATAGAATGTCTGTTTCCACAAAGAAAGCAAACCTTTTTCTAAACAAACTTGAATTTTACAGAAAATGATTTAATGATGGGAGAAATCAGTCCTGTACGCATTAAGCATAAGTGAAGCTGAGTCTGCTTGTTGTGATGGCTCTAACAACCCAGCTTGTAAGAATAAGACAATATGGGACAAAAAATGTCCCAATGTCTCAGCTCCAGTTCTGCAAAAATTTGTGCTGGTTTTAGTGGGATTACATGCAGCAGCAAAGAAAAACACAGCTGTAAGTATTCAAAGGGCTGCAGCATTAGAAGAGGTTGTGGTACTCATAAATGAAGGTATACACAATACTTACCAAAATTGCAAACCTTTTAAAACAAGCATTTCCAACTAGATACATTGCCAGAAGGTTAAAAAAAAAAAAACACCCAAAACAAAACAACTCAAAATACTTGGCCACACATTTGTTTCCCAATTTATTGGAAAGAACTGAAACATAACATTTACTGTATAATTTACCTTTATTGGAGGTCAGGGGGAGTAATAACAACTTTTCTGCTGAAGTTTACAATGTATTTTAATTTAGAAAATTACACCTTCAGCCAAGTTACAAATAAACCATACTGTAGAACAAACAGTGCCATTATACACTGTCAGCCCAGTTAAAGTGCCCATAATTCCTTTCAGGAACAAGAATGTCAACAGTGAAGTATTAGTCGTGGACTTAAAAAAGACAGAAAAATGCATGCCCAGAAACATAAAAAGCATTTTCCTTAAGTTGCTTAAATTAAAAGAAATCCAGGCGACAGAAGAAATTATAGGAAAAATATTTAAGAGTGTTACTTAGGTGTCTTTGGGAAAATCACTTTATAATCACAGCAAATTTACAATCATTTCAAGCAGACTGAATACCTCCCCAAATCTGGGTACTTGCCAAAAAGCAAGAAGTTGACTCCTGAAAGTTCACTTTAACGAGAGGACCAAACCCCAAGAGGCCTAAGCTCAGGAGATAACATCCCACTATCCCTCCATCACCTTACAGCCAAAAATTGCAGTAACAGAGATGTAGGAAATCCACCTCTAATTCCAGCCAGAAGCAAGGTGGCTGATTTGATGGTGTTTGAGTTCAGCTATTGCACACAGCTGCTAAACAATCTTAGATTAAGAAGGTCCCTGAATAAAAGTCTGTGTCTCAGAGGAAACAGTCTCTCCTGTACTGCCAAGCTTCAAACACAGGTCTCCTGGGCACACATTTTTAAATATTAGGAGACTAAATATATGAGCAATGACCAAATTCCCATTGCACATTTTCAGGCAGTTATGCACCATGCAGTGTGAAGTACCAGTCTTTTGCAGTTTCACATGCCTAAACATTTCCAAAATTTTTTGCTCATTCCCATTTCTAAGGCCAGAATTTCCTGAAGAAAAGCATATTAACATGTGAAGATTTCACCAGGTTTCAATAATGGGAGTGATCCAAGGGGATAAGAGGCCAATGACAGGAGGCAGATGACAGGTGATAGAAAGTATGTGGGTGAGGTCTAGGGCCAATGAAATGTGATACCACGTGGGAAAGTGAAGAAGCTGACCTTGGTGGCAAACGGAGGGGATATCCAGGGACCACTTTATCTTCAGGCAGTTGAAAAGCTAAAAAAGCAACTCTGTCTATTAGGCATGTGTTTTACTACAAAATGAAACATTGATGACTCAATTCTATATGACTGGATCTTTGTGCTTGCTTCAAGTCTGAGGACATGAAAATATGCAATCATGCTTAAAAGCTGCAACCAACTAAAGAAGGGCCAAGTCAATGATAAAGGGTGATGGAGAGCCTCTGGTTTCTAAAAGGAGAATGTTTTTTGTATAGTCAATACCAGATAAAGAAATAACCCTGGGATAACTAGAACTTGATCAGGATCTCCATTATGAGTTAGGAACCAAACAATATCTTTTAAGAGGGGTGAAAGGATTCTTACTCAGCTGATTTGCTAAAGCTTGCAGCAAACAAACAGGTTCTTGCCTTCTATTGCCTTAGACCCAGCAAATCCTCTGGAAGTAGAACTTTCCTATTGAGGTCTGCAATATTAATTAATATTTTGTACTTAGCTCTTGGGGGTCGGGTTGGTTTTCCTGGTGATATATTCAGACTCTCTTCGTTGTTAGTATTTAAAGAGATGAGGACACCATAACTTGTTTTATTTTCAGTGGAATATAGAGCCATATGAGAATCTAATCCAAAAGGACTTACGGAAGGGCAAGAAGGGATATTTCTTCTTCCTAACAAATCAGCGAGAATTTGCTCTGAGTCTATAATCTCCCCCAGCTTTGAGCTTCCTCAGACATACTGTAGAGAAAGGAACCAATCAAGAAATGAAAGTATTAAGGGGAAGATGACTCCAGAACCTAAGGAGACAATATACATTAGAAAAACCTCAGAAAGGGAAGAACAGTGATAATCCTCAATCACAGAGTGTGAACATGGTTCATGTATTAGAAATCCTCTTACAGAGCATAAAGATCAGGTCTGCATTGGAATGTCACACAGAGGGAAAAGAAAAGCCTGAGAAAAGGCAGTAGGAGATGAGAGGGGATTTTCACCATTTTTTTGTCTTAGTCCTGCCTAATATTACTTTCAACACCAGCAAGCAAAGCTTGAGGCTGAGCTCTCCAAAATCATATGGGTATTCATTGCTACAAGTAAATTAAACTTTAAAACACAAGGTTTGGGGACCTGGACTCCCTTGGACAGCACAGAGGCAGAGCAAGAACAGTGGAAGCAACAAGAGAAAAGAAGGAATAATGAAGTAGGAGAGAAAGAAAGAAGTAAAAACCCTGAGAAGCACCTGGAAGCTTTTTCAGCCTCCAGCCTGAAGGAGGAGGGCCTAGTGCCACACATCTATTAGCAACAGTGACAAACCTGTGCCTCAGCACTGCCACAGCAGCATCTGTACCTACAGGTGCCCTGCAGTGACCACCGGGCACAGACCATGTTTAGCCTGTCTGGAACACAGAGAACGTGAAAGAAAAAATCATTGAAAAATAATTACTTTTATAATCATTACAAGCAAATTCTCCATCTTCTGCACTATGAATAAGGCTGCAGACAGGTTCTTAAAGGTGAAAAAGGCAACTTGTAACACAATCTCCAAACTTTCTGATTCATTGTTGATTAAATACTTTTTGTCACTTCAGACTTTATTCCTAAACAACTATATTAAAAATAAGATAATTACAAAATATAATATTGCACATCAGAAACGATTTTTCCACAGTTTCCTATCCAAAATAGACTTAAATTGACAGAGGATACATTATTACTAGTACTCAATTACAATGTAATGCTTTTATAATATTAGGTTACATTAGGTTCCCTTCACTCAGGGAAGCACTTAAATCCATTCTTGTTTTCAGGAAAAGGAGAAGTCTTCCTGACTCAGAGACTCCAAAGCAGAAGTATGACATATCACAGAGCTACTACTTGGGCATACAGAAAATATTTGATTGGTTTGTTTCACCAATTCTTGAACTCCACAGCAAGTCTTATTCCAGTAAGTATTAGAAATAAGCTAATTCAATTTAAAGTGCAATTCTCCTTTAAGAGTCAAGTAATCTCTACTTTTATACATAATTCTTGCAGAAAAACAGTCACAAGATGAAACAGAAACGTGATGACAGCACCCTACACTTTTTGGTTATTCAGCAAGTTCACACAAAATATTAGCACTCACCAAAAAATAATATTCTGGTTTTATATAGTTGTGAAAATGTTCCACTGATTCTGAAATGCTTCTGACATTTCTCACTATGAAATACATAGGCAGAGCAGCAGCTCTCCAAGTGTAAAATACCTTCCTTCATTTCTACAGGCTGTGTATTCAGTGCCAACACCACTGACATTCTAACATCAATATTATTTGCTAACACATAGAACTTGAGGACAAAGAATTATAAAATGGAAAACTCAAGTGCTTTTTTAATTTAATTAATTAATCAAAAGTTCTGAGATTCAAAAGCTGGTTTAGGTCATGGCCCCTCTCTGGGCTGTAATTTTCCCCTACAGAATTTCTTTAAAACCGCATCCAATAAAAATATTAAAAACCACATGCAATAGAGCATCTGACGCTTCCCCTGGGAGACCTCTCCACAGCCAAGAAGTTGTTTTTCCTCAAGCTGGATTTTCATTTAATTTCATCCCATTGCCTATTCTCATGGAAGCAAGGAGAAAAGGTCACAGGAAGGGCAAGAGATGGGAAAACCCAACCAAACAAACAAAACAATTGCTAAACTACACTGAAAAAGTGTGATGATGAAAGGGAAACTATGAAGGCAAGGGTTAACTTGAGTCCCAACTTCCAAGTTTTTTCTTCTCCACCAGCATGGAAAAGTCACAGATGCACATGGATGCCTCCAAGAGGGAAAAAACTCAATATGGAAAATTGACTGAGTTACCATTCCATAACTGTGATTTTGAAAAAAGAAGCAAAGTGCCCTTAAAACTGCTTAACTTTCTACTGCCCAGAGAAGGAAGAAAACCTCTTTGAAACTTGTTATTATTTGAATCTTGAAAAGGTATCAGCCATATCTTCCATTTTCTAAAAACAAATGAAACCTACATAGTAGACAGCACCACCTTCTTGTAAAAGGAACATTGTACCATCTATTACCCTGAACAACCAGTGTGAAAGATGTCACCAAAGGAGATATCACAAAACGTAAGATTTAGTCAATGAGGGTTTGTATTCCCTCACAACCTAATAAATACAGTATCTGGCTGTTCATTTAACATTTCCTACAGCTCAACAATTTATTTACTTTTTATTCTTCCTTCTCTGTGGCTAGAAGGAATTAGTGAAAAGACTCTTTAAAGAATTAGTGCAAGACATGTATGCAGACAGCTATTTTGAAAACATTACAAACACAAAACTCCTGGAGGATATCATACAAAAAGGATGAGAGAAGATTCACCACTAGTGTGAGTCACAGAAGCAAACGTTTGTAAAAGATGTAAAAGCCCTAATCAGTACTTAAAGAAAAGAACAGACACCCTCCAGAATTCATCTAGTCCCCGCTGCTTTCAACAGAGAGAAAGCAAGTAACATCAGAGGAGGTGGATGTGAATGTGATCTCTGTCCTCCAGAATCTCAGAATCAAAAAAAAAAAGGCATGGCAATAGCCACCAACAGCTACACATTAAATTCCCAATTCATTTAGAAAAGAAAACATAAATGACTGGTTAATCAATAAAAAGAAGACAAAATGAGCTTGAAAGATTTCATGTGCCCTCATCAACAACTTCCTTTCGGCGCTGGGCCCGGAAATGGCGCTCGATGTTGATTGTCACTTCCCTCTGCAGATTCCTGCTGTTGGTTTTCCCGGCTGTCCTGATCCAGGGGTGCTGAAGTACCTGACGTGCTGTGTAGCGCTTCTGGGGATCCACTATCAACAGCCTGGTGATGAGGTCTTTTGCTGCTATTATGGAAGAAAGCAAAGGAGAGAGGGGTGAAGCATGGTGGTGTGCAACATGCTCCAGGATGTGCAAACATGTGCAATCTGCTTGAGCAGGGTGTTTGAAACACATCACCCACTGTGGTCACTTCCAAACTTACCATTCTGTGATGGTGACAGTTATACCCACACAAAATGTCCTTCTTGCTTTTTTCATTAGTTTTACCATGGTTTTTGTAACTATCCCCAGGAGCTATTCTAACAGCTGCAGTTAGAGTTAGTGACAGAAAATATTAAATCTCCATGACTGATGTCGTTCTTCTCTTCAGAAACAGAGGAGAAAGTGAAGGGACTTTAATCTCAAAAGTGTGCTGGAGGCATCTGGCTGAGTGTTTACATTCACAGGAATGAGCACTAGCTATCTCATCTATTATGAGGCATAAATGTTGTAAAATGCTGTGGAACAAGTCCTTTAAAGGACGGTACAGGGATTAAAGGAGTTCTAGTGTTTCTGATTTTGAAGAGTGCACAAAAGACACTGTACTAGCCTGTGAGAAAGAAAAAACTACTATGTGCAGACCCCACTGTCAATAGGAAATTGACACTGTGTTCTCCAGGACAAGGATTTAATTCTCAAAATTTGAGATTTTTTTATAACATCTTTAAAATCTAACATAGCCCTTGAGAGTATTTTGACACGTTTTTCTGCAGAGACACATAAACAAGATGAGAAAATCCTTGCTTTTGCTTACAGAGGGAAGAACTGAGGACTCCATTACAGCATGCTGAAATAATATGCAGAAACACAGCCATTGATAGTACCAGAGCACTAAATTCACATTTAAAGCACAGATTCACACAAGAGAGATCCATAAAACACCCCAAGTTGATCAAGCTCACTGCCCCGAAAAAAGGGAAGAAGAATACCACTTCTCAGACCTACTGTGAGTGCAGAATCTTACCTGCAGAAATATTGTCCCAGTAAGGGGACAGGAACTCGTAGTGACCCAGCTGTATGATCTGAAACAGCTCCTCTTGATCACGGTCCTGACTGCGGAAGGGGGGGAAACCGCAGAGCAGGATGTAAAGGATCACACCAGCTGCCCACATGTCTACTTCGAGGCCATAGCCTAAGGAAGAAGGGAGAAACCATGTCTTGTTTTAGAAAGAAATCTCACAACTGCAAGGGAACTGTTTCTTGGAAACAGAATGAAAAGGAAACAGAATCTCTGCTCTTCTGTTCCTCAAAAGAGGAGGTGATCAAATGAAAGAGTGGCTGGTACACCATGCTTACAAGCTGCCCATTATTAGCTACAGCTCTCACAGAGTCTCTCTTTTCCACAACATGTTTCACAAACACTGTCTCACAAGGCCAGTGTCAACTGGGGACTAATTGAGAAAACAGGGCACGTATTTCTAAAATAGTCATCCTCAGATTCCCTTCAAAAAAGAACTAAGAGTGCCAAGTTTCTATTGAAATTGGATATAACTGGAGATGTGCGACCCAGCTCCACAGAACAAAAGCCAGAAATAGATTTGTTTGAGTCACCAATAAAACTGACTTCTTTTCAGGTTTGATTCTTTTTGGAGATGAAATCTTTAAAATTCCTTGTGATGCAAAACATGTTTTGAAATGTTAAATAATTTTAACATACATGTTCACAATGACTTTGCATCATCAGAGGATTTGGAAAGTTGTTTGGATTACAGTAATGAAATGGGACTGGCTACTCTTAGGTTATAACATGAACTTTTGGTCATTTGCCCCCCTTCAGCTATTATTATCTATGATATTTCATGGCTTATCTGCTTGGAAGTCAGTGATATATTAGCACAGACACTAATAATGCAAATGTAACTGATGTCATGCTCATGTTTGTTAAAAACTAAGAAGTTTCCTTTCCCAAATTACACTGCTAGCCAACCTCCTACCCTGAAAAGATATTTCAGTAGGTTGAAACATTCTGGACTACTTCCATTATTAGAAAGTTCAGCATAATTGAAAGATTTATGACAAATTAAAAATATATACACTCACCCTTCTCAGCAAGTATTTCAGGAGCAACATACGTTGGTGTTCCACAGACAGTAAATATGGGTTTTGTAACCTGCTTAGCAAGGCCGAAATCTGCCAGTTTCAGTGTAGTAGATTTATCTGCATTGTGCTGAACCTATATCCAAACAAAATAGATATACACATTTAGTCCAGATGCATTTTAAAACAGTAAAATATAAAGGAAGCAGAAAATAAACAGGAGGGAGTTCTAATAATAGTACTAATAATGCAAACAGTCTTCAGAACATGGCTCTTTTCCCCCATATACTAAGAGGGGGAATTTATTTAAGAGGATAAGGATTTATTTAAGAGGATAAGCAATTATGGCAAAAAGATAACTTTGCTCTACGAAGTCTGGCACACTGCAATTTCCAAGAAATTAATAGAAGGAACACAAAAAATAACCGAGTCAATTAAATACAATAATTTCCTCTTGAGAAAATAAACTATTCTTTTTTCCTGGGAAAGCAAAGAAGAATGCTGTGGACTTAAATGCAATGAGCCCATGTAAACTACTGATTTCATTTTTTTAGCCCCAGATAGCAACTAAGTACCCCACAACTGCTCAGTCACTCAGCTGCCCACAGTCGGATGGGAAGCAGAATGCAAAAAACAGTGGGTTGAGATAAGAACACTTCAATAACTGAAATTATTAAAGTCTAATAATAATAACAGTAGGAATGGTAACAACTATAATGAGAAGGGGGACAGGGAGAGAGAGTAAGAGCAAGAGAAAGAGAAAGGAGTAAAACCCAACAAAAACAAGTGCTGCACAATACAATTGCTCACAGCCCACTGACCCCCAGCTCAGCCTGTCCCCCAGCACAGCCAAGCAACTCCTGGCCAACTTTCCTCAGTTTATTTACTGAGCACAATGTCCTATGGCATGCAATATGCTTTTGGGTCAGCTGCCCTGGCCATGCTCCCTCCCAACTTTTGGTACACCTGCTACCTGGCAGAGCATGGGACACTGAGAATTCCTTGACCTAGGATAAGCAGTGCTCAGCAACAACCAAAACATCAGTGTGGTATCAATGCTATCCTCATACTAAATCCACTGTACTAGCTAAAACCAAGACACATAGAAAGTGTATCTCCATTATGCTGGTCTAACAACAAAATACAAGCCAACAAAAGCTTCATGTTCTTTACAAATTACTCTGCTACTCTACCTGCTGCCCTGAAACTAGGTTATTAATGGTCACCACACAGCAACTCTTACAGAAATAGGTTCATGCAGAATGACCTTCTAATTGAGCCTTTTCAGCAGTTCTCATCTCCTACATCCACCTGGCAAGTAGTCAAAACACCTTCTCCAGTTCTAATTTTGTATGCACTGGTCTTTAGCATTACTTTATAATGCAGTTAATGAAGGGTTATTTTAAGAAATGAAATGTTAATGACAAAGACAGTGGGATTGAGCCCACCCTCAGCAAGCTGGCAAGCAACACCAGGCTGAGTGATGAGTTTGACAGGTCTGGAGGATGGGATGTCATCCAGAGGCACCTAAACAAGCTCAAGAAGGTTGAGCCTTGTGAGGTTCAACAAGGACAAGTGCAAGATCCTACAACTGAGCTGGGGCAATCCCTGGTATCAATACAGACTGTGTTATAGATTGACAGCAGCCCTGAGAAGAGCAATTTGTAGTAGCTGGTGGATGAAAAACTGGAATGAGCTGGCAATGTGCAGTTGCAGTCCCGAACACCAACCATATCCTGGGCTACATCCAGAGCAGCGTGGCCAGCAGGGCAAGGGATGGGATTCTGCCCCTCTGCTCTGCTGAGATCCCACTGGGAGAGCCACATCCAGCTCTGGGGTCCCAGCACAGGAAGGACATGGACCTGTTGGAGAAAGTCCAGAGGAGGGCCGGGAAGGAGGGATGGAGCACCCCTCCTGTGAGGAAAGGCTGCAAGAGTTGTGGTTGTTCAGCCTGAAGAAAAGAAGGCTCCAGACAGAACTTATTGTGGCCTTTCAATAATTAAAGTAAGATGGGGACAGGCTTTTTAGCAGGGCCTGCAGCAATAAGACAAGGGGCAGTAACTTTAAATTGAAGGAAAGTAGATTCAGACTAGATACCAAAAAGAAGTGTTTTATGATGAGGGTAGCAAAACACCAGAACAGATTTCCCACGGAGGTGGTAGATACTCTATCCCTGGGAGCATCTCAAGTCAGGCTGGACAGGGCTCAGAGCAACCTGGTCTAGTTGAGATGTCCCTGCTCATTACAAGGGCATGGGCCAGATGACTTTAAAGGTCTCCTCCAACTCAAACTAAGATTCCATATTCAAAGGCAAAGTCATAAACAATGCAGCAGTATAACTATATAAATCAGTATGCTTCATATTAGTGACTGACACTCAAATATTCTTTGAGAGGTACAAAAAGTCATTATTTTCCTTTCAATGAAAAATTGTTTGTCCCTGGAACTATGGGGAATGATCAACAGCTAAAATGTCTACAAAAAAGCCAAGTAAACCAGGACTTGGTTTTGAATGGACAAAATGGACTGTAATGTGACAGGTATACTCTGTGCTTTAACACCTCATACTTTGCCATCATGGCTTAAGAAAGCCATGATGGGCTTTCTCAATTCAGGATGGTCTCTATTACCACATAACTAAAGGCACAGATGTTACAGCATTTGCTCTTATACATTACAGTTGACTAATCCCCATTAATCATCTTTATGGAAACTGTAAGCACGCATCCAATTTTGATTGAGCAAGATGGGTTCAGACTTCTTGGTGGGTTTTTTTCTTTTCTTCTTTTTAAGATATAAAAAAGTTTTGCATTACAAAACAATACAGTGAAGCCTACTAATCCATTGTAACCTTTTTTTTAAAAAATGCACAAAACTGGGAGGAGTGAGTGATGCCCCAGAATGCCATGTGGCCATTTAGAAGGATCTCAAAATACCTGAGACACAGGCAGGGCAAAACCTTTTGAAATTTAACAAAGACAAATGCAGGCTCAAAAACCTGGGCAGGAGCAACCCATGCATCAGAACAGGCTGGGAGCTGACCAGCTGGAAAGCAGCTCTGCAGAGAAGGAGATGGGCGTCCTGGGGGACAAGAAATTTTCCATGAACTAGCAGTGCCCTTGTGTACTCTCCTGGTTTTGATTAAGCAAAATATTTTGGCAGGGGTTTTTTGCTGCTCTTCCATGAAAAAATATTTTTCAGTACGAAACTGAAAATAAAGCTTACTACAACCATGCAGTCAAAGCTTCTGCAAGAAGAAGCTAAAATGCCACAGCCATTTTCTCTATTATATTACCAAACTATGTGACAATCTTCTGCTATCATGCACTGTGGACACAAACTGACAAAAATTACCAAAAAATTATAAAAGTAACACTTGCTTTGTAGAACAACATCTATCTATAGAATTTATATTCTATCAATAGGGTAATAGTAGTAAGATGTTACAAAAATTCCCAATTGAAATGCTAAATTTTATACACAGTACAAAAATATGAGCATGAATGTATTTTCCTATTCTATATATGTATATTTTATTATATAAGAAAAGCATGTCACATGGAATTTCAACTCCCTGCATGCTACTGTACTATGACAAACAATACTGAAACATTTATATACAATGTTAGAAAACACCAAGGTCGTGGGAAGGGTGGAGAACACAATGGTCTTAATCCCAAAATCTTCAGGAGATTTCTTGCTCTGTAAAATGCACCGTTGCACTTTTTCTTTTCTCAGAATGCCAGACTCCTAATCTCCCATCACAGCACAAGGTGGCAACACAGCACCATCTGTTCTTTCAGGACAAAACCTCTGTGCTCCCAATTTACTTCACAAGGGAGCAGGTAGAACAGCAGGCACAGTGGGGGTATTTCCACAGCTTTGTGACAATCACTTCAGAGACAGCATGTAGCCTGTCAGCAGGCCTGAAAACCTCACCCCAGAACATCTCAGCAGCTTCACTAACACTGTGCTCAGAACAACTCAGTCAGCTCAGAGAATTGCCTTCATCCCAAGCTTCCTACTGTCCGGTCTACCTTTCCATCAGCTGGCATCACCTTGAGCATGCAAATATGCTTCACTGTAGAAACAAAAGCTTCTCAGCTTCTTTTTAATCATTCCCAAGGCCAGACTACTTCCTCATAGCAGTATTACAGAAATGCACAACATGCTCAAAAGAAATCAAGCCTCTGACATCCATGGTATGTATTCCATGCAATGGTGAGAACAAAGCAAAAATAGCGCTGCCTGCCTATAGACTTAATTGAGGTAAGAAGGACCAGTACACTTCACACACTTTCTATAGACAGCCAACTTAGGCCATACAAATACAGCATCTGGTGGCCTTGGACAAAAGGCAGTCAAGTCAATTGAACACTACTTACTCAAATACAGATGACACGTCAGAATATTAGAATATTGCCTAAGGATTTCTAGTTATGCCAGCCATAAAACAAGATGATTGTAATATAAGGGCAAATTCATCTTCAAAGAGAAAAAAAAATCTTTCTCCTTCTTGTTTGATTTCATATTTACCTTGTGAAATTCATCAGTGTGTTTTAGATAATGATTCAAGACATTAATAGTTCTCTGTATACACATGTATATGGTAGCACTGATTCTTCCTATGGACATCATGAAAGCCAGTTAGTCCATGTGACATTTTGTACATGGGAAACAGATAGAGCTTAAGAAAATTACTGCTTACACATTTGAGTTTCAGACATCCCTTGCTGCTCGCTAGAAGAAACTCTATGAAGAATCTTACAGAAAATTCTGGAAGTTATGACAGGTAAGTTGTTAAACAGGAGTTTGACTCACATGCCCTCAGGAAACTGGCAGTGCTCTGAATGTATGTAAATAGTGTTACAAAATAGACAGTCCTTTGTATATATGTAAATAGTGTTAGAAAATAGACAGTCCTTTGTATATATGTAAATAGTCTTGGAAAATGGACAGTGCTTTGTATGTAAATAGTGTCACAAAGTTCAAGGGCAGAAAGTCTATACTTGAAGTTCTCACAAATACATGAAAACTTGCAGGTGCAGGGGGGCAATCTCAAATGCATAAAAAGCTATAACAGTTATAAAGTTGAGTGTTGAAGAATTAGTACATTAGCATGTGAGGGAAACGTACAATGAGATGAGTACAAAATGACAAATACAGCCCTGTCCCTTCCCCCTAAAAAGGGGTGACTTTATGTCTTTTACAGCTACAACATGGAAAAACAACACCACATTTTGGGCATTAATTTCTCACTCACAAGTGAAAAAATGCCAGCAGCTGTAGAATTAAACAGTCCCTTACCAAAAAACCTTGCCAGAAAATCTTGCTCCATGAGGTAGCATGAAAGAAGTGACTGGCTTCGACCAAACACACCACATTGCCCATCCTTGGCAGCAAAGGTTTCCTTGCTGAACACCTAGTCCTAGATGAGGTGATTCGGCTAGCAGATGGGAGGGAGCCGTAGCAGCTGTCTTCACACCAGCTGTCAAACAGATTTTGTTTTTGTAGCGCAAGTCACCACCCTTCTGCCTCACAGCTACGCTGCGAGGAGCCTGATCAATGTGGGCAGACACGGCAGTGAAAGAGGGAGGGGGAAAAGCAGAAACGATGATGGTGGCCTGGCACAGAAGTTTATAACTAAAGGAAAGTTCCATAAGAGAAGCTGAAGTGCAATGAAGTAATAGCTACACCAGGTTTCCAACTTTCTCTTGTGCCAATAATTTTACAGTTTACTAGACTCAAAGTATATTTCTATCTTTTCTTCTGTAAGGACAGAAATGGTTTTCCTTCTTTCCCTAGTTGCTTATTTTCATGAAACTTAAGGAAATATTTTTTCACAGATTGCTGCTTTTTTCTCATCTCTTATGACAATTAACCAGTATGTTTAAAAGTCATTAGGAAGAGGGTTAGATTCTCACACAAAGCAGGTTCAGAATAGATATACACATTTCCTTAGTAAAATAGACCAAGGATCCTTACTCTTCCACTTCCCATTTTCTTGAAGGGGAAAAACACTAGATGAAGACTACAAGATCACCTGACCAAAAGAAGAGCCAAAGCAGGACAAACAAGTCAACAGCCTAAAAGTACACACTTACATTTTGACCTTTGTGCACAAAGTCTAGGGAGACTAATTCAAATTTAAACATCCTCAGTGTAAAAAGAGGTATCCCACAAACAGGGACATCTCTGCAGGATGCTGGAACTTCAAGCACTTTGCTTCATCTCCTGATGCTCCTGATCCACCAACAGCCAATGAACCCATTACATTTGCTTCAATGCTGTTTGTTACTGTTCAGCACTGGCTGATGGTAAGACTAGTGGCAGCTCTCCTTCCTACTTTGCTGCCCCAGCCACTCTGAGGAGAGAGAGGCAGCACAGTAAAAAGACAGAAACCCCAGAATCCTGCTCAAATGGACTGTCTTTACAGGAATTCTTATTAAATAGCAGGTGACCTATCCAATACTATCAAGACCTTATAAACTTATTTATATGGTTGAATAGATTTGCTTTTCAAAAGTATACTTTGTGTACATGGTATCTAATACTGGTGTGCACAGAAAATTAATAGCAATGTGAAACTAGAACAGGTAAAATTTTATTTCCTGCAGTGTTTAGGTGACACTGTTCTTGTATGACAAAATACCTACAGTCTGGGAGCTGCTCTGTCCTTGAAAATTGTATTCTGACTTTCAGAAGGGGCAACACGATTATTTCAGAGCTACACAATGCTGCCACTGCCCAGCATTCTCTGTTTTGCAGTTTTGTGAACTAAATGTGAAAACAACCAGAGCAGACCTTTATCTTGCCCTTCTTTGCTTATCTACATCACTGTGATGATTATGTATTATAGAGGGAAATGAGGCATCAGATCTCAGGTGTTTCACTGAGCATTAGCTTATTTTCAGCAAATAGGAAAGAGCAGGACCCGGTTCATAATGGAAAATCAGCTTCTGGAAAAAGCCATGCAGTTCTATGTGAAGTTTTGTTCAAACTTTGTGCAAACAAAACACAAAGGCATGGCCTACAAGCCTACTTCTTTCTGCAAAGCAGCCAGTTGCATTCACTGCATTCAGAGTTGCATTCCTTCTTTTATTTACACAGAGATCACACACCAAAGACTTTCATTAAACTAAGCAGGATTCATAGCAGGACCTAATAAAGATACTATTGCTTCGTTTAAAGGTTTGGGAGCAAACTGTTCCAGCCTAGCCTTGTGCAGCCTCTGCATTATCCTTGAGCCTGCTGCTTTTCTCCAGAAATTCGCACTGATCTCTGTGCAAAATTAATTCCCTTAAAAGCACTGAATGGCCCATAGGACTAAATAATCTATTACTTTTTTTGTTTGGCTAACCTTGAACTTCCAAAAAGTTGATAAAATCCAATTTTTTAGAGGCTGGCAAATACTTGCTATTTATCTGTTTATCAGGAAATCTGGAACCCTAATACAAAAGTGCAACACACACTTAGCAAGGGAGAGTTGTTTGCTGTTACAGTCCACAATGCAAAGTTCTACAATTGTGAAGTGTCAATACTACAAACATTTCTATGCATATTCACACATGTCAATAACTCTATTGACTTTAGTGCAGGGTGCAAAGAATGCAGCCTCAGAAATGTGATGGAAACAAGAATTTTTCTCTTTGGCATGAAGTTACTGTTTGAGCTTACTTTAATGATGTATTCACCAAAACATTTTAGTGTCAGATCATTTCAATCAACTGCATAACATTTCTGCTTCTAAGCAAAGAAATTGTCACAAGATAGAAATCATCATATTAGAGGACTAGCACACTAGTCTGCAAGATATACAAATGCAGTGGACAAAAAGTCAAACCAATAAATAAGATAATTTAGCAATTTTAATAACCTTTAGTCTACAAGGAAGATGCTTTATGACTCATCCTTGGACACCTAAAAGTCAGGTTTGATTTCCAAAAAATACAAATGCTCACTACCCCTGAACACCTGTTGATTTTTACTTTAATTCCTTTCTACCACCACTTCTATTTGCAATGCACAGCAGATCTATGTAAAGCAAACTGCAATTGTAATTTCACTCCAAAATTGTATCCATTTTTTTAAAAAGCCCTGCCACAACACATTATTTCTGTATGGGAGTTGCTTAAAACAATTCAAAGAACCATAATTGGAAGGAAAATAAACTCAAGTCCTGCACAAATGCAAATGTTTGACAATACTTACCAAGAGATTCTCTGGTTTGAGGTCCCTGTGGACAATGTTCTTGCTGTGAATATAAACCAGGGCTTCACACAGGTCAGTGATCATGACAGCAGCATCATGCTCTGTGAACTTCACACTTTCTATGATTGCATCAAATAAGTCCCCTCCTGGGACATACTCTAAGATTAAGTAGATCTCAGCTTCTGTCTCATACACCTCAATTAAGCTTACTATATTGGGATGAGAGAGACTCCGAATAATGAGGATTTCACTTTCCATCATGTCCTCCTTCCCCATCAGCTTGGATTTATCAACAATTTTCATTGCATAGATCTGATTGGAATCACAGTGGCGGCATTCCTTCACCACTGCAAAGTTCCCATCCCCAATAGTTCTGCCAATCTCATAGTGCTTTTCCACATCTGTTCTGCTTTTAATGGCGTGCCTCCGGCTTGTGCTTTCCAATCCCTGAGTTTTGTTGTCTTCCTTACTCACTCTGCGCTCCCCTGTCTTTTCTCGTCGAGTCACATCACTCTCTCTACATGAGCCATTCCCCTCTCTTCTGGCAGCTTCCTCTTTAGCCCTTTGTCCCTCTCTGCCCTCTCTATGTGTTTTAGACATTTTCTCAGCATCCCTCAGAGTGTCTTTCTTTAGCCAACCATTATCTTCCTTCACCTCATGAGATAGCTGGAGCCCTTCTACAGCATTCTTCCTGATTTTTACTACTTCCTTCCCATGGTTGTCATGCTTCTCAACATCCCTTTCTTTCTCAATGTTCCTTTTTTGTTTCTCCAGCCCTTCATTGACAATCCTTTGTAGAGGCTTCCACATCCTCCTACTGCCATTATCTTTCCAGCCAACTTCCTCACCCTCCAGACAGGTTTCGGGAGACTTTCGGCTGTTCCTGACTTTTGTATTTCTTTCCACGTGGTATCTCTGACACACGCCTGTGTTCAAGTCTCTATTCTCAAACGAGGCCTCAGCCTGCCTTTCCCTCCGTAACTTTTCTCTGGCCTGCCTTTCCTGTTCACACTTCTCACACCTCAGCACCTCCTCAGAACTGTCTTCCAAGCCTTCCTCAGAACTCCTCTCATGCTTAAGGTACCTTTCACTTTCCCGTGTTTTCCTAGAAGGCTTCGCTCCATGCTCACCACCCCAGCTCTCTCTAGTCCACTTTTTTTTGGTTCTCATTTTTTCCTCTTGCTTTGTCTTGGTTTGACTTTTTCCTTCATGTCCAGCTACCAGCTGGGAAGACAAGCCATCGCTGCAGTTCTTGGTCATTTCTGTCTCATCAAAGCCACTGTCTACTTTCGAGGCCTTGTCATACAGCCTGCTCTTCAGTTTTTGGGACTGCTCCTCATTCGTCTGAATGGCAGCACTGGCAGCATAAGGATTTTCAGGATAAAGTTCTTGTAATACCACCTCCAGGTCCTTCAAAGTGAGGGGCTCCTTCCCCATAGCAATGAACGCATCACCTTCCCGGAAGAACTCAGAAACGCTTCGAATTTCCCTGCCTCTCAGATTGTACAGCTTTCTCACACGGTCATTCTTCCAGCGAGGAAATCCCAGAGCTTCTGAAATGTCAGCCATCAGCTGCTCAAAGGTCTGCACTGATCTCCTGTTGAGAAGCAAGGTTATCCTCCGGAGCGTGCGCCCCCCGGGTTTCACCACTGTAATTATCCTTGGCTTCACAGGACTGTGCTCTGAATGTATCGTGTGAAAACCATTGTGGGGGCTGAAAAATGAGGACCTGTGGCTGCTTTCACCCAAACATGGTTTTTCATAGTTTCCACGACCAACAGGAGGACAAGTCCCATGCAGTTTCCTCTCTTTTACTTTTGAGCCTGTGTTGCGTGGTGAATGGTCCAACAAGCCTTGGCGTCCTAAGACAAACAAAAAGCAGAAATATTTATCATTTTGCATCATCAGACCTCTTGCAGCAAGTTTTCTACATGTCAGTGCATGTGACCTCAGAAAGTAAGGATAGGTAACTTCAAGCTTTATAAAGAACTTTTAGCTACCATTAAGGAGTATCTCCACATTGTTGCAACTCCGACATTGTCAACTTTGTGAGAAAATCTACATTCATTTTGTGACAGGAGAATGTCATTAAAACATAATAATATTGAAGAGAAAAAGATATTTCTTCTAAATCCTCACATCTTTCAGAAATCCTCAAAGACTGGCAGGATTGTATCCAGATTGTTTAGTATTCTCTTATTAATACATCTCCCATAAACTCACTCAATTCCTTTCTGAACCCAATTGCAATTTTGGCCTCTGTAAATCCTGTGGCGACAAGTTGCACAATTACACTGCATGAAGTAAGATAAACTAATTACTTGAGTTTTAAAATTACTACCAGATGGCACTCTGTATGCAACCTTACATTTTTATAAATAATTATCTCCTCTTCATTTTCCCTGGACTGTCTATAACAAGTTAAATAAATTCTTTTTTAAAAAAATTACTTTTGCTACAATTTTTACTGTAATTTTATAGGTCATCTAACAGCAATGCAATTTAATCTTTTGCCTTAAAGAAAGGCCATCTTATTTTTGTTTGATAATTGGAGTCATGTTTTCAAAATTTTGGGTTGACTTCTTTATTCTAAAAATAATGTGAAGTCACACAAAGGTCTGAGTATTCTCTGGGGACATTGACATTTCATCTTAGAACATCATCCAAGAAAATGGCACCATTTGTTACGCATAATTGCAAAACAGAAGAACTGAAAACATAACATATGGTTATGGACAAACCAAGCCATAACACAATTCCTTGTCTATCAACAATAAACTCAGAATAAAAACATCCCCCAAAAGTATTCTGAGCTGTTTTACTTGCTAGGATTAAAACCTGCTTACAATGCATTTATTTTCAGCCTCAAGAAATGTACTTTCAGAATGAGATTGCAAAGTGTTTCCACCTCCATTTAATAGCCTTGCTCTTCAGCTGGGAACAAACATTCAATGCATACAAGCTAACAGGACCAGGACAAAAGGAAACAGCCAGAATGTTTAACGAATCATTACAAGGAAATTTCTGTACACCAATGGCTTATCCCCCAGAAAATCAGGTCCATTTTCATAATTACTGTGATTCCAAAGTCACAGTGCAGGGGCCAAATCCTCAAAGGAAAATCTGCATATATCAGCATCTCCCTTGGTGTTAGGCTCATGCCTACTACATCTTGGGTTCCAAGTGCAAAAAGCCATTTTCGGTATTTCACGATACATATTTTTATTTGTCCTTCCCTTCAAGGCATAATAGAGTGAAGAAAAAATACACCTCCTTTCCTAGAACAGCAAACAAAAGGGAAAACTGCAGCAGTGCTGCAGCAAAGCATTTACTTGCTCTTCCTCAAAAAATACCCAGTAGGCCAGGGCTTGATTGTGGAAAGCACAGGAGGAGACACAGCTATAGAATCCACTCTGCTGTTGTCTCTGCTTGATGCAGGATGATGGACACTTCTTGGTTGTAATACTCTCACCAGCTAAGCACTGTGTGCCCCCCAGCATGTCCCTTAACTCTTAGCTTCATTTTCTTCCCCTGCCAAATGAGATGTTCTTCTCCAAACAAATATTACAAAGAAGCCCAGCTGCCAGCATGCTGATTGAAGACGTAAGCATTATATAAGAGCTACGTGTGACTAATGCTTGGTGGTTGTACAGGTTATTTCTGTCTTCATTCTGCTTTTTAAGGATGATCTCTTGTTATCAAAAGATGACTACGTACGTGTTAGTGATTTCTCAACATTCACGTATTTACATTCCACCCAGAATAAAGCTTGCTGTGAATGGAGGGGAAAAAAAAATCAGCTGTAATAACAGTTCTCTGAAATCTAAATCAACTCCACAACATGTTAGTTACCAGGAACTGAGGAAGCTCTGAATTTAATCAACATTTCCTGGTTCTTGCGTACCCACTGCCATCAAAGCTTTATCTTGCTTATGGGAACTCTGAGTGACATTTTTACTGTTTATAATCTTGGTACAACATAAAAACAGTGGTGCACAAATAATGACTTTTCCCAGAGATTATGTTCCTCCCAGTTATGCTGCTATTATCATATCTTTCTATAAACCATTGATTTTAACTGCTTGGTTGTACTGTTGATTGTTTCAATTACCCAGGCATCAATTATGTTTCCTTTCTTCACTAAATTGGCTAAGCCTTAAGGAGAAGACAAGCTTATTTTTTAATTCTGTAACTAATGGAGTAAGAGCAGTTTTATGTCATTATTAAGAACAATACAGGAATGCTTTGTTCTTTCTAAACTAACTTGATTCCTAGCCAAAAACACTTTGACAAAAGCCACAAGTTGATATGTAACAATGTTCCTTATAAGAGTAGAATTGCATATTCTTCTATGATGAGAAAGGAAATAACTGCCTAAATCATTGCATGAAAGAATTTTCTAATATTTTCCAAGAAAAGGGGAAGTGTCAAATTTTGTCAAAGTGGTGGTCACAATGACTATACATTACATACAATTAAAATTCACTTCAGTTGCCTGTTACAACTATTTCAGTCATAATTTCTGTTATTTTCCAGTTATGCTATATTTAACTGATACACAAGAAGCAAGCCTCAATCTGTCAGGAAAGTGCATATGCTTAGAGCGGTAACAAGCATTTCTAGAAAGCCTTCAAAGGTCACACACATACCCAAATCCTATAGCTACAATTTATATTGCTTCAAAAATCTTGTTTCCATATTTATACACAAGTGGGAGAAGGAGGAAGAGGGAGGTGGTATGAGAAACACACTTCAATGAGTTCAAGCACTGGCAAATTATACCTCTGTGAATAAAATGTGCTTTTTCTTTTGCTGTCCTCCTGAGAGCTAATGATTAGTAAATATAAATATTCCTTAGAAATGTTAGGATGGATCGATGAGTGTGTCTGGATTTACCTGTATACACATCTATCCATATATTCTAGTACATTATGGATTATCAGTGGTGCAGCAAGGCCAAGGAGGATGCTGAGGCTGCTGCTGTGGATGGCCAGGGGCAAGGCAGCACAGCTGGTCACCCTACACTGTGTAAATGGGCACAGGAAAACAAAAACTAGAACCCATGGAGCAACACAGAGCTCCACATGATGAAGACACGATGGTCTTGTAGGGCAAACACTGACACCAACTCTCTAGAGAAGCATGGAGGATGGAACAAACTGCCATTTGGGGGCTCAAATGTAGCAGAAACAAGAAATTTAGCACCTATGACCAAAGCACAGATGCTCCCAACAGAGAAAATGTGCCCCCCTGCAGGGAGCACAGCTTCTGTGACTCATTTTTAAAATTTACAAATCACTTGTGATCATCACAGTCCATCCCACTGTGGGGGTGAGGAGAGTGGGAAAACACTGGGAGAAATCACAAAAATTCCTCTAGAAGATATTTCCTTGGAGTGTTTTGGATCATATTCTGAACGTGGAGTAAACTTAAATGAATTCTGAAGACTTAAGCTCCAAAGAAGTTGTGTACACAGAGCATCAACATCTACATCTTAAGGAATTGCCTGGCTACACCAGCTAAAACAGCAGAGTAACAGGTTTGCCAGAGGTCACCCACTGCAACTAAAAACATATTGCTGTCATTTGTCTTTCAAAACTTATCCTTTCCCTTGGCCAGTCCATAAGCTTTTGTTCATTAATTAAAATATTGCCTCTCAGCTTGCATTCTTCTTGGCTCTCCTGCTGGAGATCACAGTTTCAGTAATTAACAGAGTGGTTCACCATTCTGCTATAAAGTCACAGGTTGAAGGGGAATTAAATTTTTACAGGGAGTTTTACAACACAAAACAGAAGGCAGCAGTGAAATAGGATCTAGGCACGGCATTGCTGTGAATAAGATGGTGTTATTTGAGCCCTCCAATTTTTTTAGAAGGCTTCCACTTACAAAAGCAATTATAAAAATGCCCCAAAGCATTAGCAGCAACTAAACTTGCACATGACAGAAACCCTGTATCTGAGAGTTGTTTTGATATACTGGTCCAAATATAGGATAAACAAAACTCTGTTTAAGTGGGCAGAGAAAGGACAGCAGTATAAATGCCTGGTTTTTCCTTAAGAAAATTCCTGCTGAGGGCATGAAAAACAAAGACCATGGGGGGAAAAAAAGAGAATGATCTTACTTGGTACAGAAAACATTTGATTCATTTCACAATACTAACAAGTATCTTCAAGTACTTGAGTATGAGGAATGCCTCTGGTACTGAACTCGGAGCAGCTCACACAGGTTACCAATATGCATCAGCAGTCAGCTCCAGGATGCAATCCAAGTCCTCTAGAAATGTGCCATCTTGATCTCCTCTCCTTGCTATAAATTATTTAAAGTTGCAACTTCCAGGGCTAGTGCACGCTGTTAGTGCCCAAGACTGAAGCAGTAACATGGCAAGTCTTAGTTCACTAGATCAGATGCACAGAAACAAAACATGATCGCAGGCATCCTTTTACAGCAAGTAAATTTTACATCATCTACAGCCCCACTGCTGGAAACACTACTGGTGAACTTTTCTCTCAAGACTCATACCCTATCTTTCCTCCCCTGCCATGTTTTACATCATTTTAGGGCAGAGATTTTGTTTGAGTCAGGACTGGTGGTTATTTCAGCAATAACACTTAAGGCAGACACACTGCATCAGTTCTGACCACATAAAACCCTGAGTAGAAAAAGTAAGTCAAATTTCACAAGGGCTGGATGAAGAGAGCATCAAATGTCTTGTTACTGTTGCTGTTAGTTGGACAGTTGCTGTTAGTTCCAGCCTGAGCCAGCTCCAAATGCTCACTGAGCTCAGAGGCTTGGAATTGAAAATAGAAAAGGGAACCTAGTGAAGAACTGGACTGTGAGGATAAGAGGAAAGAGGAATTGTGACTGCAGAGAAGGAAGCCAATAGGGCTATAGTCAGGTACTGTCTGACACTGTAGTTCCTACAAACTTTTACACCTGCTGATAGCAATTCCCCTGGCCTTTACTGACAGTTGAAGCAGAGGGAGACTGTAATAGGGAAGCAGTAAAACATGAAAATAAGAGTGGATCAAGAAGTCAGGTAGAATGCCAGGTAGAAACTTAGACAAAGAGATGGGATTGGAAATCAGCAACAGAACTATCCTCTAATGGTCTACTCCTCTGCAATTCTCAATAAAGAACATCCGGCTTTTGCTGTCACTTGCACTATTAGCTTATATCAATATATATTTTTTTAAATATCAGGAAGAACTACATACACACAAAGAGAGGAGTACATTCAAAGAACATTAGCAAGGTCCACAGTGAGACAGGAGAAAATTAAGAGTTATCACTCACATCCTGCATTGCATCAAAAGCAGCGTGGCCAGCAAGTGAAGGAAGGCAGTTCTCCCCTGCTCTTCCATTCTCATGACACCTGGAGAGCTGCACCCAGCTCTGGGGCCCTTGACACATGAAGGATGGGGACCTGCTGGAGCAACTCCAGTGGAGGGCATGACCATGACCAAAGGGCTGGAGCACCCCTCCTATAGAGACAGAGTGGGGGATGTTCAGCCTGGAGAAGGCAGCAGCTCTGGGAATACCTTAGAACGGCCTTTTAGTACTCAAAAGGACCTAGGAGAGAGCTGTAGATAGATTTTTACAAGGGCATGGAGAGATAGGATGAGGGGGAGTGGCCTTAAACTGAAAGAGGAGAGACTTAGATATGATGAAGAAATTTTCACTGTGAGGGTGGCGATACAGGTTATCAGAGAAGCTTTGGGTGCCCCATCACTGGAAGTGTTCAAGATGGGACTCTGAGCAAGCTGGGGGCAGTAAAAGGCAGCCCTGCCTGTAGCAGAGGGCTTGGAATTTAGATGATCTCTGGGGTGACTTCCAACCCAAATAATTTCTTTTGTGAATTCACTTCCTCCTTGCATACAAGACAGTTTAGATATACACACAATTTTTCTTGTACACTGGACCCTCTTTTTCAGGTAAACTGGATTAAGGACTGTGTTGTAGAGAAATTTATTTAACTAGAAGAGCTGAAAAGTGTGTGAAAAAAAGAGGAAGATCAGTTTCTGTGCTTAAGGCACTGCAGCCCTGAAGAACTGGATTCTGTCTCAACCAATTCCATTGGGTTTCAAAGCAGTTGACCTAATCTATACTTTCCAGAGAGGATCAGAGTCTGGTAGCCAAAACAACATTCTGAGACCTGGTCCACAAACCTGCTCACTGTTCACAGCTGCAAGGGCATATACTGGAAGAGGTACTTCAAACCACAAGATAATATAACACAACACATAATGTTAAATCATCCTGAAATTCAGGACCTGGGCATCTCAAGTTGCTTTCTTGCCCAGATTAAAGAACTTTTGACTTTATTTTCTGCACCTTGGCTGTCACTGAATGCAGTACAAACCTTCCCTTTGGAGGCATCACAGACAGGCTAATTCATATTTGTTACTGTAGAAATAACCATGACAAAAAAGGCCAGAAGCAAATAAGCCTGTATTAACAGCAGGGCTGAAAAACCACACAGCAGGAGGCATGAAGAGCCAGGGTAAACAGCAGAGTAGAGGCTCATTAGGAAAGCTTTGTCCATCACATACACTGATGGAGACAGAGTCCCTGGGGATAAAAAAAGCAGCACCTGATAATGCAATAATGCATACATCTTAATGCATAGGAATATGGGTTGGGGGAACAGCAGTTCTAATCAATAGTCATAAAAGCTTGACTTTGTAACCTGAATAATATTAGATTTTAACTACCTGGCCTCATAGAAATAGATTTTTTAATACATTGAAGAAATACATCAAATAAGCCTTATATGCTCACAATACATTTGATGGTAAGGCAGTTATAAACTATACTAGGCAATAAAATATTATTGTAAAGCATATGGCATTATAACCATGGTTTACAAAACAAAATAAAAGATGCACACTCTTTTTAGAGACCAAAGTGTATTTTATTCAATTATGTTAACTGAATTTGAAAACAAAAACAAAACAAACCACAAAAAAACAAAAAACCCAAACTCATTGTGATATTTGCATTAATTCTTATCCGCATTAGCTACTGCAGCAGAAGGAAAACAAAATCATGTTCAATATCATTTATCAGCTGGATTCTTTCAAAAACAATTTTAATACTATAACAATGAAAAAAAAAAGGGGGGAGAGGAGAGGGATCAGTTTAATTTCTATAACATCCCTTCTGCTACCCTAATGGGCATTTCCAGTCATACTCATGCCAGCACTTCCATGTCTGATATGCACCAGCGTAGGGGAGATCAATCACTGACCCAGTCTAACCCAATTTGTAGAAAATGAAAATCACTCAGCAGTTCAGACAGTGTTTTAAGTTCACTGAAGAAAAACTAATTTGGGCTCACATACAAAAAGAAAAAAAAATCAGAATAATATCTCTATCTCATAAATATACAGTCTTAGCCCTAAAAGATCATATAAAATTAGTATGATGGGCTTCCAAGTTCTTTATCTTTCACAATTTCACATCAAGCATGCTTAAATTCGCATGCAATATTATTTTTCCTTTAACTGTCAGCCCTGCAAACTCAGCTATGTGTCAAGTTGGGTTCCTTCTGTCCCACACGTCACCAACAGAACTAAAGTTTCTCCCGGCCAAATGCGTCTGCTCCCATTAGGTGAGTTTCCAAAGTGTCAGCTGCAAGGAAAGAAAATGTTCTTAGTGGCTACACCTGGACTGCAGGACCATGGGAGACATGCACCTCTGACCTCATGAGGGCAAGAAAGAAGACTTCAAAACTTTGCATTGTACACCTTATCTTCAGCATATCTGCTTTTTATTTTAAGAAGAAACATACATTGTGTTATGCAAACTGCAAACCAGAGATCCCTAAATCCTTCAGTCCCATAAGTGTCCATTCTCATTCTTCCCCAGTCTCCCACACTAGAAAGAAAGAAATGAGTCTTCTCTCTTCCTCCGGGCCCTTTATCTCACTCCCTTTTTGGGACACAGACCTCAGAGTTAATGGGACACCCTGGAGGACAAAGAGCACCAGAGCAGCTAAAATCAGACACTGCAGCAAAGAAGTTCCTAAGATGAGAAGGACTGTCTAGAATGACAGTCAGGAAAAACTTCGCACTTCAGCAGAGGAGGGAGCCTGAGGGATGCCCACATTGGAAAACCCTCCCCTGTGGCTAAGGGAGCTCTGGACTTTTCCATTCTGAGGACGGATGTGCCTCTGTGACACCCTCAGCCCCAGTGTGAGTGTCATCCCACAGCCAAACACTTGTGGGAGGCTCAGCATGCCGCCACATGTGACCATATTTACTGTATGAGAATCACGATGGAGAAATGACATTTAGCAACCACCTTTCCTTATTTCTCCTCAAAGATAAACTTAGAGTTTGCTTTGCCTTATTCCCCCCACCCCCTTCTCCCTCACTAAATGTTCAGAGCCCCTTTGGAGTCTGTGCTGGTGTTCTCCTGTCCAGCTCCTGCAAGAAGGGAGCAGCAGGGACTGGACTGCTGCAGATTGCTCTCTGTGTTACATTCCCCCTTCCAACCTTGCAACAGTGCTTGGGCGAAAATTATCTTCCCAGGTGCTTATCTTCTTCCCTTGCAGGCCCACAGCCACCCCACTGTACCACTGCAGGTTTTCTAAATCAAGCCATTTGTAATTAAAAAATAAAATATTTACAGCAAACACAGATGGTTCCTGCCATGTGTTAGTGTTAAACTGAGCTGAATCACACCCAGAGCAGCAGATGAAGGTAAAGATTTCATGGAGACTGGTAATGACTCACAAGTGCCATCATATTTACTTTTTTTTTGGAGCAGAATCCCACTTTCATTATCTTCTTTCTGACATTTTAAGGGTAGCAAATTAAGAAGCAAGCATAAAGAGAAGTCTTGTAGAGAAGTATACAGATGCATAATCTGTAAAGAACTATGTGAAATGTAAGACTGCACGTGAAATGAATCAGTGCCTTTGGAGGTGTGAGGCTTGGTCTAAGCTACATAAAACCAAAAAAAGAATATTATGAAACTGCTCATTTATTTAATTTCTTTCAAAGATGACAGGCTGTGTGTTTTATTGGGAACAGTCATGGCTGCTTCCTGCAGTTTTCCTGCTTTAGGGTCTGCCCCAGTAACCAGGGAAGTCACTTCTGCAGTCCAGGACTTTCCATCAAGGATCTTTCAGGAGAGGGGTAGAACTGACAGAGGGAAACAAAAACATCTTACACAACTGTGGCATTTGCCAGAATCCATCTGGCAAAGCCCTCCATGGGCTTCTCAGGGCTCACTGTACAGGGAGCTCTTGACTGTTGATGCTCTTGACTCCTGAAGTACCATATATTTCAAATTAATTATTCATGTTTCATTACAAAGTAAGCTTTCAGCTGCTTTTTAGTCCTGTTAGCCAACAATGCCTCAGTCAAAGGAGCAGGATTCTGTTGCTTCTTGTGGGAGACATTATTTGCATTGCTTCCTGAATCTCAACTTGATGACTAATCGGTTGCAACTGAGCAAACCCAGTGAAAATAAAAGAGCCTGCAGAGGTGTCACTGAGAGTTTAATTAAGCTTCCAGATCCTTTACTACCAATAACCTCGTTGCATAACTAAAGGAAAGATCCGCCAGAGTCTGATTCTCCGTCTGGTTTGCAAAAGGGGAAATCACACAGAACTTTTCTTTGTAAATATAGCACGTTTAAGAGATGTTAACTCACATACAAAAGCAGAATTCCCAACCCCGTTATTACAGAACTACTTTTTCAGAAGAGATTCATATACTGAAGTCAACATTGCAAAACAAATTGTTTCACAGGGCTTCTAAAGGAAGATGGGTTTCTCAGGGAAAACTGTAAGCCAGCACTAATTAGGCTCAAAAGCCTGATGACAGGCAGATCATGATTTTCACATCATCAGACAGTTCCCAGCATTTCCATTAACTACATTATTTGGAGTGATGAGAAAACTAAAACCTGGAGAATACATGCAGGCTAGCACCATTGATGGAGTGGGAGATGGTGCTTTCAGAATGTCTGCTGAGAGCTTCCTCCACGAACATGTGGCATAATTGTTTTGCATTCTTACAATAATTAGACTGTGTAAACAATGCTAGCAACAGAGGGAAGATGGTAAACACGCCTGACTTTCACTTGCACTGAAAGCCAACTACTGCTAGGTAAGGGGGACAATGTGCAAGCATTACCAAAACTCCAAATTTACATCAGAATCAATCAAGGCAGTAACTCCCACTCTTTCCTCATTGTTTCCAGAATCTAGTGAACACTCCAAAAGGACAGAGCCCATATCCTGAAATTGAGAAAAACATGGAAAACAGTATACTGTTATAAAGAGAAATGTCACATTCACCTCTTCAACTACCATATTTTCAGCTCTGATCCAAGTTGCATTGAAGCTAATTAAAAGTTTCACATTAGCTTCAGTGAGATCTGAGGCAGCTAAAATCACCATACTGTTCTGATTCTAATTATATTTACAAGAAAGATTCTAATTTTATTTACAAGAAAATCTATGTAACACTAATTCCAAATGTTGTTAAATGTCAAGGAATCATTAACTTAAAGGAAATGAGAAAATCAGTGACAGAAACCAATTCAATTCACCCTAGAGCTGTTGGAAGAGAAGGAAGGACCATGAACTTCCTTTATTTTTACAAAACTATACATGTTTCTGCAGAAAACAAACCAAGCTAGGTAATCCTGGAAATGGGGAAATGAATCCCACACAACTTCCCTTAGTCACCACGCGCTGTAAGTCCAGCTGGTGCCAAAATCGTGACGCTTTGCGGAACATGACCAGAAAAAGCAGCAGTGAAAACAGATACAAAGCTTGTAGTGACACTACCAGATACAGATACATTCAAAAAAGTCAGCCTAGCATGCCCAAGGGAATTAACCTGAGTATTAAAAAAACCCAATCTAGGCAAAGTAACTTAAACACCACTCAAATTCAGAGGTTTGAACAGCTGCCACTAACTTGAATTAAACCAACTTATCTTTGCTGACAGTTTAAGTCCAATTAGCCAATTCAGGATAATAAGTCACAGATGGAGAATTATCAGAAGCTAACTCTCAGCTGATGTGCCTGAACATCCTACAAAAATTTTCATGGAAAAGGTCATGCTATTTCAGAAGATCCACACCCATTATGCTGCAAGAAAGGGACTAAACTCAGCAGGATCAGTTTTATCTGGAGAGCTGAAGGGTGGCTTCCTGAGATACAAAATTCAGCTACCTCTTGAGAAGAGCATGGGTCGCTATAATAACTGCACTTCAACTACATAAAGCAGCTGTAATATGTTTTGTAAGCTTCATTTCACTTGCTGACTGTTTTGGGAGTCTGCTGAGCTCTCAGCATTTCAAAGTGTCAAAACTGCATTCAGATCATAGAAAAAAAACACAAGGAGCATCAACAGAAAAAAAGCAACAACAGAAAAAAAAACAGAAGAAAAGGAAACAAGAAAGTGGAAGACAAACTTTATATATGCATGTTTTCATGTCTCTATATAAAATTAATATCAAAAGCATGCATAACAAATTATCAGGTTCAAGGAGAACCTCAGTTTATACCCTCACACAGGATGGGTTTCAATCTTAATGCTCAGAGGAAGGAGCTAGAAACTTTTTACACTATTGCAAGGCATTGGGAATTTTTGTTGGTTTTGGGTTTGTCCTTTTTTAAAAAAGGAAACCTCTTAGTACTCAGTGCAGCAAAAGTTTCAGTTTATGGGGCTGTTCTCAAGTACTGTGTCTCACAACCTGAAAACTGCTCCATTAGCTCAAACCAGTGGCCCATCCAGTCCTGCTGACACTGCATACTCAATGTACCCTGAGGAAGGCAGAAAATAATGCTGCACAGGGAAAAGTTATGGAGTAGTTCTCCTATAAATACCTGCTCAGTTATTAAACAGAGGCAAACACAACTGATATAACTACAGAAGCCAGGGGATGAAAGGGCACAGCCAGCATTCTCCCCGATAGAGGTCTGGCTACCACATATCACAGCATCCCCATCTGACACAAGAGCCCTCCCCACTCAGCCCCTGCCTGTAACCCGTGCACCTCCGGCCGTGGTGATTTCCCAGCTGCGGGAAGATTCATCAGCCTCAAGCGGGTTTTAACACACACTTGTGCAATGGTTTAAAGCCCTTAGCCTGCATTCTGTTCACTTTCCTTTGTGGAGCATCAGTGTGCTCTGAGCAGCCCACGAGCATTCGCTCCCAGTGAAGTACTCCCATGCCGACTACCAAGAGTGCAAGTTACTTCAGATCCTCAATTTTCACGGCAGCACAGACGACACCGTGCCTGCCTTTCCGAGCGGCGAACGCTGAGTTCGCACTCAGCCTCCAAAGCTTGCCCCGGTACGGGCGGGCTGCCGCGGTGGCTTCCAAAGCAACCCGCTTCCTTCCCCGCCAGCCCACTCCGCTAGTCTGCCCTACAACACAAAGCTGTGGGGGCGAAGGGCTCGTCTCTAACCCAAAATACAGCAATTAAAAGGAGCATGGTGAAATAACCACCCCAACTCCGGACCTTCGGGGACCTCTCTCCCCCTCCAAAGCCCTCGGGCCGAGAGGCATCGTACCTTCCTTCCTCCGTCAGTCTCCAGCCCTATTTTCCAGCCCAAACGCCCGCGAAAGCTTCCCCCGCTCCCCGCAAGGACCTGGGCAGGAACTTTGGCCGCCGCCCCGCGTCCCCCTCAGCCGGGGCGCCGGGCCGCCAGCTTGCCCCCTCCTCCCGGAGCCTGTCCGAGCAGGGTCCTGCTGGGGCGGCTGCCCGCGGGGAAGGGGCCGAGGGAAGGGGCTGAGGGAAGGGGCAGGGGCCGAGGGCAGGGGCACTCACCCTGGCAGTGGCAGCAGGCGCCCGCCGCGGGGTGGAGCGGGGGCGGCGCGGCGGCCGGCATGGCGCGGGAGCTCGGCTCGGCTCCGGCCAGGGGCTGCCCGCACAGCTCCGCACAGCTCCGCACGCTCCCTCCGCGCCGCCTCCCGCCTACGAGGGCAGTCGGGGAGCGGGAGAGAGGCAGGGAAGGAAGGAGGGGACCCGGCGGAGAGGAGAGGCGGTGCCGCACACCGGCGGTCACACCCCCGCAGCCCTTCCCGGGCTGCCCCGCCGGCGGCACCGCCCCGCCGCCTCAGCGCCCGCCCGCCCCCGCCCCGCTGCTCGCCCGCCCGCCTCCCGCCGTTCCCCAGCGCCCGGCTCGGCCCCAGACGCCGGAGTGTCCTCGTTTGCCCCCCAGCCGGGTACCCGCCCGCCGGGCACGGGTGTTTGTTGCGTGCCCGGGGGCTCCCTCCGTTCCCGCGGGTGTCCCCAGATGGCGGGATACGGGGCATCGCTCCCAGCCCGCTCATGAGTGAAAACGCTTTTATTGTCGCCCTGTAGATGCCAAGCAGACTTGGTAAATCATTCACAGAATCA
The DNA here is from genome assembly GCF_028551555.1 of Melozone crissalis. Taxonomy (NCBI): domain Eukaryota; kingdom Metazoa; phylum Chordata; class Aves; order Passeriformes; family Passerellidae; genus Melozone; species Melozone crissalis. The sequence goes on along the minus strand of NW_026535794.1, from coordinate 48,834,829 downwards.
CAGAAGATGCTGAGTTGGATGAGATCCTTCCTCAAGTATCATCGAGTCCAACTGCTGGCCCTGCACATCACCATCCCCAAGAGTCACACCATGTGCCCGAGAGCATTGCCCAAATACTCTCGAGCTCTGTCAGGCTGGTGCTGTGACCAATTCCCTGGGGAGCCTGTTCAGTGCCCAACCACTCTCTGGGGAAAGAACCTTTTCCTGATACCCAACCTAAACCTCCCCTGACACAACTTCAATTTCGCTTGGATTAAAAAAGACAAGCACTAAGCGACGTAAGCAAGGTGCACCCTGGATGCATGAACAACTTGTTGCCCAACATCTATATAAAATATGAGGAGTTTATTTCATCCAGACTGCCCATGGGATGCTGGCTACATGGCCGGCACACCTAAAAAGATATGCAAGTGAAGTGATGAGCCACAAAGCTTATTTAAGGGTTGTATAAATAGAGATTGGTCCCCATATCATGCTACAAAAGGAGATGCAACTTAATAACAGCACATACATACCTTCATAGAGGTAAATACCACAAACTAAAAGGCCCTTCAACTTTGTAGTTGAAATGGACAAGAAAGTCAATGTCTGGAAGCTGAATGTGGGTAAATTCAAATAAGAAATGTTATGGATGGGAGTAAATAATCACTGACACAAATTGTGGAGGGAAGCTGTATTTTATTCTTTGTAAGTCTCCTAATAACACAAGATGTCTCTGTGGAAAATAATATGTAAATACTGTATGAATAACTGGTAAATACAGTATCCCAACAAAGAAGTTGGACTTACATGCAAAATTTAGTGGTTCGAGATATCCAGTAGGTCAGACTAAAAGATGTAGTGTTATGTCATTCTGGCCTCAAACTGTATGAACAGAACAAAGCAGAACATGCTAAATATTATCTTATACTCTTATTTTTGTCATTTACTGAAAGTATTGTCAAGCTGCCCTGTTTAATATCTTGTCTTCTATGATTTTACTTCCAGGGTATTTCATCATTTTGGGGGCAACAGAGTCTAACACAAACACCTTTGTAAAAGTAGATCTTGAACAATATTTTCCCTGAAATGTGTTTCACTGTACTTATAAAGAAATGGGTATAAAGCTCAAATATCTTTACTCACTTTTTGACATGGAGAATTAGTATTTGACTAGACTATGTGGTGAGTGAAACTATGTAAAATAAAAGCATAGCAAAAGCTGTCTTATAAACAAGTCAAAACTCAGTTTGTCAAAACCCTGCAACACATTATAATACCAGAAAGCATAACTTCACCATCTTTTGAAATCTTCATATTTGTTTAAAATCTCAGAAACTTTCAAATCCCATATTTATTTTCTTATTTTTGCCTTACTCCCTTATCTAGAGCTCATTGCTTGCTACAGTCCTGCAATCATCATTATATTCTTAGTTTTGAACAAAAGATCTTCAGAATTAGAGCTGCCTGGAGGAGCATAACCAAGGTGTTGCTTTTCAGTCATTTTCACACATGCAGTTTGTGTTGTGTCACAACACAAACCTCTTCTCACACCTCTTCTGACACACCCCTTGCCCATGTGAAATCCTGGCTGCAGTAAAGGCAATGCAATAGTCTTCTGCTATTCCCCATCTTTCACCCAGTCCTTCAAACAGTGTAACAGCTGATTTCTGCAGTTGTTGGCATCTCAGGTATTAACCCTGTCTTGAGAAATCAGGGACTGTGTTCAGTTCCTCTCTCTGGGACTCCTCCACCAGGTCATTCCACTTTTCTGTGTGTGACCTTTTCAATGTGAAATGTCAATAACAACATCAGTTAAAGGGATTTGCTGTTGTTGGATGCAAAATCCTTAGAACAGCTAAGTGTCACTCTACAGTTGGCTTCCAAAACAAGAATGCAACATGACCCAAAAATAAACACTAGGTCAGTGGCACCTTCATTTCTTATCCTAAAATGAAAAACAGATGAGGAGTGAATACAGACTTCTGAAGACACCTCATCTCTACTTAGCTCTGGAAAACTGTCATCTCTGCCTTCATCAGAGTTCTGTGAAGGGGTTTTTCCTTTAATCCACTTTTTAACCAGCCAGTGACTTCAACCACTCCATTCCTCTGTTAAACTATCTGCTGCTTCCTTGACATTTCTTAATAAGTGTAATCAAGAACCACAAGATTCGCTTCTCAATTATACCTTTTTAACCTGTAAGAAAGCTGAATTTCACAGACAAACCAGCAGAAAGTTGCCAAATACACGTCTCTGTGTTTTGCACACCAGCTCATATATAGTATCTACAGATGGCTATGACTGGCAACAGATATGGTGGTACACCCTTGGAAATGGGATATTCAGCCTCTTTTAGTAAGAAATCCTGCTTTCTTTTGGCCTTGTCCTAAAATCAGCAATTTTCTTCTGCTTAGAAACCACCTTGTTGTCTCCCTTTTCTCCTCCCTTGAGACTCAGGGTTCTGCTGGCACCTGTTCTGTTTCAAGGGCTGTGCTTAAATTAAAGGAGATATGTAAAACAAAATTTCCACCTGATCTTCTTGAGGAATTATTCTCTCTAGGTGATCATGCTCGGAAATTGCATTTTGTTTGCTCCTTGTTGTATTCTTATAAATAAATCACTAAAAAATGTCCACTTTTTTTTCACGGTGGACCTATTAACCACATAGGATCATCTGGTTATACCCCAGATTGGATCATCTCTTCTGCTATCACAATACATTGCTTTGAAAGTGATAAACCACCTGTACACACCATACCAAGTGAGAAAGAAGTCGCAAGAACTACTATATATATTTATTTGCCTCTCTTTTGCATAATTTAAAAGATATTACAATTGCTTTGTGACAAGAAAAAAATCAGCTACTTTAAACTTAATCAGTTTATTCACAATGTCTGATGAGAGCTGTCTTCCAAATGTCCAGAAATCTAATCTAGGATATTGAATAAATTGGCATAGAAATATCAGTTTCATAATGAGGTTTCAAAACCAAAAATGTTAGTCTATCATTTTTATGTGAAAGTCATTCATACACAGTGGTTTTCCAACTTGCTAATAGTCCCTGAGGTGGCAAATTAGGCTTGAAGTCTCGGAGCCCAATGCTATAATGTAATTTTGCTTTAGTTTAGAAAGAAAAGTGTGTGTATCGTTTTCAAACAAATATGAATATCCCATGGCACTGGGATATTCCAAACACCCAGGAGCCAATGGTTGCTTGGGGCACATTAAACTCTGTCACATCATGTGGTGTAAGGCAGCTGCCACTGACACAGAGGCTGAAATAGAGAGGCTGAAATGCTGTGACAGGCAACCTGACACTGCTGCTTTTGGCAGAACTATCAGGGATTATTTCATATTTGCCAAAAATACCTATATTGTAAATAAGACAGCAGTTAATATAGCTCCTTAAAAAAAAAAAAATGAAACCCAGTGCATTTAATATAAGAACGAGACAAAAAACACCCCTGACCTTTACAGAGGACTAAAAATAATACTGAGTTCTCTCTAAACCACATTTCTATCTCATTTTCTATGGCTTGAGTATATGAAATACAAGGGGCAAAAGATGAAGGAATTAATCTAAATGAAGGTGAGGGTAGCTAACAGTCTGCTGCTGTTAGAGCTCCATAAGCTAATATTTCAGACCTCTTCAATAAGAAATCAAAAGCCATCAGTAAAATACCAAAAATGAAAGGCATTATTGAAATCACAAAAAACAAATGCCAAGCTATATGTGAACAACACAGGATTTACCCACCACCCTCAAAAATAAATCTAAAAAAAAAAACGTTTATATGCATGCTCCTCCTTAAATGTCATGAAGGAAAGTGTTCCCAATAGAAACCAAATTCTAATACCAGAGTGGAATCAAGACAATGTATAATTTTGCCAGAACAGTGATACTACGGGCATTTGCATAACAACAGCACAGAACAAATTCACAAGATCAAATAAAAAACTCAGGATTTAAAGCTTCCTCAGCCACAGTCAGCAGGCCAGCAGCTATCCAAAGTGAAAACCAGACTTTGGCAACTTTTTACCTTACCAAGAAAGAAGATAATGAACACAATTGACTACTTCTTTCCAGAATTTTTATTTAAAGGGCATATTTAGAAAAGACCATTGTATTCTCACCAAAGTAAGGTCTGTTATCTTCCTCTAACATACTCCCTTATTTCAGCTTCTAAGTCATGAAAATACTTAATCAGTGTCAAATTCAGATAATTAGAAACTGCAATGAAAAAGGGCATTGATAATAGGTGTATTATAAATGGCAATGTTTTGATGATGTAGGATAATTCTCCATGACTCGTTTTGGAAAGTGTTCATGTATTAAAGAGACACTCATTGGTATCAAATGAGTAGAAATTGTGACTGCCTGACATCCCCTGACACTCCAGATTTCAGCTTTACCTGTGCTAAGCAATACATACAGAATTACAACTTCTAGTAAAACTCACAGAATGGCATGCTTATCATTAAGACACTTCTCCAAGGAGACATTTTATATTTTATTTATATTTTGCATTTAATAATGTCTTTCATTCAGGTGTTGCAAAGGTCATTAACATTCAGTGAAACCTTGCACAAAGCACAATAAGGCACGTAGGCACTTCATCAATAGATGACCTGATCAAAACCTAGAGCTGGAGAAAAATAGTGAAAGTACATAAATTGTATTTAGGCACCTTAGATGAATATTAAAAGCAAGACGTTTCAAACATGGAGACAATCAGTGATGGTCATATAGCAAGTCACAGAAATAGAGTCCAAACCTCAACTGCCTGACTTCGTGAGCGTCAATATTTGCCATTGTTATTACAATATTTGATGCTGGATGTGCTTTTTTTTGAAAATACCCTGGGTATTTACACACCTACATAAGCTCTCTATGGATTTTTTAGAAGTTTATCCCCTGCCTGGCTGACAGTATAGCTTTAAAAATACATTCCTTTCCTTGCTTAGAAGTTTTACTCTCCCTTCCTTGCTTTGAAGTTTTGAACGTAGTTCCTGCTGTGAATACTTATATGTGCTAGATATCAGCTTATTTTATGCCTCATGTAAAGTGAAGAGGAACCTTCGCTTCTTGGAGACACTGGTTTTCACTGCCACTGATGGCTCAGACAACAGAAAATTTAGCTGCAAACAGTGTGAGACAGTGTTTGTACAGATACATTTTTAAATGACACAATTCATAGTGTTTGGAAGCAGGCAGTTCATACTTACTAATTATGTCTGTATTGTTACTGTAGAAATGGAACACTACCAGAAAAATAGAGATGGGTGGGAAAAACAGATCAGTAAACCAGAAATAGCAATACCAATCTGACATAATGTTTACCCCAAGGTCATTTAATCTACACTGGTCAGTACTGATGAACAGGCTGGACTTGTGAGTGACGCCAGAGCAAAGGGGCTGCACTGGGAAAGGCAAGAGAAGCATCACTGATTTTCAGGGCACCTCTTCAGGTAAACTGAGGGGTAATACATGTTTCTCTCCCCATGTTCAACAGCTAGGATTAATGAATAAATTCTATTCCTCACTTCTGCACTGAATGAAAAGGCCGGAGCAAGGAATGTGTTTCTGTTTCCAGGAGTGGTTGAGCAGGACCCCAGGTGCCCAGCCTCTGCTGCATCTTTGGGAAATGTGGCCACCACCTGTCATGTTCATACATGCAAAAGGGAGGAGCCAAGATACTGCAGTCAGTCTTGTGTGTAATATAGCTGCAGATCTTCCTTAAATTCTTGCTCACTTCTCTTTTGAAATAAGGACTTCTCATGCAAACAATGCCTGTGGTTGGTGGGAAGAGAAAGAATTTGAAAACTGTAGATTTTATCTGAGAAACTTTCAAAATAATACAAAATGTGGACTTTAACGTTGTTATAAGGAAAATCCTCTACTGTGCTTTCCTTAAGAATACTTGAAAACTGTCTTTTGTGCAAGCTCCAGTCTGGTTAATAATGCTTATGATTCTTAGGGAAAATGGATAAAGGATCCATACTTTCCTTATCACTCCTGAATACATTCCACTGTAATTAAAATTTCTGACAGCAAACAGGGCACTATCACCTCTACTTTCTGCTTGCTTGCAGCATCACTTTTGCATTTCTTACCCAGGACAGAACTTGTTTCTTGCCCATGCTTTTGCAGGGTCAGCCACAACGGCGCTCCTGATGGCCTCCTCCATCTCACCATAAAAAGCACACATGACATGGAGGGAATCCAGGGACACAGGGACTCGGCATTTTGAAACTTCTCCCCAAGGAGAATTCATGGGGAAAGCCTACACAGGTGATAATCTCATGGACAGAGACCTCAGTGGGACTCCTAAGCAGTCACATCAGGCAGGTCAAACCATCTGGAAAGATAGGACCAGACTGAAGAGAGCCAGATATAAAGTCCTTGCAAAAGGGCTTTGTACTCAACAGAGAGGAGAATTTAGAGCATGTAGCTTACTTTACCTCTTACTACACTAACTCCCAAAAGACTGCCTTGCAATCCCAGTTATTCAATCCATTATTGTCATAGCACAGTGATATTCAGAGGTCAATGTAAAGTCGCCCCTGGAATTAAATTAATGCATTGCAAGACACAGTTCTGACACTCTGATGAGCTGGGTCCAAATTTACACTTCAATAAATTGATGATTGTCTCTTACAATAGGAAAAAAGTACAAGGTTAAGCCACATGGAATAATAATGTTTCTAATGGATTACAGCACGCAAAAGAAGTTAACATATTTTTGTTTGTATGATTCATAGCCACTTTCACATCCGTAGGAACCTGCTATTTAGTCCAGAAGAATAGGGAAACTAAGACCATTTGTCATCCAAGTCAGTAAGAAAGAAAGAAACCTTCTACAAGATAGAAAAGTATATTAAAGAACAGAATGTGTTGGGGATAAAAGCTTGTCACTTTGACAAGGTCAAGAGACAAGCCAAGCCTGTGCATGGTAAATGCATGGAGTGTTCACACATTTATGCTAATGACAATGTAAACACAAATGTATTTATTAGGAATGTAATTTTCATGAGAAGTCACAGCTGAATGACAAATCATGAGTGTCTGAAAAGCATGCAATGAAGAGGAATCCTTGAAAACAAATTACTTCCCTAACCTCCTTGCCTCAATAAAGACTTTAACAACCTTGCATTAAAGTGAATGAATACTGCTCAGCTGTTCCCAGAGTATTTCAAGTGTTTTGAAGAGTTGTCTGTATTCCTGAAGTTTTTATCATTTTTCCTTAAAACTTTTGAGTTTTGTAACACCGTATTAGAAATGCAATGCTTTAGCTGGGACCTTGAGATGCAGCCAGGGAATCCAGGGAAGAGATTCCCATTGGGCAGCAGGAGGCTGAGCTCTATTCTCAGCACACACAACACTGATCTGCTCTGGAGCCTGGCACAAGGCACCTCGTTTCATGGCACCTGCCTTTCCTCTTCCTAATTAGCTGTGATATTTTGGAGGAAAGGGATAGAGGGAAACTGAGGACAGGACTGTCTCCTACAACATTGTAGATCCAAAAAATTGTATCTTCAGACTCCACTTTCAGCCAGGACATCTTGGTATTACTGAGGTATATATAAAAATATCACATTGCAAAGCACCCTCTAATATTTAGAGGAAGATTGTGTGTAAAAACAGTCACCAGCTGTTCCTTCTCTGCATGCTTAGGACAACTGGTGCCACTGGTGCCATAACTTTTGGGAGCCTCAGTTAGAATTAGCTATTTGTTCTGGACTTTGATGAACCACGTATGAAATCAGCTGGAGAACCAAAATAGGAGAAGTTGTTCTGGTTACTTTTTATATTTCATTAATCTCACAATCTAACAACCTTTTTTTTTTTTTTTGAAGCCTCATCTGCAGTTATATGAGAATCTGCATTACCATAAAAAAATTCTTGGCCCTCCTGATTGAGAAAGAGTATCTTGAAAATACCAGCATTACTGGTTAAAGAAGAGCAGACAAATATGCAATACGGGCATTAACTGTTTCAGGGCTGAATTCCCAAGAAAGAAAGAATTTTGAGGCTGTGATTTTCTCTTCAATTTCTCATTTGTCTCTTTTCCTGTCTTTGCCCAGTAATTTTGATAGCACTGACTAATTTCTACCAAAACTGACAAGAGAGTAGATATTTGAAATATAACTGCCTTGTATACATTTTGTGAAAACTTTAAGCTGGCTAGCACACAGGGAGCCAAATTATTTTCCCTCACAAGAGCAAAGCAACCAGGATGTAGCTGCTCTTCACATATGCAACTGCTGACAACCAACTGGCAGTAGAACATGTGTAACCATCCATGGGCAGCCTCACATTAGCCCTGGCCCTGATTGTCTGGGATACCACTGACAGCTCCTGCATCAACAGCACACAGAGGAGGGCTGACATTATTCAAATGCAGGGAATGCATACAGGAAGAGATAACAGACTGGAGGCAAAGGACAATTCATAGGAAACCAGGATTTATTACTCCCCCTAATCACAGAAAAACTCACTTAAATCTCACTGGCTTTTGCATAGGGACCATAGGCACACTGTCAATCTTAGGACAACACAGTAAAATGAACACACAGCATTAATTTTGACTCATCAGAAAAGATTCTTAAAAGCCTTGTCACCTTTTTTTGATAGCACTTTCTTTGCTTCCTAGGCCAATATGATGTAATAGATTATTTATAAGCTCTTGAGCTCTTTATGCAATAATTTCACTGCTTTCCTAACTTAGCCTTCAAAACAAGAGTGCAAGAGATACACATAACTGGACAAGGTGAAAATTCATGAGAAAGTGTGTGGTTTTACATTGCCTTTAATGAACCCCAGAGAAAGTAGAAGTACTGAAAGTGCTTCTAAGTAGCTGCCAGTAACTCATACCCAAGTAAAGGAGAAAGATGTAAAAGAATAGGCAGCTAAAGGGGTTATTAGGATTTTTGATGGATATGGTGCTTTAGCACATTGCCACATGGCAGAAAGATAATTTTTTTCTGGTTTTGTCCCTCTCCTTATGATGTGGTTAAAGTGGAGAAAAATTTGAGGGGCATCCCAAACCATGCTTACTCAGATAAGAGAACTCTGCCTAGTGTAGCCTTTCCTCTGCCACGTGCCCTTCAGACACATCATGAGCTCACTCATCAAATGGTGTGGGCACAGTCCTTCATACCACCTCCCAGATCAGGCAGATCAGAGCTGCCCCTATCTTAGAGACATTTGTTGGAACAGAACTTGGCATAAGATGTCCTGTTAAAGTTTTCTGTCCCTCCTTCCCTGCACAGATTTGTGGTTCCAGCCCATTCTCTACTGCTCTACCTAATGCTATTTTTGATGTCCTGCTTTGACAGGAGATTCAAACTGAAACAGTTCATGTAGGTGTGCCATTGCAGAAATGACCTGTTACAGTGTTAAATTAGCCATTTTGCAAGAGATGAAAACCATCTTTCTACCAGACCTCCGCTCAAATTTCATTCCTAAACAGCTATGCCAAGATTTTAAACTGCTTTGAACTCAAAGACCTGAGACTAGACAATCTTCTTCCTGCTAAAAGGGATGAAATTCTTCAGTGCATGCAGAATAATGAGGAATAGGGCATTGACATGAATGCTTTTTCAGTCTTCTCAGGCAGCAGACATGGATGAAACACTAACTGTACAAAGATATTGTTATGGTTACAGATGGTTACAACCTTTAATTTATACTTTTCTAATTTTCCAGTGTTCTTGACACTCTCTGTCTAAACCAAGGAAAAAGAGACTTGACATTTTAATGCTGAAAAGGTGAGAAAAGAAAAACAGGTTGCAATTTCCATCTGAGAAAATTCAAATTCAGTCTCTCTAAAGCCATCTTAGATCCACTGCAGATCACTTCCCAAAAGCCCATGTGGCACCTCACTTCAAGCAAAGGCACAGCAATGCAGTGCACCTGTTATCTGCATCACTTCATCTAGTTAAACAGTAGTTTGTCTAAAACAACATGCAAAGTCCCCAAAATCTGAAGTTCTAAATTTTCCCTTCTAAATTTTCCCCTGCAAATATGTTTTCCTTCCTTTAAATGATCCATAAATCTCCCTCAAGCAAGGAAGCAGAAGTGAAGCAGTTCAAAGTAAGCAATCACTTTCTAATCCCTCTTTATTAGAAACAGGCCTGCAGTGTTGTACTTGCTCTCAGCCTGGGAGCCTGGGGACAATATTCTGCTACTCAGGCAACTTCTTCACATCACCAGCAAAGCCCTGTGGATAGTATGTGCCAGCTGATCTGAATGAGAAATCCTACATCTCACCAGCTATGTCTTTTATTTACTTAACAAGATACAAATACAGCATCTGTCTTACGGGTTTTGTAGAGAAAGGAGTGAAGTTTACAATGAAAACTTGATCAGAGTTGTTAGCCAGGCTTTATCCTCCCATGACTGTGCTGAAGGACTGTGAAACACACTCCAAGGATGCATTTCCCTTATTTATACTGAAATGTGGCATGCATGAGACACTTGTGTGAAACTGCAGATGTAGATCAATATTCCATCTTTGTATCTGAGTAATTAGAATTATCTACTGAATTTTCCATCAAATATGAACAAAAGAGAGAGTCAGCCTTAACTAAAGATGTAAAAACTCCCAGTCTGTCTGCTTAAACCATGCAGAAGAGAATCTTTCATGGATCATTTTCCTCATTTTAGGGACAAATGCAGAACCTCTACCTTTTTTAAAGAGAAAATGGGTATTCCATGTATAAACTTCACCTACTTCAAGTAACTGGTTGAGAATACCTGGAGTTTCAGTTGTTTTTAAGTACAGATCTACACACATAAATCATGCATGTGCCAATGCACACAGTGGTTATATCAATACTGCCCAATGTGTGACAAACTCTGGAGAAGTGGAGATGAGGAAATGAAATCAGTCTGTGCAGAACCATTTTTAATATTATGTTTTCAAAAGAGTGCAGAATGGCTGTTCTTCCCCTGCTCTTTCCACTGGAAGATTTAAGGAATCTACACCCATTATTTCTTTTTACTCAGTGCTTCATGTCCTGTGGTGAGCGTGAACTGCACTTGAAAATCAAGATTGTAGCAAAAATTACCTCCCCAGTGAGCTGATAAGGGAAAGAGCAGCACAATGTCAACAAATTCTTGCTTTATATTTTAAATCTGGGGGGTTTTAAGGCAGTTTTGTGAATTAATTTAATTTAATTTAGACAGAACAAAAAATTTAAGGTTTCAATCCCATATCTGTGTTACAGTTATGCAAGCAACTGTATTGCAAGGGCATAGAAAATTTCTGCAGGCAATTTTATCAGTTTATTAGTTTTGAATGTTCAGCAAGCACTCCAAAGGAGGACAATTTAGAGAGAATCCTGCTGTGGTAAATACTCAAAGTTTTCAATAAGAATTCTTTCAGAATAGAGTCTGATGAGCCTAGGATGTTTTATGGCCACTTTTCCAAGAGAGAATTTAAAGGAAAGCTGAATCTCTGTTAAAAAGTCCATGAGTGGGTGCTGTTAATAACTCCAGTAGGTTGGGGATGATTGCACATGACTTGCAGCTTTGTTTATTCTCTGAATATTAGATGACATGGCATAAATCCAAAGGGAAACAATTACTATTCATGTGCTGAGAAACAAAGCGGAGCTGGTTCTTTTACTTCTAAACTCTCCGAGGAGTGACCAAGGAGCAGATTTATGAAAGAGCTGTAACTTACAGAAATGAGACTTCAGTTCACCAAACCAAATTCACACTCTTTGGCATCTCCTCCCACATCAGCCATGTCTAAGTTCTGTCAGCACCTTTGTTTTATCCAGAAGGTGTTTAGTGCAGAATTCATAACCACAGAGAGGCGATCAGGCTTTACCACTGGACGACAAGGTCTTGGTCCCTGGACCCCCTGACTTTTTCACCCAGGAATCTCTTAATGGCTGCTTACATGGAAGGACCAGGATTAAGAGGGAACCTCGCCTCCAGTTTGGCTTTGTTTTATGATCTCAGAGTGGCAGATAGTGATGGTCTGAGTATTCTGGGTGAGAAAAGGCTCTCTGTGCTACCATTTTGTGTACAAATGCTCCCACCATTTTGCTGTTGTCTTCAAGATGGACTTCTAGGAAGTGTCTCAGGGAGATGGATCCCATGTAGACACCAGAGCACCTTCAGGCAGAGATTCATTTTCCTCTCCATTATTTCCACATGCCTAGCTTGAGGCAGCTGTACATTTTAGCTGATCTCATAAAATAAGTGTAATGGCTGCACTGGATTGCATCCTGAGGAGTTTTATTCCCTACTTGAATTGTATACATTTCTGAACAGAAGATTTTGGATTTCATTGTGGAGCCAAGCACCAGGCATTTGAGTGCCTAACACATTTACTGAACACATTTGCCTTAATGTGCTTTCACTAAAAAGAAAAGAAACATGTACGTTTAAGATCTGCACATCATTTGAGGTCATCTATTAATTGTTCATTACTCAATTGATACCAAAAGAAAACCTAAAATTAAAAAAAAAGCCCTCACAAATGCAGCTATCATCAAATGCACAGAAATCCTACAAGAGCTGAAAGAGAAAGGTAACATATGGGTAAGGCTGGAAAAGCTAATTTTAACATGATTTAGTTCAGCGAAGAACACATCCTGATTTAAAATGTGGTTTTATTCTTATCTCACATTGGTTATACTTAGTTATTTTTCTGGAGATTGATTCTCACTTTTAGCCATTATTAAGGCATGCTATTTTGCAAGTAAGTGAGGCATTTTTACTAAATTTGATGCCTTTTCTTTGTCAACTAGAAGAAAGTATATTAGTGTTCTGATTTAGGGCAAATTAAGGGGGGAAATTTCTGAAGGGGTCCCTCTAGAAAGCAAATTCAAGCGGCCTCTCCTCCACCTGGTTTGGGAGACAAAAATCTCCTTTGAGAAAAGTGGGAAAAAACCTGTTTATTTAACAAGCTAAATATTCACAAGCATTAAAAAAAAAAAAAAAAAAAAAAAAAAAGAGAGAGAATAATGTTAAACAATAAAACCTCTTGCTGTTCTGAAGAGATGGCAAATTCAGGAAATCCTTGCTGTGGGGTGTAGCTCGGCTCACTCAGTCTCTTACCCACACTGGAAAATGCCACATCCCAGGCCCTCTGGGCCGCAGGTGGGAGCTCCTGGTGTTTTTCTGGGTTTTCAGTCTATAGTAGGGCTGATCAGTTCCAGGAAAAAGAAAAGCCACAGTCCAGGGAACTTCACTGCCTCAGCTAGCTACAAAAAAACTAACTAAAAAGCAAAGGAGAGCTCCATCCCACTGTCCATGCTGCAGACAGCACAGTCCAGGAGCAGGGTGTGGGGGAGCAAGTGCAGTTTCTGATAACAAACTCCACACTTCTTTCCCCCACTCTGCTCTCAGAACCTCTCTAAAACTGGTGCAGAAATTAATATCCAGCATAAACAGAACAGATGACTGGGGACACGAGCATCATAAAGTCACCCGAGGACAATGAGGTAACATAACTGTTAGACTGTATTCTATTAGAAAAAGGCAGATAATGCTTTTTGTTTCTAAGGGGATTCCTTTCTATTCATGATTTGGGTAAAGCTAATTTGGATGGAAATATCAATCATATATAATATGCAAAAACTTGATTACTTTAAGCAAATAAATACAATTACATGGAATACTTTGAATAATGACAACACATTTATTGAATTATATTTTGAAGTTAAGACTGTTTGAATAAGGACTTCTTTGTAATCATATGTCCTTCAAGACATCTAGAATCAGAGGAGGTTAACTCCTCCCCTTCAAGGTTTGTCATTAGGTTGTAAATTCTCTTCAACCCAGGTTTCAATGCCCAATCAACTTGTCAAGTTCTAATGGCCCTTGTATTGTATTAAGCTTTTCATGCAGAAAAAAGCATATAATTTATTCCTTCAGCAAATCCCACGCACCAAATCATGGGAGGTGATTTCACCTATTACACTGACTGGACTTCTGTGACTGACAGCAAATACAGACATTGTCCTCAGTGTGATTTACATGGATTTTGTAAATAACTCTAATCTGCAATATACATTTTCATGACAATATTCAGGACATAAGCAGTAAACACCTTTTAGTAGAAAATATTCATGACAGTGGGCCCAGTTGCATGCCGTTTTTTGAAGCCACTGTTGTTTTATTGTCTTTTCATATCAAGGCAGAAAAAGAAACCAGCAAACATACATTTTAGTTTCTTGTTAACCTACTCATAACTTGGTCTGGAAATGGGTCAGTTAATGCTCTTTCATTCTGCTTAAGATATTTTTCTGATACATGAAGCAAAATAATTTTCTATCAGTGTTTATAAGGCTGGTTTTGCTCAAGGCTCTTTATCTTATCATATCAATCAGCCAAGGCTAATATGTGTGACAGAAAGTAGGACAGAGATCCCCAAAGAGGGACGAAGAAATGAAATGACAAATAAGCTGGAAAAGATGTGGGGTCATTTCCTTTTCAGCCTCAGTGAAATACCTTGCTTTATGAGTCAGCATTGAAGATATAAATAGTTTGCAATGATATAAATAGTTTGCAATAACCAATATAGTCAGATGATGAATATCAGACATTGGCAGAATGTATTTTGTTACCTCAGTTTAGCAAGGCAGGAACAAACAGGACTGATTGATCTGAGATACCACAGCTGAAAACCATAAACCCAGGGGATGAATCCATGTTTTGGTTACCTAACCAATCTGCCAGAACACCAGGCCATTGTGCAACACAGGCAGAATCACCTCACAAAGGCTGAAAAACAGCAGTTTGAGAACATCAGCTTAGGAAACCCTCCTATGTACAGAGACACCTTTCCCCGCCACTGCAAAAAACAACCTGAGAAAGCAAACAAGAGGCTCGTTGTCCTGCAGCCTTCTATTCAATAGTATTGATGGCCAGTCCAATTGGCAAGAGAACATCCCTGTTTTGATTTCTGACTAGATGAACTACTCAGAGAGTCAGAGTAGTTCAGAAAGTACACTTCAGCTTGTACTTTGAGACCTGACTGCCCTTGCACCTGAAGAATCTCACTCTGGTTTTGCTTGTTTTCTCTTTATAGCAATGAAACTAATCTGATTTTTACCAGGTTTACTCCACTTTTCCCTAAGTATAAATAAGATTAAGATGTGTTTGGAAGCATTTATGATGGGTACAAATAAAGTTCCTTCCAGTGCAGGGGCAGCAGAACCTACAGCTCTCTCTGAGCTCATGTTTAAACATTTCACCCAAATACATATATCTTCATGTAACCGCAGTTTTAACCTTGTTTTATAACAGCAGCCCTTTTTTAAGGAAACGTGGAAAGCTAATTAATTTATATTGCAACAAATTATCAGAGATGATTTTTCCCTACCCCTCCCCCCTACTTAAAACAAATGTTGAGGGAGGAATAAGTAAAATTTTGCAGGTGGAAACAGTACAGATTCTCTCGCTTCGTGATTCTCTCCCTGCCATTTTCAGATGAGTACATTTGCTTTCCAGGAGAGTTTTGAAGTCATCAGTTCTAATGAAAATGACAGGTAAATTGAGCCTGATCATGGGAAGCAAATGGCAGTGTGTTCCAGGGGGAGGCTGGGTCAGGCAGAATTGTTCATGCTAATCCAGGCAGCTAGTCAAAATCTGAACAACATACAGGGCATGAGGTCCTGCACTGGTAGCCTGCTGAAGATGACAGTAGCATGAAGCCCAGCCCTACAAACCAATATCCTTTTGCACCTAAATCTTGTCAGCACTCTCCATTTCTTCATCTCTAGATAGGAATGATCAATTCCTGTCCACTGGGATATCACAAAGCTCAGCTGTCCAGTGTTTGTAAAGCATTTTGACAGTCCCAGATGGAAGCTGCTCCATGGAGAGTCGCCTCTACCTCCTTGATGCTGCTACAGTTTTAATCCAGCCTTTTATCAACTGGTATTTCATGCACTCTCCCTTGCAGACGAAGCAGTGAGCGAACAGAAATGACAAAGTGCGCTTCCAAACTTCCCTCCCACTCACCTCTCCTCCATCTGTTGGAGAGAGAGATTTTATTTGCTGCAGAACTGCTGTCTGGCTAAAAATGTGAGCACTTTTTACAGCATGATCCCACTCTCTCCTCCACACACACCCACTGCCCAAGTGCTTCATTTTGAAATATGACATTGCTTCTTAGCTAATCCCCTGTGTAAGAAGAGGCTTCTACAGCCCATTTTATTAGGGGATGACTAAAAAGCTGCTGTAGAATCCCACATGGTGTTCACTGCTGATCACCTCCATCCTACCTATTAGGAACAGTAAGAAACAGAGGATATCCGACAATAAAGACTATTTTTCTTCCTCTTTTCCCTGTCACAAACAGTCCAATTCAGTCTTATGCCTCATTATTTCCAAATTTTGAGGTTTAATCCTGAGTCTTATGGCAAATTGGCATTTATCTTTAATACCTAGGTCCTGGAAGGAAGTGCTCACTTCAGATTTTCTGTTTCTTTTAAAGAAAGCAACAAGTCAAGTACTCCTGGATAGGGAGGAAAACTAGGTTTGGCTGAAGACAGCCAAAAAGACTCAGGAAATAAAGGCATATAAGAAAACATCAAATTTCAATAAACACACAATGCAATCCTATGGCTTTAGGCCTACAACTGTGCAACAATTCTAAACTGTGGATCTGGCAATATGAGGGGTGGGGGGAAGTTTGTGGTCATGGAATACAAAATTGTCCACCATGTGTAATTAAGCAGAATATCAAAACCTGTTTTCAGACAGTATTTTAGTCCAGATTCCAAGGTCTGGACTTGAGATGCTGCTGAAAGAGAAAACACAAAATAAATTAGACAAAAAAGAGAGACATTGTCTAATTTATTGCTGAGGTGAAACCTCTAAACTTCAAAAACCTCCCAACTCCATTCTTACTCTGGATATTGTGGCTTTCATAAAGAGAAAAGTTTTGGACGTTTTTCAGTTTTCATGGTTAAAGGAACTATTTTTCCCCCAAGTACCTATAGTGGTCTATCAATGAAACTAGGTAGACAGATAATTTTTTTCCACATTTTCAGGTAATTTTTTTAGTAATCTTTGCAGAATGAGTTACAAAATGTGATGTCCTGGCATTAGAAAGGCAAGTTATTTTTTGGTGAAATTGCCTTGTTAAGATTTAGGGCTTGAATATTTCAATGATCTCAGACTTAGGGGAGAAGGATGTACTACTATAACAGACAAAAAGAATGCAGAATTTACAAACCACAAGGACATTTGGAAAAACTCCCACAATAAGGAAAAAACTATCAAGTCAACTCAATCAACTTTGCTGAAATCAGTTCTGAGTGGGAAAAGGTAATTCTGGCAGGGGGAGTTCATGACCACTGACTCAAGAAACCCACAGACTGAAGAGAAAAATTGAGCATGTGGACTAATCAGCATAAGAAGTGAGGGACTCAACCAATAGAAGACAAGATATTAATTAGTAAGAGAGCTGTGTAACTTGAAGCTAGTGAACATTAATGCTTTTGTTTGCTAAAATGTACATATAGTGAAAAGTTTTGATAGCCACTGTGATGGCTTTGTGGATTTGCCACCCAGCACCCGTTTTTGTGCAGAACTCTAAATGAATACCTCAACTCTGCACGTGGAATGACGTTGTGCATCCTGGGTTAAAGAACCATATTTTGGGACAACATTTGGAAGACAAGCATCAGAAAAGACATGGCATTTTCTCTTCTTTCTCACCTCAATTTGGCTAGAAGGAATATGGGGATGGAGGTCCATACTACAACTTTGAACCTGTAAAGATTGCGTCCCTTTTCCCATAAGGACACAACTTCAGATTGTCCTCTAGCAATTTCAATCAATAGGCTTCAGTCAGACAAGCAGATGCATCACTGTTTCCAATTAGAGGCCCAGGCTAAATTACTAGGTGATGAGTTCCTATTAAAAACTCATTACACCTAGAAGAAAATGTTTTTCATTTGGGGAATGGTGACTAGTCCCAAGTGATGACCCCATCCTTGGACAGGATTCAATCAATCGTGACAGCTGCTCAAGAGAGTTATAGCTCCTCCCAGACAAAGGGGATTGTCTCAAAAGGGAGAAGTTCAGCATGTTTTTCTTGCCTGTTCACAAGCCACAAGAACTTCAGAAAGATCCTCCAGCAAAAAACAGATGGAGTTAGCAATTTATGAACTAGGCACACAAAGTGGGCAAGGTGAGGCCATAAAGAAGGGCTCGTGTCTTTAGGCAAGTGATGGAAATAGAAAAAAAATCCCCACTCCATATCAATATTTACTGATCAGTAAAAAACAGTAACCTAATTTTAATTCACAATGCAAAACATACTCCACACAACAACCAAAACCTTTTCTTTGCCCCTGCAACCAGACTGCTGCACAGAGCTATAAATACCCCAGCTCACAGGTATAGTTCATTGTAATACAAGTTTATTCCTTTTTTAAACCTCAGACTCCTCCAGCAAAACTAAAGAATGGTGACAAAACGTGAATGTAACATCAGGAAATTCCTTCCTATTAGCTGGTGTTTAATCTTGTCTGAGTAACACTGGCTTGAACAGCAGAGACATTCAAAGTGATAGGGTCAAGAAAAAGTGAGAGTTATCCAGGCATGTTATTTACAGAGACAAGCAGAGCAACTTGGAAACTGGTTTTTGGCACGCACTTATTTATTTCAGCTTGATCTTTCTGTTCTTTATACAGGTCTCTAGCCAAGAGTTCCTTGTTAACTGCTCAAAGTGCATCTTTCAGGGAAACTTGACCATGTTCTATCTAACAACTTTAGAAAACATGGTTCTGCATTATTTTTTTAAGCTAAGTATTTAAGTGCTTTATATCTGCCCAATAATCATTCAATAGCATGGTTAACTTACTCCAGTGGAAGGCTGTTTTACAAGATTGCAAAGTACCAGTTGCCCTAAGATCTTCCAATTCCAAAATTGATGGAATTATGTGAGCAATGTCAGTATCTGCATTTAAGGGACACTAGGGATTTAAGGGATTTAAATTTAAGGGATTAGGAGTAGCCTCATCAGTATGGGAATGAGGCAGCATTCCTCACCTTGAAGGTAATGTCAGTTTGACCTTGACCCTACACAGCAGCCGACTGACTGGGGGAAGGAAAGGGCTTCAGAAGAAGATGTGTGGGACTAGCGACTGGCCAGTATCAAACCCAAGATACTGGTCTGCACCACGCTTGGTTTGACCCTGTATCTCTACTATATGCCCAGAACTGCCATATTTTGACAAACACAGTAGCTCAGCATGTCACCTACCCCCCAAATTTAACCAAGATCCAGAAAATAGGCAGCTCTTTCTCATCATCTTCATCTGTTCAGTAAAGAACTCTCTGAGGTTCTTCCACACCATGGACATCTTCATAAAACAGTTACTGTTGACTAGCTTCTGAATCAGTGTGTTGTCCCAGGGAACAGGAGGTCCAGGCTTAACTCCACATCCACCTATCACTTAACAGTGATGAGCCTGGTTGGGGGGCTGCTGGTAATCCCACCTCTCCTACTGAAACTGTTCCACTGCACAATGAATTCTGGAGTCATTTATCAAAGAAAGGGTACTCAAACCTGCCCTACTCAAACCTGGAAATCAAGCACCACCAGTACTGCAGGTGCAGGTCCCTTTCCAAGATCTGGTGGATCTCTTTCATGTGTAGGACTGCTGTGTTGACACCTGAAACTCAAATGCATGTATTCCCTTCCTGAATGGATTCCACTTCCACCCTCTCTCTGGCTCCAAAATATCCTGAATTAGGCACCTTCAGCAGCAGCTGCAGTGAATGTTTTCTAGGCAATTTGGCATCTGATGGCTCAGAGCATCCTCCTGGGAGGGCTAAGTTTGAAACCTGGGCATCTCAGCAGAGCTAGAGAAGTATTCCAGCCACTTAGCTGTTACATAAGTATCCATCATCACCTATTCCTCCAAGCAAAATTTTCTGTCTCCTGGTGAAGGTGAAGAACTCTGACCTATTCTTTTGACAGGGAGATGCCTGAAGGTTTCCACACTTCATACATTCCTTCATCCAGACTTCCCCACTGAATGCTCTGGTGATACCAAGGCTCTGTAACTCACCTGTATTCAGCAGTTTCCTTTCTGCATGTTCTCTGACATGTGAAACACCATTTTAGATCACAGCACCTTTCAGCTCTGTAAACCATGAGGTAACCAATGTTCTCCATAGAAATTAGGCACCTGAATTATTCTGCTTCAGCATCTTGCCAAGCTACTCTGTGTTCAAGGGCTCTTCTAGATTTGCAGAGCCTGCCCATAACTACTATTAGTGCAGTAGAAGACCAGCTAATCCTACAATGAATAGTACAGAGAGATATAGAGCACTGAACTCGTGTAATGTAGCTTCAGTGAAGATCTACTCACCCCTTCAGAAGGGAGAACTGCAAGGATTTACTTCCACAAGACCTAATGAATACTACTTTAGGGTGTCACTATTATTTATTTGAGAATTTTGACATTTGTAGAATGTTGAAGAGGCAACCTAATTCTGTTAATTGTTTGCCAAAGTTTCAGTGCTGGTTTACATAGGACAGTTTAAAAACCAGTTGATCAGAAGACCATGGAAAGTAACTTCTAACTGTTTAGATATGACCAATATTTAAATCACTAGCAAGTACTCCTTTAAACCATGAAACTCTGTGTGTGGCATAAGCAGAAGATGGGCTCTGGGAAGGTAAGAGTCTCCTACCGATCTCTTTCCAAAGAAATTGCAACTATTTCCATAGACCAAGCAGCATACAGGCTTCCAAGACACTGTAACCCATCCTCCTGCAACAAGGCAGGATGAACACAGCAAAGAGTATGAACACACACTACCTGTGCACAGGCACCTACCATGCTCAGATGACAGGCTGAAAACAGTTACAGAAGTCCATGTTAGAAACCTGAAATAAATGTTCTAATTCTCAGAATACTGATTGGTAATGGTTATTAACCCGACAATTCAACTACTTCAGTATTTACGTATCTGGCTATTTAAGTATTTCACACTGATACTGAGTATGTGTACAGTCAGAAACCCCGGTGTAAAAACGTAGTTATGAAAATTACAAAATAAAGTATGCAAACTCTTCCATTCCCCACCACACCAGCTCTTAGAGCGTTAGGGAAGATATTCAAAATGTCTGCCATCTGCCACATCAAGATAAAGAGCAGGGGTGTTGCCTGGTACTTTGCTAATACACTTCTGAGTTACAAGCTAACAGAAAGATATGCCATAAATCTAACACCAAGGTGTCTCTGGGTCTTGCTGTGGAAGTGTAGATGCGAAGGCTCTAATGAAAACTGAATTATAGAATAGTTTGGATTGGAAGGGACCTCAAAGATCATGTTGTTCCAAGCCCCCTGCCATAGACAGGGACACCTTACACTAGACCAGCTTGCTCACAGTCCCATCCAACCTGGCCTTGAACGCTGCCAGGGATGGGGCATCTACAGCTTCTCTGGGCAACCTGTTCCAGGGCCTTATCACCCTCACAGCAAAGAATTTCTTCTTAATTTCTAATCTAAACCTACTCTCTCTCAGTTAAAAGCTGAGAGTCTCGCTTGTCCTATACATGTCCTTGTAAAAAGTCCCTCTCCAGCTCTCTTGTAGGACACCTTTAGGTAGTAGAAGATACTCCAGGGGGTCTCCGGAGCCTTCTCTTCTCCTTACTGAACAACCCAAATCTCTCAGGCTTGTTCTCACATGAGAGATGCTCCAGGCCTCCCATCGTCTTCATGTCACTTCTCTGGACTCATTCTAGCAGGTCTAGATCCTTCCTGTGTTGATCAACAATAACCATTTCAGAGACAGTCAAAGTGATAGGGTCACATACAGATACAGTAGTGTGTCCCTGTCCATCATATTTTTGTTACCACTTTGTTATTGCTGGTTCTATTTTTTTTTACCTCTTCTTTTCTGTATTTAACTTTCTAAATGCTCCAACAAAAAAGGCTGAAGCTCAGTAGCAACAGCTGTGGTTCCTTTCATGCAAGGAAGGGTGCTTCCTAATTGGATTTCAGCAAATTCTGCCACAGGGGTTTCTGACAGGAAAACCTTTTGATTCATTTACAGAGATATGACATTTTCTTTCTTCCTATGTTTTCCGTAAGTACAGAGGAGAAGGCTTCCCTTTAGGAATGACAGCAAATGCTTAAAAAACGGCAAGTGTTTAAATTATTTGCTGAGTCAGAGTTTGAAACAGCTGACTTTTAGGCAAGTGTTTTGGAATAAAACTGTGGGCAGTGTAATGAAAAAATGTTTTTAAGAGAAATAAAGGGAAAAGGTGAAAAGTACACATCATTTACCACACAGTTCTTTGTATTAATATGAGGTTCAAGGAAGCAAGATATTTTTTTCCTTGGGAAGTCTAAAATTTGGAGACTTGTCATGTTTAGGACCACACACCCCATCTTCCAACTGCAGCAAATAGTTTGTTCTTCTTTTTCATTTAGGTGTAATTTTTGTATCACCAGGGAGAGAGATTTTAAGTCACCAGTTTCGGAGCTTTTGAAGCCTTTTCAAAATTCTTTTCAACATGGCTTAGACAGGCAGAAGTGGGTGGATTAGCTCGACAGCCTGCATCCACTGCTTAGTTCCAAGGTTTCAGTGCAATATGCATCTCACACATACCAAGGCACCTGTCGTGGGTCTTAAGCCCTTTGAGTCATAGGTGTTAGCTGGTGCCAGAACACTGGGGCTTCCACCAGAGGTGAGAAACATTTTTTAAAAAAATCAGGAAAAAACCAGAACAAAAAAATCCCATAACCCAAGGGTATATTATATATGAGCAAACTCATTTTGCTAATGTAATATGTAAACAGCATTAATGCACTGAGATAGCTATTAGCTGAAGAGACTGCCATAGAAAAGGAAGATTCATGTTTCTTTATGGAGACCAGCATAGGTGGAAAAGCCCTTTAAGCAGTGACACTGGCCTGGAGATCCAAGTAGATTTCCCATCTCTGCTTGAACTTTACTGAAATCTTGACCTAATCCATCCCTGAAACTGTAAGCTCTGAAATTTGAATTGCCATTATTTTTGTCTAGCAGTCAGCATTTCATATGTTATTGAAATAAGTTCCAGCTGGGAGCACTGATTCAAAGTCAGAGAAAAACCACTGGGTTGCATGGAACCACATCAAGAATCACAGGTCCCTGAGATTAACTTCTGTTGTTATTTCTTTTTCTTTGTTTCCCCATTGCTTGGTATTTTGCGATAATGTTTCAGCTGTTTTTTTTTTTTTTTTATAAAGAGAGAGAAAAGGTATAGTAATTCAATCTTTAAAATGTGGCCAGCAAGAATTTTGAAATTGTAACTGTCCTTAAAAAGTTTAGGTAGTGTTTTCTGCCACAAATGTAAACAGTGAAGCTGGGAAACTAATCAGGAAAGTTTCTGCAAAATACCCATCAATACAGAAAACAAAGCCAAATAATTCACATTAATGATCAAGCTTACCTAAATCTTGACTTCTATACAGTGCAAGTGACTTGCATTACACTTCATCAGTGTATGTTTCCAAACTATCTTCTAAATCCTTGCTTAATGAATAAGACTTCTTTAAGAAGAAATACCTGGAAAGAGACCTTTACAATGCATTAGAAAATTATTACTGCTACCCACATAGCTCCATTCTACGGCAGCATTTCATTTTTTACCCATTTAAAATGTCCCATTTCCACAACACTGAGCATAATAATAAGTGATTAAGTTGTTGGTTTTTTTTTAAAGGTAATTATTGAAGCAATTTGTTATGTATACAAAGACGAACCTTTTTAAGGGCAAAATATTTCAACAACTAAATAATACTCTAATTATGTTTAACACACAAGTGTTTTAATTGAAAAGTTTACTAAAGGACACTACATGTTGTGGTTCAACCCCAGCCAGCAACTAATTACCACACAGCTGCTCACTCACCCTCCAACCTCCCCTGTGGGATGGGGAGGAGAATTAGAAGAAAAGGTAAAACCTGTGGGCTGAGATAAGAACAGCTTAATAACTGAAATTAAGTCAAATGCAGTAATAATGACAATAATAATAATAATATTAATAATAATTTCAATGAAAAAGGAGGTAAAAAAGAGAGGGTGGAAGAAAACCCAAGAAAAACAGCGATGCACAACACAACTGCTCACTCCCCCGTCCGATCCTCAGCCCCTACCCAGCAGCGATCAGCCTCTCCTGCCCACCTCCTCCCAGTTTGTGTGCTGAGAAGGTGTTTTAGGCTGTGGAATGTCCCTTTGGCCAGCTGGGGTCAGCTGTCCTGGCCATGCTCCCTCTCAGCTTCTTGTGCACCTGCTCTCTAGCAGAGCCTGGGAAACCAAGAAATCCTTGACCTACGGTAAGCCCGGCTCAGCAACAGCCAAAACATCAGCGTGCTGTCGACATTATTCTCATCCTAAACTCAAATACACAGCACTGTACCACCTATTGAGAGGAAAATTAACTCTATCCCAGCCAAAACCAGGACACTACAGTATCCTGGACACACTGAGGTTCCATCAGAATGAAGAGACACTCTGGACCAAATTTACAGATCTCACTCATGCAGGCACATACGGCTTTCAGAAAGCATTCAAAAAATCACACAAGATCAAGTGATTTTAAAAATTTTACAGGTTTTATAAAAGCATTTTACATTACAAAAATGTATCAAAACCCCTCTTATAATTAAAACTTACAAAGCACTTAAAATGCATAACATTCTTTAAAATTAGGATTATCCATTTTTTCAATAGGTACAGGTAGAAGTTTATATCAAAACTTTATCAAATAAAAGACAACCTCTAGCTTTCATACCTATTTAATCAGAGGAATATACACTGTCAGAAATATGAATGTGTTTATAGAGATTTCTTGTCTATAAAAATAGAAAAGAGGGATACTGTGAATATCTCACCTGAAGACTCAAAAAGTTCTAAACATACCAAGACTCTTAAAATCAGAGAAATTATCAATCTATTTTTCTGAGGATTCCAGCTCAGAAGAATGATGATGCAAGGAAGAAGTAAAAAACAACTGAGTGGAAAAACACCCCTGAGATAAATCAGAACATTAACATTTTTTTCTACTTGCTTGTTTCTTTGGCTTTTGTTACTTTTAAGCTATCACATAGGTCTGAAAGGAAATTGGTCCAGTCATAGGTTTTAACAATTACATTATCATAACACAGGTAATTATTCTGACACAATACAAGCAATAAAAAAGCCCAAAATAAAACACAGCATAAGTTGCTCTTTTTCTTCAGACTCTTCTGATTTCTGATCCCGCCCCTCTATTTTTAATTTTTTTTTTCATTCTAAACATGGATTATTAAGAGGATAAAATAGTCATCTGGAATAATTTTTCAAATTATAGTTTCCCACGTCTTCCTTTTTTCCTTGGGCGTTTTTTATGGACAAGTTCTTCAAAAGCCATTATTTCATCTTCCACTTCATTTTCCAAGTCTTTATCATGCACCAAGCCTATATTAAAAACAATAAATTAATGCAGAATGGAAAACCCCAACAACTTTTTCTCTTAACAGTACGACAAGCTTGTCTTTTATATGTCAGCAATATACCTTCATATGTGCATAATCATGTTTGAGAAGTGTTTAGATTAATATGACGATGTGCTTAAGAGCTCTGCAATGAAGCAGAGACTACTAAGCCACTTGCTGCTCTAGTAATTAATTTTCACACTGAAAATCTGTTTCTATTGTTATTTCCTTTGACTTTTCTAGGAAGTCTGTCTCAAGATTCAGTTTCAGCAGACACTATATTTCCTTGCTGACTTCCAAGACATACTATAAGGTTCTTTTTGAGACCACAAGAGCACACCCTCTGCTATTAACTGTATCTGCTGGAACAGGGAGAGGCAACCCAAGGCTTTATCACAACCAATTTTTTCTAAAATTGAGTTACTTTAATGCTTTACACACAGTCCATTTTGTAAGTCTAACCACTTCACTGCTGCCAACTGTTGCAATCCAACCACCTAAATATATGTTTAAACATGATCATTAAGGGAGGCACAATGAAGTCTTAAACTTGCCCTCAGAGATCTGTGATGCAACGGACTGCATCAATGTATGCTACTTTTTTGTATGAAACCAAGAGAAATGGAAGTGAAAATAAAAGAAAGAAATAGAGGCATCCTTTATCAGGCTGGGATCCACTGAAGGCCGGGGAGAAGTCTTGCTCCACTCTGGCCACCCGGCATCCAGCTGCTTTGTTTTGAAGAGCCACTGAGGGAAAGCCTGGTTATCTCCTGTTTTCCAGAGTGCCCCTGTGGGAGTGCCTCTCAAAGGTCAGTGAATATCCACAATGCTGCTGAGTGGGAGACTGAAGTGATGTTTAGAGACCACTACTGAGCAGCACTGGGCACAGAAAGCTGTGCAAATTTAAAACATACCTTCTTCTGCCATCTTGTGAGAGTCCATTTGCTTCAGCCACTTGTGAGCGTCGTCAAGGGTGTCAACCAATTTTTTGGCATGTCTGGTTATTACTTCTTCAGCTGAAATGGAGCACAGTTAGCATTCTGTGAGAACACTTAGCTGAGAAATGGACAGCAGCTAAAAGTCAAGCACGAAATGAAGTTACACAGAGCCATGTGGGATGATGATGCTGCAAACCCAGAAGTTATGGTCACCAGGATAATTCACTAATGTGGATGAAGATGATGTACATTCTAATCAACATTACTAGTACTATCAGAACAGAAGTTCTACATCCTTGTGCTGCCCCTTTTGAGTTACATCTGAATCCTGAAAACATTCTACTTTATTTTTGGGTTATAAAGTTCCTGACTCTCATTATCTCTCTGAAATTATACGAATCAAAGTCAAACATGGACCTAAAACGGTCCAGTCTTTGCTGAACTGCACAACTAAGAACCTCAAAAATGCCTGTTATAAAGAGAGGGAAAAGTAGCCTCAGAAAAAAATAATTTCCCTCTATATATTTTCACTGAGTAGAATAACAAGGTAACATTCATCGAGCAATTGTCATCATGAAATCCATTATTGCCTAATTAAACCTACTATATCCATCTTATTCATCACTACCATGGTTCACTGAGCAGGGGGTCAAGTAAACAATAAGCTAAACTTCATGGACTTCATCCATATGTGCAACTTTCCACTAGGAGTAAAGATAAAGCTTACACGTGAAGAGCACAACCTAACATTTAGTTACAAATTTAACACATTTCACTGATCAGAGCTGATGAACATATCAAGTACTACAGTTTTTCACTACTGTCAGACGTCAAAGGCAAAATGACAGCTTGACAGGATTGGTGGATTTCTACCAGTGAAGCCAGTAACAATGTTAAGATTTAAGCTGTCACTTTCCCAAAGCAAGTATACCAAACAATTTTGCTTCTAGGCCACTCATTCACTAATTCAATTTTGCTTGCAAAAATCAGCATAGAATAATGCTTTAAGCATATAAGGGGGTGGAGGGGGGGGGGGATCTAATATCAAAATGTGCATCTCAAGCACCATAAATTACTAAACTTTTTAATACCAATGTTGCCTTTGAGTGAGAGACCACAGATTTGTGGTTAAGTATCTACTTTTGCTCAGCCCTAGCAAAATTATCAGTTCAAGGGCAGAATAATCAGAGATATCCTTAGTCAAAAACTCCAAGTACTCCAACCAGGCTACCCCTGCATATCCAAATTACTATGGCTAGAAGTAAATAGGAAACAGTAGAAACAATAAAAGAATTAGTAAAGATGACCTGTCAGTAAAACTGCAAAGTTGCTGTAAAACTGTGTAGGTTCAGGGAACATAGTAGATCATGACCATGTAGAATTCACTTTACCATCTATAAAAATTCACTACTATTCACTTTTCTTCTACAATGTAATTCATTACGTTGGAAGAGTTTAGAATGTATTTTGAATATTTCCAGCTCTCTCAGTTCCTCTTTTCATCAGCTACCTGAAATACCTGGAAAAACCTTTCTCTTGACCACATTAAGATTTTCAAATGGAGCTTTGCCAGGTATAGCAGTTTGGCCAAAAAATGACATATTAAACTGCATAAAGAAAACTGGAAAGGTCCTACCTCTAGCCCAGGCTTTTTTCTCGTAGATTTCCTCTACTGCATCTGAAATTTTTTTAATATTCTCTTTGATTTTCCTCTGGCGTAAGTTGGAACCTTCTTTATACGCTAAATGGTCTCGGGTGTAATCCCTTCCTGTAATGGCCTCCACTACTTGCAGTCCATCATGTATTATTGGATCTATGTTTGTTCTGAAAAACTCAGCATAATGTCTGTAGGCAGCATGTTTATTTGTGTGTTCTTCTGTGTTTCTGTGCTCCATATAGGCCTCACTGGCCACAGAAAGTGCATTTCCTTCTGCGTGCAACTTTTCTTCCCCACTGCTCTCAGTTGGTGTCAGAGGCTCAGAGGTGTCTGACTCCATGCTCTCTGACCGGCCGAAATAGTTCTCAGAGTTTTGCATGAATCCGACCCCACAGAGGTCACACTGGGTTTGGTCAATATCTGCCCTTTTGAATATCGCTGATAGAAATTCCTCTTCTTTCACTGCAACAGGATGAACTCTGCAGCGGGCCTTCCTTTTCCACTTCACACACAGGGAAATTAAATGGAACACACGGTACAGCTGGCGTCGAGCTGATGCTTTCTGCTCTTGCTTCTGTTGCTTGCTGAGTGCAATGACTTCCAGGGGATCCTTTTGGTCCTCTAAGCAGTGAACCTCTTCAAATTCCTCTTCCAGCTCATCAGCATAATCCATTTCATACAAAGAGGTTACAAACCTGTCAAGGTTTACGCGTTCATACTGGATGCCCCGTATGGGTGGATGCCCCTGAGCGTAGGGGGAAGTGTCCCACTTCCAGCGGCAGTCAACCAAGTGCTCTTCATCTCGCTCTGTCAGCAGCTCTTGCAGGCTTGCAGCAACTTCTCTCACCTGTGTAGCATCACCCACTTGCTCCACGACCCTCAGGAGTCTTGCAGGTACTTCAGAGGGAGTGTCTTTTCTCATCGATTCCAGCATGGCTTTGATTTCAGGGAAGAGGTGCCGTAAGAGGGATCTGTCTTTAGAGCTCTGCACCTGGTCAGCATTCAGTAACATCACCAAGAACAGCACTACCGTCCGCTCAGCCTCCCCTGAAGTTATGCAGTTGGGATTCCTGAAGGCATTCAGGAGGACATTGAACTTCCCGTGAACACCACACAAGACTTCTGCTAGATAAGAGAGATGAGATCTGAAATAGTACACAGCTGCATTTGTGTCCTGCGGTCTGTACTCCTGTATAATAGAAAATGTGTCTTTAAGTTCTTTGTAATGGTCCTTGTGTCTGAACAAAAACTCCCAGTAATGAAGGAGAGAGATGTAACTCTTTGGAAGGCAGAGAGTAATGTCCTTGGCAAGGCGCATCAGGACAGCACAACACAGAATATACTGGAATTCCAGCAACATCACTGTGTTTCCTATGCTTGGAATCAGGTATCTCGTGCATTTCTTGATCAGGACATTCATGAAACGGAAAAAAAATCTTTTACAGTTTTCCGGGTTCTTATGAACATAGAATTGCTCAAGTGAATTTTCAAGAAGCCGAATGAAGCACAAGTGTGTTCTTCCTGCATTTTCGGCATTCTTGTCAGGCAGCAACATACCATGTCTGCCCTCTATTCCTCTGGTCTTTTCTTCCTGGCCTTTATTCCTTGGGGCACTTTTTGCCTTTGCCAAAGCAAACATTAGCTCTTTGTTATAATTATCCTCTTCTCTAAAAAGAAGTTTCTCAAATTCTTCAGGATATCCTGAAGATAAGATAAGGACCTTCATGACACTTAGCCACAAGTCAGTTGATTCTCTTCTGGCTGCAATCTTTTCATTATTAAACTTAGATGTGATATATTTCCTCAACATCTCTCTACAAGGTTTGGAAATAACACTACTGAATTGCAGTATTTCTTTGCATGCTCTTGGGTTCTCAGACAGTATTCTCAAATGAAAATGATTAGGAAAAAACATTTCTAGGAGGGCTTTACATGATGCATTTTCATCAGGAGTCAAAATGTCCTCAAAGTTTTTGCACTGATTCAGTAACTCTTTAGGGAAAGTGCACGTGGCTTCCAACAACAGTCCATTTATTGCCACCAGATGCATTTTACACTGAAATATTGTCCTTGCTTCATGACGCAACAAGGGTTTGTGGTAACCCTCACAAGTTTTATCTTCACAGTTCAATCCTGCAATGAACTTCATACAAATATCAGGGTACTTCTTGCTCAGTAACTCATCGGTGATAAAGCAAAACCTGCTTAACAAGTGCTGCTTCAAAGCTGATTTTACTTTCTCTGTGCTTACTGAGAGATCACCTTTTACCTTCCTCTCTTTTAGACTTTGCTTGTCTAACAAAAACTTGATAATGGGTTCAGCTTCATTTTGGGACACCTGGCAACTGTCACCTGCTGGGACGATCCCAAAATAGGCAAAGCATAACTTCACCATATCTTTCTCTGCATTGGTGGCTGCTTTTTTCAGACCACTAACAAGACTCAGAAGAGCCATTAAGCCACGTGTTGCCATGAAGAGGATTTCCAGGATGTCCTGGCCACGAGTGCTGCAGCGACATAACGCAAAGAGAGCTTCGACTGCACCAGCAGAATGATTCAGAGACAGGAACCGACGGTACGCGTCCCTCAGCTTCAAGAAGTCTCCTTTCAGAGCTCCCTGCAAAAACACAGCCTCAGCAACGCCAGACTTCTGCCCAGTTTGTTCACAAAGCTCAAGGGCTTCTCTGAGGATGCTCTCCACGCTCCCCAGGTGCGGTTCTGAACCGTGGCTCAGCCTGGCGCGAGCCTCAGCAAGCAAGCACGATGCGCGGAACTCTTTTACAGCCGTGAGGTTGGCTGCCTCCAGGGCAAAGCCGTGCTGCTTCATCAGCTTCGCAGCCTCCTCCTGGCGATCCTTCCTTTTCAGTAAGTCTGCTGTTTGGTGCAAACACCCACGAGACTTCAGAAACTCAAGCTGATCGTCTACATCCAGTTTTGAGAGGACTTGCATCATTTCCTCAGTCCTGTTCATACTCAGGTACTTTGCAGCTGCTTCCAAATACAGCTGATTTGCTGTACAGGAGAGTTTGGAAGACATTTGTCCTTTTGCATTCAACATATCTTCATATCTGAAATAACAGATACATCAATTTACTGCCACATATCACAAATCTAGACAAAAAAAGCACTGCAATAAAAAAAAAAACCCAACAAAACCATTAAACAAAGAGCTTCCCTACAAAGCCTTCCTACAAAAAGGTATACTGTTTCATGTGATATGCCTGTCAGGTGAAAGAGGATCACATCATCTTAAAAGATCTACAGAAAGAAATTAACTACAACATGAGGCTGTCAGAATCAAGAGTGTTAAAACTTTTGGTACAAACAAGATCACAAGGTTTACAGCATTAGTGAAGCATTCTCCACTCTGTCAAATCAATGTACAAATAATTTTAACACATGTTATAAGCATTAATCTTCTATTTATAAAAAAATTTAATTTCAGTGAATCCACCAAGGGTCAATATATACAACATTCTGTAAAATTTACATAAACTTGTCCGTTTGGAGATAATTTTCAAGCCTGCTGCATGTACCTGTATATACTTTGTAGCTTATTGAGTGTCTGAGCAAAACACCCAGTTGCATCTTTAGTAACATGCGCTTAAGAATATTCAGTAATTAATTATTAATAGCTGATGTAAAATGATTGATGTATCGCCTAAGCCAGTTTTGTGAAATATTCTCTCCTGAATGCTGAGAATGAGTAACTTTTTCCTGTTGGATGAGTAAATTATCATCAGCTTTTTGTTATCATCTTTTTCATGATAAATGTGGTAGTTCAGACTTTTTTGTCTATGCTGATAAATTTTCATTAATGTTTTGGGGGGGATGATTTAAAAACTTTTTTGTTGGTAAAGTGACTTTAATTTTTGAATGTTTTGATTGAACAACTAAAGAAGCTTTAATCATTCAAAAAAGCAGTTACCATTACTAAAGGTAATGTAAACAAAGTCAGTAGACAAAACCTTTCTGAAAATTTTTCAGTGAACCATCTGTATTATATGGAATTTGGAAATGCAAAAGAGAACTATATTCCAATACCATCTTGCAAGACATACCTTTCAACTGCCTTTGCTGCTTCTTCATAGAGTTCTTCCTGACAATACATTTTAATGGCCAGATCAAACTCCTCAATTAGTTCATAACATTCAGATGCTTCTCTGTAGCACTGGCTTTTCTGATAGTAAACTGCAGCATCTTTCATCTGCAATGCAGAAGTCAATAATGAAACTGAAGTGCTGTAAACAGTCAAAACTACATGCATGGAATAAATCTTGTAATTCCATCATGTGTCTCATAAAGAAGTACACTTTAATAAAATGTAATTAAAGTATCTGAATAAAATCAAATTGATATTAAAGTAACCATCACTAAAACTCAAGAGACTGTGTAAAAAAACTTCAAAATATTTGTGTCTGAAAAACTAGAGTATAAAATGAAAGGTATTATATAAGGTTTTCAAACTAATTTATCCACCCAGCTCTGCCTCTCGTTAGAAAACACTACACATGCTTCTGCTGATTTACAGATTTTTCATAATGAATAGTATTAAATTAAAACAGTTATGGATGCAGGAAGAGAACACTAACATTATATCACAAATTTCAAATATTTGAGAACAACCACTTTATATTCTTTTAGTGGAAATACACTGAAAATAAAAATATTACGTATTGTTAGCACACTACTTTAACCCTTCCAAGTTTTAATGGCTGTTATCAATGAACTTTCAGCATCATCAGACTACTGAATGAAGCAGCAGCTTAAGTTTTATTATATCAGTCATTCCCTAATTTTTGACTGCAAATGACTGATAATGACATTTGAGAAAAGCCAAAGAAATAAAGCCAGCCTGCATAATTGCATCATGCTCCACTTCATTTCTCTTCTGCCTGTTCTCTGACAAATTACTCCTTTTGAACAGCCCAACTTAAAGAGCTTGTTTAGTTTTGCTACTACCATGACACAAAAATATACTATTACTTTATGAGTAATATGAGAGGAAAAAATTCTGTAGGAAAAGGAAAGTGATATGGTGAGGATTTAATACCTTTCCTAATTTTTTACACAATTCTGCACAAAGACGGAACTCCTTTGATTGAATCAGACATTTTAGTGATAGCTTTGGTTCTCCACATTCCAAGTAAGTTTTAGCCAAAGTCATATATTCCATCTGTTTTTCCCTGTAGGAAGTAAGAGAAAATTACCACTAACATCCAAATTAAGTTTAGGATCATGTGAGCTGTCACTGAATCCAACCAACACTGACATGACACAATATTCTTAATATATTACCTGATGAGTTATGATCTTACAATTAATTATATTTTGTGCTGACACTGCTCTGTCCAGAAGTCTGTTCCAAAATATGATAGCTCTGACAGTCAAAAGATTGAGGTTTTTTTTAAACTAATATATTACTATACTGTAATATACTGTACTGTGTTATTGTGATTCTGTACTGCTTCTCTTTCCTTAACTTGCTCTCTCCTTTCTGCACCAATGTCATTAGAGACACAAGTAAATGTGTTCTCAGCATTTGTTCTGTCTAACCAAACAATCCCAGCCTTCCAGGTATCACTGCAGCATAATCTAGATTGAATTCAAAATTCTCAAGCCTGGAGAATCAGAACTGTACAGAGCATTTCATAAAGAACACATGAAACTCTTACTTAGGCTTTTTACACCAACATTAATACCTCTATTAAAAAAAAGAATTCAACTTTGGCAGCTTCATTGTTACATATGTTCTGTCAACACATTCTAATACACCGAATTCCTTCTCAAATTTTATGCCAGCTTTTGACAAGCACAGTGAACTGAGAAAAAGTTTTATCAGTCCCATCAACAATTTCTCTACAATCATGAAATTTTGTGAGCATCCTTATGCTTCTAACCAGGGCCACTAATATAAAGCAGGTAATCAAAAAAGATAAAATCTCAACTAACTCCAGTAATAGCTTTTCTTCAGATCTTCCCTCTTCTCCCTTGTGTGCCAGCTTCCTCTGATCTAGTCATTCCTTTCCCCTGCTGCTATCATTGCTAGTTTCTGGTCTCCCAGAACATGAACAGGAACTGATTCACTTAAGTTTAGATCTTTCTCCATTAAGTTTTTTCCTGTCTTATTTGAGATGAGTCCCAAAGAGTTTCCAAGCCTCTTTGGGAAACTGCAAACTCTCTCTCATGTCAAACTCTTGAGCTATTTTACACAGCCGAAATCATGAACTATATGATTCATCTCAAAATCTGTTCCTTCAAAACTGTCCTTTGGTTCAGATCTGGTCCTGCTTGTTTAGTTTAAGATGACTGTAACATTAATTTTACTCCAAAACTCACTTTTTCCTAGCAGCTTTTTTTCCCCAATGCACACCACCATTCCCTCTCCTTTGCTGAGTGAACATGCAGTGGGGGTTAGCATATTAACTCAACAAAGTGAGTTGCCATCAGCAGTGCTGATGGCATATGTTCTCCTATCTATATCTATGGTTGTAAAGCCTCTTGATGTAATGCAAATCCTGCTGCTTTTCTCTCACAGAACAAGTAAGCCTTTGCAAGGGCCAATTTCATTTGGGCAGCCCTTCCACTGCTCCCTAGAGGGAGCAGTGCCCTGGATCTTGCAGTGCTAGACCTTCCAACTCCTTAAATCTCTTTTGCCAACCACAAGCACATAAAGTTTGCACTCTTCTCCTCCTGTATTGTTCTCCAGCATCTCTGGTCAGTCCCACAGCTGTGGTGTGAATCTCACCCTCTGCACCACAAAGTGACACTCACTCAGCTGCACTGATACCCTACCTTGGGCTGCTTTTCTTTGCGTGCACTTTGAGAACAGCATCGTGTGTCAGGGCCAGCTTTGACTTCTCAGCTGCTCCTCCCTTTTGGTAACATTTGGCAGCCACCTGAGGTGAAATCACACACAGCATTCACAGATGTGCATCCAGCCCATGGCTTATCACATAAAAGCAATACTTAATTTTACAGTCACTGGAATGGAAAGCAGAAAGATTGGCAGGGTGCCTGGAAAAAGGAAAAGGTAAAACATTGTGGTATATTTTTAGGACAAAAGAAAAGCTTTATGTGCAACTACCAAAATTAGAATAATAATTACAATATTCCATGGAAGTAGTGAAAGCAGAATTCCTGGTAAGCTGATAGAACAAATGGCATATGCAATCTGAATGACAGCCTTAACCATTAACTGGTAAGTCACCAGGCATCTACAACATACTACAAAAAGCGAGGAAGACCAATGCGTGCAAAGTGAAATTGAAAAGCAAGGAACATTTACTCAATGCTATTATCATACCAGGCTCTTTCTGTGAAAACTAAACAGAAACACTGAGAGTTACCATGCTCCTAGCAAGTTTTTTTTCATTATCACCCTGCTTATTCTGCAACACCACGATTTCTTTACTCTAGCCATTAATTAGTGTTGCTTCTGTTCAGAAATTGCACACTGCAAGCCACCCTTGGAACTGCCAAAGTCACCAGATAATGTCATCTTAAGGCAGCACTGATTAGCAAAGATCAGCATTATAAAGAAAACAGATTTGTAGATAATATAGCTAATACAGTTCAGATTTCAAGGGGTTTTTTTTTAGCTGTGTGGGGTTTTTTTTCTCAACTCTTTTCTGTCCATTTAGAAAACTGCCTTTTATTTTCAAGGAGAGATAAAGACTATCTGTATAGTGGCAACTGATTACTTTGGGTTTTTGCCTTGATATAAATACTAATTTTCTCTTCAAAGAATTTTATGTTGTTACCTGCAAAATACAGAAGCTTTCCCTCTGCCATGATCTCAAAAAAGTATCTGAAGTTTTATTTCATAGAATCACAGAACATCTCAAATTGAAAGGGGCCTATAAGGATAATAGAGGCAAACTTACTGCTCCCTGTAGGACTACCTAAAACAACCCCACACAACTGAGAATGTCATCCAGATGCTTCTTGAACTCTGAACTCATGGCTTGATGCCATGGCTACTTCCTGGGGTGCCTCTGGCAGACCACTTTCTATGTCCAGAGCCTTTTCTATGTCCAATCTGATCTTCTTCTGATCCAACTTCATTCCATTTCCCCATGTCCTATCACTGGTAACCAGGAAGAGGAGATCAGGACCTCCCTTTGAGAAAGCTGTAGACTGTGATGAGGTTTCCCCTCAGCCATCTCTTCTCCAAGCTGAACAAGACAAGTGATTTCAGCTGCTCTTCTTAAGACACATCCTCTAGAGCTGCCCATGGCAATGGCAGGAGGGTTGGGACTGGATGAGCCTTGAGGTCTCTTCAAAACTATTTTGAACAGACCATTCTATGATTCTATGACTTTTCATCATCTTGGTCACCTTCCTCTGGACACACTCTAATAGTCTGTTGCCCTTCTTATATTGTGATGCCCAAAACTGCACAGAAGTGAGTAGTCCAAAACTACTCCAGGCGAGTCTGCACCAGCACAGAGCAGAGCAGGACAATAACCTCCTTTGACTGGCTCACAATGCTGTATTTCATGCACCCAGGACACCATCTGCCTTTTTGGTTGTCGAGGCACAGTGCTGGCTCTTCTTCAACTTGTCATCCACCCAAACTCCCACATCTCCTTTCATGGGGCTGCTCTCCAGCCTCTCCTTCCCTAATTTGAATGTATAACCAGGAGTACTCCACCCTAGGTGCAGAATCTGGCATGTGCCCTTGTTAAATCTCATACAGTTGGTGACAGCCCACTCGGTTATCAAGGTCTCTCTGCAGGACCTTTCAACCCTTGAGGGAATCAACAGCTCCTCCCAATTTAGTGTCCTCCAGTTTTAGTATTGCTGCAAACATGCTTAATGTACGCTCCTTTCCAGTGTCCAAATTATATATAAAAACATTGAAGAGCACTTGCCTGTAAATTAAGCACTGGGGAATCCAACTAGGCTGGCCCCAATGGGCCACCAGCCTGATATAACCCCATTTACTGTAACTCTTTGAAACCTGACTTGACAACCAGTTTCTCACTTAATGTATTATGGACTTGTCTAGCTGTGTCCTGCATTCTATCCAGAATAAAGAGACTGTGAGAGAAACTATTCAAATCTTTGCTAAAACCCAAATATACCACACCTACTGGCTTCTCTTGGTCAACTAGATGAGTGACCTTGTCATAAAAGGAAATTAAGTCGGTTAAGTAGGACTTTCCCATAGTGAACCTATGCTGCCTATGACTAATGACTGCATTGTTACTCAAATGTTATTTTCAGTAACTCCCAGAATAACCTTCTCCATAATTTTACCAGGCACCAAAGAGAGACTGAAAGGCCTATAATTACCAGGGTCTTCTTTTCTACCCTTCTTGAAAACTGGGACATTTGCCAGCTTCCAATTGACTGGGACCTCTCCAAGACCTTTGAAAAATAATGGAAAGGGACCCCACAGTAAAATGGGCCAGCTCATTCGGCTCCTGGAATGAATCCCATCAAGCCCAATAGATTTATGTGCATCCAGCTGCAGCAGCAGTGCAGAGTCAGCTGGGAGTTTATCATTCTCCAAGTCTTTCAGCCCATCATCAGTGTTAAAGACAGAGGTGAAGAAGACGTTAAATGTCTCTGCTTTGCCTATGTCCCTATTTGTAAGGTAAATGACCTTATCAAGTAATGGACTGATGTTATGTCCAATCCTTCTTTTGCTGTTAATGCGTTTTAAAATGACCTTTTTGTGCTGGATAGCTTGAACTCTACTCGAGCTTTGGCCGCATGAATTTCCTCCCTGCAGTGACAAACAGCATCTCTGCTGTCCACCTGTGTCACCTCCCCTTGTTCCAATGTCCACACACTTTCCCTTTTCCCCTAAGTTCAAGAAGAAGATGCCTGTTCAGCCAAGCCAGACTCTGCCCCACTTGCTTGACTTCTGACCCTTTGGAATTTCCTGCTTCTGCACGCTTCAGAGATAGCCCTTAAAAAGTGTCTGTCATTCATGAATTCCCAAGGGACCTTACTAATTAGCTGCTCTCCCCATATCCAGGGTCAAATGTATGCAGGACTTTTTCTTCTACAGTCAACAACTTGAAACTCCATTACTTTGTGGTCCCTGTGACAAAGACATGAATCCCCACTTCACTCACAAATGCCTCTCTGTTTATTAGGAGGTCACCTTTCCCTAGTCAGCTCCCCTAGTACCTGCACCCAGATGCTATCTTCAACATGCTCCAGAAATTTCCTGGACCTGTTTGTGTCCACTGTATGATTTTCTCAGTTAATATCTGGGAAGTTAAAATCACCCAGAAGGACAAAAGCATTTGATCTAGGATACATCCCTTATTTCCCTGTAGAACATTTCATTGATGTTGTCATCCTGGCTGAGTTCTGCTTTGATGCCATTAACTGTCATCCCATATCTGGACTGCATTAACTAGGAAGCTAGGAAACAAAAGACTGTAAAATCTCTGTTTTTTAAACACCAAGGGAATGAAACCATCATTTTCCTACCCAAATTAATACACTTCCAAGAAATGCTTTCATTTTTCTACAGTATGTGTAATGATACTGTCAAGAACGTGGTTTAGATTCACGCGTATCAGTCAATTGTGATGGATGCTAATAATTGTTTTTCCAACTGTCTCTCATTTGTGTGCATTAAAATGTATTTCCCTCATGAGACTGCAGATTTCTGGGCAGTGAATTGAAGATTACAAAAAAAGGCTTGCTCTCCCTGCTCACTTCTTGTAAGTCATTTACAAGCAGACACATAGCTATAAACCACAAACTAAGGCAGACTGCTACAGAGCAACTGAAGGTTTACAGATGGTTTTATAGACACAGAGAGAAGAAAAGGTTTCAGAATAAGCAAGAATCCTTATTTCAGATAAACATATGTTCCTACCTCCCAGAACTGGTGTTTGGCATAGTAGTCTCCCTGTGCAATCCATTCTTCTGGAGTTGAAGTTTTAGCAAACATGCTGTCATCTAAGTCTACAAGGGCAGGGGTGACCATTTTATGTTAGAATGGGTAAACCACAGAAACCACTTATCACGTACCAAAACTAAGCATTATCTCACAATGTTCCAAGCTCTATGTTTGTGCTTACAGCAGTAATGGTAACTATGAGTCAAGTGTGGTAATACTGTTGTGTGAAGCTACCAGTGAGAATACAACAATCCCCAGAGCTTGGCTGGAGACTGACCTGCTAAGCGGCCAAAAATGCATTAACACAGCAGAAAATCTGACTACAAATTGACCACTTTAAGCTATAAATATCTGCAGCCATCAGGGTCCATTGAGCTCTCTCCACAGTAACTGGCTTAGCAGTGACCTGATCTCTCTTTATGTAGGAACACCTCTTAAGGTCACCCCTCGAGGCTGAGGGATCTCTTACCCAACACCAGACATCAATGGGCTGGTAAAAGACATTTTTGCATGTATGTAATATTTAATATAAGTACAGAAAGCTTATGTAAAAAGTAGAGTATTGACCACCAGTCCATCCATACTTACTGAGTATTTTACATATCTGAATGTACTGGTTAGAACTCAATAAACTAATTACAAGATCAGATCTGTCTAAGGGATCACTGACTCTCCTCCTGTGACAGCAAGAAAACCTAAAACTAGTGAATTAGCAATAAAGTTATACTTTAGCATATTCAACTGATCTTTAGAGACAAAAGAATTAAGACCCACTGAAATAAGTGGAAATCTGCAAGGGCAGTTATCAATGCAAACTATTAAAAGGACCAAGGCATTTACGCTTCTTTATTACACAGCCTAAAAGCAGAAAACACGAGTTTTGAACTGTTTGACAATCTTTTAAGGAAGTTTTAGGACAACTTTACCTTTCTTTTCATCTGTTTTGACAACCTTAACAAATTTTCTTTTGATGAAATACTTAAAAGCTGGAGCCCGTTTATCACGGTCTTCATCAAAGATCCAAAGATTGACTCTGGCTCTCGTAATTGCAGTATACAATTGCTTGAGTTCTCCATTCAGCATCTGAAGCAGAACAAAAAAATTGAATTAAATAAATGAAATGCCAGATGAGCTAAATTGTTAGAAAGAAACATACTTTGCAGTTATAAGAAAATAGAGATTTTATACAGAATGAATAACAAGTAAGAAAGTGCTTTTAAGTAAGCAAGTCTAAATATTAAATATGGGACTCCAATTACATAGGCCATTATCCATCTAACTTATAAGCAACTAGTACTACAAATCAGCTGCAGGAATGACAGGCTATTTTCCTTCTAATCACTTGCACATATAACTATTAATTTACCATACAATCCTGAAAATATCTGACTCACCAGATTCTAAACAACTTCCTAAATTTCAAGGTAATGACACCAATCAGAAACCAGACTATAGGAATAATGAATATTTTCAAGCTGAATTGCTATTTGCTTTTACAGTTGTTCTGTAAATATACCCAAAAGTCTATGACACAGGTTTTGTTCTCTAATCAAATTACATTTGCAAACAATCTCTTATCTTTTAAAATCAGTATTATATGTATTATATTACATTAGATCTATATTATATTAGATGTGAACAACTATAGAAGGTAAAGCAACCTTGATAAACATGGAACTAACAGGATGAAAGGATTTAAGAAATTTCCCTACTTTAAAGATTTAAGAATTTAATTTTTCCTTCCTATTCCTAATGTTACAAAAAACTCACCTTGTACATTTCTACATTAAATGGAGTCCTTTCCTGCATACCAGTGGCATCCTCTAATGGCACCTCAATTAGCAAGTTGCTTCCCACTTGCACATCCGGATCAGGACTATAAGAAGAAATTATCTTCCATTCTTTGCTAGCCTGAAATATCAAGAGAATAAGATTTATTAGTATGTACTAACTACTACTGCCTACATCTGCACAAGGTAAAATGGCATGGTGTGACCTATTCATCCCTACAAGGGAAGAAGGCTCAGAGGAGAAGACTGGGGGAGAAAATTATCTCAGGGAAGAATGTAAAGAATAATCAGCAATTTTCAATGAGAAGGCTGAACTTCATCTCAACACAGCCTTTGCTTGAGATACTTGTCTGTACCAGATGGTCATCAAGGCATAGAAACAAAAATCCCTAAAACAGCTAGTACAGAGTTACACCTTCCTGAGCTGCCCAGGCAAAAGCAAAAGCAAAGATGTGCCTCAGCCCAACAGACTGCAGAAAATCTGTGGAGCAAAAAAAATAAACCTTCTGAGTGCAACTGGCTTGAGCTGGCTACAAGCTTCATATTACTTTTCAGGGACTGGGGATGGCCACCATCATGATGGGGAAGCCAATGGGAGTACATACATACAAATACATATACATATATATGTATATATATAAATGTGTGTGTGCGTATGTGTGTGTATATTTGTATATATATGTACACACAGGGAGCACTAATGGAAGTCACATCTATACTGTGATTCCAATGTATATTGCCATTGCTATATTATGCTTGCCTTGGGATTTCAGGACACTGCTATATCACTCTTCTAGATCCAAATCATATGCAATGCTCAATATATCAAATAATTACTTTGATATTAAACATGAAAACCTCCTTAGGTGGACTAAACACTTTCAGCCAAACACCCTTTCAATGACCCCTCTGTGGAGGAAGTCAGGTTACCTTCACCATGG
The DNA here is from genome assembly GCF_028551555.1 of Melozone crissalis. Classification (NCBI taxonomy): domain Eukaryota; kingdom Metazoa; phylum Chordata; class Aves; order Passeriformes; family Passerellidae; genus Melozone; species Melozone crissalis. The sequence continues at coordinate 48,793,187 of NW_026535794.1, read as the reverse complement.
AGGAGGGTCAAGATTTAGTCCTAGGGACAAGGATCCTCCTACAAGCCCCCAATACCACAACAGGCAAACTCACTGAGGGGGAGGTGTGCTGATTGCTGGGGCAGGCAACTCCCTGCCAGCTTGGGGCAGAATGAAAGGTAAATGGTGGTGGGATAACACTCACAAGCTGCTATTTGTCATACTAAAATCTACTGTCTAAAACACATTGGAGAGATCTTGGCCTGCAGGTCAGGAAGGGCAGCCAGTAAGTCTCCTTGACTCTACAAAACTGACAAGCTCAGTGAGCTGGACCCACACATATCCCATGCTGGCAAATATTCTCATCCTCAGGGTTCCCAGAAAAGATCTGGCTGGTCATTCATGTGATGAATGTATTAAGCCTCGTGTTGAACACCAGTAACTGCTAGTGCTGGTCTCAGCCAGGGGGTGGAATGGCACCTGCCAACACCTCCTCTTGTAAGAACACTCAGAGGTGAGCAAAAAAAGCCCACTCATGGGGAAAGTCTAAAAAAGCGTGGTCAGAAAATATTGGACTCCAACACAGAGACATGTGAAGGGTGTCTATAAATATGCACAGGCACTCCTAACTGTAATTTAAGTGTGGCAGCAGATCAGTGCTGTGCACTCTCATGCCATGTAGGAAATGCCAGCTTCTGATCACACTGCTCTGCAGGCTCCTGATCCCCTGCAAAACTAATAACCTTAAAATCATGACTATATTCTAAGTGATGTTCATTTTTCCCTTTTGGTATTGAAAATTCCATTTAATTGAAATGTGATTAAATACTGCCAAGTTTCTGGCACATGAAAAATACTCATAATAAGGCTCAAATAACATTTTTAAAGTTTATATATTTCTGAGCTTTCAGCAACACAAAACAAGTTAACTGTATTCTCATGGGGGAAAAAAGCAGGAAGCCTTTCCTGCAAAATGTATTTTGAAGTTAAGTTTTAAAAAAATCATCAATTAAGATATTCTTAAGCCTGTCATAGATTGTAACATGATCATCAGCTAAAGGTATCAGTTTGGTCAAGAGCTTGCTGTGTTTTGGGGACCTGGCTTTTTTGCCTTCTAGATTTTTCATTCACATCTGCTTCCTGAAACAAGACTCTTCTTAAATTTCATTTTCAAGACAAATAAAAAGAAAACCCAACACTTTACGAAGTGCACACAGCCACACTGCTGTGTTTACAACAGTTCAGAGATTCAGCTTTTCTAAATTAGAAAACCTCAGGGTGAGTTGCTTTCTTGCCTGCTTGTTTAGCTGCTCAAATCAACTCAATTACTCATGACTCACAGAAACACGGAAGAATTGTATGAAAACAGTTCTCCAGGCCTGACACACATTAGTCTGAGCTAAAATGCTCTACACAACTCAACTCCGCTAAACTGCTTCTCTAAATCCTGATAAATGGCTTGTTGTTTTCCTGATTGCAACTTTCATCACCAGAAACAAATCAACTTTGAGAAATCTACTGTGACAGCCAGTATTTACCTCAAGCTCCTTCTTTCTGCCCTCACCATATAACATTCACTAACCTCTGTGAAGAGCCACCAGTAAGCTGCCCTCGGTTTTCTTGTGGTTTTCATCTGCTGAAAACCACATGAGACATTGTTTTGAGGGGCAGAGGCAGAGGACATCTGCAACAGGGCTGTTCACACTGAATGTTTAATCATAGAGTAACTCAGTCATGGGTACATGGAGTGTCTGCAGGCATGGTCAGTAAGGAATACTTGGAATACTTGCCTGTCTGGAGTCAGAGGAGTGGTCTTGATGTACAGCAGAAGAGTGTGTGTGTGTGTGTGTGTGGGCAACGTGGTGTGTAACCCAAGGTTCTCCCTTAAATTTTAACAGTAAACCCAAAGGAAAATGCAGCACTTAAGGAAACACGTTCTCAATTAATAAACCTATGACCTCTCTGCTTTCTATTGTGATGAAACCACTCATCTTCAAAGAGGGAATCCTTTTCCAGCTGAACCACCAATTAGACCACAAGTAAGATGGACTTCAGAAAAAATGCAGAAAAAGGATAAGAATTAAATACCTCTGAATCTGTGAAAAAGTTGTAAAGAAGGACATCATCAAATTCCAAGCCCTTTGCTTCATAAATTGTCAGTACAAGTGCCAAACTAAGTTCCTCAGGTATCTTCTCCTTTGCAGTTTCATTTGCCACTAATACCACCTGCAAATAAAATGCATTATAAAAAAACACTGGAAAGCAAAAAGGAAAAAAAAAATAACAGTTGCATAGAGAAAGACCAACATGATGATAATGCAAAAGCCTTCTAAAAACTAGACATTTCACAAAGACATTTCAGCACACTCCACAAAAAAGGTCATAAAGCTGCCACTAGAAGACTGACAAATGCGTGGTATGTGCAGACAGTTTTAGATCTGGTGTAAGAAAATTTGGAGTTAGAAAGGAACAGGTCAGACAATACCTCACACAATACCTCACACCAAAAAAAGAACAGAAAGAAGCAGACGTCTTAAGAAGAAACAGAAACCAACACAATAAAGGTTTCTAAGCTTGAAATGCCTCATTTATCAGAGAGACAAGGGCCTAAAAAAGAAAGTTGTGGGCAGTTCATACAAGACTATTATTTAGCAACAGAGCTGACAGAATCTGCAGAAAGCCTAAGAAAAGCAAACCTGATGTGCTCCAAATTCTATGGGTTGTGTTTTCCTTTTGTTGCCCCTCAGCAGAATTGCCAGGTCACTAACACTGCAGGACTCCAAGACAATAGGTTTTGGCCCATCAAAGAGACCACAGTCCTGAGGAAGGCGATCAAAAGATTCTGGAAAATAATGCTGGAGCAAATCAACCACTCCAGATGCTAAACGGAGAATACCTGCACAAAGCAGAACACAGGTTTTAAATTTCATCCTGAAGTCCTTGCAAACACACTTTTAGAAGTTTCTGCTAGAAATTTGGAATCAAGAAATACGATAAAAACACTGATCAGGGAAGGCTGCAGCTGTAAGCTTCAATTTATGTTTCTGCCAATTTGAGTGGATGTCATTCTTGGGCCTCTAAAGATCAGAAAACATGCTACAGTGGCTTAGCAGCATTCTCATAAAATAAAGATCGCAAATGGGAAACAAGTAAGAAAAGCAGAAGCAGCACACCAATGCTGCAAAATCTAGTGCTTTGGGGGACAGGACAGCAGAAATGGGAAAGATAATTTCTTAATTTTTTCGTCAAACACAGCCAAAGCATCCAGTAAGCATGAGAATTCAAAAAATTGCAATTTTGAAAACATTCATTTCTGGTTTTCCAGTTGAGCTGTCAAAAAACAGAACTGACATATCAGAAAAAGCTGTCCATCTGATCTTTTTGAAAAACAGGCCACATAGAGATTGGCTTTCAATTGGCCAGCAGAAAACTTCAATTATTAGTGACATCTGAAGAGCCCAGGCTCCGATCATAAATAAATTTGTTACTCTACCTGAATGGGACCTGTAGTTCTGGTACAACTGATAAATCCTTTTCGGTTTCCTAACACGCTGCTTCTTGTTCACAGAGCTCTTGCTTGCATAATGAAACAGCGACCTGAGGTCACTAAAACGAAAAGCCACTCCTTTCATGATGCTCTGGGCAGTGTCACCGGTCAGAAACATGGCATTGGGGTCATTGATGCATTTCATCAACAGGGCTAGCTCAGCTTGTGTGAAATCCTGTATCTCATCGCCATAGAACTCATGGATGGACCACGGCAGCTCCCTGAGCTTCGCAAGTCTTTGAGATAAATTATACAGCAAATCTTCTTCATCAAAGTAACCCCTCTGTGATCGTATCTGCTGATAAAGACAGAAGAGGGAATAGATCTCGCTCCTGTCTTCCGTGAAGTTTGGCGATCTCTTTCGGCCTAGCTTTTTGTATTGCTCCTCAGTAAGCTTGCCCCCAAAGCAATTCAGTGCCTCAAAAGAGCCTTTCAGAAATGATTTGATTTCTTTCCAAACCAGTGCTGGATTGTACAAGCTTTTACCTTTTATCATTTTTGGCCATATTTCATTTGCAAATACGTTGTAAGTCACAAAAGTCCAAGGATCATTTTCCTTAGAGCATGCATCTGCAGCTCCTCCATCATCACCATGCTCTGCTTCAAGATTGCCTTCTTCATCCTCATCCTGCCAATTTGGTACAACCAAGTCTTCCTGAGGACTCCACCCAACAATTGCTCTTTTAAGACTTCCATCTTCATTTCTTGGAAAAAATGGGTCGGGCATGGATGCATCTAGTAACAGCAACAACTGCTTGGAGGTGACAAACAGTGGAAAATTTTCATCTTTAATGTCTTGTAGCCTGTGAATGTTTGGGTCCAGAGGTTTGAAGTGACTGGTCACCTTGGAAGACTTGCTAAGTTCAATGAAATTCTTCTGAACTTCTCGGCACAGGACAGGATTCTTTGTTACGAAGATCTGGTGCAGGTGCTCCAGCCTGTTTGAAGCTTCTGCACTACACATTTGGTCATCTTCACGGTCACCACATGAATTCATTTCTGCCCCAGCTGTGCCCACAGGAACCTTTTCATCCTCACTGTCCTGGTTGTGCTCATCACTCACCTGCTCCTCACTTGAATCTTCGCTCTCGTGTTTTGATTCACTCTCTTCCTTCCCTGAAATAGCTTTTTCAACCTCACTGCACTGCCTCTGCTGCCATGTCTGCCTCTCCAACAGAGGTCCATCTGCCAAGCTGGATTTTTCCCAGTATGAATAGAATTTCTTCCAAAGCCTATACAAGCAGCAAGTTGTCTTCCCTGTCCCACTTCGCCCAATTAAAATGATTGGCTCCATAGGCTTTGGATTGAGATCAATCACTGCGTACTCCAGCTCCCCAACACGGAAAGGGTAATCAACAGAAGACTGCACATCATTTATAATGTTAAGTGCCATGTTAGTACTGAAGCTGTGGAATTTCATTATATTGTATTCCAGTTCTGCTGCACTAGCTGGAGGGAAATACTCAGGCATGGTATGTTCTTTTGATTTTTCTGCCTCCATGTCTTCAATGTAACAACGCGGAACACGCTTCTGTGTTGTCACATTGTGGTTCTGATGCCCTTCGTTTATACCCTTGAGCTTTTTCCTCAAAATGCAGGATAAGCCACGGTTGTAGGAAATGCATATATTTTCTAAGGCACGGTTCAGCTTGCAGTGGTCAAGAACAATGGCCCAAATTCTAATTATTTCTGTGTAAACTCTACCTGATTTTTCTAGATGACTTTTTGTCTGTTCTGTCTCCATGATCTTTTCTGGACTCTCACTGCAACGAGGAGAAAAGTCAATGGCAAGTTCCCATAGCATTCTTGCACCTTTGCCCAGTTTGGCCTCATACAGCTGGATATCAGCTTTCAAGTGTTTCAGTGGCTTCTGGAGACCCCTAGACCATTCCCCATTGCCAAGGCGCTTAATTGTCATGATGGTTTTAGCTTTCAGATAATGTGGCACAGCTTTACTGCTCAAAGTCTTTAGCATTTCAGGAGTGCACTCTATTTCCCAAGTCATGTTATCAAACTCCTGCACATATGCCTCAATATCCAGACTCTTCCCCTTTTCTTCCTCTAGTTCTTCCTTCTCTCCATTAGGCAGGGCCATACTTAATTCCCCTGCTCCCTTCTTTTTCTCCCAGTCATCCCCTTTTTTTTCAGGATGAGCTATGCTTCCACAAGGTTGCAAGAAACTCCTTCCCTCTTCCGAGTTAGTCTGGGCTGAAGATGGCTTTTGCACCAGAGGATGATCCTTTTTCAGGTTGTCGCTCACTTTCAGTTGCTGAATTAAAGCTGTGATTGCCTGCACTAGACTTTCCTGCAGTGTTAAGGGGCTGTTTATTCCTTCTGTTTCCTGCTTTGCCAACTGACCCCTTTTTGCTTTCATGGAACATGGGGTTTTTAAATCATTATGCACTGCGTTGCCAGATGGTGCCTTTAATGAGAACCCAGATGAAGAACGCCCCGTGCTCTTTGACTGTGAAATCTCAGAGGCTGGAATGGGTTTAGATGCTTTAACCAACTGCCCTGCTCTGTCTTGGCGGTGCCTCTTCTTCTCCTGCGTGGCAATATTCCAGGCTTCTAGCAGTGGATCTCTCTTCTTAATTTTGTGCATCACATCTCTTCCTGATTTGTTTTTTATGTTGAAGTTAATGTCAAATTTTGCCAGTAACTCCACTATTCTCTTAGTCTGCTTTGAAAATCCTCTCTGGAAAACAATATGCATCACTGTATTTCCATTGTCATCTTGTATGTTCGGATTAAGATATGGAAAGTCAGATGGTCTTGAAGCAAAGAGGTCAAGCAGATAACTTAGGATGTTTAAACCAATGACATCTGAAAGTAAGAGAACAAACAGAAAATAAACTAACTCACTTTACAAGTCTGCATTGTATGCCAACAATTTCAATACTTTTTTTTTCTGCTGCTAGGAAATGAAAATCAGTTGCTTTTAAAAAGAAAAACAAAATCTACATTTCATGTTTATAAAACATGCTCGTCTGAAACAGCTCAAACTGAGCTTTCCCAAGTTTCAGGAAAAACAATACAAAGGCAGCAAAGCTTTAGAAATTCCTAGTGCTGCAATTATTCCCGTAGCATCAGTCAGCTTCATTCCTTTTTTAACCTCTGGGTACAGACAGATTTGTTCATTTTCCAACATCAGCCCTGACTGCTTCCCAAGGGACACTGGTGCCCTGTCATCCAGACAAGCAGCAGCTCGAGACAGTGCTCTGAAGTCATTTGGTTCACTTTAATAAGGCACCCAAAAGTAATCTGCTGCAGATAACTTTGCTTTACTAAAATAACCTGCAGGAAATCCCAATTATTTCCTGATATTTGAGGTCCCTGGAGCAACTTCCTACAACATAAGATTAGTTACCTCCCCAGGGGGGAAAAAAATACATATATATTCAACAGCTTTCTAGGTTTCATCCAGATAATAGATGTGATTTAAATGAGACAATATACATGAAACATTTATATTCTAGCTGTAAAGTAGTGGCATGCCAAAATCACTGTAATGAAATTGCACATCAAAAACTTTGCACAAAATACTTCGGAGAACATATTGTCATGGAACTTCTTAATCTTTTGATTTTAAAATGACAACTGGCATTATCTATGCTTGTAATCTCTCTAAAGCCATTCAATGAAATGTTTATGCTTTAAAAATTAATAAATTCAATATTTTAAATCATTTTAATCCTTCAACTCAAAAATGCATTTTTCTCCTAACTTAAAATTAAACCTGATTTAGGGGATAAATTTCACAGTTTATCCTAACTTTTTACATTTTTACATAAGCCCTACAGTTCTTTCACTTACTTCTCCCCCAAACAAAACTTTCCTTGATTTATGACTGAACAAAAACTGATAAACAGATTTCAGATGCCACTGCAGGATTTCCTCCAAAGTCTGCTGCTATTGCTCTAACTTTACCTTTGTTTCTTCCAACCCACCCAGCACTTATTTTATCCCTTTGGGGGCTGAGTGAGACACGGTCAGGCATCCTGATCCACTGTCCCTGCAACAGCAGAACGGGCAGGTAAGGAATGGGGAATGTTTCCAACAGCAGAAGCCTTACCTTTTTTATTTAAACAGATGAAAACTGCAGCATGCAGAGGAGTATCTCCTTGTGTAACAGAGAGGTTTCGAGGGTCCGCGCCTTTGGTCAGCAGCAAATATGCCAGTTCAAAATAATTCTTTCTGAGGCATATTTTCAGTGGTATTTCAGAGTTGGTTCCAATACCATCAGGCAGAGCTGGTGTGAAGGACAGGAAAATACCAGGCTTTAAAACTCATACACCAATCTGCTAACTGCAGAAACCTGAACAGATGCAGTCAGATGCTGACTGTCAGGCAGGTGAGAGGGGTATTTTTTTTGCCAGCTTTTTATGTGTATCTGTTAAAACACTTCTTGACTAAGAAGATCTTCATCATTTCCCCTTGTCTCCCATTAAGCTGAACAACCAGTCCTTCTGCTGTGATAGGAAGACATAAAGGCCAGAACATATCTTCTCCAAGTCAGTCAGTCATTGACTGAAACAAGAGGCCTCCTTGCTCCTGCGGCCTTCAAAAGGTTTCAACAGGACCATGTGTCCGTAACGTATAGCTAACATCAAGCTATAAGATTAAATGAAATATGCCAGAGGATCCTAGAAACAAGCTCATGCAAAACACAAAGCATGATGATGTCTGCAATAGTTAAAAAAAGAAAGACATCTGGTCATGCCTTTGAAATCAATTAAGTCCCCTATTTGTAGCACAACAGCAGACTGAACTCAAAGATTGTGGCTTACACTTTCTACCAGGACCATATTGCGGCTGAAGACAGAGAAATTGAGGCCCAAAACAAACTACAGGTGCAGGAGCAATGATAGTTCTTGGCCTTTTACTAACCCTAGCAGACAAATTTCATTTGATAAACATCTTCCACCCATGCAGCCTCACTAGCAAAACCATGTCCCACACAGCAGATGCAGCCAATGCATTGCAATCCAACAAGCTGCTGCATTTATACAGAGCCACAAAAACCCCATGTGTTGGTATTTCTGAGACTATCTTGCTCCCAACATGTCAAATAACATACTGCATCTCTTATAGCACATTAATATCACAGTTTTTCACCTCCTCGTTCAAGCAAACATCTTATGAGGTGCACTTGCGCGTCCAGTTTTTCACACTGTTGGATAATGTTGCCAATGTCAACATCTGAAAGACTGCAGGTTTTGAAGAGTCCTCCACCTGATGGATTTTCCCCATCGGCTTTCCCTGTTAGGAGCAGCAAAACTTTTTGCCACATTTGCTTCCCCAGCAACTGTTTTATGAAGCTGTTAGCACAGGCACTGGAGATGTTGCATGAGATTTCTTCAGGGATTTCTGCAAGACAGTCAAGACAACATAACTCACTCAAAGACTCATAATGAAATCCACCTCATTGTAAACTAATTTCAGAACAATTAACTTGTTAAATTGAAAGTAAGGAACAGCAAAATATATCTTTCCATCCTTATGCTGTCAGCCAAGTCAGTTTGAACATTTTGATACATCATGAATTTCTGTGCATATTCCATTGGTTCTAAGTGCAAAACACAACACTAAATATAATTAAAAGCACATTGTTCCAGTCATAAAAGTTACAGAAACACATAACAGAAGGAAAGGTAAAAGGGCAGTAAGTTTATGTTAGCAACAAACACATTTTTCACAGCAATTAATTTTTGTGAAAGGGAGAACTGGGAACTCACTGCACCTTTCACAGAAGACAGCCATTTCAGAAATCGCTTAACTGCATCTTCCTTCAATACATTTTTATTATGTGCTCCATTTTCACACCTGTAGAACTGGACAAACTGTTCCAGAACATCCTGGAGAGAATCTGTATCAGCTGCGGCACTTTCATTCTCTCCTGCAAAACATTACAGAAATTGAAAATCCACTTCCTTGTCAGCATGTTTTCAGGGCAAGACTGTAATGCATTACATCCCAGGGCTCTAAGAAATATGTAGTGACAGATTAAAAACAGATGGCTGAAACTCTTACTGCCAATGCCAGTCCTGTGATGGATTTCTGACCCCAAAGGAAATTTGATACTTTCATCAAATACACTCTTGTTCTGGTTTTGCCTGGGATAGAGTTATTTTTCTTCTTGGTAAATGGTACAGTGCCATGCTTTGGATGTAAGACAAGGATACTGCTGATAGCACAGTGACGTTTCGGTTGTTGCTGAGGAGTGCTCACCCTGAGACAAGCACTTCTCCTTGTCCCATGCTCTGCCAGCAAGCAGGTGCACAATAAGCTGGGAGGAAGCATGGCCAGGACAGCTAATCTGAACTGGCCAAAGAATATTCCACACCAAACAATGTCATGTGCATTATATAAACTATGGGGAATTGGCCATGAAGGGAACATTGTTGCTTGGGGATGGGCTGAGCATCAGTTAATGGGGTGTGAGCAATTGTACTGTGCACCATGTATGTTTCTTGAGGTTTATTCCTCTCTCTTTCTCCTTTTCATAACTATAAAAATAATAACAGGAGTGGTAGTAATTTACTTTACTTCAATTTTTAGACTGTTCTTATCTCAACCCACCATGGGAGGGAAGGGGAAGTGAGTGAGCTGCTGCTTGGTACTTAGCTGGCAGTTGAGGTCAAACCATGACTCCATTTACCATAATTCACTAGGCTGAAACTGTAATAGCTTCTGTATGCAGGCAGGAAAATGCTGCAATTATATAATTGTTCAGAATTTTTAGAGTAGATGACTAAACCCAGTAATGTTTGCAGCGTGCACTTTTAATGAGCTTGTCTTATTCCCCAGTGCCATTTAAAAAATACAGCCATAAAAGAATTTCTCCTCTTAAAATTAAAAAAACAAAGCCAAAAATAAAGACCACACCACAATGTTACCTACAAAATAAATACCACACAAAAATGTTGTCTACAAGTTTTAAGAGATATTCATGTAACGGGAAATAGCAGATTTTAAATAATTTTGTAAAAATTGCCCTTAAACACCAAAAAACTTGGCTTGGACCTCCTAAATGCTTCAAGGAATTCAGATACATGAAAGACCAAACAAAACAGTAGCTTTATCTCTTAGGTCAAAGAGAGAGACAACGTTGTTCATCTTTTTAGAAAGAAGGACTAACCTCAGATTGTTACCTATAAAGCTGAGGCTCATTCTCCAGCCTCTCATTACACTAAGCTTAGAAAATTTGCAGGCTGTGCATCCCCAAAAAAACCTCAAAACCAAAAATCCTTAGCCACAAAAGACAGTGAAACCTGAAATGCCAACCAAAGCCATAATTACCACAGAGGTATTGGTGTTAACTCCTAATGGAGAACCACTGTGCTAAAACCTTCTCCAGAGCAGAGATCTCCACAGTAAAGAAAGAAAACCTCCTTTGCCAGGAGCTGTAAGGTGCAAGCCCAATGAAACCCAGCGTTTTCCAATAAACTTATAAGCAATACACACATGAAAACTGAGATGTAGCCTAAACACTTTCCTTGATGCCAAGATTGATCTGAACATCACTTGGCCACTGACTAGCAGGAGATCACAGTGACAACTCACAGGGAAAGTTACATAAAACACACCCACAATAACTTATTTGAAATAAAATTATTTTGTACCTAAAGGTTATAATTTTAAAACAGGAAAAGCACACACTGCTGTAGTACCTGTCTGTTTCCCAGAGGAAGTGATTTTCTCAATCTGCTTGCTGACTTCTTTTACAGCATCAAAGTTTTTGTTCTTTTTCAAGATATCTATGACATATCTTGACCGTGCATCTGGAACAGTGGGATCAACCCCAAAATTCAGGAGCATGATCACATCTTCTGTTTGTCCTAAAGAAATACATGAAAAAAAAAAAAAAGAAAAAGAGGAAGAATAATTCACATTTTTCAGGATTTTTTGTTATGTTGTCTTTTTTATTTTTAATTACTTGGCACAATTTCTAGCATAATTTTAACTTTAAAAAAAATCTAAATTCTTCCCAGTGTCATAAGGTGACAGGGTGGAAGTCAAAGGTTGGACTTGAAGATCTCAGAGGCCTTTTCCAAACTTAATGATTCCGTGATTTTATGGTTTATAATATTTATTATATATAGCTATAAAGAAATAAACTTTGATACATATAAAAATACACATTTTCTAATAAAATATATAATACATAAAGACATAAACATTAGTAAATAAATACAGATTCAAAATATGTGCTCTGTATGTAATAAATACCATATGAATAGTACCAAATAAACTTTAGGCATCCAAAAGTCTGGAGTTACATTGGCTGTGATGTTTGCTTCCTGTTGCCACCTCGTGGGCAGAGTGAGGAATACAAGGGAAAAAGCCAGGGTAACATAAAATGAAATCCCACAGAAACTGTGGGAAAGCATTTAGTTTTCCTCCTCTGACAAGGCACACTGCTATCTAGGCCTTCAATTTTCACCTATTTAAAAGAACAGGAGAGGCCTGACAGAAAATTATAGCTTAGTTATCCAGGGATTTTGTAGTCCTTTAAAAATTTAGTAATGAACTATGTTTACTTAGCTAAGGAATGTTCGACTGTGTTACTTTAGCTGGTTTTAATTTAGACCTGTGTTGGCTGAGTGTCAGTAGAAGACCCTGAGAAACTACCTCACCAACCTGCAGAAGGAACTCAATGGACCCACACCCTTAGAGAACTTAATCAATAGCTGAAGAACAGAATTCAATAAAGGATTGTTTAATGCTGTCATATAACTAGAGATTAATTAAATACCATAGAACAAGAAAGATACCTTGAGAGAGTTAAGGAGTCAAAGGCCTATGCACCCCAGAAAACTTGATTAATACATTGCAGGTGCAGTAAAGGAGCCACTTCATAGGCTTATACAGCCCAGACAACTTAATCAGTAGTAATTGTCTAACCAGGACAGCAAATGTAATAAAGAACTATTCAGCTGGATAAAACTTAAGTTATTCATTAAAAAAAAAAAAGATAGATGAGATGTTCTGGTGGCAATTAAGAAGAACAAAACACCTATACCATAATGCAATAAATTGGACGGGGAGTATCTATAATAAAAAGTTGGATGCTATAGTGTATATAAATGACTGAAAATTTTTATTTTTTTGAACATGTCTATGGCAAATGAATTTCCAATATGTTCCCAATTTTGACTTAAAATTGTTACTAGGAATGTTCATCTCACAGGTTTTTGCTGTTAGATTTTAAACTCCTGGTTTCAGGCCTCCAGGTGGTCCAATGTGATTTTAAGGGCACATCAAAATTAAAAAATTTCAACTTCTAGGATTCTAAAAACTGCAGCATACTTGTGAGAAAACCATAACCAAACAAACCAAAGGGCAAAGAAAACGGTCACACATCAGGCATACAAATTTAAAAAGGAATTCTTGGAATGTTTAAACATCAGTTGCCACTACAAGTCTACAGATACTTTCTCATTTTCTTCCTTAGCATGAAATATTTAACACCAGGGTCTGAAACTTTCTTCCATTATAGATTTTTCCATATGAAAACAAAACAATACACACACACACAAAAAGTACTTACTGCGTTTCTGTGAATATTCACTGGAAGAGGCCACAATATGCAGCAGGGTCTGTCCATCTCTGTCCTTCTGGTTGATCCTATCCTTCAGCTCTGGCCTCCAAGTCAGCAACCACCAGAAAAGATGGTTCTTTGCTGAAATGATTAAAAAAAAAAAAAACCAACCACTTAAAGAAACAGATCCTGGGGGTTTTTCCCCCTTTGGAGTGGTAAGATGCAAATCTAAGTTTGACTCCTGACTCTACTATACACAAAGAAACAGCTGCTCCACCCTGAGATGGAGCCCTGTACCTTTTTTAATGCTGATAGATTTGGGTTACAAAAGACCCATATCAATCGCACTTTTGTTTCAAAACACAGAAAAGAACAATTATATTAGGTTTCCACCACTATCAGGCATGGGTGATCAAGGAGAGTGTTTACAACATTTCTAAGAGTGCTTTATTGGCACGTGCAAGGTTATACCTGATGACCTGACCTGAGCTGCTGGGTTTTAATTTTTTTTAATTTTATAAAGGTCCAGCTGTCAGTCCTCTGATAAAAGCCAGCATTGTTTTATTTTAGCTGCAGATGTCACTCACTTGCTTTGATACACAGTCTGATAACAGCATGCAGCGGATACAGCCCGATGGACTCAGCCTTGGCCCCAATGGAAATCAGCCACTTGACTAACTCTGCTACTTCCTGCAGCTTCTCACCATGACCATACAACTCAGAAGTCTGGCAGCAAAGAGAACAATTGCAACATATTATTTTTACACACACAAAAAGCATTTCTTTTTCAGTATTTTCTATATTTTCATGACAAGAATCAGTAGCACAACAACAACCAAGCCATAGCCACTGTAAAATGGAAGTATTTATTTCATAGACTTACACAGAATGGCTTGGGTTGGAAGGGACCTTAAATACCATCTAGTTTGAACCCCCTGGTGCAGGCAGGGATGTCTTTCACTTCACCAGGCTGCTCAGAACTCCATTCAACCTCAAACACTTCCAGGGATGGGGCATTCACAACTTCTCTGGGCAGCCTGCTCCAGTGCTTCAGCACCCTCTGAGTAAAGAATTTCTTCTTGATATCTAATCTAAACCTACTGTCTTTCAGTCTGAATCCATTCCCCCTCTTCCTGTCACCATGTGCTCTTGTAAAAAGTCTCTCCACATCTTTCTTGTCGGCTCCCTTCAGGTACTGCAAAGCCACAATTAGGTCACCACAAAGCCTGTTCTCTATCAGACTGAACAATTGCAATTCTCTCAGCCTTTCCTCACAGGAGAGGCGCTCCATTCCCATAATCATCTTGGTGGCCTCCCCTGGTGGCCTCAGTCCCAACAAACTGATGTCAGGAATAGTATGGCCTTCAGGACCAGGGTGGCAATGGTCCCTCTGCACTTGGCACTGGTGAGGCCACACCACAAGTCCTGTGCTCTGTTCTGAGCCACTCACTACAGGAAAAACATTGCAGTGCTGGAGTGTGTCCAAAAAAAGGCAATGGAGCTGGTGAAAGGTTCTGGAGCGCAGGTCTGATCAGGAGAGGCTGAAGGAACTGGGATTGTTTAGCCTGGAGAAAAGGAGGCTAAGGAGAGACCTCACTGTTCTCTACAGCTTCCAGAAAGGAGGTTGTAGCCAGTTGGGAGTTGGTCTCTTTCACCACCTTCCAGGTGAAAGATGGAGCAGAAATGGCCTTAAGCTGGGTCAGCAGAGGTTCAGATCTGATATTGGGGAAAAAATTTTGACTGAAAGAGTGGTTAGGTATTGAAATAAGTTGCCCAGGGAGGTGGTGGAGTTACCAACTCAGGGAGTGCTCAAGAGACATCTGGATGTGGCAATCGGAGTTTAGGGATGATTATAGTGCTGCTGTGTTGATTGTGAAGGTCTCTTCCCACCTCGAAACTACACAGCCTGAGCAGAAGCCAGCTGAACTTAAAAAGTATGTTCTAGCAAGCACTTAATGAACACGAAGCACAGTCTACAAGGGGTATAGCAATATAGGATACTCTGGAGGTGTGCAGCAGAAGCTAAGATGGGAATTGAGACAATATGCCAGAAGGATCAGGACATGAGGAGGTGGTCGGAAACAGCGTTCAGACAAAACTTCTCCATTTGTGCCAGTCATCTTTTTAAATAGCAGCCTTCACACATGCTTCCAACATTTACAAATAAATCTTTTTTTCTAATACTTCATGCCAAATTTTGACTGGCAAGAAATACTCTTTGAGCAGAGTTATCAAACCAAAATACAACAGATTATAGGGAGAATGTAGGAGCAGCAGGGGAAGTTTGAGTTGTCAGAAAGCCACATTTTTGAATTTTTGCAAAGGAGGATTGGTACTTTGGGATTTTTCATCTTGATTCTTTCAGCCTTCCATGCGTACAACAAACCCACTAAAACAGGTAAGACTGGTTGGGCCAATTCAACAAAAAAAGGGCTGTACTATTTGCAAAGCCTACCAATTTTTCCTGACTCAATGAGGCATTTTGCTTTGCTGGAAAACACTTTGCTAAGACACTCTGCATGGGTCTTCTGCTGTGTTTCCAGGCTTCACTGCCAGTGTGGAGTTACTGTGCTAGCACTGGCACAGCACAGCGCCTAATGATACCCAACCAAGACATGCTTGCATATATCCGTTCACTAATTCTTCCACTATCTCTAAAAACAAGCCTGTGAGGAGATGTGAATTAATTTCCCTTGCATTACCCTCAGAAATACTCCTGCTCACTCTGTCAGGCACCTAGCTGAAATACAATTAAGGTAAAAGCACCAATTTTAAATTATTATGACCAAAGTACCACAAGGACTGTAACAGTCAAATGGCAAATTCTAGTATATTCCACCAATACAACTCAAAACTGTGGCAGCAGCTCTCTGGCCACAGACAGCAATGCACAACTTTCCCAGGCATTGTCCTGGGGAAGGCTGTGAGAAGATCAGAGAAAAGAATGATAAACAATTCTTATCTTCACTTGCTGCACATGTTGAACACGTGGAATGTGTTATGGAGATTTGTTTACCAAAGGGTGGTTTCTTAACTGGCCAATGGTGATGGTGTTTGGATGGAAGGACCAGCTGGGTCCACCTGTATTGTGAGTGTCTGTAAGGGCAATGGGTTTCTTAATAAGTATAAAATAATAAAATGATTCATCAGCCTTCTGAGAATCATGGAGTCAATCCTAATTATTACCTGGCTGTGGGGGCCTGCAGTGACATAAACCTTTGTGAGAAACAGCAAAGCCTGATACTGAGAAAATTCCTGGGAATCACGTGAGGAAGTACACACTGAGAACAGGAAAGGTGTCATTTCTTCGAAGCTTGCAAACCTTGAGGAAACTAACAAACTGTCAGGCTGACAGATTTATTGCAGGCCTGCAGCCGGGTTGCATGCAAAGGACTGAACAAAGATTCTCACACTAAATGTATAAACACTGTCTTAACTATGCAAGAAACAGATTCATTTTGCTCTCAGCTTGTGAGTCTCGCATTCATACATCACCAAACCTTGCAACAAATAATAGCAAGCAGAGATACTACAGTTACTAAAGCTAATGTCTTCTAAAGTTCCTGTCAAGAAAGAAACTGTATATAGAAATTCTTTACTGTGAGGGTGGTAAGGCACTGGAACAGGTTGCCCAGAGAAGCTGTGGGTGCCCATTCCTGGCAGTGCTCAAAGCCAGGGTGGATGGGGCATTGAGCAACCCGGTCTAGTGGAAGGTGTCCCTGCTCATGACAGGGGGGTGGAACTAGATGATCTTTAACATCCCTTCCAACCCAAATCATTCTAGGAGTTCACGGTAAAGCCCAGTGGAACTTCTCAATTTCTCACAAACACGGTGGATGCCTTTAGAAAGCTGGTATGTCACTGCTATGGAAACTGGCTGCTCCTGAGCTGCAGAGCTGCTGAACTCCCAGCAGCTCTTGGATCACAGCCAGCCTCCAGCTACACCTTTGTAATACTAATACACTTTGGAACTATTAAATTTCATTAAGAAATATTATGTTACATGAAATTAAAATTTCAAACAAATAGATGATAAAGTATAATACTATAATATCCATGTATTATTTTTAATTTTATTTTTCTTAGTTCAAGATGGAAAATCTCTCACTAAAGTTATTAGGAAGAAAAGAAATAGATACAAGGAAAAAATAAAAAAACATGAACTTACCTCAAAGAGATTCTTCAGAGATACCTGGTTAACTCTGAGATCATGGGGCAATTCTTGCTTCTCAGACAACAACAACAGACAAGACTGAAAAAAACCCCCAATCATTAATGCTCTTATAAGCACACTTAAAACTTTGTTTTTTACTGCCTCATCAGATCTTGTCAGAAAGCCAAGATAGGCTAACAGTATTTCAGACCTTTTTGTAATATCGCAACTGAATCTCAGTTTCTAATTTTCAACTGAATTAATGTAATATACAGTGGAGAGTAGGAAGTTACAAGTGATGAAAGTTTCTTCAGAAATAAAAACATGTTTAAAAAGTTAGGCCCTAAAAGATTCTCCAATACTTGGAATACTTCCAGTGCTTGGAAGTAACCCTTTGCTTTAGGAATGGACCTTTACACTGGGGACAAGACTGTCCAGCTAACACCAACACCCCAAGCAGAAAGCAAGAAATGAATACAGTATCTTCTTCTGCTTTCTTCTATCTACCCAGTTTCTCTAAAAAACTTTGCCTTGCTCCTTGAAAACCCACCTAGCTTCACCAGAAGACAGGGGAAGGACTGTGGATGCCATCTACCTGGGCTTCTGCAAGGCCTTCACTACAGTGCCCCACAACAGTCTTAGCTCTGAACTGTGGTGATATCAGTTTAATGAATGGACTGCTGGATGAATAAGGAACTGGCAGAATGGCTGCATCCAAAGAGCTGTAGTCTATGGAAAAGCGTCCAAGTGGAAACCAGTAGTGAGTGGTGTCCCTCCAGCGCCTGTAGTGGGACCAGTACATTCACTGTCTTCATTAATGACATTGCCAGTGGGACTGTGAGGTGCCTTCAGTCACTCAGTGAGTTTAAAGCTTGGTGCAGATGGCACCAAGCTGAGTGATGCAGTTGATAATGCTCAGGGGAACATCCAGAGAGACTCTGCCAGGCTTGAGGAGCAGGCCCATGGGAAGCCCAGGCAGTTCAACAAGGCCAAGCACAAGGTCCTCCAACTGGGTCAGGGCAATCGCCAGTATCAATACAGACTGAGGAAGAAGGACCTGTGCGATAATGGTGGATGAAAAACAGGATAAAAGCCAGCAAAGTGCACTCACAGCCCAGAAAACAAACAGAATCCTGAGCTGCATGAAAAGTAGCATGGTCAGCAGGTCAAGGGAGGTGACTCTACCTCTCTGCTCCTCTGAGACCAACCTGGAATGTTACATCCAGGTCTGGGATTCCCAGTACAGAAAAGACATGGACCTGTTGGAATGAGCCCAGAGGAGGGCCACAAAATGGAGCAACTCTCCATCCCCCAATTAGATGGGGATGGAGGAACTCTCCTGTGATGGAAGGCTGAGGAAGCTGGGGTTATTCAGCCTGGAGAAGGTTTCAGGGAAAACTTACTGCAATAACGTCAATATAAAAAAGGGGGCTTTAAAAAAAGAGTTTTTAACAAGGCCTTTGTGACAGGACAAGAGGCAATAGTTTTAACCTCAAAGAGAGTTTGTTCTCATTGGACATAAGGAAAATTTTTTTATGATACAGGTGGTGAGGCACTGGAACAGGCTGACCAGAGAAGCTCTGAATGCCCCATCTTTAAGGGGCTGAAGGTTGAAGGTCAAGTTTGGCCAGCCTTTCAGCAATCTGATCTAATGAGAGATGTCCCTGCCCAGAGCGGGGGCTTGGATGGGGCATGTGGGGCTCCAGTGAGTCCATAGCTCCAGTGTGAGTCCTCCACAGGCTCTGGTTACTGTCAGAAGCCTGTTCCTTCACGGTCTCTCCACAAGTTACTCTGCCTAAGCAGAGTGGTGGTAAAGTGGTGATAAAACATCTTGAACTTTACCTTATTTGTAAAAGTTATCAGTGTTGGATAGAGAAGGGAAGGTCACACTGCTTATGGTCTTGAAGAATGCTGAAACCAGCCTGACTCATCAATCCCAGAGTTATATGTTCTAAGGATATGAAAAACAGTGTTTCCTGACAGAAACTGGTACCGGCGACAACACAGCAAAGTTCCTGATAAAGGAACCAACAGGTGATGCTACTGATAACTGATCTAAAGCTGCTAAGCTGACACAGCCAGCCTAGAAATACATGACTGACAATCCCTTTATGTGACAAAAGCACAGTCAAACTTTTTAAAAGCAGCATCTTCTAACACATCCCTTCCTGTATGTGTGCAGAGATTCCTCTCCTGAGTGGAAATTCCCCTCAAGGCTACTCCTAGAGGCTGAGCAAAAGAGCTTTGCTCATAACCAATGGCATGGGAGAGTAACATCAATCTCTACTTAACGACAATTTTGCTATCTTTAATACCAATGTTTTACTATTGCTTCAATAAATAGTACACTATTATATAGTGTTTATATTATTATATAATATTTACTAACTGTTATAACTATCTGTACCATGTAGTAAATAATTCTGATTAAAGTATTTTAGTCTGATCATTATCATAAATTTAAATAAGTCATTAATTTTATTCATATGTATATATTTGGTTTGCCAGCCTTAATCCTGGGGGACAAAGTCATATAAAGACTCAATTACACATATATTATCCTTTAAACATAAACCATTCACCAAGTCTGGGAGTAGGACTGGATCCAACAGGATCTAGGCACCTCCCTGAGGAATTTAGAAAGCAAGTGGGTTCTGTCTGAACCTTATGACTCAACAGGAGGGTTTCCCTGATAAACCTCAACTGAAGCTTCCATTTTGCCTGGGACAGGCTGCAAAGGAGCCCCTTGCTCTGGCCTGGAGCACCTCTTCCTTCTCTACCCCTGGAGCTCACAGGGCTGTTTCTCTCACTCTTTTCCCCCTCACTCTCCGGCAGAGCTTGGCCCTTTTTAAATCACACTTTCTCTGAGGCACCAGCACCTTGTTTGAGCCATGACCTAAAATAGGGCTGTCAGAGCCAGCTGGAAGTGATACAGCTCCAGCCACTCCTCACAGGTGCCCTGCTGGCCCTACTGCCAGCACTCACCAACAACATCCCATACAGGTGTAACTGTGACAATGATCAATTTTTTCCACAGTTGAGAGACTACTAAAATAATTTCAGATTATCCACCTTCTGATTTTTCTAAATTCTCTGGTTTTGCTCAACAACCATGAATACTTCCACTGAGATGCTCCTTTACTGTGGGTCTTTCACAGTTTCAAAAATCCAGCTTGCCATACAGAAGGAAAAGTAAAAGGGACCACAAATAAATTTGTATTTTTACCCCTCTAATTCGAATATTATTGAATTCAATAGTGACTCTAGGTGGTACTACAAGAGAGACAACAGGATTTCAGGATTTCAAGTCCATCACATCCCTTTCAGAAATGAGTTTCAGAAATTATTTATCACTAAAAGCATTTTTCCAAGTCTTAAAAATCAAGACATTTGAACCAGGCAGCAATACACATTGACAGTTTTGGCTTTTAAAGGTAACACAAACTTATGCTGAAGTGGTAAGACATGAGTGCCCAACGCGCAGTGGGAGGTGACATGGTGACACGGTGACACACTTACCCGCCACTTCCCTTTCTGGGCCAGCCTTTCTATCACTGCTTGCCAAATCAGTGCATTGAAATGTGCACTGAAGATATAATTATATGCAGGGTAGAAAGCTCGTGGCAAGATTTGTTGATCTGCAAGAATAAGCAATAGAGAAGAATATTTGTTATACACCACTTCAAAGGTCGGAGTGTCCAACTTCATTGCACAGAGATCATTTTAGCACTGGGCAATACCCAGGGGACTGCCCAGTGAGGGCTTAAGAAACACTGGTCACCCAACTGATTCAGCACCCTGGCCAGACTTCATTAAACAAGGGGGAAAAAATAATTCCCTGCTCTCAAAAAAAAAAGCAGGGTGGTCTGGACAAAACCCACTTAAAGCCTCTGGGGTCTGGAGCTCCAAATCTCCAATCTTGTCTTCCTGACTGTAAATTTTGACCTTTTCTGAATATTCCATAATTGACGTGTTCCTGTCCCTGCACTGTTTTGAGATTGTTGGTGTCTGCTGTATGCAAACTGAACCAAGTTCACCACATCCTCAGTATATTCCTAATCCTCAAAGAGGCCTGACACACTGAAGGATCAAAGGAATGATCTCAAAAAGGACATGCTACTAAGTGTCATCACTACTGAAAGGCTCTTAGAAAAATCAAGGTCTTAATTTGAGCTTACCATTGACACTTATGAAGATTCCTGCTATAAACTCTGCAATTTGAGTTTGATCTGAAGAAGAATTCAACAGAGACAGACCTCTGTGGAACATAGAAACTGCCTCATTAGACTTTGATAACATGATGAATGAGTGGCCAGCTCTATAATAAGCCTGGAAAAAAAAGGAGAAAAAAAGATGTTGGGAAAACATTCTGAGATATTTACTACCAAAAAAAAAAAAAAAGTTGTTGCTTTTTTTTTAATTCTCACATTATGTTATAAAAATGACATGTAGTACTATTTCCACAGCTTCTTATACATAGATCCAAACAAAAAAAAAAAAGTGAAATAAACTGTTTTATTCTAATTCCTTGAAATTCACAATATCTTACTAATATTATCACAGATACTAAAAGAGCAATCCTGAAATTCAAAGCTTGGAAAATAACTACAGGATGAAAGACCTGCTTTCAGCAGCTGTATGTTAACCTCCTCTGGACAATACTGAGGGGTTTTTTTGTGTCACAAGGTTCAGAATAAATATTTATGTTTCCGCATCACTGCATTTTGCAGTATTTCTTTCCCACAATCAATATATTCTTCAGCCAACAGCACCTGAACGCGTTTATACTCACCCTGAATTAGATTGTACCAGTTCAGAGTCCTAGTGGAGTTAATTTGTTCAAATCAGATAACCGGCATGTTGCAACACAGCACAAGTTAAATGGGTATTTGGGTGCAACTTTACCATATCTAAATATAAAACGTTCTACTAAAGGCTCCAGGAGTCTTTGGTGGTTAGACCAGAAGACTGTTTATTGCACATAAAAGGCAATCAAAGAGTAGACTCTGTATCATAAATACTGTACAGCTCCTACTTACTCCTAGCTACCTGAGTCAAGGTGTACTTAATCAATGTGTATTTAATCACAAGCCAAGTGTAATGTATTGTTCTGTCCACTGGAAATACAATATGACCTCGGTCACAAAGTACCACTCCCAGGAACTGGGGACTCATTAACGTGTAACCCTTGTTTGGGATATTGGTAGTTCCAGTTCTTGAAAGCATTGGTACAGAGAGAACCAGCATCTCCTGGTACAAAAAGGAGCTGCATCATTTCATTAAAAATACTACTACAGCTGTGAATCTGATGCTTATGTGGAGAATCAAACACTGATTCTGGAATTTTATGCTATGTTTAATCATCATGCCCCAAAGCAAAAACACAATAAAAAGAAGATCATGACACCATTATTAAATAAAAAATAAAATAAAATAAAATAAAATAAAATAAAATAAAATAAAATAAAATAAGCAAGGAAGGCATGCAAAAATTGCCAGCTTAAGCATCTGAATACCTTAACATAATCCGGATCCCACTGTAAGCTTTGGTGGGCTAAGACCATTGAATCCTTCCATTTGCCCAGGCAGTACAAGGCAGTTGATTTGTTGCACAACAGCACAGCTATGTCCCGGAAACACCTAAAGATATGGTTTTGGAATGACTCTTTATTCACTTGAAAAAGGATCATACTTTACAGTTAGTGATAAAAATAAATTTAAAAACTGACAGGTATCACCCACCTGACAAAATCAGAGGTAAAAAATGCAGCTGTAGATAATAAAGATAATTTGAATATTGGCTATAAAATGTCTTAGAGACATCCTAATGCTACCTTAGTGATACCCACAGTGATAACCTGGTGTCTTCTGAAGCAGAAAGCCAAGCCACTGGAATAATGAAGTATGAGGATTTAGCAAGAGCTCAGACCATCTCAATACACCCACATATGGCTCAGCAGCCAGGAATGGGGAAAAACAGACCCATGAATGGAAGCTGTGGGATGGAAAGGGTACTAAACACATTATGGTCACCAAAAAAAACAACCTCAATGCATTTTAGTGTATCATCATTTGGTGAAGCCAAGAGAAAAATCCACATTTAAAATAAATGAGTGGCCGGTGTTAAATGAGGTTAACAGCAGTGTTAATATACAGGACTAATGAATATTTAATAGTTAACATAATACTCAACTATTTAATCATTAATAACATTACCAACTTATGTTAACTGATGAAAAGCATCTGGAAAAAAAAAGTGCATCTGGAAAAAAATACCCAAAGGAATATTCTGCTGAAAAACTATTTTTAACAAGTCACAGAATACTGAGAATGACCCAATAGCAAGAACAAAGTGACCTGCATGAATCATTTTACAGATAATCAGATGATTCATATAACAATAGGCCAGGACATGGCAAAATTGCAGCATTTGAGCTTTAGTTTAAAATTGATATTTATGTAAAAATATTCAGATTTAAGTCCCTAATTAATCTCTCACATAAATGTAAGGAAGAGAATAACTATAAAACTGGTACACTAAAGAGTGTGAATAAAGATACAACAAAATCAAGTGTTAGGTCAAAATACAGTTTTGAATTAACTGTGCAACTGTACATATTTACATATTTCAGGTTTGTCTTATGGTTTGCATCTCATAATTCAAGAATACTTACGGGACCCATTGCATTAAATAACCAAGTGTTTGTAGAGCTTCATCATAGTTTTTGATGGCCAAAGAGTAATTTCCATTTTTAAAATCCTGGTTCCCAGCTTGCCTCTTCAACTGTGCATATGTCATGGGATCCATGCTAAGGGAAGCAAAAAAAAGAAAGAATAAAAATTAATCAAACAAAAGCACCGACTTATGAGACATTTCTTTCCCTAAAATTGACTTAAATTTTCATCTTAGTTTTTGCATATTTGAAAAGGAGGACAAAAGAGCACATCTTCTTTGTTTCCTGCAGTTGGAAAATAGAGCTCTTGTGACAGCCTCATTTTTGCTGTTGATGCCTCCTCAACTTTTCATCTACTCTTAAATAAACTTCAGCTAACAGATCTGCCACTGGTATGCATTTTTGTTTCAATTTTCATCCTCGGGTCTTAAACTGTATCTTTTAAATTAGGATTCCAAATCATTTCAATGTGTGAGTATATACTCAATGCAGGAGGAAATATCTGAGAAAACACAGCATTTATATGCTTAAGAAATACATGAAGCTATATATTTCAATTAATTAAACACAACACTCATTTACTTGCTTTTTTTTTATGAATTTTTAATCTAGGTCCTCTGTTTAGATACTCAACAATCCAATTCACACAGAACTGATAGAAACTTAATTACTGCAAGAAAATATTGCAACATAGCATGGTAATAGTGCTTGAGGACCTTGAATCAGACTTAAGACAGTTATTAAAATTAATACAGGAAGTGGCCAGAGAAAACAAAGGTTGAAACTAGCATCAACTGTAAGTTACTGAAAAACTATTTCATCATTAAAATTCTAAAATTAGTGTCATTAAAGAAAGCTAATCACATGGTCAAGCAGCTAGATGAAAGAAACAAATGCAAGAGGAACAGCAGCTACACGTATGAGAAGCAGCACACAAGAAACAGACAAGAGAAATATCCAGTGCTAAGCTGCTGTGTAGAATCCTTCTTCACAGATTGGTTTTATTATTAAAAGCTGTTTCCATTACCTGCAAAAACCTGTACAAATCTCACAAATCTCAGTGCAATTACGTAAGATTAATTCGCCAAATAGGAATGCAGAGATTTACTTATTATCAACAGGCTTGTAACAAAACCCATAAAATCTGCAACCTTTGCTACCTGCTAACATAATGTCAAGGTTTAGTCTGGCAGGCAGCTAAACACCACACAAACCTCGGCTCATACCCCCACTCCCTGAGTGGATGGGGGAGAGAATTAGGGGAAAAAAGTAAGATTTGTGTGTTGACATAAAAACAGCTTAACATCATAGAAAACGAAAGGAAAATACTAATACTGATACCACTAACAATATATGTAGAATATACAAAACAAGTAATGCACAGTGCAATTGCTCACCACCCCCTGACCAATGTCCAGCCAGTTCCTGAGGAGCAGCCCCTGGCCAGTTTTCCCCCCTGATTTATACACATGACATTCTATGGCAGAGAACATCCATTTGGCCAGCTCAGGTCAGCTGTCCTGGCTGTGTCCCCTCCCTGTTTCCTGAGCTCCCCTGCAGCTGACAGGGAAGCATCAGAAGCTGAGAAGCCCTTGACTTAGGGGAAACACAGCTCAGCAACTACTAAAACATCAGGGCATTATCAACATCATCCTCACACTAAATCCAACACTCAGCACTGTACCAGCTACTGAGTAGAAAATTATCCCAGCTGAAAGCTGGACTGAAATACGTGCAAGATCTCTTGGCTACAGAGCAAACTAGATATTTTTAAGTATATGAATGTACAGACAAAGCAAGAAACATGACTGATGTATTTTCTCTGTAGTACTCCTCAGGATGAGCCTGAAACACCAGGAATCAGTGCTGTCTTATGAGCACAGAGGTATGGTGAAGCACACTACAGATGGCACTGTGCCTTTGCATTTATCCAAGCAGAAAAAGCTCTCGTCAGCCTCACAAGTGCACTAAGCAGATGGCAGAGCAGCAGCCCACATCTCTGAGAGGGCAACAGCAGAAAAACCAGGTGAAACCATAAAGCTCAGATCTGCACTGCTTCAGGCTGACTGGGAAATGACCAGTCAGAAGTTACACCTTAACTAAACAAATACACACTCCGTGATGATGTCTGTAATTGAGCCATCAGCTTGCTAATTCCAGGGACACCAAGAACAGGTGAAATCCTGGACTAAAAAACTAAACTCAAGAGAAAGAGGTCCCAGCTACTTGGGGGAGGCACGACAACCAGTCATGCAAGAGGGGTAATTTTTACAGTTATCTCAAGCAAATTAAATCATCACTTTATTGAGCAATGTACATACAGTATACACTTTAAAAATACTACTTCTACAGACAGCAAATCAAGTGTACTCATAAGATATTCACAATTTATTTTACACTGCATGGTATGAGCATTATTAAGGTGAAAAAAGGAAAATAATAGAGCAACAGAACAAAGGAAAAAAACAAATACTAAAATATGGTTCTACCTCATCTTTTGTGTAATTCTTTCAGATTTCAATTCTTTATCATCAGGAAGTTTGACAAATTATTTTCTCAAGAATAATACCAAAATAGGTAAGCTACACAGGAGTTTTTTCAAGTAGGAATACACATTAACTAGTGGTTTTCCAAATTTAGCTTAATTTCAGGTTTTTTCTTTTTTAAAGGAAGCTATGCTTCTACTCAGTGTAATGTTTTTCCCCAGAATTATATTTTTGTCTTACTTTCCTTTGGAACATATTAAAAGTGGAAGTACAAATAAAAGGTATTCGCAAGTTATTTAAAAGATTTTTTTTCCACAGTAGAGCAGAAGCAGCAATGAGCATTTTAAAAAGGATTTTCCAATGTGTCTTGCGCTGATAAATTTTGGAACTGAATTCCCTGTTTCAGATCAGAAGGCAGCATGCCCTCCCCTTTCCAGGCAGCAGGAATTTTCACCAGAACACAAGTTAATTTTCCAGAACTGGAGTTTCCCAGCCAAAACTTCAAACTGTAGATCATATAAATAACTGGGCTGGTCTGCTGCAGGCTTTAGCAACTATACCCAGAGAGTGTGCAGACCAGAGAGATACACTGGGCATGCAGACCTGACATCATCTGAGTTAATGATCCAAAAGAACTGCTGTGCAGGCTAGCACAGCATGTCTTGCTATTATTGCCCAACATCTTCCTGCAGCATAAACAATTTTAACTCAAAACCAATGGACTAACTGGGGGCCTATTATGTAAAGTCTATCAAGCGTGAGGATCATTAAACAGAACTGTTGTCTATGACTCTGCCTGAGCTGGCACAGGTAAAAGACAAAGCTGTATCTGGATACTACTATAAAAAGATTTTTGGGGATGAGTGCTGTGGGTTAACCCCAGTGGGCATCTAAGCGCTGGCATGCTCCCACCCCCAGCGAGATGTGGAAAGAGAAAAGGAAGAAGTAAAACAAAAAAAAAAATTGTAGATCAAGATAAAAATTGCTCAGTAACCAAGAGAGACCTGGAAGAAGGGAGAAAGATAACAGAAGTGATGGAAAGGCAATCATTAACCATCCCCCTGACATGGAATAATGCCCATGTTCCCAAGACAGGGAAGGCTAATCCCCCTAAGTCCCCTTCTCCCCATTACCATTGCTGAGCATGATGCCACATGGCATGGACTATCCACTCAGTCAGTTTGGGTCATCTGCCCAGCTGTGTCCCCCTCCCAACCTCTTGTGCACCCCAAACTTCTTCACTGGGAGGCCAAGTGAGGAACAGAGAAGGCCTCAACACTGTGCAAACACTGCTCAGCAATAGCTAAAATATTACTGTGCTATGAGCATTGTTTTACCCAGAAATTTAAAGCACCGTACCAGCTACTATGAAGAAAATTAACTCCATCACAGCCAGACACCTTGCCCTCAGGAAGCAGGGATTTCTCCTAAGCTATGGAGTCTAAGAAACACATAAAGGTGTGGGGACACCCTAAGGCCTGGGAGACCCTCCCCAGTGCATTGTTGAGACCTTTTCATTCACAGAAATAAAACAGAAACAAAACAAACAAACAAAAAAATCAAACAGACATGATCTACTCTGTTTACTTTTTTTATGACTCCTGAGACCAGCATGAATGCAAGAACCAGCTCCACCAGCATGAAATGTGACAACAAAATGAAGCACATTAATTTTTACTCACAGAATTAAACCAAAACATTATACAGTTAGGTCAGAAACAATCTTCTCCAAACCCTACTGCTGCCAGTGGTCAAAATTCCCATTTACTTTAGGTGTCATCAATTCCTGTGTTACTGTGCTGGTCAGTGTCCCACTGAACTGCTTCAGTCAGACTGCTGTCAGAAGCAGGGAGCTTTAGAGTAGTTACAATGCTAAGTTTTGATTTCTCTTGCTTCAGAAGATAACTTTGAAAACACAAATGGAGACTGGCCAGAAAAGCTATTTGTCACTATTGAAAAATGCTGCGCTCCTTATGCCAGTATGAGTCCCAAGAGGCCAGCTTGTGCTTTCTGAACATCTGAAGCTGGCAGTGCTAAAAACTTTAGAAATCTGAGAGCGAACCCAACCCTTTGGTTTTTCTGTCTGCATCTGCTTTACACATTTTGAAAAGAGAAACTGCATGATACTGTTTAATTCACAGGGAAAAAAAATAGAAGGCCTTCACAGCCATGCTTTTAATTATTTTCGATTCTGAAAGTTAAGCCTTAAGGATCCATCCCTATGGCATTACTCAGTGGTAGGATAATGTTTTTATTCTCCAAGCACAGTAGATTCCCATAATGCAAGGAACAAATGAAATACAGCAATCTTAGAATCTCTGCATCTGAATTAAAAGAATGGTGACAAATAAGAATTCTCCTATTTCCAGGAAATCTGACTTCTAAAGACTGTGCTTTTCTCAGTCCAATTAAGCAGACAAATCATTCCTTCTTCCTTGTTAACCCAAGAGGCAGACATTACAAACTTGGTTGGAAAAGAAAAAGCCCAACAATGCATCTACACTGTGGCTGAGTTGCAACTAAATACATTTCATCAGCATTCAAATAATTCATGTTTTCTCAACAGGAAACCTCAGGGCTCCATTAGCTCTCCTTCAACAAAAGCATCCTGGCTCCAAGAGCATGATGCCAAGAAAGGACTGTCATGTCACCCCTTCTGCTACACCAGCAACAGGACACTGCATTCAGATCTTCCAAATGACACTTTCCTGGGACCTGATATAGACATTTGTGAATGTCAGGGCAGACCCAGTAAAAGAAAGAAAAACACAGGCCAAGAGGGCTGTAAGTGGCTGTAACTATGGCAGTGCTCGGCCTGCTAGCCAGTTTTACCTGTTTTCATGACAACAGCAGCCACCAAAGACATATGTACAGAACACAGTCTCCTTTCAATGTGTTTAAGCCTAACCTTGACAGTGAAAAAATGTACTTGGCAGGGAAAAATTTACTTCTCTCAGTTTTCCACTGTATGTTGAAAAGTCAAATGAAAAATCTGGAAATCACATGTACTTTCAGAGGATGCCCTGAAGAAACAGCAGAGACAAAAATGAAGAGCTTATAACTTATCAAGCTACAAGCAGACACATTTGGAAATCTCATGATGAAGAGAGGAAAGAAGGTGAGATTCAGACATGGACATCCTCATGGATCTATTTAGTCTGAAACAGATAGTGGCATAGTGGCCATATCATTTGTCTGAACAATATTTTAATTGTGTCATCAACTCTTGTTCAGACAGTATCTCATGAAGAGAGATATTGAAGAAGATGACAATGAACAAGAAGATCTCATATTCAACCCTTGTAAAATGTCAGCTCATGTTGGAGAAACTGGCCAACGCAAATGAAGAGCCTGTAATTTACACAGTCATCAGACATCCCTATCATTAGGGACATATTCAGATGGATAGATAGAGATAGCCTTTTCTATAGATAGAGTCTCACTCAGTCCTATAAAACAAAGAAAAAAATAAAATTCTGCAAGAAGTCACCTTGCTAGATTTGTACCAGACCTTGCAAGTTCCAAAGACCCTTAGCTCCCAGTAAAAGCCAGCACCACTTGGAAAATAATGAATGAGATTCTAGAGCAGATTTCGATTAGATTAGGGCAAGCAGAGCAGCATAATGATAGCTTCCTATCAGAAGGTTGCCCTGAACTCAGCACAAATCGGACCAAACGAAGTTTCTTTACTGCTCCTGGGCTCCACAGCCAGTTGGTGTCTATACATCACAGAACTCCAAAGATAAAGACAGCATGCATCTCTGGAGCTGTGTGCCTCTAAAAACACAAAACCATTTCCCAGGTATGTGAATAGAGAGAACATTTTATCAGGTTGTTTCAGTCTGAACTGGAGACCTGTCCACAACCTCCATCACCGGACACAAGCAACCCTCAACACCACTTGCAGAATTTTGGTTCTCTAGATACTCTTCCTTCCTAAGTGCTCAGGCAGAAGCACTACTAGGGGAATTCAGGCTACTGTTCTGTAGCTTCACTTATGCAGTACCACACTGATTCAGCACACCTTGACAGCACAAAGGATCTCTCACTATTGAGAAGGAATTCTCACCTGACCTGGGTCTAGCAGGCAAGCACAAGTTCTTTATTTTGGAAGTCAGCTGTGAGACTTCTAAAATCTGCTTTCAAAAGATGTTAAATGGCTGGGGTGAGAGAGCACAGAGTGAGACAGAACATCTCTACAGCTCTTCATTTTATACCAAGCTTTCCCTTGGAAATGTGCTCTGACTGATGACTGCAGGGCACAGACATTGTCAGAAACAAGACAAACATCCTTATCAACATTTGGCAAATACACCCCAGATGCAACTAGCAGAGATGTCTCAAAGGCCTGTGAACACCTCAAACACCACATACAAAGCAGACAGGGAAGATTTGTGCAAGGTCTGAATGAAACAAAGGGTATAAGCAGAATACACACAACAAGACTCTGGGCTAGGGCCGTGCTGTGGGCAGAGCTGGCCTGAATGACCTCCCAGGGTCCTCTTTTTTCAGATTACCACTGTATGTTGCTTTTTGTTTGTGGAAGCTGTCAGAAAGGAATTATTAACAACAAAGCCCAGCCACCTGATGTCTCCAACCAAACTCACAGCTGAAACAGCTCGGTAGCTCAGTTCTTCTTCAGATGCATGACCACCAAACAGGACTACAGAAACAGGACCTAAGCCCAGCCAGAAGTTGGGCCAGCCGTGCTGACAAGCAGAAATCCATGCAAAACCTCAAGAAGTGGACACTAAAATGTTACTAATCTTTAGAGCAGAGATTTGTGGTTGACTTTCACACAGGAAATGTACTAGGCAAGTGACAAGTACTAAGGAAGTGACATAGCAAGGAAATGAACATCAGAAGCACGGCACCAGGAACAAGACAACAACTTTCACAAAAAGAGATGGGTGCACACACCAGCTCTGTACCTACTTTAGACCCTGGGAAACACGAGTTTCACACCCATGGACAAGGCAACAGAAACCTGACAGAGCGATGTGACATTCCATGGTATGGAATATCCCCTTGGACAGTTTGGGTTAGGTGTCCCAACTGCATCCCCTCCCAGCTTTCTGTGCCCTCACTCAGCTTCCCCACTGGTGGGACAAGCTGGAAAACACTTGACTTAGGATAAGCACTGCTTAGCAACAGCAAAAACATCACTGTTTTGTCAACATTACTCTCATCCTAAATCCAAAGCACAGCACAGTACCAGCTACTAGGAAAAAGATTAACTCTATCCCAGCCAAAACCAGATGACACCTCAGAACATCCTTCCTCCTTTCCTTGCAAGCTGAACTCAGGCCAAGCACATTTGACTAGCTTTCCCTGAAGACTGTTTCACAGCTTGCAGCAGCAACAGGTCTGGCCTTGCTCCACAGCACATCCTGTTTTGTTAACAGAAACAAAACAGCCTTCTTTGCCTTCAGCTTCAAATGATTCTTCCCTCTTTGAAACCTACCAGTAACAAGTCATACCTAGGAAACTTAGGGTTGAGCCATGCCTGGAGTTGCTTTTTCAAGAAACACACCTGTTTATACATATAAATACCTATGATTTCCAGTAAATTAACAAAATACTTGCATTTCCCATTTTATATACAAAAAAATGATGCAAAAGCATGTTCAATATTCTGTTTGCACAGTGTCATTACTGTATCAACACAAAAACCACCAAAACCTCACAACAGCAGGAAAAGCTAATCTTTCTGTTTCTCTCTGAAACAACAGCAGTCTTGAAATCCCTAATCTAGCTCAGCCATACAAGACCTAACTCAGTCCAAGAGGGACTTGTTTACACTGCTGCAGTTGTTTACTCAGCCCGGCAATGTTCCTGTCATCATTGTCCTGCTCTTCTTTGCACTGGTGTGGCCTCACCTTGAATACTACGTGCAGTTTGGGGCACCACAAAATAAAAAATACATTAAGCTGTTAGAGAGCATCCAAAGGAGACCACAAGGACGGTGAAGAGGAACCTCTGTGGGGAGCAGCTGAGGTCACTTGGTTCATTCAGCCTGAAGGAGACCCAAGGGAGATCTCTTTGCTCTCTGTGACTTCCCCATGAGGGAAAGAGGAGGAGCAGGCACTGATCTCTCCATTCTCGTGACCAGCAACAGGACTCGATGAAAATGACTGAAGCTGAGTCAGGGAAGGTTTACACTGGATATCAGGAAGAGGCTCCCCAGGGCAGTGGACACAGCACCAAGTCTGAGCCAAGAAGCATTTGGACAACGCTCTCAGGCACACGGTGTGATTATTAGGGGGTTGTGCTGTGCGAGGCCAGGACTTGGACTCAATGATCCTGGTAACTTTCTTCCAACTCAGCATTTCCTATGATTCTGCGATTGGGTAAGAGAAACAAACAGCCTGCATATTTCCTTTGTATAGATTCACTCCAGAGGGTATTCACTCTGGAATGAGGAAAAAACAAACGAAAACCACCCCAAGACCAAAACACCAAGATTGCCCTAACATCAAGGTTTTCAAGCTTGCGCAGTTCACAGCCAATGCTTGACAAACTTAATTGCATGTAGGTTAAAAAACACTGATAGGAAATACTCCTTCTGGCATGTTTTCATGGGAAAGCAAAGCCTCTTCCCATTCGCAATAAATCTGAAGTTAATTCCCTGTAAATCGCTTTTAAAAAACCCCAAAAGCTGGTGAGAGATCCTTCTGCATTTATTCTTCTGCAGTGCACACTGTGCTCAAACTCCTTTCCAGTTGAAAAAGTCTGTTTTGTTAAGTGACCACTCCACGACCTTGTAGAAGAGTTTTTGCTTTTCAGGGAAAGGATCCAAAACCACCGAAAACAATGCTTCGCTCCGGGCTATGTTAAAGGAGTTCTCCGTTTTCTTTTCAAGCACCGACACGGCATCCCATCTCCCCCAGCTCCTCCACGCAAAGCACACCAGGCCAACACACACTCCCAGATGCCCGGCCGGACCAAGAACGCACTCTCCTCCTTTTCCTTCAACCACCCCACACATTCCCTGGCAGGCTTCCCAACCAGCACAGCCACCCCCGCTGCCTACACGCCAAATCCCGCACCCCCGCTCCTGGCCCGGGGCAGCGCGTCCCCTCTCCGGAACTGCTCCGAACACGCAGGAAGCTCCCACCGAGATGGGAATGGGAAGCCACCCCCAGGAGGCCGCGGCTGCCCCCGCGCCACACCAAGCGTCCACGGAGCGGCGCGGGGGGAGCGGGCAGCTCAGCCCGCCGCTCCCCGCATCCCGCACCGAGCTGCTCTCGCCGGGAGGGTGACGGGGGTGCAAGGGGCGGCCGAGGCACCGCATCAAACAATCTATCCACCTACCTGCCTGCCCGTCCCCCGCCGCCACCGCCACCGGGGCGCTCCGCTTGTCGCCCTTAAACTCTCCGCCCCGCGTCCCGCCCCCGCCGCCCGCGTCACCGCGCGAGTGGGAGTGGGGGAATCGAAACAGATCCACGGTGCTCCGGGAATCGAAACGGGACCGCCCCGCCCGTGGGGCATGGGCCCCCCCTGTGGGGGATGTGTTCGTCCCGTCCTGTCCCGCCGCAGGGAGGGTGGCGGCGGGGGGAGGTAATGGGCGTCCATCTCCCCGCCGGAAGGTTCGGGAAGGGGCTCTGGGATAGCTCTGGGCTCCCACCGCAGCGGGAAGCGTATACAGTGACATTTGTTAAAATGACCTAGTGGTGCCTTCAGGATGGCTGGAAAAGCGCCGCTGGTGCGCGCCAGGGCACCCCCGCGTCCTGAGGCGCCGCGCTGTCCCGCTGGATTCTCACGGCAACCCCGCTCCCGGGAAGCTGTGGCTCCTTGGGACTTCACTGTGCAGTGATCACCTGGGGAGTGAAGCCTTCTCCTCCTGCCATGCAACTGTTCGCTGATTTATCGTTTCCCATGGTCTTTTCACACCATAAAAAGTGGATCAGTGAGTCCAAGATTAATACTTCACAGGAGATCATTCCATAATTCACCCCTCTGTTAATCGCATTTCTAATAAAGATTTTTTTCTCTCATATTGAGTGTTACCACTTGCACGTCTTCCTCTGTATCCGGGCTGGCTGGGATGGAGTTAATTTCACTGCCAGCAGCCCCCACCGTGCTGGGCTTTGCTTCCGGAGCTAAAACCAAAATTACATTGCTCCTTCACCAGTGGGCAAGATCTTGGGAGAGGACACAGCCAGGACAGCTGGCCAAAAGGATATTCCAGAACGTGTGATGCCTATTCAAATATAAAAGCTAATAGAAAGGAGTAGGAAGGTGAGGCATTCATTATTTACATTTGCCTTCCAGAGCAGCCACTGCACATGCTGAAGCCCTGCTGCTTCCCAGGTCATGGATGTTGCTTGCTGATGGGAGGTAGAGAACAATCTTTTGGAGTTTCTTACCACTGCTTAAGCATCCGTTTTATTAAACTGCCTTTATGTTGACCTATGAGGGCTTTTTCCATCTTTTTTCCTTCCCTCTCCATCCTGCTGAGGAGGGGAGTGACAGAGCAGCTTGATGGCCTCTTGATTTCCAGACAAGGTGAACCCACCACAGTCCTTTTGATGCCCAGCATGGGGCACGAGATAACAAGAGTTTTGTATGAAGTGTTCTATGGCTGCAGTGGACACTCAGTGTCAAGCTCCTATGCAGGTCACAGAGATTGTTGACTGCACTGCTTATCTCTTTATTTAGTTGAGATTTAACGTGTTAATAAAAGCAATGGTTCTGTCCTTTGCCCTGGCATTTCTGTCCTTGCTCTTCTGGAGGAAGTATCTTATGGTGAGCACGAGGAAATATATATCCCGCTCCATACCTGGGAATAATGCAGATGGTTTTATTATCCACGCCTCAGAGATGCTTGCTCATCCTTACATGAACTGTTTAACACTACTTATTAACACTGTTAGCATATTATGGGGTTTGTGGAACCTGTTTGTGTGATCCTGATTGAGGAGAAGACAATTTTTGGATGAGGTGATACTGAAATGTGCCCTGGGACAGCTGGTCCTGGGGTGGCAGGGTGTGTGGAAGGATTTGGGCAGGTTCCTGGGGCAGTTAACATCTACCAAATCATGGAAATTCACACCTGAAAAGGCAGGTTATCCTGGCAAACTGACATGCCACAAACTGATGGAAGGGTACCTTGCCTGTTCCAAGGAAAACCAGCAGCTTCTAGCACTGTACTGGGTCCTGCCTATGCCTATGGAGCCACAGTTCAGTACTGTCAGAGGAACGTGGCTGAGACAGGAACAGCTACAATAATTCTCCCAGTACTGAGAAAAAAACAGTGGATGAAGAAAACAATAGATCCATATTGTCAATTAGTAAAAGAGGAGGAAGAAGATAAGAAAAGGTCTGAGCAAGAAGCCGATTCCTTGACAAATGATAAAAAATTGGGTGCTAATGTCTTCACAAATGGAAGATGGGGTTTGGGCTCTTCCCTAATGGTAGGGGACATGGGTTTTGATGTCTTCAGTAAGGCCTAGGTCTGAAAAAAGCAATCAGGTCTTAGAAGAACAGCTGTGGGGGTCTTTAGGCGAAGCAGGTGTTAGTGTCTTTGAAATGGGTCTAACATCTCTACGAACATCAAGCCCTGTTAATTTCTTACAGAACCCAGGCAGTTTGACCCAGACTGAACTTCTGAACTTTAGGGTAATTGGAGAAATGGGTCTGCGACAAATCTATTGCAGATCCCAGACAGTTTGAGCTTCTGATGGGTCTGCAGAACCCAAACAACCTGAGCCTCCAAACTTTCAGGGAAAATGACCATACAAGTTCAAGGGCAGGGGGGAATATGTAGTAGGTGGTTCAGGAGGGCTGTACTCCAGCCAGTGGTGAAAGAAGAGGGCAACATATGGTTGGAAGTTTAGGATTAGAGGAGGCTGCACCTTCAATACCTCAAGAGAGAAGCTGGGGAGTATGGCCTGGTGAACACTTTCCCTTTATTCAAATAAAATTGCAAGACTCCTCTGTTTCCTTTGTGGACCCTGGCTTTTCACAGTGTGCCTTTTCTGCACACAAATTGGAAAAATGAGTCAGAGAATTCATACAGGAAGCAGGAACTACCCAGTCCCTAACTTCATCAGAATTTCGAGATACATTGGGAAGATCATAGCCACCAGATAAGTGAGTGGATTTCTGCCTGGCTGCTCCAGAGCTGGGAGAACAGGGCAGCAGTCAGCAACTGGAGAGTAGGGAAATCCAAAAGCTGGGATCTCTGGAAACCAGAGAGCTGAGAGAGTGGAATAGAGTCAGCAATTTACAGTCTTTGGAGATGGTTCCTCTCAAGGGTAAGAGCAGAGTACCCATTCAAGGAAGACCTTGTGAACTTGCCAGGAATGGGTACCTACCACAGAGAAAGGAGATAATTAGTGGTGATGAAAGTCATCTACACTGATCTAAACAATTATGAGATCTCCAAAGATCCAAAGGATGTCCTGTGCACACAGGCCATGTGCAGGAAGTGCTCCAGCTTCATATTCTAACAGGTTGGCAGTAATGTATTGCCCAGATATCAACGCCTCCATTTTTGGAGTCAAGTCTTTTCCAAAACATTGAACACCATCTCTGTACACCTTCATCCTTATGGGTCAGTGCCTTGGCAGTTGGACATGCTGCAATAAATTAGTCTTCTCCTGCCCTGGTTGGAAGGAAAGGGAGCCCCAGGCATGTGCTGCATGGCACACTTCATTTTTTCCTGTGTGACCAGGAGGAGAAAAGGGACGGCCAGGCTTACTGGACCACGTAGATTTAGTTGCCTAGCAATCAGACCCACAGAAGTAAAAATCCATGGTGTACAGTGTACTCTGGTGCCATCAGGCTGCAGGGGCACAGGACACATTTAGATCTTTTCAGTGACAGAGGGGTGACAAGAATTGTCTGTATTGGAGGCAGAGCAACCACTATGCATGTTAAAACCCTGCTTCCTAGCAACTATCTGGGTATGGCCTGCTTGAATATAGAATATTCAAGCATATAGAATATTCAAGCATATAGAATATTCAAGCATATAGAATATAAAATATTCAAGAATATAGAATAGAGAAAACAAATATTTTGTTTTCCTTTACTTATGCACTCAGTCTTTGGTTTTGCTTTAGTAAACTGCCTTTGTCTTGACCCATGAGGGTTTTCCCCACTTTACCCCTCCCCTCCATTCCTGCTGAGGACTGATACAGTGGCTTTGATGGGCACTTGGTATCAACCCATCTCATTCTCAAAAAAAATTGAGTTCCCCTAAGCATCCCTCTTCTGTGTTGAGTTTTCACATAAATTATCCTGCTACCCATTTAGGAACTAGAGAAACAAAGTAATACTAACCTTGGCATGTATGGTTGTATATCACTTGGCTCCTAGGGGACTGCATCAAAATAATAGACAAAGCTGCTTTTAAAGAAAGCAGTCAAAATACAGCCACAATTGTTTTGGATGCATCCACACGAGGTGGGGAAATACAGTGTAATCTTGTTTCCTGAGTCACTTGAAGATATCAAAGTACATGGGTGGGATTTTGGAGTTCTTGTTGAGGCAAAAGTGCCTGGATGAATCAACATGATATAAAGGTTGAGAGGAATGAGTGGCTGATGCATTCTAATACATCTGGAATTTCATGTGACCTCCTGTAAGGCCCCCAAAAAACTTGCTTGAGGAGAGTTTTAGAAGGGCTTACGGTTCTTTGTGTACTCTTGAGTTAGGGGAATGAGAGAAATACTGACAAGGTATGCTCAAAAGGTCAAAACAACAAAAAAATATCAGTATCTTGAGAAAATCAGAGAACTTTACCAAAGTGTTTGGAGCAACATTCAATCGACATGAAACACTTCCCAAAACATTAACTTGGTCCATTCAACTTAGCAAACTCTACATCCATTCAGTTTTAAGTTACTCAAAAATTCCAAGAAGAGGAAATTAGAAGAATGAAAAAGAGAGGACAAAAAAGACATAGAAAAGGACACATACAGCTACCCACTACTGTGTTCCAGTGATAGTAAAGGGATAAAGTATTTCTAAAATAATGGGATATTCAGGGGAGCTGGAAAGAAAGGTTGAATCTGGTAGGCCCTGGGAAAATGTTAGGCTTTACTGGATCATGCAAACTGCACCTGTATAATCATTTAATGACTATGATAAATGATATGATTGTTAAATGTGATGATTGTTTGGTAATGGGATATGATTATTGTTTAATCTTAACAGGAATAATGAGAAACGATGTTTGGGGAGTTTGATGGAGATTACAAGAATCCATGCTTGGATGAGATCAAAGTATACAATAGAACAAAATTATTTTAATAATTAATAGGTAGTTATATAACCATAAGGGTACAAAAACATGTTCATCCCGAACCCCTGTCGGAGTCAGATTTGGGTCTGTGCCCCTGACACCCAGAGCTCTTCAATAAAAGCACCTGCATATAATCATTCCGTGATTATGTGTTCCTGAACGTTAACACCAGCAGTGTTCAGGTAAAAGTTCCAAGAGGAGATAGGGTCAAGCCATGTGCTTGCCTCATGTTCAGCCTTTAATGCACCTTGGCCTTCCTGGTCCATTCCCCCATGGAGGACTTTTGGTCATTTAGCCACTCAGGAGCTGGGTTGGGGTCTCCAGAGGTGGGTGTGGAGCGTTGCCCCTAGTGTGCCAGGGATTGGCAGCCACGGCCAGGCTGGGGTACAGGCCCTGAGTCAGGGGGAGTGTACAGGGCAGGGTACCACCCCGCCAGGACAAGGCCTGACCTGCCCCTTCCCCCATACACATGCGCCCCAAAATGTCTCGAGACATCAATCTTTGCAGTTGCTGACACGTCCAAACTCTCCATCATTGTTATTTAGGGATGTTTCAGTGCAGCACAGAGAAACCAAGGACCAGCCCACTTTAATACTGATGCAGAAACTGGAACTCACTGCTTTTTGACACAGAAGGGACTCTGACCTGTCACTGGCACAACAATCTTTGCTACATCTGTTGGCATGCTATGGGTGTGTTTGTCAAAACAGTCATGAGACAGAAAACAAAACTAGTTGGTTTTTTTTTTTAATAACTCAGCTGTGAAAATGAAACTTGGCAGCTTGCAAGCCTCTCTCGGGTGTGCAGCAGGGCGTTTCCTTCTCACTGCAGCATGTCACATGAATTGCCAGTGAATTACTGAGTCTGCAAATTATTGCATTTCCTGATCTGTGTGAGTGGAGAAGCAGCAGAAACTGGAAAGGGTGGACCCACTCGGGGTGGCAGTACTGTTTGTAAGCAGTAGGGAGTTATATGTGCTGGTTGATAAGGGGTGCTCATAAAGGACAAAGAGCACTGGGAGGAGGTGCTCATAAAGCCCAGTAAGGCAGCAGAAAAGTATGTAAAAAGCCATTTAGACATACTTTAGCTGCTAAATCCCTTCTGTTGTGACTATAGAGTAGAGGTGTCTGTGTGGGTATATTTCCAAGGGAAAACATTTTTTTTGCACGGTAGATGGAGTGATAGATCCCTCACATTCCTTGTCACTCAACACATGTACCTGTACATCAGAGCTCATGATGCAGGTACATGGAAGGATGGGTCTTGGCATAGTGCTAGCAATCCTTCTTTTTATCTCTGCTTCTTTTTCCATGATGGGAAAACCTCCCTTTGAGGGGAAGAACAGCCTTCATAACACATCCAGGAAAGAGAATTGCAGTGCATGTCACAGGCCTTGGGTCATGTTGAGCTTGAGAGAGCTACTCCACCAACAGCTCTCCCTCTCCTGTGCAGTCAGCATCTCCTGGCTCCTGAGAGTACAGTCTGTGTCAAATATTGCTGCATCTTATCCCAGACCTGCACCTGCAGGTGAGGCAGACTCAGCCCTGAGGGCAGTGCATCTATTGCAGTGGCAACATGCACAACTGGAAATGGGGAACAAACATCACTCCCTCTCCCCTGAGGACAAATGACACCGTACATCAGGGCCTGGGGACACCCACCATCCTCAAGAGCCCTGACCAACCTCACCTGGGGCACCCTTCAGCCCCTGTGCTTCCCTAAAGGTTAATTCAATTTCTGTTCTAACTGTGAGCTGAAAGACACTGTGACTGTGAACTTTTAGCAGAGAAGACACTGTGTCTGCAGGCCTTTAGCAGAGAAGCAAGGCATGCAGAAATTATCCCCCATGCAAGGACATTAGAAGATAGAGGGGACATCTGGCTGAGGAGTAGAGCTACAGCCAAAACAAGGACTAACTTCGGGAACCTGGGGGACATGGGGAGGGTTTTTATGGTAATAGGTAATAAGTTTTCTTGTGTGAAAAACATATGGTAATATTTTTTTATGGTAATAGTGTTTTTATGTAAAAACCACTATGCATTAGTGACTGTATATCAGCAAGTCGCTTTTAACAGTCAGATGGATGTTAGGATGAGTGATCCCCCATGCCTTCCAGGCACTTAAATAAATGATGCTCTCTTTAACACAGGAAAATTGGTGTTTAGGAGTCTTATTCTTGTTTTCAGAGATTAGGTAACACATGGGCCTGGCAATCACAGGGCTGAATCTGACCCTAGTTCCCCTCACCAAGCCTATTTCTGATCCATGCCTGCAAGCACACATCCCAGCCTGGCCTCAGCCCATCCCCATCCCCATGGGGCAGAATGGACCCTGGCTAGGGAAGCCTCTGCTTGGCCTGTCTCCCAGGGATTTCCACATGTCCCCAGCCCTTGGGAGGGAACTGGCCTCTGCTGCTCCCTGATACCATACACAGAAAAACATGTATTTCCTGGTATAACTGCCCCACACAAGACAGCTAGGCAACAAAAATATGCTGGCCATAAACAATAACTTCAGCTATTACAGCTATGAGGGCAAAAGTTTGTGGTGTAGGTGTGGTTTTGTGGAAAGCTGCAGCTTCTATCAGCATGATTATTTCAAGATGTATAATTGACTTTAAAACCCTATCTCGAACTGATGTAGTGATACTGGTGACGGACTTCTGTTTGTCCTGCTTTATTTCTGAGTCAAGAAACAGGTTTCAGAGAAACCAGGTGCTTCAGAATAATACCAGCTTTAAAAGAGCTTTTAATTAGGTGCATAATAATTAAAGGACAGTGCAACCAAAGGTAAATACATGCCTAATTTGTTATTCTGCTGCTAGTGTCCCTAATGCTGAAAAATCCCTTTACATCTCTCCTGTCTAATGCTTCTTGCATATTATCCTTTTCTGTTGCTCCTTTTCCTTAAAGCCTGACTGCTTAACCATGTCTGTCCCATCATCATGTAGGCCAGTACACTCATAAACCACCTGAAGGACTACTTGTCCCCCGTGAAAAAGTCTGTATGATTTTACATTTGTCAGTGATGCACACACAATCTCTGTTGCTCTTTCCAAGACGAAGCTTTTTGCTCCTCTTGTGTCTGCTACCAACACAGCCGTTCTCCAGTGTGATTCTTTACACACTTAAAACAGTTGTGGCACAGTATGTCCTGAGTGGGGACTGGAGTCTGTGACAGCGAGCACTGTGTATCCTGTTAGGAAAGCAATATAATCTGTTGTGCATGGCAAGACTGCTCTAGCAATGTCTCTTAGCTAGGCTTTAACCCAGCTATTGATGGTAGCATTAAAACTGCACAAGCATAAAAGTCACTTAGTATCACAAAAATAGTTACCTTTCTTTGCTATTTTTATTTGTGGCTGCTAAACAACTTGCAATAACCCAGCCAGTTCAAGACTGCTTATGGAAAGTGTAGTCACTCCTGTGGGAGCAGTTAAAGTAATCTTACAGAGCCAAGCAAGGGATGAAGAATGGGCAAGGAGAGCAGTAAGTGTGACCAGGGCAAAGAGATGTGCTCCTTCTGTACCTGTCACCTCAGCCTATTTGTTTTGAAGGCAAAAGAGCTGAGCAAGGAGGAGTGGAGACAAAAGAAGAAAGAGAAAGTGGAGACAAGAGGGGATGGTGAAAGTTTAAGGAAAGGCACTTCTTGAGGCTCTTTGTTGAGGGCTGGGACTGGCAAGTCTCCCTAGTAGTGGTGCCTGAAGGAATCTGGAGAATGGGCAACCAACAGCTGGCAGCAGCAGAA
The DNA here is from genome assembly GCF_028551555.1 of Melozone crissalis. NCBI lineage: Eukaryota > Metazoa > Chordata > Aves > Passeriformes > Passerellidae > Melozone > Melozone crissalis. The sequence continues at coordinate 48,750,828 of NW_026535794.1, read as the reverse complement.
CAAACAAAAACATGAGGCTTGTGGTCACAGATGAATCATCCTGGAAGAAACCGGAAATAATAATAAAACAAAGGTGTGTGGGTTTGCACTCTTTTGTTTTGAATTAGATACATAATTTTTCCCCAGTTCTTGTTCAGGTAATTTTGGGTCAGTAACTTCAGACTCATGGCCTTGTTGCTTCTGTCCCTGTATGTTCTAATGGGGTGCAGACACCTATGTGTGGTTGTTACAACCTGCTGCAGAAGGCAAGGGTAACCCAAGTTCTTGTTAACAGATCCCTTGGAGTGGATTGGAGTGAAAAAACTAAATCGTTGGTGTTTGTAAATATACATGTGTAGGTATTATTATAGTACAATTTAGTTGCAAATTAAAAACAGTTATGTAGCAATTTTGGTTGTTATTATCTACAGTTATATAACAACATGGAAACATTGCAATATGAATGTGCAACAACACCACCTATGGCCATGTACAAGGGAAAAGAAAGAAATAAAGAGAGAGAAAGGATGAGAGGGTAAAGATCTCAGCACCTGTAGGTCCAGGGACAAGACTTGGCTGCTGCACAGTCTTGTTTGGATTGGTGGTTGCAGACCAAAGCCATTGGGCGGGGTTGGAAGTCCCAAAGTATTGGTGGGGAAAAATCTCCAGGAACATTTAAGCACGTGAAGGAACCCTACAACCCAGTGGTTTGGGCAAGGGAGGACAATATAGCATGACAAGAGGCATCATCCAATTTCCAAGCATGTCTCCTAACACACTCACAACCCATCATTCACCCTCTGTCTTATCAGATCAGAGATCAGCCATTATACACCCAAAAGCTCACCTCTTCCATTTCAGCAAAGCACCCTGGCTTCTCCACAAATGGGGGAATAATTTTAGTCATTATCCCTTGTTGGGGGATGGGTAGATATAAGTTTAATTGTGTCAGGAACTCACGTCTTTAAAAAGGAACTCACTAGGCTGCGGCAAAATGTCTAGTATGGACAACATTGTAAACAGACTAGTGAAGAGATTTTTGCTTTTATTTCCAGCACATCAGTCTCATAATACCAAAAGGAGACATGACAGTTCACTGATCTATCCCAAAATGTCTCCTCCAGGAGGGTTCATACAGCAATACATAAAATCATCTCAATCTAGAGTTCAGCTAATCACACACAGAAAACACATATTGACAAGCATTCTATCTAATCCTACAAAGTATACGTAATCGTAGCTAAAACAAAGACTGGTTCATAAGAGACAATGAACAGAGCTCTATTCATGCTAACCTTCTAAAGATATACATTAAATAACTTTGTTGCCATCTTAAAACTAATTCTACAGAGATCTATTGTTATTTATCATGTCTACTACTTAAGAAACTTTTCTGCTTACATGAAAAACTTTTCTACTTGCATTTGCAATGCTAACAAAACTTCAGTCTGAAGCCTATACTTTTTTAACCATTTCCTAAAAACCCTCTAACAACCCTCCAACAATCCCTTAACAGTTCAGTCTCTCACAATGGTGTAATATGTGAATGCCACCTTCCTGAGATCACTAAGACTGTATGAAGCCAATTGTGAACATAACAGTAGCAGAGGGTTATCAGATGTTTTGGAGCATGACAACCAAGTTTTAACCAGCAAAGAACATGCAATCTACAACACCAAGGACTGGACAGGATTTTAGCAAGAGAGAGTGACATTGAGCTTTACTTCATGAGAAACAGAGGTGACAGTGTTGGTGACACAAAGGAAGATGATTGCTCCTAGGAAGAGATTCCCGAAGGTCAGGAGATGTTTATGTATCAGGAAACAAGTCAAGAATCTGTGCAAGTTTACTAGGACAGCTAATTCAAATATATTCCAATCCAGATCTCAGCACTAGCATACTTCTGGCAGCACACCAGGAAAGATTGGCAGGATTTTCTGTGTTTGTTTTTGTAATGAGTTCGTGCCAAGTTTTAAGCAGGAGGTATTTGTTTTTAGTGACTACAGTGGGCACCGCCATGGGTTCAGAAGTGCAAACAGGTTTTACAAATTTCTCTTGTCCCCTTTTGTGATTCAAGCTCTCAAAACCAACCCATGACAGAGACTACTAAAAAGGACACCACCTGCCACCCATCCTCCAGGACCTTCCAATGGAGCCAATGTGATCCCCTCCACCCCAGGGGTACAGCACGGCTGACATGGCCATTCCTGTACAACTGAGCATCTGTGCAGGATGTTTCCTCCAGCTGTAGGACTGCCTGTTTGGTCTGTATCTAGACTTTTGTCTTGTTCTGGAGATGCTGACAGGATTTACTCTTCCTGAGTTACATACTTTTTACCAAGCACTACACCCAATCCTCTCACTCAAATAGGAAGCGCTGAAAAAATTGGTTATGTGTCCATTCCAGTTTATCAAATAAAGATCCTTGTCTGAAAAAAGGCTCATCTGTTTTACACAGTTACCATCATACCACTAGAGGAAGACAATATAGCTGTGATATACTCTGATTACCTTCAAAAATAGCAGGGATCTCTTTAACTTAGCCTCTGATAACTACTTATTCAAAGGTCTCAGAATAATTTCCACAGCTCTTTTAACTCCTACAGGCTTACAAAATGGTTTTGTGATATATGTTATGGAATAATTTGTGCCTGTGTAAAATATACATGAAATAAGTTGTGCTTCTAGGAAAAATTCTTAAAGATCTAAAACCACAAGCTGCAGTCAGGGAAAGAGATTGCTTCACAAACTGTGAAATCACAGACCGCAGCAAAGAGAAAAAACCTAATTAGCAAACAAAAGACGTGGCTCGGTGTGGAGATGGGCCCTTTCCCAGGACAGTCCAGAGACACCCAAGGGATGAATACCCAAAAAGTATCTATGATCAAGATAGTCAGAGTCATCAAGGGTATGCATCCCAATACCAGATTCCCATAACTCGACGATCAGCATTCACCACTTCCCAGAAATGGTTTTGTCCAGCCCAGCACAGAGAAAAGGAAACTACATGAATATGTGAAGCGATGAGAAGAATAGGAGAAACTCTGCCCCAGGCAAAAAAAAAGGTATAAAAGCAGCCTGGCAGAGACAGCAATAGTGAACAGGGGAGATCTGAAGCAGTAGAGTTCACCCAGCGCCGATCCCGGGCTTGACGTTGACCCTTTGATTGTGGCTATCGGAGACCGAATCTTGGTCGCGAAATAAAAATCTTTTTTTTATTGATTATTGATTTGGCTTCATCATTTATTATTCATAAGTTTCATTATATTTTTCATTAGAGCACGAGCAGGCAACCAATCCTGAATTACAGGCTGCAGATAGTATTATCTAAAATCCCCAGAAACTTCTGTAGAATATGACACAAATTTTATGTGAATCTGGAGGTCATGGTGTTCTTACAGTTATGGAACATAGCCCATATTGCAGTAAGGGATTTCTCTGTTTGGATTTGTAGCTATTTGCTTAGGCTTTCTTGTTATTGGAGTATGGTATCTGCATACAAGAGAAACACAAAAGTAAAAATTAAGCAGAGCTGACTGAAGTTCATGATGCTTTTGCTACTCTTGATGTCCATTGAAAAGACATTAAATACCCTGAGAAGAGTGGTGGTAAATTGTTTCCAGGCCTTGCTCAGTATCTGAATCACCTATGTCCTAAAATGTGACATGTATATTTTAGAGCATGCAGATCACTGACTGGCTGTGAAAAAGTCTGGCTTATCCCCCACTGCACTTATTTCTGGAAATAAAGCTTTTTTTTTCTTCATTTATTTTACCTCAGAATTTCAGTAAAATGGAAGTCTTTAGAGATTTCTTAGCCCAAGACTCAGATGTTCCTCAAGAGCTAGTTCACCTATTATGGGAAGGGCCAAGGTATTGAAACTTTGTCACATGTATTTTGTCCATTCTTGTAATGTATTAAAGAGCAAAATCAAAATGGGACTTAAAGCACAATAAAAAATAGGTTAAAACACTGCCAGTGTTTACTGGCAATGAAAATATTGGAAAACAATTTTTTTTACTGCAGTCCAATCATGCGATAAACACAGAACCATAGAAGAGCTCAGGTTGGAAGGGGCCTCCAGAGTTCACCTGGTCCAATTTTTGGTGGGAAAGGGAGCCTTGATGACATTATCTAGCACTGTGTCCAGTTGCCCCCTGGACCAGTGATGGAGGGGTCCTCTGCAAGCTTGAGGAGGTTTTTCCACTGATTGATTGTTCTGACTGTAAAAAAATTCTTTCTTATGTCTCAAGATGAAGACACCTGTATATAACTTAAAATTTTTTCTCTATTTTTTTCCAGTAAGATATAATTCAATATAGTTAGTATAGTACTTTTGAGTCCATATTAAGCTTCTTCTGCCACCACGCCAAAAAAACCTGATCTTTCAGAATATACAAAATCCCTGAGAAAAAAATCCAGTAGCAGAATTCATAGAATGTTATGCAGAAGTATTACACCATCAGGACCTCACAAAATACTTCATAAAAGTAACTCTTGCATGCTGAAGAATACACAGTCACACAGGAAGTAAGTTACAAAAACAAAGGAATAAAACAGTCCTTTTGTTTCATACTTCCTGATTGGTCCAGATGTTTTGTTTCAAAGGAAAATATAAGTAGGATATCAAAAAAAAACCCCTACCATCATCATGAACAGTAGCTTGGAAAAATTTAAATACCATGGAACGATGCTGTTGCTGTAATGGGTGGAAAAGAAAAGTTGGCATAAATTTGGTGTCAAAAATTCCATCTTTAAACCATTTTAGGACCAAGGAAAAAGCTGCCTTCATAGTGACCTGATTAATTTGCATAAGCATTCTGCTTGTGACAGTTTTTAATGCCAGACAAAGAGATAACAAGTAATGTTCTGGTACAGCTGCAAAGACAAATATGAGCTGTCTTGCCTACAGCAATGTCCTCTCTAAGAATCAGGGCTTCACCTGCAGTCAAGTAAAGGCCATTTCTGCTACTATATATAAAAACCTGAAGGATTTGCATCAGCTTGACAGGGCGGGGTCTGGGTTATGTTAGCCCAAGCTGATTCTGGTTGATTTTAGCAGTGATGGGAACCACCCAGTGGTCAGGCTGTGTTTAGGCTCCCTTTAGGTGATTGTGACAACAGGAAGTTATTTTCTGTTCACTGTGTTATCTATTATCCTAGAACAAAATTGAAGGTGAAAGAACCAAAAATGGGATGGTACCAGTGGTCCCAGGCTGTGAGGACAAACCAAGTGGTCATTACAGGAAGAGAATCTTGTTAAACCCGTTCAGATACAAAAGAAAGAATAGAAATTTGAACAGTTGAGAACCAATGGAGAGCAAGTTCCCATACACACAGTGCATTAAAGAACTCCATGTACTTAGTGCTGACCATTTTTTCCAGTAAGATTTGGAGAGTAACAAAATTTCAGCTTGTACAGCACAGTATTTCTTTTTCCCTAGGTGCTGCCTTAAACAGCTGGAGCAGAGGCTAGACAGAGTTAAGGGGAATAAAAGGATATTTATTGAAGGGCCTTCAAAGGCCACACCCTGGCAGTACCAGAGCCACGGCTTTGGCTCTGCCCAGATGGCTCCAAGATGGAAGCAAAAGGAGGCTTGGTCACAAGATCTCACATTTTTACAAGTTTTGGTCCATTAGCATATTGGAGCTCACTGTCCAATTACAGCCCCAGCCCATGAAGTTCCATCCTTGGTTTTTTCTCTCTTCTGTCCATGTTGTTTATACTCTTGGGCCTGAGATCTGCATTGGCTGTCCTTGGGTCCATGACTAGAGAAGGAATTGTTGTGTCTACCTACTCTGTGAAGAGAGCTTACTATCCCTGTATATGAAAACCCACACCTTACTATCCCCTTATATGGAACCCAAACCCACAAAATCACAAAAAAGACAATAACAGAAAGCTAAAGCCCAAGGTATCATAGGAAATGCAACTATGAGTGTTTTAAGGTCCATAGAAATAAATGCCCATATTCTAGGTGGAGAAGTGATATTATGGTTAACATACTGATAAAAAAGAATTATTCCAAATTCTATCAGGCATGTCCTATAGGATCTTGCACAAATCACGCTGCTCATCTGAGTGCTCCAGGGCCATCTCAAGTGGACTAAATAACTCCTTACCTGACAGGACTGCATACATAGGGTGTGATGAGAGGATGCAAATACTTCCAAGTTATTTTCTCATCATGAGCTTCCAGAACATGTTTTCCTTCAGAACTCATAAAAATGCACTGTAAACTAGGGTGAAAAAAATTTTATTGGGGCAATATTGTTCAGCAGAAATTCCTCTTGCCTCATGCAAATGCCTGAGGCTTTGTATAATGGTGTTTGACACGTAGTCTGGAGCAGCTGTTCCACTCATAGAAGCACGTTTTCACCAAACCCTGGACCATGAGTGACCAACTCAGAATAAAACTACTGTGGCTAAACAAGTGATCCTGTGTCAGGTACTGTCCTGAATTATATATGGGATAATCTGATTTCAGTGGAACATGAATCTGAGACCTTTTCTTCTGTCATGAGATGGGGGGGTTGTGGGGGGGGGGGGGGGGGTTAGGTAGGCACTGCATCCACTCAAAGCAGCTCCTTCTCTGTAGATAGGTTTAGTAACACATCAGTAGTGCCTGTTTCTTCTGCTGTTGATATACAGCCAACCTTGGTCACACAAATTTTGTGTTAATGTTTTATTCTACATCCTAAATATGCAAGAAGAGTGGGTCTGTATTCTGCAATGATAAGGGTTAAAAGAGCTGCCTGGATACTCTGGGTGCCTGTCAAGACAAGCTGAAAAGAAGCAGAGGTCTGTGAATCAAGGTTATTTGTTTGCATTCTTTCAGTTATCTCTTCCTTGGCAACTGGAGACATTTTTGAGAAACTGTCATAAACTATGCTGCAGTTTGGCATTAAAAACTGTAAGAATCACACAGAATCACAGAATCACAGAAGAAGGGTGAAAGATGCCATTTTCCACTAACGTGCACATCATGGGAACTTATTCAAGGGCAAATGAGAAGACATTTCCAGATACAGGCATATCACCTAAAAAAAACCCAGCTGTTTTTTACAAGGAATTCTATTAAAGTGGTAGTGTACTGGAATGCTGCTCAACTTGCTTCTCTTTAAAAACAAACAGAAAATTGGGCTCTTTTTTTTCAAGGAATCCTCATCTTTTAACTTCCTATTCTGCTTAAGCTGCAGCCTAAAACCCAAATAATTCTAAGGTTTCAAATTGGTTTCTTCAATCCTTTCTTCAGTGTAGCAGATCTCTGCCTTTTTTTCAGCCATGTCTCATGTTTCAGAATGTAGTCTTGGGTTCTAGTTTCACACAGAAGACAGTGTTGTGCCCGATGCTTAACCAGCCAGGCTTTATTTGCTTCCCCTCTGCTACAATCCCATGCTCCAATTCTTTCTTAAACCTTATTTACTATTTCTTAACACTCTCTTTTAACTGCTCAAGGCAAATAAAGCAATGTTGACTTTGAAGGGGTCAGTAACTACTTACAAATAAGTTTCAAAGATGTTTTCGTTTTCTGGGGTTCCTAATATATTTGAGTTGGAATAGTAAGTACATGCTGCAGGTAATGAGTGGCTAGGACTTAAAAATGATATAAAAAAAATCAGAACAGTTTGGATTGGAAAGGACCATTAAAAATCATTTAGCCCAACCCCCCTGCAATGAGCAGAGATACCTTCAACTCGACCAGGTTCCTCAGAGCCCCATCCAACCTGATCTTGAATGTTTACAGGGATCAGGCTGCCACTACCTCCCTGCAAAACCTGTTCCATTGTTTTACCACCCTCATTATAAAAAACTTCTTTCTTATGTCTAAAAGAATGTATTAGATTAATATTATCAGACCCCAAGTTAGATAGATCGTTGCATTTAAGAACACAGATTTTCTAGTAAAAAACAAAGCATTTAAAATCCATATTGTTTACTGACACTTAGGCCACCTTTTCCCAGCACAAATAAGATTTTTGGAAGATTGCAGCTCTTCTATTGCTTTTTTTTTTTTTTTAATGATCCTTTATGTCTTAAGGGAAAAAACTCACTACACTTCTCTGATGACTGTAGAACTGTTTCAGTTTCATGTCTTTCTAGGAAACTAATTCTTACCTTCTGAAATTTCATAACATTGATTGCTAAATATATCAACTTTCCTCTCTGGGATCTTAAAAAGCATTAAGATTCCAACAGGTTCTTTCTATTCATTCTTCACCACTTCTTTGGCTCTAACACCACTTCTGTGCTCTGGCACCAAAATACACTGGTTATATCTTCCTAAATTATTTTAAATGAAGTCTAGATATTTGGGGGTTTATTTGCTTTAATAAAAACAAATTTATTTTTTAACACACTGTCACAGAAAACCATCCAAACTGGAATGGATGAGAGCAAAGCTTGCCAGATATGAGCAAGCAGGGCTGACCTCCAGTTGGAGCAGTTGCGATGTAAATATGAAGAAATATTTGATGACTATTTGCAGTTAGAGAAATAGACTTTTTCACACCTGCTTCCACACAGAAACTAGGGTATTGGCACATACAGACAATACAAAAGTTTTAAAGCTTCATGCAAGTGACATCCTGAGCTGCATCTCTGTGATACAAACTTTAACACAGGTAAAAGGAACATAAGTGAAGATTTTCCTACAGGCTGGTCCAGGGCAGATACTGACAGCAACAGCATGGACAAGGGAGAGTTGGAGAAAATGTCTTCTGTGCCAGATCAAATGCTGAGATCCAGCAGATTCCTGCTCCCATTTCCAGCTGCTCTGGGTGATGCTTGTGACTGTCCAAGGCCACTGAAAAGAGATCCCTCCTCTAAGTTCAGATCCTGGAGCAGAGTCAGATCCATAGATCTGAAGTTCAGTGCTCCCCACACTCCTGGCACTTCCCAGGTCAGTACACAGTCAAGGTGAGTGTACAGTAGGTCACCCTCCCTTTGTCCCTATTAACCCTTTGCCCCCTGCCCCACTCACCCTTACAGCTCCTGAATCTTTTCCCGCAAGTCAAAACAAAAGTGCACCATGGCCAAGATAGTTGTCACTGCAACCTGGAGGTTCAGGAAGCCACGGGCAGGGATGTGGTGGGGCAGGACTGCTGTCTTCCACCCAGGTATTTATGCCAAGGTCAAAAACTGGGGAACATGAAGTCAGCCTCAAAAGGGGCTTTTGTGGAGATCTGTCATGCTTGGGGGCACTGCAGGCACCTGTACATATGGACAGGAATTAGACAGAGTGAAACTTGGTAGCAATCATCCCAGACAGTTCTGAGGACACAATGTCCTTGGAAGGCAAAGCATCTTATAGCAAGGTACCACCAGTCCAGGTTTCACATGCTTAGTCCTTAACACTCACAGAAGTGAGTTCTGCCTCTTGCTCTACATGTTCCTCAGAGGGACTGGATCTTCTTCATGACCTTGGTCAGGACCATCCTGTTTAAAGTGACAGCTGTGAAGGGATATTTCTCAGGATAGGTTTTTTTTCTTTTTCCCTTCTGCAAAGTGAAAACTGCTTTGTTTATCGCTGTCAGAATTTTACAATTAATGTACAATTCCAAGGATGAAGACAGGTGAATATGAAGAGGATGAGAAGAAGCTGAAGTTATATTACACTAGATTAAGAGATGCCAGTTGTAGAGCATATTCAAGTGGAATGATGTCCATTTCTTGGTGCTGCAGCAATCAAGACATAGCAAGACATAAAAAACATGAATACACTCAGGTGTTTTACACAGCAATACACTTGCTACATCACCCTGACAAGGCATTGCAGTGACACTGCCATCCTGGAGAAGCTTCTGCTTCTCTGAAGCCACATTTACAGCTTGCCCGAAATTAGCAGTGGCTGCTGTGCTTAGGGAAATGCAGTGAAGAGCTGTTTTGTTCTTTTTGTCCAGAAGATGCTGGACTGCTACCATCCCAGTACCATCTCTTGAGATGGAAAAGTAAAAGAGGAGACAATAGTACAGGTAATCTTACATCCCTTTTGATACTCCCTTAAGGGAGCCTTAAGTGGTGGAGCCTTGAATGGGCTTCCAGTGCAAGTGTACTGCACCATGCAGACCCTGTCTGCAGAAAGGGTTACTTATTCTGGCTGTTCGAGCTGTTGTAGGATTTTCTTGCATGAAAGAAAATCCATTAATCATTTCTGCTGTCAAACAGAAAGGATGTTCACATGAGAACTCCTTGCTGCATTTGTAGATAAGGGAAAGGCCTCATAGGTGGTGTAATTGCTGGTGTGGAGGGGGAGCTGCCAGCAGCTTCCTCCTTCACAATGAGGCTGAGGCTCTTTAGGGGGGGAAGGAGTTTGTGCAGCACAACACAGGCCCAAAGCCATGCTGGCTGTGCAGCAGTTTAATTCATGTGTGTTCCACTGACTCCTTTGTTTGTAACCCTGCTGGTCAGGACCACTGTGAGACCAACAGGTTTCATTGCATTGTGGCTATGGTCTCTTCCTCTGCTGGAAGGAAGGGAATAGCTTCCAGTCTGCCATATACTGGTCATGCTCCAACCATGAGTCTCAGAACAATGCATGAGGTTGTACAGAATCACAGAATCACAGAATCATTCAGGGCTGAAAAGACCTTTGAGATCATCTAGTTCAGCCCTTGACTGATCACCACCTTGTCAACTAGACCATGGCACCAAGTGCCACAACCAGTAGTTTCTTGAATACCACCAGGAATGTTGACTCCACCACCTCCCTGGCAGTCCATTACAATACTTAACCCCCCTTTTTATTTGCACTGGCAGAGAAAGCAAGAGCTCTGCTCAACAAATGTCTCCAAACCTCAAGAGATCCCAAAGCCTGGAAGTTGCTGCCAAGTTTTAGCTGTTGCACAAGTAAGGATCTGCTTTATATTTTTGAGTAATTACTGAGTAACAACATGTACTGCGATTGCAGAGACATATATCACAATGGATACAGAAATGCCCTGGAAAGCATGCTGTGATTGGAGACATGTAGTGGCAGTCACACAGCAATGCAGTCCTGCTGTCATGGGCACGGAGCTCAGCCTTGAGGGATGCCACAGTGCTCACAGCAGTTCACAGAATCACAGAGTAGGTCAGGTTGGAAGGGACCGCACTGGGCCATTGGATCCAACCTCCCTGCTCAGGCATGAACACCCTGGAGCACATGGCCCAGTATTGCATCCAGATGGTTCCTGGATATCCCCAGTGAGGGAGACTTCCACAATATCCTTTGTGAAAAATGCATATTTTATGATTAGCTTTTCACAAATATTAAAATGAATATTATATGTGTTGTGTTAGAAAGTAATGCTGTATTAATTCTCTTAAGCAGTGTGTTAAATATAGTTTTAAGTTATAAAAAATGTTAAAATAGAAACGATGCTATGTAGGATATTTTTTTAAAGAAAGGACTTGCAGCGAGATAGCAGCCACAGGACACCTAAATCTTTCAGAGAGAAAGAATTTATTGCTCTCTTATCAGAAGAAATTAACTTCTTCCCACCTCGAAGGCACTGTTAGGATTCAGAGGAAGAAGTTGACGATGACCAGACAGAATCCTGTATTTGAATAAAATTCATGCATCATGTATGAAGTGTATGAATATGCAACAAGCTATTGCTTTTAAGAATTAATCCTTTGTTAACGAGTGTCCTTTTTCAGATTTGTGCTGCCCAGAAAAAGGTACCTGGGTGTCTGTAATTCTTTGTCTCTATTGTCTCATATTGTCCTATTCAAATTGTCCAAATTATTATTACTCAAATGGTATTAATATTTTTATAACCATTTCATTACTATTAAACTTTTAAAAATTTAAAAACAAGCGATTGGCATTTTTCACACCTCTTTGGGCAATCTGTTCCAGTGCTCAGTCACCCACACAGTTAAGTTCTTCCACATATTCAGTTGTGCATCACTTCCTGTGCATTAGTTTCTGCCCATTGCCTTTCTCATTCTATTGCTTGGCTCCACCAAGAAGGACCTTGCTCCATCTCCTTGGCACCCATCCTTTGGGTATTGATACACATTAATACAGTCCAATCTCAGTCATTTCATCTCAAGGCTGAACAGGCTCAGCTTCTTCAGCTTGTCCTCCTAAGAGAAATGCTCAGACAACCTTGTTGCCCCCTGCTGGACCTGCTCCAGGAGCTCCATGTGTCCTTGTACTGAGGAGTCCAGAATTGAACACAGCACTCCCGACGTGGCCTCACCAGGGCTGAGTAGAGGGGCAGGGTCACCTCCTTCGACCTGCTGGCAATGTACCCTAGGGTATCACGGGGGTACATTGCTGGTTTGTAACCCCCACTGGTTTCTAAGCCTCAGGGACCCTGCTGGCTCAGGCACAGCCCGCTGTGCCTCGGAACACCCGGGTCGGACACACCCGGGGCCCCTTGCGGGCCGCGGCTCCGGCGGCTCCGGCCCGGCCCGGCCTCCCCTCCCTCAGCGCGGCCTCCCTCCGCCAGGGGGCGCGCCCCTCCGCGGCGGCGAACCCCGCCTCCCGCCCGGCTTCCCGCCCGGCCTCGGCGGGGCGGGCGCGGCTCCCGCCCGGCGTCGCCCATGGCCGGCGTTATCCGGCGGCTGGATGAGGCCGTGGTGAACCGCATCGCCGCCGGCGAGGTCATCCAGAGGCCGGCCAACGCCATCAAGGAGATGATCGAGAACTGGTAACGCGGGGACGGCCCCTCCCGCAGCCCGGCCGCGCTGCGCGGGGCGGGGAGGGCTCTGCCGGGGCTGGCCCCGCGTCCCGGTGGGCAGCCAGGGCCGAGCGGGAGCCCGGGTGCCGAGGAGGGGCAGTGCCTGCGTGTGCTCCTACGGGAGGCAGCTCCGTTTGGAAAGACGCGTTTCTGTCTGCTTTTGTGTTCCGGCCTGTTTTGTTGTTGTTTGAGAAACTTGTGAATTGTCTGCTTTCGGTGCTAGGTTAAGGATTCATAGGTTCATTTAGGTTGGAAAAGACCTCCAAGATCGCCAAGTCCAACCATTAACCCACCACTCCAAATCTACCGCTAAGCCATGTCCCTAAGCCCACATCTCCAGGTATTTTAAATACCTCCAGGGTCAGCGACTCAAACACTTCCTTGGGCAGCCTTTTCTATGCTTGACCACCCTTTCTGTGACCACCCTAATATCCAATCAGAACCTCCCCTGGCACAAGTCCAGGCTATTTCCTCTTTACCCATCACTTGTTCCTTGGGAGCAGAGGCCAACCCCCACCTTGATACAACCTCCTCTCAGGGAGGTGAGAGCAATGAGTAATTCCTTCTCAATAAGATCCCCCCTGAGCCTCCTTTTCTCCAGGCTAAACGCCCCCAGCTCCCTCAGTTTCGTATCAGCCGTGTGCTCCAGACCCTTCCCCAGCTCTGTCACCCTTCTCTGGACATGCTCCAGCCCCTCAATGTCTCTCTTGTAGAGAGGGGCCCAAAACTGAGCACAGGGTTTGAGGTGTGCCCTCACCAGTGCTGAGTGCAGGGGCGCAATCACTGCCCTGGCCCTGCTGGCCACACTATTGCTGATCCAGGCCAGGATGCCATTGGCCTTTTTGGCCACCTGGGCACACACTGGCTCATGTTCAGCCAGCTGGTAGAGCAGCACCCCCAGGTCCTTTTCCACATAGCAGCTTTCCAGCCACTCTTCCCTAAGCCTGTAGCACTGCATGGGGTTGTTGTCACCCAAGGGCAGGACCTGGCACCTCATCTTGCTGACCCTCATACCATTGGCCTCAGCCCATCAATCTGGCCTGTCCAGATCCCTCTGCAGAGCCTTCCTACCCTCCAGCAGATCAGTGCTTCTGCCCAACTTGGTGTCATCCACAAACTGAATAAGGCTACACTCAATCCCCTCATCCAGGTCATGGATAAAGATATTAAACAACTCTGGGGTTGAAATTGCTTTCTTTGTTTCTGCAGTTTGGATGCTAAATCTACGAGTATCCAGGTTGTAGTTAAAGAAGGTGGTCTGAAGTTCATCCAGGTTCAAGATAACGGCTGTGGTATCAGAGTAAGTAAACAAAGTTGACAGGTGTATGCTGCTGTTTGATACTACCCTTTAAAAATTATTTCAATTTATAAGTGTTCCTGATCTTGAAAAAACTCAGAAAGTGACTGTTGCTTGTCCCTTTCACATAGAAAGAAGATCTCGACATTGTATGTGAGAGATTTACGACGAGTAAACTGCAAAAATTTGAAGACTTGGCTAGCATTTCTACATATGGTTTTAGGGGCGAGGTAAGCTCTTCATCAAGGTTTTGAAACTCTTCATTGCTGTTATTCTGCTGTAGTGGGTTCTGCATAGTATCACATTCCCAGTACTCTTTACAGAAGCTTCTGTTTGCTGAGAGAGTCTGCCAAGTGAATATAGTTCAAAATACATGTCAAGATTAGGTGAACGCCTATAGGGAGGTATATATATTCTTTTTTTGCTTTCTGGAATAAGATTTTTTTTAATTGAAACAAAGCCTCTCTTCTCAAATGATGATTCAAGAATGTACAGGTAAAAGATAGTGGAGGATTTGAATGGGAGGTGAATCTTTGATGTCAGACATTTGTCTAAATACCACACTTAAAACTAAATGTGCAAAATGTACAGTGGTCTTCCTTTGTGTTTGCTGCTAGACAAAGTTAGTGTCTCTGACCCCTCAGATATACTGGTTCTTCATACTTTCATAGACTGTATCTAAACTCTGGAAGAGTCAGGGATGAGTTCAGCTTTTCCCTCTGGATGAACAAGATATATGAGTGTCTGTCCTGTGCTCAGATACATAGATGCTCACATGCTCCAGAGAGCAGACTGCTTGGGTCCTCTCCTCACACACTTTCAACATACTCATCTCCACAGACAGTGGAGTCTGATCCTGAGGCTGGTTTCATCTGTGTAGACATGTCCAGTGAGTTTTCCAGGAAAACCATTGTCACCTAACATTGTAATGTTACTTACAGTCAAGAGAAGAACTTGGGCAGGAGTGAGAGAGTAGCAGCTAAAATCTTCCAGCTGCTTTCTAGTTAACATGAAAAAGAAAAAGGCACAACTGTAATAATTTTGCAAATTTCTTTTAGTTATGCTACATGTTTAACCACTTGCATCATCAAGATAACAAAATATTAGGGAAGCCAGAACAATCTCCTGGATAAAATGACTGGAAGTTTAGTGTTATAGGTACTAAAATTTGTTTAAGCTTTACTGACCTGCAATTTCCTTGTAAAGATTTTTATTTATTGCTTGCTAGTGATGGTGTTTAAAGTGTGGACATGCCTCAGCATTGTGCAGAGCAAGGTTTACAAAGATGTTTTCTCTTTTCCTAGGCCTTGGCTAGCATCAGTCATGTTGCCCATGTTACAGTAACAACTAAAACAGCTGATGCAAAGTGTGCATTCAGGTAGGCTGCCTATTACCCTGGTGACTTCTGCTGCATGCAATAACAAACAGATGTATCAGTTTCAGAGCTCCTGTCATGGAGGAGGGTATGGTAAGGGTAGGTATCAAAAAGACTTGGAATGTGAGAAAATGTATTTTTTTCAAATTGTAAAGGTAAGCTTTAGCTTAATAATGTATTTTAAAATTGGTGGAGGTAGCGTGGGGAGGCAGGAAATCTTGAAAGAACTTCTATTTCAGTAGCTAATGTAGGTTAAACATTTGTTTTTCTACATTTCAGAATCATAAATTGCATGTATATTACGGGCATCATGTCTAGCAAATTTCACAAGTCTCAGCACAGGAACTTGCACTTAGTTTGTTATCTTACCTTTATGATATGATATGTGCTTTATCCTATCCAAAAAGAGTTTTGGATATTCTTTTGAAAACTTAATCTAAATTATAAGCTTTTCCATTAATTTCTTAACTACCCTTAAGAAAAGGGAGTGGAAAAAAGAGATGTTCTGGATCTTGGTTTTTCAAAAGATTGTGTGATTGTGGCCTTTCTTGCATTAAACATTCAGGGTATATTAGAGGGAAAGAAAAATCTATCCTTTGAATTTATGGATCTCTATAACTTTGTTAGCTGAAAGACCTCTGTGGGTCACAAATCTCTAATGCCCAAAATCCTGTTAGTGTCAAAGAAAACAGATCTTTGACAAAAGTCAAGAATTTCTTGTTAGCACAATTGAAGTGTAAAATCTTGTGGAATAATTGTTATTAGGCTGTGTCTAGCTACTAAAGAAAGAAAAAAATGCAGTAATCCTGCCTTTGGAGGGAAAGTCTCAGTAATACAATTTCAAAATGCATATGCCATGATCTGCCTCCTTTCCTCTGGTATTATTCCCTTTCTCCCACTTCCCCTCTGGCACTTACAATCAATGAAGACAGTTTTACTCTAGCAGAAAGGTGGAGGAAGCTAATTCTCAGTGTCCCAAATTCTCTGCTGGGAGGAGTGTGACAATTATGGGATTTCTTTTTTTCATCCTCTGTTTTCATCTGTCCATGTCTGCCCTCCTGTAAATCTGGATGACGAACAACTTTTTATTTTCTTCCTAGAGCTACTTACAGTGATGGAAAAATCAAAGCCCCTCCGAAGCCCTGTGCTGGAAACCAAGGAACTCAGATCACAGTAGGTTTTTGTGCCTGTTCTCTCTTGTTCCTTTTCTGTTCCCCTTGCACCAATTATGTTGTGAGGTACATAACAGTATCCTCTCTGAAGCTGCAGTTTGTTAGGTTAAACATTTGTTTAAGGAGTTAAGGAATACACTGAAAGTTGATTTTTCATAAACCAAAATATTCTCAGAAAATTTATATATAAAATAAAAATTAACAGGATGAATTTCAATTAATTCTGTAGTAAGAGATAATTTTAAAAATTGTTTTTAATTGTGAACTTTTTCTCTGTAGGTTGAAGATCTTTTTTACAATGTAAATACAAGAAGGAAGGCTTTAAAGAATCCAAATGAAGAATATGCAAAAATACTAGAAGTTGTTAGCAGGTAAACTAAAATAGGAGACTCTCAGTTTTATATGTTGCCATGGGGAGTACTGGCGTTCTTCAGAGGGACTAGCAACTGTGTGTTTGGTGTCATTTTGTTGGTGGTGGTGGTGATTTTATGGGTTTTTTTTAACTATTTGTTAGTATGCAGTGTCAGATAACAGTCAGTCCAATTTGATATGAAAAATCCAGATAGGAAGTAGTGTATTCTGTCTATTAATTATTTGTAAGAATTCCAGCAAATAAATGGTGATGGACTTGAATGAGTAAATTTTAAATGTACCTGGGCTGAATAGAATTAGTGTAAAAACTGCTCAGGAGCATTGAGATTTGGCTGAATACAGAAAAAGCTGAATGGCAACTTCACATCCCCAAACAGAAATAATATCATTTTAGCTATTGGATGTTCCCTTCCTGGGCCCCTTGGTTGCTCTTTTGCCACTGCTGTAGTCTTCCATAGTCTTGCAAGCAGGATCTGCACAATTTCAGCAAAAGAACTGCTTTAGGCTTTCAAAAGACACAAAAGATAGCAAAGAGAAGCAAGACTGTATACCAAGGTTTAGCCCATTTCCTAAATGAACTATTCAGGAGTCTCTACTGGCTCAGGCAGACTTCAGCCAGGAGGTGGAGGGTCAGATCCTGCTGCTCTGTCAAACAGGGTGATTTGAAATCTTGCTGAGTTACAGCCCTCCAGCTCATTGGTTGTTCTTTCTCATTAGGATTTTTCTATTATTTAATTTTGGGGGTTGTTTTTTGTCTTGAATTATTGAGTTCACAGTCACAGCAATCTTTGGTCTGCATTTTCACATTTCTCATCTTGCAAGGTTCTATGGTGTGTTTTTTCTCACAGTGCATTTATTTCCCTAGAAATTTGAGCCAGGATTACACAGCTGTAGTGTATCAGATCTCAGCTGTGGGATCACAGATAGCTAAACTGTCTGGGTAGGAGAAGTTAGAAGGGTGGGCCAGCCATTATTCAGATGCTTTTCCATAGTAGTTGAGACTAGATTCTGTTATGCTGAGGATGTTTTGATGGGTTTTTTAGTTAAATGTGTACAGTGAAACTGAAAAAACAGGTCTGTAGAAGTTGATCCTTGAATTTCCTATGGTTACAGTTGAGTTCTAAATAGGACACACTTTTTTTTTTTTCTTTTTCTTTTTTTTTTTTTTAAAGCTATTCAGTCTGCAAAAGCTCAGCTTGGCTCAAATTGCATTGCTGCCTAACAGGAAGTGAAATTGCTTGCCCCCATTACTAGCTGCTTTTCACCAGTCAAGGGAAACAATTGCCTTTTGTTCCACATACTGCAGACTTACTTTTATCTGTTTTTCAGGTATGCCATCCATAACTCAGGCATCAGCTTTTCAGTTAAAAAGGTGTGTAGGTAAAGTTTTTGTAACTTTGCAGTGTGTCTGTATGTGCCTGTATATATGTATACATAATGTGTATATCTGAAAATGCCAGAAAATTTGCACTATGTCTTTTGCAACAGGATCAGCACAGAGAGCCTTCCCTTATAATGAAATGTTGAAGTGTGTTGGTGCAGTTTGGATAGAAAGCACATCAGTTAGAAGTAAACAAGACAAAAATATATTTGTCAGGAGTTTGGAGGATTCTGTGGTCAGTGGTGTATTTGGTTTAGCTTTATGTGTTGTTTCAGCTTCTCTGGAGAGCCTGGTTACTAAGTGCTGTATGAAGGAGGCTTGGGTAGATTATCTTTGTTTTATGCCATTCTTGATAATTGTTTACTGAACTGAGTTCAGTAAATAAAGTGTTCCTCACTTTCCAGGGTGGAGTTACTAGCCTCAGTGGGTCTGATGTGCTCTAGCTGATCTTGTAAACATGTGCCATGTACCATCCATTGCTTTTCTGAACATAAATAAGTAAATAATGCGAAACAATATAATGATGTTCTGTTATTCCTTGTAGGTTTTTTTAGAAATGTTATTGCTAAATTTAAAGTATTTCTAAAACTTCCTCCAGAAGGGTGAATTGATTGATACTCATTCCTGCTCTCTTTAGCAAGGTGACACCGTGTCAGATGTTAGAACCTTATCCAATGCCTCAACAGTGGACAACATCAGGGCCATCTTTGGAAATGCTGTTAGCAGGTACACTGATGTCAAATTTCCTTTTGATATGAGGCTTTCCAGTGAATCACTCTCCCTTTTCTCTTTAAAGACCATGGGCTTATGATAACCTTTATTGCTTCCTTCCTATGGTTAATTTCAGAGAAGAGGGAGTGCTACGATTAGAGAGCTCTTCCTTCTTTTCAGAATGTGTGCCTTTTTTTTGTGCACCAAAGGGAGAGGAAAGTTACAAAGTTATTCCTTTAATGCACTGAAAAGGAACCATCTGCTTGTAACTTTCTGTGTCCTCGTGTAAAAGCAGCAAGCTGAACCTGTGTTCTGTACAAGTTCCTGGTCTCTTCCTATACCATGAACATCCTACCTCTTCTTACTGTCTGCTACCTGATAAATTTTGAAGCTACTCATATTGGTTTTTTCTGAAATATTATGGTTTCTTATTTTGACAAAAGCTACGTTAGTTGAAGCTGTGTAAATCAGATAGAAAAATCAAAAAACTGGAAGATCATCTTTTGAAGATGTATCTGCCATTTTAGGAAAAATTCTCTTTATGAGACTTTCAGCTGTGAAGAATCCATTGTATGTATTTGTCCCATAGCTGGGTGTCGCTTTGATTCTGTTCTCTCACTGACTGAAGTCAAGCTTCACATTTATTGGATGTAACTTCTAATTCATGAGAACAGTTTAGGAAGCACAGCAAAATAGAGAGGCTGCGAAGTAATGAGGTTTGCAGTGTTACATGTATTTCTTTGCTGTGCATTTGGTTTTTTCTACTATGGATAGTAGCTCATTTGATAATGATTTCAAAGTAAATGTTTTGATAATTTCTTTTCAAACAGCAATCTACCCAGCTCAAGATAGTGTTAAGAACTGAACACAAATAAAAATGGCACTTGATATATATATTGAGGTTAAATTGGAAATAAGTAGCCCTTAAGTCTGTTCTGTGTTAACTTTACAAGTTGGCATAATGCCTTCCTAGAAAGCTGTGCTCACAAAGTGCTGAAGTGGATTTTCCTTGACTAATGAATTAATAAAATGATTAAAACTGTTATGAAAATAGTTAACATTAGGATCTATGTGCATGAGCAAGAGAGTTTTTACATTTTAATGACTTCTTAACAGACCGCCAAGACATATTAGACTGATAATAGTGGACAAAGTAGTCAAAAAAAAAGTGTTTGTTCTTCCTTGGCTGCAGACAATTTTGAAGGGTTCTTGTCAATCGCTGTCAATGACTTAAACAATGAAATGCATATTGGAGTTATCAATAGATTATAATGCTTTGGATATTGTGATATGTGACAGTATTAAAAAGATAATGGAGGTAATTTTACAGATTCCAACCACACAACATTACCAGTTTATACTTAAGAAGAGGAAATTATGCAGTTTAGGTTAAATAATTACCATGTCCCTCAAATAATTCTAATGTTTTCATTAACTGTGATAGAAGATGTATCAGTATATGAAGTAGTGAGACTTGAGTAATAGGCCCTAAGCCAAAGTTGACCTTTAGATGAACCTTCCAACCATATGTTATATGATATTTGCATCTGCTCATTAGCAAAATATGCATGATCATTAGCAAAATATGTAGTGTGATAAGAACATATTTATCTTTCCATATTTAGAGGATGGACAAGGCCATGAAATCAGACATCTGACATTGTTTGGAGGTATATGGACAAAGCCAACTCCCTTGGTTCCTCCTTGAGCCCTGGCCAGGCTTTGGGTGGAGCCCAAGAGGAGAATGAAACCAGATGTTTCTGCATTAGAATTATGTGAGCATTTTATTCAACGATATAAAAGCTGGACCCTTTCCCAGCAAAGGTGGAGTCTTCACCTGTGTGTGGTGAAGACACCCTGTGATGACACACTGTGTAGGATTTCCCAGTTATCAGGAGTGGTTCTCCAATCCTTTGCTGTGACCAGGGCTCCTCAGCTGATGCGTGTATCTGGATGATGGCAAAGTGTTAGGGTAACTGGTGATATATCTTCTTAATCTTCTATAGTAATGATTAGGTGCATTACTTATATGATTCTTCTGTAATTCTTTGCTGTTTTCAACTATAGTTAATTACACTCTTCCCTTAAAGTTGGTGCCTGTATCTTTTGTGCTGATCCTGCCAACTGGCAAAACAGAATATCATTGCTTGTGAGTACTGTTCCAAATTTATATCAACAGAAGAATTAATTTTTTGTTCGTGTTTCTTTCAAACTTAATAGGGAACTCATAGAAGTGGGCTGTGAAGATGCAAATCTGGCCTTTAAAATGAAAGGTTACATCACGAATGCAAACTACTCTGTGAAGAAATGTATATTTTTGCTCTTCATAAACCGTAAGTTTAAAAAAAAAGCCAGCATTTTGTATGGTCATATGTTGCTTACATAAACAAAAGAACAAAACTTTCTGATGACCTACAAAGTGCATAAGCATTCTTAAAAACATTTTTAAGAATAAATATTACAGTTAATTGTAAATCTTAAAGCGTTTTTCAATTTGTAGTGTGCATCACACTCGGTGCTGTATTTAGTGGAAAACAGCTAAGACTGGACCTAAAGAAGCTTTGGTGTATCGAGGTTAAGGCTGTGTCCTGCCAGCTTACACAGATTGATCTCTCTTCTGTAGCAACACTGGCATGGGTTGACTGTATGAAATAATGAAAGGTAGCCTGGTTATTCCAGTATTTGTGGGAAAAAATTCCTCTAAGTGTAAAACATGCTGAGAAAAATACTGTCTATTCTTAGGTTCATATGAAGAATAAATAGGCCCTGGGGGAAAATGGGTATAACAGATTCCCTTTGAAGGCACAAAGAGTGGAGATGCTTGTCAGAAGGAGGAGCTGGGCACTGTGCAGGCTGTGGTGGCTCTTTGGAAACAGCGCTGTGTTCTGTGTTTCAGATCGGTTGGTAGAGTCAGCCGCTATGCGCAAAGCCATAGAAACTGTGTACGCTGCTTATTTGCCAAAAAGCACGCACCCGTTCCTATACTTAAGGTAAAGTAAGAGGAAGAAGTAGCCTTTTAATACTGTCCTGTAGGATAGAACTAGGGTGAGTAGGTTTAGAAGGACATTTCTGTTCCTCATGATAGTGTTAAGTATTGCACTGAGTTAATTAATCTCCAGGCAGGAGATAATTAAATAACATTAAGGAAATCCTAAGAAGACAGGCCTTATTTTTAGCAGTAGTGAGTATCTGTAATTTCAGTTGAAGTCCTTTCCTATTAATTCATGAGACACTGCAAGTAAAAGATATTTCTTAAAGTGGATTTTTGTAGTTGTACAATGGAGAGGTTGATTTAAGCTTACCTATCTAAGCTCATTTTGGTGAGTGATTTTGGATTATGTTTTAATTATCTAAACAAGTCTAACTGTAATATAACTTCAGCAGGTTTCATGATCATTTTGACTTCTTTGTGTGGAATAACATTCCCAAGCCTGACAAATGTGAACCAATTTTTGATTTCTCTGCCATCCATGGGATATTTTAGATTAACTTCTTTTAAAACATTTTGCAGCCTGGAAATAGCCCCCCAGAATGTAGATGTGAATGTGCATCCTACAAAACACGAGGTCCATTTTCTTCATGAAGACAGTATTCTGGAGCGTGTGCAACAACATGTAGAGAGCAAGTTATTGGGCTCTAATTCCTCAAGGATGTACTTCACTCAGGTGAGGACATCTATGGAGTGATGGCAGTTCTGCATTATTTTAATGATCAGGGATAATTTACTCTGTTCAACAGTAAAATCTTTGCAGATATGGCACTTATCAGTGTTGTAGTGGTACCTTTAGATCTTTGCTCTGTTTCAAGTTACTTTAATATACCACTGATAACATATGCAGAAGAGAGGGAAAAAAGTATGAGAACATTTTAAGTACATTTCTGTCAAGTACCTGATTAGTTGTCTTAATTTTATATTAGCCTTCACATGTGATAAATTGTTTTTTTTTTTTTCTGTCCTGGTTTATGTGAAGAAGATGTGATTGAGGAAACTGTTCTATGTATTTGATAACATTTTGAATTTAATCTTACCAGAAAAAAACATCAGGGAGATTCTCTACTCTCTCTTTATGTAAAGCATAGCAGAAGAATTGCTATAATTTTTATACAAACTAATTTTCTTATGATTGTTTTTACCTTAAAGATTTTTTCTTTTGAGACAAACGAATGGTAACTATTGATTTTAATTGCCAAGATGACGACGTTCACTCCATGTGGATAGCAAGTGCAAAGCTGGTGGCCTTTTAAGCAGTTGACACTGTGTTGCTGGGGGTTTCAAATTTGCCTCTGGGCAGTAAGATACTGTGAGAGGTGTGACTAATCTTGCTAAATCTTCTTTTCTTATTGTTCAATCTCTTCTCTTTGCTTCCTCATGTCTGAATGAAGACATTGCTTCCAGGGGCTGACTGCTCTTCCAATGAGGTTGTAAAATCAGCAGTAAACTCTTCAGTGGTCACCAAGGGAAGCAGTGATAAAGTTTATGCACATCAGATGGTCCGCACTGATTCCCGAGAGCAGAAACTGGATGCTTTTCTTCAGCCAGTGAACAACCCCCTGAGTGCAGGCACCACTGAAGTGACAGCAGAGGTTGATGCAGGACCTCCAAAGGGTGCAGAGAGGCCCCAGGATGCTGAAATGGAAGAAGTCAGTGACCTGGTTGAAATGGTTGATGTTCAGGAGGATGCAGTGCAGCCAGAGAGTGGACACTTGTCCCCTGAGACTGTGCCTTCTCGGTAGGTCCCACCTTTCCTGAACTGGGGCAAGGCTACCTATTTATTTCATGGCATAGCCCTGAAACTATAGATTTTTCTGATCTCTTTGGGGTTCTGCTTTTCCAGGAGGGAAAAATTATCAAGAATAACTTTTCATGACTTTTTATTGAGACATTAAACCTAATCTGTGAACTGTAAATTATATAACTTGTGATAAATTTTGTGACTGGAATAGCATTTCTATGCATACTGAAAGGCAGGAATCAGTGTAAATGATGACATTAGTATAGGGAGATCGTGCTGGTCTGTCTCTTTCTGGAACCCTTCCTTTTATGAGGCATAGAAACTATGTCACTGAATTTGACATGCATTTCCCTAGTAAAAGCTAAAGTGCTATAAATTTTTTATAGCTCCTGCAGAAGATGTTACAAGAGGCCAACGTCTTCTGAGGGAATCTGATTCCCTCTCCCCAGTATTACAGAAAAATGGGTATGGAAAAAAATTGTTAGAAATAGGAACATTTTTGATGTGTCCTTTAGAGCCAAATTTGCTTGGTGCTTAAGTAACAGCTGCCTAACGTGATTGGTATTAGTGTCACAAATTCTCCTAAAATTCTGAACTACCCTTTCCTAACAAATTATTCCTCAGAAGCATTTCTTTCTGGGAAGGTGTCTGCATTTCCTGTGTTAACATACAGCATGTGAATGGAGCATCTCATCTGTTGCTGTGTTTGGCTTAAGTGATAGGAGAATTTAACATAATTCCTTTTGTTTTGGTATTGTAGGAAGAGACCACGGGAAGACATGGATGTAGAATTGGAGAAAGATGACACCAGACAGGACATGACTGCTGCCTGCACCCCCAGAAGAAGAATTATCAACTTGACCAGTGTGTTGACTCTCCAGGAGGAAATTAGTAACCAGGCACATGCAAGTAAGCATGACTTGTTCCTCAAAATTACTGTTATTCCACCGCTAAATATGACTGATCAAAGTGGGAAAAGGTATTTAAAAGGAGGCCCAGTGAGCTTACTGTGCTGCTAAGCAAGGTTTTAACAAAAACTTTTGCTTTTCATTTTTATTTGTGTCTGTCTCACTTAAATGGTGAGACTTACGAAATACTCTCCTCTTTTGTTAAGAGTTATTTAGACAAAGGTAAAAGGTTTGTGAATCTTTCTAGGGTGTTTCCCTCTTAACTTAGTTGCCTCTGAAGGCAAGTTACACTGACTCATACCCTTATTATTCATATCTCTAAATGCTAGGAATCTTACATTCCAGGGGTTTTGTTGGATTTATTTTGATTTTTCTGATTGTAAGAATTGGGGATGCTCCACACAGACATCTGTAATAAGTAACTTTTCTATAAATTTATAAGAATCTTAAAGTTTAGAAAGCATGAACTTTTACTTTATTTGTGCTTCAGTAAACATTTTGCAGAAGACTGGTAATTCTGACCCAATAATTCCATATCTGACTGTCACTGTTTAAATATTGAAATCAAAGAGTTGTCCCAGAACCTTAAAATCCCCAAAAATATCCCAAAATTCATGATAAAACTGGTGAAGCTACCTGAGGTTGTGTATCATCTTCACATCTGTAAGAAATATCTAAAAGAGACTTTGGAAAGAGAGAAATCTTTTCTGGGTCTGTTACATTCCTTTAGAAAACATAGCAGTGGAATTAGTGAAATTAGCATAGTGCTTTCTACATGCTGTGACTGCAGTGCCAAACATCTGTAATAAGGCTTCTCCCAAGGATGGCAACAAGTGAATTTTTTTTTTTGTGGAATGTCTAAAAGGAACCCTTTTATGAAATCTAACTTCTTGTACCTTTCCCAGTCTTCTCACTCATACATATTTTAAAAACAAAGTTATTTTGTAAGAGAAATAAAAGAAATTATGAAAAAAATATTATGGACCTATTCTACCACACCTCTAGAATTTAGTTTGATAATACCTAGATTGAGTTGCAAAACTGGTTTACACCTGCAGTTTTTGAAGTATGTATGTGCTCCTCACCAATCTCCTGTGGCTGGAAATTAATTTTGGGAGGCTATTCAAACAAAGGAACTTTTATTTTTTTTTTTCTAATTTGCATTTGTAGTTTAAATGTTAAATAATTCTTCTGCCTTACACTTTATTAGTATGAGTATCCATAAAATTATTAATATTTCAAAACTTGTGAATAATTGGTCATACAAGGATATAAGAAGAAGCAGGGGTGTAAGAGTGATGAACAGTAATCTGAGACTTTCATGCTGAAAAGACACAAACCACTCAACTAAATAAATGAGGGCAGGGTTGCAACTATGAAATTACATTCTTTTGTTTCTTCCCCACCTCTTTGTTGTTTCAGAACTCCAGGAGATGCTACATGAGCACTCATTTGTTGGTTGTGTCAGTCCTCAGTGGGCTCTTGCCCAGTACCAGACAAAACTGTACCTTCTCAATACAACAAAACTCAGGTAAAAGAGTTGTTAGACCTGTTGGCAGCTGAAAAAAAGCACCAATTGTGAAGCTAATTAGAAGAAGGAAGGGAATGACAGGGAAAAGAACATTGTTTTCTTGTTGCCTGTATGAAAAGTCATGAGGGTAAAGATTAAGCAGTCCTTTGAGAACAGTGGGAACAAGTCTGGCACACTTGGGAAAAGCTGCCGGGAATCAGTGTCATTAAAATGCCAACTACTGTGTTGTGTGCTCACAGACAGTGGGAAGGGAAAGATTTTTTCTTGCTTCATGATGATCTAGATAACCTGTGATCATCATCATGATTCGCCGCAGGATCATCTACAGCACATTGTATAAAGCAGAGGCTTCAGAAAATTGCTGGAAAACATTGTATCCAGTTGGGTTAAGAGTATCTGCAGGACATGATTGTAACCTGAAATTTGTAATTTTGCCTGTGCCAGCCTTACAGGCTCAGCTGCATAAATTTTTGTAACAAGTCAGAGAATAGACTTGAGATAGACATGTCCATTATATTCCCAGTTCCTTTGCATTTCTTACAGTGCTGTAAAGGAGTAAAGAAGTTGAAATATAAATTATCAGGGAATAAATTGATAGGGATTGGATACTTGAGTATGTTACCTTTCTGCACCAGTGTGGCTGATGATGTCAGAAACCAAGAAATAGATTTAATTGTAAATATCTAGATAATGCAGGTGAACCCCTAAACTCTTCAGGTAAAGTAAGACCATTATAAATAAGACTAGATATGGATATCTGATGTTTCCAGCATGATCCTTACTTTCCCCTCTTAATTATGGTAACTTGGAGATATGCAATCCTGTCCATATAATTACTTTTTGTGCTTCAATTTAGCCAAGAACTCTTCTACCAGATACTTATTTATGACTTTGCAAACTTTGGAGTCTTAAGGTTGTCAGTAAGTATACTTTTACATTATATCCTGTAGAATTTTTAAAATGTATTTACAATATGTCTGTCCTTTTAGACAAATGCATAGTTTAGGTTGCACAGTCAGGTTGGCTTTTATCCATTACAGGAATGTTGTTTTGTTTCTCAGTAAGAACAGAATGTAGAAAACTTAGGAATTTTGTAGCTGCTACTGTTAAATTGTCATCCTGCCTGCTTGTTATTAGTGTCAGTTGTAGTTATTCAGCAAGTTTTGCTGTTGCTCATTACATTGGGACAAATAATTAATTTGAATATACAATCAGCAGAAATACAGTGTTGATTGCCAGTGTTTATCCTGTAAAATATCACAGTGCTCAGTGGGATTGTGGATGGCAGAAAAAGAAGAAAGAAATTCATACCTTTTTAGCCTTTTTATGATAAACAGAACTGTTAGTTCTGCAGGCCAGAAATAGTGTATTACAATTAATTAGTATGTGAAGGAAGAAGTTACAGCCTTCCAATAGAGTGTGCTGATCATTAAACAAAGTTTTGCCTTCTTCATTTTCAGGAGCCAGCTCCTTTATATGAGCTTTCAATGCTTGCTTTAGAGGATCCTGAAAGTGGCTGGACAGAAGAAGATGGCCCAAAAGAAGGGCTTGCTGAGTACATTGTGGAGTTTTTGAAAAAGAAGACTGAAATGTTGAAAGATTATTTCTCTCTTGAAATTGATGAGGTGACTGCACCTATTACTTCTGATAGTAAATGAATGATGGACTTGGAAGTGTTAGGTTTATGATTGGATTAGATCTTAAAGGTCTAAATGATTCCATAATTTTACATTTTGGTGACAGATAACTGCAGTAGTTTGCTTGCAGTGCTTACCATCACTAAGAACTAGTTCCAGTAAGATTTTAGTTGGCATAACCCTTTAATTTAAAATGCTCAGGACTTATGCTGCCTTTAAGGAGGGTGCTACACAAAGTTTCTATTTAATTAGTTACCAAGTCACAGAATGGGTTGGGTCCGCAGGGACCACAGTGGGTCCTTGCTCAGGCAGGGTCATCCTGGAGCACATGGCATGGGATTGTGTCCAGATGGTTCTTGAATATCTCCACTGAGGAAGACACCACAGCCTCTCTAGGCAACCCATAATTCAGTCGTTGCTTCTATAACTAGAATGCAGATCTCTTAACCAACAAGGTGTGCATCTTAGCCAGCTCTCAAGTCAGACAGGGCTGCAGCACCACTGTGCTCTCAATGTGTCTTTTTTTGTGTGGCTTAAGGCATCCCTTACTTTATACAAAAGTGAACAGCTTCATCAAGCCCAGGCACTTCATTTGGATATTTGCCTGGGAAGTGGCATCTGTGTAACCTGGAGCTAGAGGAGAAGGTTGAATTCAGCCACTCCCTGAGCTGAGTGGCTTAATTCATGCTTGTGAAATTAAACACCACCAATAACTCTCTTCAGGCAGTGTCTGCCTGGCTGACAGGGCTTTAAAAACTTGTAAGGCTCACTGAGTTTGGTAAGAATCATTCTTAGAATACATAAGAGCTTTGGTGCATTTACTGCAAAAAAGAACTTTTTTCTTTTTTTTTTAACTGACCCAGCAGTATTGCCTTGCAGGAAGGAAATCTTACTGGGTTGCCACTTCTGATAGACAACTATGTCCCACCACTGGAAGGACTGCCTATATTTATCCTGCGCTTGGCCACAGAGGTACATTCTCTCAAGGATTTTATTAATGCACAATTACTTTTTTTACTTTAGGCAATTCCAGCCTGCCTTTTCAGTTTCTGGTGCAGCTTAAATGTATTGTTACATGTTCCAGATGCTGTTCTGTGGTTACTGATTAGTTATGCTTTGCCTTTGTATTCATAACTACTGACTGACTCAGCCTCTATTTTGATTTAAAAGCCTGCATTCCTAGCCTCTTTTTTCATTCTATACCTTTACCTTACTAGGAGATAAATAGCTAACACATTAATACAAACTTTCCATATTAAGAATCTCTATCTAATTTTCCATATTAAGTCTCTGACTGCTACCCAGATTCTATAAAATTACTTTTTTTTTTTATTGTAACAGGTAAACTGGGATGAAGAAAAGGAGTGTTTTGAAAGCCTGAGTAAAGAACTAGCCATGTTCTACTCCATCAGAAAGCAGTATATAATAGAGGAATCCAACCCAACAAACTCTCAGGTACTAGAATACTGTAACTAGTTCTGTGAGCAGAGGATTAACAACATACAGAAAACTTCTGCTCTTTCAGACGTAGACTGCTATTCCCAGCTCTTTCAGGGAACTGAATCAAGTAGCAGTGTGGCAAGATTCTGAAAGAATGTGGCTTAAATTTTCTGAAGTATTATAGGTCTTGAGTGAACCTTTTAGCTTTGGGCATTGCAATGTACTTAATATTATTACAAGCATCCTTGGCCTCTGAGTTGAGAATGTATTTTTTATGCTGTATTTCTATAGAAGAATAAGGATGCATATAAATTGCAAGTACAACCTGATTGTGTCTAAGTATTTGCCTATTGATTAGTTAAGCTCACCCATTCTGCAGGTGACTTTACAGCGCTTAGAACTGACTGTATGGAATGAACTTTTCTAATACCAGCAGAATTTTACAATTGCTGCAGTCTTACATAGTACAGTTTTTAAGGCAGGCCCTCCTCTAGTTAAACAGAACCTCATTTTGTTTGTCCTTGTTTTCCTGTATTTCAGAGTGAAGAATCAGAGTCTGGTTCAACAACATGGAAATGGACTGTGGAACATGTGCTTTACAAAGCTTTTAGGACTCATCTTTTACCTCCTAAGCACTTTGCAGAAGATGGCAACATTTTGCAGCTTGCTAACCTGCCTGACCTGTATAAAGTTTTTGAAAGATGTTGAGCAAGCAGTTATTAAAGACTGTTTTTATAGATAGACACCATTCAGTTTTACTTAGTAAAAGCTAAAGCTGGAATCTTGATAAGGGAAAGAAAGAGGGGATTTAATACCCTACTAAACTGCTAACATGTCAGTAAATCATCTATTTTCCTTCTGTTGATCAAAGTATAAAAAAAAAATTTTTGCTGTGTCTAACCCCAGTGAAAATCCCTAAAATAAAATCTCCACTTAAACTCTGAGTTTCCCTATTAACCAGTCTGCTAACAGAATAGACTTCTGCTGAAGAAAATATACTGGGTTAAGTGATTGTGGAAGAAAAGGGAACTTGATTTAGTTGGAATGTGAATACTTTAACTTTGCTTGCCTCTGGAAATCAAACTAGGTTACGTGCATTCCTTTGTTTGAAGCATGAGGGTTGTCTGACAGTACCTGCAATAGGAGTGTACATGCAAAGCACTTAAAATCATCTGTTACTGCACAAGTTAGCCTTGCAATATTTCAGGGCCCTTGCAGAAATAAGGGAAATCCCTTCCCTTTTAATCAAAGAGTCAGAAAATAGAAATGGTAATGTCGTGCCAGATAGTAAATGAGCATGCACATTCATTGTCTCCAATTTAACGAATAGGGCTTGGGAGATCTACTTCCTTTGCATAAAAAATGCAGAAAATCTTTCTTGCAAAGTATATTTTGAAGTTAAGATTGCAATAAACCATCAATCAAAACATTCTTGTCATAGATACATGACAAGCAGGTAATGGTATTACTTTGGTTAACAGCTTGCTTGGGTTATTTTTCCTTTTAAATCCTTGATTCAAACCTGCTTCTTGAAACAAAACTTCTTAAATCTCATTTTCAGGCCCAACAAAAAGAAAATCCAACACATTTACAAAGAGCACAAAGCTGTCACAGTCATGCCAAGCAATTCAGTCTGTTACCATGGGCCTTGACATGAACAATCACCTCACCTGTATTAGAATCAAAATCAAACAGCTTTTTTAAGGAAAGACTGGTGGAAAGTTCTGGAGATGTAGTTAGGGCTACCCAAAGAGACCAGAAATCCTGCCCAGGGAGGCAGAATTGAATAATAGTTTTTGTGTCAACTTTGCAGGTTTTATAGTAGGTTTGAGAGGAGTGAGCAAAATTATTCCAGATTGTTTTAACTCCTTTCTATACTATAACATGCATTTTAGATTTACAGGAGATGCAGTTTCTCATGGCAGCAACCAGAATTGTTTGGGGATGCACCAAAGGGAGTAACTTCCTTGGCAAATGACCCATGTATGAAAATATGGCATCTCAGTTAACTCACTATGCAGAGCATCCAAGCCATACACTCAGGAAGAAAGGTGCTTATTTAGGAGAGGCTTGCAAAATCTTTACCTGACATCTGCCAAACATCACTATTCATGTCTGGTGTAACAAAATACCCCCCCCCCCAAGCATTTTCTGTCACCAGTGCATATGATTTGTTATGCTTTGCAGTTTTTGTATTAATTCCCTTTTTTCCAAGTACTGAACTGCAGGAGGAAGCTGGCTCTTCTCTGAGAATAGGTTGAATTTCTTAGATATGCAGAGGAATTTCATATTGCCGAATGAAGATGTTTAAGTAAAGGGTTGTACACCTAGATGAAGTTCATAGGTTTAATAGAACCTTTGACCTCCTATCCCAGATGTGTTTTTCTCACTGAATTTAATCAGAGAATCCAGAGGGTTGGATTGGACATCTGGAGGTCATCTGGTCCAA
Source organism: Melozone crissalis (assembly GCF_028551555.1). NCBI lineage: Eukaryota > Metazoa > Chordata > Aves > Passeriformes > Passerellidae > Melozone > Melozone crissalis. Next base: position 48,719,171 of record NW_026535794.1, on the reverse strand, counting down.
CCCTCCTGCCAAGGCAGGGTCCCCTGGAGCAGGTGACACAGGCACACATCCAGGTGGGGTTGGAATGTCTCCAGAGAGGGAGACTCCATGAACTCCCTGGGTAGCTGTTTAGTGCTCTGCCACCCTTAATAGAAAGTTCTTCCTCCTGTTGAGGTGACACTTGTGGTGTTTTAGCTTACAGTCATTGCTCCTTGTCCTGTCGCTGGGCACCACCAAAAACAGCCTGGCACCATCCTCTTGGCACCTGCCTTAGAGACATTTATCTGCATTAATGAGATCCCCTCTCAGTCTTCTCTAGACTCAACAGGCCCAGCTCTTGCAGTCTCTCCTCATAAGAGATACTCCAGATCCTTGGTTAGGAACATTCCAACATTGTTAAATTACACAGTTTCTCTTCTCTTTCTTCTAATAGTTCATTCTTACCTGCAGCCTCTGAAACAGACCTTGGCTATTCTGAAGCAATGTAAGGGATAAACTTGGTCCTGGCTTCTATTTTCATTCAGCAATTACAGAAGAGAACTTCAGGAAGGGCATACTGAAGCCAATGCAGCAAAGAAGTGATATGCCACCACCACTAATATGGCCTCCTTACAGGCCATGCAGGGAGTCCCAAACAGTACTATAACATTTTGCACAAAATCTATGCAAGCTGGAGTCCTTATTGCCCCACATATAGAGGAGTGGTAAATGTAGATTTTTCTATTAACAAAGCAATGAAATATCATAATGCATTACTCATGTTTTAACATTTTTATTTTAGAAAGTGAACATATCCATTAAAAAAAAAGAAAATGCATGGAGTTAAAAAAAAGTAAACATTAACTAATGACAAAACAGCAATAACATAAAATAATTTTATCTAGTGAGACCCAATAATTATTAAATATACTTCCACCACAGAGAAGTTTTACTTCATTATATTACCAGTCTCTTGATTAGGTACACAAGACAACACTTTCCAGTAATTACCTAGTCATTAGAAGATCAACTTCAGGAATCACTGAATAATAAAATACATTGTGGACAAATACTTTCATACCACCTGGGAGGCAACCTAATATACATATGTCAACAAGGTACATCTTCATGAGGTATTACAGTACATGGGAACCTTTCCCTTTACTTTCTAACGAGTAAACTCTCCTGTCAGCAGCTCTGCCAGCAAGTCAGCCACAGACTCTGTTGCCAGTTTCCAAACCCCAACAACTTCCTGCAGAGATTTTCTTTCTGCAACAGATCACACAAGTCAGGATGAATGAAGATGGGAGTAAACAAACAGATACTGTAAACAGGTAGGCTGAAAAGAAAAGGGCATCCACTCTTCCAGGTGAGCACTAGAAGGCTTCAAATCAGAAGTTCCAACTTCTCAAGAACATTTAATACCTCCCTCAGCCTGAGCTTTGCTGTGAGTGGTGAAGTGAAAGCATGAGGCACGATAATTCCAGAAGTAAATCAAGTCACTTCCAAAATAAGGAAGTAATCTCATATTTAAACAAAGTACACTACAAAAATGTTAAGATGAGGCTGCTCCAGTGTAACCAATTTGTAGTATTAAACAAAAGGGGAAATAGCAAATCAGGTTTGCCCATGAAATCTTCATGCATATTTGTCCTAGATTTAAACCAAAGAAAATCTCTTCCTAGCATTCTTGTGCTTTCCTCTCCAAAGCAGTATATCTCTTTGCTGCCAAAAAAGGAGCTTTTACACATCTGGTCCACTACTGTCCTTTCCAGGAGAACTAAAAAATAAATGCAAAGGAGCCTGACTCTAGGCTCTCAAGAGCTTCACAGGATTTCCTTCTTGAAAGCTGCTATGAGAGACAGACTGAGTTCAAAAATTATGAACTCTGAAGAGTTAACACACCATTTAATTTGTTTGGAAAGGAACTAAGAAGAAAAAGTATATCTTTAGGAATATTCAGGTTCTATGCAAAAGAACTTACCTGCTTTTTCTTATTTGCTATACAATTGGTTTTTCACTGTCTTGTTTTTCTTCAGAGTCTTCATCAGAACCTGAAAAGGAAGACAAGAATGCTGTAGATCAGTTGAGAGAAGCTAAAAGATACGAAAGTGTTAAGATTTTTTGGGGGGTTTTTTGACAAATTAGTCTGAATGTCTTTCATTTCTTGGAATAGCATATCAGCTGTGTTTTGAAGCTCAAATCGTACAGAATAAATTTACTCTTTCCAGGCTGATTTTCCACTTGCAACCTCCAGAATAGACTTGGTTACCAAGTAACCAATGTCGAGGATGAAGGGTCACCCCATATAAAGAAGTGGCTCCAGGGCATGTCCCTGGACAGGTGCAGCTTCAAGAGAGACAAAAAGAGACAAATACGCTGACAATTCCAACTGAGCTAAGTTTATGTCACCTCCTAAAAGCAAAGATTTGTTTTAAAAAATGTTGCGATATCAGCAGAGAGGTTTATTCCCCGCTGCACAATCACAGGGGATAGTTTATCTCTACATATTTGTCAAATCAGTATGTATGGCATGGTGACCAAAAATTGCTCTCTTAGAACAATCCATAGTTTGTCTTCTTTGAAAGAAATGCATATTTTTGAAGGAAAATTTTAATAATGAGCTATTTTTACTCTACATTATCCAGCAGTTTCACTCTGTGACTACCAGTGTGTGTTAGTTCAAATATATTAATCTGACTGTTTCTTTTGTGTCTCATACCCATAAAGGGTGCTTAAAATATACCTGGCAGTCAGGGCAGACCTGGAGAAAGCACCTGAGCTGTTACTGAATCCCATTGGACAAGCTGAAAGTAATGGCACACCTACAGTCAATACATGCATGCTCAAACACAACATCTCACTGCACAAGCAACACTGACCCAGCCACAATGTCTAGAAAAACACGTTAGCTTCACTTGCACTTCCTCTCACACTGTGTATTCTGCTGCTAAAAAAAAACAACACAAAACCCAGCTGAACAGCTGAGTCCAGTACAATACTTCCATTATTCCTCAAAGCAGACCCACAGTTGTAGCTGAAATCCATTTTCAATTTGAATCGCTGGTTATACTCGACACTAATGCTCAGTGACCCCTAGATGGAGCTCGGAGTCATTCACTAAGCCAAGATGCTCAGCAGAGAGAAAGCAGACAGACATTAAAATTAAAAATATCACCAACATGTGTAAATCTATACTGCAAGAGAGGCAAACTTACCCGTAGCAACTAGAAGACATTATTTTAATTATATTGCCTTATACAGCACAGCTTTGCAGAGGAGGTTTACTTTTTAGGAGAAAAAGACTGATACAGGAGTTGGGGGTCACCACTGCATTCTCAGGTAACTCAAATTGTAGGAAATTACTTATTTCCTTGAAATGCTTGAGACACATTCTTGGATCTTGCAGGATTTACATTTATTTTTGATTTAATCAGTTCATATCTCAATTAGACAAAGCATATGATATGCAGAGTTATATCTGATTTACCCAGACAGGTGAACCTTTTTATAGAGAGAAGGCTTTTTTCTTTTTGGTATGAGAAAAGAAAAGAAGCTCTGATTGAAGTTTCCGTTTGCCTTATAGCAGTTTCAGATTCATTGTCTATCCTAAGACAGTATAAAGCTCCAAATTTGGGCTGGATTAAATTGTGCATTGCTGCATAAATGCTATTGCTGGCAGATAAGAAACCACAGAGTCACAGAACATCTCAGGCTGGAAGGGACCCACAAGGATCACTGATGGCAGAAGCAAACCATAACTGCCTTCTTTCAGTTGTGGTGCCATTTTATTTCAGACTTACCTTGCTTTTAGTCAGAATATGACTTAACTATGACTTATACACTAATCACATGTCTTGTAACCCATCTGGTAGACAGTAACTAAACTGAATTACTGAACAAAAAAGAATCTTGCATTTTAGGATGATAAATACAGTTTTCATTTAAAAACAAAAATATATTTTTCCCCTTCCCTTCTTGAAGGGCATGAAATATGCAGGAGTGTAAAGTGAATATGAAACATCTGTCACTAAGCCAATGCAAGTACCTGCTACAGACTCAGGGGGAGAATAGAACTGCCCATCAGAGAGGACTCCTGGATGAAGAAGAGCTGCTCGTTCTGAAGCATCCTGTGCTATCAAAAATCCTAAAAGAAAATAAATAGCAGAAAATAATTCCTCAATGCTAACACCTAAAATCTTAAAAGATCAAATACTGATGAAGAACCTTGAAGACTGATGTATTATATTAGCACTTCTAACTAGTTACTTCTTTAAAGAAATATATTTTTAAAAAGCATCAGCAATTAATTTAACACTTATGTGTTCTATTTAAATGCTGGCAGCTAAGGTGACACACACTAGCAAAACAGAGATATTGCACACATGAATTAAGGAATTTTTCCTTCTACTACGTGGGATTACATGATTACATTGCCATATGTAAATTCATCAATATTCACTGGCTAACTAAAACTTCTGAAATATATTTTTAATGATCAGTGAGGCGCCATGCACAACCAAATAAATTATTTTCTCTCTTTGCCACAATGACCCTTCACTAATGGCTTGCTTTCACCTATCTGTCTCAACATTTCTGCAACCTTCATAAACTATTTGCATGTGTATGTATGGAATATTTTGTCTGTGAATATTCAATATGAAAAAATGCAAAAGTCTCCAAACTGGTTACATTTCTTATCTTATTTAGATAACACCATGATGCAGCTGTATTTCCTCATCCCCTTACAAGACAAAAAAAAGTTACTCTAAGTTTCTTTCTCTCCAGGTAAACCCCACTGTTCTCATTCAACCACCTTCCTTCTCAGACCAGTGAAAAAGAAGAGGGAAGAGATCCAAACAGAAAGACTACACTCAGAGCACATAAAAATGGAGGCATCCATGCCCATTCAAAGTTTTTTGATTTACCTAACAGATAAACATGCCTTTCCAACAGAGTTTCAGACTGTATTTCAGGTAATGATGCATAAATAACAGGTTGGCTGTATAATTACTCTTCTGCTATTGAAACTCACAAGCATCTGCAAGCTTTCCTCCCCTCACCCCTCAAGCAGTATTCTCTTTCAACTGAAACAGTGGATTTCCTCCATTTAGTTGAATACATTGAGTGTCAGATGACCTGGTGCCTCATCTCAAAGGTTGAAATTCACATTTGTCCTGGTCTCATTCTACCTGTACATGAAACAGACTCTCCACAACACTTCTTTGCTTTCCCCTTTCCACCTCAAAAGAAGAGTTAGTGACATTGAATTAGTTACTGTGTCTGCTCTTCCTAAAAGAGGAGCCAGACACTTTATGCATTATCCAGAAAATAAAGTTTTACAAGCCCAACTTAGTTAAATTTTCATACCTCAAGCATACAAAATTAAACACATTCCCAAGTGCTTGACAAAACTGCTCATCTGGCCCTTTTGACTTTTAACTTTGCCTCCCTAAATTAATTAACACCTCACTTCTTTGAAGGCATATGTTCCTCTTTCCAAGAGGAAAAAATCATGACATTTGATTTAATTTTTTCCACAGCCTTTCAAATTTTGAGAAGCTGAAAGAAGCATTCTTCTGCCAGTTAACATGGGATCAAGTGTTGCCAAAGGCAGTGACTGAAGGGAAATAACACAAGCTTACTATTTTCTTCTTCAGCTTCTTGTGGTAACACTTTAAAGTCCAGGAACCAAGTTTCAATCCAGGCAAGTATGAATGATATGATGGGCAGCACATAGCCAAAAGCACCCTGTGAGAACAGCTAGAAAGAAAGAAAACATTACAAAAATTACTCTAAAGAATCTTGCTTTTAAGAAAACAAAGTAAAACAAACGTGTGATTAGAATATATACCTGTGAAATAATTACTTTTGCTAATAAAAAGGCACTGGTCACTGCTGTTGTAAACTGAAAGAGACAGAAGAGATAAACTAATGAATGGATTTAGCTTCTCATTTCTGCCATTATGTATTACTTGCAGCTCTAAATATTTACTGATATGCAAGATGACATAGATTAATAGAATATAACAAGCATGATACAATTAACTTAAAGTGTTATCAAAATAACCTTATAAAAGGTAACTTCTAATACAAACACCTCCAAACATTGATTTCCACATAGCATTTTGTAGAAACTAAACTGCCTGAGTATGTAAATTGTGATCTCACTGCATAATGAAGATAATGTAGATTATTCATCAAGTCCCTTAAAAAAACCCAACTATTTATGTATTTGGGAAAAAAGAAAACAGCAGTTGTTCCAAATTCTTTTCACTACCATCCAAATCAAAATATCCATTTAAAACAACAAAACATCTTTGTGGGAATAAATTGGAATAAATATTTTAATTCATTAAGTGGTATTTCGAATTTTTTTTGAAGACTTAATACTCCCTGATACATTTTAAAAAATCAGCATGCTGGATAAAATATCTTCAAAATGCCCAAAATCTGAAAACGCAGTGAACAAATACTGTTCACATAAGCAAGGCCTCTATATGTTCTAGTGCATTTGGGTCCAGCAATTCTTTAAAAACCAGCAGAACCAACTTCTGTTAATCACAGGTAGGATGTTAAGATTCAAGGCTTTGGCAAAACCTCCAGTGAAGCTTTATGTATCTAAAATTATGAGACTGAGCTCACTCTCACCACCTCACAAACACAAGCATCAAGCTGGAGGATTAAGAAATACCCTAAAGCTACCCAACTAAGAGCAAGGACTTTTTAAGAGGTATGCATTTAAATATAAGCACAATCAGAGCAGCAGCTGCCACGATGTATGTGACTGTGCCATGCTAGTTACACAATCTATAAAAATCATGGCATGTAGTCTCAGAGTACTAAGCAAACTGCACGCTACTCACTTGAAGAAAGTTACACATGAACATGCTCTACAGGCACCTACCACAGTGTAAGGGGAAAAAAAAAAGTCTGATTTACAAAGCACTAAGCCAGCAATACACCTATTGTATTACAACCTATAGTACTGACTGGTGGAAGCATGAATTTTTCACCAAATTTTGCATTCTTTGTCATCCACATCATACAGCTGCATTAAAGATACTGGCTCCAATCCACTGTGGTTGCCTACAGCTCTTGAGAACTTCCTTTATAAGAAGGGATGCATATTCAACCTTTTGTATTGGAGCATGAAGCAATACAGGTGCTAGTGTTCAATGGGTGGCACCTGCAACTTCTTAAAGAATGTAGGACTTAATGGACACGTGGATCTCTGGCACAATAATGCCAATTCTTGTTTTCAAAGGAGGTTCACTATTACAAATGCAAATATATTTCCCACATTGATTAACAAGTCTCAGAGGTAACAAGCAGTTATTCATACTGGACTAAAAATAAACTTTCCATTTGTATTAACATGATACCTAACAAGAATCACACCCACTGTTCTATTAAATTCTTGCCTTTAGGCTGAGAATCTTCCAGAAAACAAGTTTTTAATTTGCTACTGTGCAACAAATATACCATCAAGATGATTCTTAACACACAAGGGTTAAGAGGCATCTAAAATTTTGTCTGCTTGATCCATTCTAGGAAAAACTCCATGATGCTTGGCCACTACTCACAGCTATTGCCCACCAATGGCGCAGTCTGCACATTGCATATGCAAGTATTAACACCTTAAACCGAAAGACTGCCAGTAGCTATAGAGAAAGGAAAAAATATTGGTTGGTTAATTCAGAACACAGAAGAACCACAACATTCTCAGCTCACCGAAAATACTAACTACTTACAAAGAAACTTAAGACAGTCTAAATTCTGTTACCAAGAAACAAATTTGAATGTGTACTTATAAAACAGAAATAGAAGGCGATTTCCCATTTGTAAAGCCAATGGCAACATCCACCTGCCTAGACAGGCTCTAATGTGCAAGCATGTGCCATTCCACGAATAAATTAGAAACATAAGAAAGCTATACAAAGTGTCTTCATGATGACTTTACCTGACTGGAATCTAAACAGTTATGTTAACCCAGATTAACAGCTGGATGCAGTTAATCCAGCAGATACCTTGATCATCACTGTGCATCTCACTGATTTTAGCAGCGTGCTACTATACTTCTAGTATTTTGTGGAATATTAACATTGTAATAATCATTTATTCTTTATGTAGCTGCCCACAATAGCAAGTCATTCTATTTGGCAGTAGAGAAAGGAAAGTTATGGCATTTGTAGGCCAGAAAATTAAATCCATAGCAGACAGACAAGATCTCTGAACCAGGGACCCTGAGCTTCAATTTCCCTATTTATTTATTTTTTGACAGTAGATTTTCGATTCTGAACACATCTTTTAAAGCAAGTTGGAGACAAAGTGTGAAACAAATACTTAAAAATGAAGAGAAATCAAAGACAGCCATGGCCAGAGGTATGATAAACCCATTTAATCTTACGCAAATGTGTAGTAGAAACAGAGGAAATCCTGTAAAAACCCACAAACAATTTGCAGTTCTAGTCCCTTTCCAGGGAATAAAAGTTTATTATTTTGCATTACATGCTCTTAACCCTTGGTTCACCTACAGGATAAAGGAATTTCAATGGTTACAGATAACATTTTTTGCCTTCTGCAGCATGGTATATCATGGAGACCCTGCCAGCAAAACAATGGAAAAGGGAGAAGGAGCATAGTTTGCTAGCTTATAAAATTTTTCAGTCTAGTATGTAAATTCATTCGGTACAGCAAATGCCCAATGCAGAAGTAAGGATGGGGTTTTACACCAGTTTCAAAGAGAGATTCTGGATATGGTCATCAGTAAAAATGACTGATACCAAACCAAGTCACCTCTGCAAGGCAAAGAAGATCTGGTAGAATTAACAATCTTGCCCTTTAGAAGCACTGTAAAAAAAATCTTTTACTTGGGTTGTGCAGCTACAGACTTGCTTAAAGAAAGAAATTTCCTCTTATGTGCCTAAGGTACTTATACATAGTAAGAGAGCATCATTGTGCCATCTCTTTTTGCTGTTTGAGTTAAAACACAGAACTCTGAAACACCTGCCCTGTGCAGGCCACCCTGGGCACAAATCTCTCCTCCTTGCAGCCACCTTATGCCCAATGAAGGACAAAAATGTCAGTTTAAGCAAAATGATTTTAGAGTGCAGGGCTGTGGGTCTTGTCCTCTTAATAAACTACTTTATGTCACATAAAAGTCACATTCTTGACCAGGTTTTCCACCTGCTTTTCCACACACCCCAAAGCTAAAGATGCAAATAGATTGGCCCTAAGCATTTCTATCCACAGGCTCCATGAGCTTGCTGCCAGAGCAGGATTGGGCAACCCCTAGATGGGTGAAATTTGGCCCTTCTGGTTTAAATTATCAAGAAAAGATCAGCCCTTGCACAAGACTCAAACTAGGAAACATCTGTGGAAGGAGGAATGGGAAAACTATACTTTTGCTGCTCCTTTTTCTTTTTTTAAGAACACTTACAAATATATCAAAATATGAAGAAGAGTAGTCATAATGTAGGACTTCTTTCTCTAAGGTAGTCTCAATGCCTCCTTTTACCTACAAAGGAACAACAACACACAGCTTCAGAAAACAAAATACACAGAAATATGAAGAGTAAAACTAATAATTCCCTGCTGATATACAAAAAGATCATTAAACTAAATACAGAAGAGCTGTCTGCCAAGAATGATAAGGTCAAGACTATTGTTGCTTTTTGTTTTTCAAGATTACATAGACTTTTTGAAGTGAAAACATTTAGGATTATGATCTGGCCTAGGCAAGCAACATTTCAGGCTGTCCCAAAATAAAAGCAAACAAGCTATTGAGGGAGGAATAAATTATTAAGTGTTAAGGACTGCTACACAAACTCACAAAGTGCTTTACCTCTAATAAGGAGCATCAAAACAGCTGATCAAAAAGCCAACCATAACCCAGTTTCTATTTAGTCACATGTTTCACATAGGAAACAGAACAGAGACTGAATTCATACTTCAGATCTCTTCCTTATCAGCCCTCACACAATTTGTTAAGAGAGCTGAGCCAAAAGATCCACAGTAAAAAAAGTCAGAAGCTGCAACTATTAGAATAATCTCACACAAATAACTAAGATTCAAGTTTAATTCTTCCATTTGCTGATGAGATTCAAAATTACATCTTCCTTAGCCACCATGTTTCTTTCCAGTGGAAGGACTCAACTGTTCAAACTGGCCTTGTAAGAAAATAATTTAAGGTGTATTGGCTCAGAGAACGAGAAGGAGTATCTATCTTAGTTGAAAATTAAAAACCTCAGTGTCCCTCTCCAACTGTTTTTAATATGAAATTCCATAATTAAACACTGCATGAAATATTTATGTAAAATACCAACAGAAGGCTTTAAAATTGAGTTCAACTACTGTGATATCTTTAAGGAAAGGAGCTACCAAAGCACACCAACAACATATGCTCACTATCTCAAAGCAACGCAGTCTCCACACTTCCACACTTTTCCAACTACACTGCAGGACAGTGTTTTCCTGAGATTAGTCACTCCACCTCTGAATTTCTTCTATTTCTTCTCCTCTTCCTCCCCTCTATGGCTACCTAACAAATAGCCACTTTCGAACTAGTTTTCCCTTGGTTACTCTACTGTATCACGTGTGATTATCTGTTTCCAGCAGAAACAAGGAAGATCAACTTCCCTCACTCCAAGCTGTTCATCACTATGTGGCTGTGTGAGGACCATATTAAAACAAGGATAAACAGAGGACCATGGAAGCCTTGATTTTTGCTCAAAATGCAATGGAGCTACTCCCCGAAGCATTTAACAATAAGCTACACTACACCCAAGGAAACTGGATAATGGCAACAAAGTGAAAACAATGATTACAGGAAGTCTCATAGCAATTCTGCACCAATAACACAGGGTCCTAACACAATGCTATTTGACTTCTCACAAACAAAGCAATTCAAAGAAAAACAGAGCAAAAAACCTAAGCATGTGCCAGATCCCAGATATCGAATTTTAGCTTCTAATCTCATTGACTTTGAATGACAAAAACCTGTTTTTTATTCTTGCTGACATGTGGCAGTATAGGACACTTGTTCCTAATATGTTGTCCTGAAAATACAGCTTTTTACAAAGAAAACTGCTGTGATCTTGAGGCCCATTGATACTGTAGCATTCAAAATGAAACACCATATTATGAGTTGGTAGCATTTTCTATTCAGAATCTTCAATATTCTGAGAGCACTTATGTGCAAATCTGTACTCTAAAACCTCAACAAGAGATATAAACCCACTCTGTTCCTCTTAGTCGTATAAGCTGTTGAGAAACTGGCCTAAAAAAAGAACTGCATCAGAACACTATGCTACAACCACTTTTCCACCTAGAGAGAAACAGAAAGTCTAGTCCCAAAATTACATCATTCGGGCAAGCAAAATTTTCTTTCTCAAATTAAATCAGAACGAATATTTTTCACTGTATCAATGAGCTATTGAACAGTCAGCTCCTGAAGCTTCATAATGTAAATCAATAACCAAGGTTATTTATCTACTAAAGAAATGCTGACAAAAAATATTTACTCAAGATCTTTATTTCTAGAAAAGGGATTCCTCCCTAGTGTGTCCTTTCTTAAATGCAAAATAGATTACATGTTAAAACCCAGCTCAAGAACTAGGATGCTACTTATGAAGTAACAATAAATGAGCTTTCATGTTGCTTTCTGGAAATTTTAGACCAGATTACAAATGTTGGAGTTAAAAGGTGGCAACTGTGGAAGTTTATGTTGTTTAAATGCACCCTGCCATCCATACTGTGTAACACACCAAGTTTACATCAAAGAAAATACAACAAAAGAAAAGTTTTGGCCATTAGAAGTCCTTTCAGGGACTAACAGTGAAATATCACTGACTTAAAGTTGCTCAGAAAGCAGTCTTGAATCTGGTTAAAATTCATATTTTGGCTAGAAAGGAGCAACTTATCAACCATCTCTGAAGTGAATAAAACCTTAATATACCATCTAAGGGTAGGTACTGAAAAGACAACTCACATTCAATTCTATTATCCACAGTAAGGTTATGAACAAGAGATCAAATGTAACAAACAAACAGAAAGTCCTTCTGACATCTGAGATGCCTTTCTTCTCCCTGCCTTCATACGATTCAATCCTTGCCATCAGCTGTGTGGGGTTGATGGAGTGGACATCCCGCAAGGAAGGACAAGATTCCACACTGCTACTGTGAGCATTTTCTGCATCAGCTGGGACCCGAATCATCCTGGGTTTGCTTAGAGTGCTCTTCTGCCAGTTTCACCATCACTAGAAGGCTGATCCATACAGGAAGGATTTCTAAACAAACAAACAAAACCAAACCATATTAGTCAATAAACCCCCATAATTCCAAGAGCTATTTTCATCTTACAATGTCAGTTCTCTTTTTGCTAAACAGATGACTAAGAGAATTAGGCAAGTAGGCCCTTGAAATTGTTTCTAACACAGTATCAAGCTCCTCTTCATCCCTCAGAGGATTTGTGAAGCAAGAGAATTAATGTTCAATTAGGCCACATGAAGTAAGGGAGCACTGTCTAGATTTAAAGGGTCATTTCTCCATGCTGCCAGAGTGAGATCATTGAGTAGAATGAATAAAAAGCACAATGCTGTGCATCCTTTAAGGTTTTCAATACTGACTTAAATGCTCTCAATAAATAGGAAGACAACTTAAAGGAATTTCCACATACAATTCCTTAAAATAGCAGTGTTAGTTAATAGCACATCCAGAGCTGACACAAACAAAAGATGAAAAGTCCATTAAAATCCCTGAATAGTGTAATAATCATTCTATAAAGCATATACACTGCTATTTGTTCTGTAAATTCAGCTGCTATAGCAACTTACATTGCCAGACAGTTTCTTCATGAAAAAAGTATGTGTAACTAGTGGTTAAAGGTAATGCAATTACCCTAAGTCTCTTCTGACTACAAGGCTTTTGAAAGAATTTTCAGGCTGAATTTCCTATAAAACTCAGGCAGTTTGATGCATGATTCACTTAAATCCTCCATGAGAACATTTGTCCAATTAAGGCTTCTAGAAACGGACTCAGAAGGTCACAAAAGTTTCATGGAAACACACAGAAAATTTAATTTTATGTAAAATGCTCAGGTAATTAAGCTACACATCCTGCAAGCACAAACCACATCAGACAAGTTTTTCTAACACTGGGGGAATAGCTTTTTGAAATTCAAGAACAAAACTTTGCCTCCTCCTGGGTGGATTATCTCTAAGTTAATGGCAAGAGATAGAGAAATTCTTCCCACTCCTGTCTTTCAACAGCATTTCAATTCCAAAGCTGCAAGAACACAGTCAGCCAGAGCTCAACAGGGCGCCTGTAACACACCACTAGGCAAACACAAGGGAGGATACAAGGACACAGGGGAACAGTGAAGGTGCTGTGGGGAGCTGCCAGAGCACACACATCACAGCTGAGGAAGACAAAGCTAGCCAGGGAGGGTCAATGTCTAGGTCAAGTCACACAGAACAGCCTTTAGGGAATTCAAAGCACCAGGCAAGGGTGGACAAGCACAATGCGCCTTTTTATCTTCCTCCTTTGTTTCCACAGCAGCTGCCTGAAGCATGGCTGGCAAAGGGCTGTAGGGGAGGGAGACATAAGTGGTGTGTGCTTGGTCAGGTGCCTTGAGCACTGCACTGAACTTTGGGCACCTGAACCCGAGGGTGTGAGCAGGATCGCAGCACTCCAATGCTGTAAACAGCACTTGCTTTGTACTGGAAACCCTCACACTAAAGTGCCCTGCTATGTAACAGCAGCCCATAGGAAAATGTTGGGGATGAGACAAGACACAAACCTCACATCAGGCCATCAATGGTTATATTTCAAAATAAAAAGATAAGTAACACCTGAACCTCCAAAAAATCCCATCTATATTGGCTAAAATATTTATTTTATTTTGATGTGGAACTCAGTGCCAAATATATAGGAAGTTGTTACTTCCAGGCTGGATTATTGCTAGATAATAGACAGCACAGGATGGCAATGCAAATAGTACAGCCAGAGTGAATTGCTTCAGAATGTGCTAGTTCAGCATCCATTTGCTTTGTGGGGCCGTTTGCAAAGAGAAAAGCGTGGTTTTAAAATGTGTTTGCTACCAGTTTGTTTTGAAGCATGACTCAAAACATCAGATTCAGCTTATAAATCCCATGTACTCTTAAATCCTTACTGTTGTAGACATCTTTTCATTAAAATCCTTTTGTTAGGATTTTTCCTGCTGAAGCTGAGAAGTTTCAGCAACAAAGTGTAAGTAATGGTTATCTGCTGCTGTGGAATGCAACAGGTGGATCCGTGATTGGTCTCCTGTAGATGTTTGGATTTACTGACCACTCACGGCAGAGCTGCTCTCGCTCTCGGTCTGAGCCAGCTGCCTTTGTTATCATTCTTTTCTTTTCTATTCTTAGCTTAGCTAGCCTTCTGAGAACTTTCCTTCTATTTGTTTTAGTATAGTTATAATGTAATATACATATCATAAAATAATAAATCAAGCCTTCTGATAATGGAATCAACATTCTCGTCTCTCTCTTCACCTGCAAACCCTTGTGACCACAGTCACACCTTACTACTGACAGTCTTTTTTCCCTCAAGCCCTATAGATAGAGGATACTCACAACAAGAGAATTTGTCCCTGGTCTTGCTCTGCCTGCTGATCCATCAGATCCATGTCTGGACACCTGGCAGGGCCTCTCTTGTCACACTAAGCTGGCATCAAAATGTTGTGATTCCTTAACTGAACAGACATAGCTTGGCAGCTTTTTGCACTCATTGCAACAGCTCTGCAAACTGATTAATCACCAAGTATGTGCTAAAGATTGTTTCCCATAGTTTCTCTCATTAATTAAAATAAAAAGTTCCTTTGTACCTGAATGACATAATCAGTCATTTCATCACACCAACATTCTAAGATGGTTTCAGGTGTGTGCACAAAAAAAAAAATCTTAAATTCTTCTTGGCAGCTGTTTTACAGGCACACGAGCGCTATTAAAAAGAAGCACTTCCCTTTTAGTGTTGAATGGTGACTTGGCCTGACACTTTCCCTCCCATCTCAGCACTAACAGCAACAACAACTCTCCTCCCTTGCACTTCCAAAGCACCAATCATGCCCTATCTCTCTCACCCATCACAAGTTTGCAGTGGGAGTGAGCCCTGCTCTTCCCTTGGCTCCATTTCTCCAGGGGCTCTTGCTTGTGCAAAACAGCCTGTGCTTGGAAGGGTTCCAGGCTTGCAGCCCCATGGGGAGCTGCCACTTTTCAGCCCTCCATGTGGGCAACACAAGCACCAGGAAGGCACAGGAGTACTTTTCATGCATCTCTGGCCAAGAAACTCAGTGGCGGAACAAGTTTAGGAAGGCAAAAAAGGTGTGTTTGTCATTGAGATGTGTCACACGTTTGAGAAAACCACACAATTCTTTTGCATGTGACTATTACTGATCCTTATTCTTGTTATTCAGGAAGCAGGCAGTGCTTGGCCTGAATTCATGCTGCCACATTACTTGAGTTTTTGCATCCAAAATGATACATGACATTGTTGTTGTTCTATTGTCGTGGTTATTGTGTTTTCTAAAAACCAAAATAATTTTAAAACAGAGAAAAAATTATAAACTGGGTGTGAGGATGTCTGGGGTTTGGGTTTTTAAAAGCCAAAATGCAAATTCAGCCAGAAAAAAAATTAATTATTAAATAAAGAGTGAAAATCACATTCTTAAAACTTCTGAGTTGATTTTTCCTAGAAAGAGCCTTCTTTGTGTGTCAGTCAGTTATCTACTTTCCCGTGTCTGGTAAAGGTTAATATTTTAGATAATTTTTAGGGTGTTTTTACAATATCAGTAACATATTTTCAAGACAGCTTGACATCTGGGTGTCTGGGTCTCTGATTTGAAGGAAACTGGGTTTACCTGGCACCACTTCTTTTGGCTCCAGGCAGTTCCATTGTTTGGAACAATGTAATTCTATATGGTAGGGTTCAGGAAGGGTGTGTGGTCAAAACAAACACATCCTATGAAGAAGTGATGTTTAGAGACCAGCACATTCATTTTCTGCAGAGCCTAGGTGAAAGACACTCACCAGGAAGATAAACAGCCCATAATTCAGAATATTCCACGAAACTCTATGGGCAAACTTGCCTGGAGAGGTGGAGATCATACAACTGTGTTGGATACAAACTGTGCCATTAACTCCTTGCCATGAGAGACAAGAGAGCAAGACAGAAATCTGTTCTCCCTACACAGGCCCATCAGCAAATGGCTCTCCACAAGATATAGGGGATTTGCAATGTTCTGTAGCTTTCCTTTGCCAGACTTCAAGTGATGGTTTTCAAGCTAAACTGAAGATTGCATGAACCTGCTCCTGGCTACAGCTGCACATTGTGATAATGCTTGTGAACATCTGTTCTGAAAGAGTCAGAAAAATAAAATCCTGTTTCCAGTATATCTCTTATGTTACATGTTTTTAAAAAGTGTTTTCAAAGCTAAAAAAATCCCTGGCATTTCAGGCCAATAACAGTCTGGTTGTTATTTGACTCATCATGAGGGCAGAACAAAATAGAGTATTTAGTTGAAAGGGACAGAAAACCTTATCCAACTGCCAGACCACTTCAGGGCTGACCAAAAGATTAAGTATGGCATTAGGGACAATGCCCAAATGCCTCTTGAACAGGCTTGGGGCATCAACCCCTTCTCAAAGAAAACTCTTCAATGGTTCAATCACACTTGGTAAAGAAACATTTCCTCCTGTCAGTCTGAACCTGCCATGATAGAGGCAGCTTTCAGCCATTCCCACATGCCCTGGTACTGGGCACTACTGAGAGGAGATCAGCAACTTCCCTCTCCACTTCACCACCTCAGAAAGCTGCCAAGAACAGTGTGGCCACCCCTCAGCCTCCTTCTCTCCAAACCAGATTAACCCTGTATCTTCAGCTGCTTCTCACAGGGCATTACTTCTAGCTCTTCAACCAGCTTCAGTGTCCTCCTTTTGCACACATTTAAGGACCTTCACATCCCTTTTAAATTTTGGGGCCCAAAAACGCACAAAGTACTCAAAATGAAGTTGCAGCAGTGCTAAATAGAGTGGGATGATCACTCCTTTTGACCAGCTGGTTGTGGTGCATTTGATGGTTTGCCACTGCTGACTTTGAGCCTGCTGTCTGTCAGCCAGCATCCCCAGACCCATTTCTGTGGTGCTGCTCCCCAGCCACTCTTGAAATTTGCACTTGTGGAAGGTATGCTCTATCCCAGGTGCAGAGTCTGGCATTTGTTCTTGTTCAGTTTCATGCTACTGATGATTGTTCAGCACTCCAATCCACCCACATCCCTCTGCAAGGCCTCTTGTCCCTTGAGAGTGTCAACAGCACCTCCCACTTTAGCACCATCAGCAAACTTGCTGACAGTGCATTTGACTCCTGCCTCCAGATCACTGATAAAAACTGTGAGCAGAACAGGGAGAGAGCCCAGAGGAGTCCCACTCTCTACAACCCTTTGAGCCCTGCCCTTCAGCCAGCTCTTTCAGCAACCATCTACCTGCTCACTTCACAGTCAGACTTGTCCAGAAGGATGTTGGGAGGTACAGTACCAAACACCTTAATAAAACCCAGGAAAACTATATTCACCACCTTTCCTTCATCTGCTAGGCAGGTGAAATGACAGGATCTACAAGCTTACTGAAGTGTAAAAACATTTAAGAGGGAAATAAAACTTCTGAAATAAGAATCCACATTAGTATATTTGTGATATGCCTTCTTCAAAAAATGTAAGATTTTAATGAGGCTTTTTTGTTTTTTTCATAACTGCATATATTCACTCAACTGCTAGTAAAATATTTAGATAAGTAAGTTTTCTATGTTGACCTATTCAAAGTCATAGCAGCATATTTTTCCTGGAAAGAAAGCCTCCAAGGTTTGTATCTATTTAAATTAAAGGTGTGTTTTGCCTTTTTTTTTTAAACACTTAATCATTATGCCCGTAACTTAAGTTTCCAAACAGAGAATTAAATTCTCAAACTTTCTAGTGAAATACAGATTTTACACTTATTAATAGTTTTCACTAATATAATAAGTATAATAAGTGGAAAGTAAATCAAGCTAAAAAAAAGTAAATCAAGAATCAAAATGATCAAGCTTAGGACTGCAGTCCTTCCCTGCTCTCAAAATCTGCTAAAGACTTCAGCAATATATGGTGAGAGCTTGCCCATGATTTCAAGCTACATTTACAATTAACATCATTATTTTCATTCATAGTGACAGAAGCAGATGGCACACACTGCATGTGTCAATTTTACACATATCTTAGAGATGGAACATCAGAATGCTGCTTCTCTTTTCTATCATTATTCTACCCCTATTCTTCCAGTTTATTGGTTTAAATTATTTTTGTTTACTATATTACTGTAGCATACATGAGCAACAGCACTATATATGATTTGGTTTTCCTTCCAAGAAGAAACCACACAGCAAAATTTAACTGAGAAGAGATAAGTGATTAAAAAATGAAAAAATAAAAAGGATTACTTAAAGGCTATCAGCAGCTCAGCAAAATCAAAACTGAAAGTGCCACACAGAGGCAATTTGGAAAAGGCAATAACTTACTTTAAAATATCAGAGAAGTCACCTTTGCATAAAGTAACTCGGCACACAATGTAACACTGTGTCACAACTGCTGTTGAAACATACTGAACACCTGGAATACTTAGTATATGTGTCCAGACAACAGTAAATATGGACCAAACATTCCTACCATAAACAGCTTTTCTGTGAATGTTAAAAAATAATCTGAAAGTATTTCTTCTTTCCAATGAGTAAAACAGGATGACATGGCCAATATAGTGGGCAAGATGCTCAAGTACTGTGAAAACTACAGGGTAGTTTTTTACTGAAAAGCTGACACCAAAAGAGCAGCAATTTTCACTTGTAAGAAAAAAAAAAAACACCAAAAAAAACCCCCAAAAACCAACAAACAACCCAAAGCCAAACAAAAAATCCCACCAAAAACAAACAAAAAAAAGCAATTCCTTGCTTAAAACTTTCCTCATAAGGAGACAAATAAAACATGCCAGTCCTTTATCAAAGGACTGATATATTTTCTGATCAAAGGGCTGACATTGCTGCTTACACTACTTGCTACACAACATGGATAAAACCCAAAATTTCTCACAAGAACAGAGCTTAATACAGTAATTGGTATTGTAACACTAACATTCTAATATTTAAGTTATACTTAAAGACAGTTTCAGACAATTTTAACGTACCTAAAGGAAAATGGTCTCAAACCATTGTTTGCTCTGGCACCATCATGAAGCTCAACTTCATTCTCTATCTAGGCATAGACACAAATTGCTCTAGCCAACACCACGGACAGAATATACAATTAACTGTAAAGACTCTATATTGGAAGTCAAATAAACTGAGAGTTTCTGGTATGAAGCTGTATTAACCTGGAGGAGTATTAGCAGAAGGCTCTCAGTGTGTTTTCTGACAGTCTGAGCACACACCCTGATTAAGAGCCAACACAGATAAAACCAATACCTATGAAGTAATGCTGATTATAAATGAGGGGAAGGAAAAAACCCCAAGAGCTGGAGACTGTCTCCAAAGCTTACCTGGCTCGGGAGGTTGCCGTTTATTGCAGCCCCGAGACACATGCAAAGTCTCTGTTTCTGCCCGCGCGTTCGAAGAATGAGTCGGAGCTCTTCAGTTCTCGGTCTCAGAGTTGTTTATTGTATCTTATCTATAAAAATTTTTCTCCTGTCCAGCCGAGGTCCACTCAGCAGGACAGCCAGTGGCACTCTGACTGCCCCCGGGGCGGTGTTATCTCTTTATACTACAAACTACGTATAACATGTTTACAATTGCTTTCCAATACCTATTACCTATGTTAGACAGTGAGCTTCTACTCTAAACCAATCCCAAAGTGCCAACATCACAGCACAAGATGGAGGTAGAGAAGAAGAAGAAGAAAGGCTGGACACACCCAAGTCCCTCCATCTTGTCTCCAAGACCCCTATTCTAAAAATCCCAAAATCTATTTTTTCACCTACTGATAATTTTATTATTACACTACTTAAACTTCTGTGCTTTCAGGGCTTCATACAAAGCTGGCAATTTGATCCACGGGTCATAATCAAATCCAGCGGTGTTCTGGGCTGTGTGCCAGGGTCTCTGAGCCCCCCGACAGGGGTCCCAGCAACTCTGGACACCCAGAGGGATGTACTGAGTTCTGACACACCTGGACACATTTTTTATGGTTTTCCACTATAAATGAATGAAACCCACTCTGCTGACATACGCTGTCCCTTTTGTTTGCATAACTGCAAGAACTAATTTCCCTGAAATCCACTTGCAGCAGATACATTACTAGTGACCTCCTGATTGCCACTGCTCCTGTTCCTGAACAGCACTTAAATCCCTTCCAAGCTGCACTCATTTTGTCCCTAACTGTAACACATCATTGCCTCAGAAATATTTTAATGCTTCAATGCCTTTAAAAACACTGTTTGAAGCACTGATCTGTCCAAAACAAATATTCCTTAGTGAACATGAAGGGATATTTAAAAAAAAAAACAAACAAAACACCACCAACAAAAAAACCCCAAACCTGGGGCCAGACACTTTAATCAAAGTCAGACTGAAAAATTCAAACTGATGCACACCCACAAAATTCCCCCAACATAAGCAGAAGATACTGTAGAGTGCTTTGGCAATACTCTAGCTTTTCAATTAGGCAACACAGCAGGAATTACAAGTTACAAATATGCAACACATTTAAAGACTGGGAAGGTTTCCCACTGGAGGAGCAGGGCAAGATTTAGCAGCATACAGGAGAGAGCTCCTTACAAAGAGTTTGGCTTTATCTGAGTGTTCAGAACTAGAGCAGCTCTGATTTATCCTGAAATAGCAGCTCTTACCATAAGTGACTTGTCCCTGTAAAAACAAAACCAAAACAACAAACCACCAGTTTCCTTGAGAAAAATGTTTCCCCAATTTCCTATGCCCCCATGGTGACCTAGCAAAAGTAACAGGGCAATTGTACACATTTGTACTGAGCAGTGTTTTTCTCAGACCATTGAAAGAAGGTGAAAAAGAGAAAGAAAAAAAAAAGGAAATACATTTCCAGGTTAGTAGAGCATCTGAGGAAACAGCAGTGTCACCTTTCTCCATCCCAAGAGTGAAACTCCTAGATTCAGAAAGTCAAATCAAAGTGCTCCAACCTTGGACTAATTTTCTCTGCAGCAAAAGAATCCCTGTTACTGAGCCATGTCCTGCAAAACACTTTTGTCCTTTTCCAAACATTTCATTTTTTATTCTATCAGAACTGAGGAAAATGGCAGAGTAAACAGCTTGTAAACTTGGCATCAGCATTGTCCATCCTTCCTTTCATCTCCACAGTCTCTTCCCCTCTGGACTCCTTCTTAAGAGCATATCCCAGACTTCCACTTTTAAAATGAGCTCAAACCAGAATGAATGGCCCATACAGGGCTCAAACCTGCACCACACCATTATTAGAACTGTGCTAATATGCAGCTATATCCCATGTTAAGAAAATACTAAAAATTAACAAAAAGGATGCACCATAACATGTTCCAAAGGTCTGCCTCAGATCTCAGCTGCACTGAAGATACTTCAGCATTGCAAACTACAAAACTGAATCCTGTGCATGTTATCACTGTTAGACCCTTAGAACACAGAGAGAGAAAGTGTCCCAGGTATAGAACTGGCAACATGTCATTCCATTTAAAACCTATACATTCCAACTGACAGTACTCACTTCTTTGAATTAGAGAATGCTATGGATTGGAATGGACCTTGAAAATCATCCAGCTCCAACTCTTACTTAAATAATTACCAAACCAAAACTATAGTTTTTTAAAAAATAACATAATCCTTTCTTTTGGTTTAAATCTTGTGGACTAATCTTGCCAAAGACCTGAAACTACATTGGGATTTTACAGTTTTATACAGTAAGCTCCCCTCAATTGTTTTAACCCATGTATACAGTATTTTTGTGTGCTGTATGTATGCATACACATTCCAGTCAGAAGAAATATCTGGAGAAGAGAAGAGAAGAGAAGAGAAGAGAAGAGAAGAGAATTATTTCTTGAAAGAGCAGGGAGGGAGAGGTGGGCATAAAGGGGAACTGGTACAAAAATAAGGGAAAGACAGTTAAAAAACCTCCAATGAATCTGGTACTAACTCTCCTTCACATCTGTTATTGTGCTCTCTGGAGCTGATATTGCAGCCTACCCAACACCAGCTCATAGAAATTAAGATTTCATGGCAAACTTTCTCCATTAAACACTAAATAAGCAATTGGGCCTAATATCCATTCAGTTTCTCAGAGTTCTTTGTGGGCCAAAGAAACCATTTAGATAGCAAAACCACATCTATTTTATCACGTCTGCATTCCTCTAAGTACAAAACACAATTTTTCAAAGACGCCAAACACCTCACTGAGTGCCTCAAACATCAAGCACGATACTGGTTTATAACACTGACTACTCCTACTTGTTTGTTTGGTTTTTTCCCAAATCAACAACAAAAATATGCCCCAAGGCTGCTAGCCAGACACTACTTGGACAAGAAAAGCTATTCTTTTGCTAGCACAGAACTGTGGGACTCTTCCTGAAATAGCTCAGGCATTTTATGTATTAGTGAGAAACACTCAGGATTCTGTCACTCCCTCAAGAACCATTCCACAAAATGGTGCAAAAGTTTATTCCAGGCAAACAACCCCTGAAAATTCCTGAATCTTAAAGAAAACAGCATTTCAAGAAACTGACATACATTTCAGAAAGGGATAAACTTATGTAAGATTTTTTTTCACTCTTAATTCCTCTTTTACAGCTCTTGAAGGTGCTTCAAAACAAAAGGAGGTTTCAGGTTCTACATTTTAGCTCTACTTTTCTTCTTAAAGGACCTTATAAAGAAACAATTAGCTACTCCAAGCAGCAGTTCCAAGTTCTAGCAAAGACCTACATCTGAACCACAAGGAGAAAATACTTATTTTTAACACACTTCTGTATAACTTATCTAATTTTTCTGTCAGTGCAAGATGGAAATTAACTCCTGATGTCTGAAGTGATGCTATTTTAGGCTGATAACTGAGCAGCTGAACTTAATATGGAGAGCATAACGTCATTAGAAGATATTCAGTTGTGTTTTTTTGGTTCTAAGACTACTTTTTTCAATTTTTCATTTCTAATTCTACTCTCAGCTGAATTTAAGACAGCAAGGCAGAGAGGTAATGTACAAGTTGTCTTTTAACACAGTTGCTAACGATTCCAAATTAAGAACAGATGTTTAGCACATACAGTTAAATTAGAGAATGTTTAACAAGCAACAAATCTGTGATCCTTCAAAATGACTCATCTGAGTTGCTGGATGAGAAATCACAGTCCCTGCTGTGATTTCGATCACAAGTGTGATTTACTATTATCATGTCATCAATACCTTCTGCAAAATCACTGGTAATATTGTTCATGCTGACTTAATTCACTGAGTGAAATCCTTTAGTTGTGCTTATTAGAAACTAGATAACTGTAAAACATTTCAACAAATATATTTTAATAACTGTATGTTTAGCTAGGATGCTCTGACAAAGTTTAAAATGGTAAAGTCCAAATACATTCCTTCTCATGAATGAAGGCCTAGAACAATTGTGCTAAACTCATTTTGAAAAAATCATGGCTTGAGAATTTATGAAAATTAGACCACATTACATCAAGACAACCACATTTAAGGCCAAATGCACCAAAACAAATGCCTAATCCAACTGAGCTTAGTATTTCATCAATTCCAGCATTGTTAAAAGGTCACATATATCTTTCTCAACATGCCAAGTCTATAGAAAGCAACATTCATCCTGAAAAGGTCTAACACATGAATAACAAAAAAATACTTAAAATTATGGATTTGTGCCACAACAAGAGGATCATGGGTGCGTTTTTTGCAAAGTAACTGGTGCTGAACACCATCAACAAACAAACAAAACCCAAATCACTCTGCATCTGGCCTACTTAAAACTGCAAAGCTGATGAAAAACATCTACTAAAAATAGTAGCACCACTACAGACTTATAAATAGAAATGAATCTTCTTACAATGCTGAATTCACTAACAATACCCCAAAACACTGCGATTTCCAGCACAAAATGACAATTTTCATAGCAATTAATATTCAACACAATATATATAATACGCAGATATTATATAAACCAAGATGACAAATTTGCACAGTAAAAAGTATTGACAACGTCGTGCAAAAACACAGTGATGGTCTTTAAAACACAGTGATGGTCCTTCAAGCGGACTAAGACAATTTAAAAACAAACAACCTCTTCAAGCAAGTTTAGTATTTGTGGCGAATATTTCCCAGGTTAAAGCCGACCACTGTGTCTGCTGCCACCTGACCACAGTGAATTGGGAGCTGCCGAGTGTCAGCGCTCCATCAATGAGTAACTTGAGCTGCTGCTCCAAGGCTGCGGCTTTAACCCGCTCTCTCTGCAGACGCGTCACCCTCGACACGGATTACAAACGCTGCACTTCAGCACTGTATGACCCACTTTAAATTCGGATGCTGAACGCAGGCAGTGCCTCTCCGAACCTGCCTAAATTAACCAGAATTAACCCTCAGCACGACATTTTCCGCGATGCAAGCCGGGCGGTCGCAGGGCCCGGCTCGCTCGCAGCGTTACCAGCAGGACAAACAGGTCGCCGTACCTCCCTGAGGATGGAACTGCTGGGCTGGAATCGCAAGGAGAGAGGGAAAGCAAACCTGCTGCGGGTCCGCCGGCAGGAGAGGCGCTGGGCACGCGGGAGAGGCGGCCCTGCCCGCAGAGCATCCCCGAGCGCCGCACGCACCCCCTTCCGGGACAGGGATCCCCTTCCCGCACAGGGATCCCCTCCCCAGAAACGGCCCCCCGCCCCGCTCAGCCCGCCTCCCGCACGTGATCGCCTTCCTCCTCCTTCCTCCTCTTCCTCTCCCTGCCCCCCCTCGCCCCAGCAGGGCAGCGGGCTGCGAACCGAGGGGGACAAACCCGCGCCCTCCCCGGAGAAAGCGGCGGCTCCGACACCGGAGGAACTGGGGAAAAGGGAGGGAAGGGAAAGGAAGAAAGGGAGGGCCGAGACGACCCGGGCCGCACTGGCGGCCCCGCCGCCCCTCTGGCAGCAGCACGCCCCGCATCCCTCCCGGCCCGTTCCCCGCCGCGTTCCCCTCTGCCCTCGCTCCGGGCGAGGGTCAGCGAGCTCACCCAGCGCGCCGCTCCGGCCCGCACAGACGGCCCCGCCGCACCGGGCAGCGCCGCAGGCCGCGGGGACGGGCGGGGCGGGGCCCGGCGGCAGGGGCGGGCCCGACCCGGCCTCCCGCTCCCTCACGGAGCGCAGGATGCGGCGGGACTGGCGGCAGGGGCGGGACTGGCGGCAGGGGCGGGCCCGGCCCGGCCTCCCGCTCCCTCACGGAGCGCAGGATGCGGCGGGACTGGCTGCAGGGGCGGGCTCGGTTCGGCCCGGCCCGGCCCGGCCCGGCCCGGCCCGGCCTGGCCCGGCTCGGCCCGGCTCGACCTCCTGCTCCCTCACGGAGCGCGGGATGCGGCGGCACTGCCACCCGGCCCCCCCGCTCGGGGAGCCGGCGGCAAGGGGGGCAGAGCCCCGGCGGAGGCAGCAGGAGCGGCCCATAGATAAGGCTCTTGTCTTTGACCGTCAGCACCCCCAAGTTGTAGTGCAGCCGTCGGGACGAGCAGAGGGACCGGTTAGCTGTCGTTCGCCCGGATTCCACTTGTGTCTTGTCATAGCATAGTCCTTATCTTTGCAGGGATTCGCACCTGAAAATCACAGAATTGCAGAGTTGGAAGGGACCCTCAAGGACCATCGAGTCCCAATTCCCAGCCCCAATTCCCTGCACAGGACACCCCTGTACAAGAGTCTCACAATGTGCTCAAGAGCATTGTTCAAATGTTTCTTGAGCCCTGTCAGGTTTGGTGCTGTGACCACTTCCCTGGAGAGCCTGTTCCAGTGCCCAAATCCCACACTCTGGATAAAGAACCTTTTTCTTATATCCAACTGAAACCGTCCGATAGCTTCAGGTCATTCCCTTGGGTCTTGCCACTGGTCACCACGGAGAAGGGATCTGGGCATGATTGCTGTCATTGTGAAAATACACCAGAAAATCAATCACCCAGCTGCTGTAGGAAACCATCCATTCCTTTGGGAAGCACAGTTTCCAATGTTATTGAAGCCCAGGGATTGTCAAATGCTTACATATGTCATAAGGTTTGTCTGCAGTTCAGTGCTGCAGGCTAGATCCACCTCTTTTAACAAGAAATGGGTATAGCAGGGAAACAGAGGAAGAAAGGTGAAAATATAGCTCCAGGAAATCTCAAGATAAAGGTCACTTGCTCTACCCCGCCTTGCCCACTCCACTTCAGCCCAGCATCTTTGGGGATATCCGCGCAGAGTAGCTGCAGCAAGGTGATGCTGGGCTGTTCAACCTGGAATTAGAACACTGCTGGAAACAAACTAAGAATTTATTATTTAAAAAGACATTATGGTAAATGATAGCTGGGGTGAATTGCTTAATCTTTGTCCCACAAACCCAGAATTCACAATAAAATGTCCTTTTCAGTATCAGCTCTGATTAATGGGAAGAGGAATTTCTGGAGGTGTGAGGAGTACCTTGCAAGATGCAAGATCCTTTTTTTTTGTCTAATCATTTTTTCTTATTCTAACTTTGTAAATACAATCTTTGTAAATACTTTGTAAATACAATCTATCTAAATAAATACTTTATGCAATTTTATGCTCTTTACTCATGTTGGTTTATTTTGATTATCTATGTTTGGTTTCTTTTGTTGTGCTTTTTGCAGTTATTGCACTAAAGATCACCTCAGGCTTTCAGGGAGGTAACTGTTTTTACTTATTACTGTTGTTTTTCATGCAAGTAGAAAGAGAAATACGTGGTTCTCACTTGGCAGTCTATGTTTGAATTACCTGTCACCAAATAGACTTATACAATATGCTCAACACATTGCAAACCAAAGGCAGCAATCCTCTGCCACAGCGTGTTTTGAAGTAAACATAGCTTGGAATAAAACGTGGTTGAAATTTAGCTGAACAGATTAGGAGTATAATTTGTGATAACATATGAACAGCCACTGTTATTGAGGCCTCATCTGTAGTTGAAATTATATGAAAAGATAAGTGTTATGTCTTAAAAATATAGCCAGTAAATAGAGACTAGATTTCAGAAAACTAAAGCCTGTGCAGATTGTGTGTAACCACTAACATCATGAGGAAAGCAAAACCCTCAGTATTCCTTCATATTCCTGACTGAATGACTTGTTATAATCCAATTAAAAAATATTATGTATTTGATAGCTATAACTAGCTGTGGCTCAGATCTCAATAAAATGCTGCTATCAGATCTGATCGCCATACATGCTCACAGAACCAGCCAGCTTGCTGGTTAGTAGGGAAAGAGAGATCTGACTGCAAGAAAAGGCAATTAGATTGTAGCTCTTCCATTTTGGAGTTATGCTACAATAGACACAGGATTAGAGGAGCAAAAAGATCCCCAAACCTAATTTCCTTAAACCCTAGGTGTTAAAGAAATTTTTCCCACTGGGTTCTCATTTCCATTAGATAGATTTTATTGGCACCAATCAATTATGATACCTGATAGCTCCAGCCAAGTGCCTGATAAGAGGGACCATGGAAAAAGAAATCCCTGGGCAAATACACCCTTACAATGTAATCTCCCCATCCATCATGTGACAGGCTGGAGCAGCAGCTGTATTGGGGCTGTGGTATTGTTACCCTTTGTTGTTTTTTAACTGAGTGATTGCTCTGTGATCATTTTTACATCCCCTTAGGTTGGTTTCAGTGGGGGTTTCAGCCAGTTTTGTAGTCTATGTTGTAATTTTGTTGTTACAGTTCATATGCCACAATTTAGAGGCTGTCCATTCTGGAAAAGGAACGATCAGCTTTAAGGGAAAGGCATGACAAAACTATGGAAGGAAGGGGGGAAAGGGATCCTGGGTAAAATCTAGCAGAAATGAGAAATATCTGTCTTCAGATAAAGAACTAATATTTTAAGACCTGTCAGATTAATGCCGCCTCTGCCTCCTTCTGGGTGGCCTATCTCCTCTCCTCTGCTAGCTTTGTCAAAATACTGTCTTACAGAATCTCACTGGGGAGAAAAAAAAGTGTTCTGCTTTTGCTGTTCTACAGAGTGTATGGAGAGGATCCTGATGGGTAAAGAACTGTTTAGGTTCTACTGCAACAGCATCACATCTTGCTTCAATCAAGGAAATTCAAGTAGGGTTTGCTGAGAAGGCTTCATTAAGCTGTATTAAACCCAGTCAGTAATTAAAGTGCTTAGCACAGTATGCTAAGGCTATGTTTTCTAATGTACTGAGAACATTGCGAGTCAAAATATATCATCGTATATCACGCAGAGTATTATTGCTAGGTGCCCTAATTTCAGATCATACTAGTGAGCTAAACAACAACTTAATTTTGGGAGCTGATAATCTTCTGCTTTTGGACAGGAAATGGAGAGATTTGGGGATTTACATTCAGTAACCACTCAGGACATGACTTCAAACAGATTAAATTATGTAGAAGTTGGCTTTGAAAGTCCTTCTGAAGAAATTTGCACAGGTAATCTTGTGTTCGTAATGCTGTCCAAAGAGAAGACATTTAGCAGTGCAGACTTGAAAAAAACGAGCTGAGCATGGACTAATGGACTATCTTTTCCAGATTGTGTAGAGGTATTTTCCTAACTGTCAGTGGATCTGAACACAGGGAAGGACCAACAAGGTTAGGTCATGGAAGGAAGGCCTCTGAAGTTTCTTTAATATTGCTGCTATGGTTTAGGTCCAGTTGGCAACTATGTACCACACAGCTGCTTCTTCACTAGACCTTCCATACCAGTGGGATGGAGAGGAGAACTGGAAAAATGTAAAACCCATAGGCTGAGACAAGGACAGTTTAATAATAGGAAAAAGGAAAAGGATAAATAAAAAAAACTGATGCTCAATTCAATTGCTCACCACCTGCTGACCAATGCCCAGCCCATCATCAAGCAGCAATTGGCAGCTCCCAGCCAATTCCCCTGAGTTTAAAATACGGAATATCCCTTTGGCTAGTTCAAGTCATCTCTCCTGGCCATGCTTCCCCTCTTAGCTTCTTGTGCACCTAAGATAATGAGAAGTCCTTGACTCAGGGTGAGCACTGCTTGGCAACAACCAAAACATCACCCTGTTGTCAACATTATTCTCATACTGAATACAAACCACAGCTACTAAGAAAAAAATTAACTCTATTCCAGCCAAAACCAACACAACTATTTTCCTAACAGAGGCATATCTCTCTGTCCTGATGCTTGAATGTGAGCAACTGAGTTTCGTGTCCAGGTAATGGAGTGCCTGCTCCACCTTCTAAAGGAGTGGAGCAGGTTATGCCTAGGTTTCAGACAACATTCCACTTAAATTGTTACCTTGGACTCTGTTCACGTGTTCCTATTACAGGGCATTAAGGAAAGACTGCCTGTAATCTTCTGGAGCAAGAAAAATGGAAAGAGAAGTACAGTAACAGTACTCATAATTTACACCCTAAAGCCTTTGTCATTTGGTTTTCCTCTGCTTATATTTAAGTTAGTATTTTTCAGTCTTTAGCTCTGTTGCCTCTGTAAAAATGTGTGTCAATAATAGGTTCTTTGGCAGAATAAGTAGCTAGCAACCACACAGGTTAATATTTTGGTGTTGCTCTGAATGTTCTTATTCTCAGGTTTATATTCTTTCTTTCTGGAGAAAGACCATCAGGGTTCATTTTGAAGATGAGGCTGAAGGAAATGTAATTTCTTATTCAAAAATGCTATTGATAGATCATAAGTAAAACCTTATAAAGCCACATAATGTAAATTACTTTCTAAAGACTCCTCAGCCTCCTCCTGTGGCAGGAGTAGGGGAAGAGGGATGTCAAATGGAGTCAAATGTGCCAGAGAGCTTATTAATGCTGTTCTTTGGGAAGAGGATGTGTCAGGGTGCAATACATGTGGAGGAGAGTTTTGGAATGAGCAAGAAGGCTTTCCTGTCACTTGGCTTTTCCAGCAGATGAATTGTGATACAGAGCTTCTTAAACTGTGCTAGTGCTGAAATTTGGGTGGTTGTTTCCCAGGTTGTTTGGTGGTGTGATCCCTTACCCAGGCAGTGAGGAGGTCTAAGGGCAGAGTGTCTCACTCGAGGCTGGTCACAGGTCTCTGATGCTCATGCTGGCCTTAGGACATCAGCTAATTGTTCTCACAGCAGCTGCTGCTCTAAGGTGAAGTGTGGGCACTGCAACAGTTATCTCTAGCATGAGTCATTGCATCAAGTAGCTGGATGTAAGGTGAGCCACTTTCTGATGCAAGTGTCTCAAGTGTTTCTTCCTGTCCTTTCATGCTGTGGTAAACAGTGGAAATGAGTATGTTGGTTCCTGCAACAGAATATACACACACATTCCAATAGTTACATGCAGTGCCTAAAGATAGACACTAAGATGTGCAAAGTCATTACACCCCCAGGTCCCCTTTGAAATCAAAGGAACTGCTTAAATACATGTCAGGATGTGATGGAGGTTCATATTCCTGTGCATGAGTGGTTCTCAAACCTCAAACTGCAAAACTAACACCCAAAGACATCCCTGGCTAGCTGAGCTAATACCTCAGCTTCTCTAGTTCATCAGCTCTTAATGTCTGCCTCTCCTTCAAGAAGAATGAAGTAGGTTGCACTGCAGGTGATTTGATTGCTTCCCAAATAGATAATATGGATAGGATGTGATAAAGTATTTCAGCAATAGGACAGGAAGAAAGAAATCACTTGACTAAGAAATTACAAGGCAATTATATAATTAGGGTTGTCACATAACTTGGCTGCCCCACTCTAGTGTTAAAGCTGTTGGTAATTACTTCTTCCATGACACAGTTCAGTTTAAGCAAATGAACCCCTTGTGCAGGAAATTTAAGCTCACCCTGCAGCAAGAAAATGACAACGTAAAGCCAGCAGCCAATCTCCAAACATTTGTCAGTTATAGAAATAAAACACATTCTTTTTAGAGTTGGCTTTTTTTTTCCAGATAATGTAAAGTTAGTGCAAGAAGTAATTGCTGTTTAATATTCACTGCAGCAGCTGAACAGCTCTGTTCAGCATATTTCATAACAACCATAGTAACCATATTAACAGGCTGACGTGCTGCTTTTGAAGGCATTATTTTTGTTCCATGAAATTAGCTAACACCCTCCTACACGTGTTTTATCAAATGATAAAATTCTCCAATTTTCTAACAGGCACATGAATCATTATTTTATGATCCTATGCTATAAAGAAAATTTCTCCTCCCCTGAAAAAGAAACAGTCCAAAAATCCTACTGTCTCTGATGTTAATTGGAACTTTATCAGACTGTAACCCATAGCAGTTCACTACTCAGCTCAGTGACAGAAATGTTCTTCTCTGAGCTCTTGCCTGTCATCAGCACAAGACAAATTCTATCTTAAAGATAAGAGCTTATTCACTTGGGAAGAAGAAAGAAATGCTTGTACTTTACTTTTAAACAAAAGACCATTTTGAATTTCTGTTGGCTTTTGGAAAGTGCTTTGAGCACACAGAATGCTTCTGGGCCATTTACGAGCCAATTTCTTACTTTTTTGGTCATTCACACTCACATTTATCTCTCTACAAACTCTCTCTCTTTTCCACATCTACTGCCTTATCTTTCTAATGAATATTATTATTTTTGATTAATTTCCTCTCATCAAGTCCTCTCTGTTCCATCTACAGATGACCTGTTTGACATAAGAAGAAATTACCTTTTCAGATTGTGCTTTTTTTTTTTGTTTCATTACATGTTCCTCTCTCTGAGGAAAAGTGCTTTCACTCAGTTACAGATTATGAGTTTAATGAAAATAAAAAATAAGGAATTTCAAACATTCAGTGATGGTTTTTACAGTTTATTTTTGCTAGAAACTGATGATAAACCCTCTGTGTGTAGCTAAAACTGTCTTTCCTGAAAAACCTCTGTTTGCAATCCTTATATACATCACTAATTGCCCCATTTTTAGCTACATTTTTGTGTATAAATGACTCTATATGCTTTATTTTCTTTCATCTGTTTTTATGTATTTCTGTGTTTAACTGTCCATGGTTTCCACCTAAACAAATTTCTTCATGAGTGGAAATATATCTACAAATGTTAACTTTAGAAATATGTTTATATGCTTGCAGGAACAAATAAACATCTGGTAGTTTCATGAAGCTTTAAAAGGGAGACATTATTTTTGCCATTCACGTGACAGGATCTATTGAAACTAAAATGCTTAAGTGAAAAATGAGAAGTAAAAAGTAGGAAAAGAAAAAAAGCCACTAACAACCTTGACTAGAGATTTTAAGTGTGACCCTTTGTTACATTTTATTCTAGTAGAAGAGGTAATATGCCTAGATTATTGTAAGACAACATTTTCACCAAACTGGGCTTTACCCAGGGAGTATTTAAAATGCTCATTCTGCAAAGCCTGAGACAGCAGACCAACAAAGTATCATTGTAACCTTCAAAAAACAGATTTGCAGTTATGGTATTACCAGTACAACTATTATCACTTCAGTCAATGCCTCTCAGATTTTAGATTTATGTGGTTAATGATGTAGTACAAACAAAACCCCAACTGTTCAATAGATAAATTGCCTATGTGCAAAGTTCTCAGCCTCCTGTGATGTCCAAAATCATTTTCTGAACATAAATATACTGAAGGAAGAAAATAAGGTGTAAAGCAGTGTCAGGTATAAAAAGGTTGAAAATTCTGACATGTTGCTTCTACCAAAGGTATAAATTTGAAGGGTGTGTTGGCAAATAGGCATTCAAAACCATTTAAGGTGGTGCTGAAGTATCTGCCTTCCATTCTTTTCATCTTCAATTGCTTTAGAATGAGTAGTCCTTGTTTCCTCTCCCCTCTTCTCCTCCTCTCTGT
This sequence comes from Melozone crissalis, assembly GCF_028551555.1. Lineage (NCBI taxonomy): Eukaryota > Metazoa > Chordata > Aves > Passeriformes > Passerellidae > Melozone > Melozone crissalis. The sequence continues at coordinate 48,686,231 of NW_026535794.1, read as the reverse complement.
TTTGCTTTAAAGATGACCTAACAGGAACACCACTAGTATAAAATACATTGTTCCTGTCTGAATGATAAATGTTTTTCTGAAAAAAAAAATGGATGGGGAATTCTGAGTGGATGAAAAAAATACTAAATCAAACAAATAAAAAATGAGACTAAGAGAATTATGCAAGTGGCAAGAAAACTGAAAATCTGAAATCACTAAAAACCATGTCCTCTATTTTTAGGGTTTTTTTCCATGCTTTAGTACATGGTCACATAGATTGGTATCAGATTTAAAACATCTTCAGGATTTGTGCTAAAACAATATGCAGAAAATCATCAGAATAAACTGCAAAACACATCTTTTGATTTTCTGTAATCAAATTTTTGGAAGGTTGTATATTCTGTTCTTTAAACTCACTCCTATCTAAAAGATGTCATGTAGCCTTCCACCTCCTTTATTGTTCTTACAATGGCATTTTCTTGTGCAAATCCCATGCAGTTTAGGTTTGTTTTTTAAAATAATATACATGGACTTCTGTAGCCATATTTTCCTGAAAAATCCTTTCCTTAGGATTTTTCCTCCTGAGAAGCTGAGAGGCCTCAGGAACAAAATGTAAACAATGATTGTCTGCTGCTGTGAAATGCAACAGGTGGATCTGTGATTGGTCCATGTTGGTTGTTTCTAATTAATGGCCAGTCACAGTCAGCTGGCTCAGACTCTCTGTCCGAGACACAAGCCTTTGTTATTCATTCCTTCTTTTTCTGTTCTTAGCTAGCCTTCTGATGAAATAGTTTCCTCTGTTCTTTTAGTATGGTTTTAATATAATAAATGTCATAAAATAATAAATCAAGCCTTCTCAAACATGGAGTCAGATCCTCGTCTTTTCCCTCATCCTCAGACCCCTGTGAGCACTGTCACAGACTTATGTGAAAAAAAGATGCATCAGTTGCATCTTTTTATGTGACCCACTCCAAAATGAGATGCTCCTTTTGGAGCTACCATTCAGGACCTGGCACAGCACCAATTTCTTCAGATTAGTACCTTGCAAAGCCACTTCTGCCTTGAGTGGGATATAAAGCACATAAGCTGGTTTTGGCTGGGATAGAGTTAATTTTCTCAGTGACTGGTGCAGCGCTGCGGCTTGGATTCAGTGTAAGAGCAATGCTGATAGCGCGCTGATGCTTTAGGTGCTGCTGAGCTGAGCTTACGCTGAGCCCAGGACCTCTCGGCTGTGCCAGAAGCAGGTGCAGGAGGAGCTGGGAGGGAGCAGCGACAAAGGGACATTCCACAGCGCACAGCGTCACGCCCGGGAGCCTGGCGAGGGGCAGATCCGCCTTGCAGGCGCTCCGCCTCTCCCGGGAAAGGCTCGGGAAGGCGGCGGGCCGGGCAGCCAGCCCCCTCTCCTGGGCAGCCCGGCGTGCTGCACGGCCCGCCGCCGCATCCCGGGAGGCACGGAAGGATTCGGGCCACATTTTGGCCCCGGAGCATCCGAGCCGTACGCGGAGACACGCAGCACTGTGCCGGTTACTCAGATGAAAATGAACTCTATCCCGGCCAAAACCAGGCTATGCCCTTGATAAGCACATATAATGCAAGAAAAAGGTATCCTGGAAAGGATGAAAGTCGGAAATTCATTTATGCAGAAGCTGGGTGCTGGAGGTGAGATGGTGACGTGTAAGAACAGCACGTGCAGGCATAAAGCAAGGATGCAAGGATGAAAGTCAGATGAAAGGATGAAAAGTCAGAAATTCATTTATGCAGAAGCTGGATGCTGGAGGTGAGATGTGTAAGAACAGTGTGTGCAGACAAAAGGCCTTCAGATGTGTGAAATATCTTGTCAGCATTTGTTGGGTTGTCATTCCAGACGAAACAGTGCACCATTCTTGTTCTTGGAGTTCAGCCTAGCAATCCTGACACATTGAGCTATAAAGACAAGGAAAAAGAAATCAACGAAAATTTTAAAAATATTGTCTGGCCCACAGACAATGGGTCTGTGGGGAGTATTTTTTGGAGTCCTCCCATTTGAGGAAGGAAATAAGGTGTAAAGCAGTGTCAGGTATAGAAAGGTTGAAAATGCTGTATTTGAGCAAAAACTTATTGTAGAGGCTTTAAAAAGGAAAATATTATTTCTACGTTTTTGTCCAGGAAATAACAAACTGCAAGGGAAACTTCCAGTGTTATGCAGTTATCTTTTTGTCAGAGGAGGTATTCTCATCATTTGTGTCACAGTGGCTGCAATTTTCAGAAAAGAGGGCTGTAGGGAATAGGTGAAATTCACATGCATTATAGATATTTAAGAATTCTTAAGTTAGTGAAAACATATTGAATTCCACAATAATTTGTACCCATGTAGATTAATTTGGATAAATAAATTAACTAAACAGTAATTGAGAGCATAATATTTCTTCACGTATGTATTAGAGAAAGATGCTTTGTATGTAATAGTAGAGACCACATTTTACTTCCTTTTATGTTAAGGTTACATTCCACTGTATTTTCTTTGTAATTGATGGTTCTGCAATTTTAAAATCATAGTGATTCTCATAGTGATGTATTTTGTATAATCTTTTGCTGGCACATATTGATAGTAACACAAGTGAGAGAACACTATTTATATAGCCGCTACATAGATGAAAGAATGCAAATGAAAGAAGTAACAAAATCATCAGCTTCAAAAACCTAACCTTAGCTTTACATAATGAAGCTTTTCTATAGCTTTAGAAAATCTTGATAATAATTTTTAGCTAAGAATTCTTTAACCTGATGAATGAAATTTCTAGAAGAAATTTCACTTTAAAGAGACTAAACATAAAGTGTTGACAGCTTGAGATGTAATATGTTAAAGCTAATTATTTCAGTTGCAAAGTCATATGCTTGGTAGAGCTACCTAAAAAGGAAGAGAGGCTGCTCTTCTATGCTGTATTGAACTCTGCTCTGTACTACAGAAATAGGGAAGGAAATGCTTGGTTTTTTTCAATCTGTTATGGAAACCTAAAACTGCCCTCATTACAGTGGAAAATCCCATCCATTAGGTAAAGGGCATAGAGCAGTGTAGGCAGCTGTGGGCTGCAACCTTGGTCATTGATTTTGGGAGCTGGATTTGATTTCTGAAGTGTGTTTTGACTGGTAGTTAATTCAGGAAACACACCTGATTCCCTTTCTAGCCCACAGGAGAAACTCTTGAATTGTCACCTCACAGTGTTGAGCCCACAAACTGCATCTCTTTTGCGGGGACAGGCTTTGATTTTGCACTTGTACCTTATTAATGATTGGACCTCTTGCTGGGTTTGTGGCTTTATTCACAACCGCCTCTTCTGCTCAGGAACATCTCATCAAACTTCTCTGGAAACCGTCCTGTCTCGGGCAGGGTTACATCCTGCCACACACCTGTAGGCCAGGGAAGGTGTGATGGGCACAGCACTCACAGAGAAAGGGCTGGTGGAAAAGATCTCTTCATCCTGGGTTCAGTGACTTCTTTCCTCTCGTTTACATTTGGATCATGCTGCAATTATGCATTTCCCAAGTGTGTTCACATTTACTTCATTGCTGGGAATTACTTTTGTTCTCTTTCTGTGATTGTCCTTGAGGAGAAGAAGCAGGCAGGCAATTAATGGGTGGTTATTCAGCTCCAAGCTGGCACCTGCCACAGCACAATGGCTTTGACAACTTAAACTTTTCCCACACCAGGCAGCAGCTCTGCCAAAAGCTGGGCTCTGACCACATGTGGCAGCAGATATTGCCTGTAAGGGTGGTGGGCACCTGGTGCATTACTACCAAGGCTAAAGTGTCCTGCAGATGCAGTAGCTGGTGAAGAGGTGCAGAAAGTCATCCATCCTTGGCTCATTTCAGGTCCTGAGGAGCTTTGGAAAACATCCTCTCCTCTGTTTTTTTAATCACTGTGTTGGCAGAAAACATTCCTAGGACCGTCTTCAAAGATACAGGATTTAAAAACCACTATGCTGAGCTGCTTAAGATGAAGACAAAGTTACTTGTGTTTGAGGGTGGCAGCTAGATTTTAGGAGGGCTGGAATAGGGACACTCAAGGATGGATTTTTCTTGGAAGAACAATTTAACAGGTGAGGCATTAGTTGAAGAGAAGAATACTTGGCAGTCTCTTGTACTACATAAAAAGAATAAATTTGAAAGCTACATATGAAGACTGAAAAGTTAATAGGCCACACTTTATGCAGCTTCTTGGACAGAGACCAAGAAGCAGGGGCAGAAAGACAGTTCAAGGTGATTAATGCAAAAAGGGGTTTAGACAAATGATTAGACAACAGCTCCATATATGCATAGAAAATAAGTAATACTTAGATACTGTCTTTTATTCCTTTTTATTCAGAAGTTCCATTCAGCTGTACTTAATTTTTAAGAATATTAAAGTATCTTACTGCATTTTATAGCAAGAATATGTAAGGGTCTATGAATGGACAGCTGCAGAAATGTGCATACATTTCCTCTGGTAAATGCTTTGGTAAATATTCATAGACATATTCCCATCAGGAGGAGGTAAAGAGCTCAAATCTGCAGGCAGCAGCAGTAGACCATATTCTGAGCACCATGTTACAGCCTTCAAAGAGATTTCAGCTTCCAAAGGAGAAATTCTCAGACAAAGTTTGTTTTAAAAGTATTATCTGCCTGACTCTCTACGTAGAAGAACTGGAGCTGATTTGTTTATTTTCTTCCCAGCCCTTGGGATCTAAGCCTAGATGATTTTTTTTTTTTTTTTTTTTTTTTTTTGGCATGATACAAGGAATGGGTGCAGCTCTGGTTAAAACTACTGTTTGTCCTTAGAAAGAGATTTCAGATGAATCGAACAGTAACAAACACTACAACGTGAATGTATCAGGGCCAAGGTAAGCTTACTTAATGTTCCTTCAACATCAGCCGTAAATGTAGCCCAAACCTCTTATTTGGAAGACTTAACTTATGATAGATTTAGGGTTAATTAAAGAAACATTTTTATTTCTTGAACTAATGGTGAAGTATGAATCAATTCCCTTGTATTTTTAATTACGTTAGTTAATTCTGAAAATCAGTGAGAACAGCTCACTTGGCACGGACACGGCGGTGCAGTTGCTTTTTGAAGGGGGAACCAGACTGCCTCAGGTGTGCCAATTATTCTGATATAAGAATGAAAGCATCACAGCAGTGCAGTAAATTTGTTATCTGTGCCCTAAATTCACAAGGCTAACAGATGCAGCTGAGGTACTGTTTAAGGATGGCAAGGCTGCCAGAAATACAAATAATAAAGCAACAAAAGAGTAGAGAAAAAATGATAGTATGGGTAATTGGAAATGTATCAGCAACTTTTCTATTTAGTAGGTACCTTAGTAAAGAGGAGTTCAGCTCAGCATGTTTCATCAGACTGACACCATACAGAAAGATAATCAGGAAAGAAAGTTTTGAAAGAGACGGGCAAGCCATAAAATGAGGTTCTATTGAATTATGGCAGTGTTTTTGTAGGCTTTTCTGCTTGAGGAAAAAAAACTCCAAAACAGTAAGAACTTGAAAATTTCTGGTTTTATTGCTTGAAATCCTGTGTATTGGGCACTAGGAAAGAGTTACGGTAAGCCTGAACTTTTCACATCTCATTCACAAGTGATGGGACAGGATAGAAAGCTAATGTTTCAGTTGTGGCTTGCTTCTACTCTATTGTGTTTTATTATAATTACCCTGGTTTGAGAGTGAAATTACTGATGAAGTGGTGCATGATTCCCATGTCAACATAAAACCTCTACAAACAAGGATTTGGTTGCTAAAATACACACATCACAACATACCATCCTATCATTTACATCTGACAAGACATATCCAGTATTTTGCTTGGCCATCAAGTAAAAAAGAATAGCCAAGTTTCCAACAACTTCACTTTCCAAAGTTTAAACAGGACTTCAAAAGCTGTAGAAATGCAATACAGGATTAAGAAGTCCTATACATACAATATCAAATCTTTCAAAAAGGAAGAACTGTGAGTGAAATTGCTTATTATACTGACTGACTTAGTTTCTGGAAATTGCTTGGAATATGTTATGAAGACTTTAAAAATCTTTTCCATCTGTTCTTTCCCTGGGTTATTTCAGAGCGAATTTAGAGGACTACATCCACAGTATACCATGGCCATAATACATAGTTAATATTTGGAATAGGCATTTTTACTATAAAGCTCTGTTTAAAGTCACGGGAACATTGATTTCCCTAAATAGGCATCCAGAATAATGCTAGGACTCAGAGTGACTGAAGAATCACTTGGATAATCCTGGCTAAATAATAGTCTGAGGAAAGAAGCATTCACTTGGTCAATAGTTAAAGAAGGCTGAAAGTTGTCTTCCATTTCAATGCAGATCTCAAGCCTGGGAAAGGACTGAGTTTTTCTTCACAGAGACATACTTGAGCAAAACAGGATCCCATCCACGGAAATACCCATCCTGCGGAAACTGATCATCTATCCCGCAAAAATTAGGAGGCTGCACATCCTGTGGTAAGAACAGGATAGTTATTACAGGTATTTATTAGCTAGCCAAGATGCTGACACCATGCAAAACACTCTCACTACAGTAAGTGAGATTAGTTAAGTAGGGCTGTGTATTAGTTAAGTACATGTTTTCCTCATGCTGACTTGATTACCCAAGAGATCAGGGACACCAGACTTTTCCTTAAGGTTCTTTTCAGGGTAGAAATGCAATAGAGGTAGGATGTCAAGAGACTACCTGCATTCCTTCAAGAAATGTCCGGAGTAGAAGTGACTGGTTGGCACAAATCTTCCTTAGTTCATGGAGAATGAACTTTACTCTACCTGTCTGGAGTACTTCTAAAAGCAAAGTGACAAAAAAAATAATGTAATGGGTGATATCTTGAAAAAAATGTAACACATTCTAGTCTACTAGGTTTTTCTAGTCAAACTAGGTTTGTTTCTACAAGGATATGTATACAAGAAAAGTGTTGTATTCCCTGGCTCCTGCTCTTAGGCCCAGGACCATCATCTTCAAGCTATGGTGTGTAGCCGCTCACTTCCATGACAAATTTGTTCAGCCTCAGCTTCTTCTTGTCCTCTGTCATCTCCAAATATAGTGTAGAAGCAAATTGTTATTTTTCTTTTTAGACACCAGATGCAGATCCAGGCATGCAGCCAACTTCATGTATTCTTGAACAGAAATAATAAGAGAGACTTTCTGGGAAGAGTAAGTACTGAGTCCAAAGGGCAGATGTGCTTCCAGCTCCACTTATGTTATACTCACACAAGCCTCAACACAGACTAAAAAACTTGAAAAAAGATAAAATTGGAAAGTAAGATTAAGCCCAACTGCAGGTTGTTGGACTATTAGCAGAGAGAAGCAAATGGTTACCAATACACTATTTTCCAAATAAATATCAGTAACCATTTTTGAAGGGGAACCCTCTTTAGCTAGTCATGCTTATCGCAGCATTAAGAGCATCATCATGTAGAGTGGAGGGTAGCATCTCTTCCCCAGGAGGAGCATCCAGGCCCAGCAAAAGGCCCTTGGGCTGCTGAGTTCACTCCACCCCATTGCATGGCGAATAAATAGCAGACATGGAGGGGAGGGAATGAAGAGCTTTATTTGCTCATGTGTGGGCTGTTAGGAAAAGTAGACATCTTCCTCTGTAAGAGAAGCCCCATGGGACAGATGAGAATGAGACACTGCTGTTACAAGTCTCTCTGAAGAAATGAAGTGCTTGAAGTGTTGTTAATAAATTCCTGCTGGTTTGAACTGCTTATTGCTGAAAAGTGATAAAACTGCCCTCACTGAAGAATGTAGCAATCAAAATGATGCCTTTCATCTTTTTGTGCCATCCTGGAACTTGCTAGGGGAATTTCCTAATGTATTTCCCAACCATCATTTATTTGTCCTTCTGTCACATGCATCAGGGTGGTTGTTAGAATTTAGGGACATGGAGATATCTGTGGGTGCTGAGGGTTGAAACAGATGTTTCTTGCTGTGGCTGTGACTGCTGAAAGAGAAATGTCTAGAACAGAAGGCAAGAAAACAAATTTTATCTACAAAACTCTAGCACTGACAGTTCTCAGTTTTGTTTGTTGCCAAAACTGGAGTTGTGCTCCAGTCTAAGTCTGGATGAGAGGGGGGACAAACAAGAACATGAATCTGCAGATGAATAAATTGGTGGCCAGGTGGTGGTGGAGTACTGGGTAACAATGGGATAGTGACCATGTCTGCATGGTCAGTGACAGGCTGAGAAGGCAGCGGGTACTGCAGTCACGTGAGGGTTTGGTGGGCACCACTGTTGTTAGTAGTAATTATTAGAGAGGTGCAGAGGTAAAAAAGTCCCTGTTTGTAACAGCAGAACTTGTTTTGATAATGATTTGGAAAAGATTTTTTGTTCCCTACATTGCTGACCCCTCTCACTCCACCAAAAGGTTTAGTTCTGAGGTTCTCCTGGCCCACATGTTTGTCAGCGCTTTGGTGTCTGATTTATTCAGTTGGGCCTGAGAAGAGAAACGTGAATGGAGAACCACAAGGAAATATAATTCGTGATATAATCTATGAATTCACTTAGGAGGAAGAGAAATACTGATCAGTTTACTGATGCACACAATTCAAATGACAGAAGAGAACCCAATAACAATCTATAGACACTTGCATCCTGCAGCGTTGTTGTGTTCTATTCTAGAAGTAAATGGAATATGACTAGTGAGACAATTGGCATGACCCCCATAAAAAAAAGAAAGAAATGACATTTGGGGAAGTCAACTAGGCTGTTCAAGCTTGTTGCAGCTTGGCTTCTACCATGACATGATCTCCATGGTCACAAACTTATGTCTTGAAGGATCCTGAACCAAAGATTAATACCATCATTGCAATAACTCTCAAAAAGCAAGATGTTTGGGGTTTTTTCCATCCTGGAAGACCTGCTGATACACACAGCTGAACCAACCAGACAAAAAAGCACAAACCCATGAGCAGCGCATATTCCACATTAGATGAACTCCAAGTGACTAGAGTAACTCTGAATGCAATACTTGCTTTGATTTTGTATCATGAGCACTGGGCAAGCATATTTGGCAGGGTCTGTTGCTGTATGTGAGCTTGGATAGAATTGTGATGAATGATTAAATTAACTGAAGAGACATTTGTCAGATCATTTGCTATTCCTGACTTCCAAAGTTTTGGCTGATGTATTGAACTCCTGACAGATATTGTATGTACAGATCAGTGAATCTGGGCAAGGTCTAGTCAGTCTGGAGTGGTTTTATGTCCACAAACATAAAAGACACTCTTGGGCTGACCATGCCCTTTGTGGAGCAGACAGCTATGCTCCATGGCTCTGCTCTATCTCTGGGCAGGATCTTCAGTCACATAGCAAGAGGACAGACCTCCAAGAACAATTTTGTGCCTCCCCAAGTCCTGAGGTCTTCCAGATCTGTCTGAGGTCTGGCAACTCCTGTATGAAAGAATAAAGGGGAAGAACAAGATTTAGGACTCTAAAAGGAGATCAAGGATGTCAGCAACTATATTTCAGCAGTCAGGGTCAGTAGCATCAGTTGTCCTTGAATGAGGACAATGTTGTATTATTCAGAAGGTTTCGGAGGCCCTCCAGTGACTGACTGAAGCAAGCCTATGACTAGTTTTAGGCTCAGTGAGTTTATTTTGTCCCTTAAGGTCCAATGTGAGAATGTTTGTTCCTAAGCAACTCAATCAAAGAGTACCTATGATAAATACTGAGGAATTAAATACTTTCCAAGTCTTTTTCATGTTACATCTCTGGTGCTGAAGAATCTGAATTACTTATCTCTGTCAGCCACTTCTGACTAGACTTTAGAAACACCTCTATTCAGATTTGTCAGTATTTTCATGGCATGGCTGTATTTAGGAAATTCTCCTGGTACCTTTGATAAAAGTTGATCAAACCATGTATTTTTTTTCTCAGGGTCTCCTGTGCTTCATTCATATGCCTAAATAATTTTTGGCAGAATGCAGGTATGAGAGATCTGAATTCAGATGTGGAGTTTCACTTTTGTCACTAAATCCTTCCCAACTGCTGAAGGTTTTAAGCCAGTTCTACAGATGTTGGTTTCTATGCCCTTCCAGGCCAAAGGTGCTGAAGTTGTCCACTGCCTCCACAATTCGTTTGCTTTCTTGAATGTCTTACATCTTTGTGGTTTGGGCAAGGAAACTGAGTGTTCCTCTTTGCTCAGGAAACCCTTGGGGTAAGCACTGCTGTCACATCTGAAGTTTGATGGAAGTTTGATGGAACATATTTGAGATTTCTCCTAGCCTAAAAGGACTTAATCAGTTTTGCATATGAAACTATTTTAAATGCAAATTTGTTCTATGTCTTTTTTTTAAAGGCATAAGCTACAGAACCTCAAATCCTTTCATTCAGAAAAATGTGATGAAAAAATTTATGTAAATATGTGATAAAGCCAGGGACTATAAATATGGGAAATATTAGACTGAGAGCAACAGACTTTCACCTCTGGCCTTTTGAATAAGGGTTTTGGCATTATGTATCTGGACAATATGCTTGTAACTTCCATGAAGTGCAATTAACCAGCCACCTCATCTGTAAACTTTAACCCTTTCTAGATTAACTGTGCTTCATCCAGTCATTTGCTATGGAGGAAATGAGAACAAAATATCACAATGTGGACATAGGGTCTTGTTACAATGATTAGGCATAAAATAAATCTATTTGTTTTCCAGTGGTCAAAGTGGGGTTGGAAACTTTGTATTGGCTGTGGCCAAAAAATATTTCTGAGAGGACTTTTGGTCACAAAGGGAGACTGTGTACTCACATGGTTGGTATGGCCCATGAATACAGCACAGTGGGCAATAGAAGCTCTCCCTAAACTTCTTACAAATTCTCATCCTTAAAATGCATTAATATTTTTCAGTTTCATAAAATTTAGTAATTAAATGTAACTGAGGATTTTGAAGCCATTTTTTCTTGTTAAATGGAATATAATGAATTTATAGTACTTTTGTTCTACAAAAAATCTACACCAGCAATGAAATACAATATTATGTGATAATGTAAAAAGGTTCTTTAATATTACACAACCAGTAAGAATTATCCTGGTATTTTGTTAAACCTTTTACAACAGAAATTTTACATAATTATATGCAGAAATAAGTAAAGTGTTAAATGGGTTCATAGATGATACCTGTGCAATTGACTCATTAAAATAAGTGCTATGTTTGACAGACAGCAGCAGCCCAGGCAGCTGCTGCCTTAATTAGACATAAATCAGTACACCAGACAATTGCTGGGGAATTTTCTGAAATGACTCACTGGGAGAGCAGAGTGTTAAAGGATGAGGTCGGAAGACAGACAGCAGAGTCATCACTAAATTTGAAGCAAAAGGCAGATAAAATCCATGAAATTGCTGGTCTTCAAAAATAATTGTTAACCCAGACTGGAGAATAATTTGTTTTAATTAGAATAAGCAGCTCCATTTTCCCTGGAGTCAGCAACATGAATTGTCAGGCCAGGATTTTAGACCATATTCTGGCATAAACTAAAGGGAGACTTGAAACTCATCCAAGTGAAAATTAAAATCCTAAAAAAGGAAAGCATTAATGTTGCTGATAAATTATAATGGTTTTTTTAAAATATCTGTATTAAATATCTTCATGAGGTACATTTTGTGGACTGCCTTTTGGGCTTTGACATCCTTGATCAGTCTTTACTAAGGAAGTGAATGCTCAGACAGATTCCATGAAATTAGATGTCAAAGTCAGTGGTCTGACAACACTGCTTTTCTAACAAAATGTTTTAAAAGGGTGTTCAGGACCTTGTTTGTATAGTCTTGTAATCAGTGGCATGATACACAGTGTTTATTTCATGCACTGAACTTGCCGTGTTTTCTTTGCTTCTGAACAGCACTTTTATTCAAAGTGTTCTCATAATAACAAAACCCTTATAATTTGAGAAAATAAGTACTGCTACTGCAAAGAATCAGGGGTAACAAGGAAGAAAGAGATTCAGATTTGAAGAATACCAGCACTGTTAGGAAAGGAACTAACAATTAAGAAGTTGAAAGAACAGAAAATTCAGATGCCTGTAGCCTGTAACTGTAAGAAGTTGAAAGACCAAACAGCACAATGTATGGATGGACATGGATTTGCTTTCCTTATGATCATCACAGGAACAGCCCATATCAAGTTCTTGGTGCAGAAAATGGAGAGAAAATATTACTGAGATGTAGCAACTGAGTGTTCAAGGCTTATCCAGCCTGCACAGAAGGAGATCACTGAAGGTGATGGACTGTGCCAGGCAGTGCTGCTGTGCTAGGAGTGGGAAATGAGGGGAGCTGGCACAGAGGAGAGCAGTGATTCCTTTTCCTTGGTGCTCAAATAGAGCTGGAGGAGCAGATGATGCTGAGCCAAGTCTTGCCATGAAGACACAGGACTGTGTTAATGGCAAGCATCATAAACCATGGAAAGGAGCATGAGAAGCAGAACACAAGCCCTTCCAATGCCACCAGAGAAATGTCAATAAATGCCCCAACAATAATGCTTTGTTGCATGTGCTTACCTCCCTCGGTGGCAATTAATCTACCCAGCGGCTCTTCTCCAGAAAAATGCATCCTGCACCATATGTCATCCTACCCAGTGAAGACCGGTTGTGAAGGATATATGGCTGTAAAATTTTATTTTTTTACCCCTTGGGTACTGTGGTGGGGAAAGAAGTTTGTCACAGGCCATAGAGGCCTACTGTTGCTGAGCTTTACTGCACCAAGGTTCCCCGCCGGTTGTGTTTTTCACCATGAAAGCCCATTTCCTCTGTTGAGCACCCTTGCAGCTGTCTGGCTTGCTTGCTCTGCTTATTGCTAGTGATTTCCTCTAGTCACAGTGGTTGGGGTGGACCTTGTAGCAGTCTGTGTCAGTCAGTGATTTCCTTAAAGAGGGTGCAGTGGCATGTGGGATCCACACAGAGTCCTTGCCACATAAAAACCTAAGGTTTCCTGAAAGGAATCTTTTCCTTTCTTAAAAACCCCTCTTTGCCCAATGTTTTGCTAATCTATGGCTTTAGCCTCTAATTAGGGTGGCCATTCACTCTGGGCATGCTGTGCACAGTGGATTTGCCTATGGTTTTCCCCACAGGGCAGTAAATACCCGAGTTTCCCCACCTTTAGGAACCCAATGATTTTCAAGTGAAATATCCCAAAATATGGTAACTAGGGACATGAATTAGGTCTATATAGGACCATCACCGGTCCACATGCATCAGCTCTCCAAAGATTCCTCTGTGAGCCGTCCAGGCTCAGAGACAGTGGGCAGACACCCTGAAATCTCAGAGGGGAGCTGCCCTTGCCCCAGGCCATCAGCCAGGCCTCTGCAAGGCAAAGGACAATTGCTTAAGCTGGCAGTTCTGAGAACTATGTGCTGGTGATGGATGCAAGGAGTTTAAAAATATATAATTATGTCTTTATTTTTTAAAATTTACAACAGCCATCACCAAGCTAAATTTCATGAGCTGTAGAGGTAACAGCCCATGTCACTGCATGTTAATGGAACAGGAATTTCACCTTTTATAATGTTAGGGTGTCCTGGGATGACGTTATGATTTTCAGAGAACACTATTCCGTGTTATCTAAAGTCCAGCTGGTTTTTTGTCTGCTGTTTCTAGGAGCCACAGAATAGCCAACCATAGTCTTTTACAAGTTGTCTTTCTTCATTGAGTATTATCATGGCACATTCAGTGGATATTTCTACTGCATGAACTTGCACTGTGCTTTGAAATTCTCTCCAAATTTTCCTCAAAATCTCCCCAAAATCTCAGGGCTGCTTTTAAGCGTACTCATAGGTTATGAAAGAAAGTTTTCATAGTCCCTTGTTCTTACACTTTGGCCCTGAGGGGACACATGGGACTCTTACATACAGGTCTGCAAATACATATGTGCTCATATTTACATGTGTATGCATATCAATATGGAGACACACACATATAAACTTGTTTCTTAAAAAAATAAAACACCAGAGATCCTTTATCTCACCCTGCTAAATATGCAGTCACAGAAAATGGCCACATAGGTTATTGTATTGGGAGTAAAGAAGAGAAAAACCATTCCTTCTGCACAATAGAAGGAAAAGTAAACCCTTTAACCTTAAATCTAAACCTTTGTGTTATGATCTTTAGTCATAAATGCAGACATCCTAATGGTTACTATGATTTTCCTTTTGGGAGGTGGGGGAGGGGTGCATGTATTTAGAGAATTTCAAGACTAATCTTAGAAATGCTTATTGTCTAAGTGACCAGTGTGGCTGCTTTTTTGCTGTGTTTTTTGTTTTTGTAGAAGCTAAAAATAATTTAATTGGTTTGTGTTAGCAAGAAATGCTTGGGTTTTCTTCTGTGCTGCCATGTGGCGTAGTCTGGGATGTGGGTTTTTAATGGCCTGAGTAGTTTGTGCTTTGTCCCCACAGTATCATCAACACCACATGCTCCAATGTACCCTCATGTTTGTACAAGGAAATGAAACCTCCAGGCACTGCAGCCTTTCTTTTAATAACTGTTCCACCTGCCAGACCTGAGTCAAAGTTAGGCTATACAGCTTTCTAGTGTTGTATAGTGCTTGAGCAGAGTTTAAAAATAACTGGGGTTGTTCACATGTGCATTGGGTCCTTGCCATAACCTTTTTTATTCAGTTTTTTATTAATATTCCAAGAGTCCTCACACTGAACCTCAGAGATATTACCTTCACATGTTAAAAACAAATACTTAAAAGACATTCAGGTGGGGAACAAGGCTCTCAATGTCTGTTTAAACAGGTTTATGGACAAAAAGAACTGTGTGACCGTGGTGCTGAGTTAGAATTCACTGCAGATAATGATCCTGAGAAACTGACCCGTAGTTGCTTGCTTATACTGTTTTCTGGAAAACCTTTTAAACGTATTGCAGCAGTAGTGGAAATTATATAATCGATGCTACAGGTCCCTAAATCAGCCAGCGTCTAGGACCTGGGAAGGAAGAAAGGCAAGGACGGGAAGGAAAGAGGAAAGATCACTCACCCAGTAGTCATAAATTACCTGGCATTTTTATTCTGCTTAGTGTGAATCATCCTGTAGTCCTACGTCAAAGTCTGGAGGATAAGGCTGCTTGTGTCTTACCCCAGAATATGGGAAGACCTTTATGCTATGCTACTGGCTCATGTTTCTTTTGATCAAGCCAGACAGTGCTTCATGTTTTAGTCTGTAAAATTCTGGCTTGCAGACTTGCTCAAGGAGCAGATTTCAGTTCAGGAAGGAAAGTGGGCATTGTGACAGGGTCAGTGGCGTTACTCAGCTCACTTAGTGTGTCAGGGCACCGTAGAAAAGTTATCTCTTGCAGACAATGATATATTGACAAAAACTCATCTCTTCAGCTGCATTGTCTTTATATATTATAGATTATTTGGATCCACAGAGTTTCTAAGCAGGAACTGTTTATGAAGATGAGAGTAACTTTCTGCTTTCATTTGCTGAACCTTCCTTCCCCATCTAGATCACAGTAAAACTTCCCTTACACTAAAGGATTTGCTGCTGTCTGGCACTCTTAAAAGCCTGTGACTCACACAATTAAAGTTTTGTGTCAAGATTCATGCACTTACAGGCTTCCATTACACTCCAAATGAAAAGACAGCAAGGTTTTTATTCTGGTTAGTTCAACTGTGCTAAGTTTGCTCGCTCTGATATCAAGTTCCTTTCATAGTTTTACACCTACAACTGGCAGAGCTCAGGTCTTTTCAAGAGGCATTTTAAATCATGTTCCACTGATTTTATTGGCTCATTTAATAAGTATTACTAATTTAATTATTTAGTAAGTATTATTTAAGAAATAAAAATCAATATATAATTTGTGTGGGTTGGTAAATGATTTTAAATGGTTTTTTACCATGAGATTGTCCATTGATCAAAACTTAGTTATCCCCATTAATAAAAAATCTCAAGTCATCGCTTCTTAAATGAAAATGGTAATTACATCAAATGAATTATAGAAAAAGTAACCCAATCTCTATCTCCTTTAAATCTGTCTCCTTACTCTGTAGTAAAGCACAGATTTATGTGTAAGTGCTCAGGAGTGCAAGGAAGGTTTTACTTTCCTCTTGTGTGTCACTATCATCTGTTCCCAGAGAAGAGGCACAGCTATGGAGCTCCACTACTATCTCCATGGCCAGACCATTTCTGCTAAGAAGAAAATCATAGAATCATTAAGCTTGGAAAAGACCTCCAAGATAAGTGAGCCTAACCTTTGACTGAATAACTCCACCTAAACCAAAGCACTAAGTGCCATGTCCAATCATTTCTTGAGCACTTCCAAGGGTAGTGACTCCACCATCTCCCTGGGTAACCTGTTCCAATGCTTGACCACCCTTTCTGTGAATTCCTTCTGATGTCCAACCTGAACTTACCCTGATGCAGCTTCAGACTGTCTCTTTGTCCTGACACTGGTTGCCTGGGAGAAGAGGCTGATCCTCATTGTGCTACAACCTCCTTTCAGGTCTCTCCTGAGCCTCCTCTTCTGATAAGACTTACACTCTAGACCCTTCCCAAGGCTTTTTACCCTTCTCACATTCCAGCATCTCAATGTCTTTCTTGTAGTGAGGGACCCAGAAATGAACACAGGATTTGAGGCACTGCCTCACCAGTCCCAAGTCAGTGGGACAGTCACTGCCCTGGTCCTGCTGGCCACAGTATATTTTATACCGGTCAGGATGTTACTGGACTTCTTGACCAGCTGGGAAAAAACTGGCTCATGTTCAGTCATTGACCCCAGGTCCTTTTCTGCTCAACCCCCTCCCAGCCAGTGAATGTGGATATTTAACAATCTCTCCACTTAACCTCCTGCGGTTTCCCTGCAAAACGATTGCTTTGTTGTGCTCTACCCAACACCTTAAAAGCTGATCTAATAACAGTCTTAATCAAAGCACATATTTCTTCTAAATCAGTCATTCAGCAGTATTCATGCTGAGTTTTCTCTGTGCTTACCCTAAGTTTTGTTTAGGGGATTTTTTTGGGTATGTATACAGTAACTGCAAGCAGACACAGGGTTGGCAAGGTACAGAAGACCTAAAGGAAACATTACCACGATAAGACATGAACTATGGATCTGACTCAGGGACCAAACTTATGAGTGAATGTTAGAATGTGGCTAGGAACTGGAGTACAAAAGCCACCATAACCAGCCAGTTAATGCCACTGGATGATGAAAACCATGCTAATTGCATGCTGGTATTTGCCTTTACAGCCATAGGAAATTTGTGGTAAAGAACAAACTGAAAAGCCAGCACAAAAACAACATCACTATCTCCAAATGTGTGTCAGATTTTTTCAAAAGCGTAAATAACTCATTTTTCAAAATCCTTTTTTTTTTCAAATACACTTTGATGTCCTAAAGAAGGAGAAGCTCAAAAGCTGTGGCTGATAAGTCTACGAGCAGCCCTTAACATGCAATCCCTATTGTCCTGCCCTAAGGGGAGATGGGGCAGACTCTGCTGTCAAAGCTGCTAATAGGGACCAAATGGAGCAGCCAGGGGCACCTTCTTCAAGCCCTGCTGAGACCTGAAGAGCAGCAGTATCCCAGGATACTTCAGCAGTAGCAGAAGGAGAGGGCAGCTATGCATGTCCTGGAGGCAGCCCTGGAAGCAGGAGCTCACCTGCTCAGCCCATCAAGGCAGAGTGCTAAGGCATGGCCCAGGATTTTGTGTTGTCCTGAAACCTTGATTAATCCTCCAAAGTTTCTCAAGTCAGACCATCTTGCAGGGTTAGGCAGCAAGAAGAAGGGCTACATACTGCTTCTTGAATTCTTTATAACTTTCCAGACATACTCTCATCTACATAATGGTTTCTAGGGAAGAAATAGAAGAAAAGAGTGTGTAGATTTTGCTACATATCCTGGGCTTTGTCTGCAGCTTATTTTAGAGGTACTTTTTGGCTATTTGCCTAGAGTGCAGTCCTTTTCAACAAATCAGGCAAGGCTTGGGACAAATTTATAACTTTTCCTGAGATCCCCAGCTTGATGAGAGCTCTGTTGTTTCAGATGTCCCTTGGGAAAATGGTGCAGCCAGAGTGGGAGGTGGTGAAGGCTGTCCTGCACTTGCTCTACTCCCTGTCAGCCCTGTCTTTATGGATCCAAAGGAGTTGTTGTAGTGAGCAGGAAAGCTCCCTAAAATACCAGTGGTTTTTGCGGACAGACTGTTACCTTTACAGCAGGCTGGGATCCTTCCCATAACATATCGGGATGCTTTTACAGGACCTGTCTCCCTTCAGCTCTCTGGGCTGGAAGTTGTTTTGTTACTGTGAGCTTGAAGCTTGGGGTGTGAAGGCTGTGACCAGTGGCCCAAGGGATTCCCTGGGCTGCAGCCACAGCAGCCACCATTTATTTTCTTTTGACAGCCTGTGGAGGCCCTGCAGGCAGCTCAAATCCACCAGCTGACTACGAGCTGCAAACCACAACCCCTCTCCACTGTTTTAGAGCATATACCTGACAGGAATATAAGCCCTGGAGGGCCTAGCTGTGCTTTTCCGACTGTTCTCTAGCATTTCATTGGCTTTTTATTTACCCAGGATTTGCCTGAAGGAGTTTGCTTGTGTTTTGGCATCCCTAGAGCCCCAGCTGCAGATTTCCCCTTGGGGGATACTTAAAGGGTGAGGTTTTCAGAGGGGTGGGAAGTCTTTTGTAATTGTTTAAAGTAAATTGGTTAGCATAAGAGGTCTGCAGAAAATATGTTGTCTCTCTCTAAAGCTGTCAAGAAAGTGTGCATGAACCAGGTTAGGAAATCACAGAAAGGATGTTTCATCCCTAAAGCTGTCTATGAGGGTACTGTTTTCATGTCCAAAAGCACTTCCCAAAAAGTCTGGCTGGAAGGAATTTTAGATAAAATTGAGGTGGAAGAAGGAAATTTCTTCACTTTTTTTCTGTGTAAAAAATAAGACCCCAGTGGTTGGCTCTGTCATCCCAGTACCTTCAGGCAGAGAAAGACTGATCAGGTTGCTAACACAGAGTTCATCACCACCACTGCCAAAACCTTATTTCTCCAAAACATGCAGGAAAAGTCTTGAAGCTCCTAGAAAAGGCAGATAACTGCTGTGGAGATACATGCTTGGACAGAGGCTGTGAACAAAGAAATCCCTCTTCCCATTCCCCATTTTTGAGTAGATTCAAACCTTATTGAAGACTAAGAAACAATAACCAAAACCCCAACCATATGTGTCACATATAAAGATGGTCTGTAAAGCCCCAAACTTATTTATGGGTATGGTCAGACATCATGGATCCTGCCACATCTGATGTCTGGCCTCTTACTCTTTGAAGATTGGGGGTTTTCCATAGGCTGCCTGTTAGTAATCTCCAAGTGCAGCAGTCCAAAACCTGGCTCAGCAACTGTTTGCCTGCTCTACTTAGCCTAAACAACTAGGCTGGAAGGATAGTTATTATTGCCCTGTGGTGTCTAGTAGGATGTGTAGGATGTCCTTTCAATCTGCCCTGTGATAAATTTACATAGAGGACCTCAGTTATGATGAACGTCAACTTTCCCTCTCAAACTCTTACAAAACTTCTGAAGAGATCTCAACAGACCTGAGTATCTTAAATAAATGGTGGCTGACCCGTGCTCAGTCTGCTGCTGCATGCTAAAGTTAAGCCCTACCAAGGTCAGCAGAGCATGCATCCTGCAGGGATGTGACCTAGGCCTCAATGAGGTTAAGCATGCTGATTTCAGCTGGAAAAGAGAAAAAAAGAGGGTTGCTTATTGCCTGGGGCTTTCTTATAAACAGGTACGCCTGAAAACCATTTTCTAGCAGTGCACAGCTACAAACACAATATTATTTCTAGAAACCACCCATGGCCTCAGTGCTGAAAGATGCAGAGAGGCCTCAGCATTAGGAACGTCAAGTTCCCTTGTTCCAGACTGCGGTTTCCTTACACCTTTCCATTTTGGCATAAGTTTGCAAAGCCACTCTCCATTTTTAATATTTAAAGGTTAGCTGACGCACCAAGCATATTCTTGGGGAATGGTGTAGCTGCAGTTCCAATAGGCATGGCTGAAAGCGGGAAAAGTAACGTGGCTGCGTATCTCAAACAAACGGGGAGACAAGCTGCATGAGCCAGGAAATCAATTTTTGCATTGCCTAGGGAGTAAGTCTTACTTTCTGCTTCAAACTATAAAGATGATGGCTAAAATTAGATGATTCATGTTGATTTACTACAGGTATAAAAACAAAAAGTCTCTCTGACCAAATTCTTTAGTGGGCAGGAGAGTCTTTTTTGTTAGAAACAGAAAAAAATCCCAAAGGCAAAAAGCACAACACACATACACATTCACACATGCTTAAAAGTTACTGTTTTTTACCCTGGAAAATGTGGTTTCTGTAATTGAGGGTTGTAAAAAAGAAAAAAACCTTTTAAAGCATCCCACTCGATTAGTCATTCCAGGGTGGGTCAGCCTTATCATATCACGTGATGTCCAGTAATGGTGATGCAATAAAACAGATGCTGTCCGAATTCCGTGCCACCAGTCTGCAGCAAAACTATGCAAATCAAACCACTGTCCTTTTCTAGAAATTCCAAAACATCCCATCTCTTCCAGGCCCTGTGCTTAATGGCTTCTGCCTTCCCAAACAAACTAAATACATGATCATTTCTTCTTCAGCAGCACATGACAAGAATGAGTTCCAGACTACTGGAAATACAACTCAGTGGAAATTCTTGTTGTATCCAGAGGGGTACTGTACCTTCTTGGAGAAAGAGGTGGAAAAAATAGTATTTCCATAAATTGATTACTCTCCGGTATTCAGTATACTTTTATACTACATATATTTATATATTTTTATATTTATATTGTCTGGCAAGAAGTACTGTACATAAAATCTCATACTGAGACAGGATCAACCCACTTAAATCTTTCAAGACACTCTATCACCCCTGAAAGTTTTTACCCAACAAAAAAGGATGATGACAAAATGGTACCAGTTATGTTTCCATTTGCTATATTTCTCATTGAGCAAATATGTAGATACGGAAAAAGGAAAGATAAAGTGCTGCACTGTCAAAATTAATGGCTAATTTATTTAAACAAATTTCTCTCAAGTAGAGCATGTGGATTTGAGGGACAAGCTATAATCAACTTCTACCCAAAAAATGAGGGAAAGCCCAATAAAAGTGCTACACACAAGATTTTATTGCCACAAAGTGAGATAGTGTTAGGAACACACAGAGAAGTACAAGGGTACAATGAGAATGAATAGCAGCAAGTACAGCAGTGCCTATAAATCAGATGGTCTGAATAAATGATAAGGTATGATTTTTACATTGAACCTGGTTTTACTTGAAAAAATTGTGATATTTCTACTAGATCATGTAGCCTGGAAGTTATTTATGACTGAACCTTTCTTCATTCTGTAGGTGAAAACAACAAATACACAGCAACACTGTCATCCCCCTTGAAACTTTTCATTTCATTTAGACACGTGTCCTGCCAAGTTTTGGATGAATTTTCTACCATAAAAGTAAAGTTCTATAAAAATCTCTGAAGCTACTTTGGATGAAGTAAACCCTAGTGGGAATTTCCCCAGTGGGAAAATGCACTCCATTTCCAATTACACTTCTGAAATTCATAGACATGACTTGTATAGATAAAAAAGAGGTACCAGAGATTAATTTGATCATGTAATAAATTCCTGAAGAATGAAAAGCAGAGCTTTCAAAATATGAATCCAGCTGGAGTGAAAAGATGGGACGTGATGGCAGTGGCCACGTGGCAAGTGGGCAAAGAGCCCATTACCATTGGCTTGCTACAGACCAGAACTGACCAGTGTACCCAAAGAAGACACAACCAGGGTCAGTAGCTGCCTTCCTAAATTAAGCTCCAGGAACATCTGTTGCTATTGGCACCAGAAGTTTTCTCAGTCACCGTGGCATGTATACATCAGAGAAGTCAAGTGAGCTGAACTGAGCTATGGCAGAACCAAATTATCCCAGGACTTACCCGTTGTGCTTGAGTAGCTCCATGTTCTCTCTGCAATGGTGGCCCTGTGAGGCTGAGGCATCAGAAGCTCGCTGTGAGACAGAGGTGTCCACTCCAGCATCCAATGAAGCCAGAATGTTGCTTGTGGGAAACAATTCAGACATTTTGAGAGATCTCCAAGTGCCGGCCCAGGACTGGGGCTTGGGACTTACCCTGGAAAAAACCTGGGGTAAAGTTCAGCAGTGGCTGAGGAAATAGTGTTTGGCCTCAGTAAGAGGAATAGGGATACCTCTGGCAGGTTTTAAATGGAGCAATCGTTGAAGAAGCCTGATTTGCAACAGAATGGCAACAAAGCAAGGACTAAGGGCTGGTGAAGGACACTGCAACAAAACCATTGCTTGTCACAGGATAACACCTTTTTTAGTCTTTACGTTTTCCCAGATGGAGCACTCAAAAAGCTTCAGCAAGGCTTGCAAAAGACCCACAATGCCACCAGTTGTATCCTGCCTTTGGTTTTCATGCTCAATCCTTTCTCCACCAGCACAGCAATGATGTGTGAAGGCTGAGTCTGAGCTAGTTACAGCCTTGAGATGTTCAGGGAGTGAGGTATAGACTGGATACCCAGGAAAGTGCTGCCAATATTGGGCCTTCTTGGCCAATAACTCAACCCAAAATATTTCCTTCCATGTTTGCAATCATCCAGCCCCAGATCCCACATACAATTGACTCCCCATCCCCATGCTGTGTGATGCATGATGTCCTAGCACGGCAACTTGGAGCAACTGGGTAGAAACCACCAGTTTTCTGAGCTAGAATAGAGGGATGCAAATCACATTTGGAAGTGGAAGAGCAGGAACTGACACCTATCAAATGATAACAGAAAGAGAATTGAAATATAAATAAAATTTCCCTCAAAACATGAACTTTGTATTGAATATTTCAATACAGCCTATGCAACAAATTGCAGTACCATTGCAGGCAGAAATGGATTTACAATTTTTCTGCATTCACAGGAATGTGAAAGGCTTAAAAGTGCTGCAGTGTTATAGTCTGTGGCCTTTATTGGAGGCAGACAAGACATGCAATGGTATGATGTTTAATTTGGGAAGGGAACACATTTTCTGGTTCTTTTGTGCTTGTTAACTTAGGTTTTGTTTGGGAGAAATAGTCTAGTCACATTAAACATTTGTGCCTTGTGAATTTACTCAAGTGAATTGTATGAAACCAATACAGAACAGGGGATCACCCATTCTGCTTGGAACGGGCATTAGCATGAGAGTTCTGGAACAAACTGAAGGAGTGTGGCAAATGCACTGTGCTGCAGCAACATGCTTTGTCTTTTTACTAGCGGTGTATTTAAGCAAGGGCTAACTTACACAAACTCTCAGGTTTTGCTTTCTGACTGCAAGACTGAATACAATGAAGGAATAATTATGGATAAATTTATTTTAATTGCCATCATATTAAAATGGTTAAAGAATTTATCAGCTTCTGAACTGACTATGTAGCAAGTGGAGTCAGCAATGGAAACACTGGTCTTAGTAATTCTCCTGCCTGCAGCATTGTGGGTGCAAAGAACTTTCTGGAGAAGTTGTGAAATCCAGAAACATTCAGTTGGGCAATTTGACAGAAAACAATAAAATAAAATGCTTTTCTAGTCTTAAAAGTAGCCAACATTAAACAGGTGGTACTGCACAGGTCTGTCACTTGGACAATGTAGTCATAGAGTTTATTACCCAACACTTGTATTCTGATGTTTCCATTTTCTAATAATTCAAATTGCTTGCCAAACATAAGGAAACTTAAATTCCAAAGATGATCCGTTGCTGTGTCAAAGAGGAATCAATCATTTTCCTGTTGTATACATTTTCCAAGAGATGATATCCAGGAAATATGCTTGCCAGAATCTCAGCGTGAGGCAATGAAGCCTCTGTAACTGAAAGCAGAGGCCAAGAGATTTTACACAGCTCCTCAGCATGATCCAGTTTTCCAATACCCAGTATCTACTCTGAAGTACCCATGACTGTTTTGTCTTTAACATTAATTATTGTTTCTGAATTCCCAGTGTTGGAATATTTACCTTCCTTCATTTCCAGCTCTCAGCTGAAGAGCTTGTTAGTGGCTGACACTTGGGCATTTATATGCATGAAGGATGTTAGCCATGAGCTGGTCATGGATTAGATTACCCATCTGCACCTTCTGTGTGCAGATTCCCAGAGTCCCCCAGGCAGGGAGGGATCCCAGGAGGTCTCTTCTCAAAGAAAGAACTCGGAGCTGAGTTCAGACCACATTGCACAAGCCTGTATCCTTTTGGGCCTTGAAAGCCACCAGGGCAATGCCCTCTTCTTGGTATCCTCCTCCTGCACCCCAGGAGGCTACACTGAGTTCCTGCCAGGTTATTTTGCCCTGAGGAGCCTGGCTGAGCACTGCTGTACACCTGAGTGCTCAGGCAGCTTTAGAACACAGACATGCACAGACCTCCTCTCCTTTTGGGTCATGCCTTCCCCGTGTCTGATACCATTGTTCCTGCTCAATGCCCTGGGGAAAGGCATCTCATGGAGGGCTAGCAGAGACCTGTGGAGTCTCCCTGTTGACTTAAAGAATTGTATTTAAGATTGGAATGTCTCTGGGGAGTGCTAACACACCATGATCATAATAGTAGCATAGCACATGTGAACCTTGTGTATGAGAAGAAAATATTTCCATGAGCCAGAAATAAAGACAAGTTCCATTAGCCATTTGCTAGAAGTGACTCGTCCTTGTTTTCCACTCTAAGAGCTGTGGACTTGGACAGGCAACAGAGGAAACCTTCCCTTCCCAGAAACTTTAACCAAGCTGAATGAATTTCTGTGAGAGAGCTGAAGTGGCTGACAGTGATGAGAAAGATAATCAATGCTAGGGTGAGTGCTTTGCTTCACTGACTCAGACATTGCTCAGTTAATGTTACATTCAGTACTTGCAAGATTCCAGCACAACCCTTGTGGCTTTCCCCACTGGTTTTCTTCACTGAATATCCATTCCTGGTAGGGCTGAAACAGGGGAAGAGAGGCATGCACCATCAGATGCAAGTAATATGGACTCCCACAACTGAGCTTGTGTCCCTTGATAAAGGAACAGCAAAAGATTATAAACTAGGCATGAATAAATTCAAGCTGGAAAGCAGGAGCTGTCTAGCTGTTAGAGTAAGGGGATCTTGCAACACCCTATTCATAGGAGCAGCAGGAGGCAAAACAACATGATTATTTTTAAGATGGAGCAATCCTGCTCTTGTGAAAGGGAAGTGTAGTAATACAAAGACCCGACCTTTGTGGTCCAAGAAATCCTAGTGCTCTCTTGATTGGTAGGAAAGGTGAATTAAAGAAAGCTGCTTATTCATACAGAGAATAACAAATTAATTTCCCTTCATTTTGTAGATTATTATAATGGATTCATGTAATGTGAATTAATGAGGAAACACTTGTAGCTTCAAATGTGGAGTACTCCCGCAAAATAAGGAATGCAGCTGCTCCATTTTTAAAATTTGACTTGTGTTTAGTGAAGCTGTGGGAATATTTTCTCTGCCTAATTAAGCATTCTTTATAACCAAATGTTTGATGAGAAGTGTAATGTTTCTAGGCTCTTTGTTTTTTACAAAAAAATCTCAGCAATAAAACCTTTCAAAAGCAGATGTGTTACACTTATCTACTATTGGGTAAATAAATCTTGAATTTTGGGGTTTGGGATTTTGTGACCTGCTACCAGTGTCTAAGACATGTCATGAGGTTTCAGTTTGGCTCATACACACATATAAAATCCACAAATGTTAAAAATGTGACTGCCAGAGCACTTACCCTTGTCTCTCATACTGCCAGCCCCGGCCCAATTTCAGAAGGGTGCCAACGACCTCCCCACATTTCTGTGTGAATGTCCAACCAAACCTCTTTCCTGTCTGGTGGGCCTTCTCCTGAGGGTGGTCTGCAGCTGCTGGGCTGAAAATTGGTGATATGCTACTTATTGTCAGGATGCATTTCTGGAAATTCAATTCATTTCCAATATGAAATACCAGTTAAAATGGCCCTTCTTCAGAAGGTCTAACTGGCTGCTGTTCACCACAGCAATTAACTACCTTTCTCTGAAATTTAATTTCCCATTGTTGTAGATTTTGTGGGAAAAGCAAAAGCAGTAGGTGTCATACATCTTAAATATAACACTCATAAATAAGCTGGAGAAGCACGGTCAAGACAAACTGAGGATTCTGGGACAGGGAAAAGCCTCTAGAAAAACACATAATCTGTGGAGTCAAAGGGATGCAGTGAGCAGAGTTTCACAGGGATTTAATCTAAGTCTGATACGATGCAGCATTTCCAGGTCTGACCCAAAGATAGAATAAGGCATTGTACTAAACGTGCAAATAACATCAAGCTGGGGAGAAGTGCTAGGCTAGACCTCAAAGAAATCTTGCCATATTGGAAGGACATAATGGAAACAAAATGAAACAAAACATTTTTCAATGGGGAAAAATGTGTGGGGTGCAGACACTGAGTGGAAACCAGGCAGCACACCAGTAGGAAATGGCCTACGAGCTGAACATGAGTCAACAGAATTGTAAAGCTACAAGGAAAACAACAAAAACTGGGCTCTATGGAGGATGGCCAATAAGACACATGGATGGAAAAGCCCAAGCATTGTGCTACAGCACAACCACAGCTGAAACTGTGTCTAGCTGGGGGGCTTGCACATTAAGAAGGACATAAGTAGTTACTTGAGTACAGAGAAGAGTAAGGACAAAGAGCACGAGCCTGGAAAATAAAGTCTTGGAAGAAAGATTGGATTTAGTTGTGTTTTTCCTGAAGAAGGAATGGCTAATCACAGGTTTCCAAACCAAGAAAAGCTGCTGATAACGTGATGAGAACAATAAATTTTCATACTCATGGGGTAAGAAAAATGTCTATGAGTTGAACATCAGTTAGGACACTCCTAGGAGCATGGGAAGCAAAGAATGAGGTAAAGACCAGAGGAAAAATATTTTGAAGACTGCTAGGAGCAGTTTGGTTAAATGCTGATCAGGAATGATGCAGCTAGAGCTGACCCAGTCATGGGACAGCAGAGATGAGTTAAACAGCCCACTGAGGTGGAAATCACTGACCTGGTAAAACAACAGTTGGAAATATGGGTGACAGCTCAAAGCTATTTTAAAAATGAGCTCATGCCACTTCAAAGAAACTACAGCTTCACAGCTCTTTTTCATGGCTGCCTGGAAATTCTGGGCAGTTATACTCTGGGGAGATGGGGCTGTATGATGCCACTTGAGAGCAATTGACAGAAAGCATGCTTTAATACTTGGCAATAAAACATTTTATTGTCTGGTTTAGTCACTCTCTTCTCACCATTGCAACACCACCAGGACAGCATTAATCTCACAAGCCTTAGCTTGCAGTATTTCACCTTAAGATAGAGAGAAGCAGTGAAAAAGAGATATGAGTTTAATTTGGATTGGTGTGCATTGCAGAGTACATGCAAATTAAGGCACATATGCAAAAAAGGGCACTGAACTGCACAGAAATATACTTCTTTAGAAACTTCAGAGGCTGCCATCGAGCATTACCACCACGTTGGGTATATTCAGTATGCTTGAGTTCCTTTCAGATACCATTCCATTTTTGCATAAGAATTGCAAGACTTTGGGGGTTACAGGGAAAAATGTTCAGGATCAAGATCCTGTGGTCCACTGAGCCAGGTAATCAAAGCTAGAGCTGCTCACAGCAACTCTTTGTGAGCTACTGGTCCCAAAGATTTTGTTAGACAGGGCTCTCTCATATTCTGAAAGGACCAAGAGGAGGGCATTTTCTTAAGTCCCTGAAACACATCTTTTGGCCCATGTTTATGTGAAAAATTGTATGTGATATGTAGTGAAACAGTGTCCCATAAAGAGCAAATGTGTGCAATGATGTAACAGGGCAAGTTCTTTCTATCAAACAGCTTTTGATAATGGCTTGGGACAAAAAAACAGTGTCAAAAATCTGTGAGGAATTGCTGTGAAAAATAACACATCCATAATTTTTGGTTAAAAATACTCTGATGCTCATATACCCACTATTCTTTTATTCTATTTTGATGCGTTTACACATGAGATGTTTTTCTGAGGACTGGAATTGCTCCTTTATTGAAAATTTATTATGACTATTTATTCATCAAGGTTTTACAAGGAGCCATAAAACAAAAAAACAACAAAAGTTGCACAAAGTTACAGCAACATGGAAGGATTTTGGTAAATCACAGAATTACATAGCCTTGTGGTCTTCCTCGTCCATCATACCAGAGCAGGCTGCTACAACAGAGATGAAAGAGATTTCCTGAGTGGTATTAGCTTCAGTGTCAGCAAAATCATCAAATTACATCCTGCAGGGGAAGGTACTGCTGAAGTGGTCAAGATATTAAAGATTTAACAGATTTACAGAGCTGCATAAGCAGGTTTTTACATAAGATTTCTAGACTGAGATGTGCAAATCCCTGGAATGCTTTCATTACAACCAGATGGTACACAAGACGGGAAATATCAAGTGTGAAACCATTAAGGGAAAGAGGTCAAATATCAGCCATCGAGATGGTAACATCTGGATGTTCACTAAGCCTATGTGGGAAGAAATTCAGAAGTCTGTTTGAGGCACTATTTAATTTTCAGTTTAAAGAAGTTCATTGATGATGGAAAAAACCCTTTCACTTCTTGCACTAGCAAAATCAAGCAAGTTTTTTTGTTTTCTGAACAACAGTTTCTTTAATGAATAGCACCTTCTATATTTGAGTGTTGAAATTTTCCATCTCTTTGATGACTAACAGAATGAGACTGATAAATCTGTCTTTCAGCTCCACAATGCACTCTGTCTCCTAAACCTTAGCATGGTGGCCTCTTTTTCCCTCAGATCTTTCAGAACAGTGAAACCATAAAATAATGCTCTCACTGTCATGTCAGCACCAAGTTAAAACTGCTAATGGAAAGAAACCTTATTTCACAGGGTTCTGTAAGAAGAAGTTTGAGGTGATGTGAGTAATTTTGCTTGGGCATTTATGCCAGTTTACATTGCTGCTAACAGTAATAATCCCTTGACTGCCCTCACTCAATGCTTGCAACATTGAGAACATTTTCATGTATTACACGACAATTTCTGTTGACTTTATTCTCCAAACATCAAGGCATGATGAAAATTGTTTCATCAGCTTGAAGTCTGACAGTCATTAGTCTGAGTTTCAGACCAACAAAAACTGGAAAAGGGATGATCAGAAGTGCATGGTCTTCCAGGCACATCTGGCACACTTCTATTTCATGTAACTTTTTGAACTTGCTGCAATGCAGCTCCTTTGGGGAGCTCCTTATGTATGAAAGGCTTATTTTCTCTTTCTTTTCTTTTATTTTGGAATAATATCAAAAAATATTTGTAGAGAGTATTGTCTGGTTTACAAATGGGATGCTAAAACAGCAATCGTTCACGTAATCTGCCACTGTAGATTTGGGAAGCCAAAAAAGAGTCTGAGTCAGCCAGGTCTCTGAGGTCCCAAATTGCATTTATTTTCCTAAAGTCATGCTGAGCTCAAAAGGAGTTTAGCTGCCTAAATAATTTTTTCTTAGTTTTATTGGTAAAATCTCCAGACTTTTTAAAACTCCCGTTCTAGATAATAAAAGAACTATAAACCCATATTTTTATATTAGTACATAAACTGATCTGCAGATAACAGGCTAGTAATTGTTTGGATAGTGGCAACGCTATCAAACAATAAATCCTTCGTTGCAATTTCAGTTAAAATAATCCCGTTCTCCTAACCAAGGCAAATGGAATTTTAAAAATAAATAAAACTCTCTGAGGGAGAGTTTTAATGCCTTGCTTGGATATGCTACGTTTCTCAATAGGAATAGGAAAGTGAAGCCCTTCCCTGTAATGGATGGAAACAGACACAATGAACAGAACGACAGAAAGAGACAAACTTGTCTGAGCAACTGGGAAGAAAAGGGTGCAGGGAGGAAATATTTTGTTGTCTTAAAGTCGGTTTGAAGCAGTTTTTGAAAACGTTTTATGCTTTAATAATATGGCTGGGGGAGTGGGGAGTTTTTGCCTAGAATAAAACTGGAAGAATGATTCACCGCATGTCTGCAACTGTTCCTTGATCCCAGTTAAGTTTGACACCACTAACACCTATGAGTCAGCGGAGGCTCCTTGGGATGTGCTTTGCCTGCCCTGTTTTGAGACTGTTGCAGTAGGATCTTTACCCAAGGCTGGAAACTGGCTCCCAGCATTGCCTGTGTCAGTTTTTCCTACCCACTATCAAATACCACCAGCCTCCACCAAGAGAAAGGATCTATTACTGCATCCCATGATCTCTGCACTGCAGCTGTACTGGTCTATACTTTACTGTCTATGTCCAGGACCTCAATATTGTTTATCATCTCTCTGTAGTCAAGATAACACATGTTCCCATAGGGACTTTGGGGCACAATGTTGAAGATGAACATCTGGAGCGGTCAACATAGACTAAAAAAGGACAGCTGGCATAACCAGCAGTCATGCCATGGGAAGGTTTTGTGTATCATGCTTGGAGGCTCCTTTATTCTCCTTGAGTATTCATATGCTCTATGCTTAAGTTCAAAAAACTGTTCTGCTTCTAAAATTATATTATGTAATTTGGGGATTTGACAAAGCAGAAAATAAGGGAGCTCTTCCATGTATGATGCCATGTTACAACCACATCTTATATATCTTTGTCTTGTTTGGTTCCAAGATTGCTCAATCTCTGAGCTGCTTCAGCTTTCTATCTGGACTTGGCCTACAACTCCTTAGACAACTGTTACCACATTTAAATTTTTGGCTAATGGACAGGCATCTATTTTCTAGAGCCATTTTCCAAAAAATGTCATGAACAAATGGTAATGGGAGTACTTGGAAGCACATTGGATTGTTGCGCTGGCTACATTTATGCAGAATTATAATATTTTATAGTAGTTCTCGTGACTTCCTTCAGCTGTATACCTACACCTAGTTGCTTGTTGATTTTGGGCTTTTTTGGGGGGGTGAGACAAAGTTGTTACCTATCTTACCAGTCTTATCTATACTGCAGAGAATGTACTAGTGGCTGCTCTGCAAAAAACAAAAAATCAAAATAATATCTCAGAGCCATTTTTCTCCAGCCACCACCTACAATCAAAATTATTTCTTACGTATGCCACATGATCTTCTTCTTGGAAGAGAGATGTTAGAGAATATTACCAAATAATTTGATATATGTAGAAGCACGATTTACCAACAGGAACAGAAAGTCAGCAACAGATCTGGAACAGAGGACATGGTTTTTATGAGAAAGCAAGTATGGATTCATCTTCCAAATTTCTCTTCAAAGTACTAATTTTAATGTGAACTGATGGACAGTGTTAATGAGTACTCCAAATAGGAAAGTTTTCAAATAAATCCTCATGTCTGTAGTGCTTGCTGTGTAGGTATTGATTGTAAGAAGTTGACACTTAAAGTAAGACCAGCTGTGGAAAATACAGAGTAAGCTGTTTAGGAGACACTTGGCAGATGCTTAAAGAACTCACCAAAACTCTTCAAAGGAAAGATTATCTCCTAAAAGTTTCACTTTGCAAAATCTTGTGAGTAGTTTTTCCATGCCAGTTGGTCTGAGTAAGCAATATCTGGCAGTGATATCACCTGGAAAAGCAATGATTGAGGGGTTAGTTAACATCCATGTCAATCACATAAAACCATTGCTGTTGGTGATAACAAGTTTCTAGTGCAGAGGAATGGTTTTGTTTCTCAGCTGTTTACTTTGGACTGATTTTCTGTGATGCACCTCATCTACACCTGATGCTTTTCCTGAAGTGGGAGACAGCACAGGATTCAGGTCATAGCTGGGTACAGAAGGCAGCATCTTTCCATGGTACATCACATGCATCTGCCGGGAGCCAAAACATTCATCTGCTGAAAGTTCTGTACAGTTTTGTCCCATTGGGCTTTGTTTGTGAAGCCTGCAGCAGGGCTGAAATTATTTATCTTGGTCCCTGGCTCTTCCTGTGGCTCTTCATTTTACAGTCATGGTCAGAACTGCGTTCCTGTTCACTGATAGAGGATACAGTTTTCTTGTGGAGACGGGAAAAATCCACTGGCATTTGGCTTTCTGGCTTTCCTGAAGGTACAGAGTAATTGTTGCATCTGACTTCAGGCTATCCTGAAATGCTTTAGCTGCTGTTTCTTTGAGTCATTGTTGACTGAACAAAAACAGTCTCTCGAGAACAGATTATTTCTTTTTAAAAAATCAGCACAAAACCCCCATGTTTTTGAAAAGCTTATGTAAAGGATTTTTATTTTTCTTTTTTGTTTTTAATTGACTTCAAAATTTACAATCTTGAAGGCTGACATTGAGCACATCCTGCCCTGCCTGAGTTTACACTGCCCTTGAACTTCCATCACGTCTTAAAAAATGAGGTAAAGGTACATCAGTACATCCTACAGTCATGCTCTCTTTCAGTCACCAACTCAAAAAAATTCTAAAAATGACAAATGCATTGTTATTTAAAAAATAGGTATAAGAATGAATTCCATTTTGTCTGCTCACCACTTGCAGATTTAACACTCTTAACTTAAATTCTCTTTATAATCTCCTGGAATTCTAACTGTAAAAGGTTAAATCTTTACCAAAGCATGGTCTTACAAGAAAAATTGAGGTCAAATAAAAAAAAATAAAAATTGTTCCTGTACTACAGTCTGGAATTCTTGTACTTCTTCAAGCCCACCCTCCCATTTCTTTACTTTTCTAGAGCTTTGAGAGAAAAAGATTGGAGCATACTAAGCTAGAACTTTGGGAAAAGTTATTTTAACCTTTAAGGTAGCTTTGTCAGTATTGTAATTGCTGTTCTCTCAGGTTTTACTATGTGATAATTAATTTGCAGGAAATTTTGGATGTGTCAGTGTTAAAATATTGGTTTTGTTAAAGCAGGAGATCTCATATGATTGCTAAATTTGCAGAACAAATAGATTCAACAAACTGGTTTGTTTTCAAAGAGTATGTAAAAATAAAGTTTAAATATTATCAAAAGGTTATTTGAGAGGAATTTAAAAATACTCCTGCCAAAAAAAATACATTTAGAAGCTGATAGCAAGGTCAATATTTAAAGTTCTTATTCTTTAACTTTCTTAGCAGAGTCTTTTCAGTACTACAAACAAAGACACCCTATAATCAGCCATCCCCTTAGACTGTCCTGTTGGATTTTCCCCATTGTAATTCTTAAGAATGATCATAAGCCTTCATAAAAGAAGGCAATATTTTAATATGCCAAAAATTATATAAGAATGATGAAGGTGAAACACTTATTCCATTAGAGGGTCTTATATTATAAAAATAAATGGCCTTTTAAATGACGCACAAGAATTTCCTTTCAGACTGGTCTTGTGAAATGCAGTGGCTTTGTCTCTGTCGTGGTTTGGGTTGGAGGCCTCTTGGTAAATAAGTTTTTTTAATTCTTGTCCAATTATTCCTTCAAATGCAGTCTAATCTAGGGCACCTTCTGGGGCAACAATAATATTGCAGTAAATGCTCTGTCTTCAGTGCAGAAGGAAATGGATTTTAGGAAAAGACATTCAGATACACCTAACTTTTGCTGTCAGCTGACCTGCAGCTATTTTTCCATCCAAGTTGGCCATTAAAAGAACTTCTAATTCAGTATTTTATCAGTCCATAAATCTCCTTATAATCCTGCTGACAAGTGCAGTGCTTGGAGGCATCTCCAGCCATGGAGATACACATGTTATCATCAGCCCTTTGTGGCCAGGTTACAGACCATCAGAGGAGAAGAAAAAGCAGCCCTTCACAGGGTCATTAGAAAGTGCATGTTGTCAGGGATGCTCAGCACCTAACTTTTATTTTAAAGGTGTATTAGTGGTGGTGCTGACACTGGAGGCACTTCCTGCAAGGACCTGTATCATTCTTCCCATCTGGTACAGGCTTTCTGAATCTGGGATGATAAACACCAAAAGGCTTCATCGCAATTCTTTTATTGCTGTCTGCAACCCTAGCACAAAGCTGCAAAAATAGCGTTGCTGCACTGAAGAGTAGAAAAAGAAAATGTTAGAAATGTGTGTTAGAAAATGTGTCTGTTTTGTACACAGGGACAAGAATTAACAGACATGAGACTAAAGTTGCTCCTGGTTTCTTGCCTGCCTGAGGATGACTGATCTACCCTGGCCTGAAAAGTTAGGGCTAGAGTTTATTGCCTTGTATTTTGCAGTATGGCAACTTGCACATGGAAACTTCTTAGATTGTTGGAGGAAGTGTAAATTAAATCTGAAGTGAATTCTTGATTTACCTAATTATATATCCAGGTGCTTTATTTAGTTCAGAGGTAGGTGAATGCTTTACTTCAGCTAGAGGAAAATATTTCCATGTTCAATTATTGGTTATGAATTGAGAATGTGAATTTACATCATCCACTGAGGTAAAGTTTGGAGAAACCAAAACTAAGGTTAAAAACTTTAGGTTTTGTCTGACTTTTGTCTGTTAATTTGTCTGACTTTTCAAAGTTTCTGTTCTCTATACTCCCAAGATTTATATTTTTTAAAGTTATCCATAAATTTTGAATATTTTAATAAAAATCTAATTGCAGCTTTTCCAGCTTTGATTTAGCCAGCGCTCTCAGGTGATTGAGGAAAATCTGTAGAGACATTGAGAAGGGATGCAGTTCACACCTGTATACCAACCTTGGTGTTGTGTTTCTGTGTCTGTCACTTTAGAAGTAAAAGCCTAAACCATAAACTTTTCTGCCTTACTGCATCCAGAATTGGAGTATTTGCTGCAGAAAGTTGAAATTTCAGTTCCAGAGGATGTTGCTCAGTCTAAATGACAATGAAAACAAGTGAATTGGATTGAAATTATTTCCTCTGTTTTCTGAAGGTGATCAACTCTGATGACTGCATTTGTGTTTTGTGATATTTTGAAAATGTCATTTGAATTTAAAAGACCTGACTTTTTACCAATGTTTCCAAAAATGTAGCTGGTGCTGTTTAAGTTGTTTCCAGGATAGAATTATTCATAAAGACCCTCCAATAAGAGACAATAAATTACTCCTCATTTCACAAAGTCTGTCTACTGGTTTACCACACTATGTCTGGGGACTTCATCTATTGCAGATGTCTCTTCACTCTTTTATGTGACAAAATAAGGTTACCTTCTGTAATAGGTCAACATTTCATTCCCAAATTCACTTGAAAATTAGACAGTTTTGTTTCAAAGGCAAATGACAAATATTGTAAAATTCTGATGAAAACACAAAAAAGTCTTCAAACCTTCAGGTTATTTGGTAATTAATTTGCCATATTCTCCATTCTTTCTACTACTTTTTCGAACATATTTGAGGGACACTTAGAAAGGGACTAAGGTGTAGGAGTGAATAGCCCAGACTTTGTAAACATCTGCAGGTGAGACAGCAAGGATGGCAGAGACTAACATTTTGATATCCAAATACCCTTGGAGTCAGAAAGAGGAAGGTCCTTCCCAGGATTTTGAGCTGTAGGAGCTTTTGGTGCACACCAGAACCAGGAGTCTCCTTGAGCGTCTGAGACTGAGGGCAACTGGCATCACTGACCCACCAAAGTGGTGATATCCTGTCTGAGCTGGCACACACACAGGCAAAGAAGGATGGTGGCTGTCCTTCACTCCCTGAGGTCTGGTTATAGATCACATTCAGCCAGGATCTCCAAAGTGCTCAGGGAAAAGTCAGAAAGCAACAGCTGAGATTTGCAGCAAGGCAGGTGCTAGCTGGATGTAAGGGGGGGAAAAAATCCACTGGGTGAGTGGTGCAGCCCTGAGAGAGAGAAAGCTTCATCCTTGGAGATGCTTTCTTTGGACAAGCTCAAGACACAGCTGGACATGGCCCAGGGCGCCTTTAATTCTTTTTGGAGTTAGCCCCGAGCTGAACAAAGCTTGACTTGGGGGGCACCAGCAGTCACTTCTAGCCTCAGCTATTCCATGGGAAAATGACTTTCGTGTAAGACACCCAGGGAGGGTAGGTGTGCAAAGACTGAAAAAACATTCTCACACTTCAGAGAGATAAGGTGAAAGAAGAGAAATGGCTTCAGAAGAATGGTTTAGAGTAGAAATCTTGTTCAGATACTCTGGTTATAGAAAGCAGTCTGTAAAGTTCTCTCAAGAGTGCACTTTTTGCAACATACAATGAAAAATCAGTTGTCTTCTGAAAGGATTTAGTTCAAATACTTAAGTCAGCAGCTAACTGACAACATTTAGTACTGAGCAGCTGAAAACTGTTGGATATTCTGGAAAGTTATCCTCTTCCAGTTCATTATTATTTTGTGTATTTCATTTTCATTTAAGAGAAAAGTTCTTGTTAGAAAACATTCACTGTGTCTGTAACACTGATACTATAATAAGTTCAAATGAGTGCCATTTTTTTAAAATCCTCAAAAATGCACTACCTTTTTTTCTCTGAATTTTTTTCCAAAAGTAGGTTTGCTGTTACTTATACTTTGGATGTTGTTTCACAGAGAGAAAAAAAGTCATTGTAGTTAAATAGGAAGACATAAATCTATTTTTAACTCCAGTGATTCATATTTTAATGCTGAAAATATTTTGAAAAGACAGGCAATCCTCTACCAAACTATAGTATAAACAAGGCTGCCACAGTCTTCAAAGCTAACACAAGGCCAGGCTTTATGAACATCAGTGGAAGTTTTCTAGTCCTCTACTAGATCTGGAAACATAAATTATCAGTTTTATCAGTTTTCTGAATTTAAAGTCCCTCCTAGAAAGAAAGAAAATGTTTGGTAAAATCATGGCTTAAATGCAAACTAAATACTTGACTCTGAAAGTGTCCACAAGTAATGATTTTTTATACTGCTTAGGTTTAAAATTCCTCAGAAACAGTGGTAAAAATGTTTTAAGTGCTAAATTACAAGTTAGCTTTCCAAACTAAATCAACTGGATGGTACAGGAGATTGCAAATCAAAGTTTGCATCTTTTCCTTGAGACACTGATCCAAAGCCTGTTGAAGTTAACTGGAATCTTTCAAGTGAATTCACTTTGGGCCTTGGAAGAGAAACATTATGTAAACACTTTTGCCTTTATAATCACCTTCTACTCCCATGCAGGATATGCAAACAAAGGGGAAAGTAAGAATTGGATAAAAGCTTCTGAATGTTGTGTCTGAGACACAGTGGTAAATATTCAGTTTCAGGGCTCTGGCAAACAAAAGTTCACAAAATCTGCAGAGAAGAATGGCTGGCCACCTCTGCTGCTGTATGCACAGCCCACCCTTTCAGGCTGGAGATCTTACAGGGCCATTGGGTCATCCTTTGCAAGGGCAAAGCCCTTCCTTGGATCTGCCCCAACCCTCCTGCAGTCTCTTCACTCGACAATTAACATATCTGCAGGAGATACCTGTGATGTGCCCAGGGTTAACTTTCTCTTACTGGTACCTCTAGGTATCTGTGTGCTGAGTTTCACCCCTTTGCTTGGCATATTTGCAGTGCTAAGCCTGATCCCAACCTTTCCAAGTCATTGAAGTATAGTCCTACATCTTACCATGGAGCGTAACAGTCTTAGCTCCATCTCATTCAGCCATCTGCAATGTGCTTTGAAGTCAAAAGGCACCCTGAAATTAAGATTTTTTGGTGCTCACCGGTCTTGTACGTACTGGTGTCACATGACTATGAGCCAGATTTCCAATTCTTTTCTTTTTGCATCAATATAGATCAGTTTTACACAGGCAAAATCCCAAAGCATAAAGGGAAGCAGGACAGAAGCTCTGGAGAAGCCAGATGCTGCTGCTGAGAACAGGAAAGACAGGCAGTTATAGGGTTTATTGCTCTTGAGAGATGTCCTCTCCATCCACAGCCCAGGCACTGCAACCCTCACCTCCCTGTCAGCACTTTGCATTTCCATAGCATTTCACATCAGGGTGGAGCAGGGTTGAGTGTACTTTGGGTGGCAGGGTCAGAACTTGGTGAAGAATTTGCTTCAAGTCCTGCCAAAACTTTTGCATTTTCTGATCACTAGAACTTCATAGAGTTGAAAAGTGCATTAAATTGTTAAATATTTTTGCAGGACTGGAGGCTACCAGACCCCATGCCAGGCATCTGAATCCTTTAATGGCAAAATTGAAAGTTTAAAACTGTGCTCCTGTCTGCTCCTGTTACAATGACAGTTTCCCTATAGATTTCCGGGGATTGTGATCAAATTTGGTGGCAGCTTTGGTAAGAGATGCTCTAATGTAGTTCTATGATTTTTGAAAACCTCTGCTGTGAACTGACTAGCTAAGGCACTGAAACACACTCGTGATCTGCTTCTTTCACAAGAAACACTCGTGCAGCAAGGCCTGAGCCCTCCCTGCCACCTGCTGCTGAGCTAGCTGCTTCTTGGCCCCTCTGAAAAACTTCTCCCCTCTTTCTTAATACAAAATTGATGGTTTGGCTTCTTTCATCAACTTTGTTCTGAAGTTTAAACCAAAGGTCCCTCAGAGCAAAATTTTGGTATAATACCATTTGATTGTTACGCATGATCTCTAAATATTGAATACAATTCTTAGCTCAATCTAAGGTTTATTGTTTTGTTATGGTAGTTAACATTTCACTGTAGGAAACCTGAGCTTGGTACCTCAGCTGCAATGAAAGGATGTTTATGGTAAACTTCCCTTCCCCAGTTTCCTAATTTACCCACTCCTAAAAAGCCCAGACCTCTACAGACTAATGCATTTGTGCAGACTTGGACAAAAACTATCAGTGTAAAGCAACCTATACAATGAAAAATCCGTAATTTACAGCCTGAAACTAAACTTATGTTGCTTAAAATAACTATTTTCTGTTGTAGAGGTGGAGGTGCTAAAACTAATTACAGCCTAGTTTTGCCCCTTGTAAGAGGTCAAGACACGAGACAGACACAAGACTAATGTGGAAAAGTGGGGCTGTAACTTTACTGGAACTAGAAAGCTGGCCATAGTCAAGATGCTCCCTGGGCTATACCTCATATGAGTTTCCTATCCTTGGATAAAGCACCAAATCTAGATTAAAGCTCCCCCTTGCTTCAGGAAGACAGCCAGAGAGATTAGGCTGGGTGTCAGGACCTCCGCCCAGCTGCTCACTTTGCTCGAGGGAGCCACGTGGCGAAGGCTCTTCTGCTGCAGGGCAGGATCCAGACCTCTCTGTGTACAGATCAGCCCTTGGCACTGAGTCCTGGATTAAATATTAGCTTCAATTTTAGCTACCTGCCAGTCATCCTCTTAGAAGCTGGCTTTTCAGGAAGATAAAAGCACCCAAAGCACCGAAGAAAAATCTACACTCATTGACAGTGGGCACATGGTCAGAGGAATGCTGTCTGGGCAAAATACAAAAGGCAGCAATAAAATGTCCTGCTGCTGTGAAGCTTTCCCATCCAGCCTCATGGAAACCAGCCTAAAGCCAGAGAACCTTGTCTGTGAGGGAGGTGGAAAATTTCACAAATGAGAAAAACTTGAACCTTTGTGAAGAATCTGGGTTCACCCTCCCAAGTTCTGCAGTAGGTGATAGCCCTGAGCATGGCATGGGA
Source organism: Melozone crissalis (assembly GCF_028551555.1). Lineage (NCBI taxonomy): Eukaryota > Metazoa > Chordata > Aves > Passeriformes > Passerellidae > Melozone > Melozone crissalis. Next base: position 48,646,783 of record NW_026535794.1, on the reverse strand, counting down.
CCTCGTCTCCTCCCACTGGCGTGACCATGGGGTGTCTTGCAGCACCTTCACCACCCCACTTCCCTAGGCAAGCCTAAGGAAAGGAAAATCCCTTTGGGAAACTTGTCCTCTTGGGCATGCAGGAGTGTCTGACCATGAGTTGCAAAGAAACAACTGTACATCCACTGACGATCTAACACACTAATTTTAGGGCTTTAACCCTCTTTAATTATATTTGGGAGCATTTTTCTTGACATTTGGATGTTTGGGGCTGGCGAACCTGCCTTAGTGGATGATATTTGGTGCTTCCTGGATTTTCCACACAAGGTAAGCCAACAAGCCTGAAGCAGCTGGGGCTGGCCAACTCCTCTTCCCTGTTGTCCAGATTCATTATGTGCCAAGGAAGCTCCACAAGCGGAGGATCAAAGGTGAGAAGACAGTGGGGGGAGACGAAGTGGGGGGCTACCCATTATTTCACTTCACTTCAAATGACTCTGAACATCCAGAAGGAGAAAATACAGTGAAAATCTCTCCCTGAATGTGCAGGACAGTAAACATGAGACCTTTCTGCTGAAGACCCAACACATGGTCGTCCTTTATTTGGATGAAACTTGTCTCCCACACCCTCACCGCTGGTGATGAATACCCCCAAATTTGTCCCAGAAGTGTTGTACCTGGCCATGTGGAAAAGGACAACTGTCTGCTGTGGAAAGAGCAGCAGATTGGGTTGTGGTTACTGATCCTGTCTGCGGCTGAGGGCTCGCTGATGGAGGAGCCTACATCCAGCCCTTAGCGATGCTCCTGCCTTCCAGAGGCGGCTGGCAGAAGTTGCTGATGTCTTTGGCTGCCCTGAGTGCCCCTCATTCAAGGTCCTGCATGGAATTCCTTTCTCTGCCAAGTGGTTTAAAAAAAAAAAAAAGGGAAAAAAGAAGGAAAAAAAATAATTAGACTTACACTTAAAAAAACAGTTTGGAAAATATGTTGCTTAAAATCAACCCCCATTTAAAAAAATTAGTTCAAGATGTTGTCACTTCCCGAGCCAGGAGACATTGGGAGCACAATGCAGGAAGCCTGTCCAGCCCCTGCACTGCTGTCCGACAGGGACAAGTTATTATAGTGTGGGTGAGATTAAAAAAGGTTCTGAGCACCCAGACAAAATTTTCCTTTGTCTCTGTGCAGTGTGCGTGTAACCCAGTCTGTGACCTGCACTGACCAGGGGATGGAAAAGAGGTTCAAGAGTTTTACCTCTATGAAGTCATTTGTTTCAGACAAATTGCAAACAGCAACACAGATCCATCTGTGGCAAAGACTATTTCTGCCATGTTGTCAGTGGGATGTTGCTAAACAGGGCTGCCACAGACTCTCTTCACCCCACAGGCCACCCTCAGGACACCAAACTGTCAGGGAGAGATGCAGTAGGATGCTGGTGCCAAGCAATCACAGAATCATAGAATGGTTTTAGGTAGGAGGGGACATAAAAGATCATCTCATTCCAACCCCCCTACCTTGGGCAGGGACACCTTCCATTAGACCAGGTTGCTCAAAGTCCCATGCAACCTGGCCTTCAACACTTCCAGTGTCCACAGGTTCTCTGGCAACAGGTTCCAGTGTCCCACCACCCTCACAGAAAATAATTTCTTCCAAATATCTGATCTAAATCTATCCTTACCCTAATGCAGGAGGACGATGAGTCAGCTATGAGAGACATAGGAATAATGAAATCATTTAAGTGAGCAAGAACTGTGCTCTGTGTGTCTGTGTTTGTTAGGGTACGATACACACACCAAAGGCACTGAGGCATAAAGATGCCTGCTATCTGTTATTCTGTTATCACAATATCTGTGTTCCAGCATGACCATGCAATCACATTCACAATTTATTTTAGAATTGGGAAAGGAGAGGAGGAATAGCTTTTTTCTCTTTAGCACTTCAGGACCAGATCCAAATCTCTTGAAAATCAGTGGGCACCTTTCCAATGCTTTCATTAGCTTTCAGCACATAACCTAGCTGCAGTAGAACAACTGGAGATCATTATTTAGGCAGATAAACCTTCCATCACCTTTGACTAGCAATAAGTTTCAGTGTGACAGAGACATAACTCATATTTGGGAGTCAAAACATCGCTTGCTAGCTCTCTAACAACACTGGGAGATAACGTGGTTTTGGAACATTTCAAGGAGATACGAACTGAAATCTGCAGTGCATAAGCTGTTGCTTTCAGGAGCCCCTATATTTTCTTCTTTCTTTTTTTGTTGCTCATTTCCTTATTTTCAGCTTCCCCTTTCTTTGATTTATCCTACAGTCTTCACTTCAGTGAGGCAATACTCAGTGGACAGAACATGAACTCCAAGATGAGTTTCTTCTTTTTAAGACACCTCTAATTTGACCTTTCTCCATTTTTTAGCTTTGCAGCTCTTTTCAGCATCTTATAAGTTAAAATATATGGTACTGTAGTATGAAAAAAAGGACACAATAAAAATTGAAAATTGAAAATTTCATTTTCAAGGTATATTATAGTAGACAAAACCACTGATGGTGGTATGCTAATGGCTGGATGCAATAATCTAAAAGGTTTTCCCAGCCTAAAAATTTCTCTGAATCTATTAATCAGTTTAGTAAGTGTATCCTTTAACATGATTTTGTAATTGTTTATATCTGCAATTACAACTTAGAGATTTTTTTTCTCAGTATTATCTGTATACATTTCTGAAGAATAACAAAAATGAGGGTCCAAAACATACTCTACAGTGACTTTCACATATAGAAAGCATATATATCATTGAATCTGGATCTCCCCAGATTATCTGTAGAAAGCAAGTTATTTCCTTTAATTAGTGTTATCAAAGTCTTGACTTTAATTTTTGAAAGTGAATGTCAGAAGTTATGTTTCAAGAGAATTTACAGGCAATTGAAATATTTATTATTTTGGATTTTTTTCCAGGTGTTGAACCAGTTGAATAAACCAGTCTTGGATAATATCTTTTAAGTGCTTAAATGTGAATTTGAGAAACTGAATTGTGAAAGCTGAGTTGCTTTCATTTACCAATTTTTTAAAAAGATTGTTTCCTGTACATTGACAAGGTTCAATTTCATGAAGTGGTTTGAACAAACAGAACCATTTTTCTCCTCTCACTTAAAGACAATACACTGCAGAGATTAGCAGAACATGTTATTTGCTTCCTCAGATTTTGGAAGAAGAGAAAATATTTGTTTTCTCATCAAAGTAATAGATGTCCCATTTTATCATCTGCTGTGGGAGTATTCGATCCATATTTAAGTAAATGAAAAGCATGGCTACAGACTTACAGGTCTGAATTTCAGATCAGTTGATAACAATAATAATAGTCAAAGAAATCAGTTATGTGATAAAGGAGGATAAAAAAAATCTAGGAAATTATTCACTTCATGATATTTCTATCTACAGGAAAATTCATAGCAACTTTTGTTAAAATTTGCAGTATAAGGCCATAATACTTGCAACAACAACAAAACTTTACAAACCTGAATCTATGACTTTGGGTTTTTTTTTTGTTTTACAGATTAAAAATTCCTGATAAACTGGAATATTTTGTTTATTTCCATTAGAGAGATATGAAATGAGTCACTAAGTCTTTGACCTAAATGCCTGTTTGCTTGCGTATGTTATCTCCAAAAGACAGAACAAAATGTTATTGGGCTATAGGTTATTTTTCAATCTGTGGGTTACTTTCAAAATTAAATAAAAAACATTTCTACTTGGTTATATATGCTCATTACCTAGTGCCACTTTGCCCTCTTTCATATGTCCATTTTTCACACCAAAATAAGATTCACGCCTGTCCAAAATTTCTTCCTAAATTCAAAATATAAGAAAAGAAGGTCAGAAAATAAGAGGTTAACCATAACTTCTAACACTATAAATCCACCCAAGCATAAATAGCAAGGTGAATTGGTTTCTTAATGTTTACTGTGACTTTAAAATGAGTAGTAAGGAATCTCCAGTGCTGGAAAATTGACGATTATTAAGGGTAATGAGTATTAAACAGAACTTAGAATTCGGGACATAAAGCAGGCCAAAGCTGTGCTGGCTCTGAAGAAGTAAGGGCTAGGAGCAAGACTCATTGAGCTTATGCCAGAGAAATTCTCATTTGAACAAAACATTCCACAAAATCCACTGTGCCTTGTCTGTGTTCCAGCAGCTTTCACAAAGGCCAGGCATCACAGTGGGACATTTTCCTGCTCCCTCATGCAGGCTGGTGCTGAGCATTTCGGACTGAGATGTTGGGTATTGGGTGCCACAATGGCAAAAAAATGGACAGTCACTGCCTGGGAAGGTAAAGCTTGATAAGGAGTTACCTTGATGGCCTTGGGTTAACCTTTGGGCTTGACTTTGAGAATGCCCATTTGCAGTCCTCTAGTGAGGGTTTGGGTCCTGATTTGAGTTCCTTTGCCTTGAATAGATGAGGAACTTGGTGTCATAATGTCCTAGAGTTAGCACAGCATTAAATTCCAGAATTTCAAGTAGATTATCTCAGTTTTGCCCAGCTGTGTTCACATCTCCTCTTGGAATCCTTGCAAAACTCTGTGTGGCCTAAATTTGAGTCCTCTCAAGGTATTTCATCCAAATGGAACTGGCTATCCAGACTATTAGCAGAGGATGCCACCATCTACATTGTATGGAAACCTCAAGCAACAGGGACCTTTTGGAGTTTCACGCATGCCTTACATGCATATGCATTACAGCTTGGGAGGCCAAAGCTTTTCTGTTCATCGTGTCAGGATGACCTTTTGTGGTGCTCCAGGTGCACTGAGGTTTGACCTGTGCACCAAACAGGACACCCAGGCAACATCACAGAGCCCGTGAGCGATGCTGACAAACACTGAGCAGAGTATGAGTAAAGAAAATCCAATTTGTGCTGAGCACCAACACTGAGCCTTGGCCTTACGAAATGCACTTACTGGCAGAAGGCTGCTGTTTGCTTCCGCTTTCTTTTTCGCTGGGGCCAAGTCTTTAATCTCAGCCAGTGCCACCCCTGAGCAGTCTGGCCTGTGCTCTTTGGGGGCTGCTGAGATCCCAGCAGCCTCCTGCCAGGAGTTCATTAACTACAAGAGCAGGAGCGCTGCCTGTGTGCCGTGCCAGCGTGTGACTTCCAGGCCTTTGACGGTGTGTGTTTATGCAAGTGCAGACCGCGCTGGCTGGCGTCCGCTGCACCTCGCAGGGTGACAGGGAAATGACAGTCAATTCAGGGGCGTGCTCGTGCGTCGCTGACGTGAAAATATCCTGCCTTCATCATGCCAGAGAGGAGGCAGTGTCACACTCAGAACCGTGAGGTCACTTCCCTCATATCATGTCACATGTCTCCTGGGGTACTTGCACGGACAGAGCAGCAAAGCTGACAGATTCATATTTTGTTTCACAGGTAATTCACCATCACTCTGCTGCTGAGGTCAGTGGAAATGGAAACAAGACTGAGCCAGGCTGAGCCATGGAGCTTTCTGATACTGCCCTTGGAGCTGCCCAGCTCCAGGAGGGTTGCTTTCCTGGATTTCACAGAGAGAAAGTAGCATGCAAGAGTCACTGACTTGCTTGGTGCCAGAGTAGCTACACTGGATATTGTGGACTGACACAGTTTTGCACTGCACAAAGATCTGGAGCAAGGTCTTTTGTGCCTCCTGATTGCTATGAGACATCCAGAATCCAACTGAAATGTAAACCCATTCTAAGACAGTTTAAAAATGTAAAATTAGTGCTTAGTTTCTTGACTGCTAGCATCAAATCTGGCCAAGACAGCTATCTATAATTTTAGAATATATCAAGTAGATTTATAGACCTCATGAAAACAATCTTTTCCATCTCCCTGGAGATTTAGCCTTCCACTTGCTTTTTAACTTCAGCCCATCTTTAGATCCTGTGGAAATAACACTAAAGCTAAACGCAGAACAAAAATGAGCTCACACCATCTGGAAAAGCTTCTTTCTTGGAGAGGCCATGTTTAACTTAGGAAGGCCCCTACCAGGATAGCAGGAGTTCAAATGAAAAGCTTTTTGTAATAAATGGATTTTAACGGTTTATGCAGTGGTAAAGAGCATCACACTTTCAGATAAACTTGTCAGGGTTTGCCACAAAGGAACATCAAAATATCAATGAGTTTCATGAGTGGACATCAACCCTTTTTAATGTTAGACTGAAACAAAGGGTTTGAGGTATAGGAACAGGGGAAGATTAATAAGACTGAAAAAGCTTAATATGATGATTATAGAAGTGATGGAAAGTTCCAAAGATGGTTTTATAACCATTGCATGTAAAATGAAGAGTAAATAACCACAGCAACAGTAACCAGTGTTTTTATGACTTGGCAATTTTATATGTTATCCTTCTATTATACATAAATACATGACATACAACTGAATATAATATGCCATTAAGAGTGAGGGCTGAAGTGTTCTCAATGTACATCTGAAAAGAGATCAAGCATCTTAGTACCAAAGAGGAAATATTTATAATATATCAGTAAGTTCAAAAAATGGAAGCATCATGATGGAGTAATTGGAAAAACAAAGTGGCGTGAGAAAGCTTGGAGCAGAGGCCAGCCATAGGGTGGATAGAAGAGGAAAGACTTTTGGCAGAAAAGTATAAGCTTAAACTTCAATGAGTGGCAGCTGAGCCCTGCAGCCATTGCAGATAACTTGAAATAAAATACTAGGAGCAATAGAGCGAACTGGCCTCTGCTCTTCCGAGAGCTGAATAAATTACAGACACTAATTTTCCTTCATCGAGTTTTCCAGTCTTTCATTAAGAAATTTCACAAGAGGGGTTAAAAAAATGCAATGAACAATGAACAAATATGAAGTCCAAATCATTGTCATACCAGACTGGAACCAAAGATATTTGATAGACTCTGTCATGATGCTCCTTCATGCCCAGCTGCAGATTACAGAGCTGTTGATATCCGTGCTACAGAACATTGCAATATCAGTCTTGAACTGTGCACTGGGATGTCTGCTTTCCTGTCATACTTGCCAGTATAATGTGGCTGAAAGTCTGATCTGAAGCTGAATACTTTATTTCTGTTATCTGACACTGTGCAAAGGGTGAGACCAATCTTCCATTGTCAGTCAGCAAAATAAGAAGTGGACTCTCTGAGTTTATCTCCCACTGACCTTGACTCCATACTTGCATAAACTCACAGAAAGTTTAGGCTTTCAGCTTTCTAAAAGATTAGATGATGCAGTGTCCTTCACAGAAGGCTGTAGGTCAGTCACCAGCATTGTTCCCCAGGTCCCCAGTTCTAGGGACAGTTCTGTTCAATATATTTACCAATGACTGGAGTTGGAAGTTTGCTGATGGTGCTAAAGTGGAATGTGCTGTTGACTCTCTTAAGGGACAAGAGACCTTGCACAGGGATCTGGATAGATTGGAGCACTGAGCAATCATCAGTGGCAGGAAACAACAAGAACAAATGATGGCATGAAGAAATACTTTCCACAAGTATGAATTGGGAGTGGCATGGCTGGAGAGCAGCCCCACAGGAAAGGATCTGGGGCTGCAGGTTGACAGCAGGCTCAATACAAGTCAGCAGTGGCAAACCCATCTTGGGATGCACCAAATACACCACAACCAGCTGGTCAAAAGGGATGATTGCCCTGCTGTATTTAGCACTGGTGCAGAGTCATCTTGACTATTGTGAGTCCCAAAATTTAACAAAGATGTGAAGGTCATGTGTGGGAATGGCTAAAAAGTTGCTTCCAAAAGAAAGGATATAAAGAATTTTAAGTTAAGTTTCTGACTCTCTTTCAGGGCAGATGTTCACAAGCATTATCACAATGCGCAGGTGTAGCCAGAAGCAGGTTAATGCAATCCTCAGTTTAGCTTGAAAAAATATCACTTCAAGTCTGGCAAAACTGAAGACAGAATTTTGTAAATCCACTACATCTTGTGGAGAGCCATTTGATGGTGGAACTGTGTGGGGAGAACAGATTTCTGTCTCATTCACTTGTCTCTCGTGGCAAGGAGTTAATGGCACAGTTTGTGTCCAACACAGTTGCTATGATCTCCACCTCTCCAGGCAAGTTTGCCCATAGAGTTTCTTGGAATATTCTGAATTATGGGCTGTTTATCTTCCTGGTAAGTGTCCTTCACCCAGGCTCTCTCTGGAGAGAGTGAACAAGATGGTCTATAAACATCATTCCGTCACAGGACATGTTTTGTTTGACCACACATCCTTCCTGAACCCTGCCATATAGAGTAACCCAAACAATGGAACTGCCTGGAGCCAAAAGAAGTGGTGCCAGGTGAACCCAGTTTCCTTCAAATCAGAGACCCAGACACCGGGTCAAACCACAGATAATACAAGTCTTGAAAATATGTAACTGATATTGAATAAAATGCTGAAAATTATCTAAAATTGCTAACCTTTACCAGAAACAGGAAAGTTGATAACTGATTGATGCACAAAGAAGACTCTTTCTAGGAAAAAAAAAACCCAGAAGTTTTAAGAATGTCATTTTCTCTGTTTGGCAATGTGTTTTTTATGTATGCATTTGTGTTTTGTATTTTGGCATTTGAAAAATCCAACCCCCAAACATTCCCACTTTATTTTTTTCCCTGTTTTAAAATTATTTTGATTTTTAGCCTTTGAGGAAGAAGAACAATAACAACGTCATGTATTACTTTGGGAGTAAAAGTTGAAACAATTTAGGTTTTGGAATACAGGTCAAGCAGTCCCTGTTTCCTGAAAAGAGAGAATAAGGATTGGTTACAGTCGCAGAGAAAAGTGTGATATTGGTATTTTCCAAATGATGACACACCTTGATAAGACACAAACCTCACTGTTTGCCTTTCAAAACTTTCTCTGCTGTGGTTGTTGAGTAGTGATGCACGAACAGCACTGCTGTGCCTGCCTGGTGCTTGTGTTGCCCACATGGAGGGTTGAGAAGTGGCAGCTCCCCATGGGGCTGCAAGCCTGGAACCCTTCCAAGCACAGGCTGTTTTGCAAAAACATTTCTCCTGTTTTCCTGGAGAAATGGAGCCAAGGGAAGAGCAGAGCTCACTCCCACTCCAGGTTTACAGTGGGCTAAAGAGAGCCCAGGGCATGTGTGGTTCCTTGAAGCACAAGTGCAGCAGGAAAGAACAGAATTGGAAAGGCCCAGAGGAGCCCTGGCAAGGGGCTTTGCTCAATTACACACAGGACAAGAAGCAACCCTCAGAGCCTAGAAAATTTGTTTTCCCCAGATGTGGGGCATGAGGGTCACCTTCATGGGGCATGAGCAGCAGGCAGCAATGTGGCCAAGAGGAACTCTAGAAGCCCTGACCAATGGTCATGCTTGATGCTGCAGAGGAAGGCCAAAAAGGCATGGAAAAGTGTGCCAATCTGTCCCACAGGAAAATTCCTTCCTGATCTCAGCACCAGTACAGGCTGTTCTCTAGGCATGTAGGTATGTGTCCAAGATCTGTATTGTTAACTCACAGGTTGGTCAACAACTCCCGGATGTCTAAAACCTGTTATCCCTCAGCATGGAGCTGTCTCAGGGTGTTGTGAAAGTGGCCACACTCAAATGGATGCTGAACTAGCATATCCTGACCCAATAAGCTCTGGCTGTACTATTTGCATTGCCATCCTGTGCTGTATCTAGCAATAATCCAGACTGGAAGTAACAACTTCCTATATAATTGGCACTGAGTTCCACATCAAAATAGAAAAATATTCACATCTTTTGGCTGCCATAGGTGGAATTTTTTTTGGAAGTGCAAGTGAGACTTCATTTTTTTCTTTTACTTTATTTTTTAACTATGGCCATTAATGGCTTGATGTGAGGTTTATATCTCATCCCCAACATTTTCCTATGGGCTGCTGTTACATAGCAGGGCACTTTAGTGTGAGGGTTTCCAGTACAAAGCAAGTGCTGTTTACAGCATTGGAGTGCTGCGATCCTGCTCACACCCTCGGGTTCAGGTGCCCAAAGTTCAGTGCAGTGCTCAAGGCACCTGACCAAACACACACCACTTATGTCTCCCTCCCCTACAGCCCTTTGCCAGCCATGCTTCAGGCAGCTGCTCTAGAAATAAAGGAGGAAGTTTAAATGCTCTATTGTGCTTGGCCGCCCTTGCCTGGTGCTTTTGGCTGGCAGGGACATGTTTCACCATTGAGGCAATATCCAATATTTTATTCTGCTGTTTTAAAAGATCTTCTGGAGGAACAGATTTTGTTATTGAGCAACACATCTGACATCATGCTAGAGCTGCTCTAATATGGGCAACATTGAGCCCCAGTCTTGGAAGCCCAATAATGCTTTGCTTCCTGTGGCTTAGCTTTTGCCATTGCCAGCTAAGGTGGCTCAGTGATGGGAGAGGCAGCAGGTGTATGGGAACTTGTCTTACATCACTTCATCCTGGACTTCACCCTCTGATTATTACTCCTAATGTTTCCCATGGGGACCATCAGACGTTTTCATCCACATCTGTAAGAGTGAGACTGTTGGAACAAATAAGGGCAATATCATCTTGGCAGTGTGAGCTAGCACAAGGTGGAAATTAAATGGGAGTTGGGCACTTTCAATGTCCAAATTCAGCAGCTCTGTTAAGAAAACTTTTCTTGGAATTGAAAGAACAGAATCATAAGTGCCGACTGTTTATTTCCACCAGCTAGAGATTATTTCATGCCTAATCTATTCACTTCAGTAGGAGGTGCAAATGTTTGGTACTTCCCTGAAGCAAGTGTGAAAGATCCAATCCATCCAAGGCCTCCTTCCTTTTTCAGGGCACCCAAAAGACATGCCCTGGTCCCAACAGGGCCATCAGGCCCTGAGTGAACAGCATCTGTGTGAGCAAACCCCATGAGTGCTCTGTCAGATTGGTGAGGTCTATCAGGGATTTGTATTGCCCAAAAAGAAATGCTGATGTTTAGGAACCTTTGAATATGGATTTGGTCCCCCATAATTAATATCCTTTCTGTAAATTCATAAAACAGGCTGAAAAGGGGCAGGCAAACATGGTTCTCCATCTTCCTTTCTTCTGTCTCTCCCCCATTTTCCTTTGGAGTGTGGTTGACTGGTTTTTTTTGGGGTCCCACTCTCTTAGTATACTTTAATTTTCATAAGTTCTTTTTTCACCTTGCTCTGTTATTGCTGTTTTTCTACCTGCTCACCTACATGAAACATGAACTTTAGAGTTTTCTGAATGAGATTCCCCACCCAGGATGTCCCAGCAGGGTGGAAACAGGGAAAAATATCTTCAGTTTGGGTGAGTTTCTCCCATGGTAAGAGACATTGTCTGTGGCTCATAGCCTATCCTCTGTGTTCAAGCAAGTGCATTTGACAAAACAAAAGATCCAGAACAGGTCCTGTGCTGGCATAAAACACCATATTTCTTTGCAAAACTGCAGATCTCTGAGCCAACACACAAGAAAAGAAACCCAATTCCTTTGACACGACTGGGTCTGCAGGAAGAGACAATGTCTTTAATTAGCTCAATTTGTATGGCTGCAAAAGTAGCCAGCTTTAGGCAAGAGCTCCTCTTCAAGTCTACAACAGAAGCAGCTTCCTTCAAAGCTGAATGCCAGTTGAGAGGGATTATTCAGAGTTCAGTCCTTCTGACATGCTCTGTTATTTATTTACTTTAAGCAGAAGTTCTAAGGCTAAAAAAATTATATTAAAACTATATATTGCTTTATGGATACAGTGTTTGTTCCATGACAAATCTTTGGAGCTTTCTAAATAATTTTTTTTAAATTCAAAAGTCAACATTTTCTGAAAACAACTTTTACATCATTTCTGTGGAATGCCAGGAGAAGACATCTTGTTTTCTGTCTCTCTATGAAGCAACTTCTCAACAATGAATTATGGTCATGCATACAGGATTTAGTACAGCATCTCACTTTAATAAAGCAAAAGCAATGTGAGCTGCCCAGCATAGTTGCCCATCTCCTTTGGAGAGATGTGGTGTATTTCCTGGGGTTGTCTACAGACTCTGCAGAGCCCAGAGTTTTATCATATCATAGTTGGTAGTCATTTGGGCCACCAGTAAGGGTATCCCTGCTGTCACTTTGTCATTACTCTCAGCATTTCCACCTCCTGTGCTCTTGCCAGTGCAAACTGCTGTCAACATCAAGAATGTCCTTCTTTATACAAGTCACTGATTATGAGGTATTGCAGCAATAAACAAGGGTTGCTACATGGCACCAAGTCTGTGGTAAAAAAAAACCCAAACGCAACATTCTTACGAAAAATCATCCCATCAAATTAACAAAAGCAGCTCACATACAAAAAAAGGAGAAGAAGAAACCACATAAATAATTTCAAAATGGCATGGCAATGGAAAGATAGGAAGGACTTTTCCCACAACTTCAAAAGCCCTGTAGGAAATCAGAGAAGACCTGCCTGGCCCATGTGTGGGGACACTGAGGTCCCTGATAGATCTGAAGAATGAGAATGGGACAGTGGGGACAGACTGAAGGGCACTGTCTGGCCACACTGGGGCTGTCACAGACTGCTGGACCGGGGCAGGAGGCAAACCCTGCCAGACAGGCCAGGATGGCATTGGCAGAGGTGATGGGAGCGGGCACGCAATCTCCATGGAAAACAAAACTGAGTCACTGGCCTGGCCTGAAGGATAATTTTAGTGCAGAGGCTGAAACCCAACCCTCTCCTTCAGCGTGACATGGGCCATGACGTAGAGCTGGCAACTCAGCTGCTGCTGTTTCAGGAACGTCAAAGCTGTTTATCAGCTCTGGGCAAGCCTGGGAAAAACCTTGGCGGGGAGCAGGGTGAGCCCAGCAGGTTTTCCTTTCATTTCCTCTCCTTCCCTTTTGCTCATGAGCCCCTTCGCCTGGCGTCATGGAAGGCTGAGCTGAGCCAAATTAATGGTGACAGCCGGGTGCTGAGGGCCTGAGCAACACCCCCGTGCACGGAGTGAGCGCGCAGGGCACAAAGGTGAGCCCAGCCGGGTAACACACACACGTAATTTTATTCCACATTGTAAGGCAGGGGCTGGGAACCCTCCATGACATTTGTGCTACTGCCCCACTGCCTCCAGGCCTCTGAGGGCCCCAGTAGTGGAGGCAGTGATGTTGGCCCAGAGCTATCACAATCAGAAAGGCAAGAGCAGGCAGAAAGCAGAATTACTGTTCCCACCTTGCAGAGTGGGAAAGAAAGGAGTCTGAAGTAGATTCCTATGGATGTAGTGGTGAGAAGATTAATTCTTCAGTCTTCAAAGACAGCAGGCAGCTCTCTTTTAAAGGCACACACATTCTTGTAGATAGACATGCAGGTCATCAGTCATGCATTCACACTTGCAATGGGAGCTATTTGTCTTTATTTCAAACAAAATATCATTCTGCAGCTATGTGCATCATCACTTTATTCAGGATGCAGTTTCAGGCTCTGTGCTGAAATAGCCATACCCAAACCACACAGGTCTTTACCCTGGAGCATGGTGAATCAAAGCAGTGTTTGGAAATTTCCACTACCATCTTCAGAGCAGCATCTTGTCCTACATTTCTGACAGTTTTCCAGGACTACTAATTGGATCAGAAGTTTTTTCTCTCTCTCCTTATAAAGCAGTAAGTGCTCAGGATTGTTTAAAAAGTTTTCCATGCTTGCTCCATTTGTTTCTATGCCCAAGTGCAGATGTGATAACTAAATCTTAAGTGTCTGAGTCCATGCCATACATGCAGACTCCTGGAAAGACTGTGATCTCCAGATCTTTATAGTCAGGGACCTCTGTCTATTTGCATTGGGTTGAAAGCTTTTGAAAGCTTTATTCCTTATAGTTAGGGAGTAAGCTACTGATGATCCTGTGACGTGCCTTTCTGTCATGTGGGAACATCCTGCAGTTTGCCTCCAGCATCAGTTTGTGGCCAAGGATGCAGAAGATGCAGAATGTGATACAACAGACAGATACAACAACCTCTCATCTACTGGTATTTTGTGACAGCAGCAATTGCACATGAGCCAACTCTGGTCTCTCTGTTGGACACCCTCATGTAGTTCAGTGTATGTTGCTCACATATGGCTGGCATTGCCCTTGCCCCTGAGATAGAACTGCTGGCAAAATAAATAGGCCAAGTCCAGCTCAGATCCATCAGGTATGTAGATGCTCAATTCCTACTGAAATAAATGCAAGTGAAGGTTGCAAACACTGTTTGGAAGTGGACTTCACTGATGTTAGGAAGTAAAGGGTGGTGGGCAAAGAGGAGTGAGTTTGCAAGGAGTAACTGTAAGTACTAAAACGTAATTAACTTCAAAGTGAGAAATACATTGATTTTGTTAATGTCCCAAAATAAGAATGTCATACTGTTTAGAGATTTCTTGACTAAAATTGACTTTGACAATGGATCATTGTATTTCTTCCTATGTTCTTCATGAAAGTTGGCATTCCCTGGTAAATGGCAGCACTTCCATGGCATGCAGCATGGCTTGAGGCAGCAAAATCTGTCCCTAATACTAGAGTTAAGCAAACTGTTAAAATAGGAACTGAACCAAATGCTCAGATCTCCTCCTCAAAGTCAAACTAAATCTTTCTTTGAGGTTCAGGAATGTTTGGTTAACTTTAAATTAAGCAATGTTGTGCTTCTACACATCCTGCTTTCAGAGAAGACACCAAGCAGAAACACAAAAATATGGCAGGCACATCCATGTTTGCACTATTTCTGGCCCAGCTGAAACCAGGAAACACTGGAAATCTCACAAAATCAGCTTTGCCTCACACACTATCCAGCTACCAGGTTCTGTTGCTGTAAGCCCAGAGAATACAATAGAACTCATGTACATACCATTTTATTATTAATTTTTCACCAAATTACTGTGATAAACAAGTTTCCCAAACTATTAGATATATGAACCCCCCATTTTTATTCAATTGTGGCAGCATACTATACAGCTACCTTATATTCCTTTTATGCTCCTTCTCATTGAGTCACTGGCATAGTTGTTTGAAGACAAGATGTCTCTTGTGGTACATGACAAGAAACCAAAGCACATCATAACAAAGATAACAAACTAGGCATATGCATGTTGTGCTTCATATTTGGTTTTGTGGCTAATTCAAAATACGCAATCCTAAATTTTGCTGCTTGATATCTCTTTGACAACTCTCTGCGTTGGATTTGTAGAGCATAAATATGAAGACAACAGCATTGTTTTAGAGGAACATATTTAGCCATACAAAATTGCCCTGCAAGTCAGGGCAAAAATTTTAAAGCACTTTTGTGTAGCAGACTTTTGCAAATTTGCAAATTCATATTTAAAGGAACACTTAATGCTACTGCTAGAAATTGCATCACTGTCAGCAAAACATAATACAGACACCCTGATTACCCAGCTATCTGCTCGACCGCAACAAAGCCATCCCAAACGATTCAGTACCACAGCTTCATGCTTGCTAGCCAGATTTATTATATTTTCCAGATTCTAACAGGACACATATTAAGAAATGCATGCTAATCATTGTCCTAATGAGAACAATATGCAGTTAGCATTTAGAGTGTCATACAAAAAATACAGAAGGCGAGTGCAGAATGAATGCACTCTAAATTCAAGGAAACCCAATCCTTCTCTCCACTAGCGTGTTTCAGTGAAATGGCCCGCTCCAAGAGAAATTTTTAATGAACTAGCTAAATTTTAACCGGTATATATATGTGCTTTCATTAGGCATGGGGCAAAGTAAAATGCCATTCTGACCACAACTGTGAAAGAAAAACAACCACTGTCCCACTTGCTTACGTACAAAAAGCTATGAGTATATAAAGCACTAAAAGCCTGCCCAACATCACTCCTCTGGAGACACCAAACTTCCCAGTGTTTACATCCGTTTACAGCCAGATGACTTCTGGAGCAAACTACCCAATATGTGTAAGAGGACAAGAGTCTGTCTTTAAATTTTTTTGCAAGTAGTAAATAAAACGCACACCTTACAGAATAAAACAATATCATTTGGTAAATGTGCCAAACCTATCATGCTTCTGAGAGTATCAAAGGTGCATGAGGGTTTGGTTTGAATTTTCTAATGCAAAATCTGTGCACACCCTGCACTTTTTTGGTTATGTGGAAATAATAAGATTGAGATGCTGATGAAACACTCAATAAAACAGGCATCAATGGATCTGCTCGGATTGTAGTGCCTCGCTGCCACACCGCAAGAGGACATCTGAAATCTGTGCCTCCCATTCCTCCTCCCACCTCTCCACACAGGTCACAGGCTCTGTCTTTCTCTCCATCCCAACTACCAGGCACTGTGTGAATGCTAATTCAGCCTTCACTAACTAGGCACAAAGAACAGCTTTTCTTTTTTCAAACCTCCCTGGAATTATGAAGGTGTTTCCACACCCTGAGTGAAGACTGTTGAAAGTAGCTACAAAACATTAAAGCCGTTTAGAGTGCAGAACCGTTTAATCCCTTTCCATAGGTTAAAACTAGTGTTGCCTTGAAAAGTGAGTGCTGAAGTAAAATTTGACTGAAAATTGTCTCACCACACCCTACTGGAAGCCTTCTCCACAAGGGAGATGCACAAAAAACACTGGCTTACTTCTTTTTGAAGGTGTACCTCTCCCTCCTTCCCTTCCATTCACACCATGCTCCCAAGAAACAGAAAAGTATTTTTTGCATGTCAGCAAATGAATAAAGGTACTCCAGTTTCTTTTCAGAAAGAACAAAACTTAGCTCAAAAATTGACTACCAGCTTCCTGAGGAGCAGAAAATACCCCAAAAAACAACCAAAACAGAACACAAAGCAAAATAAAACCAAAAGAACAAATTTACACAATTTTGATGCGTATAATTTAAAATTATATTTTTCACTTAGGGATGAGGTTTTACACAGGTGATCTTTCCCTTCAAGTCTCTAGAAGTAACAAGAAGAATGACAGCAAAATTTAGCTTTTTCTTCTAGACAGTACCATTTCTGCTGTCTGCCTATGCTTTGTCTTCTTGAAAAAATAAATAATGAAATCTTTGCAAAAGGAAAATCAACATTAAATAAATATTTATTATAACATTAAATAAAGATAATATCTAGAAATATTATCTTAATGGTAACTATATAATACTGCAAGTGCATCACTGAGCAGATTAATGTGATTGAAAGATATCTTTTGTTTTATATATTTTACTCAGCTTTTTGCTTATGTTCTCTCTCAAGCGAAAACTTACAAATTCCACAGAGAGCAGTTAGGTTGAAAAATCAGCTTAGATGTCAACAACTGACTACCAATAGCCATCCTCTTGGCTAACACGTGTTTGCCCAGGGCAGCCAGTGTCCATACTCAGCACTCCTCTCTCATCCTCGTCAGCTGGGCTGTCTGGCAGGTGCTGGGTGGGGTGAACACGGAGGGGTCTGCGATGCCCGGGTGGATGTCGAAGAAGCGAGTGGAGGTTGTCACGCTGTAGTTCTTGGTGTAGGTTTCCTGTACTGGGTAACAGTCCTTGACGGTGTAAACGCCGACCCAGGATTCCACTGCAAACAACCAGAAATGTGACTGCTTTAGGTGACAAGACAAGATGAATGGGTCATGATGATGTCCATCTCTTTTAACTCATTGCTTCTGTTTAACATTATGTATTCAGATTCCCATTATAATTTAATTTTTTTTTTAATTCCTATTATTTTCAAACACTTCTAGCGGTTCATTATCTCGAGACTACGCTCAATGCTGATCTCTTCCAGAATGTGATGCAACAAATCTGTGTACCTTTTTTAACTTCAGTTTAAATCCACAGTGTGCTAAGCTCAGAGGTGTTCCCTTGCTCTATTTCCCTTCTGTTCTCCGTCATCAGCTCTACCTTGTCCACTATGCTGTTTAGGCAGTGGCAGTAATACTACTCAAGTGGTGTCCTTTGAATGCCCTTTGCTTTTATCTCTCTTTTATTATTTATCTCCCTTTTTATTATTTTATTTCTGTGATCATTCATTACCCCTTCAATCATAGTCCATCCCATTGTTTTACACATCTTGGATTTCTTGATAGCAGAAACTCACAATGTTAAAATTACCTACTGATCATAAATCAGTTCCTCTGAGGAATGTCTGTAACAAATTTTTCTAGTCCCAAGAACACTTATTTTCTCCCACATAGTAGCAATCATACACACTTATTTCCAGTACTTTCAGTTTTGTGTCATAGGCTGTAGCACAACCACATTACCAGAAATAAATAAATGGTGACATGAAACACACTTATACTGTATTCAAAGAAAGGATGCCAAGCTAAGCAATATTTGAATATACCTCTTTTGAGGATGCTGATATACCAAAAACATTCTGACCTTAATTAATATGGTTTTGAGTACACAGAAATGGAGGCAACCTTTTACTAAACAAGCTTTCTCTCAGAATTTAGAATAAAAAATCATGGTTAAATATGATGCTACCAAAGTAGCCTGTATCTCCCCTAAAACTTTTTTAATTGCAAAAGAAATATAATTTTTACAATTCAAACCAATACTAGCTGAAAGGTAGATAAGTAACTTTCAGACATTATGCTTATGAATCAAACAGCACTGGAGATACAAAATAATACTGGATAAAAATCACACATCATTAATTGAATGTATCTGGATATAGAATTCCACAAAAATTCCACAAAAATTCAAAATATCAGATCTGAAAAAAAGAGGTTATTGGAGTGAGTGATAATTTGCCTCTTGCAGAATACCAGAGGATCTATCAACCTAGTTACAGAGGTCTAATGATCTTATCCTTCATTCTCTACTTCATTTGTTCTACTTTTAGTCAAGAAAGAAATATTTTCCTCCAGCTAAATGCTCAAGTTCGTAACCAGCCTATATATTAGATGTCCATAACCATAAGTATTGCACTAGCTGAATACTGTCATAAATTTCATGGAGGTTTTAAAATTATTTTTATAGTTGTCTGGGTCATCAATAAGCCATAGAAGAAATTGAAGCCAAAGTGCTAATAAATTTCTGTGCTTTCAAAATCTAGCATACTATACCTTGGAAAATTCAGCCTCCTTTCTTTTATGATGCAAGTGCTCAGCTGCCAAATGCAGAACTAAGCCTTGCAAGAAGATATTTCTTACCAGTACAGAGGACAACAAAATTTAGTCATTTATGAAGGATTTCAACGGCTGCAGAACCATGTGTAGGCAAACACTGACACCTCCTCTATTTCTGTGACATAGGCTCTAGTTTGAGTGAGTCCCTAATTATAGTACCAATTATTCTCTAGGTAAATTTTGGATATGGGCTGCCAGATTCAGACACAAAATAATGCTGTTCCATGCCAAACATTTGTATGGCATTTTATCTGTATGATAATAAATATAACACAATCAAGTCCTCTGAACATATTTAATCCTGCTGAAATATGAAATTTTCCTAAAAAACACATTGTTATTAAAATGATATTCTGTGCACAGGGCATTTTCATTACTTCTTCCAGAGAACTCCATGGAAATACGGAAACCTGGGATGAAGCATGAATAATTTTATTTTCCCCTGTGCAGCAGAGACATTGATGATTATTAAAATAAAACAAAAGCATGCACATACACTTCCTGGCTGGTTTTCTGTCAGACCATTCCTGTACCATAACTTCATCTCCAGGTCCCCCAATGTAGTATTGATCTTCATAAGTTGAATTGGCAGGAATATCATATGGATCCCAGGGCTCTGTCAGAGCAATCTTCGAGCAAAGCTTTGTAACTTGTTCAATCTGAAACATCACTGCATCTTTGTAGAGCAATATATACTCAAAGAACCTGAAACATTAAGAAAAAGCAATTAATAAATACATATAGTCTTTTTCTATCCCAAGCAAGGAACATTGCCGATATGTAAGCTTGCCTTTGACTTCTCAGCATAAGAACATTTCCACTTGCATTTAACCTTGCCAAACTTTGAGAAATGCTAACCAGTTGGGCTGAAATTTCCCATGCTAAAAGTTTGTCTCAGCTGATTCTTTCCAAAATAAATAAATCAGGCTGAACTGGTTCAGCCATTTCTGAGAACAACAGAACAACTTTTCTGAGAACAACTGAGAGAAAAACATGTTATTATTCCTAGTTTTGTTTTGGTTTTTTTTTTTTTTTTAATAACTGTTTCATTAAAAAGCTCCAGTGCCTCCATGTTTTGGAGAAAGGACTTAAAACTTTGGCAGGGGAAAAGTTTTTATTAAAAGTTGCCCAGATTTGGCTAAGTTATAAGCCTTTGAAAAAAATCTGCTTGCATAGGCTGGATAGATTCACTTCTGCACGAATATGGTAGAGCCTTCCTGTGTACTGGTTAGATGTAGTATCTGCCATCCTCACAGATGTTTCTCCATGGAACACACAGTTTAAGTGGGACATGGGGGTGGAAGGGGGAAGTGCATGGTCCCGAGTGCAGAACTGAGAGGGTCACCCTCCATAAGGCACAGTTTCTCCCACGACGTAGTGAAAAGAAAAAGCAGAGGAGCAAAATAGCAAGGCAGAGATAGGGAGAGGTGTGAAGCTCAATGAGCTTGAGAGGCGAGAAGGTGAAGTCACCAGTATGGATAGTTAATAAGGATTTAAAACCAATCTTCTAATGAGTATGAAGTGACCAAGCCAAGCTCTGAGGAGAGATGATAAACATTTATACAGACACTTTCATCTAGTTTCTTTTTACAGTGGTCTTGTCTACCACCAGTACTGTGACATTGCTTCCATACCCTCAAAAAGGAGGTGGTATGGTCCTTACCTTTTAACTGTGCACAAAGCCAGACAGAAACAGAATATCAAAATTATCAGAAGTATCAGCTGATCTTGAACACTCAGCTGGAAATAGCAGAAATTTAACTTCTCCAGGGTACTTTGCACTACCAATCAGATGAGAAGTTGTTCAAAGCATGTTTCAAATCATCGTCATGCGCGCTCTGCATCTTTTGCAAAGGACTTAATGGGGTCACTTTCTAAACCCTCCAATACTCTGCATTCATTATCAGAGACTTCCCTTGAATATCTCAGCTCAAATACTTGGCTACAGGTTACTGTTATGCAGTGACTCTAGAGAAAAGGAAGGGAACAGCTTCATCTTTCCATCTGTAATTCCTTTTTTCATTCATGATGCTGCCTCCATTTCCTGCAAAAAAAGAAGGCTTAGGTGTCTTTGGACACAGGTATCTTCTGCTTCAAAAATCTGATTCTAGTCCCTAACACTGCTCATCCTGTGCCATCAGAAAGATGGGGAGCCAGTAGAAAACACTGCATAATTAATGCAATTGAAGAGATGCACAAAAGCAAGACCAGATCCTTCTCTATTTCCCAACTCCTGCATGTTTCTCTTTGCAGTCTTCACATTCTTTTGGGGAGGATGCAAAGTTTACATAAAATAGGGTCAAAACCAAAACAATTTACAATTTTAATTTTTGCAATGCACAATTGTACCAGACAGCAATAACTTCACCCACCACTGACACTGTGGCATTTAAAGGTTGCATAATAAGAAGCGTCTCAGCATGGTTAAAAGCATCTGAGTAACATTCCCACCACTTCTTGAGAGCATCATTTATTCTGCATGCATGGAAACACAGTAAGGCTAAATGGCCTTAGCCAAATTGAACAGTGAAGGAGAATATAAAATGGGACACGGAAGCTGATATGATGTAAATTGGGGCCCACGTCTCACCCAAAACCCTGCAAAACATGGAAGGTAGCTTGTCCTGAAACTGGGAACCTCCCCCACACTGAAAGAAGCTGACAAACTGCAAGGCTACATATGACCTTCCCCATGGTAAATCATTCTCCTGCCCATACCTTAAAATATTCCTGCTTTTGCCATGACTTTCACCAACCTAAACTTGCCTGCCATTTTCTTACTCAAAGGCAAGGTTTGCACAGTCATGATGTGCTAATGAAGAATTCAGTATCTTTTTAAACTCTTTTCTTACATAAACCCAACCTGAGATCAGATATGGACATACAAAACTTTTAGATCACATTTGGTCCAGAGAACATACAAGAACACTAAAATACATTTATTCATGTGTTTTCAATGAGAGTCTACTGACCCAACTACTCTTCAGCTGGCTGCCCAGCAGCTCCCATAAAAGTGGGAGGGGAAATGCCTTACAGAGGAATCTATCACCATGTTTGAGGCATCTGAGTGATAAAACAGTGATTTTGTAAAAGAACACAAAACCCCAATGTATTAGAAAAGCATTAAAAACTAATAGGAATAAAAATAAAACTGTTACATTTTTATTTTAAATCCTCACTTAAAACTTAATTCACACAGAAATTTTACTTGCATATTTAACAATCCTGCAGACACCAAAAGGGGCATTGTGAAACACTGTGAAAATAAAAATAAGGAAAATCCAAACAAATCAAACTCAGCACTAATAATCTCTCTGACAGCCATTCTGGAGAGTAAGAGGCTCCACCACTGAGATTTTTGGTTCTGGGAGAGGTGGACTGAACATATGTGTAGGTCATACCAGCCCTACACATTGATCTGCTGCTGGGATGAACTCTGCCTCTGTGGGGGCAGGCACATGAGAGGAGATCTGCAGAAAACCTCGTTCTGCTCACTGTGCATGACAGCCCTGGGTAAGCAGGGGCAAGATTTACACTGTCCTTGTTATGTGCCTCACATCCCAGCTTTATAGAGAATTGCTCTGTGTCCTGGAAATAGCCAGCACAGAAACCTAAGATTACACAGGATCTGAGTTTAACAGCATATGAGAAGTGAATGGTTAAGTTGTTGTTTTATAAAGAGAAGTACTTACCAGCCAAAATTAATAGCAAAATGTACATGAATATAAAAATTATAATTAAAAAAATTAAAATAAGAAATATTTTTCTCTTCTTGTTTTTAACCAGCCAAGTCCTTAGTGTACTGCCTCTATTTGTTTTAGGTGCCTGATATTTTATTGGCTTCTTGAGGGGAAGCACAGAGTCCTGAAAATAGGTCTTGGCAAAGAAACAGGAGAGGAAATTATTTTTAATTAGTTTGTTTTTTCAGAAAAATGTAATGTATTTGCAGCCTGCACTCACTTCTAATATTATTTTTATAATAATTTAATTAAATTGTAATTTCAAGAAAGCCCCAACCTAAAAGGAAGTGCCCCAACTAGGCCTCAAATAGGCACCTTGAAACAGATTTGAAGAAGTCACTCGGACAATTATCCTACTTGCCTGACTGAGATTGTTTCTCTTCCTTTCCTATCCTTTTCCACCCTACCCTGCCCTATGCCTCACCCCATTGTACACTATGGGACTCTCTCATGATCCTTAATACTCCCTTTGTCTCTGTCTGAAAATGGATGAATTCCAGCATATAAAGACACACATGTTTTTGCTTCCATGCTTTAAAGAATTTCTTAACTCTGGACCATATCCTGCACAAATAATTCCATTGATTTTGCTGGAAGCAATCACGTCAGATAGGTGGGATACAGGCTGGGTTCAGTACTTCTCCCAAGCTAAGGAAAGCATTCTTCTGAATAAGAGACTAAGTGAGTTAAATACAAAGCCAGAAACCCACAATCACACAATCACAAGGTGTTAAGAATGCACTGTAAGGGGTGGCTGTGCATCCACATACTGTCCCAGCTCTGAGACTCCTCATGAAATCTGCGGAGATAGGCAGAGGTCTCTCTCAGGACATAGCCCAAGTAACATAAAGACACACTCCTGGACCCTCACAAAGACCTGAACTAATAAACTTGTCTTCTGAATAGGTGATTTTTTGCATGTTAATAATGTAATTCATAACAGTGAACTATTTTTCAACATTTCTCAGAAAAAAAAAGTCATTAATGTTAAGATCATGCTACCAGTTCCTTTTCAGGTCCTCAGTCTGCATCCTATGCTGGGTCCTTCCCAGCCCTGAAGCCTGCTAGCCTGCCCATCACCTAACACATTTGCCTGACTCCCAGGGTTTACTTCTGCACTTCCAAGGGCTTCCCTGTGAGAGCCAAACCAAGAAGAAAGGAGCTGCTTGCTGTCCAACTGCCTTTGCAGTGACTCAGAGGAGCAGAGGTGCTGTTAGTGGCCTGGCCAGACCCACGTGATTTATTCAAGAATATCAGACAAGGTCATTTGCTAGAGAGAAGCAAAATAATGGTCTCTGAGATTGAGACTGGGTAATAAAAACTCTTTCTGTGCTAAATCTGCCTCTGCATAATTTGGCTCTGTGGCTTTGGACAATCAACTTACAGTACCAGAGCCTTAAAATGCTGTTTATTATTCTCCTTTGATTGCTGTAGTACTGGAGAGACACAAATCTGTGATCACAAACCAGTTGTGTGAGGCATTGTGTTAACAAAGAACCAAACCACTAATCCTGCCCCCAAAACCGCTGAAAAAATGGTAAAACAGACCTTACTGAAAAGGTGTACTGGGGTTTCATGAACCTAGGGCTTTAACCTGTTGATTCAGATTTCCCATCTGTAGCTATTGTAACCTTAAAACTCTCATTCATGTAAGCCAGGACTTATATTACCTAGTAGTATAAAGCTACTGAAAAATGGAAGCAAAATTCTATGCATTATTTGTATCTGAGATTCTGTATTACTCAGCAAGAAACAGTATTTGCTATTTGGTATCTCAAACTGAGGTCACTGCAATTATTTGCAAATTAACTTTACTTTGGTGATTAAATGAACACTTGAAGCATCTGTCTGCCTTTGTGGTACTACTTAATTCTTTGTCAGTTCTCTTTGTAAAAAGACACTTTTAAACATTTCAAAAGGAGCTAACCCCACATCTGACTAGAAGAAATTGCCCTACAGATATCCCAAATTGTCTGTTCTAGTGCGCACAGATAGGTACATCCATATATTTAATTCTTGAGGCATCTTGTATCCTCTTGATAAAGTACCTCACACACTCTTTATTACAAATTTTTTTTCTGAAAATAGAGTGGGAGAATGGGAACCTTTACTAGAAGTGTGGCTACATAACCCCATCTTCTCAGGTCCTCAGATCAAGAATAGTTCAAGGGAACAAAGCTGCCAAGCAGATACGCAGACAGTTGATAAACACCCATCAGGTCAAGAACATTCATCTGCTTTTGGAAGGATCTGGCAAGTTCATTTCAACAGGGAGAAGCATTCGTTTTTTAGTATATTTCTGGGAACTCCTTTCCTCTTTCCCATTAAGTTTTCGGTAATTTCAGACTTGTGTTTTTCTTCTGGTATATCAGACCTCAAGAACAACAGTCATTTACCATATTTGATCTCACATGTTTGGCAGTGGTGCAGGACTATGGTATATTGTACAAATACAGGACTGTGCAAATACATGCGACAGTAAATGTAATGTGATACTGTGTAAAAGCAGCATCTTTTAGTCTGACTTAAATCACTCACAGATTGTAAAGGCTTATTTAAAAAAAAAAATCCAAGGAGATCAAGCTCCCTGTACCAGGTATCTAATTAACAAGGTATATGAGGAACTTTGACCACACTACCAGTTTCTGAAGCACAGAGAATTAGCCAATTTAAGTCCTGTTAATAATGCAGTTTGTGTAGAAAGAGAACCTTAAATACAGGAATCCAAGAGCTGCAAAGTCAAAGCTACACCAGCTAAAGAATGAGATACTTTTGTGATTTTAATTATGAAACTCAATAAAAAATGATGCAATTTCTTATTATTTTGTTTTCCCATAAATTAGATTAGTTATTTTGGCAAACACTAAGGGAAAATCAGCTCTTCAGCAAGAAGCCTGTTTCCTTTGCTGTCCCTTTTTGGCTATTTGACACTTCTAAATAATCCACAAAGTCAAAGCCCTGAGAACAATGCATTGCAATTGAAGCTGAAATTCAGAAAAACAATAAAGTAAGAGGCTACAAGATGCCCTTAATAGACAGCATCTGTCTGTTTCCATAAGTAACAGTATATTCGTAACTGGAGCCCTCAGTAGGCAAAAATGCAGCTCAAAAGGAAAGGAATGGAAGATGTGGCCAGCATACCATAATGCTTTCCAATGAATCAATGGAATCTCCTCCTAGGGAATATGGTATATAATAGCAGAACCACACAATATCAAAATATACTTGAGGTCAGAGATTATTTTCCTGTTATGGGTTTGTAAAAAGAGTCTACAATGACTCTTCCATGAGTAAGTTAACAAAGGTTACTGGAAAATCACAGCAGGGCTTAGAGGAGACCAAAAAGAGGGAGGAAGGCCAGGACTCACCTCTCAGTATATACAAACAACCTTAGGAAAGATGAAATAATGAAGAGGGAAATGACAGAGGTACATTAGAATTTATTTATTACATTTCTCACCCTTTTTGTGCTATATGAAGAAGGGAAGTAAATAACTCAACTGGAAGAGCTGATGCTCAAAACGGAGACTTGGAAACGCTCTTTTGAGAGTGCAATTATTTTAAGGCTCTCTGTGAGGTTGTAAAGATGTGAGAAATAGGAAACAGAAATTTAGCATGTAGAGAGCCAGAAAAAGCATGGCTACAATGACTGAGAGTATCTCAAAAAAGGAAAAAAACATACTCAAACATAAAAGACGTACCTGTCTTCCTGTTTTTAATTTTACATCTGGAGGCCAGCCAGGAGCCTGCAGCTTATGCCACAAGGGCTGGCGGAACCTGGGCAAGGCCAGGATCAATGGTGGCCAAGCGCCTCTAGCATGCATAAATGGAGCCCACAGGGAGCAGTAGAGGCCAGGGCAGGCCAACAGGGTGTGCTGGATGGGATCCACCCAAGAGTATTGAGGGAGCGCACACAATTGCTCACTGAGACACTTTCCATCATTTCCCAGCAGTCCTGGCTCACTCAGGAGGTCACAGCTGACTGGAAGTTAGCAAATGTGATGTTCATCTGCAAGAAGGGCAAGGAGGAGGATAGAGGGAACTACAGGCCTGTCAGCCTGATGTCAGTGCCATGAAAGGTCATGAAGCCGATCACCCTGAGGGGCATTATGCAGTATGCGCAGAATTGGGTCCAGCCCTCAGGGGTTTATGAAAGGCAGATCTTCCTTGGCCAACCCAACGTCCTAGGATAAGGTGATCCATTCAGGGGATGAGGGAAAGGATATTGATGCATTCCTGGGTTTTAGTAAAGTGTTTGACACCATTATCCACAGCATTACCCTGAAGGAACTGGCTGCCTGTAGTTTGTATGGGTGCACTGTTCGCTGGGTTCAACACTGTCTGAAAAGCGGGGATCTAAGAGTGGTGGTGAACGGAGTTAAATCCAGCTGGTGGGCAGTGATGAGTGGTGTTCCCACGGGCTCATTACTGAGGCTAGTCCTGTTTAGTATCTTTATCCATGAACTGGATCCTTCAATAAATCTGTAAATGACATCAAGCTGGGCAGGAGTGTTGTTGATCTGTTGGAGGGTACAATTGCTCTACAGAGGGATCTGGACAGGCTGGACCAATGGGCTGAAGCTAATGGTATAAGGGCAACAAGGGCAAGAGCTGGCTCCTGCACCTGGGTCACAACAACCATAGGGGGCACTTCAGGCTGGGGAAGGAGTGGCTGGAAATCTGCCAAGGGTGTGCTGGTTGTCAGCAATCTGAACATGAGCCAGGAGTGTGCCCAAGAAGGCCAATGGCATCCTGGTTTGTATCAGCAAGGGTGATCAAGGCAGGGACAGCCTCGTTGCACCCAGCCCAGGTGAGGCTACACTTAAAACAGTGTTCAGTTCTGGGTCCCTCACTACAAGGACATTGAGGGGCTGGAGGGTGTCCAGAGAAGGGAAATGGAGCTGCTGAAAGGTCTGGAGCACAAAGCTGATGGGGGGCAGCTCAGGCATCTGGAGAAAAGGAGGCTTAGGAGGGACCTTATTGCTCTTTACAACTTCCAAAAATGGGGTTGCAGCCAGGTAGGTGCCAGTGTCTTCTCGCAAGGAACAAGTGAGAAGACAAGAGAAATTGGCTTGAAGTTGTGCCAGGGGAGGTTTAGATTGGATATTTGGAAAAATTTCTTCCAGCATCATAACAAGCTCAGCAGGGTGGCTGAGTCACCATCCCAGGGGGTATTTAAAAGACCTGAGGATGTGGTGCTTAGGGACATGGTTTAGTGGTGGCTTTGTTGTTGTTAATTTAACTCTTTGACTCAATGATCCTAAAAGTAATTTACAACATAAATTACTTAATGATTCTAATTGTCAGATTTATTTGGAGTTTTCACATCTTTCTCTTAATCAGGGTGTGAGACAGAATATTAAATTGGATGTTAGCTCTGCCCCCTATGAAAGTATCTATTTTACACATCAAAAAGGCATAGAAGAATGAAGTTCCTTAACTAAATTAAAATAGTCTCCCTTTTTCACATACATATTTAAGAATAAAATAATAATAAAAGATAAAAAATATTTTTTTCAACTAGAACTGGGTACTGCAGCTTCTTACATGTCAACTTCTGTTTAAAAACAGAGAAGGATCTTCATATACCATGAACAGGGATTACATGCATTTCAGGAGCCCTATAATGATCTTCATCGAGATTGCAAATCCCATCATGCATACACTTGGCCAGTTAGTTGCTTTTCAGTATGCATTCCTGCAGAAAAAGTAATCATGAATTACAGTCTGAGGAACAGATTGCCCTTTGGAACAGATGGGGATGAGGTCCTTATTCTGATAGATCAAACTTTTATTTCATAATGGAATATTCTCTGGAAAAATTTGTGAGGATATGTACTTGTACCAGATTGCTATCCCAAGACGTAATGATTTCCACCTTCCATCTGCAATGCTTTCCTTAAGAGGGATGATTCAGGTCTTTCTGATATCTATCCAATATAAAAAAATAAAAAGACTGTGACTGTTTTCAAGGGAGTTTGGAAGTCAGGCCAGATAATCAGATGCAACAGTTTCAAAGCTAAGTACTTTTCAACTTTCCAACCTCCATCCAAAGATCTGAGTATAGCTTATTGTTAAATAAACTTTGTGAAAGATGGAGATCCATTTCACTGGAAATACATGCAACGTGAAATCACAGCACTGAATCATAGCACTCATCCTCCCCACCTCCAATGTAAAAATAACTTCATTTCAACCAGAAGTCTTTGTGCAGGTCTGTTTCTTCTTCCTTCAGCAGCTATCAATCAAAAGTCATACTGTTAGGTGAGTGCACAAATTAATGACTGGATTCAAATACAGTGTGTCAGTGTGTTAAAATTCCAGGTGGAACTGACTGAAAGTGTGCAAAACAGAAGAAAAAGGAAAAGAAGGGAATGTCTGTGTGAAAGAAAACATGTAGTTAGGGAAGATGTTAATTGCTATATGGTTGTAAAGGAAATGGCATATTGCCATCCTTCCATACATACCCACTGCGAAGTGGTGCAGTGATGATTTAGAAAGGGAAGTTTACAGTTCTGGCTCCATTAGGAGGTCATTTATTCTGCTCTGCTTAGTCCTCATGAGACCAGAATTCTGATGTTGCTCCTGGTTTTGGATGCCTCACTTAAGGGAACAGATAAACAGATAGGACATAGTTCAGAGAACAGCAAGGGCAGTGGGATGTTTAAGAAACAGGACCTATGAAGAAATTGAGCATGTCTGGTCTGCAACAGCAAGACTGAGGTACGATGATAAGATGGTCAGGACATCAAGGTAAAAATTAATACCAACTTTTTTCCATGTCACCTGAAGCAAGGAGGGCTTAGGAAATACTCTGAAAATGTCTGTCTTCTTATACTCCAGCTTTTACAAGAGCTGGTAAAAATATCAGGGATCAGAGACAACCGATGTAAAGCTTTTCTTCTCCAGGATGGAGGAACAGGTTATATGGCAACTTGGGGACCTTCCCAGCCTTACATGTAAGTGATTGGAGAATACTGATGGCTGCTGGTCTTTTTTTTGTAACAGACCAGCTCAATCAATAAATCCTGATATTATAAGACCTGAATTCTTGACACTGTTACCTTCATAAAGATGGTGAACAACCTCCGGGGATGACTTCCTGAGACCTCCCAAATGCAACAGTGGCACTCTCTGAGGAGTCTCAGCAGAGGGCTCCATCTTATTTCACACAGGGATTTCAGAGATGGTGCCATGTCCTGCACACTGGTGACCTTCAGCTCTGTCTTCTTTCACAATTATCTCTAATTACACCATCACACCATTTTCAGTGCCTGAATGAATTAAAGACAAATAGTGTCTAAAATCAGGACTGGTGAGATAGGTGTCAAATGAAACACGTCCAGCATTCACGGGAATAATTAGAAGGTTGAACTATCTGTTAAACTTGCTCTTCACAGAACTGTTTTTCTTTGGTCCTCTATTGAGTTATTGTGCTTTTTGTTATGGCAACAACTTTTCCACCTTCGGGGGGGGGGGGTGGGGAGTGGCTTTCAGCAGTCACCACAAGCCTACTGCTTGTAGGAAACCTCCGTAAGCAATCGCCATGATGCAGCACAAGAAACTGGCATGTCCTTAAAAATCAGCTGAGCTGAAAACACCTAAGTAATTAGAAGATGAAAATTCATTTCAAAACCTTTCTCTTCAAGTTATTAGGACCACATCAGTGTGTTTTATACAGAACTATTGCCCAGGTTATCTGTTAGTCCATCACAGAAACAACAGTTGCTGAAGACACTGCAATCAGCTAAAGGAAGCATGGTTAAGCACACATTTCTATTTTTAAGAATGTTTATAGCTATTTCAATTTTATTAAACCCCTGACACGTTTATTTTTCATTCAAGGACAGTTCTAAGAAGCAGTAGCAAGGAGGGCAAGACCTGTAAATAATATTGGTATAAATATACTACATTGGCACAGCTGAAAGTTTTCCATTACTCGGGAAAAGGTCACTAGACCTATTGAACATGTTTAGACTACCCATGCTGCTTAAAACATGACAAAAATAGCTTTACCATTTAGAATCTGACACAAATACAAACTGAAGTCTTTAGCAGGCTGGTATGTTTACCTAATTTTGGGGTGTTTTCCTGACATGGAGCCCAGTGTCCTACATGCACACAACACAGGGAGCCACAGTTTTCTTTGAGCTTTGCCTAATCATATGAATTTAGAACTTTTGTGCATGCTAAAAGTCTTTTCCTTTACTATTCCTATAATCATAGCAGACATTAACATAACTCGTTTTAAAAAGAGAAAATTACTTTAAAATTATTTCAAAATTACACACTTTCATATTTGCATATTACAGTTTTTTGCTGTTCTAATTGCATTATTTTATATACTTAATGGGCAGA
The DNA here is from genome assembly GCF_028551555.1 of Melozone crissalis. Lineage (NCBI taxonomy): Eukaryota > Metazoa > Chordata > Aves > Passeriformes > Passerellidae > Melozone > Melozone crissalis. The sequence goes on along the minus strand of NW_026535794.1, from coordinate 48,615,720 downwards.
ATTTTCAAAATTGACCAAAGCTTCCTATTTTGGGCATTCAACATGAAGATACTTAAAAAGGGAAAATTTTGAGAGGGATAGCATTTATTATTTTCTAAAATTCAGTCTGTAAGAGTAAACATTGCAAAATGGAGGTGACCAATTTTACTAGACACTTTTTTTTGTGTTCAAAGACTGCATAAGAAACTCCTGAATTCTCTCTCCAGAGAAGCATATGAGCAGAAATCAGTTTCTGCCCATCAGATTTTCTCCCTCATCCCTCATGTTTCCAACTGTCAAGAGACAATTGCTCTTTCCACATCATAGGAGCAGATCCTCACGTAACTGCTGCTGTTTGCAATTTCCATCCATCAGCTATGTAATTAGAGAAAAATACGGCTCAATAACTCCTTCTCCAAAATTATACATGAACCTGACCCAAAGTCTTGTGAAACCAGCCAGAAAAGTTTCACTGATTTTTACAGATGCTACACCAGGTGTTCCATTTAGAAGAAAAAATAAGTTGAAAAAAGTTTAAAACCCATCATGGCTATCAACTTATCTCAAATGGGCAACAAAAGGAGATGCTGAAAGGCAAATGTAACATTTTGTGCAATCTCAACTACACAAAAATATATTTCCACAAGTTTTACACAACTTTTTCATATTCTGTGCTTTATGATATTTGTTTTTCTTCTCCCTTATAGTGTTCTGGGCCTTGTTTTTAGGTAAAGTAATGACTATCTTTATATCCTTAACTGCAAACACCTAAATTACATGAAACATCTTTTTGTCATAAAAACTCTCCTTTGGGAAGGCTTTTTTATGTACTCTCTTGCTACAGCTAACTGGACAAAAATCCTACAACTCTGAGAGTATGGAGACTCAGAAAAATTAATTTGCTTATGAGAAAACTTTGGAGCATTTTCATTTATCCATTTGTTTTCTGGTCTGCTGTATTGCTTAGGGTACTTGATCTCCCACATTCTCTGCATTGCAATAAGCATGTAGTTGGACTCATCCAGGGAATAGGAAAGTGGTTTCTGAGGGAGGGAGGTGCTACTGAAGCAACCAGGGGGAGAGAGGATGGAAAAAACCTCATGTTGTTACTGCCTGCCCCAGTGCTCTGCACTGCAGGTGTATCTCAAGGGCATTGTACCTGGAGGCTGCTATGATCAGGTCTCACAAAACTTAATTTCTACATGTGCTACTTCATTACAAACAGTTTGGGCTAATGATTTGAGCTGACTTCATTCCTAATACTTGATGCTTGCTCATACACTGTAGTAAGATCCTGGTGAACATAATATACATATTGTAATGACGAGATGTTCTTTTGCTTTTCATATTTTAAGGGACATTAAAAAACCCTCAAAAACTATCTACAAAAATAATCTATGGAGTTTTGCAGCCTGGAAGTGCATTCACATATTTGGGGGCATGAATCAAGCTTGTAAGGCTGATTTTTTTCCATTCTTTCAGAGGAAGGAAATCCAAAGAACCAAACTGTGTTTCAGACGTGTTAAGACTTCCAAAACACAACAAGACATGGGTCCCACTTGACCCACCATGGATCCCTCTACCTGGTTCCAGCTAAGCAGCTGTGGTACCTACATTTTTGAGGCAGTGCCCGGAATATCATCTGACTGTATGTCACTTTGACTTGGCTTGACTATGCTAGCACAACTTAAGTGACAGAGTGGGTACTCTGAACATCTCTAGTGACCAATTTTTTTCTTCTTCAGAGGACTAGATGACTTACTTAAGGAATTTAGGAACTTACAATAACCTGGCTATGAGGTATATACCTCGTGAAGTCACCTACTCTTAACACTCAGTGAAACTAACAAAAAATGTGTATGTCAATAAACAAAGAATACACATAAATGTATTGAGACTCAATATCTTCATGCATACATTTGGTTTAGAGATAGGCAGAGCGGAAGTTAAAAAAATTAGGAACTTTTTATCTTCTGCTGTGTTGAAGCAATTAGGTGGTCTCTCACATTTCCCCTCTTCAATAGCAAGGGGATAAACTTAATGCAACAGGGTGTCTCTGATCTCATACCCTTATCTCCTCTCACTCTCCCTAATTCTTTTTTTTCATCTATAAAAAAAGCACAGGAAATACCTCACACTTTATCAAAATGTTATCTGAGTTTGTGCATTCCTCTATTCTCTGGAAGAAACAGGATAACAAACCAGTCTGGCTTTGTAAATCCTGTGTGGTTTTGGGCACAGGTACTTAAAATGATACAAGGAAGTGTCCAGATAATCACAGAATCACAGAATGCCTTGGGGTGGAGGAGGCCTTAAAGATCATCTAGTTCCAGCCCCCTGCCATGGGCAAGGACATCTCACTAGACCAGATTACTCAAAGTCCCCAGGTAGTCTCACAGATAAGAAATTAATTTCTTGTACAGAAGATGTAAGTTAACAAATATGGATCTAATAAAATAGTGATACATTAATTTGGAAACTAATTCTACTAAGAATTCCTCAATCTGTACAGAATTCTGCTCTGCAAGTAAGCATCCTCTGAGAATTACCATAACTGCACAGCATGAGTAAACTTTCCAGTGCTGGCTGCCTAAAAGTATGGCAGAATCCTAAGTTTCCTGGCAAGAAAAGTATCTAAATATGATAAAACCACAGTTGCAAATAGTATTAGGAGATACTGAAAGAATGAAAAATGAAATCTTTCTTCATTGTGTTCACTGGGTGGACTCTGGTCTCTATGAGTGTTTAAAAACCTTTAGCACTGCCATGCACAAGACTGCCCTTGGAAAATTCTGGGGAAAATCTGGCCATTCCCCCTGAGAAACATTAATTTCTGAAAAGACAGGTATCCACACAAACAGTAGGTCTCCATGTAGACAGACTACTTAAGAAGAAATTTCCAGCTGCTTAGCAGCTATACAGGTCTCATACCAGCTTTCCTGTGTACGGTTTCACCAAAATAAATGGCAAGCAAGACACATTTTCAGAAGCCCCAGTATCTACTGAGCCATCTCATTTTCAGATGAAGTAGCAGCCGTGAATTCCCACAAAGAACTGGCAGAAGGACAGCAAATTAAGGCTTGCTAAGTGTGAAAGCACCAGAACTGAGAGAGTAAGGGACGGGTAACATCAGAGACCAAAACTTCAGTGGAAAGTCTTATTAGTGGTTTATCTTCCTTGCTATCTTTTTTTAAAATTTTTTATTGCAGTTGGTCCCAACCTCCAAATAAGAACAGACCAGAATGAAGACAGAAGTTTTTGTTCTTTATCTTGCTGGTAAGGATTACATTATTTGGAGGTATTTGGAGCCCTTTTCATGTTACTCCATTAAAGCCTTAAGAAAATGTACATTAGAAAATGGTTTGTTCCAAACAGACAACTTGAAAAATTAGTTACAGACATCACAAAACTTTTCCTGCTAAGGCAGTTGACCGTGTGTTTTGAACATACACTCTGAAGTATGAAATAATATTTGGCAACAGCTATAAAGGAACAGATTCTGAAGAGCACATTACTGCAACTAGAAGTCAATCATTAAGGGTCAGTGAAGCCGTTTTTGGAATGATTTACTTGTGAACTATTCAACTGACCAAAAGGTAAATATGCAGGGTGTTATTACAATGTTATTTTTTAAATTAAGTGAAGAAGTAAGTAACCTTAAGAAGAGATGTTGCAATACATGTGGTAATATTGGTCTTCTGCATTGTTTGCTATCCATCATATCATCACATTCCATTATGAGCCATCCTCAGGAAAAATAATACATATAGAAAATAAGATAACTAGTATGTAGACAATATCTCTTTCCATTTGAGAAGGGCCACTGAGTTTAATGAACTTGAGGACAAGCCACTTCTTAGATGTTTCATATTAAAAAATAATTTGAGCAGCAATGAAGAGATTGCTTTTGTTTATGATTTTGGGAGAAGCTAGAGCAAAGAAAGTTACGCTAGAGCAAAGAAAGTTTCCGTCTTCTGATATCTGCAAGAAGGAAGCAATCGAGATTTTTACTACTCTTTTAGAACTCCATAAATATGATGTGCTGTTATCACTCTTAGATCACTCTTTGGGGACAGTTGGGTCGAATCAGACAGTTATACAGTCCTACGTGTATTTCTATTAAGCTTTGAAACATGTTCCTTTTTTAGGTACAAAATAAAACAGAAATTTAAAAAAATGCAGACAGAGCTCCAGAATCAACATGATTTGGTATCTCTCAATGATATTTGACAATCTACATCTTCTTAAGTGCTGGAATCTTACACATTTTTTTTTTTCAGACAAGAAATGAATAATCCCAAGACTGCTGACCCTCATATGCCAAAGAAATAAGCTGTACCCATGCAGTGTGGCATCTGCTCACATTCCCATAATTTTTCAATCACTCCTTCAGTAAGGCAGTGCATAGCACTGACCCACAGCAACAGGGTTGATTGAGGTGATTTCCAACCTATGCATCCAGTCTCTTCTGTTCCTCCCACATGGACAGAAGGGCAGCAATTCAGAGGGATCCAAATTTCAGACAATCATTAAACCAACAAGGAGCTATTCAGTGGGGAAAGGCAGAAGGCTGGATGGAAGTTCCCTCTGGGCTGGATTTAGCCCACAAAACATAGTCTGGATGATGCCAGAATGGAAGGGTAAATTTCATAAGGAATGAAAGGGATAAAATAAGCTTTCATGGAATGAATAGCAAAGTAGCTCCCCAGACATATGAACTCTTAGTAGCCAAAGACTGAAAAACTGTAGTAACTACAGTGTGAGCACTGTACAAGAAGAAAATGCCTGCCAAATTCACGTTCTGATGCCAGAAATTTTTAAAATTATGAAAACACATAAACACAAATCTGTAAAAGCATAAATATGGTCATTGCTAAGTTATGGGAACAACCCTATTGACTGTAGGAACGTTGCTAGTAAAATTCTCACAGCAAAAACAAGAACTGCAGAAGTTACCGTAGCTTTCTGACTTTTTGTGATACATGGGAAGCATCTTTTAATAATTGAGTGGGACACAAATCCAAATGTCTGCACATAATACTCAAAACAATGACTGAACTGATTCTCAAATAAATGTTAGCCAGGGATCTTTATTAATAAAAGATGAAAAAAAAAGTGTGAGTTCACATGAAAACAAATCATTCCTTCTTTCTTACTACCACCTGTAGTAAGAAAACCATAAATTGGTTTTGGACAAGGACATTTACGCTGCTGTTGGAAACACCCAATTTACTCCTGAGTATGAATGTATAAGAGGTACCAGCTCCAGAAATTAATACACTACTTAAAACAAAGAGTGTTTCTCATGTTGAACCTTCAACACTTTCACAAATGGGAACGAATTCTTGGCAGAAAATCCTGTCCCTGGCCCATGACACTCAGGTATGAGAGAGTGACCATGATACAGGCAAGGAAGCATCCTCTGGAGCCTCAGGACAACACAAAATTTCCCAGTGGAATCGCAGATCTCAAGTCAACATACATATATCTCCCCTGGGGCCATGAAAGTGAGGCAGTGAACAAAAACAACTGAAAGAAGCAGGGCTGCTTGGCAGTGGTGAGGAGAAGTTTCACTGGCCACTGGTACCTTCACGTTATGCAATGCCACGCCGGGCATAATGCTCCTTATTCTAGAAGAGCCAAAATATTGCACAAAGTGGCCCTGTTTTACCCAGACATCATCCCCTCCCCAGCACATCAGACACTGTACCATGCCTTGAAAACACTCTCTGGAGGAGAAAATAATTTCCCCTTTGAGTAAAGAAGAGCAACAGGTAAAAATACCTCATGAGAGAGAACTCCTCAAGTTGCTAAGCATGCGATTCCTTGCAAATCTATGGGTAAGGCCAAAATGAAAGTCATCTGAAGACAGGGATGAAGCTGATAAAGATGATGTTCAGGAGTTGGATTGTTGCTGCTGCAGCTACACAGATTCACAGCTGGATGACCTCAAGTCTGAATAGCTCAGTATTACTTATTATGCCATGCCAAGGTTAGCCACCAGTCAGTTTAAAGCAAAACAGAGAGGACAGAAGGATACCTGAACCATACCTTTCAATTTTGAATCAACCAATGACTTGGCATACCAAAAAAGGCTTAATAAGGTACCATTTCACTGACTTCACTTGTCTGGGAAAATGTCATCCAGTTGAAAACCTGTCCCATGAAGATAATAAATGGATAAGCCTGTTGATTTGCAATACAAATCAGATCTGTATCTGGAAAAGAAAATTATTTTTTACCTCACAGAAGCCCTATATTAGAAAATTCTAGTTTAACCTTCAGAGGAGATACTTCTTCAGATGACTGGCCTTTGGTCCTGTGAGAATAGGTGTGATGTTGTCAGTTGTGACATCTGAATTGCGTCAGACCTCAAGCTGAATGGAGTCCAAATTAGGATCATGAATATAAAGATGTCTTTCATTGTGTCTGTTTAGCTGTACAGTCACGTCACCATCAGCTGTCTGTGACCACAGAACACTGAATCTCTTTCTATTCATGTCCACTTTAAATCTCTACCAAAAAAGAAAAAAAAAAACCAACAACAACAAACAAACAAAAAACAAACAAACAAAAAAGTCAAGTAAATCAAATTCACAGTGATTTATCTTCTGAAAACATTGGTCCAAGTTATAGATATATGGGCATATTGTATTTTCTGTGCAGTCCTGGTCTTGCCTTAAGTTTTTGCCATAATGTCCAACAGTACAAAATGAGCCATAAGTTTCAATGCAAAAACACATTATTTCAAAAACTTCAAATAGACAAGCAAGAGATGGTAAGAGGGAAGAAAGAAGTAATTCCCTAAATGTAAAGGGTTTAGATGGATAAAATGCTTAAGCCAATCCACTAGTACCAAGTACAACATGGTGTTAGTGACTACCATTTAACATCTTTTAGAAAAGCAAAACTTTTTAATGAGAACCTCTGTTTTTTAACAACATCCAGGAAACGATATCTAGAACTCATGTGGTAGTAATGACCCCAGTGAGTGTCTGACAGTGGTTTTTAAGTACACCAACCAGTGCTCTAGCAAATTATCAATTTGAGGTTACTGGACATTTTATCCACATTTTTTCTCCAGCTTTAAAAGGTTTTGTGGATCCTGCTATTTTGAATTTAAGAGCCAGTTTATTCTATTCAGTTTGGATATGTGGTGTGTTTTGGTATTGTATGAAATGGCTCCAGAGCACTTAGCATAAACAATGGTTTCAAGAACACTACACTAAACAGAACAGCCATCTCAACGCAATGGATTTGCTTTATTCATACTCAGGTGGTTTTTTATGTTTTTGTTTGTTTTTTTTAAACAAACAAAGATGCTGTTGTCCAAGGAAGCATAGCACACAAGACAGAAAAAGCTTTGCTAAGCTAACAGTTCCCAACTTCCTCTAACAGAATCCACTTGTTTGTTACTGATGCAGTTCAACGGCTGAAGAATTTCAACTGCCTCCCCAGAGCACTGTTTTCAGCTCCCCAACCAACCCACCTGTAACAACAACAGCAATTAACTCCAGTGCCTTTCTGAGCTGTATAGCCTGGCCGACTTCCAACAAGACCGAGAACTTGGAAAAGGGAATGATTGCTGCTGCCTGGGGGCAGAAACAAACAGAATGAACAGCTGGAGTGAGAGGAGATGCTCCCCCTTGCAGCCATCACAGATCACAGTTCCTCCATGTACAGTGCTCTTCTCCAAGGAACCAGCTGCCTTGGCAGGGAGCATCACTGAGGGACTCAGTAAACTGACTTGTTTATTGGGCTTTGATGGAAAAGCAAGAGTTAAGGCTTTTACAGCCAGCCCTCCATACCTCACCACATAATTCTCATTAGAACAACTGAGGCTTGCTTCAGGGTATTGCCTGGCATCTGACAGTCAGTGTGCATCCAGCACAGCAGCTTTCCAAAGCCACCTTTCCAAACTCACAATCACTAGCAGCAGGAGACACTTGAAAGAACATTTGACACCTACAGGAGGAAATAAATGCAGGAGGTCTAAGTACCTTCCTTCAGTTCTTGTTCTCAGAAGCGAGTTATATATACAGCAGATTATGAAGAATTTTAGGTCCCAAGAACTCAGATTACTTTTAGAGAAACTGCTGAAAATTCATTTCTGTTTCACTGCAATTAAGGGTCTCACAAGTCTGCACATTCTACATAATCTTTAAAAAATGGAATTTGGGTTCCTGGACAACTTGGCCAATTCTGAAAATTTTACCCGTGACAATCTTTTATTCCCCAAAACATTAAACTGCAGAAACCACTCCCAAAACCAAGTCTGGGAAACAAATTTGCAGTTGCTCAGCGTAGCTCAATACTTAGCCTATTGAGTCACCACAACGACCACAGAACGGATGGATTATACGATTTTAATAGGTCACACACCGCTGTTTTTTCCTTTACAATCACACATCCTAAAACAACTAAAAAGTAGTTGAGATAAGTCAGACACATGTGCCCACACTCTGTTTATTTTGAAAAGTCATCAGCTCTTCTCCAGATGAATGTTGTTATATTTGCACCTGACCTTATGCTGCCTGTCTTCAGTCAAGGACAGGGATTGACACACACAGGCAAAGAGCCTGCCAGAATAAGAGACTTATTTCTCTAAACATAGCTTTGTCACTCCTCTATCACCCCAGCAGTTTGTGTGGCCAGGTGAGGAGTTTATCCTCCCCTTAACTGTGTCTATCTTTTGCAAATATGATAGGACTAAAGGAATTTAACAACATGTACTTCTGTTTTTGAAATTAACACTGATAGGGTCCCTCCTGATTGTTCTTCTGCTATGCAGTTACAGTTTTTAAGACACTAACCCTGAAAGTTGCAAATATACAGGCATCTCAATGTGCTGAGTACTGTACAATAGGCCAAGGAGGTTACTGTTAAAATACATGCATAGAAGAAAAAACAAAAAGCATTTTCTTCCTCCTACTCACTTTCTTGACCACATGGACATTTTTTTCTTCCCACCATCACATTTCTCATAAGACAGTATGTTATTGGGCCTTCCCTGAAAATCACTCTGTGGAAAACAGTATGGAAGATAAGTGTAAAACTCTGTGAACACAGCATATGGCAAGTAACACTCCAGCTCTCAAACACCACCTGTACTATTTCTGCTCTGCTCCTCACTTCATGCTTTTCTTTCTTCATAACTGAGCACTAACACCTGTTGAGTGGCTTCAGTAGTGCTGAAGAGCACAACCCTTGCTCTATTTCTCCAAGAAAATGAAAGGTGATGGACGACACGAAGTTCTGGCCACAGTGCAGTCAGTAGGATTTTTTGTCTGGACTTTTGTGTGCAAAGATTTCTCACCAGTTTGCAGAGATGACATACTCAAACCTACGGCATTTGAAGTTACCTTAAAAAGAAGGTCCTGCTCCATCTGCAAACCATGCTGGTGACTGCTACCTATTTTGTAAGTGTCCTGGGATAAAGGCCAACAGAGGCTTGAACAAGAGTGAGGAAGGTTTAACATCCAGAGAGCACAAGAGGAAGTAACTTCATATAGTAGGCCACAAAGGACTAAAAAACATGCTCTGTTTCTAACAGCAGGAACTCAGCTTTGCCTCAAGAAGTCTAAGGAGCTGCTTCAAGTGCTCCCCTTTCACATTATACCAGGAATGACCTAGTCCAAACAGGAAACAGCACAACATACTCAATGTTTGTTTTCTTTTCTCTTCTGCTATCAGTATCAGCTGAGCACCACACAAAACTTTAAGATTGTCTCTGCCCACCCTGTCTATCCCCAAAAATTTGATCCTGAAGGGTCAATAAGCAGCAGGGCAAGGCATGCTGGAGAAAACAAAAGAAGCAGAGTGTAGCTAAGGCTGGGTCTGTAAAATTGAAAAAGAAAGCCCAGAAATGAATCCAACTGGAATAGGTTCTCCTTGAAAAATCTCAGCCTAGGATCACTGCTGGTGGTTTTTACACTCTGAGCCAGAGTGCAGGAGCCAATTGTGTGACCTAGAGAAACATCCACCCAACAAGCTGGTTTTCTGAAACCACAGCTATGACTTCCCTAATGAGCTGGCTCTGTTGCTTGTCTGGCAAGCCAGATGTGTGCCCAGGTGGCAGGTGACACAGTGCAGCTGGACAATGGGGAATGGGCAGTATTTACCAATGTGGTCACTCCATCTCAGGTGATCTCAAAACAACTGATGGACAAAGAAGTGATGTTAATGAAGCAGCAACTGGGTGTTTACCTTATGGCTACTTGTCTGGAGTTGAGGTAGGTATGTTTTACTGGGCTGATGTAGGTATGAAAACGCCACATGGCAGAACACATGAATTTGAAACATAGATCTACAATAAAACCTGAAAGTTTCATGTTTTCCTGCGGTTATGAGCCTGCAAGCCATTCCACACAGGCAAATCTTTGTGTCCTTGATTAACCTCAGCCAATAACTCAAACAGGGCTGTGTCTGATTAAGGTCCACATTTGCAAGCTTCAGAAAATGCTCTGTAGAAAAATGTGGTTGTTGGCCAACCCTGATCGCTGCACACAAGTTACATCTGATAGGAGCAAATGTGAGAATTTAGACTGAAATTTCCTTACAGACCAGGGCAGCACTATTTTTCTTGTTGATTTTCTTGTTGATTTTGTACTCACTGCCTCGGCATAATTACCCCTTTCTTGTCAATGTCAAAACAGGGTGGAGGAGAGGTTATTTTTCAAAAGACAGGATAAATCCCTTTGCCTCTAACTTTTGAAAACTTTGGTTTACAAGTCACTGTGTCCACACTGAAATGAAGTTGTGATCACAATTCTAGACCTGATCCAACACATACTGAAACCAATGGGAGACCTTCTGTAGAATTAAATGGAAGCTTGGGTCATGCCCTGAGCAGACACTACTGCCCATATAACAACATCAACCCTTCTCCAACTCTGGATGGCAGAAAAAGGACCTCAGAGGTCAGAAATTTGTCTAGAACAAAAATCTAATACAGGAGAAATCAACAAACACACCTGTGTGCACTCTGCCTCTTTCTAGTGCTACCAACCCAGACAAAACTGCATCCACAGCAGGTATTTATCAAAAATGTAAAAATATAAGATCTTGGAAAAAGACAAAATCTGGCCCACAGTCTAAAATGTAGAGTAATTATTCAATCTTAAATTTTTCAAATAAAGTAAACATAAGCTTGAAAAAAATGAGTGTAATACAACTTAGAAGCTAGAAAAGACTTGTGTCAGGCTTTGCAGCACAGTTTTAGGCTTGTCAAACATTAAAGTTAACCTAGGACTTGCAGAATAAGGCAACATGAGCACCCCATGGCCAGTGTCAGACTCCATGCTGTATGTCAGCAGACCACCAGCAAACACCTCTACGTTGCTTTAAACATTCTTCACATGGCTCCTATGCAAAAACAGTAATGAAAAAAGCTGACAATGAGGGACAGTTAAGCCTGAAAATGAAACACACAAAACAGTTCTACAAGTATCAGGGGATTTGGAGAGAAAAGGATCACAGAAGAGCACATGCTTTGGAAAGATTAAAACAATTACTGTGCGATGTTGGTATGAAATTGATTGTCAGGGAAAAAAAAACAGCAGGAAAAAGGAATATTGATCTTTTAACAAGAGAGACCATTAGTTTGGATGACACAGCACTTGTAGGCTGGTCATTACCTTGTCTCACACATCCCCAGGACGGATGCACTATTATTTGAACAATTCATAGGTGGGAGAGCAGAGGTATGGACAGACCTGCTACTCTCACACTGGCAGGAATGTATTGTCATGTTGTCTGAAAGTGACTGACACTCAGTAGCCAGAAATGTCTCACTCAGGAAGGCCTCTCTAGGCCCATCAGTTCTTCCACCCAAACTGAGCTTGGCAGGCTGAGGAAGGAAAAAGAGGCTCTTCTTCAGTCAGCTTTTTTCTATGTTTGTTTTTCAGCAAATCAAGAAACAGACAATGACACAGGGATTTTTTTGGGATTAGTTATGGGCTTAACAGATACATCCTGTATAAATGAAGAACAGGAAGGTCCTGCAGGGCTGTGCAATGGGAATGAATACACTGTGCCACAGGTAATGGATGCATCCTGACACCCTGGCACTGACTTAGGACCAAGCACTGAGAAGGACCAAGAAGGCCCAGAGAACTTGTAACTCAAACTTGTTAGCAAATTACTGAGCTAAAGCCTCCTTCCTTATTCCACAAAGTTACTCACATGTTTGAGTATAACCTCTTCATTATATCTCATGATACCCATTATACCACAAATTTTTGGATTCGTTTCAAATTCCATTTGAGTAACGAAACAGCTGGGAGGAGGAGAGTACTTCTGAAGGTAAAAAGCTGACAGCGTTGATCATAAATCTCTCCATATATATACACATACATCTACACGGAGATATATATACACAAATACATACACATATATCTACAAGGATCCAAACCATGCTGGTGACAGGTTTCCTAGCACCAGCTGTTCCCAGCACGCCGGTGCCTCGCCCCCGCCAGCCCCCACTCACGCAGGGGAGGAGCCGCCGGCACGGCGGGGCCCGAGGGAGACCCCCCTTCCCGGCTTGGCATCACCGCACACCCCCCGGGAGGCGCCTCCGGGCTCCGTGCCGACCCTCACCGCCCCGCCCGGCCCGGCCCGGCCCCGCCGCAGGTCTCGCCGCCACCTACTTCTTGCAGGGGATCAGCGCCTTCCTCTCCTCCAGGATGCGGAGGCGCTGGTTGGGGCCGTCGTAGGAGACGGCGGCCCGCGTGATGCGGCCCGAACCGTGCTCGTAGAACACGGTGCGCCCTTCCCACTGCCGCGGCGCCTGGCACGGCTCGGCCCCCGCCGCCGCCGCCGCTCCGCCGCGCAGCAGGAGGACGCCCAGCAGCAGAAGCAGCCGCAGCGGCGGCCCCGGCTCCGGGCGCAGCTGCTGCCCGGCCGCCGGCCGCGCCATGCTCCGCTCCGCGCCGCGCTGCCTCGGCGCACGGCCGCCCCGCACGGCGCGCAGGCGGGCGGGCAGGCTGTGCCGGGGGGCGGGGGCGGCCCGCCTCCAAACCCGCATCACCTCAGAGGCGTGAGGCGCCCGCCGCCACAGCGCCCGGACGCCGGCGGGGCACGAGGCAGCGCGGTGACAGGCGACAGGGACCCTCGCCCTCTCAGGCCTCGTTCCCCTGAGCCGGCAGGGTCTGGGCGCCCTGGCCGTGCCCACTGCTCCGCCAGGGCTGCCCAGAGGGGCAGCTGCGAGCTCCAAGCCCTGGGCACTATGCGTGCGCTTGAGGAGGGAGGGGATACGCGAACAGGAGTGACCTGCTGGGACAAACTGCTCTAATGTTGCTTTCGAGGGGGGGTATTTTAGTGCCTCCCCACGTACAGACGGTGTCACCAAGCATTCCTCCACCACATGTATTCCTTCATCTCCTACTGCCCTCTTAGGTGTATCAGCTGTTGTTTCCTGGCCGTGCTTTCCTCACCCACTAAGGGAAGGGGAGGCCCGTGCCCCACAGGTGCTGCGTCCCTGCAGCTCTGCTGCATCTGCCGGGGGCAACACCCGTGGCACCACGGTACCCGGCCGGGGCAGGTACCTCGGAGCCACGCTGCGGCTCTCTCAGGTCACTGGGATAACCTGACACTCGGTTAATCTTCTTATCTCAGCGGGTCCCTCAAAGACTGGGGAGCGGCATTTCCCACAGGGAAGAACGGGCCCGGCGGTCTTTCCGTGCAAGGGGGAACACAGATGGGCTGTGAGGGATGAGGGAGCCCTTTGGCCCCGCCACTCCTCTGCACAGCGGTCGCGTGGCCTTGGAGCACCATGGAAAGGAAAATAAAAAAACAGGTTGGGAAAAAGTCTGAAACCCCTTATTCCGCTCGTGTGCAGATGCGATTGGTGGGGAACAGCGGCGGGGAGAGCGGGGCGGCGGAGTGACTGTCCGCACAGCAGCCCCACAGCGGCCCCGCCGCCCGCTCCTCTCTCGGCCCGGCCGCCGCCGCTTCCCCTGTCCCGAGCAAACCGAGCCACGAGCCACCACCCCGTCTGTCCGCCCGTGCGCTTCACGCCTTTCCCCGTCCGTGCCGAGCTCAAGGAGGGAATTCTGCAACCCCCTGGAGGCGTCGGGAACAGCCGCCGGAGCTCTCTCAAGCCCGCAAAAAGTTTCTTCTCCCTTGAGAAAACGCGGCGTGTAAAGTTTAGCCCCACGGGAAGAAGCCGCGGTTCCTACCGTCGCCTTCCCTCTCCCCGCGCCGGAGCGCAGAGCCCCGCGGCAGAACCGTGTGGTTTGGGTTTCCTTCCCTCCCCCTCGCCCCCCTTCCACCTGAAGGAATTTATGACACAGATGAAAACTGAAACGGAGCTAGAGCGGCGGCCGAGAGACGCAGTGATGTCGCCGGGGGATTAAACGGGGTGGAGGTGATGTCACCGTGCCTGCACAGCAAAACGCACACATACACGCACACCCCCCACCCCCCGGAGGAGCGGGGCTGCCAAGGGAGAGCGATCGGCCCCACGTCACTCGTGCCACTGGTATAAATGCGGTCCCGCGATGTCCATGGCTGTCGGCGCGGCGGCTCCCGCGACTTGACTGCAGCCGGGCTCCGGGAGGCAGCGCCGCTCCGCGCCCTTCGGCCGCCGAGACCCGCGGGGCGGCGGCGGGCGGCGGCGGACAAGGAGGAGAAGGAGGAGGAAGAGGATGCTGCGCGCCTTGGTGGCGGTGTCCCTGTGGCTGCGGGTGAGCCCGCGGGCGCAGGGCGCGCCGTGCGAGGCGGTGCGCATCCCCATGTGCCGCTCCATGCCCTGGAATATCACCCGCATGCCCAACCACCTCCACCACAGCACCCAGGAAAACGCTGTCCTCGCTATCGAACAGTACGAGGAGCTGGTCGCCACCGGCTGCAGCCCGGTCCTGTCCTTCTTCCTCTGCGCCATGTACGCCCCCATCTGCACCCTGGAGTTCCTCTACGACCCCATCAAGCCGTGCCGCTCCGTCTGCCAGCGCGCCCGCGACGGCTGCGAGCCCATCATGCGCCGCTACAACCACAGCTGGCCCGAGAGCCTGGCTTGCGACGACCTCCCCGTCTACGACCGCGGCGTCTGCATCTCCCCCGAGGCCATCGTCACCGACGTGCCGGAGGGTGAGAACCCTGGGGCAGCGAGAGGTGGGAGGGAGGACTCCCTCCACCCCCGCGGGACGCCCCGGGCTGGGACGGGGGGGCTGCGGGACCCCCACGCTCCAGTCCTGGAGCCTCTACCGACAGTGTTCTCTTCCTGACGCGCCTCTGTTTGCAGATGTGAAGTGGACGGACTTCACACAGGGCTTTATGGTGCCGGACAGACCCCTGGAGCCTGACTGCAGGAGCCGTGGCCAGGGTGAGCCTAGGACGATCCCCCGCCTCCACCTCCCTGGAGACAGGGTCCCTCTGACACCTCTCAACCTTTCTCCCTTCTCTTCCCTTGAAGAGCGGTGCAGGTGCAAAAAGACAAAGCCTACGCTGTCAACCTACTTGGCCAAGAACTACAGCTACAGTAAGTGCATGGGGAAATGCTTCACTTTGCCTGCCCCACATCCTCCTTGTGTCCCTGCAAGTTAGGCAGCTCTGTGTGGGTGCTGAACTCACACCAGGCACCATCCAGCAAGTATGGCATGGGAAGACTCCTCCAACACAGCCCTTCCAAGTGGGTATTTGCCAGGGAATACCTAGCTGTCCTCTTCCAAAATCCAGCTGTAGCACACACCATGTGCAGGCAGTAGTAGTAATGGCACAGATGATGGTGTGTTTCTGACAAATGCAGTGAAATGTCAGTAATGTGCACCCTTCTGCTCCACAGAAGGGGTGGTTCCTGCTGCAAAGGTCACTCTAGTAAATAGTAAAAGCAGTTATGCCTGATGTGTGTGATGACTTGGCCAGCTCCTGTTCTCATCCAGCAGGTAGAATAAACAGGGGTTTGCTACCCAAATAAAACTTGTAAATGTGAACCAGCTGCAGCAAAGTAAAAAGTTTTTAGAAGTTTTCATATGCTTTTACTTATTAGCCTGATTTCTGGTTGGTGCAGGATTGCCAGAGATTAACTGAATTCAGTGACAATTTGCACCATCCAGCCACGGAGATAGCTGATAGTTTTATTATACATTGGGTGACATATTGGCAACAAAAATAACTATTCACCCCTTTTTCCCCTTGGCTTCCCCCTGCCTCAGCTTTCTGATGGTGTGAGTCAGGAAGAACTTTAATTAAGATTAAATAAATGCCAGATTAAACCTAGTGTCAATACAAAGCCCCTATTAACTATGAATTCTTTATGCAGTATTGCTTCATTTTGCACTTCGTGGGTCTTTTCTCAATGGCAGGTTTTTTCCCAGTCATTTATCTAGTTCTACTGCAGTAGGGTTATAATATAGTTCAGTTCCTATTTGTTTGATATCAAAGTAAGTTTGTAGCTATTTCCTTCTTTTTTAGCATGTTTGGTGGGAATAATCAAGCTGAACCCCTGCTTAGGTAATCGCACAATTTTTGCTCATTATAGCAGTTTGGTGCATTTACATGACTTATTCTTTTTATATAATTCTTTGATCTGTGTCAGTACAACATACAGATATGTTTAGGTGGAACAATGATTTTCTGTAGTTTCCTGAAACATATGAAAAGTAGTGATATCAAATGTCTGTTCCAAAATGAAATGCAGTTGTTAGCTGTGTAAATTCTGATTCCAGTGGTTTCAGTAGGAGTATTCCTTGAGTAGAACCTGTATGTCAGGGTCCAAAATTTAATTCCATTGAATTTGTGAAATCAAGATTTTGTTTTTGAGATGTAAGTTTTTATTCAGCACCCTGTGAGATAAATAGACCTATTTATATGGAAAATGAATTGAGGGACAAGATTTAATGAGTTGAAAATCAATCTTTTTTTTTCTCTGAAAACCTTTAAAATAAGACATACAGCCAAATTGTACTTTCAGTTGTACCAAACAGACTTGAAAATAGATTGTGAGTCTCCAAAACTGAAATTCCTCACGTTTTGTGTCTGTTATATGTGTCCTGATAAAGGTAGCACATAAACCCCAGACTGCATTAACAGTGCTGGTCTCCTGTTTTCATTGTGTGAAGTTTATTCCGAATGTTATGAGGTTCATGTGGAGGCTTTTGACCCTGTGGCTGGCAGGGGCAGGCTGATCACCCTGTGGTCTATACACTTCTCATCCTTCTTTCACTGAGGAATTTTTGGACAATAGAACCCTTTCTATTTTGACATTTCCTAGAGACAAAATCCTTTATGTAAAAATCATACTTAATTTATTAAATCTGGTATTTCTCACAAGAGAGAAGAGATGAAATGCTGGAGTGGTAGGTGATGCCAGAGTTTTGTAGGCACAAAGCCAGCCCAGGGATCATTTCAGAGCAATCTACAGTACTTCACCTTCTTGCATCTGTGCAGACATGCAGTTTTCCTTAATGAAAGGTAAAAATACAAATGATTGTGTATTCAGAGTCAGAAGAGCCTTTTTCAGTGTCTCGTTTATATAATGATCTCACTATTGGTAGAGAATCCAAAGGCAAAACATGAAAAAAGGTATTGCTCAAGTAAATCATGGAAATCCTAAGCCTGTTAGATTTTTGACTAACGTTTCTAGCCTTCCCTTGTTTCTTATATTTAAGAAAAGACTATATTTCCTGGTTACAATCTACAGGAAGTGATTTTATTATTGAAAAGACTGAATTTGTGACAACTGTCTGTGAGGTAAATTATTCATTACTTAGTCAGAAATAGCCAGATGTGGCTGGAGAATGGCTTAGATTTATGCAAAGGGTTCTTCAAGTCTGAGTTGAAGGAGCTGTTTGTGTGTGTGATTCCAGGCAAGATCGGTTGGTCTGATCTGGCAAAGATTTAAGCGCATGTTTAATTTTACAGTTGTCAACAGTCCTACTGAAAACCAAATTGAGATCAGGCCTCTGTTATTCTAAGCCACTGTTCATGCCCACACAGGCAGAAGTAGTTCTAGTTTCACAACAAAAACAACAGCTTCCATTGCAATATATTTTATTTAATTTTGATTTCCAAGACTGTTTATTGTTCTCACTCCTCTGTTTTTCTATTTGTAGTCATTCATGCTAAAGTAAAAAGTGTAGAAAGAGGGAACTGCAACGAGATAACCACTGTGGTTGAAGTCAAAGACATACTCAAGTCTTCAACACCAATTCCTCTGTCCCAAGTGCCTCTTCTTACAAATTCCTCCTGCCAGTGCCCACCTCTTCAACCAAAGCAGGATGTTCTCATCATGTGCTATGAGTGGCGCTCAAGGTGAGCTGTGATGTGTTGCAGAAAAGTGTTAGAGCTGGCTGTGATGGATGGGAAGGAGTACCAGTAAATCTCTCTTCCTCATCACGGGCTTGTTTTAGGATAACTCATACATACATGTACATGTTTCCATTACCTTCACAGCTGACTTTCTCCATTTCATCAGCCTCAGCTCTGTGCCATGATGTGTTTACAAAATTTGACTCACACAAAGAACATAAAATCTGGTGGCATTAGGTGCTGACAGCATATTGATAAAGCATCATGCAGCAGTTCAGTCACCTCCAGCTTGGGAGTGTTTTTTCAGGACCTCTTTCCATGGGGATGAGTTGCTTTGCTACGGCCCAGTGGTGGCCGTAGATGATGGTCTGTGTTGGCAGGACCACATGGAAGGCATCGTTCTGCCTCACCAGGGGAGTGGGCAGAAGATGGTACACATCCTCTGTCAGCAGAGCTGCTGGAGTCAGAGCCAGGACTTCTCCACTGGCCTGTCCCTACTTTGGACCAGCGCCATCAACAAGATGTTTCTGATCCCACAGCCTTACCGGGACCAGCCAAAGCTGCAGCCATTGGAGCTCCAGCTCCCAGATGGCAGATGAAAAGTAAATACTCTTAGAGCAGTTTGCCAGTCCTGCTGTATGATTAAAATTAAAAACAAAACAAAACTAACTTTACCAGACCTTTCATCTGGCAGTCAGCCTAGCCCCAGGCATGGAAGGAAATCCAGCATGCTGGCTTGGATGGGAAGGAGTGATGAATCACAGCTCCCTTTTCTCCCTGGTTCCTTGAGGCAGAAGGGGACATCCCATCCACATTAGCCCCCCAAGCGCACTAGTAGATGCCAGCAGAGCAGCTTGTGGTGTTATTGGTTTTGTGTAGGCCTGTGTGTTGTAGTTGGGAAGCAAGGCTGTCTGTAAAATGTGCAGGCTGGTTTTGCATACTGTGATGTTACTGTTAATTGGCCACACACACTTGTAAGGACCACGGAACATCCACATGTGGGATGTGGTAGGCCATGCCCATAATTTTAATGAGCTTTATGTTGATATTTTGGGAGCATTTTATAGGTGTTTCTAAAATTTGCCATCTGATATCTTAGTGCTTTGTCTTGTTTTTGTCTTGTGAGCAGACACAGTATTATTTTACTATCATCTCTTTGCCCCTCTAGGTCTGGAAGTATTTCACAAATATTAATGTAGAGCCTTGTCTTTGTGTTAGTGATTTTAGGGATACAAGCTCTGACTCATGTAGAAGGACTATGACCAGAACGGCGGTGGAGGAGTTCTGGGTTGCAGAGGATCCTCTGGAGGCTGTTAGGAAAGGGAGATTTCATAAGTCAAAGATCACAATCAGCATCTCCATTATTATGGAAAAAACACGTGATTCACTAAATGTCTTGTGATGGTTTTTAAAGGTCATTGAGGTTTTTAATTTCATATAGTGTACTAAAGTGGATTTGAAAAAGAAACATAAACTATTATATGTGCTTCCTGTTGAACTCAGTGGCAGGAAAACAGAAGGTTTTGAGTTACAGCAGTTTTTTAAAATGACAGAGGCAGAATAAGTGGAAGCTGTACCTCCTCTGCAGTCAATGGCAAAATACCTATTGCCTGTTGTTTGGGTTAGAGCCTCACTGGATAATTTGACCTGAACAAAGCTGTGCCAGATGTACCCCATGTTGTGGTTTCATCCATGGCAGTATGGCCTTGGCATCAATCCTATTACGTTAGTTGTCTAATTTCTCTTTGGAAAGAAATTTACAGCATATTGGTCCTGATTCTCCAAGGTTTGCACTCACATTAGACCTTTTATGTTTGGTCAAACTGGATGCACAGAGGCTAATGACTACAGGAGGCAGCATTTTTTTCTGTGTTTGAGCTGCTAAGAGCACTGATGCTGTTCATTGAAACTGGAGGTCAGGTCCTGCTACACTATTTAACCTTCACCAGCCACAACAGTGCTGTGTGATGTTGTGTGCATTTATAACTATGTCTTGATGTTTCCAGCCAGCACTGGTGTCTAAATACAACCAGAATTTTAGTGGAATTTATATTAGGGCATGTTAAGGCCTGGTATCTCAACCAACCAACCAACCAACCAACCAACCAAAAAAACCCCAAAAGTTGTCACTGGGCTGGAATGTGGTAGGTGTGACATAAGACTGCTTTAGAATAAGCTGCTTTAGGAGCTGTTTAAGGCATATATATTTAATAGTCACATTTTTGTTTTGTTTATTTCATAACAGCTAGACTCAGTGTTTTCATGCAGGAGCTAGCCACATTTCACTGGTAGGCAAGTATGGCAAGTATCACTAATCATACATCTTCCAAATTCACCTTAAAGCACTCATTAAGGACTTAGATGTAGGAAACACGTACTGCCATCCTCATGTATTTATAGGTAGAAAGGGGTACAATTGTAAGTGATCATATAATTATATTACTGTTTTTCAGGTAAGCTGTATTAGCTGGTGCATGTGAAACAGCTTCTTTTTTAAAGTCAGAAGTAAAATGGCATCAGTTGAATCTACTCTTCACACAAACACACAGAGAAACATGGTATCCCATCATCCCATCCATAAAACCTGTCAGTACCAGTACCTGTGGGTGCATTTCAACCCCAATCTGTATCAAATCATCTGGAATGACATCTCAGGAATTAAAATTAGAAATACCTATAATTTGTGTATATTTCTTAATTTCAGGTTGATGCTCCTTGATGGGTGTCTAGTTGAAAAATGGAAGGACCAACTAAACAGAAGATTTAAGGTAAATACAAAAAGAAAAGAATGCTGAGGTTCTTGATAAAAAGTTAAACACCTTTGTTTCACTTCAGTATTGATTAACTTTGATGACCTTCAGATATCTGTAACTCCACTGGGTGTCATTATTCTCACTTGAACATTTTCAGCCCTCATAGTTACCCAAGTATAAGTGAAAATTTGAATACTTTAATCTTGTGGTTTAGGGTCTCTAAAATTTTTTTCTCTTTAATTTTACTCTGTGGGAGGATCTTTGTATGAACTCTGGTTTCTTACAGTAACATCTCTAGGAATTTCTTTCATTTCCCTGCTACCACAAGGAGCGAAGATATGAAAGTGAAGGTGATATGCAGATGAGTACATAGCCCACATTAGTTGAGAAAGGAAGTTAAAATTCTCTGCACTGGATTAATGTTTTTTTTGCTGCATTAAAGATTACAGGCTAGAGACACACACTTCTCACCAAGTACTCCCTACTAAGACCCACCCAAGGGATTGGGCATTGTCTCTCTGGATTCAGGAAACACTGGGAGGAAAAGTCTTTAGTATAGAGACATGGGTGGCAGGCACAGCAGATGCCCCTGCTTTTTGTGGCTTCAGGATAGCACTTGATATCACTCTCTGCTTGTAAACTCCTCTTTTTAATGGAAAGGAAGGATGCATTGAGAGAAGGTCTGATTCTTCCTCCCAGTTTTAAACATGGAAGAAAATTATTTTTGGAATTCAGAAAGGTTTTCAGAGCATTAAGGACATACATGTATATTTATGGACATACATGTGTGTTTTAATTGTGAGTTGATTGGCAGTTGATAGAGAGGAGGAAAAGAGGTCTAGGAATCCATAAGAAAAAGCTTTTAGATTATAGACCAGCTTCTTTCAGGAAATTGCATTCAGTGCTTCTCTCCTACCCTCTTCCCTTACTCATCTGAAACCTATGTGTGGAAAAGAAAACATGCTTTAAATCTTTAAAAAATAAATACATGGCAGTTGCAGAGGATGCCATGTGGGATTTAGAAGAATATTGACATATGACTTGGATTCCTGAAATCCTTTAGCTGTCAACTTAATGGCCTGTTGCTGGCGCACATTGTGTTTTAGTCACCTCCTCACACTGTTTTGTCATTTCTAATTGTGTCTTGAATCATGTTTGGGCATTAGTTTTCAGATTGTCAAATAGATGCATGACTGCCAAAAAAAATGTCCTTCAAAGCACATGTAATTTCCTCTCATATTAATAGTTTCAGAAACTAAATCCTCATTTAAACGTATTTGAGTGGGATACAACTAAATGTCTGCTGATAGTTTTGGTTTTATAAACATGAATAAAATAACTCTGACCACACAGAGCCGGTATGAAGCTAGGTATCACAGTGGCTTCATTTTAATGCCCATTATTCATCTCTGAAGACTTGCATCCAAATTTTGTGTAGAGTTACCACTTACAATGGATGTTTTGAGCCGTCTGTCAACCACAGAAGACAGTTGTTAACATAACCACAACATTGCTGGTCTTTTTCTGTAGCCAGGACAAGAGTCTGAGCTGCAACAAAGTCAGTGCAGAGATATTGAATAGGCAAGCTGGAGAACATTTCTCTTGCTGTGATCACTGGGTAAATCTGCTGCCTTTAGCAATTGCAGAAGGGAAAGATAATAGAGGGGAGAGGTGAGATCCTTTCTGGGTTCTACTGCCTACCTTGTTTTCCTTAAAGTAGGTGTTTCTGTTCCTAGAGGTGAAAGTCTGCAGCCTCTGTTGCTGTTTTATGGATCCCTCCATGTTTTGGAGAGTTGACCAGTCAAACTTAACTGTAAAAACCTATTTTGTAACTACTGCATTATTGGATATGAAAATCTGACAGCTGTTATCAGTGCTTTTCAAAATTTCTTGGGGATGCTGCTGAACAAAGCTGCAGGTGCATTATTCAAACCATGCTGTTGCAACTCTCAACAGTGTGGTTTAATTGTGATCACTGCTATTGCCTGTCCATAGCATAAGCTTGTTCCTGCCCAGCCCTTTCCACCCCAGGGAAAAGCAGAAGCAGAAAGTAAATGCTAGCTCCCCTTGTGTGCTTAAATGTATATTGTGAATGGATGGTTTGATTCCTGTAGACTTTTCTGAGGAAAAGTCAAGTAGCACATCCAGCAGGACAGCAAAGAAGGGCCTTACGAAGGAGCTCCAGTGTGCTGGTCCTGACTTTTTGATGGCATGATGCCAGCTCCCCTCTATTTCTGAGAGGGCACTCACGTGCAGCATGCACATGAGATGGGCAGTTGTCATTTCCATCAACTGGTGTCTCTCTAACCTAGAACACACTCCCTGCAAATAGCCATTACATGCTGACATCAATGGCCTTGCAATATAGAACATGAGGCTGTTAAAGGTAGCACTAGCATCAGTGGTTCTGGATAGCTCTGATTAGGATGTAATTATTTGTGATTATGTCCTTCCCTAACTCATCCTCTTTGTCTTCTGTGTTTCTACAGCGGTGGGAACAGAGACTGCAAGAACAGAAACGGCGAACTGCGCGCAGCAAGAGCCAGAATTCGGGACGCAGTGGTCAGAGTGGAGCCCTGAAACCGCAAACCAAGAACACCAACCCACTGATCAGTGGCCCCAAAAAGGCCATTAAAACAAGAAATGGCCAGAAAGAAATCAACCCCAAAAAAGTATGAGTGTGAAATTCCTGAAAGGAAGGACTTTCCCTGCACGGCAAGGGTCACAATCTGGTTTGGTCAGCATGTTTTATTAATCTGGAACTCATCGACTTAAAGAATTATGTCATTTTCTACATAGACCTCTTTGCTGCACTTTACTGTTACAAGGTTTGCTTATCCTTTTAAGTCACTGCAAGCCATAGAGCATAGGTTTGCACTAATATGAGGTAGGCATATTCCAGCTGACTGAGCTCTATCTTTGGGCTCTGATTTCCCATCTAGACAGAACTAGCCTTGGCTGCCAGAGGTTTTTACTCCTTGTACCAGTGGCCTGGTCTGTTTCCCTGACAGATGTTGGAGAGCTGCATGGAGTTTCTCTCTCTCCTCAGCTGGTGTAGTAGCTGGTGAGTTAGTCTGTGAGTCAGCTGAGAGCTCATTAGACCAGGCAGCTGAGGAGCAGCAGAAGGATGGTAACCTCTGGCAGATATCTCAGGCAGCAATGACTGCAGCTGCTGGAGCTGAACATATCTGCTATTTGGAATCACAGCCCTTGTTCAGAGTGTTCAAAAGCATAGTTTACCATTAAGCATCTGGGTATGCATTATGTGATTATTTTTATGAGTGTGCCGAAAATATGCTTACAGTGATATTATTTGATCTTGTGGGTTTGTGTAGTAAAAAATGCATTCAAAGCAGACATTTAATTTTTTAAATTGTACTTCAGGCTGGCTTCTGTTGTTCTAATTTCAAATATATTTAAACATCTAATTGAGAAATCTGTATTTTTTTGAAAGGACCGATTAAAGTGAAGAGATCTGTAGAATTCTTAAAAGTAACACATTTGCTGTAATATTGCTTTGCTATGAAAACTGGAATAGAAGCTTTATTCTAAAGATAACTGACAGCTACTGTACAGTATTAAGGAGAAGATAGGGCTTCAAGTGGCTCAGTAATCATTTGGATAACTTTTTATCATTTGATACAATATTTCTAACCTTTCTCTAAGATCAAATAAATAAATAAATAAATAAATAAACCAGCTTTGTCCCTATTAATGAACTTCTCAAAGCAACTGGCTATTTGCAGTTTTTCTTATCAGAAAGTAACACTTACTCTGAAAAGAGTGACAGGAAAGCAGATTATTTTATTTATGTGTTAAGTTTACTGATTTAACATTTTTGGTATGACGTATTAGAACAACAATGGTTGTAGATACAAATCTAATAAAAATAGTAGATACAAATCTAATAAATATAACTCCAAGGTGGCATTTGTGCTATTCCTTCTGAGGTGTACTTCAATGAGGCAGCATAGATAATACATTCTGATTTCAATTCCATGTAACACGCAAGAAGATCACCAACATTAGGATCAGAAGAGCTCATGATAGATGCCTGAAAGACCTTCCAGATTTCCTGCAGGAAGACTAAGAACTTGTCAATTCTGGTAAAAATGAGGATTTTTATAATAGAGCAGTGCTACATCAGAAAAAAAAAAAAAAGGAGTTCGGTGTAGATTGTCATAAGGAATAACAATTGGTCATACCAGTATGTTGATCTTTGCCATGACAAAAATTCCAATGCAATTTGCATGTGTGAAATTCACAGCAAAACATGCTGGAGTGATTCTGGTACTAGAATCATACTTGGTAATTTGCTAACGCAAATTTGGGACATAGATGCCAAGTTACGATGTTTTAGACAGACAGACACAGGTGTTACAAGAAATAGAATAATAGCATATAGAATAATTTGAGGGGGGAAACCGACAGAAATGGTCATTGTTGAGCTTTGAGTGTAGCATACTGGTAATTCTGGGCAGGTGCAGTACTTTGTTGACATGGAACACCTGCAGAATTAGATCTAAAATTTATCCCAGGTGCCAGGAATGCTGAGCATATATAGGGTATGGTGACTTTAGTAGGAATTATGTGTTTGACATGTCTATAAAAACAGACTACAAACGTAGGTGCTTAAATACAGCCTATAGGTGGAACCTTAATCATGTTCAGTGAAATGGAAAAACTGAAATGGAAATCAAAGGAGACAGAATTTCACTTGCAGGTGACTAACTCAGGTTTGAAAATACTAACTTAAGTAAGCATGATCTAAAAGGCTGGAAAACTTCTAAAATAGTTTTATGTACTGTGTAGCAGGAGTTATTAAGTTTCGATTACCTATTGATCCCAATTTCAAGTACCCCAATAAATGTATATATGGTTAGCCATTAAAGAATGAGCGACAGTCACATCAATGTGATGTTGAAATAACAAATACTGAAGTCATGATATATCAGTTCAAGAAATTTTATTGTGAACATAGTCAAATGTGGTGTTTGTTAAATGAAATTTTTGGAACAGCTACCTAGACTCCACAGCAACATCACATATTATTTTACAAGTGTTAGAATCAAACTTATTTTTTCATTTTGTCAAGAGGAAAAAAATGTACAAATTATTTTCTGCAGAGAATTGTCACCATTCCTTCTCCAAGTTGCTGTCATTAGATTCACCATTCCACTATGCTGGAATAGACATGGATGCACCAAGCCAGGTGTCTCCAAACTCCTTAACATTTTTGTGTATACTTTATGCTGACTAACTTTCAATCTAATATGGTAAAAATAGGGAAGAATGAAAGGCAATACAACAAAAAGCATGGGATATCATAATACAAAGAACAGACATACAAGGGATAAGGTAGTGTGTTTTTCCAAAACCATTTTAAGAAGCTATGGGTCAACTCAATTTAGCATTAATGCAAATAATTCAATTTTGAAAATCCCCTGATTATTAACTCCCTGTGAAGTTATCAATTGCCAGCTGAATCCAGACCCAGAACATCCGCACCCTCTTGCTTCCCTTCCCTTCCCTTCCCTTCCCTTCCCTTCCCTTCCCTTCCCTTCCCTTCCCTTCCCTTCCCTTCCCTTCCCTATAGGTGTAGGAGCAGTGAGGGCTGTTTGAACTGGCAAATTCTTCCTCAGAGGCTGCAGTCCCCACTTCTGCTCCTTCTGGTGTGTGGCTAAAGGTCAGACTCACCTCCTCTCCTGCACATCCATGGCCAGGTGTAGCCATTGCTGTGCTGGTGCACTCCAGCACTGGAGTCATGAAACCTCCATTCAGCAAAGGGAGGCAAATAGTTTGCTGATGGATTAATGTAATTCTAACTATTTAAAGATGAAAAAAATTAAGAGGCCAAATTCTTGAAGTGTTAAATGGATTTTTTCTCAGTGAGGGGCTTGGCATTTTTTAAATATGAAATAAAAATTGCCTGGAACACCAAACATATGCTTCTAGTGAGTTTCTTACTACCTCCCACACACATGTGCCCAGTTTAGTTAGAAGTGCCATTCAGTATTTTCACTGAATGTTCTAACCTCAGTTCCAAAAGAATGAAACCTGAAAAAATATTTACTCTAATTGTGAATGATTGGCACCATTTTAGAAGCTCACTGTAAATGCAAATCAAGACTCTTTTATGAAACACATTTTTAAAAAACCTATAAACCTCCCTCCAACAAGACCTGACTGACCCGGTCACTTCAATTCAGTGTTGCAACTTTCGTCCAGTCAGTGCATATGACTGAGAAATACTTCCTAAGCAAATAAAAAGAAGATTTTCCTGTCCAAAATACTCAAACAGCTCTTAAATTCTTTTATCCAGAATTGTAACCTAGATTCCAAATGAATGAAACCTGAAAAAATATTTACTCCAATTATGCACAACCGACACAGGCTTTTTGGTTGTGCTTAGCAGTTGAATGTAAATGCACATGTGAAAACATTTCCTCAACCAGATTTTTTATGGTAAGCTACATCAGCGGCAATTAATTTTGTAAATAAATATAATCTATCAATATGGGTCAACAAACATTCAAAATTATGTTTTCATTTATAAATACCCCCACTCCCCAATGATTTGCAAGTAATTAATTTCTATAGGAGCGCATTACTTCTGATTAGAGCTAGCCAAGGCTTTCTGGAAAAATTGCAGTGAATTTCAGCTTCTAACACTATATTTCATGTAACATCTCTGAAATGAAACAACAGCCTTACTGGAATGTAAACACCATTTCAAACTTGCTTTTTGATGTGCAGTCAATTTGAGGACTTCCAGGTAATCTATTAATATTAGATTGGTTCCTGCTGCTGCCAAAAAGCTGGTGGATAAACCACTATGGAAATGAGCATAAAACAAGGGAGGGCAACACTCCTTTTCTCTAGATGGGGATATTAAGATCAAGCCCCAAAAGCACCTTAAATATATCAGGCAGTCTACACCCAGATAGAAGGTTAATGGTTGTATCAGAGTAACCAAGAAATGCCCCAAACAGAACACCCTAAGTATTTTGATTACTTGTGGTTACAGTGTGATGAAAACTTTATAATTTGTACATACTCTGAAAACTTCCGAATGTATTCTCTGAGCAAGGTAACCAGAGAGCTGATAATTTGCTCACAAAGAGCTGTGGATAAACTGAACAGATATTTGAAATGTCTGACTTGCCAGTGTAGTTCATTCAGCAGTCAGAGCAAAGGGAAAGAAGTGGTACAGAGCCACAAGCTGATTGACTCCATCTTCTTGGCAGGGAAAAAAAGCTTTTTCTCCACTTGTCTTATTTTTTTATGTAGTAATTCAGTACAAAATCTCAGTACAATCAGACATACTTATTCTTCTAAAACAGTATTTTAAGATTTATAACCCTCTTGTTTATCATTCTAAACTGAAACAGATCTTTAATATAGTCTTTAGTGTCAGGTTATGATTTCATTAAAGTTCCTAAACAAGGAAATATGTGGTTTGTGGTACAAATAAACATGCCCTGTGGTTCCATTTCTCTCCTGCTGGGATGAAAATCAGAAGAATAATTATGTTATCTTTTGTTAGTCTTGGAAGAATTATAATCAAATCTTTGCACCACCTAATTCTATGATGAATGACAAGATGTTTTCTAAATAAACAGTTGTAAAGGCCACATTATCTTTTGAACTGGCATTTAGATATGAGCTAAACAGACACAGTCAGACTTTCTGTAAGTTTTATATGCAGCAGTTTTGTGTAAATTTAATTGCAGGAAGATTTTAATCTGTGAGACTTCATGGAGTTTATGTTGGAACAGAGTCCTCCTGACTATATAAATCAAATAATTGCTGATCCCACCAGAAATGTGCAAATTCTTGAAAATTGCATCCATCACAGTAATATAATTTTCAAAGTAGAGCGATGGCAGTTTAAATAATGTAGGCAATACCTACAGGGTGAGTTAAATTTTTAAAGAGACAAAGCAATCTCTTAAAATACTGACAGTATTTTGATTGCCATTCTTTTGAATGCATATTTTGATAATTGCATAAAATCTACAATCTTCTGTTCTCAAAGATATAAAAGCTTTGCAAATCTGAATCTCTTAATCATCTGAATGAAACAGTTATATTTGATATTTTAAGATGCATCTGTTAAATTTCTCCTTTCCAAATCTGCTAGAAGACTTTAAGATCAAGAACATATTTAGGAGAAGAAGATGAGCATTAATAAATGAAATGTTCCCACATTACAGTTCAGGTCTGGATACTTGGGCAACATGAAAAAACTGTCACAGATCTATGCATAACTTTTCAATGGAATCTACTGGATCACTTTAATCAAGCACAAAACAGGGATTGTAATTGACACACATGAATTTGGAACCCCAAATAGATAAAATCCTTCAACATCCAATAGTTAAACCAAACTGACAAAAATGTTACATTGTATAAGAGTGATGTGATGCAATATAGAGGATAATGGTTAAGCAAGAGCAATAACTTGGTAAACAAATTGTCACCATACTTAAACTGGCAGAAGCAGAGCTACTCCCACAGCAAACTGAAATTCCTCATACCAGAGCAATAAGTGATTTACAGTATTCACCACACCTGTGTGATATTTATCAAGATCTTTGATTGTGAACTGCCACCAGACATGTAAGGGACTCTTATTAAGATACTAAAGCACTTTGCTGTTTTCATCATTTCTGCTCCTGTCAAAAAATAAACCCACATAAACTTTCAGCTTTGTATTTGTCCCACTGGTTGAGAAGCCATTAACTCCAGCAAAGATCTGAGGAAATGAGCTGAATTGATGTATGTGAAATTGCACTACTCAAGCAATCTGCTCTTTTCTGAGGCGGCTTCTTGATTTAAAGTGCAGCATGCCAGGACCCAAAAGACCCAGAGTGCTTAAATAATGCCAGGAAGAACAGTTTTAATGAGTTTTTGAAGTAAAAAAGAAGCCAAAGATCATACAGCAATCCTGAAGGATGTTTCTCAGAACTCACCTCTGTGAGGCGACGTATAAATTCTGCACTAATTACAAGCTCCTACAGGCTAGCGAGCCTCAAGCTGAATTTGTGGCAGTAAAGCAGCTGTAAGTGAAAATGGGCCACCAGGAGAGTGCTCAGTCCAACTTCTGGTGGAGGAATGTCTATAATAACAAATGCCTCATCACAACAGAAATATTTGTCAGGAAGGTCTTTATAGCAGCTAGTTGTATTAAATACAATAGGAACAATAAAGAAAGTATGAGAAGGAGTTATTTTTTTCTAGACTTCACACTTAAAATCAACGATGCAAGTAAATTGCTTTAAGTGAATGCCATTCTTTAGAACCTCCACCTTCAACAGACTTAGACAACAAATGTGAGAATACATCAGCTGCAGAATAATATTTGTGTTCTTCATGAAGGCCAGCCAAGTTGGACTGGACAGGATATGAACTTGCTAGTTTGGCAAGGAGGTATGTGTCAAGAATAGCTGTTATGTAAGAGCTGGCTTTATATTTTAGTTCCTCTAATATATTTGAATTAAGTAAATGGACTGGAAAGAACCTTTTAGTTTATTATCCTACCTGTGACAGTAATCCTTAGAAGATATTTAGGAAAAGGATGAATAAACAAACAATGCAAATGTTTTTCAGGGTCCTGAGGGAATCAATAGACCTTAACAGCCCAGAGCAGTCTCACCAGGGATGCACACACACACACAGTAGGCCAGTGGGTCCAGGAGCCCCGTTTGGCTCACATTTGGAACTGCAGAACTCAATCCACATCACCACTGGAGTGCCTTAATGGTGTTTTAGCCACCTTCCTTGACCCTTGCCCTTGCTCTTTTTAAGATAGCTGTACACAAATCACTTTAGAATCCTGGAACTAATGGAAACACATAAATCTGTTAAAAGGATAACAGAAAAAGCATCTACGAACAAAAGAAACTATTACTAGTGCCAAACTCCTAGCAGGTGTTACTTGTTACCTTGCTATGTTTTGCAATATGGAAGAGGTGATAACAATACTTTCTCAACTAAAATTGGATGGACTCTGAAGAAAAATAAGTGTGTTTATGTAGTCTTAAATGTAGTGGCTGGGTGGACAAATCCATTTAATTGCATGCATATAAATTTTCAGAGACCGTCTCTTAATTGTTTAGTCTGCATCCAGCTCTCCAAATACAAACTGAATGCTTCTTTCTGCCTGTTCTATATCAGATGAACCGTAAACAGAATTAGCCAAAATTTCGTTTGCAAACTGAGCCCTAATTGATTCAGGACAGGTCTTCTTTGCCTCTTCTGGATCAGTTGGACCCATGAGTTTCTTCCATTCTTCCACAGCATTTTCCTTTGTTAAGACCATTATCACTGATGGACCCCTGTAAAATCAATATAAAAAAATCTCTTAAACTATTCTGAGGTTTCTGAGATGCAGACTTAGCTTTAATATCAGAGGTACCATGAAGGGTTACAATAAGCATTGAACTATCTTAATTTTATTAAACTGTTAAAATATTAAAATTTGTTTCTGCATGTTTTGTTTAAGGAAAAATCCCATAGCTGAAAGCCAAAGAGATTGTGATGATCTGATATTTGGATTTGGACTTCTTGTCCAAAAGGCATTCTCATCCAATAATTTCTGAAGCAAGACAATACATACTGTTTTTATCAGCTATAATTATGAGGAAAATATTTGCCCTGCATGAGGAGAAAAAGGATCCCATTGGAAAGGAGTTCCCTTTCAGGGAAAATAAAATCCAAAATAAAACTATCCATAAGTTTGAAAAGAATTTTAAATCTCCTTTTTAAAGGAAGAGTATTATTTGCTAGAAGCCACTCAACTTGCCAGAAAGAGTGACAGGTTGTAAAATCCTTGCACCAATTATGGTGTAGCATGTTTTGTTGGCACTGTAGCAAGAGTGATGTCTACTTACATACCTCAGTACTGTAAACCAAAACACTTACTGTGTCATAAAATTCACCAGGTCATCAAAAAAGGGTTTTCCTTCGTGGTCCTTGTAAAAGTGTAAAGCCATTTCCCGAGTTAAAGCTTGTTCTTTTATCTTCGCAATGTTAAATCCAGCCTCTTTAACTTTTTTCAGAATTTCATCTAGGAGAGTGACAAACAAGTAATTTTTGATTTGAAATGGTTTAGATGCAAAAAACGCAAACCCCAAACACCAACACTTCAAAAGTTTCAGAAAGTACTGGATGCCTTCTTCTAAAAAAAATCACCAATAGCTATTAGAATTCTTACAATATCAAACCAAATATGGACAACATAAGAAACACTTTAACAGTCCTCTAAAATAGGCAGAAACCATTGTCACTGCATTATCCATCTTGATGCATGTATCAAACCCAGATTTTAATAAACTATGACAATAGCATTCACTGTTACTTCTCACATTGAAGAGTGTGGACTGTAGTTGTAAAGCTGTATCAAACATCAGCTGGCTGGCCTAAATCAATCTGGATTTTCACAAGAGGGGAAGATAAACTCACAAAAGCCAATGATGAATTACCATTAGAAAGACTACCAAAATTTGTTAGGACAGAATAGAATAATGCTAAGGAGGGGGTTTAGGTAGAGGATTTTTAAAAAGTGGCAGCAAATATCCTTAGGGCAAGATTCTGAATTGTCCATAGTGCTCTTTTAATTTTGATTTTTTCTCCTTATTCCCTTAGACTAACAGTAAGTTAAATCACGGATGGGAAGTTAAATCAAGGATGGGAACGCATCTAACTGAGCAATGACCCCTTTTGAGTCAGTAGAGATACCTGCCTGAAATAAGTAATACAGGTTTGGCAAGAGTCCCTCTCTTTGTCTAATAAAGATGCTGGGAAGGTAGTTTTCAGAAGTAAGTAAGCCTGGCCCTTAAACAGTTTAACTTAGCTAGGAACTCTTTTTCTTCAATTCATCACTATTCTAGTGAAGAAAGACCCGTAGGCAGCTTAAGCAAAAGAAATGTCACATTTGAGATCTGTATCTGAATTATGCAAGCCATGTAAAAGGATTTCTCTGCACAGAAAATGTACTTCAGAGAATCAAAGAATGCATTTGATGTGATTTACTGTAGTGTGCATTGCTAATCCTTTGCAGAAATGATTGCATCACTAGATACAGCCTATACTTTCTAAATGCCCTACCTTTAGGAGTAGCTGCATCAGGTTTGATTACTGCAAAGGTGTGTTCCTCAGGGAAGAAGAACTGTAGCTCCTTCTGAGCATCACTGGGTGTAGAGCTGCCGTGCAGCTGGTTGATAGGTAGATGTTCAAACGCAAACTCTGCACGCAGACTAAGAGTCATTGAAGGAGGGAAGTTACTTAATAGTCATTTTGAGCTCTGAACTATAATTAGCATCAACCCAGGGAATATAAATTACTGTTGATTTGGAAATCGGAAATATAAGCACCCTCCCTCCCAATACCGGTGTTGTTGTATTTCCAAGAAATACCACTTATTTCTTAATGAGATGGCACTTCTGTCAGCAGCAGGTAAGGTGATACCATTGCAGTTTTCTAAAGCAATGTGATAAGCAGGCAGAACTAAGGTGTCTGTTTATAAACTGTGTAGGAGAAACTTAGTCACAAACAAAATATTCTACTGATGCAAAGTTTTCAATAAGCTACAAGAAAATCTTAGTGGTATTTCAAGAAAAAAATAATGGTGGTATTTTAAGACCTCCTCCCCCCCATTAAGAATGTGTATTACCAGCATTTTTTCTCTGCCTCAAGAGTTCCCCTTTCAGTTCATTGCACTTTTTAAAATTCAGATGTCAATTCTATTTAGCAGCCATTATATCTCAAAAAATGCTGATGTTCCTATGTGTAATACACTACTACCTTCAAGAAAAGCTTAAAAAACTGCAGAAATGCATGTGTGTTTCCAGATGGTGGCACTACAGTTACACTAGTTGGAATGTGGAGTGAGATGAGAAATGTGAGGGGAAGTTGAAAGCTGTGAATGATGCTTTACTTCTGTGACTATTACCTCTCTGGATTTTCCTTAGCCTCTTCAAGGATCTTTGGGCCTAGTAAACTTCTCCAGTGTGCTACAGCATTTTCTCGTGTTAGAGCCAATATAAGAGTTGGACCACTGTACAAGGGGAAAAGTAGCATTAAGACAAAACAAAACAAAACAAAAAACAAGCAAACAAACAAAAAACCCAACAATAACAAAAAAAACCAAACAAAACCCCAAACTCTTGGAACTTTAAAAAAGTAATTTGATTATATATAGCCCAGATTAGGAAAATGAGCTCCAGTATTGGGGGACTTTAAAACTGATCTGATCATTTAAATAGGTACAGGCTGATAAAAGCTTATGGGGCATAAATATGAATTTAAATTGCAAAGTTACTGTGTTTTGTCACACAATGGCAAGACAGACAAAGACTAATCATGCCCCAGCCATGAAGGGAATATCCAAACATGATTTATTTCTCTTCCCCAAGTTATCCAGCACCTGGCCTGGTTGAAGATTTCAGAGCCGTCTTACAGACAACCTTAGTGCAGCCTTTTCAGAGCAGACCTAAGCTGTTTTCACCCAAATCAGGTGGCCTTGGCCACTGAGACATCATACATACAGCAATATGGGGTAGCTAGTAACTTTTAAAGGCTTGATTTTTTAATTTGTTGTACTTG
This sequence comes from Melozone crissalis, assembly GCF_028551555.1. Lineage (NCBI taxonomy): Eukaryota > Metazoa > Chordata > Aves > Passeriformes > Passerellidae > Melozone > Melozone crissalis. The sequence goes on along the minus strand of NW_026535794.1, from coordinate 48,581,134 downwards.
GAAATTATTCCATTACCTGCAGTTATCTGTTCCTGTTTTGTGTTTTACTGAACTTTTAGACACATGTGAATCTTGGAGCCATGTATTATCCAGGAAGTGTTCAACGCCAGGTTGGATGGAAGTCTGAGCAACTTATTCAGGTGAAAGGTGTCCCTGCCTGTGGCAGGGGGTTGGAACTAGATGGGCAGTGATTATCCCTTCCCGCCCAAACCATTCTGTGAGTCTCTGATTCCACAATTATTTAATGTGAAAATTTCAATCTTACCTGGTCATATGCTCTAGAAAGACTGGGAAGTAGTCTTGATCTACATGCTCTTGGTAAAATGTACGTACTTGCTCCTCAGTTAGAATTACTTCTTTCTGCATTGCTATTTGGAAACCATCGTCCTGTATCCTTTGAATGATGGAATCTGTTAAATATATTTAGATAATGCTAAATTGCCCTCCATTCATTCATTTGAACACTTGTAGAGAAATGACACAGACTTTTCAATGGTAATGTTAAATTTTTTATGGGTGAATTTGTTTCCTAACTCAAGAACAGGAAACTAATTTAAAGCAACTGCTAGGAGGCATCACTAGTTGCCTGGACACTCAGAAAACTGATCCTCTTCATATTTAGACTTTCTTATGCTTAAAAAAATCTCAGTAGGAAATCCTGACTGAGAAATATGATACATGTTACTACCAGCAAAAGAAGGTCTAAGGAATTTGAATAGGTGAAATGTTTATTTAACTAAGTCTTGCAAGACCACATGGGTAAGTTAGCAGTATTTGGCACATGCCAAAATTACCTACAAAATTAATTTGTAATTACTTGAACATGAACTGCAGAACTGCTGCTCTAAGCAACATACTAGACAACCATAAGTAACATAAATTCACAAGGAAAGATCGAGATTGTAGTCTTTCAGCTCTCTGCACATAAGATTGCTCAACTACAGGGATTCTCAAGTTAGAAATAAAAATACTGTCTGAAATCTAGGAAGAAATGTAAATATATGACTGAGGAGAAAAGTAAACTTGTTTGGATGAAGCTTCATGTAATGGGGTAGATTTTTAAATTTAATCTGTAGAAACGCTGTCTGTTTAGAACTGCCTTGGAGCAGCACTGCCTCATGCAGCATAGAACATCTTTGGTTGGATATTTTTCCCCTTGCCATTCATCTATCCTGAGTCTGCTATTCAAGAATATCAGCTACTTTATTATGGTGAGAAATCCAGTTCCTTATACTACATTTGAAAATACAAGCTTCTCAGACAGGTCTTCTAGAAATATTTCATCTGCAGAATTTCTTGAAAAATCAATCAAAGGAACGAAATATCATTGACATTTGCATTCTCAAGATATGAAAAACATTAACTGTAGGAGTGTGCCCCCTGTTGAGGGAGTGACAAAACTATCCTTTGTCCCCTCAAAAAGGAAAGAGGCCCAGAAATTTCTCTCCTCGATTAGGTGAAAAAGCCACCTCATAGGCCGGGGGGACTTCACCTCAAACTTAAGGATAGCCAATTGGACAGGAGCCAAAATGTCCTGCTTGGGCAATTTAGTAGAAAAAGAAGGGAACAAAGAAACTAATCACTTTTGTGAGGTGCTTTACTAGGAGCAAGAACCTCTGACACCTGGCTTGGTTTTTCTCTGTTTGTTATTTTGCCTTTTATTAAACCTTTTTGTTTCCAACACTGCAACAGAAGCCATCCTGCTGATTTTTTTAATTTTTTTTATGCCTCCAAAGGTAGCTGAGCTATCTTGGGTGTGTTATAGACCCCCAAGAGCTTATGAGACCTGGCTTGAGGGGGCTTCTAAAACAATTAACCTCATAACTTCATTCCAAAGATTACTCTTGGCCTTATGCTGGAGAGACAGTATAACAACAACAACAAAAAAATCATTGATTGAGTTAGAATTTATAATTCAAAATTCAAAATATGAGTGTTTTATATACCCTTGATAGAAAATACAGTTATTAACACTTACCTCGCCTTTCCTTCAAGAGCTTAGGTCTAATTATGGCCAAAGTCCTTTCAGCGTGTCCTCCCTCCTCAATATGAAAATTTGGGAAAAAGAAGGCAAGCTGTCTGCTGGCATCTTCAATACTGTCTTGCACATCACATAAATTTACCAGACTTTCGGTTTCCTTGAGTGGTGTCAACCTGATGAAACATGAAGTAATACAGTGTTTAAGTCACTGCTTTGTGTTAACAAGCTGAATTTTCGAAGACACACTTTCTTAGAATTTAGTGAAACATAAGAATAGCATGTAAAACTAAGTTTTTATTAAATTCAGATTCATGAGTAAAGTAACATTTCTGAGAAGGGAATTATTAATCTTCTCAAAAAGTGCATGATCATGTGCTCTGAAGGAGAAACCTCAGCCAGGTCGCTTTAAAAATTCCCCTCTGGCTTATCCAAAACAGTTTCTCTGTTTCATGAGATAGAATCACTGTTGACAAGTGCACAGTGTATAACAAATGATCAATAGAAGTCTTGTGCTTAATTTATGTACAGCATGATCATAAAAATGATAGCACTACAGAGTTGTTGATAACAGAGACACTTCTCATTTTTTCTTGCCTGTTTGTTTAGCTGTGTAAATAAAGTCCCTCTTGGCCACTTGTAGAAAATGCAGTATTCCCCAACTGTACCTTATTAATGCAGAAAGGGGTGCAGCAGGCATTGACAAAAATGTTAATTACAAATAACAAATTAAGTTTTGGACAAAGTATTTAAGCTCATGTTGCATTAAGTAAATGTCTTGTCTAAATAAAAAACTTGATCTGATATTTGAATTTTTGCGAATACTCTGTTGTCTGAGGCTGTGTATACAACTATCATCCTTTAAATTCTCCTCAAGCCTTGGCATCGAAGAAAAACACACATTTCAAGATATCATGGTTGTGAACAGCTAATCCCTACAATATTATTTGTATCTTGGACCAGGGTGGGGACACCAACCCAGTATGCTTCCCCTTCTCTGCTGACTTTTACAGTGCTCCCAGGGAGAAGAGCATGTGTCAGGTCTGTCCTGGCCATATCTACAGCTTCCCAAGGAACATAGGGGCAAACATGAGAAAGAGTGCAACCTTCAGTGCAGGCAGTGCAGGCAGTCCCGTGGCATGGGTGAACTAGAAGTGCAAGGACTACATCAGCTTTGAAGGGTTCCCATTGCTCTGAGTGTCATTGTCCCCATTGTTCTGAGAACCCACTGAGGGTGAGCTCAAAGAAGTCAATGACCTTGCCTTGTCATCCTTAACTAGGAAGCAAGGAATTTCTGAATTCCCATTCAGAAAAGGGAATTCAGCCCTGAGAACTGGGGCTGCATCTCTAGTGGTGCTCCTGTGAAGGACTAGGCAAAGAACTCTGCCTGGTCCCTGGACCTGCACATGTGGGCACATCTGTAGGAACGTGCCTTGGTTTATGGTGTGCTCTGAGCCCTGACTGAATCATGGATACACATTTTCACTGGTACTTACTTGATTGGCTCCTCAAGCTCAACAGCCTCACTTTTTTTGCGTAGTTCTATCCAATGAGGAATAGCACCAGTCGCTTCTTTTTTAGTGATTATCAAAACATGGCATGGTCTACTCGTCATGAATTGAACGAATGCGTTAAAGTCAGGCTAAAAAACAAAATTTCCCCCCCTATGAACTCTGAGTTTGCCATTGGAAATGAGACAATTATGCTTTTAAAGTAACTCGTACATTCTTGTTCCTGAAACTGGCATTCACATACATTCCTCAGAACTCTGATATATTGTTTGGGAAGATATTTTTTATCAATCATTTGAGACAGCATTATCAAATGTCCAAAAAGAAAGTAAATTGAGATAAAGAAAGTCATATAACTGCTTTAAAGAAGTACTAGATGTTCTTCCAGGTTAAAATGCAAATGACAAGAATGAAGAAAACTATCTAGAAATTCAATGTGATCACTTGTTATGCTTGTAATACAGCATGTAGTGTGACATAAGAAACTGCAATACAGTTCCATGAATAATTTTTGAAACTAAAAGTCATGTAGCTGGCTATAAATATAGAACACTGAACTGTTTGCAAGACATTTGTAGGCTCTCCATTTCCTTTGCTATGTGCTTTTCACTTCTTCAGTTTCAACTTACAATCTTATAAAAGTACATATCCATCAGAAAAATAAGTTTTGAAACTTATGGTGTGAATTGTTAATTTCATTTCATTTTTGTATGTCACCTTTTTATTGGGGATATCTATTCTCATTTGAAATATTTGACTAAATCCTTATCAGCCAGCATCATGTCATTGCATATGGTAGCTTTTTCCTTTAGTAATACAAGGATGAAGTATTCATATCTATGCTTTCAATTCTTTGCTTTTCTCTTTCAATTATCTTCACATCTATGCATATTCTTAACCCATTTCCCAAGATGAACAAACTAGTCTCAAATTTGGCTGCTATTCCCATGAAAATGAATTACTTTTACATCTGTTTCAAAATTGTCTCTGTCTAACCTACAATCCCAGCTTTGCTAAAACCAAGCTCTTCATGGTTTCTTAAAAGATCTCCCTGTTACTTCCTTTTTAAACCATAGTGCAGCCATCTGTGATTACTGTCAGTTTTCTTTTTTCTCTCTGACTTCAGCAGGAGCCATCTCATCTCGCTATTATTCATTTGGAATGCCACAGGAACACCTTCCCACCTTCTCCTTCAGATTGGGTGAACCTTTCCATTGCTCCCTCTAATAAAATCAAACAAATCAAACAAACTGTTTGTTTGAATATAATTCCAGCCTCTGTCTCTCTTACACATATAGCAGAAGGTAAAAATATTTGCTAAGGAACTTAATTTTTTGCCTCAGATCCTTCTGAACAGTTAATTTTAGTTATCACTCTGCTGGAAAATATGACCATATCCAGGTGCCAGTTTGCTAGACCACTGCAATTTAATGGGGGACAGCATAATTTAATTATTTTCTTGAACTTTATATCTGTCTTTAGCTATTTTTTGTCCCCTAATATAGGACAAGACACAAAAAAAGAATAGATTTTGGCTGAGATGCTTTCCCTCTCTGCCTGTGCACGTATTTATTCCCAGAACAACCCCATGATAAAATCTAGAAAGAAAAAAAGTACAATATGTAATATAATTTATTTTCTGGCTGGAATAATATATGTCAAATAGATATACACTCTCATATAGATGACATTGGATTTTGGGTTTGTGCCATATTTCAGCACCTAATAGCCAAGGTTGAGTAGTTGCAGAAATAATCTATACAGCACTCTAATTTTCTTTCCTACAAAGGTCACTAGACCTGTCATAACACATTTTAAAATCAGTATAATTTTATTTTGATAAATAGTGTTATAAATTTAGCCCCATGTCTAAGGATCATGCACATTTAGATAACAAAAAGAAGAAATAAATCTTTTAGTATTTAATTGGAGGTAATTTTAATTTGGTTGGAATATTAGATTGTTACATAGTGATATTTATATGAGTCAGTGAAAAAAGGGAGAAGGAATATATTTTTTTTAATGTACTAAATCTACATTAATTCTGTTCTTCAATATACCTAAAATTTACCATACAGAGATTTGCAAGCACATCTAGTAACAATTATATGTTTTACCTGAGCCTTTCATTTATGTTTTTAGTTTGGTTTTACCTCATCTTTTTTCCGGGAGTAAAATACTTTGATTTGCTCTTCAGTAAGCATTCTCTCCTCATCTGCTTCAATGCCAAATCCTGCTTCTATAATCTGCAATTATTCACTTATTACTCAGGGGCATTTGAAAATAGATACATACAAAATCATATGTTATTGTAAATCTAAAAATTAATTGGTTTTGGAAGCTAACTTAAATTTTAAATTCTCTGAAATATTCAAAATATAATCTCTATCTTTGTCTAAACTGAACTTCCAGCCTTTCAAAGCACTTCACTTCAGGATTACAATACCCCTAAGTTAATGTTTGAGAAGAAATATAGTGCAGTTTAATGTATGAAGTACATTCATTCAAAAGTTAATAATCCCTTTTATTTCACATTGATTAAACTCCTTTGGATCACTGTGAGTGGTCAACATGCAACTTATGTTGCAAGAAATTATAAATTATATTCTAACCGTGGTAGTCACACAAATGTGTACTTGTTAACAGTTGTTGTATTAGGTTAAACTACTTGGCTTTAGAAACAGCAAATGAGGAAAAAATTGAATCTACTTTATGATTTTCTGTTTTAAGCTAGGTTACTGCACTAAATGCAAGCATTTGTGAGAGAGGCACACGTGACTTGCATCAAAGTTCCCGATCCATTGGTGTGAGGTTTGTACCATATACTGGTATTTTTACAGCCAAGGCAGTATCCAGCCCCAGTACTGATGATACAACAAAATTCAAAATTAACCTGTGCACCAGCACTCTGCTCTGTAAAAGCCCCTGTGGTGCTGCTGAGTGGTTTCAGCCTGCCCTGACAAGGCTGGCTGTGCATCCTCTGTCAGAGAACACACCTCATGAGCCAAGTAGCAGCTGCTCCAGCTAAACTCTTTTCAAGCACTGCTTTTTTTTTTTTTTCATTTTTTTCATTTTTTTCCCCTTTACTGAGCTTCCTTTCTTTTCAGCTAAAGTAAAGTAATTAAGTAATTGCAGAAACAACCCATATAGCACTCTGATTCCCTTTCCTGCAAAGGTCACTGTCCCTGTCATAATACTTATTAAAATTCTTTGAATTTGGTCTTGATATATATTGTCATAAGGCTTTTTATTTTTTCATAACAGAAGCAATATGAACCAATGTCTAACCTCTGCTGGCATAGAATATTAAAGCAATAGTATAGATTTGAATGTCATATTATTTCAGGTAAAAATTATTGTGCTATTGTCATCCTTAGCAGAGAAGCTTTATCAGATTCTGTTCCAAAGTCTGGGCATAAATTAGGATCTACTTAACCTTACATTTTGCCATTATGTCTCTTAAATAAATAGAATAAATGAATATTTTAAAATTCTCTCTACCTTTCTTTTAATTTCTTCTACACGTCCTGCTAAGACATTATCAGGTTTTATAATTCCAACAGAATAAGTGAATATTTCTGAAAAGGGAAAAATTGATGTGCTAAGTAATATATTCATCAAAATAAAGGGAATCATCTTTACTGGACCAGAAGGTTACAGTTAGGCATCTGACTGTAACTCAATCAGATCCCAAAAACTGTGGAATAATTTAAGATAGTGATAAGGGAGACATCAGACTACTACTTGTTACCAATAGTACAAACACTTAAGCAACTGCATGTGTTGAGGAAAATATTCCTGCCAAATGTTAGTGTATTACAGTGTCTGAGAGATCCCCTAACCTGAAGCTCAACATGAACTAAAGCACAGTTTTCTGATTTTCTATCATGTTTAGATTTTGGGGATTAGTATGAAGTCTGTAGATAATTGCTAAATGATAATACTGTACTTTTAGGTCTCACAGGGTTTATGAGAAAAAATATAGGCTAAAGCTGAGGTCAGGAATTTGTCAGGTGAACCATACAATTAAATAAAAAACCAAACCAAAACATGAAGAGGAAGGAAAAGGGATGCCATGACTGTGATCTAATGCCTCTCATGGGGAAAAGAAAAAGCAAGATCAAGAAGACGGAGAGGATGGAGGATTTTGTTCCATCTCAGGGTTGTAGAATGGCATTCTCTGCAGAGGTGAAGAAGTAGGAACATTCAGTAACCACAGATAACAATAAAAATAGAAAAGATGTAGGTCTCAGGTAATGAAAAAGCTGAGATAAATCACAGACAGGACTTTTAAACAGGATGTTGCTTATTTTTGAATCTTTTTGGAAGCTTATCCTACTACCATGGATTTATGTACTTTAAAAAATCTGTTATTAAGTCTAATCGGGTGAAAAAGTAATCTGAGAGAAGGCATGCCATTGTTTCACAGATTAACTCTTACAATCCTCTCAGGTTGGCCCCATCTTGGTATTCCACCTCAACAGAAGTACACTGCTCACACAGGGACTGTGTAGAAGTGACTTTCAGGCCTTAACTTTACACAGGAAAATTCCCTGGCACACATTACTTCTCTCTAAAGTCTGAGGGTTCCCAGTGTGGGGGTGAAAATGTTGATGCTGACAGCCCAGTACATTAATTCCTTACAGAAGAAAGTTCAATGATAGCGTTTTGTTAACTCACCCAAAGAAGGTCTATTAGTGCTAGACATAGACAATTATTAACCAAAAGATGTTTGTTCTCTTTCTTCCCTTTAACATTTCTAAAATACATCAAATATATTTACCCTCCACAACCTCCTCAGCAGACCCGTCTGATGAGCCTTCATCATGAAAAACGAGTTCTTCTACCTAAGGTAATTGCAAATGGAGTAAAAGTGCATCACCAGTGCAAATGCAAGGTCAGCAAACACAGCTGTCACATCTTTAAAACACATTAATTTTAATTTTGCTACCCTGGAAAGCAAGCAATTCTTAGAAGGCCCTTTGGTCAGTCTGGTTTTCCTTAACTGAGTTTCCATTTGTTAAAATGCTCTTTTTACTCTAAGTGGAGTTCTTTCATCTCCATTTAAACAAAACAGGCAATGAGACATGATTATTTCCCATGTCTTTGTTTCAAATGATGCAGTTCCTAAGTTATATATAAAAAATAGTCAAGAAAGAAAAAAGATTACTAAAACATTTATGGGCTAGTGGCATTTCATCCATCTCTCAATTTCTTGCATTGCTAGGCTAACCTGTAAATTTGTCAAGTTTATATAAAGTACCATAATGGAAATTTGGGAGTTCTGAGGAGAACAAGCAACAAGGGAGGATTGATGCTGCTACTGTGAATTCCAACAGTGGGACCTTTCACAGTGCAGGCTATTGAGCTCAGACTGAGCTGTCCTTATGTCCTCATGTTACCTGGAAGTCAGGAGTCAAAGGTGATAGAATACACTTGGCCTTTGTTTTTTGTAGCAAACTGGATTCATCAGGTACAGAGCAATCCCCCATGGCTTTGAGCAAACTGATCTAGTGAAAAGTGCCACTGACTGTGGCAAGAGGGGTTGGGCTAGGTGATCTTGAAAAGTGTGTTAGGACCCAGATAATTTTACTTAATTTCTTAAAGGCACATCATATATGTAATTTTATTGTTAGGACCAAAATGCAAAAAATTAGACATTATCTAGACACCATCGTAGACATTTAGAGAAACAGTGTAAGCGCAATAAAAATATACATTTATGCATAAGTATCTGGTTTGTGAGTACCTCAGCACGTTCCTTCTCTCCAGCTGCAATTTGCCTCTCTTCTTCCACTAAATCTGTTACTACCTTAGTTATGAGAGGAGCATTTACACCTTTCACCATTGCAATAATTTTACCATGCTGTTGAAGAGAAAATAACACTCTCAATGAGTTTTCATCACTTAATTTACACATTTACTTGAAATTTTGAAGCCTGCAATATCTTGCTAATTTTTTCCAGCTACAGAATAATTTCTTATGACCACTGAAGTGAACACCAAAACTACTGCTGCCTCTATTATTTCAGAATGAAACTTTTGTGCATTTAATTCCTTGTTTCCTTCTTTACCAAATTTTCCATGTTTATTTCTAGGCTCAATACTAATAATACAGTTGGAAACAAATGCAAATACGGATTTTATTTGTTCTTAATTTCTGTAACATGGAGTTTTCCATCTTTTTTTTGTTGTGTGTGTGTGACTTTTCACTGCATTCTCTACCACATTCAGGTGCACAGTAGTGAAGCTAATGGTGACCAAAAATACTGCTAACATTTCTAGGCTGCATTCAGATTCAAACCTGAAAGAGTCCTGAAAGTGTCATTATCTTTGGTCCTCGCTTATGGAAATTCAAATCCTGGCACCCTCAAGTTAAAACAACCCCCATCTCTTCTTAAGTGAGCAGTCCTCAGAGAACCAGCTTTCTGTGCCCATCACTGAGAGATAATAAATATATGATTAATTGCTACAGTTCCTCAAGTATGAAAACACAATTTTATCTGTTATCTTAAAAATCTTATAATGCCAGGAAATGTAAACTCTCTTTCCATGATGAAAACAGTGCATAAAATAATTTCAGTGTAACCACAGGCAGGCACTTTATGTAAGGCAAACCTGGAAAACTTACCTGGACTTCTCACTAACCACCAAAACAGTGACTACCACAATTCTTCTGTGGCCTTACGAGCAACAGCTACAACAAAAATGTGCTTGAGAATCACCAGATTCAGCCATGGAAAATGGCTCAAGCAAACAACATCAGACAGTACCATCCTACATAATATAAAATGTAAAGATAGGATTTGTACAGCTTCACATCTATTTTAAAATCTATTGGAAAGTTGAGGCAGAAGTAGGCAGCACATTAAAAGAAGTTGATGTGATGTACTTACAACACTAAAAAGAAACAGAGGTTCACAGCTCCTCCTAAATGGTTTCAGAATTTCAAGGCTGTCAGCCTCTGCCTGAAGTCAGACAAAAAACATTATTTGCTTACATAAGTAAGTATGCATATATAAAGAAAACCTTTTTACTCACAGGAAGACCTCACTCTTAAATACTTTGGTGTTGCAAACGCAAACTGCAGTCCTAAATACAACTGACAGTCCTTGTAGTGATGAAGAAAGAACTGTTTTGGTAATATGGGATTGTCCTCCCTTTGTATTAAAGCAATTAATAATGGAAAAATATCTTTTCTTGATACTATTTTCTCATGTAGGCTATAATAGCATATATAAATGAAGGAGTAGCCCATGTAGTCTTGATGGAAGAGCTTATCCAGTGTATTAATTTTTTTGTGGAATGCGGTCAGCTGTAGGAAAGCACGTGATATAGCCTTCAAACATAACTCCCTGCCTTTTTCATGTATAAAAAATTCATGGTTTTTTCTGAAAAGTTCTTTCATCATGGAATTTTAAGTTTTCACTAACATGAAAAAGGATGAACTTGGTCAACATCTTGGATAAACTGAGCCTTTGGATTAAATTTATCTACTTTAAATAGGAGGTATGAAACACACACATATATATATATATATATGTGTGTGTGTGTGTGTGTGTGTATATATGTGTATATATATATACACTGCTAGTGTAAACAAATATTTTTACTACTAGAGTTTTGTGATTTTTTTTAAATTTCCCCCCTTTTCATTTTCTTAAAAATGAAATTAAAGGTAACATTTGCAAAAAAAGATGCAGTAGTTTTTCAGGGATGTAAGAATTCAAGTGCAATGGTTCCTAATGCAGAGACCTGAAACTAAAAGTTGTACAGTCTGGCTTTTGAATATTTCTTCAATCTCATCAAGGAAAACAAAAGTTGTGGGATATCAGCTCTTTTTAATCATAGCTTCTTACATATTTATTGTCATTTCTAATCTACTTCTAAACAAAGTTTTATGAGGACATATGCAGGAAAAGCAACCAGGCCAAAATTACAGCAACTCAGTATAAGAACAATAAGATGAAAGCTCTGCATATGCAGATCAGAAGATATATTTAAATCTAAATGTGAATATGGTCACACACAGGATTTGTGTCCTTACCGCGGCAAAATGTAGCACATTGTCTTCACTAAAGTCGATCCTTAGTTTTCTCAATAAATTCTGCACAGCTTTGCAAGGACCACACCAAGCTTGATACACTTCTATCACTAAAAGGTGATAGTTTGGAATTACAAACAGATGATTTGAGGAACTTATAAAATGAGACATTTATGTTTGCACTGAAGCAGCACTGGGAAGGCATTTGTGTGGATCTCTCAGTCCTCTTCTAGACAATGAATCATGAATTCATCAATGGATTCAGTGGATACATTACTGGATACATACTCTTTAATTTCAATTACTTTTGACATTGGAAACCTACTTCAGAATACTCTTTGAGATGATTAATCCAAATAGCAACCTTTCTTTCATATTCCTTTTGCTTTTATGTTCTCTTCTTCTTTCCCACTGTTGGTTTTCATTTTTATCCTGCCTATTACTATCTCTGCAGATATGATCCTGTTGCAGATTTTTTCCTTTTTCTGAAAACAGTTCCTAGGAGAGCTAGGAGACAGTTATTGGACTAAATGAACTGAAAACTAGGAATAATGCATGTCATGGAACATGCCCTCTCTAGAATGCTGCAATAAATATTTAGTCTGTGAAAGATTTTACACACAGAAGCATCCAACTCCCTACCATGGAGAATACCATATTGAAAGGTATTTTCTAAACACTGGTGTACAGCAGTATATAAAAATAAGACTTAAATAAATATTTTGATGAGAATTTATCATATAAGATACTGTATACTCATAATTGTAATATATGATCTTAAAAGTCTTTTCCAAATGGAAGAATTGTATGGTTCAATGACTCCATGATATACTTTTATAAATATGTATTAATATAGCCTTTCTTTAAAAGATATGGTGCTAGGCTTCTAGAGTATCTATTAAAGCTAATATATAAATATGAAAACATGCACATATGTCCATGAAAGATTAAAAAGAAAATATCAGCTGTTAGTACCTACTATACCCTTTATCTGCAGCATTTCATCCCACTGATCTTCATCGGTTATTAAGGTCTGAAACAAAATAATTAACATTTTAACATTCTAAAAAAGCAGAAAAAGAATCTATTTCCCTCTAAAGTTGTTCAAGTAATTAGGATTTATACCTGGAGCTGAACTTCTTTCTTCTTGCCAGCCATTTCCCTGTAATTATACAAAAAATATTGAAATCCAAAGCATATTAAAGTTTTTTAAAAGACCATGTGGCATACAGAACTGATTTTTATGGTTCTCAAAGTATCACTGCCCTCTGATTCCCTTTGCAATTAACTCAACTGAAGGCCCTACAATAATGGTAGCTAATACTCCACTCTGGAATTCTGTGGAGAAATATGCAACTGTTTGCAAAACCCACATGGCACAAGAAACAGAAGAAAATTTAGTATCTTAATCTGTTAGGGTGTGCAAAACTTTTGACCTCAACAATCTTTCAAGCTTATAATCACTCTGCTCAGAGTAGGACAGGCACTTTGATGGGATGACAGCTGCTGTAACACTGGACCATTTCAGAAAAAATATTGATTAAAGAGCTTCAACTCTAATAACATCAAATCAGTCTTCCTGTCTGCTGGGATACATAAAAAGCAATGACATACTTGTGCCCCATAACTAAATCCTGATACATTCATCATTCTGTCATTTATTAATAATGTCCTTAATATATTTATGATAGACAATTAACTGTGAACTGGACAGAGCAACAGTTCTGATACATATGTGGGTGGAGTTTGACTTCAGCATGGGCAGCTTGAGTTTCTAGAGTTCTTGGTTAAGATGGTGGTCTTGACCTGAGGGAAAATTATTGAGCCTCCATGAATGTGACCTCCCGTGGCATTGTTACTTGAGAAGTCAATCAGCAAATATGTCCAGGATTTGAACTATCCTGATATACTCAGCAAAGCACAGAAGACAATAGGAGAGCTCTTGTGCTTGTTTCACATTTCATATAAGAGTGTCAGTAAGAATTAAATTTTTAAATGGAAGCTTTCTTCAAATCCTTTAAATGATACAAAGCATGGCATTAATTCCTATCCTTTAAAGACTCTAAGGAGATGATGCTGCCTATTGACACTAGACGGAAGTGGCAGATGGAAATATGTCACATTAGTAGGAAATCTTCATCCAAATAATCTATCTTTCATTGTTACTTTCTTCACTGAGCAATGACAATCAATTCTTTGCAAGATCAGTTCTGCAAAACATTAACCAGTATACATTAAAATGGTCTATACATCGCAATCATTCTACACGTGCTCTCCAACTAAAAATATGCAGTCATATGCACTCAGATGGCAAAGCAAAGCACTGCAGCACAGATATGTGCTGCTGTATGAGAATATGCAGATGTGCACATTAGTCTGGCCTTGTAGACATATGTGGCAGACATGTGAAGGCTACATGTGACATCTCTCCTTTTAATTAAAATTTTCACGTGACATTCACATAACATTCCCTCAGTAATGCCGTCAGTACTATACTGATTAAACCTGGACAGACAAGCATGTTTTCTCCTTTGTCTATGACATGGGCAACATGCTGCTCTAACCTTGACAAAAGACATTTTTCTATCCACACTTCATCATGGACGTGCAAACTCTGCATCTCTTACTACACTCTTTGCAACCAAAACTGCTTCCTTCAACTAGTCAGACATAAAAATAGACCTGGGTGCACACTCCAATACACTCTCAAATTAATACTCAAATATGCAGAGTCTTTGCAGATAACCATTCAACATCTTAGCACAAACCCTCATCACACATATATACATGAAGATACCCAACCAAGAGCTTGCAAGATTTTGGCATGCTGCTGCGTGTATGTGCTTACAGATGTATAACACCCTGAGCATAAGCTCTTGTGTGTGACAGTGGATCCTTGGGAGTTCCTAGGTGGCACTATGGTGGATCATTGCCCACACACACACACACAAAGAGAGAAACACGTGTAAGTGAACAAATGCCCACACACAGGCCGGTTCAGGGCCAACACCAGTGCCCTACACCAGTGAGAGCTCCCAGACACTTGTGTACCATGTGGTTTGACACAGTAAGCCCACCACAGCACAATGGCTTGGGTACCACTCAGCCCTGAGCTGGGAGCCCACTCAGGAGCACACAGACCCCTGCAGCCCCCTTGCACCTATCCTGGAGCAGCCACTCGCCTGGGGACACTCTGTGGCCACCCAACTGCCACCCCTCAACGGCCCCAACGGCCTCACCATCCTTTATCTGCCCAGCCCCATCTCTGCTCCTTCTCCAAGGGTCATTTTCCCCCCATAACCCTGTTTTATCAGTCTGGGGTTGACCTGGCACAGACAGCTGAGATACAGGCATGCTGAGAGGGAAATGGAGTGAAAGGTTGGGAGGAGGCGCCACCATTTTCTCTGTTTTCTTTGCCCTAGGGAAAGTCAGCCTTATCCTTTTAACATGTGAGAAAATTAGTCCTGGCACCTAATTAATGATATGCCTTCACTCTGTCTTGCTTGCAAATTGTGAGACAATGGAGACTAAAAGAGGAAGCTTTTAGTGGTGGTTTGGGTGACCAGAAGAGGGTCTCAAAAGTCAAATGGTGTCTGCCCATTCTCATACACTATCAGTGCAGGTCTGTCATCATGCTGGTGCAAAACAAAGTTATCATTTTAAAGATGCACATTTGCACCTCAGCAGCCCCCAAAAAGTCACAGAAGAGAAAGGCAAAACTCATTTATACACGTGGAAAGCACAATTGTTCCAGTGTACAGTGTGGCTATTTTCATGTATTAACTCTTACAGGCATTGTAACTGGGAATTGGTGGGAATTTCTTTGTGAAGGTAAGCACTTGAGAATGTTCACAAATCAAATTTTGGTGTCTCTAAACTGCACACATTTCACATAGGCATGTTGTTACAGAACTATAAATTGTCCTTGTATCCAATTTATTTTTGAAACCCTGCCCAGACAAACTATGTGCTGTCATGTCATGTGTGTCTACCACATCTTAAGAAAATCCAGTTTCAGTGATTTTTTTGTAGCTTTTCTTGAGCATTCTGATGCTGCTCACCAAAGCATGACTTGCAAAGCTCCAAAGAAACTTTTATTTCATGAGAATAATATGAAGAAAAAAGTAGGGAAAACAAGCACTTAGAGGTACTAGAATAGATGTTCTTCCTCACAGTTAAATCTTCCCAAGTTGATGGATGTTCATTCTGCAGTAGTGGGAATGAGGCAGTGTTTCCACAGAGCGGCAGCAGTTTTCAATGCTGAGATTACGCCTAACATCTTGGATTAGATCAACTAGGTGGCAAGAGAGATTTTGTATTCAGATTGGAAATAATATGTTTATATGGCCAACATAAATCACTTCCTACATTTTTTACTGGAAAACCCAAATTTGGAACTAGTACAAGCTCTGCATTGGCCTGCTTGGGAGTGGTGGAGTGCCATTGAATAATCTTTATTTTCCTGCATGAAGTAGGAAAACAGCTTTTAAAACCATCATAGACATACAAAATTGTATGAACTACAGAAGATGAGACATTTAACCCAACCGCCATGTGGAAGTTAAAGACTCAAGACTAGGCTATGTTTTTGGAGTTTCCTTCACAAACTGCTAACTTTTTTACCCAGACCACTTTCTTAATGAACAGCCAGTGTTTTATACATTACAAAACCCCTCCCTGCAAAAAAGTCTTGAAGAAAAACACTAGAATGAGGTAATGCTTATGTACCAAATGTAAAAAGGCTGACACAGCCTGTTCTTTAACTGCTCTGTTGGAATGAATTATATGTATGCTTTGGATATCACAAAATAGTTAATGTAAAGGGATTTCAAAATGCTGAAAAAATAAAAAAAGATCATCCTTCTTTAGTTTAGAGTGTGTGATTCTATAAAATTTTTAATGAATTTAATGATGACATACTTAGTTTATGTAGACCAACAGTATTCATGGTCATTATAAAGGGCATCCAGAGAGAAGGGGTTAGGAGTTTATGAGGTTTTTCCCTGAATCAAAATGATTCAAGTTTTGTATAATGTATATGAAAAGTATAAGGAAAATATGCAATGGATAAACCACAATGGTTTCATGATGAATGATTGCATAATTTTTCTGAGTAACTTTTAAAGTATTTTACTCCATTTTGTGCATACCACTTGATTTCAGGTCTGCTCTTTGTCATGAGCTGTTAATGTCCAGAGTGACCTAGTTCCAAATTATTAAAATTCTTTTACAGAGTAATGGAAAGCAGTTGTACACCCTGCTGAGACTTGTAACCCTTGAGACAAAACTAGAGATGCATTTTTCCTGCTAGTCAGTCTTTCTGTATGCCCTAGTATATGCTCAGAAGCCATTGCATATGTATCTCTGATGACTACCTGCTTGTAAAGACAGTGGAGACCTTGGTCACCTTAATTTATAAACTTTTGTGGTGTCTTCTTCGGCTCTATAGTCCACATGCATACTGGTGCTACAGTGAATTCAATCTGTGCTCTCTGCATGTTAGATTTCCTGCGTGTGTCCTAGAGTTCCTCCTGCCTCTCTGCCTGGATTCAGTCTGATAGCAGTGATACTGATCTGATAGCAGTGGGACAGCTTTCTGATTTCTCGTATTTTCCTCTAAAACAGAAAGGAGGTATGTGAAATGGTGGACAATTTAATTTCTTGAAATAAAAAATAGTGTTTATAGTTTAGACAGTGCAAAACTGAAGAATGTAATTTGTGCTGCTGCAAGTGCAGATCTCTGTCAGATGGTTCTGTGCAGTAGAACTGTTTTGGTAAACAAAGAAGGAGAATAAAGTAAATAAATGAACAATTTTCTGTAAGGACTTACTGTGACACACCAGCTTGTGAGCTCTCAGGGTGAGAGACCGGATGACTCCAAAACCAGGCAGTTGGCTTCTAAGCAGCAGCCCAAGACCACCACAAGTTCTGGAGGTTTGAGGAGCAATTAATTTTTCCCAAAAGTGGTGACAGACACAAAGGATTTGACAGCTTGTTTTTCAGGAATGACCCAGCTTTGTCAGTGGTAGGTACATTCCCCTAATTTGCCCCGCACACAACATGAATGGTAGCCCTAAAGTAAGTTACTAATACATAAACTTCTGCAGTTTGTACTGCAAGAGAGGTTCATGAATGTTAATGTGCAATATATATATAAAATAAACAGATAAAAAAGGAACTGAGATAATGTAGTGATTAAGATGTCTTCAGAAATATAGGCATTAATCCTCCCAAGTAATATGGCTATTACATTTGGGACTTGATTCCCTAGAGCAAGAAAAATCAGAGATTTTTAATTTTACCTTACTCAAAAAATCTCAAAATTATGTGAATAACAGCATGGCTAATAGTTGTGGATATACACATGATACTTTTATTTATCATTAATTACAGCCTTTGTTAAAGTTTTAGTTTGGTAAATTGAGTATTAATATTTTTATGTATTCATTTTTTGTCTTATATTGATTCATCTTTTGAGTGTATGAAACACATTTGGCACCTTACATACTGATTTATAGAATATTAGAGTGTAACTTTGGGGGTATCCTTTGTAGCCACAGTATGTGCAAACCCATGAACACAAGAGTTTAGTGAGACATAATGAGTGGTTTCCAACAGCTCAAAAAACTGGTAACTCTTATTTGCATCATACCTGAGCCACCTGAAAACAGACTAGTAGTTTGCTCTCTGGCAGTTTCAAATGCACTGATTCACCAGATTCACATACAGTTTTCCACTATATTTATGTGTACAGGTCAGCCTTCTACTCAAAGAGAGATAGAGAAGACTGGTCTTTGCAATGAGATCTAGAAAGTGTAAGAAAATGAAAAAAAAAAAATCTTCCTGTGTATTGAAAAAACCCATGATATCAGGTAACAAAGGTGGATTGGAGCTCACATACCTATTTTTAACCAAAGGTAGCTGGTAAAGATACAGCAGTGGTTTCTATTTTACCAAACGTAAAAGTGTCCAGAGCCCCAGTTTAGGAGCCTCTAGAATAGTTAAGATGGTTCAGCTGAACTCAGACCTCTCTATATTCTAGGGACCTTCAACTAGTAAAATTTTCTTGCATATTCCTATTTTGACAGGGAGAACTTCATCTGCAGAGAAAATATGAACATGTGAAAAATGTGACTGAAATATGTGAAAAGCATGACTATATTCATGTAGCAATTCCCAGAAGGACAGAAAAAAAGAAAATATTCATCCTGATACATGAAGGTGAGCACCAAAATTTTCTTGAGGAAAGATTTAGGGGATTAGAGAATACCAGACCTGAAAATATGATGGAAAGTTATGTGGAGACTTGAATTGTGATGTAGTCCAAGCAGAATAAGCTGTTACACTCCAGTCATGGGACAAACTAGTATCTGCACAGCTGTATTGGATAAAAAATTTTGCAGCCTGTGAAGTATTGTTCCTTGCTAAAATAGGAGCGGAAATTAGACACAGTAAAAGAACCACTAAAAACTTTGCCAGAGGCTAGTTGAGGTAAGTTTTTATGGACATAATGAATAAAATAATCAAGCAATTGGAGCACAATTTGGCTTCTGTAAGTTTGTTTTGGTTTTGTATTTAAATTCCCTAGTACTTGGCAATATGTGGTCATTTAGAAGAGAAAGTAGGATAATGAGTGGTTTATAAAGAAAAAGAGTGCACAAGACAGAGGCAGTTAAACAGACCACATTGAGAAGGCTAAGTCTTAACAAGATTTTGTTAAAATATTCTGACCTTAAAGAACATGTCAAAGGACTTGGAATTATTCAAGTTGCATTCATTCAAGCTTCTGCAGAAAAAAATGACATTGGTTATTCTCTTTCTCGAGTCTTTTAGACTCTGATCCAATTCAAGTAAAAAGACTATAGATTTCTAAAAAAATTGTTGAATATCTGTTCAGTTAATAAAATAATAAGGGCCAGAAAATAGTTCTTGATACAATGTCTTAAGTCATCACACCATTTAGCCAACTGAAGATTTCAAAAATAAGCCCCAGTCCTTAGAAGATTGCTGCTTAGAAATGGTGAGTAGTGGTGTGACATTCAGAAACATTTAAAATGTTGGATCTTGTTTCAGGTGCCAGTTTCCCATCCAAGGATTTATTCTGGTTCATCTTGTCTAAAGGATGTAGAATTTATCTGCATGTAGCAGAGCTGTACAGGCTGGCAATAGCCAAGCTTTGCACCTGGCACAGGCCAACTTTTTTGCTAAGGGGATAATTTTGAGGAATAAATATCATGTGCCTCCCTAATATGTGACAGAAACATGAGATAAACCACAAACAATAATTTCTGTCATAGGTTCCTGTGGATGGGAAAAGAAAATCAGAGGTTTTGTCATGTAGTGAGTGTTCATACGTCAAACAGGGTGGTCACTGGGACAGAGTCTAGTAGCCACTTGTGAGCAGGAATACCAAGTTTTTAATGCTGCTGGTGATGTATTTTTAATCTGTGGATGAAGGTCCTACTGGAAGAGGATGATACAGAGCAAGCCTGTGGCCAGATGACTCATCCTATTTGAGAGCTGAAGCTTGGGTTTCTCCCAGGGTTTCCAGGACAGTGTGTGCTAGAGGATCAGAAATCACCTCTGAGTCATCTCAAAACCAGATTTGCCTCTGCTGTCATGGTTTCCTTCCTGTGTCCCTGCTGTATTCTGTGCAGTGAGTACACTTCATGTGCACAGGAGGTGTTCCTGGGGCAAGGATCCCCACTGCACACAATTCCAGTGCCAAACACCCTGCTAGTCCCATGGGATCATCACAGAGGTTGAGGCATAACAAACTTGTTCTCCCTGTATGGGTCTTGAACACAAAGACAGATATGAAGTACCTATATATCCCTGCAAATTATCCTCACTGATCAAATTTAATGGACTTCAAGACCAAATCTAATGAATTTCAATCTGCTGCTGAACTGAAAGTTTATAATCTTTTCTCTTTCCATGCATATTTTAGTTCTAGGGCTCTGTGTGTTACTGATAACGCAGTATGTAAATATATAAATGCAATTATAAGGTCATCACATCTTCTCCTTCTCCTCTTCTACATATACTAAACCACTATCATGTTGCCAGCAGCTATTTGATTCTTAAATGAGAGAGGTTCTATCTTTATTTCAATTATGGAAATAATTATTATAGGTGATAAAATAGTAATATTTTTTAAAGTAAGTGAAAGGTCTTTCAGATATTACTTTCACTGCTTTCCTCTGTAAAACAATACAATAGTGTTATACATGTTTCTACATTCCATATTTTATATCTACTCAACTGGTCTATTTGTTTTATAGGAATTGCTATAAATCTTTCACTTTCAACTTTGCACACAAAGATAAAATTAGTTTTAAAATCTCATTGCTCACAGTTTTCACCTATATTTGTTCAATGCTGTCAATTATGCCCAGTTAATATATCTCATAGCTACTTCATGAGCTTTCATTAACTAAAGCTCAGAAATTTGTAGCTTTTGCATGTCTCCTCCTAATTTCACCACTTTGCCTGAAATTTTCAGCATCAGAAGCACACAAAGAAGTGATGATTTACTTTGCTTACAAATAGCAGAAGTGCATTTTTCTCTTGTATAAAATTTGTGACAGCTGTTTATTTTTAATGCAAGTCAAGTGTTGTTTATAGCACAATGCAGTCATAAACACATCTGGAGTTTTAACCAACACACTTTATGAAGTCAGAAAATTTGTATTCTGTATCTCAAATTCACTTTTAATTTTCACATGAAAATATAAATACTGTATATTAATATGTAAAATATAAAACTATTCCAAAATAGTTACAGTAAGAAACTTCATCTCCAGATGCAGTGTCCTACCTACATGGCTCAACTTCAGTTGTTTTGCTTCTCTGTGTGATCCAGATTAGACAGGAGTGGTTACAGCAACCTGATGGGTTCAACACACCTTAATCTTAGAAAGTTGTTCCAAATATTTTTAATAGTTGTTTTAATATTTTATAAATATATTTAATAGTTGTTTTAATATTTTATATTAAAAACAATTGTCTAAGGAAGAATCTGAATTACAGAAATTTGTCTTTGTTGGATGCTTCCCTGCGATTTAGCTGGACTGAAACGTTCCATGCAATATTTAAAATATTTTGCCTGTGTGTGTGTAGGAAACCTGGCAGTAAAACATAGCCATAGCAGCAAATTACAGTCATATTGAGAGAAAACACTCAGAGACGTCTGCTCAAGCCAAGTGGAAGTTCTCAGATTTTCTTGTTTTCCTTTTAGTGTCTGTCCAGCATCCATTCTGTATCATTAAACTCTGGTTGCATTTATCCTACTGAATTGAACCAAGTTCAAGAATATTCCCTGGTGTTGGACTTGCTTAGTAAGCCTGTAAGCTTTTAGAATAATCTGTAAATGTGGTGAGTGGTCTCAGAAAAGTATTTATCCCTGACAGCCAGCACTTCTCATAAACATCTGCTCATGATGTGAAAGTTGACAAGGCTCTAGGGACTCTGTTGTTTACTCCTACAGATATGGCCATGCTTGCTTTGACATGGTGCTCTGGCAATGTGTTAAGTCTCAGTCTGTGCTCTAGGTTCTGCTGGACATACTGATGTCATGCAAAAAAACACCTTTCTGGTTTTGACCTTGAGTTCAAGAAAGGCTTGGTTCTACAAGGATGTCTGCCTTTCTTCTGGCCAAAGAGGGTCTGAAACAAGAGTCAGAAGAGTTCATCTCCATCTGGGACTCTTTGGGGGCCACAGGAGTTCTGAATATCATGTCCTGTTCTCTCAAGACATGGAAAATGACAAAAGTGATGTTCAGAAGAGCACAGAGTAGAAACCTCAGTCAGCTGTTTTTTGGTATGTGTAAAGTCACTGTGTTGGTCTCCAGTAGGTCTTCAAATCTGAGGCCTGGGCTGGGAGTGTGTCCCAAGTACACACTCTCCAAGCTTCTCTTTTGGTTTTTACTTTGTGTCACTCTTCTCCACTAGAATTACGCTAAATCCCACGAACAACCCAGTGGCGTTTCTCTCATGTGCTGATGTCCTGCTCAGACCTTCCTGCTCAACAATAGGATCTGGCCTGGGGCTTCCTCCAGCGTAGGAAAATTGAGTTTTATACCTTTTCTCATGGAAGAGAGGGAGGCTAAATGCTGACACAGGTGCCTTTTTATGTGAGGCAAGGTATGCAGAGGCAGGGAATGTGCTGTAGCAGACCAGGAGGGTGGAAGGGGGGAAGTTGGAAGGGGGGAAGCAGCTCCTCCTCAACAGCCTCCTATGGCAACAGCAGCAAAGAAAAATGCATGAACCAGAGCTTGTCTTTTGGCAAACAGCCCTGAGCCCCGCCAGGACCTCTGCTCCCTACCATGCTTGGCACCCTGATGGCAAACACTTTAAAGTGGTTACAGCTGCCAGCTGAGGTTGACTTTGGCAGGCAGGTGGAATGTGTGTGGGTACATGCTACCCCTGAGGCAGGAATTTCATTGCCTGCCCCTTCTTCGTGGGGGCTTCCAGGGCTCTGCCACACTCTGACATCCAGCACTGACCACATCCCTGGTCATAAGAGCCATAAACAGACTAAGACATCATAAAATAAGGAGTAAAGAAAAGCCCAGTGCAGGCCCACCTGTCATGTGCTGTGCTGAAGATCAGCTCCCAGGTGGAGGAGATGCAGGTACAGATCTGCACCTTGAGAAGGACAGTGTGTAAAAGATCTGCCAAGGGGGAGAAGCAAACCTAATAATTTTTGAAAAGTGCAGGCAAGGTGGTTGCAAGGCTTTGATGGTTCAGTGCAGTTTGAGCACTGTGGTGAGCTAGCCCTAGCCCTGTGGTTTTGCAGCCAAAGAAATGGCCTGCTGCACTCTGAACTGCAGTGATTAGTTACCGCTTCCTCGTGCCTCCACTTTTTTACATGGCTCTGCATACGGAGGAAACATAATTTTTGTGGCATAGACAGCTATACCAGCAGCATCTTTTGCTTACTTTTGCTTAAACTTGCCAACAAGTTCTACAACAGTTTAATTTAAGAGGACCTGGAAGCATCCAACGCTGGAGTCTCATATGATGTGGTAATGATGCAAGCCCTATATTGTACATTTTAAAAAGGGAGATTCTTTCCCCTGGCAAGCAGCATATCCTTGGTCAAAAATGAGTAAAGATTCACTGTAAAACCTGTAATGTAATATAAATATTGTAGTATTATTACAGAGAATGGTTGCATATGGCATTTGCGTGCATGCGAACACAAACAGAATGCAAACCCACAGGAAGGTTGCCATATTATTTTTCAACATTTTAACTTAATTCAGAAAATCACCATTGAATTTTCAGCATTTTTCAGTTATGTCATGTTCTCCTTTCCTGTTGCTGACTCTTGAGTTTTGTATTTCATTCCCTTCATCTTGTCCTTTGCTGTTTTGTTTTAATGATATAATTTATCCTGCAAGTTTCACTAGTGTGTTCTCAGAAAGGAGCAGGGAAGTAAAATGTGTACACTTCGAAGTAGCTGCTAAAAGATTGTTTCTTGCAAATAAAAAGGATAACTTCACAACAAATTCTACAAATCCTTGTATACAAATAATTTTGAATTTCATAATGTAGCATCAATATGCATATATCTTTAAGAACAACATCCTGGTAAAACTCAGTTTTATATTTCAAACATTATATATCACATGACAAAAGTAATTATCTTGAACTTATAAATACAAAATAGAATCTTTTGCAATCCATTTCATTAATTATAAATAGTGCCACTTGCAAATTTTTTTTTTGTGTGGATTCCATCAATCATTTTTGGATAATCAAGATCTTCATCAACGTAATTTTCAACCGATGAAGTAACTGCACCACTTGAATGAGCCTGTTACATCTTAGAATGAAGGTAGACATGTTTTGCTCACCTGTTGCTACAACAGCTGCCAGGGTTGCCAGGGATGCCTGGAGCACCTTGTGGCAATGCTGTGTGCGAAGCACAGGCACAAAGGTGACTTTTGGGGGCAAAAAGCACCATACTTTATGGGTATGGTGCTTATTACCACTGCAAGTTCATCAAAAATTTATCTGTATCACCATTAAAAACCTCGTAAGGACAGGCTTGGAAAACATATCTTCTTATTGGTCCTGAAATGTGCTGTATAAATGCTAGAAGCATCGGTTAAACTGTCTGTGAGCTAAGCAGAGTTGGGCCATCCACAGCAAGAAGGCTTTTGCACCTAGAAAAATATTGATGGATAGTCTTTTCCTTTAAATGGTAAATTTATGTTTCTGCCATATATTCAGACCTGAGCTCCTCAAAGTACTTTCAAGCCAATCTGAGGTTTTATTCTGTTGGGGCTTCACCAGCACTGACCACCCTGGCTTTGTAAGTTTTATTTCTGTGGTGAGGAAGGTGAGAAGATTAATTCTATATGTGCTGTCCAGAATGTTGAAAATTTCTAAACAAAAATATAATAACATATTTTAAAAAATGAAATGTTTTGGCTCTGACTGGAGTAGTTCATCCTGCCCTCTCTCTTTTTTTTTTTTTTTATAAATTGTAAAAGTTGAGAACAGTAAGACAAGAGAGTTATATGATGTGGTTAATGCCAGAGTCTTGTGATTATGAATAACTTCAGAAGTTTTAAAAAATTGATATAATCTATACTGAACTGCTTGTAAATTGTGTTAGTACCTCAGCAGAACTGGTTCCTGGACAGAAATATGAATGGTGGAGGAATGGAGCGAGGAAATGGTGACAGCTGACAGAATGGTAGCAAGTTTGTACTAAAACTTCACACTTACTTTCTCCTGCTGTTCTGGAGTGACAGACATGTAATGTCACATAAACACCCAGCAGCTATCAGTGCTTCTCCCTTCCTGCAGATTCTTTCTTTAGTAATTCTTTGCCCTCAAAATAAGCACCAACTGAAAAAAAGAAGAAATAAACTGAGTTTTTTTAATTTGAGAATCTAGGTGGATTCTTCAGATACACCTCAGGTATTTTGTTATAAAAATATTATTTGGTATTTAATTAACATGCTCTTTGGAATAATCTCCTTCATGTTACTTTCTCTTGAACTTTTTTGTTCTGTGGTGCTTTCCTCTGTCATATTCTCATTTTCCTACAAGAGTAAGAATTTTGTATTATAACAATTAAGAAAAAAATTGTACATTATTTAATTAATTTTATTTTATAAAACCAGACTGCCTGCAAGTTGCCAATACGCTGTGATGTTGATATTTCCTGTTAATCTGTCTATTTCCAGGATTGGTAGATTTTATATTGAAGTAATTTTGGGGCTTTTTTTCTGGGAGGGAGGAGGCAGGAAGGGTGATTTTTTGGTTGTTTGCTTGAGATTCACTTTTATCATGATCTCAATTTCTGAATCTGTTTAACTCAGTGGGATGTCCTGAGCTTATTCTGCAGAGCTGAGTGCATCATAGAAACCTGTACTGGCAGCAGAAAACCAGCAAGTGGCATTAACTGCATTGGAAGAGACTGGGACGGGATGCAGCACCTCTGGCAACTGGAAATGGGCATCCCTCAAAAACACACAAGTCTTGAGTAATAGTGCAACAACAGTTTGATATTACCTGTGGATGCAACTCCTTTCTATAGCAAATTTGAAATTACCCTTAAAAAAAAAAAAACCAACATCGGGGTAAAAATGTAGGTGTCTCAGTAGTAAGGCTTGAGGAAATTATTATTTTTTCTGTTTGCTAAGGGAATCTCTCTCTGCATATATGTATTGTTCAGAGGATAAGACAGTGATTTTGAAAATAACTATAAACCCAAAATAAAATAATGAAGTATGGCTATCCTGTAAACCCATACAGTTCTCATCATGCCTTTTTCTGTCATAGAAGAAACTTTACAAATGTTGTTTGAAAAGGTGCCACAGAGTGGCAGTCTCTTTGTTTTTGCGTAGGAAATGTTTCTTCCTTTCTCCCTTTTATTCACAGTCTGTGTGTATGTTAAATTTTGCTTTTCTCACTTTCTGGCGCTCTTTATCTTTTGAGTTTGGATTGTATTTTTATCATCCTTTTAAATCTTTCAGGTTCTAGAATCCATGCTGCCTCACTGGATTTCGAGCTGGATAGTTTTGATTCATGTATGCGTAGTTTTGTCTTCTGAAGTTTTCTTTTGAGTCAAAGTTCAGTTATAACTGAAAGAATGATTTGCTTTTTTTTTTTTTAATTGATCTATAGCCCATGCTTAATTATAGGTTCTGGCTTGCCTTTAAATATTTATTTGTGACTCATTCAAGTGCTTATTTTACTAGTAACTTCATTCTGCTTAACCAGGCTTTCTGTCATCAATCATGCTGCCTGTTCAGCCAGAAGAGAAAAATGCAAAGAATGATAATATTACAGTAGCACTGATGTGCATTTCCAGAGCTTTAATAGGATAAGTGTCAGCACTGATCCACTTCAACATCATCCACTGCAACAATAGTGAGAAGCAGAGGAGGAAGACAGCCGAGCTGGTTGACATTTATGTATGTCTCTTATGCATGATCAAATTAGCATTTGGTTCCAATTGAAAGCAGGAGTATATAAAGGAGAGGATTATGTAAAGTGAAGATTACTACTCTAAACACAGCACTTACTAATGTAAAGCTATGAATGGAGGGCTACCTTTCTGTGAGAAAGGACAGAAAGACTGATGCAGACATGAGAATTCACTGTGTAGCTTTCTAGCTGACTAACTAACCATTCAGAAAGAGAGATGGGGAGGGAAAAAAATAAATTCTTAAAGCATCTCAATGAAGCAAGTAAATTACAACTCAACTCTGACTCTCATCTCCTTGGTTTTGCTGACTACTTTTATTTTTAAATATAGTCACTGATTTCGAGCATATCCTGACTCTACCTGCTAGGCAACTTGATTGCTATGATCAGTGATCAATATTGAGGAACTTGAGACCAAATTCCATCTCTTCACCAGCTTCAGTGTTATGTGAATAATCTAACTTACGAATTCTGCATAGCTCCTTTCAAGGATTGTACTGTCCACTGTAGCTCTCTTACTGCAAACAATTCTAAAAGAGTATTAAAAAGTATAATGAGGCCATGAGTAGCAAATTGTAAAGCACTGGAATTTAGGCCAGTTAGGCAATTTACAATAATTAATAATGTGAAGGACAGAAAGCTTGAGTGTTTGATCTGGGAGTGTCAGAGGGAGGCCTCTCAGTTTGGTTCTTTAAAGCCAAGAATGGCTGGACATGGGGTGGGGTCCGGAAGTAAGGCAGAATAAGGCAAATGTCTGGACTCTCTCAGTGGTGGTAATGACAGATTGGTGAGTTCAGATGTTAATTCTCCTATTTATCTGAAACACCTATTTTTGAGAGGGTTAGATTGCGTGCTGAAAGTACCCAGCTCTTCAAGATAACTGGCTCAAACTACACAGATATCTTTTGGGTGGCCACAGCAGCAGTGAGTGACTTTCTGACGAATGGGAAGTTTAAACAGGGAAAACCAGGGAGAGATAACACCAGCCACAGAGTGATTCTTTACAGCTGAATGGAAAAAAGATTTTTTTAAACCTTCTCTAATCTTTTTTAAAAACACTCTGTTAAATGTTATGCAATGGTGATCTTTTACACAGTGTGCTTTCTGACCAGTAGATTAGTCGACATAATTGGTTTGTGGTCACTCCACTGGTATGAGGGGTCTTGTCTATTGTGGGTGGGATTTTTGTGGTGGCTGTGAGAGGTAATGAAATGTAATCTGCTCAGAGGCCAGCTCAGCTCATGGTGAAGAACCTGACAGCCCCTCTTTAAAACCAAAACGTTGGAAGCATAGAAACCACACAGGCAAGTTTGAGAATTTCACTTGGTGGTTAGGCTATGGCTGAGGAAGAAACACATTTGAAAGCTTGTAAGATGCTTTCTGAGAAGCTGACAAGTGAGCAGATACAGCAGAGCATGGTGAAGAGGAATGGTAAGACAGTGCTGATGAGCAATCTCACTTGAGTCTTTCATGGCACTAAACCAAAGAAAATATCATGATAGCACCAAGTACCAAAGTTCTGTTAAACAAGTTTGTAAAATAATTACATCAACAAGGCTTCTAATGATTCCACATTTTGAGCCATCTAACATAAATTATTGGGGTATCAAACATACAAAGCAGTAGTTGGAAAACATGTCTGAGTGACTTGAGTTAATAATGGCATTGTTTCAGAATTTCATAATGTAAATAGACAGCTTTCCATGCCTATGCACATACAACATAGCTATTGCCTATGCACATACAACATTTTGCATAATAAAACTTGTGTACCACTTAGCATGACAAAGCTGAAGGCTTTTTTCTTCTTTGTGACATTGCAGGAAAAACTACTTAATAAAACAGAAGTCAAGTCAAAAGAAATAGTTATGTGGCTGTGTTCCCAGTTGCTAGACCGCTTGTTACCTTTTTAATTAAAAAACAGGTGTCATTAGGTACTTAAAAGAAAGGCAGCTGCATGCTGGACTGCAGATAAATCCAGAAATGTTACACATACCCTGCTGCAGATTTGCTGCAGGGCAACAGATATTTCTTCACCTGTGAAATTAATGTGCTGTGGGATCTTGTGCTAGCTTTCATCATCATCAGTGGATCAGGCTGTTAGCACCACTTCGGCATTACTTCCAGCAGAGTTTATATTGATGGAAATGAAATGTTTTAAAATACAGCTGTGAACTTCTAATTTCCATCAATATTACCAAACTGCTCACGTTTTTCTTAGACAAACTGTGAGGACCTCTTGCCTTTTACAGTCTCAGAGTATCAATATTATAACAAATAGCCTCGAAAATTCTGACATCTCTGGTGATCACCACAGCCTATTGGTTCAATGCACAGCTACCTGGGTCTGATGCAAATCCTCTCTTGCTTGGCACATGGAGATTATATCAATCCAAAGCAAGAAGTTCACCTAGAGAATGTGCTTTTGGAGGTGGTTGTTCATTTGTAGTTCATGGTCTGGCGACATAATCTGCCCCACATTAGGATGTCCAAGAATGCAGCAATGGCATTCATCCTGACCTCTGTCACTTCTTTCCCTGCAATAAGAAAATAATCAATCATCACTGCCACAAGTAGGTCCATAGCTGCAAGCTGCTCCATGTGAAAACATGAAGCCAAAGTCAAAGACTGACAAGGCTACTGTATGAAACTCTGACATTTCAGTTCCCACTGAGAATTTAATGGTAGATATTTCTCTGTAGCTCTCAGAAAATTCTGAAGTAATTATTTTTTGGTGATGAAAATTGAGATTTTGTTCTTGCCAGCGAATTGTATCAATGTTTGAGTGATTTAAGTGTCTTAATATTTGTGCCATTTAGTCTCTGCTGGCACCAGCACTGTTACCATGCAGACCTGCTGATCACTTCCTTCCTGATGCAGAGGGCATGAGGTCCACTACACCCAGCTTGCACCTGTGTTTTAGACATGGAAAAAACAGACTTGCAAAATGTCTGCCTTCCCTGAACATTCAGTGGGAGTGGTTGGTATATTAGCACATCGTGGGTAAATATTCTCCAAACTCAGTACAAGCACCAGGCAAGTGATTTACTGGCATCTCTTGTCTTATTTCTTTCCAGATATGTGTATCATTTCTGAGACACAGCACCTTCATATGTTGAGAATCTCTGGTGGGTCCTGGCATTTTGATGGATGGGAAGAGGAAGTGTAAGCATCCGACAGGAAAAACTAAGCACATCAGAATAGGGCATGGATCATTCCTTGTCCTTCTTCCCATTGCTGGAACAGAGCCATCATGCAGCTGGAACTGCTTGGGCTTTGGTTCATCCTGAGCCAGCCTGGAGCTGTGCAAGGCAGAGCACTGTGATAGCAGCACTGCACACATCCGTACCTAATAGAGTTAGTCTTCCTCAATATCATTTGAAAACAAGTTACTCTCCTAATACTGTTACACAACACAAGAGAGTTTGGCAAGAGAAGAGGAGAGTTCTCTACAGCTCTGATGGATGGGGATAAGTGAAATTAATCCAGTAAAGAAGTCTGCACAGTTAATTCCTTTAAGAGTCCTGAAAATTATTTTTCTGTTCAATTTCATAGAGCCCACTGGTTTATCTGAAGACATGTAGTAGCATAGCCCCTTTAAGAGCAATAAATCAGAGTGGAAGGATGTTCTCATGGTATTGTGGTGTGGCACACTTACACTTCAGTTTGGAGGTTAATGAGTTCTTTTCTCTGAAAGCTAATACAGATTTCAGAGGCATTCTCCAAAGCAGCTAACGTGGTGGTTTAATGATTGCCAAACTGGGTGTTTGCATCATTGTCAGGTCTATTTGAGATATTCTGCCAGTGCCTCTTCTAAATCTTTGCAGAAAGGGTTTCTCAGGCTCCCACAGGGATTAAGAGTACATTTCAACTTCTTGAAGTCTTACCATATTTTTTTATATGCATTCACATATTTTTCTGACTGGCTAGAATCCATCTCATTTATTACTCTGAAAGTGTGTTTTGTTGGTTCTGCTAGCTGCTTATACACCCATATTCCCACTGCCTTCCCTCCCAGGAACACGTGCCCAGCTATGTTCCACTGGCCAGCTGGCAGCACCTTGTGAAATGCTCCTACTGCAAGGATATTGCTCACCAGACAACAAAGGCAGGGGCTTACCCTTAGCAGGAAGGAATGGGGGATATTTTATTCTGGTTTTACAGGAGGAGCCGATGATCCAAAACTTGCTGGATTGCAGCTGTGTGTAGATTTTGTAGGTGGGAAGCCCTGTGGAATCTTTTCTAACTTAAAAACTCAGCAAAACACGCCAAGCTCTAGCTTACCTAGCTGTGTGCCAGAGGCGTGTTTCTGAAGTCCAGAGCTCATGGCTTTACAGCCTGATGACTGGCACAACCAGTACCTATTAGGTGCTTGAATCAGGCCACCTCCTTACTCCTCCCTGGCTCCTCAAGTTGCTCCTGCACCACAATTTCCCCAGGCAGAGGTATCCCAGGCACAGGGCTGTGCTCCATGTCTGGATTACAGTGGTGCTGCCGGGGTGGAAGTGCCTCCATGCCACCTCAGCTGTAGCCTCATCTGATGGCAACTGCTCAGGGAAACATCAGCACACGGAGACTGTTCAGTGTCTGTTACCTGCTGGCAGAAAACCTGGGATGCTTTGATCAGATCCCTGCTGGCTCATGCAGTGTGGGTGTGCAGGAACAAAGGTGAGCTGACAGCTTTTTACCAGGAGCAGTTTCATGAGTTTCACCACTGCAGAAGTAGGTGTAGAGGATGTATTTCTTTCTTATTAGATTATTATTCTGTCTGATCAGACAAGATCTGATTAAAAAGATTTTATTCCATCTGATAATGAGAGGAGAGCATTCCTTCTTAATTGAATTCCTTTTCAAGCTCTGTGAGTGCTAGTAGGAGAAAAATTCTAGAAGAAAACTAATGGAATTTGTTATCCTTATACTTAAAAATAGAGATATTCTGATTTCAGAGGTGATTTCAGAGGGCAATTCCATTCCTGCAAGGGCAATCCATGGCTTTGGTCTATGAAGACTCTCCTAAAAATGTCTTTAATATGTCCCTTGCATTTCATCTTTCAGCCACCTCTATTTGTCAGATAGCAATTGTGGTCTATTTTTGGTCCCTCAAATTTTGTTAGCATACTTCAGCGACACATTTTAAGCAGCTTCTTTTCTTTTTTTGTCTTTTTATCTATTTCTCTCTTGCTCTCTCTTAACTTCTTTGTCATTTTAAATAATAAACAAGTAGATAGCTATGAGTTACACTATTCCTTCCTTTCCCATTCTCCCTTGCATTGTTTTATCTTGAATTTTAATGGCCTAGCTTTTACAATTGAACTGTTTCTCTTTTGTAAAACCTAAGATTTTGTTGGTTTTGTTGTCTCAGTTTTGCAGACTTCTAATAGTTCCTTCCTCTATGTGATTCTAATCTTGCTCTAATGCTTCACATGCAGATACTGCTGTTATTTTGCAAATTATTCTCATATTTATTACTCCTGTCAGAGGAGTCCACCATCAAGGCTGTTCAGGTATTTCTACCAAGAGCCCCTGCTTTTGCACAAAGATTATCTTGTGAGTCAGAGGGCTATGTCTATTCCATGTGTACAATATGATCTTAGAGCAAAGCTTTTGAGTTTAGACGGTTGAATGGTAGGAACCTTCTTAAACTGCAGATGGCACATCTGTGGGCAGACACCAGGTTGAGTAAGAGTTTCTGTTAACCAAGTAAGCTTTAAAGCTGTATAAATCTGAAAAGTGATTGTAATCACACTGTAACTTTGGTGTAAGGCAATGGCTCTCAAACTTTACACTCTCCAGCTTCCTCCTACCAGAACTTGGTTGGCAACAAATCAAATAAGTCAAGCATTAGGATAATCAGTAACAGACTAGCTCGAGTCTAGAAACCAGGAAGAATCACACTGAACTTTCTGGTGCTCAGTAAGTTAGGTTTCCCACCCAGATACAAAAAGTATTTCACCAAACAGATGAGAAGGAAAGGAAAACAGACAATGAGAAGATGAACAATATGCCATATGTTACCGAAACACTCATCTTTAAAGGAGGTAAGAGCTACTTACAAAGGGCTCTTCGTTCAGGTATTCTGAAGAACCACATGCTAAATCCGTGTTTTCAACTGAGATAGATTTAATTTCCTTCTTAGTAGCTAATGCAGTGCTGTGTTTTGAATTTAGGATGAAAATAATGATGATAACACACTGTCATTTTGAGTGTTGCTGAGTAGTGCTTGCCCTAAGTCAAGGATTGCTCAGTGTCTCATTCTCTGCCAGGTGCACAAGGAGCTGTGAGGGAGCATGGCCAGGACAGCTGGCCTGAAGTGGCCAAAGGGACATTCCACAGCATAGACTGCCATACTCAGTATGTACATAAGCTGGAGACTGTTGGCTGGAAGCCCTCTGATTGCTGCTGGGGGACAGGCTGGGCACTGATCAGCAGGTGGTAAGCAACTGGGTTGTGCATCATTTGCTTCTCTTGGGTTTTATATCTCTCTCCCTCTTTATCTCTCTCTCCCTCCTTTTCATCACAATTATTATTTTTATAATAATATTTAGTATTATTAGTAACATTATTATATTTAATTTAATTATTAAACTGTGTTTATCCCAACACACAAGTTTTGCCTTTTTTCTAATTCACCTCCCCATCCCACAGGGAGAGAAGGAGAGGAAGGTGAGTGAGCAGCTCTGTGGTACTTGGTTGCCAGCTGGGGCTAAACTACACACACACATATGGTAAATCATTAGATGTGATCATCTGTTATAAAGCAAAAAGTGGAACATAGGTTGCACAGAAATATTTTGTTCATCAGCCTAAAATTTTAAAAGGTTTTAACTCATCCACTAGTAACTTCCGCTGATGTTATTCTTCTCAGGGAGTCAGCAGGTAAAATGTATGGAGAAGGGGAAAATTTGAGATGAAAAACACTGGTAGTTTTCATGTGCCATTTGTCTGAATATTTATTTCTCCTTTGAAAGGTTCTGTTCTATTTCTCCTTTGAAAGTGCTTTCTTACAGATAGGAATGTTTTTAGTGTGGCTGTAGAAAGCAGCAGTAGAGCTCAAGCAGGGAAGTTCCTGGTGACTTATGTTGCACAGCCTCCTTTATGGGACAGGCACCACCAGCCTGTGCCCTGACATTTCGTGCTTTCACAGCACAGTCAAAAGACAGTGAAAGAGACATCAGGAGCAGGAGATGAGTCTGAGTCATCTTGATGTTCCTCATTGTGGAAAAGCCTCTTTCTAAATTTGTTTCTTCATTTGCTCTGTCCAGGATACACAAGCAGTCACCACTCAGGTTAAGTTTTGGAAAAGGGGCTGGAATGATAATGCAAATGGAAAAACAAAATGTGGAGCTTGTGAAAATTCCCCTTCCAGCTTTTATCCAGTAGGAAGACTTTTCTCCTGCTGGTTTCCATTTTGCAACATTTCAGAGAGGGTTTCCGCAGATAGAGGATATGAAAGTGAGAGAGGAAGAATTGCTGCAGGAAGTGGTCTTAGTAAAAATATGCCTGAAGCATTTTTTATCACATCTTTGAGTAAATTGTTGTGGTGGGTAAGATACATCCCTGGGTTTGAGACTTCTGCCAAGCAGAGTATGAAAATAAGGTATCATGTATTTTATGCTATTTTTTTAATATCATGGAAAGATTCTACCTTTTCATAGTGGTTTTTTTGGTTGTTATTTTGTTTGTTTGTTTGGGGTTTTTTGTTTGTTTTTTGGTTTTTGGTTTTTTGTTGCTCAATAGATTGATGCAATTTATTTTCATGGAGTTTTAGAACTTACAAGGTGTTCTATGCAGCAGTGTGCAGTGCCTTAGAAAGCACAGAACAGTCTTTCCAAATATTTGTGAGAATTCATGAATTAAAGAATCATCATGCAAGTCAATGTCTTCCAGTCTATCTCCTGCAGCCTTCCTTCCTCTGACACATTCATTATCTCTGTCCTTGCCTGCCAGGACATAAAAGCAGACAGCTGTTGCTAGCACTACTCTTTTGCTGGCATTGAGGCACTGGGAAGCCCCGTCACATCTTTCCTTGTCAGAAAGAAAATTACTTCCTCTGGAGGCCAGATTTCCCCTCTTCTGCTGTGTGCAAATCTGCTGGTGTGTTTCTATGTGTACCTCGGTGCTCCTACGTGGTTTTCCATAAATGATTGTTTACAACTCCTTGAAACAGGAGAGCTTCTGCAGGCAGGGATGCCATCTCAGTCCCAAGAGAGTCAGAAGCAACTCTTTCATCAAGTACAAGATCAGCATCCTCTTCCTGAGCAATGGCTCTTGTTCTCTGATTGTCAGTCCAATCAGAAAATCATTGGCTGATGAACAAGATGTTTCTGTACAATTTCTGTGACTCACTTTGTGTGACAACACATGGTCTTGACTTATCATGGATTTAGTATATGGCTCCTCACTGACAGCTGAAAACAGTGTAGTAAAAAAGACATGAAGAAATTGTAGGGTTTTTTTAATAGTCTTTTGTAGCTTTGATATTTTTCAAAGTTATTTTTTTCATGATTTCTCTGGCTTTAGTTTTGTCTGGTATTAATTCTCCATGCAACAATCATCGCAACAAGTGCTGCCCTCTTGTAGCTTTTCTGCAATGTTTTTGCCCATGTGCTTATGGATAAAGCAATTTTCAATTTCTTTCATGATTTTAACCCACATGTAGTTCTGCTCTGTATGCCAGATAGCTGCTCTGTGGCTCATGGTGGCACTCAAAGCTCCAAGTTCGAATGTATGTGATAAAAGGTGAGTACTGTAGTGTGTTTTTATGTTTAGGGTTGACACAGAAAAAAAAAAAGAGACGTAGTTATGACAGTATGTGTTAGTGTTCAGAGTGTCATTGCTTGAGTGAAGAAGAAAATAAAGGGAGTGGGAGTGTGCCTTTGTTTCTTCCTAGTGCATCTGTTCCTTCTGCTTGTTTGCAGAGAGGAGCATGTCAATCTGACTACACCATCAATATGACCTTTCTCTGTGAGCAGGCACAAAGAACAGAAGAATCAAAAGGAAGGCATGAATTCAGACCAGAGATGTCTCTTGTGCATGACCCTCTGTGCTGTTGAGAAAGATGTGCTCGAGTTAGGTGGGAACAGGCCATCCTTAGCCACGGTGTAGCTGTAACAGCAGTGAGCACACTCATTTGTGTGGTGAGAACCACCTATAGCTTTCCATCCAACTTACTCAGGAAGTCATGGATACAAATTGGATTTTGGTTTTGGTCTGCTTGCCTGCTCTGTTTATGCAGAACTCCATGCAGAGAGCAACAACAGAAGATACGCTCAGCAGTTTGATATTCTTTGCTCCAGAATGTCTGAGGATTTTCCCAGTCTTTGTTGAATAACATTAAAAATGAATGGGGTGACTAAATGGCTTACAATTTTACATGATCCTTTGCAATTATTGATGTCTATAATTATCTCCAGGATTACTTGGGTCCTGCAAATGGCATTCAAATCAACGTTTTTAACTGTTTTCCAGGGTATGTCATTATAGAATTCATAGTAAGGAATAGCACCCTACAATCTGAGCTCAATATTATCGTCCTTTCAGAATTTATTTCTCAGACCTTCCATCTGAAGAGTGATAATTTTTTGTTTTAATCTGTTTTAAAAGTGCATTTAAAGATCTCAGCAAGGGACTAGGTATTGAATAGAGCTTCTCTCTATCACTTTAATATGAGTCTTTGGTGTAACAACACTGAGATCAATGCTTAATCCATTATCCTCTGAATTAGAGGACCATAGTGAGATCTATGCATCTGCTCTCCCATTGTCTTTTCTGCCCACACCCTGCCCACTGTGGGGCAGAGTGGGAAAGAGAGAAAGCCTTGGTGCTGTGTAAGTTCACTCCATGGCACCCAGAGCTGGTGCTGGTGCATGCAGCCCCATGGCACGCAGGCAGGGCAAGCAGAGCAGGCCCAGTGCCAGCCAGCAGCCAGTGGCAACCACACAGCTGTGATGGGTACACAGCTTCAGCATCACACCAGGAAGTCAAGTCAGTGGGTCAGGGCTATTTCAGCAAGGTAAAAATGTCAGGCAATACACAGGCAAGGCCATCAAGACATGATTTATTGAATGGCTGAGAATATGTATGTAATTTTCCTTTTTCTTTCCTGTACTTGGACACCATTATTAGATAGACACAGATAGGCCAACAGACTCACAAGCAAGGTCAGATGACTCTGATCTTTACCAGGCAGGTCACCTTGGGAGCATTGGTCAGTGAGAATAAGGCAGCGACACAGGACATTTCTTCAAGGAACAAATTTTTTATTTAGCCCCAGGAGTATAGTAAGGGAGAAACAGTGTGCTTGTTGCACCACCTGCAGCTTTGCCAGTTTTTCTAAAGGCTTTGTTAGATCCAACTTTAAAATCTCTCCCTTTCTACTTCATCTCTGGGATACTAAACTTTAGGTCTACCTGCTGCCTTTGAAAATCATGGGCTGATCAAACTATTTTTTGAATAGGAGTGGGCGTGGTAACTCCAGAGGAAGCCATCAGACCAGGATTTTCAGATTTCAGGACTTGCTGCTGGACCCTGGAAACATTACACTTTTTAAAAGAGGCAGAAATGAACCTGAAACCATAGGAGTTTTCAACAAAGTTTTTTTATGGAAATTTCAAGGCAAAAATGTTTATTCAGGATTGACAGAGTAGGCGTAAGTTTTTTCATTCAAAGAAATGTCATCAGTCTGAGGTATTAGTAGCATTACTTGGTAAGTGTACTTTATTATCCTCCCAAGTCAAGCTTTAATCTGTTTGAATCCAGGGATCATAGCCCTTTCTGTAGCAAAGATTGCCAGACTAAAAATTATAGGAACTTACAGGGCTGTGAAGGAGGAAGTGCAGCCTTGTGTGACTCCTAGGAGTCTGGGGTGGGAGAAATCTGGCCTCAAGCTGCTGGGATGCAGCAAATGACTGTGGAGCCTTCAACAGAGGGGTTAGAGACCTTCTGCAGTGAGCAGAGCAGGAAGAATGAATCATTAAAAAGAACTTTGAAATCATGAAGATAAAACAGAGATTCCCAAAACAGATGTGATTCCCACAGAATATAATCTGTCTAATGGAGAAAAGATATACTTCAGAACAAGTTTGTATACACATACACAAGCATATGCAGAACTGATAAAGTAAGTTTTTAAGTTCAGTAAGTTGGCTCTGGTTTTGTTTTTTATGTATATAAATGGAAAAAAGATGGCATTCGATAAAATCAACAGACAACTGAAAGTGACCAGACATCAAAGGTTTTTGAAGGCTAATAAAGCATTTCCATGTCCTGGAGAGGGTCTGATCTTGCCCCTCAACTGAATTCCAGATCCAGTTATGGAAGAACAGCAACTTTTTTGGCTACAATGAACCTAAGAGATAACAGATCCAGTCCTGATGGGAGAGTGACATAAAGCAGAAGTTTTGAATACTGTTCTGCTCTCATTCACTCTAAATAATTATCACAATTCAGAGCTCCTTGTGGATTTGGAATGACACAAGTAAAGATGAAGCTGTGTTAATTATTAGCTTTCACATAATTTAATTTAATATATACTTTGTATAAATTATACAAAGGGAGGTTGCACCAGATGACCCACTGTGGTCTCTTCCAACCCGAAGTATTCCAATCTGTGAATACTTCTCATTCGAGTAAAGTTTATGTCCTTTGATCTAAAACCACTAGTACAAATATCCTGTAAAAGAATTTTTTTCCCCAGCTCTTCCCTTCAGTATCACAATTTTCAGAAGAAGTTAGACCTTCAGAGAAGAGTACTTATGGGCCACAATGGATTGTGGTTATTGAGACACTTTGAGGAAAAAATTACAAAGGAATGGATACTTGTGCTGTAATTGCTAGAGAAGGACAGCTAAGGAAAATCTTAATGGAGCTTCAGGGCATGACTCCTAGGTCAAGACTAGAGTGAGACTCAAGTGTGTCTGCTTTTTAGAGAGAAGATAAAAAGAGTAGCTTGTGAAAGTGGAGTCTTACTGGCCTGCAAAAGCCAAACAATGCTGCAGACTAATAGAGGCATGCCATGAACTCACCAGTCTTCCTAGCTCAGGAAAATCCCATCACAGTTTTACTTCTCTCAAAAGCCGATATTGACACACTGCAGCTGGACTTCCTGGTAGCTCACAGTTCAGTGTGCTATTCCTGCTATGAAGCATAACATATCCAGGCAGCACATTGTCGTTAAAGCTAAAAAAACCTCGTTGTATAGGAGCAGTTTATGGTCTTTATCAAGGTCGTAGTTTTGGATGTAATACACTCTGAATACATGATGAGGCATAAAGCAGACTAAAGTTACCAAGATGAAGAAGAAACTCTTTGCCTGAGCCCTGAATTCCACGTGAGAGTTGACATCAGGCCAGTACTTCACGGCCACTCTGTAGATGACAGTCAGCTGGATGGCGGTGAGTAAGGCGCACACTGCCACCAGCACCCCAACCAGGCAGTAGTTGGTGATCACCATGTGCGCCTCCCGCAGCTCCCTGTGGAACTGGAAGCACTCGCGGGGCCGGTGCGTCGTGGAGGTGCCGTAGTAGGAGAGCAGGATGGGCGTGATCACCAGCGCTCCCAGCAGCCAGCCAGCCGCCACCCAGGCCGCTGTGTAGCACTTGCGCAGCTCCAGGCGCAGGAGGCGCGCCATGATGATGGCCGCGTACAAGGCGAAGGTGGCGTACATGTGCAGGTAGATGATGGCACTGGCCAGCCGGCACGCGAACCGCCCGAACCTCCACTCCCCCAGAATGTAGTAGCTGAGGCGGAAGGGGATGCTGAGGAGCATGAAGCTGT
This sequence comes from Melozone crissalis, assembly GCF_028551555.1. NCBI lineage: Eukaryota > Metazoa > Chordata > Aves > Passeriformes > Passerellidae > Melozone > Melozone crissalis. The sequence goes on along the minus strand of NW_026535794.1, from coordinate 48,541,375 downwards.
GCAGCACCAGCAGGCTGATGATCATGATGGTCATCACGGATTGGGATCTCCTGCGGAACAGCTGCTGGGACATCATGATGACCCCGAGGGTGCCGCCAGCCAGGTTGATGATGTACAGCACTATCAGAACAGCGTGGGGTTGCTCTGAGGAGTGCAGCATGGTGTCATTGGAGGAATGGTTCTGTTGGGTTATGCAGCTGTTACGCATCCTCATAAGCTCCTCTTTTGAAGGTTACTGAAAAGGAAAAATAGGAGCAAAACATTTTTCTTTGTTATTTCCTTTATTGTTAACTGGAATATCACAGATTCCTAAAGAGACACTACTGAATTGCATCTGAAATTATGTTATCCCACATAGTTTACAGCCTTATAACTCTTATGAACCTTTGTATGACAGCAATAGCCCATGCCTCTCAGGATTTAAACTGCATTTTACATAAATATGAATGAGATTTATTAAGCTGCATTCTAGGTTTTTTTAAAAAATTATTTGCCTCTAGATTCAGCCATTTGTAGTAATGAAGACACTGTTTGTTTGTAAATTGTGCAAGTTTTATCTGCACTCATAAAGTTTAAATTGAAGGTGGGAAAATACTGAAATACGAAGATGTCATACCTATCATGTGTGGATAATCTGTGATGACACCTGATCCATCTTGCTGGATGGGTACAAAATACACATAAATAGCGACGGTTTGTTTCTAGATACATAGAGCAAATTGAAACTAAAGTTTTGCAGATGAAAATTCAATTTCTTCCTTCATCTGCAAGTATTTTTTGCTACAGAATTTTACCTGAGATACTCTGCTATGAAAAGTGATGAAAAGGTGAAAATTAATTTGGGAATGGTGTTCTGAAAGATGTAATTCTTTAGGCACTTTTTGAACATAGCCACACACAGCTGCGTTCTTATTTAGACTTAACTCAGAATGCAGACTTGTATACAGATTTCTGTACAAATATACAGGGATAGCTCATGGGGTAGATAAATAGTTTGCAAATGAAATTCATCCTTACCTTAGATAGAGTTTTGAATGAACAAAGTAAGAGCTAAAAAATTATTTCTTAAAAAAAGTAGTGTCTTCTCTGTCTGATTCCTTTGAAGTTTCAAATCAGTAGACTTGTTTTAATCAGCAGTTCTTAATTCTTTGCAGTTAACTTTAAAGTGATAGACTGCAACTGCAAAACATTTTCAGAGAAACTTCTTATTTATGAAGCATCAGGCAAAACATCTTTAGAAAGCCAAGATCAATATAAACCTTTCTGCTCACCTGTTTTTAAAATTCATGACCTTAATGTATTTAAATGCTTAAAATTGTTTTCCCACCTAATATTCCCAAGACAAGCACAAGAAATTTCCCAGAAACTTTGCTACACCAAGAGTTTTATAAAGCAACTCATTTTCCAAAGTATATTGTTAATATTTCAAATTGGCTTTGAAAGTGTACAAGTTTTAGTTGCTCTAGACAGCATAATTACAGTTTAATTACAGCACTTTATATCACTTTGAAATAGATTATGATTTTTTTTTTGCTATTTATAGCAATAAATATTTGCATTTTACCTTATAATCTCTTCTTTTTGTGGCTCCACCCTGAAATGTGTCATTTCATGAAGCTGTAGCATATGGCATACATAAGCAGAGTGAAAAAGACAGCCTTTGACCTGTTTGACCAAGAAGGACTGAGAGTTTTCTCAGCCCACACACAGGAAGGAACAAGCCTTCCTTTTGCTACTCTGTGATAGCAATCTCATATGTGCAACGTCTAATGCTCTTTTCATCGTGCAGGGAGAACCACAGAAAAGTTGCTGATCTGTCAGAGACCATCATTGTGCTGCGACTTGTAGAACAGATCAAGTCAGGACTTCCTCCAACCACAATTTGTTTAGTCTCAAAGTTCAGGCAGGCAGTGATTCCCTGAGCCATACAACTACCACAAGGTACCAGGTTTTGCTGCTAAAAAAGTGAGAAGTGCCACTGATCAAGGAAAGAAATGTGCACCTGAGGAAATGATTTTTTCCTTATACATCCACTTTCCCCCTGAACTTGCTTTATGTTTAATAAATAAGCTAAATGTTCCAGAATAACAGTGTTTAGCAGAGTTAACAGGGCATTTCACTCTAACATGTTATTAGACCATCAAGAATTCAGAGGTGATTTTTCACTGTTTAAATATTATACATAAAACAAGCTGTAGGCATATATGAAAAGCAACTTAAGAGCTCCTGCTCTTAAAAAAAAGACATAGAGAAGACAGTGGGCCTTGAAAATTATTCCTGAACCAAAGGCATGAATGCAGACCCCAAAACATATCGCTAGTACATGGCAGCTCACTAAAAAGAGGAAGACTTTGAGTCACATCTCTTGTAGAGACATTTAAAAGCATATTCTTGGCCAAAAATTAAACAGGAAAATGTTAGTCTGTGGCTGTGTTCACAGGGGTCTTAGGATGAGGGAAGAAACGAGGATCTGACTCCATGTTTCAGAAGGCTTGATTTATTATTTTATGATATATATTATATTAAAAATATACTAAAAGGATAGAAGAAAGGATTTCATCAGAAGGCTAGCTAAGAATAGAATAAGAAGGAATGAATAACAAAGGCTTGTGGCTCATACTCTCTGTCTGAGCCAGCTGACTGTGTCTGGCCATTAATTAGAAACAACCAACATGGACCAATCACAGATCCACCTGTTGCATTTCACAGCAGCAGATAATCATTGCTTACATTTTGTTCCTGAGGCCTCTCAGCTTCTCAGAAGGAAAAATCCTAAGGAAAGGATTTTTCATAAAAGATATCTGTGACATTAGTCCTGTTTATTTTTCAACTAAAGTTCTAGACTTCAATTAGAATCATCCCTACTCAAACATGATAGGCAATACATAAGGTTTTGTGAGCAAACAATAACATAAAACCAATATTGCAGCAGGGTTGAACTAGCATTGCTCCTGCCATCAGTCAGCCACCTTCTGCTGTGGATGAGAGGATGGATCCCTTTGAGAGGCATGTATCCTAGTAAGAACAGTGTTAGGAAGAGCAAGATGTGAAAGAGAGCTACCAGAACTAAATAAATACAAAACCTCAAAAAATAAAAAGTTGGAGAGAGAAACAGGAAGGTCTGTGAGGGTGAGCAAGGATGTGGAAACAGCAGTCTGTGAGACAATCTTAGGATAAACCCTGAAAGCTTTGAGAGAGCAGTTTCCATTTCATTCAGACCAGGATTCAGAAGAGCAGGGATGCCCATTTTGGATGCTGCATATACTTGTGGGCTTGGAGTAAAAGAAATGTGTGGTTGTTCTGTTAGAGCACTGATGGAGGTAATACCTGGGTGATGGTACTCACCAGCTGTGGTTCCAGCATCACCCAATCCCACATAATGACAAGCTGCTGCCTGACACTGTAGTGATGGTGGTTGGATGGCAAAATGATAGCTGGGTCTGCAGAAATGCACAGAAAGGTAGTGAACAGTCTGGATGTCAGACACTGATGGCTTCCATGTGTAGAAATGATCATGAAACTACAGCCACAGCCTCTGGGTGAAGCAGGGAAATGGCTGCTGCCTTGTCCACAGAGCTTCAAGGAATCCATAAACCGTGAACCACCTCGTAATAAAATCAGAAGAGACTCGAAGAAATTGCATTCCTCAAGTAGCTGGTTTGTGACAGCCAGCACTCCAGACAGAGCTGAATCAGACTCTGAGATCAGGAGCTTGGTGCACTCTGTAACCTTCTTGAGTCCAGTCTGAGCTCTTTGGATGTAAAGTCAGGCCAAAACCCAGCAAAGATGTTGCACAGATAATTCTCTTGTCACCCTGGGGACAGTGCTGTTGGCTGGCACCAAAACTGTTGAAGGTCAGAAACTGAACTTCTCCACCGATGTTTTCATACCTCTCAGTCTCCTTTTCTTTGAAACATTCCTTGAAATTTGTATGTTAATGCTGCTCAGTGTGCTAACCTTGTATCTTTATGTTCTTCTGTTAAATAAATAAAAAATAATTTAAAAATCAGGCAACTCAGCCCTGTAATCTAGGTTTAGTTTTTAGGTTAGCTTGTTACTTGAGTACAAGAGAAAATTTAGTCAGCACATAGCTTGCCTTGACCAGTGGTGAGAATAAAGATTGAAAGAGAAATGTATTTATACACAGCAGAGATCCAGGTCAAGACTAGAATTACAAATAGATTTTAAGGAAGGAAGGGACTGGGTGTATCTGGTTCAACACTGCAGTAAACAGAAGGCAAAGAAAAAGAGTGGAGGTTTCAATTACTGAGATGGAAAAATGAAACAGAAGAAGAAGAAGAAGTAGCAGCTTGAGAGAAGAGAAACAAGGCCTGCTGTGTGTTTGGAGGTGGGAACACAAATCTCTGTGGAAGAGTCCCTGCTGGTGCCCAGGCATGCGTGTAGCAGACTTCCTCTAAGCAGGGACTACATCCACAGTAGAACTCCAACTTCTCCATTTCATGTCTGCAGGATTTCCTCTGCTACCTGCATCAGTCTACAAAAATATTGTCTTTTCTGGTCAGTATAATAGCAACCAAGGCCTCACATTTGGTTCCAAGAGATGCGTTCTATCTTTGAAAGCCATAAAACTGTCCTGTCTTTTGTGACTGGATAGATTTTCGGTTTTAGCTGCTTCCAAATTAGGGTGATAACTGCTGATAATTCAAATTATTTACTAATATTAATCCTCTATAGCTAGCTGCTTACAAGATCTGAGCTACACATAGGTATAAACTATGGTAAAATAGGGAACACCTGTGTGTGTTATGCTTTAACATACTGCTCTTTCTGGGATTGTAGGTGAAATCACAGTTCTTGCTGTCTCACTCCCACCTTGTCAAATGTGAGTCACAGGTACTGGATAGTAAAAAAATCATACTCCATAGTTAGGGAACATACAGCATAATCCCTTTAATTTGCCAATCCCACCCACGCATGCATCATGAATAATTTACTAACTTCAGCCAGAAAATGGTCAACAAGTTTAGCAGAACTTTTTAGATTTTTGGACTACTCTTCTAATTACTTGATTGCAGGTTTCCTGAGAGATTTCTCATGCATTGCCAGGATGGAAGAGGCTGTCTGGACTCTCTGTTTATTAGAAATCATAATATATAGTTGCCTTAGTCATATCTATTAAGTATGTCTCAAAAGTAGACAATATACTTTGTATAAATTGAAGTAATATGTAATGGATTTCTGTGGAGGAATTTGGCAAAGTATATCACAGGCAGGCTATGACTTACCTTTTAAAACAAAGCTGATATTTATTTGGTTTGGTGCAAAGATAAGAGATTTATTATTATGAATTCAGGAACTTGTCATTATTCTCCTGTCCTGGTACATACCATTTTAGAAGTAAGTTAGAAGAGTTATTAAATAGCTTTGTCCCACTGTTTGGTCTAATTGCCCTCCAACACCTGTAGTGACAATTAAAGTAGTTGTTGCTTTAGTTTACTCCAGAAAATTGATATTATTAGCTGTAAAGCAACTTGGGAACAGCTGCAGAAAACCACAGGTAAGTCAAGGATCTGGCACCAACAGCATAAATTTTTCCTTATCCCAAATGCTTTTCTTTCTGTTTGACCATGCTGCTACTGACTGTCCTTTCCAAGCTTCCCATTGCTTCAGTCTCACAGCTTTTCTCAGAAGTCTGTGTTTCAAGGAATAGCCCCACATAATGCTGCTATACCTGGTTTCTCATGTTCTGCTTGATGAATAATGCCACAGCCACAGAGTCTGAATTCTTTCCTGATACTTTGACACAGAATCAACAAGCCTCTTCAGGAATTAGATCCCTGAAACTAATTTTTGCTTGACAAAGACCTGGGCAAGGCTTAATCTTTATTTAACTAAAGAGCAATCAGAAAGGAAGCACATAAGCCAATTAACTCATGCAGTTAATAAGAAGGATGTGAAGATGCTGGAGCAAGTCCAGAGGAGGCCACCAAAATGATCAGAGGGGTGGAGAACCTCTTCTATGAAAACAGGCTGAGAGAGTTGGGGTTGCTCATCCAGAGAGGAGAATGCTCTGGGGAGACCTTAGAGAACTTTCCAGTACATAAAGGGCACCTACAGGAAAGATGGAGAGGGACTTTTCACAAGGACATGTAGGGGTAGGATAAGGATAATGGTAATGGCTTTGAAGTGAAAGAGGAGAGATTTAGATCAGATAGGAAGAAAAAATTCTTTACTGTGAGGGTGGTGAGGCACAGAACAGGTTACACAGAGAAGCCGTGGATACCCCATTCCTAGAGATGTTCAAGATATTGATGGAAGAGCCTTTGAGTAATGTAATCTAGAGGAAGGTGCTGCTGCTCATGTCAGAGATGCTGGAGCTTGGTGATATTTGAGGTTCCTTCCACGCCAAGGCATTCTATGATTCTATGATATTTGGTTTTGGTTTTTTTTTTTCACAAATTCGCATTGATACTAAACTCTCCAAGATTTTAAAACTGTGTGTTTATGGCCACATTTCACAAAAATGAGCCTTAGTTTCACTGACGCAAGTTTCCCATTTTTCTGAAAGAAAATCAAGTGCTTATGTTCTGAATAGAGTTGCAGAGAGAGCACTAGAGGACAAGGATGAGGACTCTAAATACTAAAAATGATTGAATTTGTCAGTAAATTAGTTTATCATTTAGATGAGTCTGGTATCTAGAGGCCTGTCATACCAATTTCATCAAAATACGCATCCATAAAAGTCAGTTAACCAAAAAATAAGGGGAAAAAAAAGGATTTTGAACTATTGAGAATTTGAAGTATCCAATATCAGCTCCATAGGAATGAAACCTATGAGCAAAAAGAATTAGCTTTTATTCTTGTGAGTGTTGGGTGGTAGGGAGTGGGAATGAATATCAATAGTGTGAATTCTAAGACACAAAGGAAATTAAATATATTAAATATGAGTACAAAACAGAATATCTAGAGCACCTCCAAAAAATAGTGATGTTTCATTCTCTTCTCAGGGGTACAAAATGGACTGGTTGTGAAAGGAGAAGGTTTTTTAATTCTTATCACTAAAAAGAGAACTGAATACAAAAACCATGCTGCAAGCCATCAGACTTTTCCAATTTAATTTCCTGTATATATATAGATATCCAAAGATGCCTAAAGAAGCAAAAGTGAGTTTGAAATTTGAACATTTTGGCCAGTGGATGCCTCCATAGAAGTTTTTTCCTTCAAGGCCCTTGAGGAAAAGACAGGGTTAGTCCCACAAACAGAGGAAACTCCAAAGCTGATGCCATTGGGCGCTAGACAGAGCCCTGTATTTACAAAAACTGCTGCTCTCACCTTCAGAGAGCCTTGTCCATAGGATGACTGCCATTTGCCGAGGAAAATACAGCAGAGAAAAGAGCAGGTCTGCAGCACTCAGTAGCAGAAGGGGCTTAAAGCCCTGTGCAGACAGGAATAACCTTAATCTCTTAAAAAGAGATGTCCACCATATATTTCAAGTGTGCTTCTTTCCAATCCCTGCCTTGAAAAAAGTTCTGTTGACTCCGTCAATGATGCCAGTGGAAGCCAGGAATGAATCTCTGTGCTGGCAAGTCCATTATCCATGGTTCCAGCAGAGCAATGTAATTTCTGCTGCCTTTTCTGCTCGTTGGGAAATCTCTATGCTTCCATTATGCACACTGTTTACGGGAGTGAAATGCAATGAATGCTGTGTGTATGTCAGTTTATAGCCCATACTCTCAGCACATGGCAAAGAGAATATGTACAACCAGCAAAAATGCTCTCATGATAAATTGATCATGATCCTAAGTGCCATCAAACTGTCTACATAGATCCATCCAATAGCTTTCACAATTTCTTTGTTTCCTCAGTTCAAGGATTTGAGCAATTACTGTAATTGTAAGAATATTTCTACCCTAAAGCATAGATGGGCCATGCAGCTAATTAACATATTTTAACCTAACTCTGTCAAAATGGAATATGTGATAGGTTCCAATTGAACTGTATATCAGAGTCCTGTTGAATTTATCTTTCCATTATAACAAAAATAGATTGTAGAACAAAAGAATAGGATGGAGGGGAATGTTTAAAATGAAGTGATTAGCTTAATTGCTTTTTATTCAACCACCAGTACTTCCTAGAAATGAAGGATGAGAGAAGCCATTTATTTATTTATTTAACTAGTTATTTAACACAAGACTGAGAGAGAGAAAAAATTGCCTTAAGTATGATTAATAATAATTTGATCTAAAAAGTAGATGACAATCAGGGAGGAAGTTTAGCTATACATTTCAAATTTCATAGACCTTTGTGCTTCAATTGTATATTTTCAATGTACAAAATAGCAGAAATAATTGTAGAAAAATAAGCATCTTAAGGCACATTATATCTAGTTATAAACCTAAAGGCTTAATTAATCAAAAAATTCAAAATTTGGTTCCTTTATATGAGAAGACATAAACTGTCAAAAATAAATCCAGGGATTATGTTCTCAGTTCAAAGGAGGACACTGAAAGGGCCAATTAATTTTCTTCTTACTTTTTTTTTCCACTAAGCATGCTTTTAGGCAAGACTGTCAAAACATTGTAAGCCAGCAAAAACCCGTTGCTACCTATGAGAGGATAAAGATTAATTAATTCAGATGTTGTTTTTTAGATCCTCCTGATATTTCAAAATCCTCCTGATTAAAGAATGAATAAATAACAGGCTTTTCCTCTTTGAGCCTTAGGAATTTTTTTTTTTGCTTTGCAAGTTCAAATTTAACAAATTGAATAAAAATAAGATTGCATTAGAATCCAATTTTATTTTCAAAACTAAAGCTCTTAAACCACAGGTTTAAGGAATTTTACAATCTTTTAACTCCTTCTTTAAAAATGTGCCTTAAATTCTGTCTGGTAGCTAAGCTACTCACTCATTTCTCCAGAGGGGTGGGAATGAGAACTGGAAGGACAAAAGAGAGAAGAAAACTTTTGGGTCAAGATAAAGGCAGCTTAATAAGTGGAGGGGGATAAAGGGAAACATAAATTAAGCCATGCAAAAACAGTCATCACTCACCACAAAATGATGCCCAATCGGTCTCTGAGCAACAGCTACTTTGGCAAAACTCCCCCTTCGCAGTTTTAGCAAGGGCTACACCACTGGTATGTTATCAACACTGTTTTATCACTAATCTAAAAAACAGAGCAATTTTTCCCCATATGGGCAGCTATGGGGAAAAATTGCTCTGTTCCAGCCAGAGCAATTCCTATACTGTTTTCCAGTATAGGAAAAAAAATACAGCTGTGAAGAAAGCTATTTAAATATTCTGGATATGTAAAAAAATCTTAATGATTTCAAAATGAAAGCTTTTGTTTGGAAAAATTTTAAAAATTGAGTTGCAAAGCTTGTCTGGAACATGGATTAATCAAGGAAAAACATCTTTCTAGGTTAAACCTTCCTCTGAATGAACCAGTAAAGACAATACTTACTTAATATTTTCCTAAAAACATCTGTCTCTCATAACAAAACTCTCACTTGGCAGAAGAAGACAGGGCCAGAGTGGGGTATGTTAAAAAGTGTTTTGTCACTGGAAGATGGGGCATATCAGGTGAGCAGGGGTGTGAGGGTCAAACACAGGACTGAAAGACTTCCAAAGAAGAGCTGCCAGGAGAAGCTGGCAGTCAGTTGATGCCAAAGCTCCTCAGTGCTGGATCTGGCAACCTCCAGCGTCCCACCACGAGCTGTGTAACAGGAGAGAGCTTTGTGGAGAGCATGGAGTGGGAGGAAGCAGTAATGTGCTGGCAGCTGGGGCTGCTGTTCATAGGGACCTCAGCAGGTTGGGGGAATGGTGATCAGCCTCCCCTCTGCTGTAATTTAGTTAATTGTGTCTTGGCCCAGCAAGCTGTGTGGTTGTTGGTAAAATATGCTTTGAAAAGAAGAAGAAGAAGAAGAAGAAGAAGAAGAAGAAGAAGAAGGTAAGATTATGGAACCCCATGTGTGTTGTTTGTCAGAGCACTTTATTCTTTCTTAATAAGGGCTTTGGGTACAACAAATAAAGTTTGGATTAGGAACATTTAGGGGAAGCAGAAGGGCAGCGCCAGTCTCTTCTCTCCAGTGACCAGTGACAGGCCTCAAGGGAATGGCTTCAAGCTGTCAGAGGAAGTTCAAGTTGGACATTAGGAAAAGGTTCTTCACCCACAGAGTGGTCAAGCACTGGAACTGACTTCTCAGGAAATGGTCATTCCTGAGCTTGCCAGAGGTCAGGAAACATTTGGACAATGCTCTCAGGCACATGGTGTGATCCTTGGGGCTGTCCTGTGCAGGACCAGGAGTTGGACTTTGTACTCTGTGAGTCCTTACCATTTCAGGGTGCTCTTGTCCAGGAGCTGTGATAGAGGAGGTTTAAGTTGCATATTAGAAAAGGTTCTTCATCCAGAGGGTGGTGGTTGGACACTGGAACATGATCCTCAGGGAAGCGGTTGCAGGACCAGCCTGACAGGGTTCAAGAAGCATTTGTACAACACTCTCAGGCACATCACAGGTGTGATTCTTTGGGTGTCCAGTGTAGGGACAGGAGCTGGACTTGGTGATTCTTGACGATCCCTGCCAACTCAGGATATTCTATTGAGTCTGGGATTCTGTGGTATTCATTTCAGAGTTACGTAGCTGTGAGTCAGGAGGCCTACAGCTCCAACACCAGGGAAGGTGTTTGGATCCTCCATCCTTAGATTTTTGAAACACAACTGGACTCAGTTCTGGGCAGCCTCATCTAACTTTTGAGTTAAGCCCTGCTTTGAGCAGAGGGTAGGACTGGATGATCTTGAGAGATTGCTTGCTATCCATTTTTGGCTGTGATCTAAACTCATCTCAGCAGTACAGAGGTGAATCTTCTTTCCACACCTTCACTTTGTGTTCACAAGTTTGTGAAGGTTCAAGTTACTTAAATTGGTTACTAAATGTAGTTACTAACTGGCAGCAATTACTAACGTGGAACATTTTGTAACACAAATTTAAGTTATCATTTGCTCCTACGCACATCCTGACCTCCAGAACAAGATTTTGTCCTTGCTATTATTGTATCATCTCAGGATTTTTCTGTTCTAGCAAAAACACCCTTGACATTAAACTACGTGAAACCACCTTGGTCCAACATAATTATTACTTTTGTCATTTTTACTTCACGAGTACTGCAGTGGTTTCACACTCCTACACATTTTTTTAAAAGATGTTGTTATGGTGATACATTTCACACGCTGTATTTCTTTGTACATCTCTGCTACCACTCTTTTGTGTCCCCTGTGTACTTAAATATGCTCACGAGTGACCAGTTTGGGGTATTTAATCAAGAAACAGCTGAGACCTTTTTGCAGATTCTATTTTGTCACAGCCTGGATTTTCTTATTTCTCTGTGAATTAACTGCCTTGTCATGTGTTTTATTTGTTCTTCTAATTTTGCAGCTTCCTGTGCTTCACGTCCATTGGGGTGTTAAGTTTGGTGGTGTTTGCCATCCTTGTTTATTGTCCACACCCCACTGCTGCATTACAAAACGCTCTAACTCTTCAAAAGAACCAGGGAAGGCTCAGCCTTTCAAACTGCTTAGTTGACTGAACATTAATACTGCTCAGTGAAACAGGTATCAGCTCAGATTTACAGTCTCCTCTCAGTGGCAGGCAGAGTGAGAACTCCATTTTCAAGTGTGGTTATTTTTCATTTTGTTATTTGTGACTGAGTTTCCAGGCTGATTATTGTTGAGACAAAGTAAAGTGCACAAAAGTGTGCAACATCCTTTCAGCAGCCCTGAAAGGAGCATATTCTTGAATATCAGAGCAGTGCTGCAGTAAATTGCCTCTTTATTTATATAACAGAGCATACAGAGGAGATAACAGCAGAGCTAATGAGACTCTGCATATATATGGGTTACATTAGTAATGAGAAACAGCTCCACTAATTAACTCTGCTCCCTAATGAAATTAAATTCATACTATAAAAGACTTTTACAATAAAGTCAATACAAACCCAAAGTATATCAGTTTCTAAGTCCTTCATTATGGCAGGGTGACATAAACAATATCATGATTTTATATTGGCATGGGACAGTAAGCATTGCTGGTAGGCTGAGCTTGTTCCAGTTTCCACAAAAAGCCCCAATAGCTTCCTTCCTTCATCCCTTCCTTTCCTGCACACATGCAGACAGGTAAATCAGTGAACTATTATTTCTCAGTTTTTTAAGGTAATTTTTGAAAAAAACTTGATACATAATTTTGCCTATGTAAATTCATTAAAAGCAATATAAGCTCAAATTGTAACCTTGAATTTTCTTCTCAAGTGATGAGATGAATTCTTAGCAAACTTCACAAAGCTTATTCCCAGCTTATTATCTTCTGCTTGATACTCATTAAGCATCTCCTTACTATGCTGTTTGGATGCTCTGCTAGTTCTTTCCTTCTACAGTATCCTGGTTTTCCATGCTCGAAGCTGAGCTGAGACCACAAATACTTTAGTTCTTGCATTACCTAAGTAATGAATTTTGTTCCATCATGATCTTGCAATACAAAAGAATCATCAAAAGTGAGAGAGATGTCAAGAAGCTGTAGAACCACCTCAGCTAGGTTTTTTGTCATAAGTGGATGGAAAGCACAAAATTTGGTAATGCAGTCTTCTTGCATCATTATCACTTGAAGTTGCCCAGACACATGGACTGCATGTTGGCAGTCAATTTACCCTATGCTAAGCTCTCCTTGTTCAGAACAGACCAGTCAGGAAACCATTCCAAGTAGTGCCTTGTCTTTTCTTAGCACACTATGCAGAAGGATTTGGAGCGCTCAACAGCATCTCTGGTGATGTTTGCATGCTTAGATGAGCAAATGTTCCATGGCACAGTCGTGGCCACCGTGGCCATATGTGCTTTTATGATTATATTGCACATATCCTTGATGCTCACATGAAGGAGGCTCCACTTCTGTTTACCTGCTCTCAATCAACTTCTCAGTGTGTCCACACTAGAATTTCATATCTGAAATGAGGCACATAGTAAGCAGTTGATTAGAAATAATTAGGTGTATGTAAATGGAGAAAGCACTGACATATACACGTAGACTTAAAAAACCAGATAGGGTGTGTTCTCCATACTTACTAAGCAGATAGTATTCATGTCTCAGGTTTGACTTGGGATTCTGTATTTCTTGTCTTTATTCCAGCAATAGTTGCACAATACTCTCTCTTTGGGATTACGTACATGGAGCATTTCTTATTCTTTTTGTACAGTTGTTCTCTAAATTTAAGTTGAAAGTCCTGGGGCAACTTCAGAAATGATTACTCAGCAATTAAAAAGAAATCTGATTCAACTCCCTCTGTTTATGTACAACTGCTCTTGCACCAATTTCTGAAATACATTGCGGCCATATTATGAAACTATGCATTTTGCAAAAAGAATAAAATTTTCAAACATTTCTCAGAATGACTTCCAGTTATTTTACGAAATGACAGAAATTAATAGGCATGCATTATGCAAAATATCCAATCTCTAGTTTTTGAACTTTTTGGTTTGAAAGATAACAGAAAGAGCTCTTTTCATTTTATTACCCAGACAATTAAAAACCCCACAGTATATTACAGAGCACGCTGTATATTATATTTTCTAAAATAAAGACACTTCTGAGGCCAACTCTGTAAAATGTACAGGGGTTTTAAATTTTTTGCTCCTTGGACTGATATTTGACCTGACCTTCCCCATTAGAACAGTTGTGATAAAAGGTAACATTTTGTGAAATGCTGGAAACCATTAGGTATTTCAGTGATGACCAAGCAAAGGATGTCGTCCAGGGGTGTAATAAAATGACCATTATTTTCTGAAATACCTAAACCCAGCCATATTATTTAGCTGAAACTGTCATTTCATAAAAGAACTGCAAATTGCCAAGCTTTCTTTTTTTTTTTTTTTTTAATAGCCACTTTCACAGATTCATGATATTATATACAGGTTGTCTGCTGTTCAGGTTTAAAATTCTGAAGGCCAGTTTACTGTAAATACAGTTTTATTCTTGAAAGTTGAATTTAACTTATATACTGCTTTTCCCTATGTGGAACTCTGTGATTTCTAGTGTACAGACACATTTCATTTCATGAGAGGATTCTCCTTCAGCTGCTCCTTCTGTAGCAGAGGATAAGGACTGTGGTCTGTCTCCATGTATGTGGAATTTGCATCCATTTCTGCTTCTCTCCACGCAGCCTCCAGACACATGAGACTCTCCTCTCCAACGGTATGATTGAAGGCTGTCTGTCACATTTTCCCATTAACACAGACACTGCCTGCCCTTTCTTGTTTTCTCTCATATTTTTGTAGTTATTTTATGAGTGAAGTCTCTGTGAGCTCTTGCTCCCCTGAGGAAAAGCACTGGGAAGACAAAGTCCAATTCTCACATGCTGTCAGAGATCATGGTCCCACCACTCCATTAGGGTATGCCTCCCCCCTCAACCATGGGCTGGCTGTTGTGTTTCTCCATGCTGCAGAACTCTAAAGCAGATCAGGGGCCATGAGCTCTTTTCCATGAGTCCTTCCCTTAGCGTGTGTCCTGGATTGCCAAGCAAATTGTATTCTCTTTGCCATCTGTATGGCAGCTGTCTTCTGTTAAGAGGGCAGTTTCCCTCATCTCTTTCACAACCACTCCTCCCTCCAGGCAGACATGTGCTGATAACAGGCTATTGAATGTCACTGCATGACTGATAAGAACTACAGCATCCCATTGTGAGATGCTCTGCCAAGCTTTCCTACCTAGATGTAATCTTGAGCTTCTGGAACACCAGCACAGCTTCTCCACTGGATTTCCCAGAGGAACAGCTGCCTCTTCCACTGGATCTTCAGAGGAAAACTACACCCTTCTGCAGGATCCTGCTCCAACAGAAGCACACCTGACACTCCAGGAGGACTGCAACCACAATTCCAACTGGACTGCTACCAGCACCCTGACCAAGAGGGTGTCAGGTTGTGTTTCTGACTCCATCAGTGTTGTTTTGGTTTTACTGCATTGTTTATTGTATCTTTTTATTTTCTTCCCTATTGAGGAACTGTTATTTCCTGCTCTCATATCTTTTGCCTGAGAGCCCCTTAATTTAAAATTTATAGCAATTTGGAGGTGGGAGGAAGTTTACATTTTCCATTTCAGGGGAGGCTCCTGCCTTCCTCAGCAGACACCTGTCTTTCCAAACCAAGACAGCGTGTGTTCCCTGTCGAGCACAAATCAGTGTTTTGCTTCCTGCAGGTTTGGACGAAGCATTTGAGGACACTATCAAATTTCTCTGCCAACATTTCTCTCGCCTGTATTGTTGGCATTGGGCATGTGTCCCTTCCTGACTGTGACCCTGCTATGAGCAGGGTTGCCTCTGGATTTGGTAACTGAGCCCGCAGCTGGCTGTGCATGACCCTTCCCAGCTATGGCACTGGCACCAATTCCATTAGAAAGACCTGAGTCATGTGAGCCTACTGGTCCAAAGTTCAACAAAGGAAAACGCAGGGTCCTGCACCTGGTGAAAAATCACCCCTTGCAGCAGCACAGGCTGAGGGTCAGCCTGATGGAAAGCAGTTCTGCAGAAAAGGACCTGGATGTCCATGAGGCTGCAGGGCCCTTGTGGCCAAGATGGACAGTGGTATCCTGGGGTGCATTAGGAAGAGCATTGCCAGAAGGTCTGGGAAGGTGATCCTGTCCCTCTAATCAGGCCTGGCTAGGGCATACCCGGAGTGCTGTGTCCATTTCTGGGTTCTTTGGTGCAAGGAAGACATGGAGTTCTGGAGCAGGTCTCCTGGTAAAGCGCTGTGAAGATGAGCACCTCTACAGTTCCACTGAAGTCTCCCCTTTATGAGGCCAGGCTGAGAGAGCTGGACTTGTTCAGCCCGAGAAGTGATGTCTGAAAGAGGCCCTCATCAATTTTTTATCTGAAGGGAGGGTGCTGACAGGATAGAGCCAGGCTCTTCTCAGTGGTGCCAAGAGCTAGGACACAAGGCAATGGGCAGAAATCGATGCACAGTAAATTCCATCTGAATATGAAGAGGAACTTCACTGTGCTGTAACCATGCACTGGAACAGATTAACCAGAGAGATTGTGGAGTCTGTCGTACTGGAGATATCAACAACCATCTGGATGCAATCCTCTGTTATGTCCTCTAGGATGACTCTGCTTGAGCGGGGAGAATGGATCAGGTGACCCACTGTGGGCCTTTCCTACCTTACCCAGTCTTTGATTTTGTGATTCTGAGCCCCAGCCACATGTGAGAGACACATGACTCCTTGAGGGCACAGCTGGAAGAGCTGATGAGTGATGAGCAAAACCAGCCTGGCACTCCCAAACTGGAGGCTTTGCTAGGAAAGAGGGAAGTTACTGGTTGAGGGTGAAAGCAGCCAGCTGGCATGTCTGCTGCCTCACCAGAGAAAAAAGGATTATATTTAACTTATAGCTGGCCTCTAGGGAATGGACACTGTATTTTAGCTTTATTGGTATTTCTCTATTCAGCACAAATTTTGGTTTATTAAGCAGCTGTTCACAGGTGAGGAAAATTACTTCAGTGAGTGTCAGAAAGTTTCGTTTAATTTTCTTAAATTTTCGTCTGGGAAGTCAAGCTGGTGATTTATTAACGACCTCTTGACTTTTGAAACCAGTCCTTGTTTTCAATCAAGTCCTAGCCATAGGGTTTGCTTACAGGGAAAATGCACGCCAAGTCCTATTTCTCTGAAAACAGCAGAAATGAGTGACTTTACGGGTCAGAAATGTCCAATTCTGCAATTCCGTTGAGGCTTTTGTTCAGAAACTGCTGCTTCTGCTGCCTTCAGGGTTTTTATGCCCAGCTCTCTCTAACCCTGGAGAAAGCATAACGTGCCTGAAACCCCCAAACCCCTTTCTTGGCCTGCAGCTATGGAGGTACGTCCTTCCTCAACCAGTACTTTTAGTCTAAGGCACCCTGGTTATTGGGTATACATGGAAATGGAAATGTCAGGTGGCACAGACTGTAGAAAACTGCCTGAAAAGGAAAGATCAGTATCCTAAGGGGAATTAGACAAGTAGGATTACAGTTAATAAAAGCCTCAAGTCAGGATTGCTGCAAAATGCAGTCTTTGCTGTATTTGTCCTTGCCTTGGCTTGACTTTCCATGATTCCCTGGTGAGCTAGAGAGGGAACTGATGCAGCTGAAAGACACTCAGGAGGCAAATTCCAGCCTTATGGAAAGAACGATGCAGGAGTGGGAACAAGGAGGGCTGAGGGCAAGTTTACTCTCTTCAGTGAGAGTGCCACTGTTTAGCAACTTCAAGGATTAAATAAATAACCTGAGATGAAGGCCAGAGACCCAGTCACCTTGCTTTGTTGCTGTGTGGCAGAAATATGCTGATATTCTGCTCTCTTCTCCTCATTCCCAGTCCTGCTCTTCAGATCCTATCCCCTCTGTGTCCTTCTGTAAGAGTGTGTTTGTGATCATGATTGTTTCCCAGTCTAGTACTATCCTCTGTCATCTAGTCAGCAAAAAAAAAAAAAAAAAAAAAAAAGTCACCTTCATGATTGCAGTGCCTCTGACCAAGCAGATGGAGGTAACTGGAAATTCCCCTCCTTCTATAGTGGTCAACTCCTGGCACAGTTAAGGAACTTCATGCTCTCAGGGCAGGGGAAGGCTTTCTCTGCCAGACACTGGCTCTCACAGAGCAAGACAAGTAGTAGACATAAAGTTTGCATAGACAGTCCCATAAAAAGCATGACTTGGTGTTGGATAACATCAGCAACTTAAATCATGTGATTATTGGACCCCCTAATTAGCTTGTTGTCTTGCTGAGTTAGTATTAACATCATTAGCAGCAAATTTTATTAGGGGGAAAAGCCAATACTATTTTTGTGATGCTATGGTGCAGGCTACTGTGAAAGTCTGCATTTTTACAGGAATTAAATTCCTTGTGATTTTAACACATGGACGAACAATATTTGTTGGTCTGTATAGTTGGGAGGTACTGTTTTTAAAATCATGTTTTATGTTTCATTCCAAATTCAGATATAAAATACTTCTAATAACGTGCACTTTTGTAGGAGGGACTTTACTTTTTCAGCACATAGTTATTTTGTTTGTTAATAACTTTATTACAGTAGAAGGGTTATAATATGTTATAAAGCTAAGCAGTGCCTACAGAATGCATGCAAGACATTTTCTTTAACCAACCACGTTGCTATGGGAGGAAAGAAATATGTTATGCCAATTTCCATCCTTTCCCACCACAAAGAGAATATGATTTGTTTGTGTAGCTTTAAAACAAATCTGCATAATAGCAGTTTATTGCTTTCCTAATGACACACAGTTAACTAGTAATGAGCTACACATTCAAGTTGATTCCCTCCATGTTTTGAAAGTAGTTCCCCAACTACTGTTGAATCTGGCTGGTAGCTGTCATTCTTTTTACTGTGATCCTTTGAGAACAAACTCCTTCTTGGACAGATTTTTCTCAGGTACACACACACCGCAAGCTCTCACACTTCTTTCTTAACAAATGTGGTCCAGGCTGTTTGCCAAGGGTGAGCCATGAGAGCTGCCCAACACCTCACTTGCGTTATGAACTTCAGTGATTTCCACCTTCCGGTGCTGTGCAGCATGACTCACGCTCTGACCTGAAAATACCTTCTTACGATCAAATATCCTGATAGATATAAAGGACCTTGAAGGAAGAAGGAAGAAAGACAAGGTAGAAAGACTACAGAAGAGATGGGATCTCATAAAGTAATCATCTTGGTGGGACCAAAAGCAATGAGCACAGCAATGAGATTGCACAAGTACAACAAGATCAACCAATTGTTATTTTATTGCTGTCTGATGTGCAAGAGATGTTGAAGGTGAAGCAAAAAGGAATGGAAAGATCCACAAGGGTGAAAAGGTGGATTTCAACAGCATCATGAGGAGAGACTCTCATGGAAATTGATCAGCTGATAACCTCTAATTACTGAAATGATTAAATTATTATCCCACTAACTCTAGATGAAAAATGTGACCTTATGCAGATGGCAAGAAAAATAAAGATGTAATAGCCATTGATGTCTTGCATTAGAGGAGTTGAGATTTATATTCTTTTTTAGGGAGAGGTATGAAGCAGCTGAGCTATGAAAGTCTCAATGTCTTTGATGGAAATATTTTACCAAGTTTTTCATCTTTTTAGTGGAATTTATTTCTGTCCTCAGAGACAGCAAGTGGCAATGCCTCGCTGAGGTGTAATATGCTTTTTAGCTACACTAGGTCTATTAGCTTTTTCCATCCCTCCAATCCAAGCAGCAACATTTTCATTCCTTCCATCAGTACAGGGTACAAAATTTATAGAATGCCTTTCAAGCTAAACACACTGTGAGTAACTACTTATAAACTCCATAAATGCACAAAATCAACATAAGATTTACAAAAAAACATTGCTACCTTGGATACCTAAGATATTTGTCTTTTGAAGAGAAGACAAATTCTTTCTGAATGATCTAAAAAAATTGCCCTGACTGTAAAATATTACTTTTATTTGGAAAATTTTGTGAATAATAATACAGGCTTTTGTTTGAACTTGCAATGTCCATTTCAGTAATAGTGTATAATATTTTAGACATATTTTCATGATGTGAGAAAGATAAAATTCTTTTCTGCTGCAGTGATACCATCTCAAAAAGTGATTTTGAGAAAATATTTTAAGAAATAATTATCTATCACTGACTTAGTTTTAAATAGCTGGTTTAGTAGTTCAATTCACTTAGAAAGTTACTCTTAACAGTAAAGAAACAGACCTACTCAAGAAGAGCAATATCTTCCCTGATATTTTATGACAGCTTGTGGGAAATAAATATGAAATGTATGGGAAAATGATATAGATCTTTAAGTTTCAAAAATCTGTACCTTAGTCCATATAAACCAGCTTCCTTATTTGTGTTTCTACATTGCAATTCTCAAGTCTCCTCCTAGTGCCTTTGACTTCGCAAATCTTGATGTAAAAGCAGTAAGAAAGAAGAGCCCATGGCCTTTCTTTCCTCTTCTCCAGGTCCATCCACAGCTGACTGTGTAGCCCCATGAGGAAATTGCTGAGGTCACCTTCCTGTTTACTAGCTGAGACCCTGGGGGCAGTTTGTTCCATGACTTCAGGGAGCTGACATGCAAAGCCCTGTGCAGGTGTGCTGTACCGTTTCCAGTGCATACCCTCAACTTGCTGAGGAGTGAGTTTGCCATGTCTGTCCATCACTGTCCTATCCCAGGTCCTGCACATGCTGCAGGAGGCTGATGCTAGCAGCAAAACAACTTCCTGTAGAGCATCCCCACATTTTGCTTGAAGAAGCGGCTTCCACTCAGCACAAACGACAGCAGGTCCAGACAGCTCAGGGCAGTCAGGCTCAAAAAAACCTCATTGTAGCTTTCTAACTGGTTAAAATCACTCACATACTCTATGTAGTAGGCCCTGAACAGGTGATAGGGAAGAAACCAAATTATGATGATCCAGATGAAAATCAAGTTTTTCACCTGGGCCCAGAATTCTTGGTGTGAACAGAGGGAGGTGGAAAATTTTCTTGCCACTTTTACCAGGATAAAAATCTGCAAGCTCAAGAGGACACAAGAAATGAGGGCAACAGCTACAATTAGAGTGTAGTTCAGGGCTTTCACGCTCTTGTGCTGTAGCTCTTTTTGGAACTGGAAGCATGTTGTATTATTGTACAAGCCTGAGCGTCCGTACTCGAAGTAGAAGAGCGGCACCCCAAAGACCATGACAAAGAGCCACACCGCAGCGCTCGCCCCAATGGCGTGCAGCTTCCTGTAAAACTCCACCTTGTCCTTCCACTGAAAGAAGATGAGCCACCGGATCACCAGCGTGATCACATAGAATATGAAGGTCAGGTACATGTGGATGTGCACCATGGCACTCACCATCTTGCAAAATGGCATGTCAAATACCCACTTCTTTTTGACATAGTAGTGCAGGCGGAAGGGCACCGTGAAGAGGAGGAGGCTGTGCACCACCACCAGGTTAATGATGGCAGTCGTGGTCACAGACAGAGTGTTCATCTTGAGCAGCACAAAGGACATTGTGATGGACCCAATTCCACCTCCAGCCAGGGCAACTGAGTAGACCGTGACGAGGATGGCAGTCATGGTGCTGGTGTGAACGAAGGCGGAGGAGGAGTCGCTGCTGTTCCTGGTCCCTTCAGTCATGTTCCTGAAATCTTCCTGGAACATATTCTGGAAACGGAAGAATACAGGATGACTAAGACAAGGTAGGAATGAGATGGCCTGCCTAAAAAGCCAGAAGGACTTCCCACCTGTCTCTTGCTCAAGGAATAATCCAGAAATCTCACAGAAAACATGTACTTTTATCTAAATATCCTCCAGCCTAAGGAAAAATAGATGAGAAGGTTGGGCAGAGAATTGCTGTAGTCCTTATGACATTTCCAGCCACACTCCTAAAAACAAGCATGGATCAATAATATATAGGAAGAAATTATCCTTAGAGAAACTACATCATTGTGGTGATTTTGTGCTGTGTTATTTTTTCTCCTCTCTTCTGAGCATCTGCATGCTTTTACAGTAAAGATCAGAGATATTGTTTTAATTCTGCTACTCATTCATCAGTTTGTTTACTTGCAACACAAATCTGTCCTTCCTAGGGCCAGATAACAACCATATGTTATTCTATCTGAGATACAAATTCTGTTTGTTACTGAGAGCTGAGTTTTGAACACATTACAGTCAACTTCTCTATGGACAGTTTCTCTGAGCAAGGGATTAAACACCATGGATACCCAGACTCCATGGAAATCCTGCTTAGATCCTGCCAGGCCAAGAAACGTGGGCAGTACTGTCCTTATTCTCAGGCCATTTCAAATCTTATGTGTAGCAACTGGGTGTTACAAAATGGGCTGCTAGAAAACATTAGGAAAGGACATCCTGGGTGAGGGTAAATCATCCTGTCTGACCAAAGCAGAAGCTAAATGCAAGTAAATAGCAAGTTTAAAAAGTGTGCTATGCAATTTCAATATATTACTGTCTAAAAGAGAGATTAGAAATAAATTCTTATAAATCTAAATGCAGTCCCAGTTAGGATTTTAAGTACTACAAGATCAAATAGGAGGGGAAGAGTTCAGGTAGGGTGTTATCCTGAAGCATATTTGCATCTGTAAAAATGCCCAGGGGATGTTCACATTACAGTTACAGAAAAGAAGCAGGGAAAACTGAGCAGTGTTGGGCTCCACACTAACACTGGTTGTACTGCTACTGCTGCCTGAACTGTGATTTAAAACTGATTCTGGTAAGTCACCCATTTTACCAGTGAATCCCACAACACAAGAAGTTGTCTCCTGAGTTTTTGTGATTTTTTAATTTACTACTCAAATGCTTTTCACTTCAGAAAGTAGTTCCTCAATCTCTTTGTATGAATGATGTTTCAGCTTTATTTTCATTTTTTTAGGCAGCACAAACTGCCAAAAGTTAGGAGGGGAAAAAGTTCTTCAGCAGTCCACTCATTTTATGGAAAACAGGAAATGCCTATAACAGTTTCATAAACTGTTTTTGTTCATAGTGGAGAATGAATATCTGTCATGCACCTCAGGTGTTTTGTGTTGTTTCTTAGCAATATTTCTAAGCACTTACCCTCACAGTAATCAAGGTCTCTTCATACATTGAAAAGTTATTCTCTAGCTCTCCCAATGCACCTAAGACTCCAGATATCTTATTATAATCAGTATAAGTGCCATATCTCAAACTGATGCATTGATTGCTGGCATTACTGACCTTTGTGTTTGCTCTTGCATTTCAGAGTTATGTGGACAACTAATTCCAGTACATTAAGGGAATTACAATGGGTTGTTTGTTTTATCAAAGTCACTGCAGATTGGCACACTGCAGCTCTTGCATCAGAAATGGTGCAAGTTCCTTTCAGTTCTGTCCTCGTTTCTGAGTCACTTCATTTCGTCCTCACAACCATGCAAGTCAGAAAGGATTACCAAGAGCTCTTCATCAGTTTCTCCAAGTTGTTAAACTTCAGTTTGAAAAGATGTCTCTAAAAAGAGGCATTATCACACTGTTTTGATTTAAAACGCATATTTCAAGCTTTAAACTTTTTTAAAAGTGTCACAGAGGGAAAGGCAACACACTGGAAATGTGGCTTGGTATGAGCAGACCCCGCAGCAAGGCTGCACTTGGAGAGGAAAACCTCTTGTTGACACCCTTCAAAGGCCAGCAGTGAAACTTGAACTGAAGGCAGTAAGAACAGATAGGCAGAAGTCAGATACCTGATATTTTACTCAGACATTTCAGTGCAGCGGGCAGCAAGAGACCTATTTCTGTCTGCAAATAGGCAACTGAGCCACTGAAATGCAGGTTTCTGCAGAATTCTGCAGTCGTTGTTAAATCTCTCCATAGTAAGAATCTGCAGGAGATGTAATTTTTATTAATCTTCAAAAAAAAAAAGCTACTAGCAGCTGTGATAGGAGATTATCAGCTCCCCAGTAGCGCAGGCACCCCACTGAAATATCGTTGCTTGATGAATACTGAGTGTAACATAACACAGGGCATGTTTCACAGAGGAAATGCTGCTTTCTGGTGAAGTGAGGTTTCCTATCATACAAAGCTTTAACCTACTGACCTGAAATGCAACTTACAAGTCCCTTTGCCAGAATTTAGCAGGAGGCATGTGGAAAAAGAATTAATGTGGACCTCACACAACACAGCTGTTCTTGTTTCTGTGCCTTCCCACCCCCTCTAGCAACTGCCAGTTCAGTGATATTGCTCAAGTCTTGGAGCCAGGTTTGGTCTTCCTCTGTCTTGGGCCTCTCATGATGTGGCTGAAGTTCTGCTGGACATGAGCCTCGAGCAGCCACAAGGCAATAGTGGGCACCACTGCATTTGGATGCCACAGCAGCTGCTGGTGCCGAGGGCTGGGGGACAACTGCAAGAATAGCTGGTTTAGTTTGACAAAGGAGCTAGTTTGCCAACAGGCCAGGGGCTACTTTCTTTCAGAAATATGATCAGCAAGAAGATTCTTGTGCATTCAAGACTTGTCAGTTGTCAGTGTGGATAATGCCATGACACTCATTTCATGTGACTGTGCAGCACAGTCTGTGACATTTCCCTGGACTGCTCTCTTCAGGACAGGAAAAGCCATAGTGCTCAGTCCCTGTCTGTATCCAAGGTCAGGTTGGATGGGGACTTGAACAACCTGGTCTAGTGGAACATGTCCCTTCCCAAACAGGTCTGTTGGAACTAGATGATCTTGAAGGCCTCTTTCATCCCAAATCATTGTGTGAGTCTATGATTTCTGAAAACAATATGATCTCTGTCAGAAATTTTCCAGGTAAGAAATATTCATTCCAACCTTCAGGAACTTGTTTATCTTTTATCTTACTGTTATCTATCTTACTATTTAAAAATAAAAAAGTAAAAAAGAAAAAAAAAGCTTAACCACATTTCTGGACAGAATTTGTACAACCTCAGCTTCCAGGCATTTTATGTGCTTCTGCCTCCGTCTTCAGATTTAGAAACCTTTTGTCAAATTTTGCCTTCCTCTGTCGATACCTGATATGAGACAGAAGAGGCTTATTCTCCCTTGATCCCAGCCATACCTGTGTCTTCTCAGTGAACTGGCATTACACTTGTACTTGGTTCTTAGATGAACAACTTTGCATTTGGCAGAGGTAAAATGCTTATTCTAGTTTGTGCCTGATTTAGCAATCCAGATCAGCCTGTCACTGGCTTGTTCCCTTCATTCCATGCTATTTTCCCAACCAAGTCCATGAGTCACCATTATGTTACATCAACATTATATCAACTTATTAAAAAACCACTCATTTGTCAGAAATGATGACATTCTTACAGTCTCTGTCAAACAGTGAGCTCTACTCTGTATAACAAGTGTTTGCAAAATTTATCCCCCATACACGTCTGCTGAGAGACTGGCAGGCTTCACACAGATTTTCATGTGTTCTGACAGTTGGGCTCTGCAGGAGAAGCATTTGCTGTCTGCATGCACCCAACTGAGAAGTTTCATTTGAATTTGGAGGAGAAAAAAGTTCAACTTATATGAAAGATTTCTATTTTTGACAGGTTTAATAAATTGAAAAATGAGTGTTTGTCAGAACTGACATTCCTGCACTGAAGTAGACTAGGTTGGAGGAAATGCAAAATACAAATAATTTTAAACAAAAGTCTGTTTAAAATCTGCAGATTTTAAGATCAAAGATTCTGTTTCACAGAATCCTTAATTAGTCTCAAAGATGTTTTCTGTTGAGGGCATTGTAATTGCATTTCAATTTGTTCTAATTCCATGCTGTGTTATGGTAACGTAGACTATGCTACTAGAATAATTGCACAGTTTCTTTAATTTCAAAATAACCACATACACCTAAAGTTTGAAGTATAAAAACCTACTTAATAGAAAACACTAACAAAAAATAATATTAAATATCAGGTACATTTTTACATTTAGACATCAATTTTTTTCAAACAACTTTTCATGATTCCCCTAACTTATTTGGTAGCTCAACAGCTCATGTCTTGCAGGCTGTGTCAACATTATACTGATATCTTGTGGTTTCAATTCAGTCCATTGAAGAACAAATGGGATGGAAAAACATGTTAAGTTAGTCCTCTTTCATTTGAGATTGTCACTATTTTACACAAAAAAAAGAATAAATATGGAAACCATGAAGTGCTCCTAAAAAGGATTATTTATCTCCTTAGCTGTATCTTAACAGAGAGAACAAGCCTTTTATGTCCTTACAGACACTGAGTGATATCAAACACACACACAAAAGATGGATGAAAACAAAATGCACTGCCTCCCAGTTTTAGGAGACAGTGTAAAACTACAGGGTAGCAATATGGGAAAGAATGAAGCAATGCTGTCCCTTACTAGGAAATTACCAAACACAATGAGAAAACATTTGCACAGAAAATGGGTTCAAAATAAAACAAATAGATCACTGAATGCTTCTCCTCCCTCCTAAACTTGCAAGCATTCTTTTAAAAACTTTGCAAACCAAGGGTTTTTTTTTTATCCTGTGTATACTTACAGATTAGAGTTTCTCTCCACTCTTCAAGTGTTGTTTACTTGGATCTTCATTCTATGTAAGCTCTAAGAACAAAAGGCAAAAGACCTGATACTTTAAAGAGTCATTGCCTTGCTTCCTTTTTTGAGCGTATGACAAAACAATAACCTTGAGGCTATGCTGTGTGAGGGTAGGGCTACCCATGGCACACAGCCTTGGGAAGATTTTTAGTTGCATCACAGCATCCTTTACCTTTCAGCTACTTCTTAGCCATTAGAGGCCTTCAAAGCCTCCCATTTCTGAACGGGGCTTTATATTACTGGCTAAAATGATAAATTATACACAGAGAAGTGAGCCTCACAGCTCACAAAGACTCATGTTTGGATGTGTTGTTCCCCATAGTGGAGGGGATGATTTGAAGGTGTGCTTTGAGAAAATAGGGCAGCAGGACAAGAGCAAAATATGATCTAGATTGTAGCTGACTGAGTGTGGGTTTGGATGTGGTCAGAGATACCTAAGTGTAAGGGATGAAACAAAGCTCACTCTAGAGCCCAGCACCATTTCTCAGCTCTGCTTTCTGCCAAGGTTTTACCTCAGTGTCTGGGTCTCAGGAGGTGGTGCCATTGCTCCAGCTGCACAGTGCCAGCAGAGGGAACACTAGGAGATTTAATCCAAAAAGTGATTAGCCATGCCAGTGTCAAAGGCTCATCAAGCAATGATGGTTGCTGTGAGGTGTATGTGTGGCGAAAGATGTGTCATTGCAGGACTGAGTCTCTGTAAGGAGTCTGTGCAAGGTCAGTTTTGCCCTGCTGCTTCTTTAACACGTTTCTGTCAGAACACAGGGTTATATTTGAGTGTACCAATTTTGAAAGCAGTAGCACAGAAATAAAATTTTTAAATGTAACCTCACAGGAGAACGTTTTAGCTGACTGCATCCTGTTGCTTCACATTTGGTTAAAAAAATCACAAGGGAAGTCCTGCTCTGTGCTACTTCACAACAGACTGCTATGAGATGGAAATTGTCTTTTTGCATTTTGCAATTTTAACGGTGGCTGACAGCTAAAGAACTGTTCAGATTATATTAAAAGAAGCTGGTCTCAAAGCTCTGTTGAAAGGCATAGAGATAAAAAGCTAAAAACTCCATGGCAAAGCCAGAACTAAAGCTAAGATATCCTTGAATCAAGAGTTATGCCTTCTCAAATTAGTGATTTTGTTTCAGCTCATTCTAGGTCTTTTTAGAGTGAATACATCCCAGTGGAAAGAAACCTAAGGTATCTTTAAACCTTCAGGTAGTTTCTGTATGTGGGTATTTAAATTATACAATTTAAAATTATACAATTATTGTAATTATACGATATTTTTGATACATAAAATAAGTTATGCATAGTTAAATATAGGTTAAAACATAAGTAATCTTATATTGATATATATTCTTGATGCATTAAAATAATTACATAACATACAAGTTATATAATTTTGTTGATAAGTAACAATGTTGTTTCCTCAAGCAGTCAAAACAAAAAAGAAATTTTCAGGTTGAATTCTTTCCACAGGTTTGTAGTTGGCAAATCTTCAATCCTTTAATCCAGGATTAAACCAAATAGTGAAATACCAGAGTATGATCTGGGACAGACACCCTCATTGCCTTTGTTGGTCTCTAATTTGTAGTTAGCATCAAGATCTAGATAGGTATAGAATGCTTAAAATACATCATTGCAATTAGTTTTCCCTGCTAAATTGATGCAATTTCCCCCAGGATTTACCAACAGCATGTATAGTGGATTCCAGACGGGTGTGTTTAGATTTTCGGCTGTAATGCAGTGAGCTGGTGGCAGAATTTGATTATTTCAGAGCATCACCAGCTTTAAACACTGATACTAGAAATACGTGTATTTTACAAGTTTTGAGTAATTGCTGGTAGTTTTAGCAATACCATAAAAATCCAGAAGTGTGATAGTGTGTTTTCATAGTACTGTTGTATCATGGGGATTCAACCATCATCCAGTTTGAGTTTGCATTACAGCAACAGTTTCAAGGGCCAAAGTTGTTTAATAATAGATGAGAGGCTAGGCCACATTTCAAGGACTGCTTGTCCTGAACCTGATTAGCATCAAGGTGCCCCTACTCTGGATTTTGAGAGGTCCTTGAGGAAAGAGAACTGTGTCCTTTATGCTTAGGCAGAATAGATTCTGTTAGTGATTTTTCAGCTGTTCTGAACTTAAAGTTGTACACAGGATTACCATGGCAACACAGGTGTTTTGTTTGTCTACATTTATTTTGCCAGGACTCAAGGATTTGGAGGGCTAGTTCAGAAATGGACTACACAGGGTGTCAGGATCTATGCAAGCATGGTGGTTGGGTCTTCTAGAAAAGTATTCTTCTCCTTCACTTATTTAAGTGGCAGAAAGCAAAAAAAAAAAAGATTCACCTGGATACCTTAAATTGACTGTGGATAACCTGGCTCTTAATTGTGGGTAAAGCTTGAGTGATGGTCCTGACAACACTGAACTGTTGTGGATTACACAGAATCAGGGAGGATATAATTAATAATGATGTGTACTCCTTACAAAAATCCTGCTTTTTGATCTGCTGAGTCCCTCCTAGTGCCAGCTGTGGGCCTGGAGCTAGTAGGTAACACAGGCTGATCAGTTATTAAGTTGCAATTGTGACAGGTTATTTGCAGTCTATTATCAAGTAAAAGATCAGCTGCTAATATGAAGAACGGAAAGGCAGTATGTAATTAGAGTAACTGATAGCTGTTACCAACAAAATCTTATTTTTGACTTGTATTTCTACTATGCTTTACTATTTCAACCACCTGAATAGAAAGATATTAATTACCTACAAAGGGAAAAACATTCACTATTAGTTTCAGCCAAAAACATTTTACAGATAATGGGTTTCTTAAAATGTCTCTCTCTGGGTTCTGGAGCAGTTGTGATTTGTGGCTGTCACCCAGGCAGTGCAAGGTGTCCTATGAGTGAGAAATACTGCCTGTGACACATCTGAAAGAACATTTTGGAAAAGTACAGGGAGTAAATGTGACTTGAAATTTCTTGTTTCACACACCTTTGCATAGCAGAGCCATAAATCCAAGCTTCTCTGAAAAGTGGAAATAGAGTTGGTGGCCTCCTCCTAGTTTTTTAATGGATTTAAGGGAAAAAATACTCACTTTGCAAATTATCATGACTCAAATTTGCTTAAATGTACTGAGAAAAAGGAGCATGGAGAAAATTTGTTTCCCCTTCAGCCTATCTCACTACCTTTTCTTCCTACAGAAATGCCAAAATTGCACCATGTTGAAGTATAGCGTATCAATAAAACCTCCTCAAATTTCTGTTCATGTCTTACCAGAATCCAGATCTTTCAGAAAAGTACTGAACACAAACCAAGACTTAAGTTCACATCAAAATCTGCAGTATTTCTTTTTTGATAGTGTGGGAGGGATCCCAGATCTTGAAACCAACTGTTCTAATACTAATGACACTAGCAATTTGCCCAACTTTTGCCATACCTTGTCTTTTCTATTGGACTCTGCTTTGGTCTCAGTGTTTGTCACCAAGTGCAGGAGGAGGAATGAGAACTGCATACAAAAGGTATAAAGGTCTCTGTTCAGTCTCCAGTCTAAATGGACATTTTGAGGTGCCTTATCTATATTAAACAATGGCACACTACTAACAGTCTATCGCCAACTTTAATATTACTTTTTTTTTAAAGAATTTTACTAGTTCATATCTGTTGCAAGCCAGTAAGTTTTTCAGGGGATGTGCCTTTCATCAGGAATCCAGCTTGTGCAATTCACTCATTATGGGAGCTTGTTCTTACCAAGGTGAAAAAAAAGTGGAAGGAGGAGCTGATTGACAAGGAGATGTATTACTCCTACCATAAAGATGACATTAGACTGCAGAGAAAGAAATCATATATGCAGCACCATGCCAATTCTATAAGCTTATATGCCTCTCCGAGAAGAAAAAACATCCTTCCCTTCATCTTGAAAACACAGTGCTCATCCTAAAATATTTTTGAACTTGGTACTAACCTCACTAATTGCCTGCTGGGTTAGGCAGCATGCTGTAAGGAAGAATATATTTTTTAAAAGGATTTCAGCACAAGTCTATAGCTACTCAACCTCAAAATGTGTACTGCAACTACTAATACTGTTTTATTCCCAGATTGCTTATTTAATCTGATTTCTGAATGCAGAGGTAATGCCAACTTTATCGTCAGGTGCATGGAAAAAATAATTTTACCAAAGATTACTTTCATGTTGAATGTACACATACAGATATTTATGAAATTTAATATACTAAAATGTGTTGTCTGAAGAACAAACCTCCCAGGATTAGTCTAAGCTCCTACTGCCTAGAAGCAGCACAGAAAGCAAAGCTTGCTGCCAACACTGATTGATAATGATTTCCTACCTTAGCATAAACACAAATAAATGCATTATGTTTCTGTTACAGTTGGGTTAGAGAGGAATTCAGGTTCCTCCTGTCATTTCAGAAAGGAGGAATTTACTGCAAAGGAATTTTTTCCATGGTGCATTCTCGAAGTATCCTGGTTTGCAAGAGCCTTTCCTTGATCAGCACAGCTACACTCTGCATGTTAGAGCGAGGTGCTGTGTGCATGCAAGTGCTCTGATACATCAAATTGTTTGGGCTGAAACGGTTCATTTTGCTGTTAAATCTGGGGGTTTCCATTCTGAGTGAATGATAAGCAATGATAACTTTATGATATAAATGATAACTTTAACTACATTAAAGTAAGATCTTCAGTGCATGTGCCGAAGTGTGAAGCCAATTGTTCTGTCAATAAGCTCATTACTGATGCATTTTTGAAAAACTTTTGCTTATTTGAAGTTCAGTTGAAATATTTAAGAAGGCAGCTTGACAGCCCAGTCATAGGTGTAGAAACATTTATGGTAAGTGCTGCTATTCTGGGCTGTGGAACAATACCCACACCTGCCCTTTGTCCCACTGTCCTCCTAATATATTTTCTCCCCATTTCATTGACACAGGAATCCAAAGAAAGTCCTGGGCAATGCTGCTTGTGGTCTTAATGATGTTTTGCCAGTCCAAATATTCTTATTTTGGAGTGCCCTGTGCTGTGGTGTTGTGCTGGGTCCCTGTACTTGGCTGATCTTTAGACCTCTCTGCACAAAACCAGATCTGATAACAATAAGTTATAAAATAGCTTCCCTTTCTACCTTCCTTTTTTCTGTTTCATCCAGGCTATTTAATGTTCTGCATCTTCTTTATCACTGGAAAGTATAAGAGCTCAATATTTTATGTAATTATTTACTGTAGCTTTAATGAAACAGTAGCTGAAGATGGACTGACAGGACATTCCTTTATGATACTATGAGCCCCACATGATAGATGAGAAGGTAAAATAAAACTAGTCCACATGTGGCCATGGTGGAGAGAATACCCAAATAGCACCAACATAAACTGGTACAAAATGAATTATGTAGGATGCGTACAAACCCTGATTTATTTGGTTTGCATGGCCAGGTCTTGGTAGCTGGGGAGGCTGCAGGGGTGACTTCTGTGAGAAGGTGCCAGAAGCTTTCTCTAAGTCTGTCAGAGCCAATGCCAGCCAGCTCCAGGATGGTTGTGCCACTGGCCAAGACTGGGCCAGTTGGAAATGAGCATGAAGCCTCTGTGATAGAATGAAGAAGATGGAGATGAAGGAAATGAAGAAGACAAAGAAGATGGAGAATAATAGGGAAAAGGAGAAGGAGCCAGAAAAGAGTGGGGTGGGAACATGTGAGAAGAGCAGCTCTGCAGACACCAAAGCCAGTGGAGAAGGAGGGGGAGGAGGTGCTCCCGGCACTGGAGCTGAGATTCCTCTGCAGCTTGTGGAGAAGTCCAGGTGAAGCAGCTGTACCCCTGCAGCCTGTGGAGGATCACAGGGGTGCAGAGATCCACCTGTAGCCCTTGGAGAGGACCCACACTGGAGCAGTTCAATGCCCAAAAGAGGCTGTGAAACAGAGGGAGGTCTGTTCTGGAACAGGTTCCTGGCAGGGACCTGTGGAGAGAGGAACCCACACTGGGGCAGGTTTCTGGCTAGGACTTGTGGCTACATGAGGAAACCACGCTGGAGGAGGCTGTCCATGAAGGACTGCACCCAGGGAAGAATGACCTATGTTGCAGTAGTTTGTGAAGAACTGTTGCCTATGGGATGGGCTCACACTGGAGAAATTAATGGACTACCATGTCCCAGGGAGGATCAGGGAAAGAAACAATGTGTGATGAACTGACCACACCACCATGCCCCATCTCCCTCTGCCACTGGACTGGAGGAGGAAGTAGAGCTGAGAAGCAGTGTGTTTTTAAGGTCTGCTTTTACTTCTCATTATCCTGCTGATTTTGTAAGTAATAAATTCAGTTAATATCCCCAAGCTGAGTCTGTTCTGCTCATGACTGTATTTGGTGAGTCATCTCTCCTGGTCCTTATCTCAATCAATGAACCCTTTGTTATATTTTCTCTCCCCTGTTCATTTGCAGAGGAGAGTGATAGAGAGGTTTTAGTGGGTGCCTGGCACAGTGGGCAACTGTGCAGATATGAGCTCTGGTCCCAAAGCAAATCAGCCACAGGTGGGCAGTGACCTGACCTTTATCTTCTCAACAGGACAGGTTAGACTGGCCACAGCACCATGCCTCTTCAGCCCCATTGCTTCTGATTCTCAAGTTAGCACCTTAAGCACTTATTCAAGTACATCTTTAAAGAAAAGCTTTCCCCAAACTAGCTTTCCTGTTGATATTGGCCATGGTAAGAATTTGGAGAGTTTAAGAAAATAAAGCAGGCAGTTAATGTGTTTAATTGTGCAACTGAGATGAAAATGAGAAACATCAGCTCACTGAGTAGCAGTTTCCATTGCTGCCTTTTTCTCTCTGCACCATCAAATCAGCATCATCAATGAAAGTGATTCAATGATTTCTACAGCCCTCATGGTGAGAGAGCTCACCATTTACTACTAAATACCTCTTGCACAGTAAGTGCAGACAAAACAATGCCTATTTTTTATCCACTCCAGATTTTCCTTATGTCTCTTATTTTGGCTAAAACTCTTTTCCCCTTGTTTTACCTTAAAAGATTTCACTTTGTTCAGTGAGATTACAATAAGATAATGAATTCTGTATCAAAAGCTATCTTCACTTAACTTTCAGATTTTTTTTCTCCTATCCATGTTAGTGGGTGTCTGACCTCATTCCATGCCCACACCTAAGTTTATCCTCACATGAACTTAATTTCAGCTGTGCAACAGAGATCAATTCTGAGCTAGCAAGAAGTTCATTAAATTGGTGAGAGGTTCTAGCACTATATTATACTTTTTATGAAGTATTTTTCCCCTGGACTATTTTTTTTGGTTTCAGATTCAGAAGCAGCCTGCACATGGATTTTTTTAGGGGTAAAACAGTAGAATTCACAGTCTTTCTGTACAGCATTGGATATAGATGCCATGTGAGCCTGAGGTATGTGTGCAATTCAGAACACAATGCTGTGTAGAAATATCTAAGCTAGCTTTAAATAGGTAGTTGGTGATAAATCTGTGTTGGAATGATGCTCCCTCATCAAATTTATCCCTGTTTTCCAGGCTTAGGGGCTTCAGCACTTCAATTAGCTCCTCCAGAGCCAGTTTTGGTACCTCTGCATGACTTTGCAGAAAGTAACAGGCATATCCTAGTCTGTGTGGATTGTGACTGTTGAATCTTAAAAACATCCAGGCTGGCAGGCACCTCGAGAGATTTTACTGTCAAAACTCCTGTTGAAAACAGGGCTACAGACTGAGGTATCCAGGGTCCCATCAAACTGAGCTTTGAATATTTCCAGCAGGGGAAATTATGCTACTCTGAATTTTTCAGTGTCTGCCTTGGACAAGGAAGACAGAATCTGGACACCACATCCCAGGTGTGGCCTAACAGGTAGTAAATGGAGTGGAATAATCACATTCTTGACTTGACAGCTGTAGTCCTTGACCTGCTGGCTGGGCTCTTGCTGCTGTGGCCCATGATGGGTTTCATTTCATTGCTGAGCTGTGTGAGTGCCTGAGAGCATCAGGGGTGGTGTCTAAAAGTACCAAAGTGAAGGCAGATCTGGCAGCCTTTTATGAGGGTGACTTGAGATGATCAGAATCTGAGCTGATTCTGAAAAATCTAGTCATAATGAAAAGTATTGGAGCCAATGAGGAACCAGTGTAATCATTATGAAAATTTCCTTCTTATTTTTTGTTCAAAGATTAATTGGCAAAACCAATAACACTTTCTTCTTTTCATTTAATAAATTTCAGAAAGGATTATGAAAGTGTGGATGCTATTGCAAAAGGAGACCAGCAGCCCTTTCTGCAATAATATTCCCAAAATACACTTTTAAATACCACTTTACTTCCACTGATTTAATAAAATATGACATTCACAACTGCTGCAGTGGACTAAGAACACAAAGTACTTTTAACTTCTCTCCTGTCATGTTTCCCCCCAGCTCTGCTGTAATCTTACCTCCCACCAGGAACTGTTAAGTTCCATCCAGATCTGCAGCTTTCTCATTTGAGTTTAATACTAATTCCCTCCTCCTGGTCTGCCTCCAGTACCTCTGCTGAGGACTTTTGCAGCACTTACCCAGCCACTCTCCAGCAGCATAGCAGGACACTCTCCTCACTCCATGTGGCTCCTGGGCTTTGCAGAGAAGCACTGCTGAGGAACTGCTACTGCAACCCAGCTCTGCTTCCTCAAGTGCCACCCATTGCTCTCAACCACAAGCAGCTGACACACAGGATTAGACCAGTTGTTACCATCTCACTCATCGAGTTCATTGATGGAGATGTGCTTTGTTCTGTTCAATATATGATAAATATTTTCAGTTATTGCAAAATGCATTATCCTGTAAGTGGCTACAGTTGAAAGGAAGAGGACTAATTGTCTTGAAAGTGAAGATAACACATGTGAGTATGTGTTTGTGGATATATATAGACATAAGTATCTCTCTCCTGTGGTATGAGGGCCGCTCAGCCTCTCAACAGAATTTTCTCAGTTTCTCATAATATCCAAGAGGAGATCTAACAGCCCTTGAAGGAACTTTCCTCAGGATACAGGGATAAAATATCTGTAGCAACCCTGAAGCTGGGCATCCTGAAAAGCTGAAAATGTTCTGGTACTCCTGAAATGCTTCTGTCTCTTTATCAAACAGTAGTCTTCCAGAGAGATGTAAGCATTCACTCTGCATCTGCCTTCTGTGTACTGCAGTTGTTTTATAATTGAAAAGTACTGACTCACTTTTTATAAACAGAGAGAATGAAGCCCGTGAAAAGAAGAAGGATGTGGGGTGAATTTGCTATGAGATATCATGAACACCTTTATAATACACTGTTGGCTCTATTCTTAATTGTAGCCATTTCATACATCTGCTGACAGAAATCTGTCAGAAGCACAGGTACCTGCAAAGCCGCAATTATTCCTTGACCCCATTTAATTTCAAGAAGTCATTTTCTATCACTGATATAGCAGCATAGCTACAAAACCTGGCCATGCAACAAGTAGCAGGGTAGGACAAACTCATATTTCAAAATCTTGATGTTGCATTCCCAGGAGCTCAGTATGAATAATAAAAGTGTTCAGAATAAGGATGTTCTCTTTCTTCCAAATTAAGGGCATATGCTTGGGGATTTTAAATCCAAAAGCTCATTAAATGTTCTGTCCTATCCCCGTGTTAAGATTCCACAAGATAAAAAGCAATAGTTGTTGAAAATACAATACGTTCTCTAACAATGTTCAACTGTTCTTTTCAAGGTTTAATAAAGAAACTGTTTTCCCAATAATCAGTTGAGTTTAGAAATACTTTTAGTGATCTGCCATTTAAAAATTACGGCCAATATAATGTTAAAAGCATGTAGTAATACCTTTTCTCAAATAAAAACTACAGTAATATTTTCCATGACACCCAAATGCAAAAATTAAAAACAGCGCTGAATTTGTCTCATCTGTGTGATAGCCTGCTAATCCTATATTACACGCTATGAAAAGCGTGAAAGACTTCAGACATTTTCTTCAAAGTTTCTTAACAAGTCTGCTACTGAGTCAGAATTAGACTACTTCTCATCTAATGTGTCTCAAGCTTTAACCTGGAGGCTATATTTTGCTTTTCAATAAGTGGAAGGAAGGTTTCCAGAAGAAAAAAATCTCGCATTGACTTGTGAAACACAGTAACTCTTGTCTCAAGGAAAAAGCAGCTATGGGTTTTTAAGAAGCTGCTCATCATCATCAGTTATATGGAGCATTAAATATTCCTACAAATTTGATTTTTGAGAAGCAAAGTTTGCACTTTCAATGGGAATGTAACTTTATCCTTTTTTTTTTTCAAGGCTGATATATTTGCATAGTCCTCAGATATAGGATATGGATTTCTGGAGGTCATCTCTGTTAACTAGGCACTCAAAGCAGGGCTGGCTTATGTCAGGCTGCTCAGTGCCTGGACCAGCAGTGTTTGAATAGCTCACATCATCTGCAGGCTTTAGTCCCTAAGTTTGACTGCTCTCATACAGTAGATTTTTTTCCCTAACATCCAACTGGAATTTCCCATGCTGCATCTTATATCCATTGTCCCTTCCATGTAGTCACTTCTTGTCCCATATCTAGTCACCTCTGGGAACCAAACATGTCCTTATTTTTCTGCTGCGTCTCATGAAGTACGTTCAGAGAGATAAGATCTGCCTGTGCTTTTCGTACTGCAGACCAGGATGTGGTTGACCTTTTTTTTTGTTTTGTTTTGGGTGGGGTTTTTTTGTTCTAATGTCCATTTTTGGCACAGAGAGAGGGATCCAGCATATGCTCAAAAAATTCACAGGTGACACCAAGTTGAGTGGTGCAGATGACACACCTGAAGGATGGGATGATGGGATGCCATCCTGAGCTACCTGGACAGGCTGGAGAAGTGCGTCCATGAGAATCTCATGAGGTTTAACAGGACCAAGTGCAAGGTGCTCCAACCCCTGGTATCAGCACAGGCTGGGAGATGAACTGATGGAGAACAGCCCTGGGGTGAAGGACTTGGGGTGCTCATGGATGAGAGGCTGGACACGACCCAGCAATGTGCATCTGCAGCCCAGAGAGCCAAACACGTCCTGGGCTGCATCCAGAGCAGCGTGGCCAGCAGGGCAAGGGAAGGGATTCTGTCCCTCTGCTCTGCTCTGCTGAGACCCCACCTGCAGGGCTGCATCAGCTCTGGGGTCCCAGCAGAGGAAAGACACAGATGGAGTGAATCCAAAGAGATGTAGCACCTCTCCTATGGGAGAAAACTGAGAAAATTGGAAATGTTAAGCCTGGAAAAGAGAAGGCTTCAGAGTGACCTAATTGAAGATTTTCAGCACCCAAAGGGAGCCTACAAGAAAGATAAAGAGGGACTTTTACAAGAGCAA
The DNA here is from genome assembly GCF_028551555.1 of Melozone crissalis. Classification (NCBI taxonomy): domain Eukaryota; kingdom Metazoa; phylum Chordata; class Aves; order Passeriformes; family Passerellidae; genus Melozone; species Melozone crissalis. The sequence continues at coordinate 48,504,011 of NW_026535794.1, read as the reverse complement.
GTAGTGACAAGAGAAGTATCAATGGCTTTTAATGGAAAGAGGGAAGGTATAGATTAGATATTAGGAAGAAATTGATTACTGTGAGAGTGGTAAGGCACTGGAACAAGTTTCCCAGGGAAGTTATGAATGTCCCATCCCTGGAAGTGTTTAAGGCCATTTTGGATGGAGCTCTGAGCAAACTGGTCTAGTGAAACCTGTCCCTGTCCGTGGCAGGGGGGTTGGAACTAGAGGATCCTTGAGGCTGGTCTCCAGTCCAGGCCATTCTATGATCATCATTCTGTGATTCTATGATTCTGTGATTCTGTGATTCTATGGTTCTATGGTTCTATGATTCCTGGCTCCAGATGGGCCCTGGTGAGAGTGTAGAGAAGGCTGTTGTTGGGCATGGAACCTCACTGCCAAGTCCACTCTTTGCATCACAAAAGCTGGCAGCCCTGCTGCAACATGTCCCAAGGCTGCAAACCTGTAGGCACAGACATGTCCATACTTCCTTCAAAGTAAAACATCCTTCAGGTAGGCAGTAAAAGATACAGGAGTTAATTCAACAGCTGCTGCTCATCTGTGTGATTTTGGGAGTAATTTTTTACCATGCCACTGTCACATGCCAATAACTCACACTAGAAACCAGCCTTCAACTGCCTTCTCAGTCTTTACAAGGAAAACTGCCTGATTCATGCTGTCACTTCCAGAGAAAAGCATCAGAACTGTACAAAGTTTCCCACTAACTACAGATCCATGAAGAGAGAGAGAAAAGTTTGAGTAAATATGCAACCACTGTAACATCTAACTTCCATGGCATATCTAGTTGGTGTCCAGTTCTTTCATTTTGTGTTCAAATAGATCTTACAAAACAGCAGGGTAAGGATTAAGGATAAAGTATAGCAATGGAGTAAAACGGGACAGAAAAGGAGTATGGGGTTCAGAAGACAAAGTTATTGTCACCAGAAGAACAGACCTGCAATTCCTGATCTATCAGTTTTTCCTTCTCTTTCTTGTTCCTTCCCAGTCTTATTCTTTCAGACAAGAAACATTTGATTATTTTTCAGCTCAACAGCAGCAACACTTGAAGGGTTAACAACATATGAACATGATAAGGCATTCTCCTACCTCCTAGCTGGTTGTAGAAAGTTTTTATAATCAGAACAACATCAGAGCTTAGAATTTGCCAATTGAGTTATTATGGCCTTTCTCTAGCACCCAGAAACTGCACATTAACAGACCAGAAGTTCAACCCAATATCTGTTGGATGTGCTATCCTACAGGCTGCAAACTCCTGCAATTTATCTCTGTCTCACTGTGAATAACAAAGTCTTCAGCTAGGTGTTGTTTCCTGCTCTGTGCAGCAAGACTTGTCTGTGAGCACTATGCCTGCATCTGGTGAAAATGGGAGTTGTAAACATATATCCACAGTGTCTTGCTGAGAGCAAATCAGAGGACCTGAGAATCTATTTGAGCAATGAAGAGGAGGAGAGTCAATAAAGCTTTAATGGACAGAAACAGCCATGGCCCTTTGTGGCTTTTATCAATCCAGGAATGTTTTGTGAATGAGAAATACAGAACAGTCTAGATTGAGGAAGGCTGCAAGGAGACTGAAGAGTTGCAGTATCAAGATGTCAGCCCAATTTACAAGAGAGATGTCTTCAGTAGTTTGTACAAATTTTCTCCCTGTTCATAGACCTTACCAGATATGTTCAGTACAGTCATGCTTGTCTGCATTGTCTTTTTACCTTTTCTTCAAAGTTTCTCCCTTAGAATCAAAGTTAAGTGGATTGCGTGCAGATTATTTGAACACTGAAAAGGTTATTGAACTTTTAGAAAACAGCCAATGAATTGCCTTCTTAGAGGAAAAAAGGATTATTGATTCCTGTTAGAATAGGGCACAGTTGATTTTAGCTGACCTTTACTAGCCAGAGGAGGTATGGATTTGTTTTAAAAATATTTCTTGTATCTTCCACAAGACAGAGGAGTAACATGCAGTGGTCAAAACAGCTGCTCAAGCCTTGAGTTATCCACTGTGGCAATGAGTTCTCTGGAGGGTTTATCTTAGACATCATAGGAAGGCTTGGGTTGGAGGGGACCCTAAATATCAGGAAGGGACCTTTCCCATAGCACAGGATGGCATGGTTTTTGCTCCAAGGTCTGAAGGACAAAATTTCTTTGCTGTGCTGGGAGTGAAATAGAAACCAACCTTTACTTCTGCTATTGCAGTAGCCAGGTTTGGGAGTAAGTTAGTTTAGGGGTGGAGAGCTGGTTTTGAGGCAAGAACAATCTAATTTTGGCATTTGGGTTTTCCAGTGCTGCTAATCAGCGAAACCTGGTCAAAGTCTTTGGTCAGTGAGAAAAGGGAAGCAGCTTAGACACAAGAAAGATAGATTAGAAACTAGAAGCAGTGGTATCACTGAAGGCAAGAGATATATTCTGAAATTTTACAGCACGTCAGCTCCTTTCCTGCAGAAGTGTGTGGCTTAGTTTTGCAAAGAAAACTGCAAACACAAAGAACTCCAAAGCTTTATCTGTTAGCATTATCTTTTGTCTGTCTCCTTGCCTGGAACAAGCACAGAAGTCTTGTTCTGCTGAGAGGGTTACCAGTCTTAAGCATTGGAACATGCACCTGGGAACTCACTGAGTTGAAAAGATAATCCAAGAAAGGCGTAAAAATATCCCTCCTTTTTTATTCCAATTCAGATGTTAGCATGTGGTTTTCATGGTTGCCAAATCTAGCCTAAAAATAGCAAAAAACAAAGAAAAAAAGAAGCCCCAAAGGAAAATCAAGTCTTTCCAATAACATGGAAGAGAAGCAGAAATACTTCAAGGACTCTGTCTACTAAAAACAAAGTGCAGGCATCAAAATTTCTGAGCATTCATGGCAGACAACCTTTTCTGAGCAGACTTGGACATAGCACAGAATTTTTTAAAAATACAATTGAATAAACAATGGAATTGAATTTTGAGAGATCATGATGGATGGCAGCAGTGATGAACTCAGATTTGAAGGGTTTTTATACCCATACACAAATGAGAAATCACTGTATAAATGAAATTTAAATGACCTGCACAAATGGGACAGATATCTGCACCACGGAACAGTTGAAACCCTTGCTTTTTTCAAGTGAGGCCCTCTGCTTGTGGTAACCACAAGATTTCACCTTCCTCCAGAGGATGGGAGGGCTGTCCTGTGTGGGATTACAAGTGGCAGCTCAGTACTTTCACAGAGTGAAGTATGTGGTCTGTAAAGAGACAGAGTTGTCTCAAAGAAGGAAGAAAGCCATAACATGTAAAGGAGCACAAGCAGAAAAAGGAATTAGAAGTAAAGGCATGAAGTCAGGAATACGACACCACTGAGACTGCAAAATCAGGCAGACAAATTCAGGGAATGGGGAAAATTGAGCTCTCCAAAGCCAGAGCTTGTCTCTCTTGTCTAGTTTTTTCTTAGAGCCATGTTCCTCTATTTGGGAGACAGCATTTCTAATTCTCTAAATGCTGGGAGAACGGACAGAGAAGGAGAGTGTTGGCACTACAGCAGTCAGCAAGCTGTTGGGGTTAGCCATATCTGTCTGGGATGCTCGGCCTGAAGACTCTGCCTCCTTTATTTGCATCAGTCATGCTGCTTTGGTGATTTCTTTAGGAGGGCCAATGAATGGGATCACCAGGCTGATAAATTCCATCGAGTCAGCTGAGCACTAAACCTAAACATATTTCACCTGAGCTACAGCTGCTAAAACTGCAGTCATTGTGGATGTGCTTGAGGACTGGGGTTCACCAGCACTGATGGTGTTTTGTGCAGTGCTGAGTTGATCACTGCCTGACAGAGCTGGCAGTCTAAGGTGGCAAATAAGACAAACCTCTACAAGGAAATATCTGTTGCCGTTTTAAATTGAGCCAAACCAAAATCCTCCTAATTACCTAGGCCTCTTTTCTTACACCTTTACTGCTTCAGCCACTGCCCCTCTGTACCACCTTGCTTATGGGAAAAGGTCTGAAGGCTTCACTCCCACTATCTCTCTAGCTAAAACATGCTTCTTCCTGAAAGGCTGGATGCCATTCCCATCTCTAGGGCTTCTTAGAAGTGGATACAAAGCCAAAAGTGTCTTATCTTAGGCAGCTATATTTTGTTGCCTCCCTAGTCTTTTACATGCATTGTATTCACGTACATACACAAGCACAGCAATATCCTCATTTGACAGACTTGTTTCATAGTCCATAGCTGAATATTGTTGAACACAGGTTTCAGATGTCTGAACTAAAAATAGCTGCTCCCTGCTAACACATCACACACCTACACAACAAAAAATGTGTGGAAATGGGCATGAGAGCCAGCTCTCTGGTTCCCATTTTGCAGTCACGGCAGTGGACTTCAAAAGAAGTCTTCAGTGCACTGCACTAGCCCATCCCTAGGAGCTGATGCAGAGACTCAGAATGTCTCTTAAATGCAAACAGGCAGCAAAACTAACTTAGAATGAATTAAAAACCTCATCAGTAGCAACAGCAAAATCATTCTTCCATTTAAAATTAAACTGAGAAATTAATATGGGGGCTAGTGGAAATAATGCCAGCTCCAGCTGGTCAGACATGGATTGCAGCAATAATTTGATCCAGGTTATTGAATCTTGCACATTAGCATGTAGCACCACATCTAACTTTAGCATCTGTAGCTCCTCAGAGACTGTCTCTGAAAAGTGACAGCCTAGCTGGGCTGCTCAAAACAGACCTCAACAACAGCATGGCAAATGAAGCTGTCATGAGCCAGCAGCTTGCTGCATCAACCACTTCAAACACAGATGGATCACAGGTTTTGTCCATCACACAGGTTTTGTTGAAAAAGTTGAAAGTTTTGACATTGTCTTCATCTCCTATAGAAATACATGGTTTAATCCATAAATTCTTCCATTTATTTAGTTTAGGATGTTTCTGTGCTTAATTTAATAGAGTTGTACACCATAAGGTATCATCTGCTGGTCAGCAAGATCTCTGAGGTGGTTAGTTGCATGATCCTGCTTGTGGACTATGCCTGTGTAAAAATATATCTGCCTTCACAAGGATGCATCACTTCTAACCACTCCCTTCAGCTTTATGTGCATAATGTTGTAGATATCATCCTGTCTTTCTTGCTGTTCCATGCACAGTTAATCCTTCTGTCACTCAGATTACTTTTTGGTGGGCCTACTGTGATGCATACTAGAAATCTGAGGACTCACGATGTCAAAAAATACTTTTTTTTCAGTTTCCACTGAGACTGTCTCAAGGGAGGAGAAAAAAAGCCCTCCTTAGCTTTTAACATATAGTCCATTTGCTCATGAAAGCACTTGACTGACTCTCACTGAAGTACTGGCACACTGAATTTTCTGCTCAGTAAAAGTAATCAAGGAGTCAGCCAACATTATTTTAAGTCTCTGCTGTGTTGCTATTGAATGTTGATAGCTTTTTCAAGGCCCTAGCTGCATGTTTCCCCTTTTGAGTAAAGGAAGTCCACAGCATGTATTTCGTAGCAGGAGCTTGTAATTGAGTAGATTAATTATTTGATTGGCATGATATAAGGCCCAATTTTAAAAGCACACAACTAACTTAAAGCACTATTATTCCCATTCAAGCTGGTCATTATTCCTTTGCCTAAGTGCTTTCTTGAACCGGGTCCTGAATATGAAGCAGTCCTGTGTTACAAAATTGATTGCTCCAGCTCCAGCTCCAGCAATCTCTGCTCCAGCAGCCTAGCTGCTTTGCTGACAAAACCAAGGAGGGAAATTATATACACCTTTCACAGCAAGAATTAATAGTGCCAATGATGGGACAGGTACCTGAGAGAATAACCATCAAGAGAAAGAAATATCAAAGCAAAGCTGAAAAATAACAAGCCAAAATCAACAAGTTTTACACCTTGCTGGGGAGGGTTTGCAATCTGCGAGGTGCCAAAGGATGAGCAAAACCTTGCAGGTGAGGCAGTGGGGCTGGGAGCTGTGGTGAGATTGAGGTGGCAGTGTGAGGAGCAGCCCAGCCTGCCCTGCTCAACCCACACTGCACAGCACTCACCCTTCTGCCATCTCCATGGGGGAAATACCCCTCCCTCAAGGAAAGTGGGAATTTAACCTACCTGCACCAAACCCACAAGTGCAAAAGCCACACCTGGGGCTCTGTTATCGCACGGGTGGTGGCAGGGATTATTCAGCAGGGAGCAAAACTGATTCTTCTTGGAGAAATAAAAAAGCAAGATGCTGAGTAGTGTCTGTTATTTAAGGAGCTATTATTTTGCACCACTTCACTGTACCCAAGGACTTGGGGGGTACAAGTACAAGGGTACACCCCCAACATAACTGGAACTATACTTGGAAAATAATTCACCATCAGTATGGCTTACTGGCCTCTAATTCTAGCTGTTACTTTTTACTCCATGCTTTTCTTAATTCTTAATTTGCTATGGTTTTTTTTTTCCTGTTTTGGGTGCAGGGCCCAGCTTTTTGGGCAAAGTCAGGCTGGCAGAATGGTGTGAAAGTGTAGAAAAGGCTTCTGGAACTTTTTTTAATGTGTTTTTGTTACATTTGTCGCTCTTCTTGCTTGTCTCATAGGGGTGGATTTTGGTGAAAGGTAGTGTAGGGTACAGGCAAGTCTCAAGGCCCTTGGACCTTCACTTCCTCCCCTCCACAGTGCAAATATTTACTGGGTAGTATAGAAAACAAACTTGTACAAATCTAAGATTGTTGCTCTGCCTGCATGGCCAAATTGGGAAGATTCAAGGTTCATAAAGCAGTTTTAATCAAGCAACTTTTAGAGAGAGGAGAAGTTACTAAGATTAAAGTGTGAGTGTCTGGATTAGCTGGGATTATCCTGCATTCTAGAGGCGCTGTGTGAAACCTCCTTTATCTTTGTTCTCATCTTGTTCTGACGTTCAGCAAAAATTTCATTTATATCAGAGGTCTCACACTGCTGAACTGAAGCACTCACATTTCCTCTGCCACCCTGTGTGCAGCCCCATCTTTTGCCTCTCACACCATAAATACATTTGTTCTTTTGGAGCAAGGAGGGGGTTTTGGTTCTATGCCCAGCTGTGCAGCCCCCAGTCCTGCCCACAGACCCTTACAGTGCTGCAGGCTGCACCCACAGCAGCAGCCATGCAACTGCAGCACTCACAAGGGCAGCTGCCCCAAATCTCTCCTGCAGTTTATATCTGTCATCCTTGCTGTGAATGCCAGAGGAAGAGTTCAATCCCTTTGCTGTCTAAATAGGGTGGGTGAGCTATTTGTGGGAAATACCTCCAAAAGCTCCTTTCCTTCAGATTGCTTTGTCCTTCAAAGACTGCGCAGAATTTCAGGGGAGCTTTTTGTGCTTGGGATCAAGAGGAAAAAAAAAAAAAAGTTTCACAGCCTCCTACAGTGCTTCCCTCTACTGAGAAGGGGCTGAGTGAACTGCTGCAGCCTCCTCCCTTGCAGCATCCCTTGTGGCCTGGGGTGTAGTCCTGGGCCTGTGGCAACCTCCTAGCCAGAGCCTGAATGGGGAATGTTCTTCCTGGAAGAATCCCCTATTTTCTGTATGATGGCCTCAAGCCTATTTATGCCCAAACGTCCTGTTAAAAAAATGGAAATAGGGATAAATTCAACAGTTTCAGTACCAAAAAGAAAATTAGACTTACTGTGGCTTAAAAACAAGAAAAAGAGCCAAGAGGTTTTGTGTTTGCATTTTCCAGTTTTATGGCAGTCAGAGCTACGAAATAAATGGTATTGCTCTATTAGAGCTTGGTATGAGATTGGTTTTGTACCAGCCTGTCTCAACATCTGAAAAAATCTGGTATTACAAATATATGAGACAACCCACTGGGAAGTCTGTCAGACATGAAAATTTTGGGAGAGCAAATTGTATAGTCCACCTGAGCATCTCATTCCAGCTCTGCAGGAGGTGGGACACGACATACTGTTTTGTGTGAAACAACAGATTTTTCTGTGCAATTTTTTTGTAGGAAGATACTGCTTTCAGATGTGACCTCATCCACAGAGTGCAAAGACAGATCTCAGCAAGATGGGTTCCAAAGTTCTTGATGAAAACAAGCAGCCTCTCAGTGAAGACCGACATTTCAAAAGGTGAGTGCAACCTGAGCAAATTCCCTCATTATTCTGTCTTCTAGAGCAAGCAGAAAGCAAATAACACTAAACTGGGAAGATCTGTTGACTCCCTTGAGGGCAGACAGGTCCTGCAGAGAGACCTCAATAAATAAGAGAGATGGAAAATCACCAACCATATGAAATTTAACAAGGGTGAGTGCTGGATTCTGCACCTGGGATGGGGCAACCCTGGTTGTGTGCACAGACTGGGGAATGAGAGGCTGGAAAGCAGTGCCATGGAAAGGGACCTGGGGCTCCTGGTCTATGGCAAGCTGAACATGAGCCAGCAGTGCCCTGGAAGTCAGGAGAGAAACTGTGTCCTGAGGGGCATCAAGGACAGCATTGCTGGCTGGGCAAGGGAGGGGATTGTCCTGCCCTGCTCTGCACTGGGGGCAATTTGGAGTGCCACAATATATCAAAAAAAAAAAAAAAACCAAAAACATTAAGCTGTCCAAAGGAGGTCCACAAGGGTGGTGAAGGGTCTGGACGGGAAACCATATGAAGAGTGGCTGAGGTCACGAGGAGAGGAGAGGAGAGGAGAGGAGAGGAGAGGAGAGGAGAGGAGAGGAGAGGAGAGGAGAGGAGAGGAGAGGAGAGGAGAGGAGAGGAGAGGAGCCCTCATTGCAGTCTACAATATCCTCGTGAGGGGAAGAGGAGGAGCAGGTACTGGTGACCAATGACAGGACCTGAGGGAATGGCCTGAAGCTGATTCTTCACCGAGAGGGTGGTTGGGCACAGGACCCCCAGGAAATGATCACAGAACCAGCCTGACAGAGTTTAAGAAGCATTTGGGCAGTGCTCTCAGGCACATGGTGTCACTCTTGGGGTGACCTGTGCAGGGTCAAGGGTTGGATACAATGGTCCCAATGAATATCCTCTAACTCAGTTTTTTCTATGATTCTGTGATTCTAAGATTCTATGAAACAATTTCAGAGTACTTAGCATAATAAGGTTGTGAGGCAGACATTTTTCTGTGTAAGATAAGCATGAGCAGAAGTACAGGCAATTCCCAGACCACTCAAATCTCACCAGGAAAACACAATTTCTTTCTGAGCATTTTTCAGCTTCCTTATTCTTGTTCAGCCAAAATAAATGTGAGATAAGGTTGTTCCTTGTATATTTGGTGCACCTATTTCTTGGCCGAGTCAAACAATGAAAAAGTGCAGAAAAATGTGAATGCAATAAAATGTTTTGGGAAGTTCACCAAACCATTAGTTGGTCAAAAATAGGATTAAGGTGGTGTTATATTAGAAGGCTTGATTCAGTTATTTTATTATCATCTGTAACTATTAAAAGCATGACAGAGCATAAAATGCAAAGGGTAGGGTGAAATTTGGATTTCTGTTTTAATGCACTTGCTCCTGCTTTGTCTGTTTTCATCCAACCAGAACAGTGGCCCAGGCTGTAACCCTTCACCTGACACTCTGATTCTGTAGTTTTCAGAAATCACCTGTGTCCCCAAAGACCAAGATGGGACAGGAAGATGTTGCAGGCTTCCCTTCTCCAAAGAGCAAGAAAGAATTGGACAGGCAGATGAAGGAGGTAGGATGGAGACTTCTAATGGGTCTTTGGCCAAGGACCCCAAACCACCTTGTAATAACTACGGCTGATTCATGGTGAAAATTTGAGCAAGTAATTTCTATTGCCTTGGTCTCACTGAAGTTGGCAGAATTTTTCCAGGTGATTCGAAATACCTTTCACTCTCTGTTTCATGTGCTTTTGGGCAGAGAAAGGGCAGAGCATGCATACAATCACACGCAAATATATTTACCGACAGCAACCTGTCAAAAGAAAACTTGTGAGACCAGGCAATATTCTACTTTAGCTAATTGCAAAAAAAGGAATGTACTTACATTATGGACTTTCCAAATGCTGTGAACTTCCTGACAATTAAAGACAACTGCGAAACAATGCCAAATACGTTTTAAAGTATTTAAGGACTTACCTTGAGAACAGCCTTCTTCTTTCCAGTGTTCTTAAGAGGCACCAATTGTTATCTTAATGTTTCAGGCATGTTTTGAAAATCATGTTCTTGATGGCAAGCATAAATAAATTGTCTGTTCCTGCAAAGACAATTAGAAATTTTTACATTTTTGTGCACATTGATTTCATGACTAGACTTCACAAGGAAACTTTCTGCCACTTCTCCTGAACAAAATGCACAGGTCTAAAGAATCAAGAATCCTTGTATAAAGACAATGGAGGGAAAACCCTACTCTTCACTGCATTTTTTTTTTAATAATGTATATTTTTAAGACTTTTTCATGACATATATTTGATTTCATTTTTTAGATTGCTACATCCCCTGAAGACAAATGTATCAAGCATCGACAGGTTCTGCGTTCAGAGGACAAAAAAAAATTGCAGGCAAGTGGTCAAATTTTTTATAGTTTATCCTGCTATTAATGATTTGACAAATTCTGTAGCACACACATTTTGCACATTTTTACTTGGTGCCCAGAAATGTCCCGACACCCCTTTTTCTCGACGGTTGGTTAACTTGAGCAAGAGCATTTTGCTGGGGAAGAATGTGGGTGGAAGACACTGGCTGGAAATAAAGCCAGAATTAACCTGTGGTCTACAGGGACCTCAACCAGGGACAGCATTTGGTACACCAGGTGTTTTACACTCAGGGGGAAAAATCCAGTTCCTCATTTGTTAGCTTTTCAGTTTAGACACAAGCACAAGAATGCCAGAGACCAGAGTTGCTGCTATTGGTAAAAACAAGTAGGAGGATGTTTTTTCTTGCTCAGCTGGCTCTTCCACTGGTTTCTATGTATAAATGCAGCAAGGAATGGGTTGTAGGCTGAATTAATGGACATATACATACACACATTTCCTCCATCTTCTTTGTAAAACAAGCCCAAATAACTGGCTTAGGAAGGGTTTGATTTGTTGTTTGGGGTTTTTTGTGTGGTTTTGCTTGGTTTTTTTCTGAAAGGAATAAAAACAAATAGCATAATTAATGTTTAGAATATCTATAGTTAAGTATTGGGACATGCAAAATTTACATTGAGGTTTGTGTCTGGTCTCCCATCTCACTAACCCTGTGACTGCCTTGTGTCTCATTCTGTCCACCCTCACCCACGGCTAACCCATTTTATTCACAGATGTGTTTGCAGGAGCCACTGAAAATATTGGAAGAAAGGAATGAGAAACTTAAAAAGGTATGAAAATGGTCTTGTGAAAAAAGAAATAGGTATGATATGAGATGAAAGAGTGTGAGAGTCAACCATAAAATTATTAAAAATAGATTGTAAGATTGGACTTGCCCTGGAGCAATGAAGATCATGTCAGGGCAGCTCTGTGATGTGAAGCTCTGTCCAGACAATGGCACAGCAAAGATTTTGCTGGTTATCACTGGCACGACAAAACTCCCCCGTTGGTGCTGTCTCTCAGTGCAAGGATGTCTTGAGAACAAACTTTTGGATGAGTCACAGCAGATTCAAGTTTGTGGCTTATTGAGTCTTTGGGGATTCTTCTAATGCTGATCAAGGTGGATCCCAAATTATTTGGTCCCAAGGCATGCAGTTATCCACAAAGAGATTGACACAGTCCACCTTTCTTTCACAAATATCATCTGGTAACAGAACAGTTTTCAAATGTGCATTTTCCTAATCTCCTATTATGTGGGACGCAACCATGACCTCCTGACAAGAGACTTTCTTCTTGTGTTTTACCATAGGAACAAATACAAGCATGAGGGTAGCTGGCACCTTGGTTTCTCCCTCCAGTGGAAGGTGCCTTGGGTTTCTGAACACACAGCTGGGATTTAAATTAGCCTTCTAGAACTAAAATCTTCCATATTCCTTCAACCATCATAAGATTTTGAAAAAGTGCAGTGCTACGCAGAACAGAGTGTTTTGACATACAAATTAATTTTCCTGCCTCCCCCCCCTCCCTTTGACTGGCTGATTGTTTCTTTTTGTGCAGTAGGAACAGTTGATCTTTTCCCCAACAAAACAATTAAATGCAAACACTTGTCAGAACAAAATCTACAACAAAGTTTTGAAATGGTGCATATGTCTGTGATTTCATGCAAAGCTACACAAAAGCAACAGTTTTATATAGGAAAGGCCTCCATAAACCAAGCCTTCTTGATTTATGAGTCAGAAGAGTCATTAGATCACAGAATATTTCAGGTGGGAATGGACTGGGGGTGGGTGGTGTGTTTGGTCTGACCTCCCACACAAAGCTCAGAGAATGGCGTTCAAGGCTGCATCCAGCTGGGCTATAAAAACCCCAGGGACAGAGCCTTTCCATCTTCCTGGCCACTCTGTGGCCTTAGCAGAGTTCCCTGACATCCATCAGGTACCATGGGGAATGCGGCATCCACACATGGTCTAAAGGTGGCAAGAGGAGGAAGAGAGCCCTTTCCTCGGGCTGTGCTCCTGCACACAGGGGTGGGAGGTGCTGCTCTTCTTCTCTGCCAGGGCACCCTGGGGGCTCACACTCAGCTCCTGTCCCACCAGCCTCCAGTGTGGCCTTTCCCACACTCCCCAGCTCCTGAGGGTGTTTTTCTGCTCAGGTTGTTCTGTGTCCCACAAGTCACTGAGCCCTGTGCAGCGTTCGTGGTGACGGAAGAGCCAGGAGCTCGGTTGGTGAGCGGCATCTTGTCCAAGTCCACGACTGCACAGGCATTTGTCCTCCTCTGCCACCATCCCCTCAGCATCAGCTGAGCCAGGCAGGGCTGAGCAGGGCTGCAGGTGACTGTGCAGCACTGCTGGTCCCCTGTGAGCTGCCTGTCACACCAGTCTGGCACGCAGCTCAGGCACCGCAGAGCACCAGTTCCTGCTGATAATGAAAAAATGCCTTCCCAGTGGTCACAAGCAGCTTGCCTCTGTAGATCCTCTGGGTCTGATAAAAGTTATAGCCACCCTCAAAGCATTTATCTCAGCATGGACACCAGCTTCAGCTTCTGCCTCCTATCCTGCTGCCCGATTTAACCAAATAGATAGGAATTTTATTTCTGTAAGATTTTCCTTCACTGCTGAGACTAACTAGAGTTTCTGGGGCTAGAAAGACTGTCAAACACACAGCGTGATCACATAATCCTCACTTCTGATAAATATTTGAGGGATATAAAGTGCTGGTTTGTAGCTTTTTAATAGTGTCTTTACATTGAAAATGTAACCAAGAGTCCTTTTAATATTGAAGTTTTTCCCTTAACAAGTTATATTTCTTACTGTTTTTTAGGTAAAAACCAGAATATTGGAAGGAAGAGAATTGATCAAAAAACAGGAAAAGATCTTAAAGGTATGACATCTTTTTGCATATAACAGTATATGCTCTTTCTTCCTTTAGACCGTCACCATTCTAGAATATTTTTTACAAAGCTAAGTACAAGAGCATCAAATAGAGATGTAATAGAGTCAAATCTAGCACAGGTAAGAGTGTGGAGAGTAGGCTGGCCATTAGTCTCCAGGATACAAAAATAACGTAGCACTGAGAAATTTTGGGTCTAGACGTTTTTCAGACCATAGTCTGCAAACCAGCCAGAGTGTTTTAAAAACAACTAACCTTGTATTATTTGGAACATAAGTAATTCTGAAAGTTACTGCAATATAAAACTAATACCAGGAAGGTAGATTCCTGTAGATTTCTATCAGACCCAATTTGAGAGAGCAGGATATAACATCTGCAAGGGCAGCACTGGTGCTGCTCTCATGCTAATAAGCTCTGACTTGACTTTTATTGCACAGCAGAACGATGGACTAATACTAAGATTGTTTGCTTTTCCTTTGAACTTTTAAGGACATGCAGATAAAAATAAATCACTTGCACAAGCAGCTCAAGCACCCTGAACTAATTGAGTCGTAAGTATTAGCAATGCCCTCTATTCTGTGTTTCTTTTTTATAGTATCCACAATGTTTCCATATCTTCCATATGTGAAGCACATGCTATTGATTCTCAGTTAATATGGTTTATGCAGCATCAAACAAGCACCTCATATTTATGTAGAATAGCTTCTTTTTTCTGTCACATAATCACCCAACCACAGAAATATAAATGACATTTAGATTTGGAAAGTCCCATCTCATTTTTCAGCAGATTCCAGGAGTAGCTTATCTTTTCCTCAGTAGACCAAAGTTGTAGGGCATATCCCAGATATTAATTTCAATTATCTTTCCTAATAACCTGTAAGGGGTTTATAGCATTACTTTGCAGAGTAAGAAGAAAAAGCAGCAGCCTGAACAACAGCAGCAAACCCTGCTGCTACATGCTTATTTTCAGAGCAAGTGCTCTCTCTTCATGGCCAGAGCTCAAGTGACACTTAAACCGTGCTCCCCCTTCACCTCCCCACTAGACAGTAGTTTCCTTGAAGTAACAAGGTTATGCAGGATTTCTGAATTTCAAAACACCACATCTAAATACAGAGCCCAGCACTAGGCTTCTCACTCTGTCTCTCCCCTTTCCCAACTGCACTGCAATGCAGAAATCCTCCAACCCCACGGAACAGGAGGGGGTAAGTGTTCCTTCTAGCAATCACTCCCAAATTAAGCTGCAAGTACAATGTAGCAGCAGGAACTATGAGACCAGTTTAAAAGCTCCTCTTTCAGTTCTCTAAAGTGGTTTGAGATTAAATTTTGTTCTCTGTGTTTTGCAGAGAAGAGCTGTGCAATGATTTTATGTATGCACTGCATTAACTGTAAGAACAGAGGCTGAATTATAATACAAAGTTTAAAACAACAAGCATTTTGAAGTAAATCAACTGCTGGCAATATTACAGCTATCCCCACAACTGAGGGGCACTACAGATCTATTTTAATTACTGTGGTGCTTCCGCCTGACAAAGTCATCAGAGAAGACAATACCAGATCTTACCTTCCCACCATGGTAGCACATTTGCTGGGGGAAACCCAGTAATACTAATACTTTCCAGCAATAAAAGAATCTAAATAGTGTTAGCTCTATGCTGTTGATATTCCCTTACCACTGTGTGGCAACTTCAGGATTGCTTAGTTTTACCTGATATCCAAGACTGAATGAAGCCATGAATTCAGTTGTTCCATACAGTAATTCCTATGAATGTGGACCAAGTAAATAGGGTACCCAAATCAGGTGCTTACCAACACATGAGAAAGTACAATAAGTTTGAGGCTCTCTGTAGATGGTTGGGTAATGTGCAGCAGAGGGATGTATAACATAGGTGCCCTGAAATGATCATGATGGAAACCCTTCTCTTTCTTTTTGCTAGAAGAAAAAACTCAGAGGAATTGCAGACTCCAATAAAAGCCTTGGGAACAGGAAGCAGGTAAAAGGAGGAGAAGATGAAAAAGAATTCACAAGATAAAAGGCATATGCTTTGGTGGAAGAGGGAGTTTGAGCGGTCTGGCAGTAAAAGCTGGCAAGAAACAAAATCCTGGTCTTGTTAAGACACTCAAGTGATAATCAGTGCTTGGTGACAAAATTCGGTGTGTGCCTCTCATTGTCCTTGCTGTTGCTCCTGAAGGCTGACTGCATTTTGGGATCCTTATTTGTTCTCCAGTGCCTAGGGAGCTGTTGGAGACAGATGCTTTTTGAAAGCTGCCCCCAGACACCATGCTCTTGAGGTCCTTGCTCCTGCCCAGTCAAAGCAAAATAAAGAAAGGTTCAACACAAAACATAGCAGCACGTACTTTTAGAGAGAAGAAACAAAAACATGTTCAGTCTAGTAAGATCCGATTTAAGCTTAAGGGAATTGGGAGGGAGAAATTAAATATTTCTTACAAAGTTCTCAAAGGAACTGCTTGGCTTTGCCATCAATCTAGTCTTTACCTTCTATGCTGCTGCTGTGAGATACTTTTTAATGCAATTGCCTTTTAATGGGAAGCAGTAAGAAACTCTTTTCCACAACCAAGGCATCTGTTGGGTTGCAGCTCCTCCTCATGATGTAGTTTTATCATTTTTGTTAATGAGCACTGGCAATGAACTGAGTTAGATGCATTCTCTGTTGGTGGGTTTTTTTTTTCCACAGTGAAAAAAGAGAGAAGGTCTACAACTGCCCCAGCTCTCCCACCCAGAAGACAGCTATGGTGAAACAGGTAAAAAAGAACCTCATTGCTTTCCTTACATCTGCACTTGCAGGGCACACTCCACCTCTCTTTGTTCCAAGATGGAAAACTCTTTGTTTCATTAGATTAATTCTTGAGTTTTTCAGCCCCAGTGGTTCCTTGCATCACTCAATTCCTGTGTCTCAGAGTCTCCACTTCTTGCTCAGTTTTTCTAGTGGGCAAACCCTTATAAATTGTTCAATGTTTGTTGTCCTAGAAGTCAGAAAACTGATTTTCAAAGTGATTAATTTTTTTTCTTTCCCTTTCTAGACCCAGAAATCCGGCCACCAAGAAAATTTCTGCCACTCTCTTGGGTAGGTAGAATGTTCTCTTTGCATGCACACTTAGTTAGTTACACCTGGAGCACTATGGAGATAAGATCATTCTGACTAGTGATGGAACATTTTCTCATGGGAGAAACAGTGCAAGCACAAAAGAGAAATGTTCTGCAAGGGCAGAGTAGAGTGTATGCAACCTTAGTGGATCAGCAGGTTGAAGTAATCTGAGTGCAAAAACGGCTCTGGCCTCAGGTACATTTCCTTATGAACCTGCTCACCTGTCACCTCTGAGAAAGCAGCAATTATGCACATGCTGGCAAATGTCTCCTTCTTCCTCCTCCTGAAGAAGAAAGGGAGGAAGGCTGAAAGTTTAACCTCCTGTTTTGCTCCCCCTGGGTGCTCCAGTATCAGCCCCTCATCAAACCACTTCTCTTCCATACTCCCCTCAGCAGATGGGTACTAAGGGGAAATCCACATTACTGGACCAAAGTAATGTGAACTTCCTGACCCCCAGAGCAAGTGATGGCATTTCTTTTTTTCCCTAATTTTGGCTGAAGGTTCGAGGAAAATAAGATATTTATGAGTGAATTCTTCAGTTAGCCACTTTTTGGTGATGGAACAGCTGTTTCTGAAGTTATTTATAGATTATCTGGTGAAGGCTGATGGTGTGAGAGTCACCAACTGTTGCTCCATATCTTCGTCCCTTTCCACTAGCACTGGCAAGAGGGTCCCCCAAGACATGTTGTCATTTCTACTACTTCTTGTAGTACCTTTGTAAAGGCAAAGCGACCTTCAGTTTCCTGCCATATGGGAGGAAGCTGTAAGATGGATCTTGCAGACAGTTTCCCAGAAAATGGATCAATTGGTTTTTTCCTTCCTGAGGAGAGAGAAGCATTTTTTCACTGTTGCACAGCCAAGCACAATTAGCGAGTTCTTATGGCTTTTTTTTTTTAATTTGTGAAGCTTCATTTCCATTTAAATTTGAGCATTTTCACATCAGAAAGATGTTCCTGCTAACATGGAGCATCCACCTGTGGGAATAGTATTCCAAAAGGAGCACATAAAAGCACTGCAGGGTTTGTCAGAACAGAACAATGGAGTGGTGAGGACCAAGAGCACTGACAGGACTAACAATGATCTCAGGAAAATTCCTTCCCTTCAGGCTTCAGATGCCCACCTGTAAAGTGATGATAGTATTCAATTTCTCTGCTCTGTGCCCTTATGTGTTTACACCACAAAACCTGTGGTGGCAAGAGCCATTGTTGAGTGTTGAACTCTTGCCAAGGATGGACAACAAGAAGCAGGAAGGAAGGATTCTGCTTTGACCAGGGCAAAAAATTACAAGATTATATGCTCTGATGCTTTCTATTATTAATAGAGCTTTTCTACAGTGTCTGCAATTTTTTTATTTTTTGCATTTATCTTTCTCTCTTGTTGCAGGAACTCTGTGTGGCTGTTTGTCAGGTACTTACTGTGCTATGCCTGCGTGTACTTAACTCTACTCTTGGTTTATAAACACCTACCTGGTCCTATCTGGACATACTAGCTGGGCATACCAAATATTATCTATCATCAGCCATGGACACACTGAGCCTAGAACATTTTAAAGACTCCAAGATGGATTTCTGTAGGGTTGCTGTTTTGCTTCTGGGAAGACCAGCACATTAAAATAAAGCATCCATAAATGCTAAAAGCACATGATAATGCTTCTGTGAGAAATTAATTAGCTCCTCAGAGGAAGAAGCTAAAGTCTATGTATCTCAGCGAGAGTGAGCATGCTCATGTTTGTTGTAAGAGGTGGGTCTGAGATGCAAAATTTTCTTCAACATCCACATTCCAATCTACTCCCCAAATCCCTGAATGTCCTGTCCCCATCACTCCAGGCACAAGTGTAGCAAATCTGTAATTAAATCTAAATAGGATCTTCTGCTAATGCAACTGGAAATGACCCCATTATCAGTAGGGCAGTGATAACTGACAGGACCTGAAACTTTGTCTTAAAAAATGCCTGGTGGCCAACTCAGGCCCAGTCAGTTCTGTGGGTGTCATGTCAGTCAGACACCTCGCTGCCTAATGACAGGAGCCTGCAAATGGCCTCTCTTGTGCACACAGAGCAATCCTGAGGCGCAGCCCTCATGAAGAATGTGAAGTTTACTTTTTGATCACAACACAGGGATTAGCTGCAGGCTGTCTCAAGCCCAGTTTTACCTTGGAGGAACCTATCATGCACAGACCACTAATCTGACAGGGTGCAGATTTCAGACATCCTGCACAGGCAGAGATCATCAATATGTCTTCTGTGTGCTTTACTGAGCAGCCGAGTCTTCCCCACTCACCTCAGCACACAAGAAACCCTGACTGAGCTCTCACTGGCCCCACAGAACAGCTCTTTGTGGATGCCTGAGAAGGCTTCAGTGCAACCTGCCTTCTGGGCTTGGCTGTCCTGAGAGCCCCTCATGTCCTCATTTTCTGCCTTCCAGAAGGGCACTGTGCTCCCTCTGTACTGAACAATTTTTGGAAGTAGACTGTCTGTGATCATGATGGAAAACATGCTACCTCACAATGTCACACACAAGTGTTGAAGGACACCCAGATTCCTTGCCCCAGTTGCAAATTTCTGTGCCTCGTCTCTGAAAGGATACCAGGATGGTTTCCATACAGAGTCCATGTCTACTTCTGAGCTTAAAAAATGTATCTCAGAGCTTCGCCAAGTATAATCTGTTATCTGCAGACATTATGTTTTTTCCTGGGTTTTTTAAAATTCACTGCCCATTGACCCTACCTGGTTTTTGCTGATCATGCAACAATGAATTCAAGGTGTAGAAAAGCAAAATAACCCAGACAATTTTTCTAACTTCCTGCTCATGTTATCTTCTGCTCTGGATATTTTTGCTCTTTTTCAAAGACCAGGAAGAGCATGAAAACCACTTTCTTATGACACAGTATCTCACAAGGGTGTCTTGTCATATACCCAGTTGTTTTCCATGGTAAAGGAAAGGCAATGCATGAATGCATCACCTGATGGAGAAAGGAGCCTAAACAATCAAAGCTGGGAGAGCAAACCCACATGAAACATCTGTGACTGAGTGAAAGTGTGCTGAGATCAAAGCACTGTAACAAAATGTCCTGTTTCTATGTAGAAAATGGGGTTTTCAAATTAGAAAAAGAAAATTCATTAAAACTATGAAGAGGGAATGGCCCAGTTGAAGGATGCACTCCTTATGAGAGAGAACATTTGTAGGTATTCATAGAAAAAACCCTGGGCATATTACAAACAAGTGTGCAGACCTGCAAAAGTATCATCTAAGTGATGTGAGATGTTACATGGCGCAGCTCCAGCTGCTGCCTGCTTCCCTGCATCCAGCTCGGGGCATGCTTCTAACACTGGCACTCCACATCCAGCTCCCCACACTGCTTGTGAGGCTGGGCTTGTGCAGCCCAGGGGAAAATTTGGAAGTGTGCTCCAAGATGAACATTTCTGCTTACTGCTCTGTCTCCATGTCTCCATTAAAAAAAAAAAAAAAAAAAAAGAAAGAAAAAAAGAGAAAAATCCTAAGCCACCTCCATTATTCCTTGTAATTGCCATAACATACAAGTTGTGATCCTTGTGACAGGAGGCTTTTCAGCAGAAAAAAAGTGTGGTGGAGAGTGATTTTAGTGCTGTTGTTCACCTCTGTAAGTGTAAATTTTTGTGAACATCTTGACCACAGAGTTTAAAACACAGGACAAAGCAGTGTGTCACTTGATGGTGGCACAAAAGAAAAAAACCTGATTGGGCAGCCACGTTAGTGGACTGGGTGGGGAGCTGCTGTAGGGAGTGCACATGAGGGCAATAGGGAGTGTTATGGAGAGACCAGCATCTGTTTGCTGCATAAAGCCAAAGCAATTTCCCTGTCTTGTCAGCTGACAGCTCCTCCTCTTTCCCCCTCACTCTAGGCAGGAGGAAGGGCACTTTCAGCCCCCTGGTGATGTGCAAGAGAGAGTCTTGCAGGGAGCTGCAGTGGAAGTGACAGCAAAGGTGCTGCTGGGAGCAGCCTGCAGTCTGTCAAACCCAGCATCCAGCCATGGATGCATTACCAAACACATACTGTGCAAGACTTAAAAAGAGAGACAATATCATTGCTTATCTGCTTGCTTCCTTTGCACATCCTAAATTTTGCTTTTATAGTTGCTACTCAGTTTATATGCCCCAGGCAGACTCTGTTCAGTGAAGTTTGATTGTGTAATTGTGATTGTGGAATTGTGATGTCAGAAATCTGAATTGCTACAGATTTCTGTCTCTGTTTTTTCCCAGTTGGGTTTATCTGACCAGTACCCTCTCCTCTGGTGGGACTGGATTAAATCATTACATATGAAAAGGAAGTTAACTTCCATGTCAGTTCTTCACTCCTCTCTCCCATAATTTAAGGCGAAAAGTGTCCAAGTTTTGATTGTATGCAATAGCTTTCTCATGCACCTTTCCGTATTTTGAGCTGATGAAAGGTGCTGGTTTGGGTGTAGCTGAGCCACATCTCCCTCCTCATCCACCACAGAGAAGAGGGAATCCTCAGGACAGGACAGTATGTCCCTCCATCAGACCCGTAGAGTTGGTGGCTTAGAGTGGTCTTGCTGCAGCTAATCCAAGTTTTCTTGCATCTGTCTTGATTTACTGGATCTTCCAGGAATGCCTAATTGACTGCAACATGGAGAGCTGTTATTTTATATGGCATCACTTTAATGCTGGATAGGATTTTCAGGTGAGCTCCTTCTGGGGTAAGTCTGCTTCCATTGGTGTCAGAAACAGCTTTGCTTCAAGGGCTCTGCAGTATCACCTGTGTCTCCAGCATGCTCTGGGGGTTTGGTATCACTGATGTTTCTATCTCCATTCTAAGGTTTTGTCTCTTCTCCACTTCTTCCCTGCCTAGGTGCAGAAACGATGGTTGCTGAAATCTGACTGCAGTGTCTTGAGGAACTATGTGGTCATTTTGGTTCTGACTGACTTGCTTGAGAAATTCTTTAAAATTTCTGTAGCTGTTTCTCTCTGAACCAGAAGTTATTTAAGGATCATGGGGGTTTATAACTTTGAAACACAATAGTGCTGAATACTCACAGTCTGTCCTGCTAGTGCCTGGAGGAAGTGAAGAAAATGTACAGGTATAACTGGGCACACTGCAAAACAGGGATGCAGAGGTACATCTGACCATTTACATTCTCCAGGAGAACCTTTCTTCACTGTTGCAATCTCTGACTCTAAGGCAGCTTGCTGTTGCTCTAGACAGGTTTTAAAAACTTCCAATGCATTGAAATTCATCACCCCAGGCAAGTAAATGCGTAGCTCATATGCTTGCATAACCTGTTCCCCAGCACAACACTGCCTCACCAAATAACAGCCTTGATATTCTGCATCCCACAAAGGACTGAATGAAGTGGATGCAAAAAGGTTTAGCTGGATGCACGTCTGAAAGCCTGAATAAGTAGTTGTAAGCGAAATCTCTTGAAGGTTACTAAACAGTCAAACTGAATTAGGCTCTGGAAATCCTCTGAGAGGAAAATAGGTGAAGGTGGGGATAGCACTCAGGAGATATGCCATATATATCTTTGTCCTTTTCTTAATTTTCCCTGGATGTCTGACTGTGGATATCATTCTTATATATTCTTCATATTAGACATATTCATCAACCTGGTCCTGACAAAATTAAACACATTTCCCTTTGCCCCCAAAATATTCAGGTCCTAGAGAAAAAAAAATAAATAGAAGTGTATGTGTGGGATGGGGGGGCAATAGGACAAATCAAGAAAAGTGAAAGCCTAGTACTGAAAATGAAAGTTGTTTGGGTCTGCCTAGCTCTACTGGTCTGAAAGGAAAGAATAGGGTCTGACTGTGGTTTTATGTAGTGAGAACAGTCGCAGGGGATGGATCACCAAACAGGAAGAGAAAATTCTCTGGAAGAGAAAATAAATCCTCAGAATCAACAAAGGTCCAGAGCAGGGCCTGCAGCAACTGCAATGATGCAGTGGTAGGACATTGTGCCCCATCTTACTG
Source organism: Melozone crissalis (assembly GCF_028551555.1). Classification (NCBI taxonomy): domain Eukaryota; kingdom Metazoa; phylum Chordata; class Aves; order Passeriformes; family Passerellidae; genus Melozone; species Melozone crissalis. The sequence continues at coordinate 48,481,593 of NW_026535794.1, read as the reverse complement.
GGAGGTGCTGCTTGTCAGCTCCAAGAGGGCTTTGGGAAGCCCTTTCCTGACCTCTGAGGGTGGCTCACACACACTGCCAGGGGTACCTGAGTAAGCAGTGGCAGTCTCACAGGAGCTCCTTTTGCTTTATCTTGGAGCATTATCGATGGCAGACAAACCAAAGTGTCCTTCGAGACAGCAGGTTAGTCAGCAAATGAGCCTGCTGACAGGTCACCTGCTGGTAATGTGGCATTTCCATTTATTAGGGTGTGTCTAAGCAGCTATGCTGACAGCCTGTGGTTCAGACATTCACATCTGTTCTCTGTAGTGGTGCCTGCACACCAGTCCTTCCTGGGGGAATCCTGGGCAGCAGCGGTTCAGCAGCCATTCACTGGGGTCTTGTACAGTCTTGTGCTGGTGGGCAGGCTCAGCTATCCAGAGAGAAGAGGGAGAGGATGGGTCTGGAGGGGTCTGAAGAGGAACACGCTGCTTAGTCCTTGGTTGCAGTGGGTGACAGGTCTCGGAATCTGCAGGCATTATCTGAGTTACCGGCTAGAGGCTACAAGAGTTAACGCCAAGGATTTCCATATCAAAGGGTTCTCTGAATGAGTACCGGAACAGACAATTCCCTCTTGAGTGTTTTGGGTGCTTTTTTTTTTTTTTTCCCTTTTCCCTTTCCAAAGATCAGAAGGAGTAATAGCTTAATCTTTTAAAAGAAGCCTTGATAAGGCAAAAATCTGGCTCTGGAGTGAGGTTTATAACATATCCATAGATGGACAACCTTAAGAAAGCAAGAAACCTTAACAACCTTAAGAAAGCAAGAAACATGTAAGTTCAGAAAAAGAAGAAGATTAAATAATTTCTGTCCTTTTCATGGAAAAAAAGTGTCAAATGTCTTCTAAAATACCTTACATATCCAGTGTGTATTAATGTATCGGTTAAAAGTCTATAGAGAAGAGAACTATACTTTAAAGTCTGAGCCACACCATCTGGTTGTCTCCCTGCTCAGTGCCCCAAGCATATGGCCAGAGAGAGCATATTTCCTCTTCCCTTCTCTCCTGTCTCCTTTTTTATTCTGCCTAGCCTCATTACCTTAGATTTCCTTACACTGAATTTATATGCATAAACCATTCATTTGCCTTCTCTCTTAATATAGCTGCATGATTCTGAACATTCATTTAGGCTGGACTGACAACTCCACATTTTGCCTTGTCAGAAAAATTATTCACGTTAATGCCTATTCATTTCCCTAAATCATGATATACAGGGAAGCAAATTGGTCCTAAGGAGGTTCTTTGTGTCACATTACTGCCTCTTTCTTGTCACCAAAGACTGTTTTCATGTCAATTCACTCTTCTGTTTTCAAACTACCATGTTCAGAGAAATTGTGGTGATAAGGTAAAGCTGTTATCTGCTGATAAAAATGTCTTTGAGTGTTTATGTGCTCTAGATTTTTTTAACTAGGTGCCTCCTCACTTGAGTGAAACTCCTTGAATAAAACCCTTTTCATGCTAAATAACTTGAAAGGCACTCTAAAGAGCATATTTTTTGCTAAAACTCGGTTAGTTGTGTTGGCCTTCAGGTGTGGATCCCTAGTGGGTGTATTTTCTCTGTCTTATGTATATAAATTAACTTTAGCAAGAAGAAGCTATGGCTTCACCCATCCTTGCCTCTGGGCAGTCTGACTGCAGTGGTGTTTTTCTGTCCGTGGAAAACACCTCAAGTTGCAAAGAAATGACGGTCCAGCTCTCTGGCTTTTGTGATGCTTGTAGTGAAGAAAATATGGCCAGGACTCTACCATATGTACTTCTATTGAGCCCTTGCCTGAACTTATATTCTGCAAATACCTCACCTAGCACCAGATTTGGTTAATATTCCTGCCTCCCTTGAGCCATTCCATCTAGGTTTGCGTCCAAATCTTGAGGGATCACAGCCTCAAGGTATTTTTCCAATGCAGGTCTGCTGGGCATTGCTCATGGCTGTTTCCACACACACTGCAGAATTAATGCCCACAGAGACGTATCAGTGCAGGGCTACTGCCAGATTATTGTGTTTCTGTGGAATGCAGTCCATTTGCAAGGAGACAGCCAGATCCCACATAACCATCCCTTCAGCAGAAATTGACCATTCCCAGTTCTCTTTCTAGATATGATCCTTGAGGGAAAAAAAAAGGGCTTTCTTTGTATAGCTCATTGTAGCCTTTAGTACCATGATTTGTCCAAAATCAGGGACAGAATCAAGATCATTGTTTTTGCTCCAAGGGAGTTTCTGTGGTGGTATCTCAGTTTTAGTGCCAACCAACACAGCCCACAAAAATCAACAGTGCAGAGAAAGAGATGTGCCAATGTCCTTAACAGAACTTCTTATTAAAAGGATGTTTAACCTTGTTTGACTTATCCAGATGCAGCAAGGTTTCATAAAACAACAAATATATCAACATATGGTGGGGACTTGATGTTTTCATTTGAGTTCCACTGGTGACACAATCTGACAGTAGCAATTTGGAAGAGAAATAAACCAGCCCAGCTTGGAAAGAAACTAGAATACAACTGCTCAGTAGGAACTCTATGGAGACAGCCTACTACTTTCAGGGATGAGAGCAATTTTGCTGCCTTTCACCAGCAGAGTAGGGAAAGCTGAATGCTGCTGGGAAACTATGGACTCTAGTACATTATACATGTGGAGTGTTTTGCACACAGTAGAGAACAGCATGATCAACATATCAGCCAGGAATATTTTATCTCCCTGGTATGGGAAATGCTGTGTTAAATACAACTATTACAATTGATTATTTGAAGGAAAGATGGTGTTTAGATCTGGGCTTTGGCTTGACACTTGGAGTATGTTGAGAGTTTTTCCTAGCTCTGCCCAAGGCCATGGGGGAAGCATTTAGTATCTGCCAGATTCGGTTTCATATCTATAAAATTCAGACCCTAATTATTTGTTCTGCTCTATCTTTTGAAGTGGGCAGGATTATCCAAGCCCAGTATGCACTGGTCCACAAAAGAGTCACTGTGAATTCGAGGAGTGCCCAACACGACTGCACGCCAGCAGAGGGATGGCTGTCTGTAGAGAAGGGAAGAGGAGTGACCTCTATAGGTCACTTCACTGCACCAGCTGCCCAGGGATGGCAAAATGCTTGCCGGAGGCTATCCTCCCTCCCTGAGCATCCCAGTGAGCAAGTGAGGTTCCAACAAAAGACCAAAGCCACGAAAAACACAGCAGATGTGAAATGCCTTCACTTCAGTCAGTTTTGTAAATTGCTTCTCCTTCAGTGGCCCAGGTAAATATCTTTCTTTTTATGTTGAAAAATTATTAACTGTGTTGTGAGTTGCCATGGATGTGGCACTTGGTTGATTGCAAACTGTGCCTCTTACTGTGCTGGGCCTCATTCTGGGCACTCTCCTGGGCTTATAAATATTGGGTAAATTGGCCTGCTTTTTCTTGAAAGGCACAGGCAAAATCACCACTAATTTAAAGGTGTAGGCTCAGGCCCATTATATTATGTTACTTTTTTTATAACATCGATCACCTCTCTTCTGACAGCCCCCTATTCTGCCTAGCAAGTCAGGTTTCCACTCAGGTGCAAATAAATCTAAAAAAAACAATAAAAGAAAAAAATAATCCTTTCCCTCTATAAGCCAGGAGGCTGTTTATTCCAACCCTGGGAATGGTTTTGCTTGGGACTCCATAGCAAGTGCTCTCATGAGCACACAAAAAACTGTAGAAACTGTAGAGAACTGCCTCTGCATTGCAGCAAGGTATTTGAAGAAATCAAAGTGATCTGCATATAGTATGTTGTTTAGCTGCAGTAGTTTTCCAGCCGGCCACAGTGTCAGGGACTAAGTGGATGGTGCTGACAGATAAACGTTTGAGAATTGCTTGGACTGACTATAGCTGCAATTACTGTAATGAGATGAAATTTGTCTTTGGCCTTCTCAGAAGTTATTTCCAAAAAAATGGATAGTGATAGGGTCTAAATCTTCAAAGCCAGTTGGCAATATTGCAAAAAATACTATGGAAATTTCCTTGCACTCAGTTGCTTGTTCTTCCTCTGCTCTAAACCATTATCTTTCTTTTCAGAGGAAGGAATACTGCAGAGGCACAGACTTCAATATAAATAATTTTTTCTCTACAGTTAAATCTTTAGCATTTCTTCAGTGATTATAAAAAAACCTCAAAACTCAACAACAAACAAACAAGATTCTCAACATTTAAGGGCCACTTTTGAATTTGAATTTTCCAACCTCTGATGCTAACCATCAGATTTTAATCATTCTCTTTATCCACCTGTTTAATTCAAGTCATGCAAGGGCATCCTGGATGGCCATGGAGCAGTCTTACCAGAGCAGGACCTACACTGCAAGATGCTCTACGCTCATAGAGCCTGGGGCAGCTTTCCTGCAGGCTTGCTCCTTTGTATTTTGTAAGGTGGTTTGTGATACTTGCATTGGTAAAAACTTCCCAGTAAATTTGCTTGTTTTCTCAAAACCTTTGAAGTTGTCTGCAGTTGGTGCCCCTCCTCCTGTTTAAATGACTTGCATGTAAAATGAGATATCTAAAGCAGAGATCAGGGATAATATAGTAACTTGTCCAAAGTTGCTTTAAATAGTATTCTTTTAAAAGCTATCCAGCGTTATTATTAGTTATTCTATGCTGACAACTTTCACTCATTTTAAACAAAGAGAAGAGAATATGAAATTTCAATTCTCCTCCCTTAGGACTTGTTACATCCCCCTCACTCACCCCAATGTTGGTAACCCTGATTCAGGACAAGATAAGTAAAGAGAGAATTAGATCCACCGCTACCTTCCCTGAATGGACAAACAACCCAGCTCCTAACTGGGCTGGTCAGAAGGAGAAACACTTTGGTTTGCCAGGTTGATTAAACTGCTTTCTCTTTCCTCCCTGCTTCCTGTACCCATTTTACACTCTCAGCCCAGAGTGTACCTGTGCATCCCAAGGTTCAGCCCCAGTCTCAGCTGGCACAAAGAAATAAGTGGGGATGAGATAAAAGCTGGCTGAGAGGACTAGAGATATGAATACATTGTATGCAGAGCCAGCACATGATTCTCAAAGGATCTATAGAGGTTAGGGTATAGGTTTGTCTTTTGTCTGCAGCCACCCAGGTTGTGGCCTTGCTTCACAATACTGCCCTGTTAAAATGGTCACTGTCCTGATACCGGAATATTTATATTTCATCTAAGTAAATGCCAAGTATCTATGCCCTGTCCCATCCTGTGCCCTGCAGAGTGCAGAGGTCCAGCAGGATGCCCTTCACAAGAGTCAGGACAGGAGTACTGGACTCATGGCTTCATGCTGTTAGAGACTTAACCCTTCACATCCCCCTAACTCTTCTTTTGCCCCCCCAGACATGATGCCCTTGCAAAGGTACATTTCCAGCTGGAAGCCAGTTCTCTGGGATACAGAGAAATTGAACGACTGGTTCTCAGGTCTGCTCCTTGCTTCTTGGCCTGCTCATGCAATAATAAATCATCTTGCAAACTGAGAGCTTTTTATCCTCTACTGACTGAAGTTTTTCAATAGTTGTAGAAAATAAGGGCATAGGGGAAGCAAATTCTGGAAGAGAACAGCAACAGCACACAAAGGACATTCTCAGTATTAGTGGACTGTACGGGATGCAAGGTGATTGGAAATAATGTAGGGCAAGTGCCACTTGATGAAAAATGGTATGGGTTTGACTTTAAATAAGATTTCATAAATCCTGGCTTTGAGAAGCAAGAGAAGAGGAGGAGAATGAATCATTCCAAGCAATTTCAGAGTAGTTTACATAGTCTGACACTTTATGTCAAGCCACCCAGCTCTCCTATTTTTAGTACAACTAGAGATGGGTCTGAAATGTGAGGATTAGAGGTAATACTTCTCAGCATTTGCAGTTCTTACGATAGAGATTTTTGTGATTTTTTGCTCAACTGTCAGCAAAGATTTGTAGAGATTGGAAGAAAAATTTTTTTCCAAGTTTCAGTTTGCATTGTGTTTCAAAGCTTTGGTTCAGGAATGTTTTGGAAAATCAAAACCAGAAGTATTTGAATGGTGAGAACAACAAAGGAAACAAAGGTTTCAACCTGGTGAGAGGTTTGCTGTTATTAGGTAAAATGCTTTATCATGGTTGAGGCAAGCATATGAAGTCCAGGGTGAAGAAGCAACTAGCAATACACTGTTATTCCTATTTCATAATTAAGCTATACAACAGCTACAGTTAGTAACACTGAAATTTTGGAGGAAGTGAAGAATTTTAATAAGCAACATCAGTTTGTTAGACACAATTTAATTTTAGTTTTTTAAAGATTTGGGTGCTCAAATTCTTATCACTTTTACCTGCATTTACTTATATTTGGAGGGGGGTTTCAAATATATCAGGTAATATTTATTTTTTCATCAGCAAGCAAATATCACGTCTGATATCTATGACTGTTATATCTATGAGGGGAAAATATTTTACTGGTAAAAATGAGAAATCTGTATGCAAAGACTGATTTTAGGAGAAAGAAGTTTTTCTTCTTTACCCCAGACTGTACATGGGCTTGTTTTTTCCATGGTTTGTTTGGTGTTTTGTATTGCTCTGATGGATGATTTTTGACAGCGTAAAATAAAGGCTGGTGTTCCTGACGTTAAGGCAATTTGTGTCAGCGAGATTCTGCCTCGTGGCATTCTCTGTTCCACTTGCTGTGCCAAGGTGGCACAGCACAAGTACAGTCCCCAGCACTTGCCTTGGGGCAGTGTAAAAGGTGCTTTCACCCTTTCAAGCTTTTCCCAAGCACCCGTATTTATGTTAGCCATGGAAAGCCAGGCTGCTCTTGCACCGCTGCAGGGAGCAGTGCAAGCACAGGGCAGCAGCTGCCCTGGAGCCCATGAGCCCAAAGGACTGGCTTTCCTCTCCATGTTACACTAGAGAAGGTGACACCATGGGGCAAAATAATCTCATGGTATTTCTTGAGAAAACAATCAAAAAGGTGATTGTTTCCTGTAAGGCTTTCATTCAAATAATTCTGCAGCAATTTCAAGTAAAATCAAAGCCACTCTAATACTGACTTGATTAGATGATTTCACTTCAATGAAACTATAACCTTACCAAGCACATGTGTCAGAGCTGCTTATGTTCATGCCTACAAAGTGAAGAAAAAGCTCAAACTAATTGAAGCTAATGCATTACAAGTTGAACAAATGCATGTGTGAAATAAGAGAGAAAAAGAAAAGCAGGGGAAGCTGCTTTAAATTCCAGTTTCTGGTTTTGCCTGGGAGTCACAGGATCTTATACATTCATATGTCTGAAAGAGCAGACACCTCTTTTCCACAGTATTAGCTTTGGATGGTTAATACAGGGGAGGGATTATTTTGTTTGGGGGGAGGAATCTATTTTTTGGCATTCTGTGAGGCACGGGAGATTTTAGCAAGAATTTGCCCATTAAAAACCAATAGACGTGAGAATCTTTCCAGCACACAGAGGAAAGGTAGATGAAATAAACATATTCTTCACTCATTATTTATCCATATTTAGACAGTTGAGTTTCCCATCGAACAGGCAGTACTGGACTCATATGGGGTGCTGTATAGCACGTAAAAAAAAAATCAAATATTTTAAGAATATCTATTTTTTTCTTTTTTTAAAAATTAACTTCTTCCAGGGCAGTTTTTTAGCAGAACACTGGAACTCTCAAATGCTTTTTCTGCCAAGCTGCTTTCCATCTGGGTGGCCCCTGGGATTCATGAGGATAAGGCATAAGTAGAAGGAGCTGCTTCCTTCCCTGACACCAAGCACAGGCATCAGTAGCACCATCATCCACCTCTAGCACCTCTTCCCTGGACGTGCCACACTGTCCAACAGATTGCTCACCTCAATGTTTCACTTTGATTAGTCCCATTCAAAATTGAATAGGCTGTGCTGAGGATACATTTCCCTGGGGACATCTCCTACAAGGCAGCATAGAAAAATTTGTGCTAAAATTGACTCCCTGCTTTTTTACACTGCCCCAAGGCTACCCCAGCAAACTTCTCACAGAGAAGCAATAGCTAACTTTAGTTTCACACTGTAAAATTCTCCCCTTTGGTAAGTGACAGCACAGCCCTCATATTCTTACAGATACTTCATCTGGTGGAGAACTCTAGAACCATAACAATAATTGTGCCTTAGGTGTACAAGGGCATTATATGGGGCCCCGAGGAGTTTCATGGTCTCTGTCAAGTGCTAAATGACACACGTGTGGATAGTGCTGCCTGCTCTGAAGGACACATCAGCTCCACCTGACCTGGAGGCCACAACCTGTTTGCTGAAGCAATTGCAGTTAGCAAGGCAGCTTAAACAGTAGGAGACCACATCGGCTGATAATAACAGTTCTTACTGTAATTATTAATAGTTTTTCTCCAGCTGAGTAATGAGAATTGAAATTATTTCTGTCCTTCAGCATTTACTCTGAGAGGTTTGGTACATTTGACAGCAAGAATCTATTCTTTGTTTACCAGTCAAAACATATGGAGAATGTCAATATTTAAAACCAATCTTGTAAAACAAGCATGATATGTCCAAACCTGAAGTAGAAGTATTTTATGGAGTGATTGCAATCTGAATTCCTGAAACTGAATCTGCTGTTTTCTTTTGCTGCCCCACAAGATGACTTTACTATAAACATAATTATTGACCAATAAAAAGCAGCAGGGCGTATTCCTTGTCACTATATATAGGAAAGCTCATGCACTGGCAATCCTGTGGCTGGGGCTTGGCATGCTGAAATAAGTCAGGATAATACAAGGCTATGGTTCCCTCAGTAACTATATTTCAGTCACAGTACATGTATACAATAAGACATAAAAGTTACCATGGCATACCGCGATACAAAATGCTATGTGTGCCCAAGGGCCTCTGAGTTATGACTTTTGCAGGAGTTAATTTGGTGCTGTTAGTGGAGTGATTCTTTTAAAGATGCAGTCAAGGTAACGTTTTATGTTTAATTTCCCCATTGCCATTCTCTTTGGCCTTGTCAGCTGTAAGAAAAAATCAATGGTGCATAAATCTCTGCTCATGTAACTGGGTAGTAACACTGGGAGATGCACAGTAGGAAGGGCACAGACATGACTGTATCTACTTCAGACTTCTCAGGCTTGATAATGTGCTGTCCTCAGGATTTCTGTTTCCTTTCCAGATGCTTAACCACAACCAGTAGAAAGGAACCAACAGAGACTTATGTCTCAAACAGAGGCAAGTTACTTATTCACCAGATCTAATCATGGTCTTTTCTTCTGTTGTTTGACTATATCACCTTCAAACAGTTTCCCTCCCGAGCTCTTCACTCTCTAGCTAAATATTTTCCATACACTAATACTGAAATACTCTTCAGGTACTGTTATTCGTGGTATGGCTTAACAAAGTGTTCCCTCTAGGGGTTTGTGTTGGGAAGAAGAAAGCCTAACAATAAAGCAAGAGGAAAGTAATATAACAGGCATTTTAGTCCCACATTTGGGATGCCACAGACTGGTTTCTCAGTAAGTGGCAGGACCCTTCTTATTATTCCCTCCCTCCTCCCCACTTGACTGTAACTCCAAGTAAGCAGAATCAGGAAAACCAAGCATTGTTTGTGAGAATGTGCATCAGTGGCCTTAGAAGTCTTTCTTAATTTAGCCCTTCCGATTAGCTATTTTATGCACGACAGATGTACTCACTGTAGTGACCCAGACATGAGCACATTTCTCAAAAAAGCAAGTTTCATTAGCAGAGACACAACAGATGTGCTGTGAAATTTAGATGTTGAAAAGCAACCCGGATTTGTTGGTAAAGCTCATGTTTCCAAGTGATAGAAGGGGATAGCAAACCTCCTCTCTGCACCGCACAATCCTTCATCTGTCGCTGACCCTGACGGCTGGCGTTCTACATATTGCATTTCATGTGCTGAGCCAAACAGCAGCGGGTATGAGTGACTCACAGTACTCCCATGCAGTAGCTGAAACCCAGAGATTTCATAAAACTGAAGATGGAAGCCTGGCTTTTCATGGACTTCACCTGGGAGAAAATATTGTGGCCTAGTTAAACAGCTGCAGCTATATTTTCCCATGTGATTGTAAAGAAGCATGAGGTTTTGTTTCCAAAAAGGAGCAAGTTCACAGAGATCTACTGGGAGCTGCAAGCACTTGATGTCTTTGGAAAGTAGGTCATTACTATGTTTGTGCCTAATTTGAGGTAGCCAAATCTATAGCACTGCTCTGATTGCCACAGAAAATAGTGTGCAGCAGAGAGGTGAGATTTTTGAGAATACAAACTAGGTATCTAGACTTATTGTGCTTTCCACTGAATAGAAAGACTGAACTGCCTGACTTTTATTTTTCTATGAATCTATTTATGCATTCCTCTTACAGAAGTGCCTAAGCATCACTGCATCCATATTTGAGGAGATTATATTTATTGTGTTTCTACTTTGGACACTATCAGAGCCACAGAGAGGGGGAACATTTTTTTTTGTAATGAGAATTTTATTACTTCTTTGCTCTCCTCTGTGCCTCTCCTAGCAAATCGTACTCTTGTTATATGATGTGGCAGGCCACAGGTGATGCAGCACTTTCTCCATGGGTTCACCCTCAGCTCTCCTTCTCAGAAGAAACATTCCTCTGCAACCACAGTCAGCTCCTGCCTGCTCAGCTTCAGGGATTCCTATTATGCAGCAAAATCAAGGCAGTGATTTACGTGAAGGACAGAAAGTCCAGATAGATCTTTCCATGTGGTGGTACAGCATTTTGGAACCAGAGCCTCCAAGTGAACAGGGGAGAAGGGTGAGGAAGATTGTGAATATTTAGCCATCGGTCCATACCCACCTATAAGTGAGATGAAGAAATGCACCCTTCTTATCTCTCCACTTGCAGAATGTCTGCACTGGAGCCAGAGAACAAGGCAGACTACTGGCAGCTCTGATGGCCTTTCATCCACCCCAGGCCAGCAGAAATTACTACAATATGCTGGCTAGGTCACTTCAAACAGCTCCATGCCATGCTACAGAGGCATATTGAACACTATAACAAAGTAAGGCCTTTTCTCAAGATAATGGAGGTACTTTCCCTGTCATGGGGAAAGCATGATCACAGTGTGAAGAAGTTGCTCCCCTGCCCACTGTGCTCAGTGGAAGCCCAGGTGAGGCATTCAATAGTCTGTGGGGTTAAAGGGCTGTGAATTATCTGCATCCAGACAGATGAGCTCTGCAATCCAGCCTCACTAATACCCTCAACAGCAGGTGTATGAACCCAATCAGAGAGTTTGTGCACCTCATTTGCTCATGAGCAATGATGGAAGACAGGCTGGGAGGCAGCAGACCGAAGAGTTCACCTTTGCCATCAGTTTCTAATGCTGCACTGGCTGCTTGTGTTTGCTTTAAGCTGGTATAGCTGCCATACCGACTGGTAGAACTCTGTGTATTTGCACTGTTTTGGATTGGGAAATTGTTTAGGAACAAATAAATCCAATGCCCTGTGGGACTTCATACAGTGGTGTTTTTCCGTAGTAAATTATATTTTGCTCAGTGGAATCTGAGCCAAGAAAAAAATGGTTAGCACCAACTTCATTTATCACTGAATATACCGCCAAAAGCTAAAAGTAGCCAACCAACACAAGTTAAAAAATACTGTAAGATGCAAAATTGCCTATTTCATACAGGTTACTTGGTGGGAAGTGTTCCCTCTGGGTCCCTGGAGATGTGTAAAACTAGTGAATGAGCATGAGGCAGTGCCAAATGAAGGATGGGGACCCACAGGAGAAGCCCACAACCTGAGCAAAAAGACAATTGACAGGTAGCTCTCCAAGCCATCAGGGCACAACCACATAAAACAGGAAGATGCTTGCTAGAAAATCCTGGCACAATGTCAAGTGCTCCCCACTGTGTGACACTTTTCCCACTTGCCTATACATCTATCATTCTGTCTCCAGGCACGTTCCATGTAAAAATTTTTATTTTGCCTGTAATTCACCCGTCCAACCCTCAGTGACCAGCCACCAGTGACACTGACCTAAATGGGACAGACAGGTGGATTATTATAGAAGAAGCTGATTTTGGAGGCCCAAAGCAAATATTCATCCTGGAATCCAGAAGCATTTTGGAAAGGTGTGTTGAGATGGGACTGGAAGCACTGTGTGTATCTCCATACAGTAGCCAGTCACTTTTCCAGTAGCCTGCAGCAGGCAGAGTGCTGGCAGTCCTGAAGCGAGTTAGGTGAAAGACAGTTGAGTGATCACTGCTTCACAGTGTGGCAGATAGAGCTGTGAGTATAAACCTTCAAATCAGAGACATGGTTTGTGTCAGCCTTTCAACACATAAGAGAAAAAGAGTTCAAGGACATAGGAGACAAAATCAGTGAAAGCAACATATTATTCAAGAGCTCACCACAGCAAGAAGAAAACAGAGAGAGCTGTTTGCTGTCACCCCTCATTAAAATGCAAAGCAATGTCTTTGTGCACTCTGTAAACATGACTATTTCTTCTTTTCTGCTTGTGATCTTCAAACAGATATAAAGCACAGGTATATCAGCTTCCAGAGGGGATACAATCAATACAAAGAATTTTTTCCAAGAAAGTGAAAAAATATATATCTTCAGCATATGTCTTTATGTAGGGATGTTGGGATGCAAAAAGGGGGGGGGGAATTCAGCTCAAGCACTTATCCTGCCCATTTCAGAGAATACCATGGCTTAAAATTTGCCTGAGCACTCTGCAAAAGAGCCCTAACAGGATTCTGCATGATATTTATTCACCAGTAAACACACAGCAGCAGAGTCTTCAGGTAACTTTACTGCTGTTTTAATCTTTCCTGAAAAGCTTTTTTTTCTTCAGTTAAGAAATGTTCCAGCAGAAAATGTTCCTCCAGGTACACTGCCCATTCTTACCACTCCGCCTTCAGCAAGCCTAACCTGTAGTTTGCAATGGGTGATGTCCACCCCTGTCACTGCAGGTTTAGTACAACACACCTTTTGATCTGCTTCTCTAATGATGCCCCATGCAGGGTCTTCATTTCCTTTGGTCCCACATCTTTTCCCACCTTCTGCTCTGGGTGCTGCTCTGCTGTGCTTTGATCACCTTACTCGTATTTTCTTCCAGGTTTGCAGCAGTTTTAATGAGAATGTCCTTTGTAAACTCTGAGAGCCATGGACACTCCCACCACTCTTAGAAAGACAGCTGAAAGATTGAGCCAGCTTTGGAAAATGTAGTGTCACCTTCTACTTTCAGCATCAGTGACACCATTTAGGAACAGAGCATGACATGTGTCCAACTAAGAGGAAGTGGGACGGAGCAAAAATGAGAAATTAATGTAACACATATGGCTTCATTTTCCCAGTAAATCATGTTCAATTTAGGCCACAATGATTTATTCTAAAAGCACATTTAACTCCAATTTGGTTCTATGTAACTGAACAGATGGGGGAAATCCACAAAGCTGTACTTTCCTGCATAAATAAGAATGATTGCATTCATATCCTGACATTTTTTCATCTTTCTCCTCTCTGTCCATCCTTAGGTATTTCATTTTTATACTCAAAATAAAATAAATCCACAAATAATTTATGGCCTGAATTTATGTGGTGTTATTTGGGGAAGAGGGGTGAGTTTTCAAATTAGCAGGTAGCCATTGCTGTGCAAGAGCAACTTTTCTGCTCTTTCCCATCCTCTTCCTCTTGTCCCGTATTGGTACAGGAATACCATTGTTGGTACAGGGTCTACATTGTTTTGAGTTCTGCTTGTGGAGAACACATGGATCAGTGGAGGGAGAGGGATTACATGTATTCCCACAGCTGTGTTGGCACGAGTGGAGATGCTGGTGCATCAACATGGGAGCCACCAAAACAAAGGCAAACAAGGCTGTATTGTTTCAGTTCTGTTGAGGAAAACAAGTTTTCCACTTGTGAAGCAGTAGAAAAACAGTATGACCACAGTTTTTGTTATATCCAGTAGGAGAAATCAGCAACTTAAGGAATTTCTAGGAAAAGAAAAATCTCTTCTTGAAAAATTAGGACCATTCTGAATACTCTAAGGCTTCCTGTTGCTTTCATTCCTGTTTGCCAGGCTTGCTTCCCTGGGCCAAAGCAGGGGCTGACAGCAATTGCCTTTGCCACACTGGGCAGAGCTGAGGATGAATTGCCAGCCCAGCACTCTGAGCCAGCAGCCCACTCTGACTCTTTCCAGCAAATAATTTTACAGCCCTGGAAACTACTCTGGACTGGCAAATGATATTATTTTTATGGGCCATTGCCTCATTGCAGCACTTTGCTTCACCCACTTTAGCATAATATGTCCTTTTATGCACTATTTTACCACCCTGTTATCTCAGCTCCTTACAGAAGCATCCTGCCAAAACGCTGTCTCCTACCACGTGGGCAGTGTGACTTGAGAGCACTGTGCATTAGCCTTTGCACAGCTCACCAGGGCTCAGCAGGCCAAAGACCATCTTTGCCCAAGGCAGGGACTGTTCATTGGCTTCTCTCTGCAAGGGCTTTTCCTCCCCCATGTACATTTACACCCCTGCCCAGTAAATATCAGCACTACATTTTTGGTTAAAGCCTTGCACCACCTCTAGCGGTCCCCTCAGATTCTCCTTCCACCCAGGGCAGAATGAAGCCTTATTCTGAGAGGCTTCAGTTGGACTGGAAATGCTCACAATAGAAATGAGAGAGGGAGGATAGCTGGATTTGGTACAGCTGGCAGTGCTGTTGTCACCTGTAGGGCTCAGGGAGATGAACTGAAGTTTGCTCTTCTCTTCAGGAGGAGACATCTGAAACCCAAAAGAAGCTTTCTTAATTTGCTTCTCTTCTTTATAGAGACCTAAGTTCATGAGGCTTTATTAATTTGCCTCTCTTCTTTATAGCGACCTAAGTTCTTGAGAGCATGAACAATATCATATAGCTGAAAACTGCCTAGCTCAGCAGGGACTCCCCATTCTGGAGCTAAGAAACCTCACATACATATTATATATACCTGGCCCAGTCACACAGTTTAAAAATTAAATTCAGGTATCTCTAGACATATTTGAAAATTTGTCACTGAGAAAAACAGGAACTCAGAGAAGAGGACAATTTATTTCTAAAATAGAGGGTCTACCTTTGCAAGTTTCATAAGGTGTAAAAATTAAACATCCCTCTGACTGTCTCCTGCTCTGGCCATAGATCTAAGACTGTAGGACAGGAATCCCCACTGGGGGCTGTTCATTAGCCATGCTTCCAGAGCTATGCCAGGCCTTATCCTCCTGAAAAATGCATGGGTATATCTGGTAATTCTTTCCAAAAGTCCACAAGCAAATTAGAAATACAAAAGTTCTATTTTAGGAGACCAGGATTTTTTTCGAGAAGTTCGTCTGTTAATCCGAAAGAGTCAACATTTCAGAAGTGTAAAGGTGAAAGACGATGTTGGATGTTTTTTAAACTAGAAAGATTAATACCTTTGAAACCAATAAAAATTCCCCTGGATTTATTGATAGTCTAGCCATGGACCAGAGTTCAGGAGGTGAGAGCTCACTTCTGTATACTAATTGATCACTTGTTATAATGAGCCTTCTAATTATTCAGAAGTCTTTCTGCATGTTTTTACCTCGTATTTTCAGACCTGGCCCTGCTGGCTTTTACCTCCATCTGCTTCCTCAGCATGACTTGATCTCAATTTCAATCTATTTCTCTTTGTTATCTCTCTTATCCTCTTCATCTCTTCACTATTCTCCTCATAACTATCCATCTGCACCTGCTCTGCCCACTCTAATTTCCCAAACAGCAGGACCTGACCTGTTCTTGGGCTGCCTCTGCTGCTGCCTGGCATCTTGAGGCATGTCTTGCTGCCAGCTTTACGGGGTACCACAAAAGGATGTTTTCTCTGCAGACAAAAAATGTCACTTCAGTTCATAAGCTCCAGGTTTCAGACAATCACAGGAGTTGGTAAATATATTGTGGGTACAAACAGGTTTTAAAAAATGATCTGTCAGGGAAAAAAAAAAACAAGGTGGGCATTCTAGCTACAGGCTCTTTTGAAGAAAGCAAAGTTAGATTCTAGCATGGCAGATTCTGCTGTGCACCATGGTGGTACTGACATCACCAGGACAAGTCACTGAGAAACAAATGCCATAGAGCATTTCCTTGTACCAGAAAATTTCTCATAGATTAGTTTTTTATATATATAAAACCAAAACTTACTTTTTTTTTTTTGTACAGCTGTGCGATGCACATATTTTTCATAAAAGAAAGGTCAGTAAAATAGAAGTAATAATGATTTTTTATTGTTGTGGATTTCCACCAGCATTTTTCATTTTGGCTTTCTGGCCTGTGAGATTCCTATCACAAATGTTTGTGTTCCTTGCCCAACTTCCAGCCCCAGCAACTTGTCTCTTTTTCAACATGATGTGCAGGTGGATTGCCCTGGAGCTGCTCACCTCGATCCATTGGTATGACCAGAGAATATTCTAGAATTCTTTGTAGGGGGATACAGTATGGGTAAATGAAGGTGGTATAGAATGTAATCTTATCCCCTAGAGAGTTGCAGCTGAACCAATTACTAAAGCTTAGGAGCAGGCCTGATATTAACAGGCCACACCTGTAGCCAATAAGAGGAGTGTTATAAAAGAGTGGATTGGTGGGAACTGGAGTCAGTTGCTGCTGTGAGCACAAGGAAGGGTCTGTGCCTGGAGGAGCTGCCTACAAGGAGCATCAAGGAGGTATGGAACTCTAGCAATATGGAACCTTTGCAATATAATGACAATAGAGCTCTTGCACTATAATGACAGCAATTCTTCACAAATTAGGGAGCCCTGATGTATTTCTCTACCTGTCCTGCTCCACCTTACACAGGAAATCAGCACCATGCTTTCCCCTAATTCACTCCTGGTTTGAGTAAGTGAAGGAGAAGACATACAGGAAGTACTCAAGGCTAAGAGAGCAAATTAAATCTGTCTGTAAAAGTCATCTTTTCAAACCATCAGAAACAAAAGGCTGGTCACCAAATGCTTTGCCTTGTGTAGCCTGCAAGCACTGATGCGCAGCTGTCCCTGGGCTGTGTCTTTGAACATGTTTATGGCCAGATAAGACTGCCAGATAAGAATGGCGACTGTGCCCTCTTCACACAGACAAAACCAGCTTTGCTATCCCCAGAGTTCCATTCGGATACTGTAACCTGGAAAATTAGGTGGCTGCTTCCACTCCTCTGAGCCAGGTGTAGCCCAGTGGAGGCGGGAGGACTTTACAGCCTCATTCCTCTCAGCCGTGGCTGGCAGCAGTCTCAGAGCTAAGCAAGGAATTTTTGAAGGGAACACCATACCTTCCTAAGTGGCTGATACTCAGAACATGTACAGCTAAAGGCTAGAAAGCCTGAAGTTCATTACCAGTTAGGAAAGGATTTGGGGATTATTGTTTGGGGGATTTTAGCTTTTTTTTTTTTTTTTTTTTTTTTTTTTTTTTTGGGAGATTTTAGCTTTTTTCTTTTTGCTCTTGGAAAAAGTAATGTATGCAAACAATAAGGAAAGTACAGAGATTAATTCAGTATTCAAAGTCTTCTATTTGTGAAGTTTTTATATGGAATTTGAAATATTCAATTCATTTATTAGTGGAAGAAGTTAAAATAAAAAAGAAATGTGTAAGTATTGATCTTGAGTACTAAGGGAATTATCCTGTGTTTTCCTGTCCCCTGTGTATTCCATTTGCACCATTCATATTTGTTTACAAACTTCCTTAGCCATCAGAAATGAAAATTGTTAGGAATCCAAGACTCATTCCTGTCAAACATCTGCATAGATCTTTGTTCAGCTTCAAAGCTAAAGCCAACTGTGTTTAATATCTGAATTTGCCTCTGAAGCAGCAGCAACAGCAACTGACAGTAATAAAGCCCTACAGGAAATAAACTCGGAGTAGAGCATATGTGAGCCAGGTCTTGGGTAGATCTATCTTAAAAGCCAGGATAAAAGGCAAAGCCAAGAGGACTTTGCATCAGCAGGTTAAAGCGTGGTTGCCAATTGCTTGTTGGAATTAAAGGATCTTAGAGAGCTGCTCTATTCATCCTCCTCATACAGTCACACAGAGACTGCTAGGCTTTAAGTCAGCCAAGGGTCTTATATTTCTAGCTATTTTGGTGCATTCTGAAATTGTTTCTATTCTTAATTCTCTGTAGTCACTAAATTACAACCAGCTGTGTCCTGTCACTGACTTTTTTGGCAAACTGTTTTTAAAATACAGTGCTTGCAGTTCATAGATGTTTGGTTATCTGAGACCTGAATAATAAAACAGCATATAACAGAGCAGAGGGCAACCCATGATCTAGTCTTGTAGTATTTTGCAGTTAATATGAAATGCAGTCAAAATGTAGAAGGGTCTGGATACTGAGGAAAACCAACCATGGAAGAGGTTTAAGGCATAAAGGAAATTAAAGCACAGACTGGCTTTGCTTAGGTGAACAGGAGAGCTATTTTGACATGTCATTTAACATTTCCCATATGGCTTCAACTAGAGTTTATTTGAAACCTTCAAAACCTTTTCCTTGTGTGCAAAATGACCCCTTACAACAAAGGAGAAATAAAAAAAAAACCACTGTAAGCCATTTGGCCATAAAGACATTTTAATTAAACAATTGAACTGGCCTGTGTGCCTCCCAGGTGGGCAAGTCTGGGATGCTGCCTTTAAAGAGCAGCTGCTGGCAGAGGTGTGTTTGCTGCAGGGAGGAGGTGAGATTAACCCCCCTGCTCAGACCTATCCCTGGGCTTCAGGGGGGCTCACTCAGCTCTGACCACATGAATCTGCTTTCTGGTATGTGGTACATGACCACATGAAGATAAAGATTTTTAAAAATAACATCTGATGCTGAGGCTGTCAAAGTGTTTGTGCACAGAGCTGGGGCTGCTATGCAGGAGCATGATTTTCTAGCAGTCGGGAGCTCTGTGCTTTTTGAAGGTATGGGTCAGAAAGGGTAAGGCATGCTCAACAACCAAAACCAAAGAGCTGCCTTTGAAAGTCAGGAGCCCAAATATGTGAAAGATCCCAAAGTCTATTCTTTCCTTTCCTTTTCAAGACCAAGTTTCCACCCGAAGCTCAGGCTGCAGAATAGTGATATTTGCTGTGTCTCACCGTATGGCTCCCTGGGCAGTGGAAACCATAGTGGGAGCTGTGTACAGCCCAGATATTGGCTGGCACCTATCAGAAATAACCAAGAGTAGAAGGAAATAAAAAGTTTAAAAAAGGAGGGGGGCAATAAAACAAAACAAATTTTAAAACACAAGAAATCAGGGTGCTTCTGCAAATAAGTAACCAAAGAAAGAAGAATTGCCTACAAAGAGATATTTGTAATGAGTAAACAAGTAGGTTGCCCTTTTTCCCAAGTGACCTTCATCTGCCTTGCAGGGGAATTGCAGCCTTAATTAGCCCTTGAAAAGCACCCAGCTTTGCTGAGGAGAGGTGCTCCCAAAGGGCAGGGGAATGTGAAGGGAGCTCTTTTGCTGTAGGCTTGCCATGATCCATCAGTGCCGTTCAAGGGTGCTGTGGGCTGGCGTTTCAAAGGTCTTTCCCTTCCACTGCTGTGTGCTTGAAGTCAGGGCTTTCTATTTGAGGAACAAAGACAGAGCTAAATCCACCACAGACAAAAACCCAAGGGGAGGGGGAGTGGTTTCTACCACTTTGCAAAGAAAATTGATTTTTTTTTTTTTTTTAAGTTTTGAGTGCAAAAGGAGGTCTCACAGGACTGCTGCTACTTTGCTGTAAAAATACTGATCCTATGTGGCTTTTGACAGACACTAGTGTTTGCCTCCATGCATGTGTCAGAGGTAGGTTGACATGCTCAGGGCTCTTTCACAAAGGTCATTACTGCAGCACTTTTTGGGATCCAAGTTTATTCAATTGCCCAGCACTGCTGAATAACACCTGGCAAACAATAATTCAGTTTCCTTTTTTTCTTTTCTTTGTTTTGAGTTATTCCATGCAAAAATATATAGCCCACTGAAGAGCAGGGAATGTTCTGAATCCCAGTGGGGTAACAAGTAGAACAGATAACTTTTTCTTTTACAAATTGTCTAATTTTTGAGCAACTGTTGCTGCCAAGCAGTTTAGCAAATAGACTGAGGCAGTTTGGGTTGGAAAAAAAAAAAGAAAGACAGTGACTAAGATCCCCTGCATTCCTTGTTTTCAGAAAAAAAAAAGAGTGTGCTTCTTCAGAAAACAGAAGCTGAGGGAGGAGAAGCAGTGGTTTTGTGGTTTTTTGTTTGGTTTTATTTAAAGATTTTTAAATGTGGATGGGACTGCAGTCAAGGTGATGATAGTTTCTTCAAGGGGCGGTATAGCTCATGTTATAAACACACACTTAGCAGGAAGAAAAAACTGAAAAATCGCAAGACCCTGAAAAAAAGAAGCTGAATTGTAAGGGATAAGGAAAATACATGCATTCAGTTCTAACCATGAAGCATCAGTTCACACAGGTTCTAATGGGTGGGTGAAACAGGAGCTATAAAACAACTGTATTGAGTGATAAATCAAATTGGCCATGACCGAGTCCTTTCCAGTGTCAGAGGCTTCCCTAATGTTGATATTCACCGAGATTTTTTTCTTTTGTGAGTCATGACTTGGCATGGTTTGCTCCTCGCTGCTCCACAGGCGCAGCGGCAGGGGAAGCATGTCCCTGGCTGCCCAGGCTCAGGGTGGGCTCGGTGCCAGGAGCAAGCGTGGCTCCCTGGCCAGCCTGTGGGCAGAGGGTCTCTGCCGGAGGGAATTTTATCAGCAACTGGGGCTCAGTTGGCTGGCCCCAAAGAGCTGATGTCCCTTCTTTGCAGGATTAGCCCAAGCTCCCTTGCTTACAGTGGGGTGCTGCAGCCACTACACCAGTGTCAGGCTGGTTGCAGGGTATCCCTAGTGGGACTTCAGCGAGCCTTGCTCTGAATTATTTCATTGGTGGAGCTGCTGCCACTTCCCTTGAAATATTATTAGCCCGTTGCAGGACATGATTCTGAAAAGCATCCTCTCTTACAGAGATGGAAGTGCTTTCCTCTGCACTAGTTATTCAGAGTTGTGGAGGTTGTGGACCACTTTTGTGATTTTTTTTTTTTTTTTCCAGTTTTTATGAATGCATTTCAGGATTTGTTCTATCCATTGTATTGACCCACGTTTGGATGCTAAAGGATGGGTTTCTGCTTGGGAACAGAGGAATAAGAGAACAAGTGTCTGAAACCCCATCAGACTCTGAGAACATGTTATTGGCAGTCACCAGGCATAAAGTGTCTAGGCTGAGCCCTGCCTGTTTAGGTGGGAGCAGTGGTTTGGGAATTAGGAGAAGAGAATTGTGAGGGGGAGCAAAAAAGGGAAGCCAGAGCCCCAGTCCAGTCATCACACGGATGTCAGGCTGATTTGCTAGGCTTGAATCCATGGCATCTTGACAATGTTCCGGGGTTATGGTACCCTGTGAGGGTTACAGCTTTGCACTTCATGCTTGACTCCTGGTGTTCACACTTCCCTTATCCCTCTTAGCTCAGTAAAGTTGCAGTGGCACAAAGTAATACCTGAAAGAGTAGCAGGAGGCAAGGTGCTAGTGCCAGAGATTTACAGCCAAGAGTTTTGACATAGGGGGTGGCAAGTTACAGAACCCTCACCCCCAACTCGTATAAGGCTGTTCTTGCTTGGACTTACAGTGATGGCCAGAAATACTTGATGTTCTTCCCCCACACCCACCAATGCCCCAAGTCTGCTCCTGCCCTTCCTGATCTCACAGCAGGAGGAGATGGGCTGCTGGGCTTTGGGGCTGGGGGATGGTGCAGCTGGGAATTTGGTGCACCATGCAGAGCTGTGTGTAGAACAGAGGAAATGGGCACCAGATTAGTACCTGAGACGCCTTTGCACCTCTGGGTGATTTTGTGCTTTGTATTCAGATACAGCTGAGTGAGACTTGCTGACTTTGGGAAAGCTGTGTGTATCAGCCATGGCTGCTTCTGTTGTACTGCTCACCTGTTGGCACAGTCCTTGTGAGCAGCTGGCTCCTTTAGACCCTGGGACACACAGCAAGAAGCAGAAGGTACTGAAAACAAAGATGGGCCTCCATCATTTGAAGAGTTTTCAGCTGCAATGGCTTTCTCAGGATTTTTAAAGGAATGACACTTAAAGATGAGATTTATGCAATGTCTAAGTCCATAAGAGTAACATCAAAAGAAGTAAAAATATTTCTTCTGGGGATGCTTCTTATAAATACAGGATAATCAAGTGTTGGAGGCAAGACACAGCCCATGGGTGAATGGGTCTGAGCCATTGATGGCAGTTCCTGTGTCCCTGCAGGACAGAATTATGCAACTGAGAGCCAGAGGAAGCTGAGCAGTGGGGACAGTCAGCAAAGGCCTCTGGAATTTATTACTGCTTAGTTTACTGCAAAAAAATTGCAATCTTGCACAAATGCAAATAGGAGGCAGGCAGCTCAGCATAAGCTGTGGAAAGAATAGAAAACAGGCAGGGTATTAAATATGAGATGAGAATTGTTGATAATTTATTATTATGGCTTTAAGAGAAATATACAACTTTTATGATGTGATTTTAATTAAAAGTCAGGAGAGAAAAGTAATTCTAAAAATATTGCTCAGAGATTTGTACCAGTAATCACTGAAATGCACCCACAAAAGCAGCATGGAGCTGCTAAGGATGTTTGTATGGATATGAATAAAATATTTGGAGAGAACGGGCTAAGCTTAAAGTGCTGGCCCACTCCCATTACCCTTTGGGATCAGACACTTGGTTATCTGAGGGTGATCTCCAGTGCACTAGTGGGCCTCACATCTTGTTTCACTCCAGGTGAAACAAGATGTGAGGCCCACTATGGTGTGGAAAGTGCAGGTCACATCACCTAACACTTGGCAGGATTTAATCACAGCCTGCTCACATTGCCTGGCGCAGAGAAAGGGCTGAAGCCCTGTGTTCTCTGCCTCTATCCCAACAACTGAGAACCTAAGGCAGCCACAGGAATTTCTGAGACATCATTTTCTAGCCAGCTTCTTCCTTTGGTGAGATCCTCACATTGCTCAGCTTGCTCTGTTGGGTCCTCTGTGTCAGGAGCAGTCCAAAGGAGCTTTACATCTCCTTTCAGTTCAGGTATTAGGGCTCTAGGCCCTCACAAAGAGAAATGCTGTGTTCTGCTAAGGCTCCCACATCCCCCAGCCCAGCTTTGATGCATTCACTGAGTCTCTGAAATCTGTCTGTCTCATTATGTGTCGTGGATACCCACCACCAGGGAGTTTCTCAGAGGGTAGAGAAGTAAATGACTTTTCTGATGGTTTCATATGGCCTCCACAGCCTATGAAAAGCCAGAGACATCTGCAGAATAGTATTTTTGCTATACCTTTCTTTTCAGCCTTCCCATCTGTGGTGCCTCTAATGGGAAGAAGATCTGAGCATCTTGGACAAGAGCCTACTTGATCATTCCTTTGTACATCCTCCTCATGCACTGGCCAGGAAGGACTGCTCACTTTTCTCCAAGGAACACTTCAGGACATCATACAGACTGTGTTTTTTTTCTCCTCAGGGTATTCTGACCTTTTAAAGAAAAGGAACTCAGAATGCAGCTGGATTGTAAGAATCACTCTGCTTCTCTTCGCCACTTCTGTTTGCTAACAATGGGTTGCCTGTTTTTAGATAAACAATAATTTAAAATAATGGTGAACATAGACATGTTGTATTTTGTTCCAAGCATGAATGTACAAGTGGCATGCTGTTAACACTGGGACCACAGGCAGATAGTAGATGAATAGCAGTTAGGGCAACTAACAGCTGAAATGTGATCCTAGACCCAGTCCCCTACTAACAGGAAAATTATAAGGTCTGTCATTATTCAGGATCAAAAGAGAAGGATTTGCTGTTGTGTTTCAGCCATGAGCAAGGACAGATTTGTCTCATGGTGATTCCAACATGCAAAGTGTTCCTGGAGGTATATATCCTGTTCTTCAAGGGCTGTTTTACTCTGGAGAAGATTACAAGCTCAGCAGAGGGTGGTCTTCTATTTGCTTCTAGCATTTCATTGAAGATAAAAGTGACTTTTCAAGAAAAGACGAAATCCTACTGACGACTTTCCCCTCACTAAAAAGCCATGACAACTCATGGGTTGTTTCTGGACAGGCTTTGCCAGCTGTGTTTGTGTCCTGTTTGAGACCTGGAGTTCCAGTCTCCCTTTCAGCTGCAGTACAATGTCGAGCAAGCAGAGGAGTTCTCTTGAGGGACTGCTGCCTGCCAGACTGAGCGCACGGGGAGTGAAGGATATCCTTTCAGTGCAGCTTCTGAGGAGCACAGTCCAACAGAGCAGCCTATCTCAAGCATTTGTGGTAAGATAAAAGCACAGGCTGAGCTCCCCTTTCCTGAGAGCTGTGGGCTTGATAGGTATCAGTGGGGTGAGAGCTCGTGCCGACAGCCTGCCACTCAAACTGCAAACACACGCACTCCAAGGTCACCAAGTCACTCATAGGAAGTGAACCAGAATAAACAGCCTCTTTAACAGGCTTTATTTTCTAGCAGAGCGCTCCAGCTTGGCTCTCCAAGGGAAGCTGCCTGCGGTGGGGTGCCTGGGGATTTATCTGGCTGTGGTTCAGCTGACTTACACGCTTGGTCTCCTCTCCCACATCTGCTTCCTCTTCCACCTCACACTTGGCATCCTCTCCTTCTGGCAGGCGAGCACAGGGGTTCTGAGAGAGCCAGTTCCCTTCTCTCTGAGTTCAGGTAAAGACTCTACTGGTTATGTTATCCTGGACTGAATTTTCCCAGCATTTTCCTCCTGGGAAATTAACTTGTTAAGGTGGGTTGCACTTCCATGAAGTACTGGGAACTCCCTGCCAGGATCGTTGTATACAGTACATCCCTGACTTTAACTGGGATTTTTTTCCTTTGCAAAAGCCAGGTGTGCTGTGGTCCTGGGGTTGGCAGAGGGGAGTGGGAGTTATATTTGCTGTTATATTTGCCCCTGCCCACAGGTGACAACAGCATAGTGCTGCTGGGGCCAGCACTGAGAGCACAATGACTGGTCTCGTGCAGGGCCATCTGACAGGAAAGGAAACAGGCCTTTTTCTTACTTCCCACTCACTAAAACAAAGGATTGTTCACAAGGTCTCACACTTTTTCCCAAACTCTGTTTCTCCATGGATAACTGCCACAGTCCAGCATGTACTGATAGCATCGAAGTTTTCCTTGGAAATCCTCCAAAGAATTGAGCTCAGTGGACCACACAATTATTCATACACTGTTTGGGAATTATCTGCCTGAATCAACTAGACTGTTTTTGTTTTTTTCCACTCTGTGACATTGACCTCACACTTCTCTCAACTACCAAAATGCAGTTAACATTTTTCATCTCTTTAGCAGCCAAATTTTATTCTTTGGGCTTCATCTGTGCATTGAATGGCTGAGACAGTTGGTGTTCAGCCTGGAGAAGGCTCTGGAGGGGAGCTTAGAGCAGCCTTCCAACACCTGAATGGGGCCTACAACAGAGCTGGAGAGGGACTTTTTCTAAAGGCATATAGTGAGACAATAAGGGGGGTGGATGACTTTAAGTTGATAGCAGGTTTAGATTGGATATTAGGAAGAAATTAATTACTGTGAGGATGCTGACACACTGGAACAGGTTGCCCAGACAAGTTGTGGTTGACTTATCCCTGACAATATTCCAGACCAAGCTGGATGAGGCTTTGAGCAACCTCACTTTTTCTAGTGGAAAAGCCCCTTTGCATGGTGGGGCTGCTGGAAATAGGTGATCTCTGAGGTCCCTTCCAATCCAAACCAGTCTGTGATCTATGATTAATAGGCATACCTGCACCCACCCACACACATGCACCCCCTGGAATAACACAAGCCCCATCCTCCAAGATTAACCTCATTTATTCTCATTTTAAAAATAAACTTAACAGTTAGATGTGCCTGAGCGAGGAGGGAAGGTTTAGAGAGGTGAAAGTCCAATCACTTCTTCAAGACTTGCTGCAGGTCTGATCATCCAAACTTGGAAAGATGGGGCAGAAACACTTGGTGGCTAAACTGAAAAATAGACTTTGAGACATCCTTGTTTCAAGTTGCAACAAACCTCTCCATGGTGTTTCCTTACCCTGAACCTTAGATCCATGAAAATCTGGGAGAAAAATTGCATGAATGTGGGATGGCTTGCTGGGTAAGCATCTTATCGTGATTTTCTGCAGAGATTATTATTTGAAACCTCCCTGAAGAACTAATCGTGATGTTGTGGGGCCCGTAATGGGGATTTAACCTTTACAGTATCCTGTTTTGGAGCATGTTTCTGGCCCTATCCCTCACCCCTTTCTGCATGTAATTCACAGGGCAGCACCAGCTGAAAAACAAGAGGGAATTCTTCTTTTCTGGTTGCTCTCAGGCTTCACTGTCCAGTATACTGACAGCCTGTCACATGCTCCTGCTGGAACACAAATGTCTGCATGATTTCTATTGCTGCATGATTTTATCTTGATGGGTGTGCTATTGGGAGAATGCATTTGTCTGGCAATATCTTTATTTGACACTTTAGATATTTACTTTTGTTGGTCTGCAAAATGGTTTGGATGCCTCATATTTGCTTAAGAGGTTCCAAAACTCCAGATTGGTACCTTTGCTTGCTCACAGTCTGCCCACCAAGTGCTAAGCAGCAGTGGCTGCTGGAGAGGACAGTCAGTGGGGACAGCATGGCACTGTGTAGTCATGCTGGGGCATGCTACTCTGAGAGGTGTGGAGGGCAGTTCCACAGTGCTTTTCCTTAGGAAACTGCTGAAATACTATTTCTGCACATGGGAAGGGAAAAGAGCCTGGAAGTGGTGCTCCTTCCAAAGTTTTGAGCTTGTTCTATCAAGCTTCACTCTATCTTCATTTACACTGCATTAAAAAGAACTGTATTTCCATTATGTTTAAAACCTCATGGCTAAATATGCTAAAACAAGTCTGATTGCAGTTAAAATCACAGGATGAGGGACTCAGAGAAGCTGCTTGTTGGGGAAGGGTTACTCTGTTATGGACAACTTCCATATTAAATATGTCTCTTCAAGGAGTACCTGTAGCAGAAGGAAATCAAAAGCAGCACCTTGTGGGCAATATGTCCTTTGGTACTGTCCTAGATTGCAGCTTATAGAAGAACGTCTTTACATTCGCACAGTCTGAATATGTTGCAATTTAAGTGTGCCCTGGGATGTGAGTATCATTGTTTATGTTTCTAAAAGTATTCGTTAGCAAAATGAAGCACGAGCGTCAGACTGGAGCTGTGGGAGCTGCCATGCACTCTCTGCCACTGCCTTATTCTGTGGCCTTGGGCAAGTTCTGTAATTACACTGGGACTCTGTTTCCCAGCCCTGAAACTCGTACAATAAGCATCCCCCCACTCACACTAGTTTTCTGTTACACTTAAAGCCAACCACTAACTCTGCCTGTCTCCTTTGTGCCTTCAGCATTAATTTTGGTGAAGTTGTTCATTGTGATAGAGGCTCCTGTGCATAAGGGCAGCAGTGAGGTCTGAAGTGACCAGCAAGCACTTGGAGACGTGTGAGGGAGAGACACTGTGCCGTTGCAAACAACTAATTACATGATTATTAAGTTATTGCTGTTTCCCACTGAAAGGATCAGTAGTCAGAGCCTGATGCATTCTCACAAGAAATCAATAGGATACAGCATTTGCATTCATTTTTCTGAGAGCTCAGTAGATCCTGATCTAAGACAGTGAATGACTTAAACCAGTGTTTAAAACATAGTTCTCTGATTATACAGAAATATACATGAAGTACAACTTGAAATTTTTGGGAAATTTATCCTTTTTTTTTTTAATCTAAAGTATTATTTTTCTTAAATTAAGCAATAAAAGTGTATATCTGTGCAGTAATTTTTAATAGCTTAAATATTGTGCACTTTACCTCTCTGTGAACTGGGTTGTATCTGTTTTAACATGCAATGAGCATTTTTCCCAATTATATTCTCACCCTTACTCTCCTTTCCCTCCTTCCTTTGACTCCTGTGGAAATAAGCTGTTTTAGACAACACCACAGTCTGCACATATTTTGTGATTTCTGTATTAACTCGCAGGGATAGATACAGATTACCAGTTTGGTTATTCATCAAAGATTATTTCAGTATTGAATAGTCATTACTATTTCAGATATCCTGCAAAAGGAACACCAAGCTCTCAAATAAACAGAAGGAGAACTGCTGAATTTCACGCTAGCACTGGTACATGCCACTGGGTATTTCTTGCCTTTTCTATTTCAGTTCAATAACTCCCTCTAAGTATGCTCCATACCCCAGTGACTGCCATGGTATGCTGCTGAGCTAAGTCAGCAGTGCTTCATGGATGACAAACTCCAGGATTGTATGAAGTTAGTACCACTCTAAGGTGACCAAGAGCTGGATTTTTGGAGGCACAGGATCAGTAGCGGGTATAACAAGGGCGTTACTTGCTGTAGTAAAGCACTGCTCCTTCCTCCAAAGCAGTTTTCTCATTTTCTACTAAAGCATCTGTACTAGAGGGTGCTAAGGGGGAGATGCTGGATAAGGGAGTGGTATCATCTGTTGTAGCATCTCATTTTATGAAATATCAAAACTGAAAGTATCTCTCTGGTGCTCCAGCTATGCTAATTATTGTAATGTGACCACAAATTGGCAAACAGTACACATTTGGTAAACTAGCAGGGCTGGAGGAAACTGCACTGATGTGTTGCTGCTTTGCAGTTCATTCTCCCTGGGAAGAAAGTAAACAGACAAAATAGACTGATGCATTTTATTCATATTCCAGTCAGCTGCATTTTTCAAGGTTTCTCAAATCCTTATGAGCCATCCTGGAGATCATAACTGGCATAATATGAGACTTGGACAAGCAGCTGAAGTAGAAATTTATAACAGCACTTCTTTAGTTGGGACACAGGCAAATAATCATTGTTTTTTGTGGACTATTAGTGCTTGCATGTAAGGGAAACCCTAAAAACACTGCAGAGCAGAAGATACAGATGATCTTTAAGGCAGAACCACGGATTAGTTTCCCCTAGCTTCTCAACTCTGTGTGATATGAAATCTGCTATTTCTCCATGAATTTTTGTTTAGAGAAGAGATATCATACTAATCCTTCAGGATCAAACAAGCAATAGAGATTTTCAGACAATTTCCCCAAGACAAACCTGAAAATAGATGTTAGGAAGGTACATTTCTTTCTGTTCCACTCCCTAAGATGATGGATGAGTAATGCCAGTTGGTGTTTTGTTAGTGCATATGTCTGTGTTTGTTCATTTAAAGAAAACAAGACTTAAAATTTTAACATGAAATAAGTTAAAAGAGGAAGAATGAAAATGTAGATAGCCCTCTGGTTTGGTGCCCAGAGCAAACCTCTAACTCATGTTGAGGAAAAACCTACTGGTCAGCAGCCAGGAACTTATTATTCCAACAGGTTTATTATCATGTTTGTTCTACAGTGAAAGATGGTATAAAAACAAGAGTTGCCCAGGGACATTGTGTTGTGCTGGAACGAAGTAAGAACATTCTCAAGAGGGCTTCTTGTTGTGCAATCCAGCACTGTGCAGTTATCCAAGCATTATAAAGGAAAAAATTCTAGTACTCATAAATTTGTCACAGCTCATTTGAGGTGTGCAATGACACCAGAACAAAATCTGCTCCTGTGTGAAGATGAGACATCCAGAGAAATACCCTTCTCTTCCAGTGGAGGAACTCTGGATTTACATGAGAGCAAATCAGCACCAAATTCAGCCTATTGTAGTCTATCTTGTTGTTGTTTTTAAGGCACAAAAGACAACTAACAGGACAGAACACTAAGTTCTGTCTGAACTGCAGCCCCCAAACAGGCCTATCGTAGAAAGGGCTGCTCCACTCTCAGGACACGTGACTGGCACTTTGCTAAAAAATTACAAGCAACTTTTAAAAATGCAGACCTCTAAAGTACCTTACTGAATTCTTGTTGAGGTTATTAAATGAAAAGGCATTTTCATTAAGATGGAAATCCTGGCCCTGTTGAAGTCAATGACAAGATTTCTTCTGGGTTGGTGGGAGCCTGGGTTCCATATTCATCCATATTTTAATGGCATCACAGCTCATTCTCCAGGGGAAACAATGAACCTTCAGGGAAAGATTATATTTTCCATACATTTTGCCTTTCTGAGTGATTCTTGCCACCTTCAGCTAGCAGAAAATCTGAGTGTAGATCCCACTTGTAGCCTATGATCTTACCTAAGGAAGTAAATGCTAAAAGGAACAGAGCAGAAATCTCTTCCTATTGCTTAATAAGCAGTTTTGATTTCAGATCGAGAAGAGCCAGTAGTTTTAATTGAATGAGTAATGTTTTTCCGCTATTCCTGATCTTCTGTAAATTAATTACTAGCTGTTTTCAGCAGCACCCATCTGTGACGAGCGTGATTAGGAGACTGAGTCAATTGTGAGATCACTCCAAACTGATAGCAAATGCAACAGGAGTGAGGGAGCAGCTGCTTCAAATGTGAGGTGAAAAGGTTTTGAAACTATTTCATGTCCCCAGGTAAGCAGACATACAACCTGAATCCTTGTACTATGAATCACATTGTGCCTAACAATTGGTTTTTTGTGGTTTGCTTTGCAGAATAAATGAAGCTTGCTTAGGTTCTTTTGTCCCCAGTAACCTTGCTAAAACTATATAGCCACTTCTGGCCTTTATGTCATCTTGTTTTCAGATTCTGATTTTTTTTTTTCTCCTGCCTTTTCCAGAACTCTTCTCAAGGGTATTTCATTTAAGGTCTCCTTTCTGTCTCTTTTCTATCTCACACAAAGAGATGACTAAACGTAACACCTCAAAAGAAGCTAGTTCTGAACTGCTCATCACCTAGGGAAAACATTCTAAAAGGTTCTTGAGAGCAAACTGTAGAGAGAAATTGGTGCTCTGTAGAGCTAATATAGCTACATGCTGTGAGGATACTGGGTTTGGAAAAATATACCACTTTCAGAAATTCCAGAAATGAGTGCTGCAAAAAATGCGATGCTTTTATCACATATTGTATGGTTTAGGTCTAAAGCTAAAGCTCTGCTTTGTCATTTCTTTGATGGCAGAGTGTATGAAATAGAGGCCCCTCTGAGTCCCTCAGAGAGAGAAAGGAATGCAGGGATTGAATGGGAACCTTTACAGAAACTGAAATATATTAAGCCACACAGACATGAAGTAGGAGTGTATGTTTTAGTTTTAAGTAAGTAGAAATATATCTTAAGTGCCTTAAGAGACTGCGTTAACTAGAAAAAAACCCTAAAGCCTAGCTTAAAGTTCAGTAGTGATATCTTTCACAAAATTAACTTAGCTCCAGATACAGAGAAAACTCAGCAGAACATTGCTTACATTTCCAGGTAGAACAGATGGAAATATTTGAGTGAACAGATAGAACTATACGTGTAGATTTTGTGTAAAAACTGACACTACTTCAGCATGTTAGATTTAAGCTCAGATAGATGTAGGAAGAATGTTTTAGGATTGTGTTTTTAACTGATTGGATGATTTATGAATAAAATCCCCCTGCATTGGGGTGCAAAAAAAAGTGATGGTAGCTTCTGGTAGCTGCTACTGCTTTTGCTGCCTCTGCTCAGAACATCAGGACTCTATGCCAGAAAGCTTTTAGCTTTAGTTTAGACTTTAGTTTAGTTCAGACTTTAATACTCTGAACTCTTTGCCTTCAAGGCTGATGTATTCATGCAATAAACAACTTTACAACAACTAACAACTGCTCCTGTCTCTTTGAAGGCCCAAGACCCATGCATAACTCAGCACTTTGATCCTTAGGAAAAGACCCAGACATTGTTCAGTGTTGCTTGGGAATAGTGAAGTTTCTCTGAGCCTATGGAACTGTACTGGCATTCTGTTTCTCATCTGTGTAACTCAACTACATTAAACCACAACAGTGTGTAGGACTCAGTGGCATGGGTTGGACTCTATGATCTTGAAGGTCTCTTCCAACCTAGTGAATTCTGTGACATCCCACATCAAACAGGTCTGTTTCAGATCCATGATTGCAACAGGCAGCCAAGGACCAGACTCCCAGCTGGAGAAAACCACTTGAGGCCTCTTGATTTTAATGGGTGCCTGCTGAGCCATGCCACTCCAGCATCTGGCCTCCTCATCTTGGGAGGGAACTAATTACAGCAAATAATTAGGTTTCCTCATCCTCAGCAGATCCATTCAGTGATCTGTTTTAGTACTCCTTCCACAATAGATTGTACCCTCAGAAACTGTTCAGAAGCCCCTTCCTCCTAGTGATCCTAAAAAGCAGTAGTTATTTTTATTTTCAGGCTCATCATTTGTCAAAAAAAAAAGCAGCTATTTGGCTTATTTGTAAACTCTTCTGAGGGGGTGAAAGTAGATCTTTGAATCTTCATATTCCACAGAGAGCCTTCAGGATACCTCTTTTTATTTATGAAGGTCTATGTTGCAATAAGTGGAAAACCTGTAACAACACATGCTAATAATGGTACATCACAAAAGAACAAATGTCTAGCAAGTGCTTGCTTAGTCCATCTCCAGGGAAAAAAAAAACAAAACCAAAACCCCAGTGATTTCCAAGAACAAATGACCACCTTCTCTGTACCAGACTCTGTTAATTACAGCACAGCTACTCTCATTCTGCAGCAAAAACTGCATCAAACTGTGTGATACAAACCAAAGTGAACACATTCTTCCCACCTTTTTTTAGCTGCCCGTATTTTTAGCAGACATTGTTTTGATGTTGTGATTATAGAAAGCAAGAAGAGCCAGAGCTATTCTCTGGAAAAATACTTTTAAAGTGCTTCAGCAACTTACTTGTTCCCAAGCTACAGCTTGTAATATGCTATATGGGAAAAAAGGACAATTTTGAAGGCACTGAACTGAGGGAAAGTCTTTAGAATTGTCTGCTGATGCTGGGAAGCCTAGACATAGTCTTTTTTTTGGTCTAAGCTTAAAAGACATGCTGGGGAGTGAGGGGTTACAATTCTTGTCCTGCTATACAAAATTTTTTCTGGTTTCTCCTGTTTGCGTGTCTAGGGCCTTATTCTAAACTGTATGTGGGGTTGGTGCCAGTCAGGGAACTGTTGGGGTTTTCTGGAAACAAAATCATAAATTTTTGCTTATTTCCAGCTGAAAATGACAGGGAATGAGGGGATGAAGCTGTCTGTGTGTATGACACATATCTCCAGAGTAAGCTGCTCTTCTGTTTTGGTTAGGATTAGGGTTTGGGGTCTGCCCTTCTGTTTTGGTTAGAGCAGCTGATTCCCTCAGATCTGCCATGGGCAAGACGCCCAGGTGAGGCAGTGGGAGAAGATGGTACCTGTACTGCACAGGTGTTCCCTGACTGTCAGGAAGCAATGTTTGCAGTGCTTGATGGTGCAAAAAAAGCCCTCTAAAAGCCATTATCTGCTTCATGTAGGCACTGCAGTCCTGTGTATGCACAGGCTGGCCAGAAGAGCAAATAAACAATGATCTTTCTTAAAGCACCAGGGGCCTGACTGGGGTGATTGGTTTGATCTCCTGTGGAAGGACTGTCCAGAGCACCAAATAAACAGACAACTACCAGTGTATTCCCATATGAGAAAGAATTTTCTCTGCTGTACTCAAATGGCAGCCTGGAGAACTCATCAACACTGAGCAAAAAGCTCCTACCAATGTGTAGGATGAAGACAAAGATGCATTTTATCTGCTGTGTAGAAAGGACTCAGATGGATTTTGGGTTGTGATGCCTGCATCTTGTTGTTTTATTGATGACTGTCAGTGTCAGAATCCGTGAGTCTATGTAGTGGGATGGTGTCAAGTCATGGGAAGGAAGAGCCTGGGAGAAAAAATCCAAAGAAATAAAACTGCCTGACTCTTGTCAAAACAACCCTTTGATGAT
The DNA here is from genome assembly GCF_028551555.1 of Melozone crissalis. Taxonomy (NCBI): domain Eukaryota; kingdom Metazoa; phylum Chordata; class Aves; order Passeriformes; family Passerellidae; genus Melozone; species Melozone crissalis. The sequence goes on along the minus strand of NW_026535794.1, from coordinate 48,447,814 downwards.
GAGATGAGTGACAAAAAATGGGAAGGAAGGGGGCGACAGAGCTGCTGCCTTTCTGAGATAAAATAAGCCCCCTCACTCTATAATTCTAAAATGCAAAGTCTTGAACAAATGTGGTTCCCAAGGAAGAGAATAAAATGACCTGATGGCTGCTAAAGCCACAAGATAAATGATTAAAATGAACATAAAGAACAGCACAGTGAGAGGAACAATATTTAGAGACATGTACATGAACAAAAGGGAAAACTGCTGTGAGACAATTAAGAATAATTCTATCAAGACAGTGGGCCAATCTACTGCACAAGAATGAGGTTCAACATTTTTGGGGGACTCCCAAAGTGAACCTAATTTCATTAATTAAGAGACTGAGATGTTTCTTTGGAAATTGTTCTTTTCCCTTCTTCTCAGGCAGTGCCAAGAGAGCAGAGAAGTTTTAAAGTCATCTCCATGATGAAACAGATCTTAAAAATACCAAGAACCAGCTACAGGAACAGTTAAGAAATAATTTGTGAGCACCAAACACTATTCAAAAGACCAGCATTAAACAGGCTGACTTCACTCCATTAATCTCTTCCATCTGAGGAGATGTCCAGGGATAAACAACGGAAGAGGAGGGAGTGGCATTGAAGTGTTCACTGGAACAGTGGTAAATTATGAATAGCAGGACACATCAAAGAAGTAGTGATAGAAATGCCCAAGCAACATAGCTGGAGCACTGAGCAAAACATACAAAGGAAACTTTTGGACTAAGTATAGATGAACAAAGTCATGTAGTCCATTAACTTGTCTTCTGCTGTTGTTTGATTTCCCTTATACTAAGGGAGATGCAGTTTATTTACATCCTCTGTAAACTGGCAAGTCTGCATCAAAGCTAACAGATTTTGCTTTAGTATCTCTTTCTAATGAAAAAAAAAAAAGTTGGAATTACTGAAATATTTGACTAATGTACAGGACACAACCTGAAGTCAGAAATAAGAGTAAGATGTAGATGATTCAACCAGCATCAGGACAAACAGGATATGGACAGAGACCTTATGTGATAACTCGATTCTGGTTAACATCACAGCAAAGTAAGTGAGTTTTCTTTTGACCAGCAGTATTTTTTCCAAACAAATATCTTCCTGGCTTCTCACTTGGATCAATAGGGGAGCAAGTAGGTACAGAGAAAACTCCAACCACATCAAAATTCTAAGTCCATTTCAGTAGTAGTAATTCTAAGTAGCATTTCAGGTTAAGGCTTGAGCCCCCCATGCCGCTAGTGTGACCTGGTATTGAAGTGTGGGAGCTGCCATATGAGAAGCTCCTTTTTGAGGCATGGCAGATCCTACAAGCTGCAGAGGAAGCACCTTCCACATTCATCAGAAAGAAATAGAAGCTGGACTCTTCCAACAGAGGTTGGAGGAGTCCAGCTTCCTGCTGAAGAAAGATCAGGGAGTCTCCACAGCAGCACTGAGGGTTAATGTCTTTCCAGCTTCGTGGCCCAACATTGTAGAGCTGCTGACTTCATGCTTCTTACAGAAAGCTTCTTATCCTTACTCTGCTGAACTCTTCACCAGGCCTGTAGGCCCCATTTTCCCATGGAAAAGAAATAAAAAACAGTCAACTTCACACATCAGATCAGCTGCCAACCACCAAATGCCAAGAAATGTGTCTAACTCAATGATATAGCAATGACTGGGAGCTGTTGTCAACATGGATGTACCTAACATGCATATATATTAAGACAAAAACTGTGGGGAAGAAGGGAAGAAAGCCAAACCAAAACCTAAATCATATCTAGCCTGATCAAGCTTTTTTAGAATTTTGCTGGCTAAAAAAACTGGGAGGGGGAAAATTTCACAGGAAACAGCACCATTGAAAATATGTTTGCAGAAAAATGGTCAGTTATTTATGAGTCTTTTTAAAAAAAAAAAATTTCCTTTAGAAGATTTATATTACCCTTTATCAATGAGTGTACTGTACTGATATCTGTAGGAGTAACCTGGACTCTATAATATTGTCATTTGGAAAGGGCTGCTGTTCTGAGCAGTTCTAGTGGACAGGCATGATATAGTTAGCAAGGTCAGCCTGCAAAATCCTTCCTGCAGTTTTTGTATTCTCTCCCTCTGGATTCTTCCATAAAACATGTGCTGTACATAAGCATGAGACTGTGGCTTATCAATTCTGTGCCATTCCTTAGGAAACAATCAGCAAAACCTTGTGAGCTGTCTTCTTGCTGTTTTTACACCACAGCAGTTTTTGCAGCAGAGGATTGCAGTGCTGATTTTAGCATAAATCATTAGTCATTATTTCTTTCAGCAAAGGCTTTGACAGCTTGCTGTAGTGTAGTGTAGTCGAATATTCCACAGGATGACAAAGCAAACATATGCTCAAGGATCTGTGCAAGATGCTAATTGCAACAGGGCATGAGGACAGGTGTGGGAACATGGTGTAGTACACTACTTTCAGTGACACACAGACCATTCCATTCTCCAGAGGTCTTGCACTTCATTTATTTTGGGAAGATATTCTGTGAAACTATCACAGATGGGAAAGAGAAGAGACAAGCAGAATTGGCAGCATTTTATGATATTTTACACTACTGCAAGACAGTAGGGAACTCTGGTTCATAAAGTAAATCAATATTTAAGGTTCTTCTTTCTGAATGCTCACAGCCAGAACAGAGGTTTTGGCCATCCTGTTCCCCCATCTGTACACCAGTTCAAAATGAATCATCTGCACTAGTGGACAGTGAAGAGAGAAAGGGCTTCCACAAAACAGCTTTTTTAAGGAAATTCTTTAAAATGAAAGCATAGCCATCTGTCATGGTAAAGCTTGGATACACTTTTCACCTTCAGAGATCTTTACAAGCATTGACTAATTAGTCCTTGGGACCTAAAAGGACACATTTTTCCCCTCAATTTAGATTGAGAAGACAGCAGGGGCATCTTGTATCCTTGGGCAGGAATTAAGGCTCCCTGCAAGGCAGGAGAATTGCAATCCTTTTGTAGTAGCCAATGCTTTCAGGCAGGGGGGTGTAAATTTAAGCACTTCTACCACCACTTATGCCCTTGTGACAAATTAAGGACTTGATTTCTCCCCCCTACAACTGCTGCACAATCAGATGATTCTATTGGCCTATGAATACTAAATGTCCAACTTGAGTAGGAACTGCAGATGTTCAGTCCTTTTACTGTTAAGCCATTAAGAAGGATGTGAGTGAGACATTCACAGTAAGGAGTCCATCGATTTGTTAGTTGAACTGGAAAATATTTCCCATGCTCTGGGTTTTTTTGAGTTGATTTGAAAAATATTTCATCTTAAATTAAATTTAAATCTATTTATCTTTATAAATATATTTGTATAAGTATTTTAATTTTTTTAAACTTTGTTGTGGTACCAGAATGACCGTCTGGTACCGCATTTTATTTTATTGCATTTCATACTGAATAAAATATTTAATTTTCTGCATTGATTTAAAGAATAGGGATTTTAGATAGCTTATGTCTTGAAAGTTCACAAGCTTTGCCATGTTTTTTCATTTAGAAGTGCCAGCCTAAAAAATTTTCGCTTTTTAAAAAAATAGTGTTTTAACCCAAAGTATCCATCAAGTTTGATAGGAATACATGAAGAGTTGCTGTTGACTTAAAACCACACTTCAGCAAATAGATAATTGTCCTGTCTCTGACCTCAGGCTTGGAAACTGAACTTGTGACATTCACAGGGTGATGGTAACTCTCCAGATGGAAACCTTGGATTCAAACTCTGCTGGTTCAGGCCAGGGCATTTGAGGGACTGCAGCCTCCAGACATCTGGCTCGCTGTTTGCCAGAGATTACGAGCTCCACAGCAAAGAAAATTTGCCACATAGTTACAGCAGCTAATAAATAATTGTAAATACCCTTTTCCAGTTAATCTTTAAATGCCAGGCTGTGGACCAAGGCTGCTGCTTGCCTGTCTGTACCAATCTGACTGACCAAGCCCTACCCCACCTTTGTCCTCCTCTCCACCCTTATCACTGTCATCTGGGAAGGAAACCTGCCCCAAAGCCTTGCCAAAGGATGGCCTTGCTCAGATCAGATGAAACAGGCAGGAAAGCAACATGGAAAATGTTGAGAGTTACAAGAAAAGGTTAAGTAGAAAAGATGTAATGCAGTGACCACAATGTATTAGCAATGAAAAATATTGAAGGCTCTAACTTCAAGGCCTTGACAATAAAAGCAGACAGCGCTTTGAGCTATTGAATAAAAGGAGGACAAAAAAGGGAAAAAAAACAACAGGAGGTATGAAAGATGTAAGTACTCAGGAGAACCGTATTAAAACATGAGGGAGTAAGACTAGTGAATCACCTTCATCAGTTCATAACAGGACACAGTGCTACCTACAAGACCTTTGCCTGGGCTTTTCAGAGTTCCTCTAATTTAGTATAGTCCAACAATGATGTGAATAATACATAACACTTAGAGCCTTTCCACTTCTCTGAAGAACTGCGTGCATTAAGTGAGTAATTTGGAAAATTGCCGCCCAGTTTTTGTATATGTTTATTCTAAATGGACATTATGTAGGATACTGTGCTATCTAAGGGATGTGTGCTCAAAGGTTAGGATGCTTTAAAAAGTTCTTTTTAGCCAGCTCTGAAGCGTCATGAATTTTTTTGGCAGGGACAGGCATTTTCAGCCATGAGCATTACACTCCTCAAGAAATATGCAAAATAAAATGTGACAGCAGGGCAAAATATTTTATAGGCAAAGTGACTTTCCGTAATAATGGAATAATAAATGCAGAAGGGAGAGAGGCCAAGTGCCAATGCTGAAAGGCATTTACAAGTGCATTTGTGCTGCTTCTGCTGCTGCTGGAGTGCCACTTGTTTGTGTGGTTCATTCAGTGAAGCAGCTGGAGTTAATCACCTCATTAGAGAAGTGGGCATCCAGCACACCTTGGAGCAGTGAGTCTGTGCTCTCCATCTATTGCTGCTCTGCTGCCAGCAGTTGCTGTTCATCGATTAATGTTACGAAGGAATTAGAATGGATGATAGACAGAACAGTCTGTTATTTCCAGCAAGAAAAGTGAAAAATCTGTCAAAAGACTTGTAAGTCCTAGGGAGGATTTGCTTGTGCAGCCCTATTTGTCACACTGTGACCTGGGACAGGAGAATCTGAGCTTGATTAGGAATGATTTGTGCTGTGTCATTGCCGGACACAGACCTTGCACTACTTCTCTGATTTTGTCTGTACCTGCTTGTTTTCCCTACATGTTAAACTCTGCATTTTGGGGAATGGGTGGCATTTATCATGAGTTTGGGTAGAGCTTATCTTTCTTGCTTGTTGACGTCCTTTTTGCCTATTGAGCACTGCTGCTCCACAGAAAGAATGGAACATTTTATAAGGGCATGTAGTGACAGAACGCAGGGATTTGGTAGATTTAAAGTAGTTATTAGGAAGAGATGCTGTCCTGTGAGAGTGGTGAGGTACCGGAACAGGTTTCTAGAGCAGCTGTGGATGCCCCATCCCTGGAAGTGCTCAAGGCAGGTTGGACTTTGAGCACGTGGTGGAAGGTGTCCTGCCCATGGGACACCCAAGGGCAGATGATCTTTGAGGTCTCCCACAACCCAAACTGTTCTATCGGTTTATGATTCTATGGACATGTCTTTAATATTAAAGATCTGTAGTAGACCATGGCATGGCTTAGTACTCTTCAAACCTCAACTGCACATACAACACAGCTGCTAAATTGATAAAAATAGGCCACTTTTATCAAATATTAATCTCTACAGAAGACAAGGTGACTAGAAAATGGGTGAATATTAAAGAAGATTTTCAGCCTGTTGAAAGACTGAGCAGTCCATAAGTTTTGGAGCTTTTCTTGTCTAAGTTTTCTTTGCATTTTGTACTGGCCAGTACAAAATGCTGTTATCTGCAAGGATAGCAGAGGGGTAAAGAAATCTTAATTAAAATGCAGTGAGTGTCTTCACAAAGCTAGGTTAGTTAATAATAACTGTGCTGCACTTGCAACAGGAGACCCCAAATGAAATTGGAGTTGAAATATATTGGTTATCTACGCTGAGAAAAAAATCTGTCTTGGAGAACTTAGAGCTTAAACTCTGGCAAATTTAAAAAATAAACAAATAAGTAAACAATAAACCCTCAACAACCGAATAAAAGGAAAGAAAAGAAAGAGACAGGAGAAAATAAATTCTTAAAACTCATACAGTTCGCCCACAATTTTGTGGTGGATTAAAGGCTTACACTTGAGTCAAAACCCAGGAGTACCCGTTCCCTGGCTGCCCAGCTCTATCCTTTCCAGATGAGGGAATAAAAGGAAGATTAAAACAAGTAGGAAAAAATATTGGTATTTAAATGTTACATAATTAGGAAAATGTTACAGACATTAGGAAAATCACTGTGTGGTAGAGAAGAAAACATGGCATGCAGCAAACAACTCGGTTATCACTTGGAAAGGTGATCAAAATTCCTCCAGTGCCTTCTCTGAGAACTTTTGATAAACAGCTGGTGTTACACGGAGCGAGGGGGCAGGATTGCCAGCAGCCACACAACCAGCAGCTGGCCAGGGCTGGGAGCCTGCCTGGTTGCATTCTTTTGTCAAGGTGCACAACTGGATGTCATGGTCTGTTCCCTAAGATGACTGATAATCAGCATCCCATTCCCTAGGCCAAGCATTAAGCACTTTTTTCATCATTTGAGGATGATCAGAAGCTGTTTCTACCTAAAGAGCTATTTCTCCTCACATCTGTGATGGATGAATTAAGCCCTGGGAATGGAGGATGAAAGCCACACTCACTGGGCTATTCCTTCTATTGAGTTTTCTTCCATGCTGTTATAAAAATTACATTTACCTTGCACCAGTGTCACTGTAAAACACTTGGTCTATTTTAAACTTTTCTGGTTAGGACCAACATATAATAACCATTGGGCAGCTCCAATGGTTAACTGTTTCCACTGGAACAGAAGAGAAGCTCCCTTGAAGTTCAGAACTTGCTGAACTTCAACATGAAATTGTTATTTTGTTTTTCTTAAATGTTTAGAGCTCTTTCTAAATTTTTCCTTTTCACATAGAAACAGATAGTGATTAAATCACTTCTAGATCTTGTTGCTCATGAACATGAGTGTTAAAAGCAATTACTTCTCTATTCTTGACATACTGAACATGTTGTCCTACAAAGTGGTTATTCTATGTCTCTTCACCTAAGCTGATTATGCTATGGAAAGTTTGACACATCTGAAGGACAGGATGCCACCCAAAGCAGCATGGGCAACAGGGCCAGGGAGGGGATTCTGCCCCTCTGCTCTGGTGAGACCCCACCTGGGGAGCTGCATCCAGCTCTGGGAGGGCACAGGAAGGACATGGACCTGTTGGAGTGAGTCCAGAGGCCCCAGGATGGTCAGATGGATGGAGCAGCTCTCATACAAGGAAAGGCTGGAAAAGAGAAGGCTTCATGGTGACTTAATTGTCACACTTCAATACTTAAAGCGGGCTTATAAAAATGATGGAGAAGAACTTTTTATAAGGGCATGTAATGACAGGTGAAGAGGCTTCAAACTGAAAGAGAGTAGGAAATGAGGAGGAAATTCTTTGCTGTGAGGATGGTGAGGCACTGGAACAGGCTGCTCAGAGAAGATAGGGATGTCCCATTCCTGTTCAAGCCAGGCTGGATGAAGGTCTGAGCAACCAGGTCTGGTGGAAGGTATCCCTGACCAGGGCTTGGAACCAGGTTTCTTTAAAGTCCCTTCCAACCAAAAAAATTCTATGAATCTATGATTCTAAGCACTGAAGAAGTTCTTAAAGGCAAACTAAAATACAAAAGACCAGCAAGTGGCAGCAAAAACAATTTGCAGAGGCATGCTTTTCTTCATAGAAATATATTAGGTTAGTGGCCATTCCTGACCTCTTCATTTTCCTGCTTGGATTTCACAACTAGTGTAATGATCATAAGTATAATAATTACACAGTCTTAATTTCTAATAATTATCTTATTGTAGATATTTAAACAGATGACATGGAAATAAGTCCATAAACAGACCCAAACTACTTTTTAGAATGAGACTTCCTAGGTTAATTAAAACCATTCTTACGTGAGATTTATTTCTTTCTTCATTAAGCTGGCCATACTGCAAAGGTCATCACTTTCTCAACATCCATTAAATACAAATGAATATACAAAAGCAGATTTTGAAAGTCTGAATAGGTACACTAAAACTGAGTCATAATAACCCTTTCATCATCCTGACCTTGTGTAATTGTCCTGCACCAAATGCATGTATTATGTATGTACATATGAATATAAAATTCATACATATAAACAGCAAACCAGTAACTATAATTTAGGGATTCAAGCATGGACATCTGCAATACTGCATTTTAGAAAAATGCAGAAGTTTGAGGCTTCTTCTAACAGACCATTTTAATTTATGTTATTTTTTATTAATTTTGGTCAGATCTTCAGACCTATTAAAAAGATCTACTAGTCTATACCTGCACAGTTCAGATACTCAGTTTTTTTCATGTTCACTCTTCAATCTGTTGCAGAATAATTTACAAGAGAGGAAGGTTCATCACAGCATTATCACCAGTATAAAGAAATGGCCCAATAAGCATGGTTTTAATATTTTGTTCCCAGGGCTTAATTCCCCTGGGAAAAAAACCCTCACAAAATGAACATATGCATAGACAAAATATTCTCATTCAAACACAATAGATTGTATTATTAAAAAAGGGAAATTTATCTGTGGATTCTAAAAAGTAAAAATGTAATAATGATTCTTTACCTTGTTTCTATATCACAGATAGCATTATGGTACGCATTAATGGTTATGAGCAAGGTTCTGTAGGTTATTACTTATATACCATTAAAATACTGGTATTCATAAAGCCTCTAAGCACACTAAAATCCAACCATCATTCCTATTGGGTGTAACAAAGGCAATTTTGGATAATTTTTGCATCAGGAAAGTTTTGGCCAGAAGTACTATAACAAAACTTCTTCAAAAATTGTCAGGAACTCTTTTATCTCAGGATCTAAGGTGTTCACTCTCAGAAGTGACTAATGGCTTTGATGATTTATACAGTTTTGGGGTCAGTCAAGGGGAGATTTCAACAGGCTGGGTTTCTACAGGTGATTAGCACCCACTGGGCTATCCTGAAATATCTTTGTTGTCAGCACAGCCATGCAGTAATTCTTCCTGGAAATTCTTCTATCTATCTATCTATCTATCTATCTATCTATCTATCTATCTATCTATCTACGTCTCTTTAAGGTTGTAACTGAAATAGGCACACAAATTAAAATGCTTCATTCTTGGTGTTTTCTGTTCCTGCACTCCCTCTTCTGGCTTTCTAGAATTATCTGGCAAACATCTTATGCCCATGTCTTATGATCCACTCTGATTTTGGCTGTAAACACATCAGCTGTAAAGTTAAGGTAGATTTTCGTAACAGACATCAGAAAAGGGACTATTACTAAATAAATCAGGAAATTACCATAGCAGCCCAGTGCTTCTGTAGATATCTATCCTGGGTAGAGGTTCCCTGGACTTTTGGAGACCAAAAGTAATCCCAGTCTTGGTGCAATGGCTGCCATACTATGGATATTAAATCCGAATAGGAATAAAGAGAAAGTTTCCAGTTTTCTAGCTTGTTCTCTTGAACTGTGCAGTAGAATTTTGTATTTAATTTTTTTCCCAGAAACTAGTAGAATTTTTCTTTTCACAAGTTTTCTTTTAGACTGTGCTATGATAGCACTGGTAAATTACCATTCTCCTGCACTGTTCAAAATCCAACTATTATGGTACTATACAGCTGAAATCAATGTAAATGATTTTTGTTGTTGAGCATGAGAGAAAATTGAAACATGAAGAATGAAATTTTGCATTTTAAATATTGTTCACTCAAATATCTTTCCAAACACTGTATATCTGTATATTTACATCCCTTGGAACCATACTGGAAAACTGAGCCAATATTGGAAAATGAAATAAACATCATCCTCTTGCACACCTGGTATTGTATTTACTATGCCCTTTTCTAAGTGGTAAACACTCTGGTTTCTATGTGAAGCACCAAAATGCATGTAACAAATGTAGGGGAAAAGTCTCAGGATTATGGAAACTGTTCAAATGCAAACTTAATCACCCTTTACTTGCTATGGATATTATCCCTCTTTCAAGAAAACTTTTGCATCTGTGAGAAACTCTTGAGATGGTTTGAAAAGTGTTTTCAGTATATTTAATAAGAAATATATCACATATGGATATCATGTTTTCAGTGTTGGAGTTCTTTAATAAAGCAACATGAAAATGTGATTAAAAATGTATATTTAATACAGGAAGCAGTGTGTTCATTTCAGTATGTGAAGTCCAGCTTCTCCATGAATTTCAGTGCTCAAGGAGGTCCTAAAACGCAATGGCTTTAGAAAAATGTTCCTTGATTAAAGGGAATGCTGCCATGGTGAAGTTTTAGGATGAAGAATGGCGATGTTTCCTGCCCAGCTCCCCCAGTGTTCGTTGCTGTCACCTGTGCCACACACCTGCCTGAAAGCTGCCAGAGGAGGGGGGAGCAGGCAGGCAGTTTCTTCATGCATGAAAAGGAGCTTCCATGGTTTTGGGGTCTACTCTTAGCCCCTGTCACTTAGTGGAATCTCTGCTCTAGTGCTATAAAAACAGTCATCTGTGACTCAGGTGAGTCATGCCATTTATTGCCTCACACCGGTGTATTTGCTCAGATCTAACACGGAGTGTTTGCTTAGATCTGGTGTATTGCTGTCATGGTGCATTACAGCCTAAGGAGGGAAAGAAGTCTCCTTCCTCTTCTGGAAAGCCCACAGCAATTCTGCTGGGTATAAAATCCTAGCAGGCAGCTGTGGGACTTTCAGAGCAATGAGCCTCTTAAATATCAGCTGATGCATAACAGCGTTATTGTGGTTTGAGGACTTGGGTGTTGCAGAAGAGTGGTTTTATGGGAAATCACTGGGAATTATTACTCTGCATAAAGATTCTCTTGTACATAATTATATGCAAGATTAGAATCAGTAATTCTGCAGGTTTTGATCTTCATGTATGATGGGATAGTTCACAATAAGTAAATTTAGTTACACCACACAATAAAAGTTCCTCTACCACAAGCAGGCTTCGTGGCTATCAGTTCTTGTCAAAGTGAAATGTACAGGACTTCAGAAAAAAAATAAAATAAGGAAAACACCACCCTCACTGTCTGGTATTAGAAGATATAATTTGATGGTTTGCAGGGTGACGTACCCTGTGTAGTTCACACAGTAACTGTGGGTAAAGGCATTAAAGAAAAATAAACCAAAGCTTATTGATCACTTTTCTTTCGGGAAGACGGAGAACTGATATTTGATATTTGACTTTTCCAGCGAGCAAAACCCACGAGTTGGGCGCTCGTCGCTCCCCGGCTGGCGGGCCGCGGGGATGCTGAAGCGCCGGGGCCTGGGCGGCCGCGGGTACCGAGCGGGAGCGGGGCAGGGGCGCGGAGCGGGGCTGCGGCCGCCCCCTCCCGGCGGGTCCCGGCCCGGAGCGGCCCGGCCCGGCTGGGCTGGGCTCCCGCGGCGGCTCGCTCGCTCCGGGGGCGAACACACAGACGTGCGCCGCAGCGTGCCCGCTGCAGGGCTGCTCGGCGGCGGCCGCGGCTCTCCGGGAAGGGAAGCGGCATCAAAACACGAACAGCTATTCCAAAGGCAAGGAGGTAGCCCCGGATCCCTCGTTTAGGAGCTGCAGGAGGAGGGACGCCAGCCGCCCCCCCCGCACGGGGGAAGCGGAGCGGCAGCGGGCGGGGGCGGGAGCGGGTGTCGCCCCCCGCCCGCAGGTGCTGCCGATCCGCGGGACCCCTCGGCGGCAGCCGGCCCGGGGCTGCACATCGCGGCCCGGCCAGCAGGAGGAAGGAAGAGGAAGTGAGAGCGGCGGGTGCTGTGCGAGCCCCGGGATGGGATAGTGCCGGGGGCAGCCCAGCGCACCGCACCGAGGCGGCGGCACGGCACGGTACGGCGCGGCGCGGAGCGGGCGCGGCTCCCGCGGCGGGGGCGGCCGAGCGGCCCCGCTGTGCTCGGGGCGGGGGACGCTGGCCACGCCGGAGGTAGGAGAGCTCGGTCCGGAGCGGCGACGCGGCAGCGGCGCTGCCCGGGCGGTGCGGGGAGCGCGGAGGGGCGCGCAGGGCAGCCGGGGAGGAGGAACGGGACGGGGCCGGCGGCCGGCGAGCCCCGCACCTGCCCGGGAGAGCCCGGAGCCGGTCCCCGCGGCGGGAGGTGCGGGCGGGGGGCGGCCGCCGCGGCTGTGAGAAAGAGGAAGCGCAGCGCTGTGCTTGTCAGTGCGGCGGGGCCTCGGACGGCGGCTGCCGGCGGGGGGGCGGCCCGGCCCGACCCGCCTCGCCTCGCACAGCGGCTCCTCCCGCCGCCCTGCCCTCTCCGCCGGCCCCCGGCCGTGCCGCCACAGCCTCCCGGTTCTCCCCGCCGCGACTTCGCCGACGCCTCCTCCTCCGCCACCTCCTCCCGCTCCGTCCCCTCCCCAGCCCCTCCCGTGCCCTGGGCAGCCCTGCTCGCCACCGGCTGCTCCTGGTGGCCGGAGGCCGCTGGCGAGGGCAGCGGACGGGAGCCGCGCACCGCCGGGCGCGGGGGGTGAGTGCTGGCGGGGCCTCCCCCGAGCTGGGGGCACCGGGGGGCGGCGTGCGGGGCAGCGGCCGTGCCGGACCCGCGGGGGTTAATGCGCGGGGTCGGGCCCGGGCGGAGACCGCGGCCGCAGCAAGTGTCCGCACCGCCGCGGGCGCCGCTCGGGAGGAGAAGGCTCAACTTTGAAGCAAGTGCATCTCCGCAGGCAGCCAGCGCCGAGCTCGGCGTTGGTACCCAGCCGCCGCCTCCGAGGGCATGCCTCCCCCTCGACCCGGCAGCCGAGAGCTTCTCGGGGGGTGGGAGGGGGCGCGTGTGCTCCTTTTCCTAAGTTTATGCTCACACAAGTGATCAAACCGCTGATGAATTTCAGATTAAATGATTGTTCTGACATGTGGGTGGTGATTATGCAAAGCCACAGTAGAGCAAGCCTTGTAGAGCAGCCTTGTAGAGCAAGTGGGTACTGGGTCTAAAAAGTTACATTTGTAAAGTTTTTTTGGCTCAAAGCCTTTGCAAAGTTTATTTTGAATACCTTTTCCTTGCAGAACTAATGCAACTGTTCAGCTCTCCCCTGGGAATGGTGTAAAGTAAATATAGGAGTTCCTGAAAAATAACAGTGAGTACATTTCAAGTCAGCAACGTTTTGTTTTTAACTTTATAAGAATATCTCTTAACCTGCCAAGGCTCTAAATGTGTAACAAACACAGAGAGAATGCCAATGATAATAACAGTGCAGGAAATGTACCGTGTGTTAATTGCTTTAGTATAAACATGGTTGTCTATGAGCTGTGTTTCATGATACTGCAGTTATGGTGCAATTTCAGCCAGGGATATTTTGAAGTGTATTCATTAGCAAATAGGTTTTCTTTTGTATTTATCCCTTAGCTGCCTGATTGCCCTTGGTTAAAATATTTGTCTTTTGGGAAGAGAGGGAAACTGAGTAAGAACTGTACTGAGTCCTGTATCTGTGACTGGGGATGTTGTTTCCTCCTCTTTCCCCTTGTCTGTTTTTCTTCCTTTTCCCCAAATGCATGCACACATGCATGCCATCTCTTCCTCAGTTATATAATCTCACAGACATTTATGGATCATTCATTGTTCGCATTAGTCCCATTCTTTCCATGTCATTCCTGCTTGATTGAGTGGCTTAGGCAGAATATTACAGAGGAAGGAAAATACATTGAAATTTACATAAAGTTCTTCCAATTTGAACTGCAAGTTTGCTTTCTTTGAAGGTTCTCTTTCCCTGATTCCCATTTTTTTTTCTTTCTTTTTTTTTTTCCTTTTTCTTTTTTTAGCTGTCTGAGTAGGTGGTAGGGATCTAATCTGATGACCAGTAACTAGATAAGGAGGAGGAACAGCAGCGGTGACAGCTTGCTGGTAAAAGTCCCTCTTGTGTACTGTTAGCAAAATATCCATTAACACACGTCATAAAGCTGTTAAAAGTGCTGCAGCAGCTTTTAAAACTCACTAGTGAGAGAAAAGAAAGATTAGTATGGTTAAAACAGGGACATGATGTGAAATGGGTATTAGTAAAAGATACTGCCAGTGCAGTCTGTGGATCTGGGCGCGTGAATTGACTCGTCCAGAGGCAAACCTGAATCACAATTTATTCATACTGGAAAGGTTGCACAGGGGTAGATGGCTTTCTTTCTCTCTCTCTTTGTAATCTCTTTGAAACTCACTGTGCACTGCAATACACCTGCCTTCTCTGTGGTTTGCAGCTTTGCTTTGAGTATCATTGTCTGAGGATTTGTTCTAATAAACAATTTGCTGATGGGGGGTCGGGGCGTTAGAGGAAAGAAAACTGGTTTATATACATACCATTTTGATATTTTTCCTTATATTCTCCATATGCCAGGAAAAAATTACTAGGTGAAGAGTTCAGACAGATTTTGCTGAGGGGGGAGGAAAAAAGTCTTAGCTGCTTACTTTGTAGCAGTCTTGGTAACCAAAAGTATCTGCAGTTCTGCAGTTGTCGTTATATAACCTGACCATTGGTGCTCTTAAAAGCAAGTACTCTGTATTCTTGCTGTTAGGGTGCAGCATACTGTGTTGTCCTACAAAGTTATTTTTTAATGCCCTTTTACCCTGGCTCGCATGAAACACAGCTTATTATGGCATGTAAAAGTGTAACTGTTGCTGAAACAGTGCTGTGTGCATTGAGCTTCCTGACAGCAACGCTGCGAGGTAGCAAATTACAGATCAAGAGTAACACGGAGCTCCACCCTTCCTTCCGCTCTTTGTTTTTGTCTACCTAGTAGAAGTCTCTTTGATTTTATGGTCTGGGCTCATAGACATGGGTTATCTCAATGTCCTGCCTACAAAGTGATGTTGAAATATGATCTCATGTTTTCCATGTTGATACACAGGGAGCAGAGCTCCCATGCTCACACATAAGACTTGTTGCTTTCTTCTTTTGATACTCTAGATGGCTTCAGTATGTGATGGAGTGAGTGGCTAATGCCTATAGATTTAAGTGTTACTAGGAAAAGGTTTCCCCAGGTCTCTGCCAGTGCACCTGCACAGTAAAATGCAGTGTTCTCTTATTCCAATAACGAGCTTTTGTTGTTGTTGTTTTATTTTGATATATTGCCAGCCACAGTGTTTCTAATTCTGTAATTGTCAAATAAGGATTTGCTTGGGACTTAAATGAGGCCATGAAGTACAGTTTTCCTCTCGAGCTGAGATTTTGCTGTCACTTGATAGTCAGTTTCCTTGAAATAAACAATCTCCTTAAAATTTACAAGCTCTCTTTGTCATGCTGTGCTGTGAATGTGCAGCATGTCCTTGGATTAAAAGAACATTCCACATTGTAGAAGGTGATGGGATTTTAGGAACCCTGGGAGCTGGAAACATCATGTACCCTTGAATCAAGCAAAAGTACTGTTGTCTGTTCTGGTCTATTTTTCTGCACAGTTATACCTGGGCCTCGTAGACTTTCTCCTCTGCTGTGTCCCTGCACTGTCTGGAATGCACAATTTGAGTGAGAATGGGTTGGTCAGATTTGACTCCCCATTCAGTCATCATTCTATTAAAAAGAAGATTTCAAGAAAAAGAAAAAGCCTTTACAGTTATGTTGTCTTTGTTGTTGTTTGAATCTACAAATGGCTTTGTAACAGGTATCAGACCACTGTTCAGCAAGGTATGTGCTGTATCTAAAAGATTTCCCTGCTTTGAGTGAGGTTTTTTTTTTAAAGTTTCTTGTATTCGTGGCAAGAGGAATGTGCCAAGTACGCGTTGTTAAACTTGTGTCAATTTAACAGAGCAACTGTTTAAAGGATTTAGAATAATTTTTCTTCTACTCAAGTCAGTCACTTTTTTTTTCCTTTTCTTTTTCCTCCTCTCTCTTCAAATATAGCACTGGAAAAAGAAAGAGAAACTAAAAGCAATTGGCAGAAGTCAGAATGTTGGCAAGCATTTGATGGAACTGATCTAAGAGGTGATAATATATATGTGACACTTAAATAAGCTTCATGAATATGGTTTTAGAGAGACTAATGGAAGAACAGTCACAAACTTGCAGAGCTGTCTTTTGCTCAGCATTTTTGCATCAAGCTGTTTGCAAGAATTTGATTCTGTGGTGTGATCCTTCATTATTGCAAGTGTGAGACACAAAAGAGAGATGGAAGATAATGTCATAACCTTCCTGCTGGCTTTCTCTGTTTTCTGATCACTGTTAACAGTGAAGAGGAATATTAATGAGAAGTCTATGCTCCAGGGGATAGCTAGCATGCTTCCTCTTCTCTCCATTTCACATCTGACAGAGGAAAACTTCTGTGTTCTGGGCAGGCTGGCAGTGGCTGGTGCTACACGTGTGGTGCCCATCAGTAAGGGAGGTACTGATTTCTCAGGCTGCTGAGCAGATGGCTTTGTAAAGCACATGCCTGCACTCAAGAGCAAGGTGAACAGGGATTCACGTGGTGCTTGTTTGCAAACCCTTGGAAGTGCATTGATTTATTTTCCCTAACGGCAGGTTTCCAGTGTATTTGATTTGTCTGCAGCAGGCTTCTTGTCAATGGCTGCCAGGAGAGGGAAGTTAATTGTGAGAAGTTGGGGGACAAGGTGTTTTTTTGTTCTGCAATAAATCACACTGCAATGAAGACTTGTAGGTACTGCTGGTAGGGATCCCCTTTAGAAAAGTGTTTTAGTTTATGTATAAATGAGCTCACTTTGGTGCATTTCTAGGGAGTAGGCTATGGAGTTCTTTAGAAAGCTGAGTATACCACCTGGAGGTGTTATGCAAATATGATAAAGGACCTGTTCTTACCACCTTTGGGGACCTAAGTATTCTTGCTGCTGTTTCTGCTGTGTTCCATTTACAGTCAAATAGCACTGCAAAACTCCACAGAAGCTAGCAGAAGGGAGGCGGTGGGAGCTACAACTCAATGCTTAGGGGAAAGACTTCCCTTTTCAGATGGAATTAAGTTGATTTAAAATATTTGTGAAACATCATCTTGAGTCAAGAGGCTGGGGATGGCGGAGGGAGGTGTAACAGGGTGGAAAATAGGAAAACAAATTATTCCCAAATAGGTTTATTACAAAACTATATCTGTGTCCTGGCTGTGTGTGTTTTCTCTTTTGCTTCTGCTTTCCTTCTGATTTTTATTTCTTTGAGTTAAACTTTCCTTGTAACTTCTTCCTCCATGTTTGCCACTTCTACTTTGGTACCTTATTCTTTGGTATCTATCTATCTCTATCTCAACTCTCATGATTTCAAGGTCTTTGCCCAGTCCTTAAGTTCTTTATCCTGGGAACCCTCAGGTTATTATTCACATAAATAATTCTGTTTAAGATTTCCAAGAAAAGCTGTGGCCTGAAGTGTGTATCATCTCCTATATTCTTAAAATCTCTAGCTCAAAGGCTTTATTGTACATACCTAATTTATGGCTGGCATAGGAAATGTAAATCTGTCTCTGAAATCTGTCATCTGTCTATGACATCTCTGTGCCATCAGAGATGGCATAATTTCTTTATCAGCTACATGGATGCACCCATAATAACCTGGCTCTTTTTCTTGTTGAGCTTGCTTCAGCTGAAAGGGAGGACAGGTCACTGCTTCTAGGAGAACTTCAGATTCTGGAGATGTGATGGCATTAAAGTCTCATTCTTTAATGCAGCAGAGGAAGATTATCTAATTTGCCAGACCTTTTTTGGAAATCCGAGTGTGCATGAGCCTGGACAAAATTCTCCCTGTGAACCTTATTTTTCTTAATGAGAATGTATGAAGTTGACAACCCATATCAAATACATCCAACATTTTGAAGTTTTTCAAGAGGAGGGATAAGCAGGGTTTGACAACAGGCTCAAATAATGCTGTCAGCACTTCAACTTACCTCCTTCAGCTGAGATTTTTATGTGTGTTGTCTGAGATTAGATGACTGGTGCTATTCAGGGGTGGTTTACTTCTAGCTCATTGTCAGCCTCATGGTAAAAATGGGAAGAGTCAGGTCTCCTGATGTAGTCTGTTGGAAACTTCCATAAAATTCAGTATGTAGTTGTCCTTTCCTGTGACCATGCACATGCTGTAAGTACTTTGTGCATTTGTTTGTGGACTTGAAACCCATCTGTAATCTTTCTGATGATGACTTGATTTGTTTTAACTAACTATTCTAACTAACTATTCCCAGTACATGCATGTATTCTGCTGCTTGAATCTGTAGCTGAAGTGAAACTATTGCTTGCCCCTTTTCCATTCTCTTCAGCCAACATACATTTATCACATATTCCAGCAGAAGTTTGAGGGATACGTGGGTTTTGGCAAAGATATCTCATGTGAGCAGTTCAGGCTTTCTGACTGGCTAGACTGGCAATTTGCAGTATTCTTCATTGAATCTTGTTGATGGCAACATAGCAGGGGTTACTCTTTAAATTGCTGCTTCATATTTTAGGACAGGCAGTAATCCACTGAGGTTGGGTGATGAGGAATTTATAACTATCCATATAATATCCTCTGGCCAAACAATAAATTTGATTTGCACATTTTTTCCTTAATAATGAGAAAAGAAAAATGACACAGGTTGACACAGGTTGACACAGGTTGATATAATACAATTTTTTTCTCTTGGTGCCAGTGAATGTACTTGTTACATACCAGTGCAATCCTTTTCCATTGCTTTGCTTTCTGGTAAAATTGCCACATTAATTTTCATAACAACAGTTGTGGCTTCAGCTGGAAATTGAAACCTGATAAATGTTGGCTCGGCACATGGACTTTTGGACAAAGTTTTTCAGTAGCACTGAGCCAAACCAAGTGAAAAAAAAAATTCTTAAATGTAAGTACTTGTCCTTGGATTCTGGAAAAGATATCTGGTATACCCTAGGCTGTTAAAATGTTGGAGTATTGGTGTTTGTCTTTTTTTTTTCCCCTCCCAAGCTTTCTTTTTTTTCTCCTCCCTTCAAGCACCAGCAGACTCATCTGTTGAAGCTCTACCCCCTGTGGTTCAAGTACATTCCTCCTATCAACCTTTTCACCCCACCTCCCACTGTCCCTCTTCACACATGCACCCGAAATCTCTTCTGGTCATCAAACTCGCAAAATTCAGGCCTAGATGTGGGGTCTAATTCTGAGCTCTACTTTATGTAGGTCTAAAATCTCTTCTGTAGATATGCATAACTTCTCTTGTTGTGCTTAATCTTCTTTTTCTAAAAACCAAATAAGGGCAGAAATTCTGAACAAGTTAGAAGTTCCATTGGAGACCAAAAGACACATTTAGTGTGGTGGTTGTAACTACTCAGGAGAAGGGAGAAAGGGGGAGAAAAAGGAGCCAGTCAACCAAAAAGTCTACAAAACAAAATGAGAAGATCTTTTTCATTTTGGACTGCTTAATACAATTTTAACCATATTTATGGGAAATAAAGATTTGACAGCTAGTGCTAGTTCCAGAAAAGGAGGGAAAGTGCGTTAAAAAAAAAAATTCCGACCTTGAAAAAATAAAACAATTGTTGTTTCGTGGGGGTTTTTTTTGTCTTTTTCTTTAATTGTAACTAATGTTCGAAGTAGGTCAGTTATGTGATCTCTTTTGAAAGGACTGATTTTCATCTTTTGGAGCTAAATTTGAAACTTTTCTAAAAGCGCAAATGTGGAAAGCAATTTTGAAAGAGAAAAATAATCTCACTGCCCTGTGTTGCTGTGAGCCTTTCTCTGTCCTGGCTTTTTTCTCTGACATATTTTGACAAACTGTGGAAACTTGGGCATCTGTTCTGCCCCCTGTATAAAATGGTGATTTCAGTCTGTGTTTCTTGGATTAGCCTTAATATGTAACCATGTACAGCATCTTCCATAAACTTTTTTTAATATCCAATAGTCTGGGCTTTTATTTCTTGACCTGCTAAAAATAGTCCATTTTTTCCTTCAGCTACCTTAGGAATTTAGCTTGTTGAAAGTGTCTGGGTGTGTGTTGGGGTAACAAGAGTTGGTTGTGTCAGCTGTGTTAGGATGATTTTCTGGAAAGTAGAGGTTGCAAAGACTCCATCCCCTGCAGCTGTAAGTGACTCAGAAGACACATTATGATAAAGGAGAAATGTCTGCTGAGAGAGAAGGGAAAAGAATAATCTGCATAATTTTAAATCCAAGTTGGAATTCGAGTTCTATTTTGATACAAATGTATAAATAAAATCGTCTTGGGCTGTTTGCACTGGGATTTTACATTGGTCTCCCAGTTTATAGGCCAGAGGGATCAAAACGCCCACAATTCAGTGGTGTGTGGATTGAAATTAAACCAGTAGGTTTTAAGACTTTTTTTTCTATATGTTCCAAATTGCTTAAATTTTGTAAAACTATTAATTTCACTCTAGAGATAGAGAGGCTTTTAGCTTTGAATTAATTCTGTATAATTAATATACAAAGGTTGAAAAAACCAACTGTAGCCTATAGGCTATGTTTTCTAATTAAAGGAATGATGGCATAAAGGAAAAAGCAGTTGGACTTCCCTCCCCTAAATCAGTACATAGTCCACCAAGCTAGACTAGAAAATCAAACTTAAGTCAACCTATAGGTCCTTTGTTTCCAACTAATTGTTCTTGCTGTGTTCATTGGTCTTCATAAGCTTGGCTAAGGGGATAAGCCTTGCTTTCCTGTCTTGAGGCTTTTTTCTCTTGATCTTTTGAAATTCAGAGCTGAGGGCCCCCTTTAGAGAATGTCCTGTGGGTAGCTGTCTCCTCTGTAACAAAGAAGCCCCAGCTGTGGATGTGGATTGAAGGAGAGGTAGCCTCTCAGGCTGGCAATTTGGAGCCATTTAGGAGAACCAGTAGTTTTAATTTAATTTGGGAATGATAAGCCTGAGTCAGTTTTCATGCTGCTGATGTCTTGCTTTTGAGTTCAGTCAATACCTGGGAGGTCCAGTGTTTCCTGCTGCAGGTTGTCTATCGGATATGTGACTGTAGTGGAATGGCATTGTGCAACTATGTAGTTTTATGAATGCATAAATGTAGTTTTATGATAGAAGAGACATTGTAAATCACTGGTTTGATATTGGAAGAATGTAGTTTTGGTCTTTGCCTCAGGTAAAGCCTGGTGCCCTGAGTGAGTACATCCTCAGGATGGCTGCTCTCCAGTGCTTCAATGCAAGCAGAGTTCCAACAGGAAAGACTGAGAGGGGAATTCAGGTGTGCCACACAGTGCAGATGCTGCTATGAGGTGCATAACACCAGTTGACAGGGCTTATAAAATGTCTTCTACATCTTCTAGCTTCTTCATCCCAGTCTGTTTCCAGCAGCCTCCTCTGTGTCAAGATAGACAAGTGTTAGTTATGGATGTATAATTACAGCTACACATAATTGTGTTATCAGCAGTAGCCAAGGGGAAAGAGAATTGTGGTGCACGTGTGTTGTATGGTGGCCCATGTGTGTTGTCATTTCATATGCATACTACATGGGACAGAGAAACCTTGGGAGAAAAATATCTTTGTTAAAAATCAATCTGGGTCACAGAACACTTTGGGTTGAAAGGGACCTTTAAAGATCATCTGGTCTGAACCCCAGGACCTATTTTTTTTTCAAAAGTTATACTACTGGAAGAAAGAGTTAATCAGTCAAATGCTAGCTTGTGAGAACTGCAGCAAGATCCCTTAATTTACTGTATTTACCAAAAGAGAAAGGTGAGTCTGGTCAGTGTCATCACTTCATCTTTACTGGTTCTATGGGAGAAGTTACAAGTGGGAGCAAGGCAAGGTTGTGTTTTGTATTGATAAACATAACCTGAAGTGCTTAGGAAACTTGGAGGTTGTTTTGAACATCTTCTCAGCATTAATTTAAAAATATAAGAGTAGATGGTAGGCCGAATGTAGACACAAAGAGATATATTTGCAAGCTATTTTCTGAATAAAAGCTGGGAGTTGCCTTCCCAAGAGACTGCATGGACAATATGTGCCAGATTGTAATATGAAGTTCCTGCTATAATTGTAGTGCTTTGGTGAGATGATTTAGCCAAACAGGGCAGAAAAGATCTGCAATCAATTTTTTTTCAGATACAGGCAGAACTGAACTACTCTATCTATTGAATTATATAGTGGAATTTCCACCAGACACTGGGAAAAGCTCAGGGCAGCTCTATTTAAGTTTAACTGTCCAGTATTTTTATTGAATAAACCTATATATCAACTTTAGGTGGAAATTCATAGACTCTTAGTGTATGCTAAAGGCAAAAAAAGTGTTTAAAAAGTGTTAAATTCAGTTTGAGAAATCTGCTTTTGTTTTCATTTTTTACTCTGATGGTGGCACAAAGCCTAGTGAAGAAAAAGTCAAAGAAAAAGGAACGGTTTAGAAGGCACTTTGTCAATGGAAATGAACATAGGTGGTTTTAAAATATTACTGGACAACTGGCATGAGCTCTTAAAGGAGTGTATATAAAGACTCTCCAGAAATATCTAGATTTCATGAGTGAAGGACCATCTTTCTTTCCTCTCTGAATTAGAGCAGATTGTTCTGTAATAAAGGTTGTCCATAGGTAAAAGACCATGAAGTAGCAATGTGATTTCATGAAAAATACTAACCCTTGACGTTCTCCATAATTTTTTGTTTTGTATTCGTACGGATTTCATGTTGAGATATCTACACTTGAAACTGAAAAAAAACTCTGGATGTTTGGGTTTTTATGTGTGTGTCTGGATTGGGGTTTGTTTGTTTTGTTTATTTCAAAAGAAAAACTTAATCTGTAGGTTTTTGCTATCTTAATGGACAAAGCTGTGCAAGGGTTTTATTGATCTTGTACAATAAAATCTGGTAATAACTTGCCATAATACTTTCGCTAAAAATGTTAACCAAATAATCCTGAACAGCTGGCCCAACTCAGTTTCTCTTGCTAAAATAAAGTCACTCAGTACAGAGGTGTTAAACCTCTGGAGTTTGTCCTTCAGAAGTAGAAGAAAGAGAATTATCTCAGTTACACAGTGCTATAAACATTGCTTCTTCAGTTGTGAGCAGTGTGTAACATTGTGCAGAGAATTTGTCCACATAGTCACAGTTCAGTGCTCAAAGTCTTGAATGAAAAATTAAGGTCAAAGAAAGGAAGGCACCTTCCTTGAATTGTGTAAGAAATTGATGCAGATTTAAAATATGCAGAGTTACTTTTTCTTTTCTGTGGTCTAAAACTGGTCTTCAGCTACTTCTGGTCCCACTGAGGAACTCAGGAAATCAGTGAAAGCTGGGTGTGATACATGTGATAATTGCAAAGGCTTTTGCTATTTGCAGAACAATCTGGATACCTCAAGGGAAGAAGTTATCTGCTTCTTTCCCACTGGTATGCTGCTAAAGCAGAGCAAGTATTTAGGAAGAGAAGGAGCCTCTCTCATTTTGTGTTAGTAGAGCAACTTTGTCTGAGGAGCAGCAGTTTCCCTGTTGTTACCCTTGCAGGCAAAAAGATTGGGTTGCTGAGACATTGGCATAAAATAATGTGTCTTTCTGCGGTAGTTATTTTAAAGTATTTCTGACAAAAAATAGTGTCATTCTGCAGTTGTCAATGGCTTACCTTGCACAATTGTTAGAAGAAGAGCAGAAATTTGTAGCAGCTGGCGTCACTATTTGCTTCTGCAGAAATGGACTACAAATAATGGAATGTTATTTACATCGGTGGGTATATGAATCCCCAATGTAATGTGTTTTACTTCTATTCTGCAGAGCATTTTAGGGAGGTAGGAGGAGCAGGTATTCATTGCTGGTGAAAAGCATTGTACGTTACCTGCCCCTTTGGAAGGGAAATTTTATGTGTTTATATTTGAAAGCTGCCAATGCCAGAGGCATGGTTTTTTTATTATTATTATTATTCTTATTTTAAAAACCATGTCATGGACTTCCTTATCCCTAGAGATTGTTCAGTTTCAGACTCTTTGTTGGAACTGTACTGCCAGGAGCCTTCCTGGCCTCTGGCACTATCAACAGAAAACGCAGCTCTTAGAAGAATGGATTATAGTTTTGGAAGGGCCACTGGAGGGGGGAGAGGATACCAAGACTGGCAGTGAAAGGCAGAACTTGGCACTGCAAAGAAATGGCAGAAAAAACATTCAGGCTCCTTGAAGCTTTTGATAATGGTAGAATAAGGTTGAACGAAGGAAGAGAAAAGAGAAATAAAACAAGTAGAAGGGGAAAGCATTAGCAGGTCCCCAAAGGGGAGGGGAAGGAATTGTCCCGTTTATTTAGGTCCTGTCTTTCTTGCAAGATAAGCCTGAAAAGGGAATTTTTGATCTTCAGTGTTTCAGTTTAGTAATTTAAATCCATGTGATATATAACTTTGGGGGGTTCCCCCACACAAAGTCACATGAGCTTAGTCTGTCAGGCATATGGAAACTGATGTTGAATATCTGTGCCATTATGTAACTTCTAACTGACTGAAGAGTTAGAAGAGCAGAACACAATGGCACATTCATTAGGTAAGTATTCCTCAGTCCTCCACAGCTCTAACACATGCTTATTTTTATATAACATATTGCCCAGCTGGATGCAGGATCACTAGCTGGTGGCAGGGCAGGACTGTAACAAGTTTTCAAACAACTTTTGCATCCTCTGGGCAGAGTAGTGAAGCCAAGTGACACCTTGGATTGTCCTGCAGGTCAGGGACATACAAACTGGCTGCTGTGCTTCAGAATGGCCACTGGCCTTTCTCATTCCTTTTTCTTTTTACTTCTTCCCTCTCCATCCTTTCTGTCTGCTCTTGCAGATCCCGTTTGAGTCCTTGGCAGACAGCATTATGGATTGTCTACCATAAGGATGCAGTGGGAGTAAGGAAGCTCCTGAGCTTTTAAGGCCAATCCTAGATTATTCTGGGTCCTTCAAGGTGGGTGAGTGGGTGTGCAGACAGGAAAGATTCTTATTAAATTATAATTAAATATGAACTTAACTTTTGCTCCAGTCAATTCAGCACAAACCAAGACAGATATGGGTGATATTCTTTTTTGCACTACAGGTATAGATAACAGTGGAGAAAATAAAATACACAGGTCAGATCACTGGGGTGGGAAGCACCCACCTTGTGCAGCTGCAGCTATGCCTCTGACCATTGCTACTTTCTGAACAGCTTGGAAAGCTTTCCTATGAAGATTTTTGCTGTTTAAACAACAAGAGATTGTAAGCTGCACTCAGGAAGCATTCTTTTAATCAAAATATTTGTCTTTTATATCCATGCACACACATGCATGTGTGCAAACCTGCAGTACAAAGCACAGTGGGGTCTATGCTTATTATTTCAGTGGTAGTAAATGTTAAGAAATTAGCCACTAAACCAGATGAAAAACTGAGTTCCTGCAAATTTAATTGGAACTGTGGTTGGATAAAGGCACGGGCATATGGCTGTGTTCTTGATCAAAAGAATCTGAAATCTGCTGGCTTAATGGTTTTCATCTCATTTCACTGGCCTTTGACCCTGAGAATTTTGTATAGCTAACAAATTCAGCCACTAGTGAATTATTTGCTATTCATTTCAGAAATTCACTATGCTACAAAAATTGTGATGTCTGTCTCATAGAGAGGATGAACATTATGCTGGAGCAGTTGAGTGTCTCGGGTGTGTAGTGAGGCACAGAGTCAAAGCCAGGCTGTTCTTTGCTGCTGTAAACACATCTCTGGCTTGCTGTTGGAGCATGATTGCTTGGATTATACTGTTGCTCTCAGAAAATGCTGAGGTTTTTTTCCTAAGTATCTGTTGGAGGGTCACCTTTTAAGCATTGAGCATCATTTGTAATTAAGGGATCTTAGCGTATTTTCTTAAAAGCTGAAAGGAAATTAAATTAAACAGTCCTCCATGCTGTTCTGACTTCTGCTTCAGGAAAGGATGCCAGATATCAGGGTAATAGGCAACACATTTGAAAATTTTCTCTAAATGTTGTTGCAAGGTCTGTGGAAATGAGTGGATCTCCAGAGTGCTAAAAGAGAATAAAGTTTTATTGCTTGCTGTAAAGCTCCTGGTGGAGGGAGTAGTTACACTAAAGCAAGGTGAAGTTTAAATTTAAACAAAGTTCTCTGCTCTACTCCTAATAGGTAGATCCATGTAGGTACACTTCTTCTGAAATAAGCACCTTTTAGGAGGTCTTGGAGAGGAAATGCAGTGAGCAAGTGTTTAGTTTATTGTGGATAAACTTAGATTCTCTCCTTACACTTACTGTTGAAGAGGAGCCACACTGTCTTAAGCATTTTACTTTAACTGCAAATATTGTCATGGAGGCAGGCAAAATGAGGGGAAGGAATGAGTGTTTGCAGATTTAACTTGTTGTCCTGCCTCTTTGGCAGTTCTAAATATCAGGAGCATGTGGAGAGTTACTGGCAGGCTTACAGGTAATGTGGAGCTCCAGCAGCGTGGCTGCCAGTGAAGCCAGCACTTACTAATAACTGACTAATTGTTTCTGTCACACCTGCACAAGCCTTTCTATCTCTCTGAAACACATTAGCATTCATGAGAAGTTACTGAACCATGATGAATCACAAACACATTTTAAGTAATTCTTTTGTGATTCTCCTTGGGCCAAGTACACCTTTTCTAAACAAGACCTTGTTTTTCTACCTCATGAAACATTGTATTTCATTTAACTGAAAGGCAGAGAAATGAAACCGTCTCAGTGTATTCAGGCTTACCTTTTAATGGGGATGTCATATTCTTGCTTCTGACTTTTTACCTCTGAGTTTCATCGTGTGGTTGGATAAAAAACCCTGATCTGTGCTGGTTTTATTAGTGCAGTAATAAGGCTAGATCACATATTGTGACACATCAGTTGAGAAGCTTTGGATGCCAGTTCTGCCACCTCCCTGTCTGGGTGTTCACCCTGTTAAAAGCCGGTTTCCACAGAGGGCTGTGTCCGTCTCAGTGTTGCTCATTGAGTCAGATGATGGTTACTTGAACTGCATGGGAACTCCACAAGCCTTTTCCATATGAGAGTGCCTGTGCTATTCCAGGATCTTGCTGTGATCTCACCAGTGCATGCCTGCCAAGTGCTTAGTTTGATTTACTGTTCTCATTTTCAGTGTAGACTTAGACAGTCATGAAAGGCATGATTAAATCAGAGTGGGAATGACTATGCAAATAACTGATGGAAGTGTAAGAGTGGAATAGCAACAGCTATAGAGTTTTCTAGCTTCAGTTATTTATTTGAAAAGTTATTTAAAGATAATATTGATCAAAAATGCTGTTTTTTGCTAGGGCTGAAAGGAGATCTTGTGCAATGAAATGGAAGTATTAGCTGAGATCACGGATTACAGAAAACCTTTAGTAAAACTGGTGTTTCCAGCATTTTAGGCCAAAACTCCAGGATGGATTTCTGCTGGCAAGGTGTTGTTTTAGGTATGGAGAGCAAGCAGATCTGCTGCTTGAAAGAGTTGGGTCATTCCTGCCACCCTCTGAAGTTTTAGCTTGGTACTCCAAGAAACAGCAACAGATTTTGTTGCTTCTTTGTTTGGGATCTGCGTGTCTTTTCTCCTTTTCTACTCTACTTTTAAACTGTCAGCTCAAGCAAACGAAGTCCATAGAGCAATAGAAGTCCTGAAGATGCAAAATTCAGACAGGTTTTTGAAAATAGAAAACTGGGCAGAGCAGAAATTGTAAGGGAAAAGTTCTGGGGTGAACCTTATTAAACAGCTAGAGACCTGCACCAGGAATTCAGATGGGTTTGCCTTAACCCTGCTGCTGACATGGAAGCTCTTTGCTCTCTTTGGTTAGACAAATGTATGAGAAAATAATATTTTGCTTTTTTAAGGAGAAATGAAATGAAAGTTCTGAAAGCAAAAAATTGTACTAAAATTAGATTGTCGTCTCTTAACTTACCTGACTTCTACTCTGAAATTTGCAGGGTGTGACTTTACACAAAGCCTCATTGTCAGAGAATTTGTAGAAACCTCTAGATAAGTGAGATTCAGGCTGCTCTAGCAATTTCATCAAAGTGTTTAAATAAAAATAGTGGCAAGCGCTCACTTTAAACATTAAAAGCTTCAAAATTCCAATGAAGCGCTATATTTTAGACACTTTTAGGCAGTCCTGTTCTGCTCATGAAAGAATATTGCTAATGAAGGAGACCTAACAAAACCAAAAAAAAGGTACCGTGCGTCCATATGGAAGAGTGCTGTGCAGATGGTAGACAAACACAGAGGAACAGTTATAAAATCCTGCTGTAATGAAGAGCTCAACTAAAAAGAAATTTACACTGCCCATTAAGGATGGATTACAAATTAATTTTGTGTTTGATAGGCAGTTGTTTGGAGCTTTAAAACATCCTAAAGCACAAACTCATGTTGCTAAGTTTCACTGTAACAGTAAAGTTCACAGGTTGGTTTTTGTCTTTTTATAAATATTTAAAATTCTACAGGGATGCAGAAGGGAAGAAAATGGTGGTTAATGGAAATAGGATGATAATTGTTTCCAAATGCTGGCTTGCTCATGAGGTAGAATTTATCTCCAATTGAAGGAACCATGTAAATTCAGATGGTCAGGGGCTATCAAGGCAAGAAATGGGGTCTTAGAGCTGGTCTGATGGTAGCTTCTGCTATAACTTTCCTCAGGCCTCATTTGGTGGCTTAGCTCTGCTTTTTGACCTGCAGCTAGCCAAGGGCCTGACCAAGCTGACTTTTCTAGCTGGTGCTGGGAGAAAGACCTTGGGGGTCTTGTTTTTCCTCCTGGGCAATAGTGCCATGGCTTTCTTCTGGTGCCTGCTCACAGATGAAACGAATAGTTGCTGTAAGTTAGTATCTCTCAAATTTTTTAAATAATTACTTCCCCTCCCCATGTTTAGCATGAATTTCCTCTTCATTTTGAGCACAGCATGCTCCCTTGAGTTTGTGTCTCCCCGTCCTAACACTTTAGCTTAATTAAGGACCTTTTTTTGGTGGTACTCTTCCACTCTAAGCCCTTCTAGTATCAAGACTCGTGGACTGTGGTAATGTGCATTCACAAATTGAAATATAGCTGTCACTCTTGGTTGTGTTTTAGTCCACTCCAGTCCCAGCTGCCTTTCTTGCTTTAGTCTCTGAGGTTTTGTCTTTTCTGCCCTAGATGTTTAAATTCTCACATGTCCATCTCACTTAGAGATCTTAAAATTAGATTTAATTTCAAAGTTGTTTTTGAGAAGGAATGTGTGGGAATATGTGTATTAACCATAAAAAATGTCAGTCCTTTGGGAGCCACATCATTTTACAGTTTGTGTTTCTACCTACTGATATTTTTAACTAGGCCGTATTTTCCTTTCTTTCCTTCCCCCCACCTAAGGGAACACTATTTGAGGTGAACTTTCTTCCTTTAGGATTTTGAATCCCAGTTAGAGCAGGACTGTTCATCTTTTACAGACATTAATTCTGGGTTATCGCTTCTGTAGCTGTCCTGAATATTATATGCCTCTTCTGGGTTTGTGGGTTAATGTTAATTTAATGCAATTATTTTCAGCCGCTGTCTATTCCCTTTAAATCCTGTACTCTGCTGTGCTAAGCTAATGAAACACAGCTATTGTGGTGTGCTCTGCTTCTCTGCTTGCTAAAGGCTGTTGTAATGTGGAACGCACAACTGATAGATATTTTCCTGTCTGCAGCACATGGAAGTTAGTAAAGGGCTGCAAGATTTTTTTCCCCTTCTAAATACATTTTTTTTTTGCTCAGTCTTTTGCCACTTCTTACTTTTGGCATCTCCTTATATCTGATGTGTCTTGGTTTTATGGAAAAAAAACGCAAAGTGTTAAAGTCAGTTGGTGATGGTATGGAAGGAAGCAGAATAAAAGTCTCTGGTCTGCTGGTTCACCTTTCACTCCAGTGCAGATGCATCCTGAGCATCTCTTACATGTTTTAAGAACCATGTGTTCAGGATGGAGGAAGTTATGCTGGTTCTTATGCACAGAGCATCTGGAGTACGTATTTCAGGATATTTGTTGTGGTCAAGCTCTTGGTGGCTCATTGCAGTGAGAATTCCAGCCCTGCCATGCTCCCAGGGCTGGACTGCTTTCCAGATAAGCTAAAAATGCCCACCTACTTGAAGAGGGTGCAGGATTCAACTTGAAGTCAGCAAGATGACTTCACTGCTGTATCATGTAGGAGGAGAGGATTCACTGCAAGGGAGGCAACATATGTTTAAACTTAAATATCATATAATTAGCCAAACTGGCAAAGGAAACTGTGAACAACATAAGGAATATGTATTAAGTCCATTTTATGATGTTTAAAGATTTCCCCAATGTAAGAACCCCCCCTCCAGTATTAATATTTCAAAAATGTCCTTATCCTACTAATATATCCGTTTGACTTTGTCAGCAGTAGTTATGTCAGCAAGAGTTGAAGCTTGGTTTGCTCAGTTTCTTCCCCAGGTGTGTTGATACACCTGTTGTGGTGGGGAATAAGCCGAGTCTGGGAACCCATCCAGGTTAAAAATAAATTTTTTCGTTTTATTCAGCTTATTTTTTTGCTTGCTGGAGGCTTGGATCCATTCCCCATGTCACACCACAAATGCTTTGCCTAATGTGACTGAAAGGCTCTGCTAGAGGGAGGGGATAAAGCAGGAGAGAAGGGGGAAGGAGGGACATGAATGGAAAACTTGGCCCCTGGGAGAAATGCCTCTGTAAATAGACCTATAGGGGAGATTGTAGGCGTCAGTAAAGATGAAGCAAACTTGTGAATGAGAGCAACATGCCACTCTTCCAGCTGTACATATTTTTAAATAATATTAACAGGTTTAACTGTGTGGGTATTCATTATTTAAGTGAAAAGATGATTTTATTCTTGTCATGGCAGATCCTAGTAAGATCAGCAAATCAGCCCTCTTTCATTTTTAAATTTTTTTTAACCAACATATTATTCAAGCCTATAGGCTGTTTTTCACCAGAATTAACAAGCGGCAGTCACTGCCTTGAAGGTATTGACCTAATTGGACAAGATCATACAGAATAAGGTCATACAGAGTCTGGAGAGGACCAGTGGCACCAAAAAGCAGTTTGGCCAAGTTCTGTAAGTGGGTCAGAAGCTGAGTCAGTCACCGAGGCCGGTCTCCCATGTCCGTAAGATTTCCTATTTCCAGCCCTGTCACACAGCCAGTCTCTGGCTTTCTGCAGTAATCCCCTTCATCCCCCAGAGCTGGACATGAAACCACCAGCACGGGAGAGAGAAGGGGGAAGCAGCAGGGGGTTTGTTTATAAGCTTTTCTGCGTGGTGTGTGGTGTTTTGACGTTTGCTTGCTCTGGATGTGACACCCCTTTGTCACTGAGGTTTGTTCTGGTTGGTGGTGCCAGCGGCAGCTCCTCGCTCCGAGTGCACGCGCGCGAGGTCTCGGGATGAAAATCCTTTAGTGTTACACACACTGGCTGAGAGCACTGCTGCTGCCTGCCTTAAACCCCTTGCTGCACTGCTGCTTGAAGCAGGGCAGCTATCAAATCCTTCATCCGCAGTGCAAACTGTTCCACGGGAGTGCGTGCTACCGACCTTTTGTACCGTAGCCAGACTTAGGAGGAAACAGTGGTTTGTACATTCTGTAGTAACAGTGTTGCTACCATAACAGAGTTTTGTGCTTGCTTGCATCTTTCTGCATTTTTGGGGGTTTTTAAGGCAAAAAGAAAAGCCTGAAAACTGAACTTTTCTGAAACTTTTCAAACTCTGTTTTTCATGCGGTTTCAGTGGAACGTTGCAATACCTCTTTGTGTATGTGGTGCTGTGAAGGGATGGTTCTGTTCAACTTAGCTTCATGCTATACCTTTATGCTCCATTATAAGAGGGTTTCTTCTGTGCCTAGAAGAGTTTATAGCTACTGTTAAGTGCTGAAGAACTGGAAGAAGCTTTGTGAAAGTCTGGGAAGTAATTATCATTTCAAGGTTCATGTATAATTAAGAGTTGGACTCAGTGATCCTTGTGGGTCCCTTCCAACTGGGTGTTCTGTGAATCTGTGTAGTGATGGCCTCTTTGGTAGTCATGTACCACCTTATTCTTTGGAGTTGTGACATTGTGTATGAATCACGCTTTCATATGGGTCTAATTTGTTTATTAACTCCGCTCTGCTGTCATCTGTCAGAAAAAGCATATTATTTCTGAGGTTACTCAGAAAGCTGGCACAGTGAAGTGTTTTATGGAAAAACAAACAAACAAAAAAATAAAAGCCACCCTGTACAGTTGCCAAGAGTGTATCTGATGTCCTTTTCACTTGGAGTACCACCAAACTGGAGAAAAACTAGTCTCCTATCAAGAAAAGAAAACAAACAAACAATGTCTTATTCTTTCTTATGTATCTAAGTAAGATGAGAAAGGAATAAAGCTGGTATAGGTGGAGGATTTCAGAGCAGAGGGGAAAAAGACATTTATTAATAAAACAAAACCCCATTTGTATGAAGTCCATCTGTGACAGCACTGCTTTTACACTGCCAAAGGAAGTCTTGGCTACTTCTCTCACAAACTTTGTAAAGAAATGTGACATGTTGGACCTCAAGTAATGAACATACTCCCAAGGCTGAGAGGTTTGCCATAAAAATGATTGATTTTTGTCTTCCTAACTGCATAGCTATTTGCATTATACTAAGCAGCTGATACCAAATTTCTTCATCATCAGATGAGTCTCCCGAATGGCCATGTTGGTTGTTCTGAAAGTTTTGCAAAGCAGGGTTGTTCCGGTCTACCTTTCTGCCATTACAGCAGCTTCAGCTGAGATTTCTTAGAGTAGTTCTGTCTGAAATTTATATTCTAAGTATTGGGTTGCTTCAGTTGTCTATCCTCATAATACACTTTTTTCAGACCACTTAAGGCATCCTTCATGCTTCCTGTCACTGTACTAATGGTGATTCCAAGCTTGTTGGGTTTTGTTTCATGTTGACTTTGGCTTTCTCTGTGCTGCTTCTACTTCTCTGTGCTGCCTTACCAAATTCTGTTCCACCACACTTGCCTGCTTGTCAGCAAATTTGTAGCAAGAACTCTAGCTCAGAGGTGCTGACAGGAAGCAATCAAATCCAAAACACAAGCAAAATATTCTTCATTCATCACTGGCTTCTTGCTGCATCTTATCTATTCCCTTTTGTCATTTAGATTGTCAGTTTCTTAAAGCAAAACATAATTTTCTTTGTAATTTGACTAGCACTGAGCACTTTACAGGTACTTAATAAATACCAAACCAAATAATTTATATCCACATAATAGCCTGTTTTTACACAAACCTCATAGATGTCTCTTTTGTATTTCCTGTAACTATTTTTTATCCAACTTGCAAAGCAGCAGGGTGGATAAAAAATAGACTGCACAATGCAGTCTAGCACTGGAAAACAATGCTTTGAATTAGATCTATTACAAGTAGATTTTCTTATGTTTCAATGGGGTTTTTTTGGTCATGCTAGTTTTGGGAAGGGTCTTTTGGTTGGGGTTTTTTTGTTTGGGGTTTGTTTTTGGGGTTTTTTTCCCCCTAATTACTTATGCCACTGAGGTTCAAGACATGCTACCATTACAATGATGCCTGGATGGCACCTTATGTTATGAAGCTCCCTGCAGCTTTGAAACCACCTGGGTCAGGGTCTTGCCC
This sequence comes from Melozone crissalis, assembly GCF_028551555.1. Classification (NCBI taxonomy): domain Eukaryota; kingdom Metazoa; phylum Chordata; class Aves; order Passeriformes; family Passerellidae; genus Melozone; species Melozone crissalis. The sequence continues at coordinate 48,414,276 of NW_026535794.1, read as the reverse complement.
CTTCAAGATAGTTGTTGTTGGGGAACTGATTGATCTCCTTACCCTTATCTTCTATAAAGCTCTGGATCTAGGCATTACTAAGCATTTCTGATGCTTTCTAATTAATTTGCTGTTGCTGGCTATGTTTTTTTGCTTCTGCTGGAGCCTGTGTTCGCAAAATTACTGTAAAAAGACTGGTGGATTAACATTAATCCACACTGGACTGGGAATTTACCAGGGCGCTAAAACTACATCCAAGCTGTGTGGCAGGTGTAAAGCATGGTCATCTTGACTGGCCTGTGGGAGGGCTGACCCCATCTGCCCTCCAGATGTCCAGGAGTTTTCTTCTACTGGTGTAGCCTCCAAAGGTGATGGCATTATCTCACAGACTAAAGGTGAAATCACAGTGTGACTTGGGCTTAGAACTATCTTTAGGTGGCGATTCAGCCAAAGGCTTTCAGAGACATCTGTGCCTTGTCAGGCCACCTGTGCTAATGGCTACTTCATTCCATGTGAACTTTCTGTATTTCCTCACACCATTTTAACTCTGGAGGAGGCTGTTTCAAATGCCATCTCTTTTGGTCAGGGAATGAATATTCTCTAAGCTTAATCTTACTCAAAGAAGTCACATCAGGAAAGAGAGACTAGTTTGCTGTTACAACAGCAATGTAATTCATCTTGTACCTCTTGATGTGACACAAGTATTTGGAAATACTTTGTATTTCGTGCAGTGAACAGTCCTAGTTGCATCTGCTCCATGTTATGCTGTATACACCCCATGAGCTCTGTGAGTTATCCATCTGTGTTTTGCCACAGTTTTAGTAGTTACTCCAGGCATATGATGGAATAAAAGAATCCATTTCTCTGGGTTATCATCTTGCACATATTCAGTTAAGTTGCATATGCCTATCCTTGTTTCATGCCAGATTTTGTTTCCAGGTACATTTAATAGTCATAGGATGAATGCTTTTCATGTCACATTTATATTGTTTGCATGTTTGGTGAGAAGTTGTATCTTTTTGACCCTTTAACCCAAATTAATTCTCACAAAAAACAACTGAGGTTTGGGATTGGATCATGTCACAGGAGAAGATCCTGAGTTTTTTTTCTTGTTCCTAATGTTGAGTAATTTTAAATTATCATGGATCAATTTGGATGCTGATTTTGCTCTTGTATTATCTTCTTTTTGTATGCTTCTAAAGCTAGTGATTACCTACCAGTTCTTTATTGATTTAGTAGGTAATGCTGTCTAGTATTGCTAGTATTGCTGTCTGAGAGAGGTACTGTGAGGACAAATGCACGAAAAGTAGTCAAGCATTTAGTTCTGTAATAATGATCCACATAAGAATTTAGAAGCAAAGAGATTATTTGCATGTATGCGGTTAAAATTATTCAGGAATTCTGTGCCTTTGCAAACAGTATAGAGTACTCAGTTAATGGAGCTGCAGCAAAAAAAAAGCAACTACATAGCTACAGAATATTTTACTGGTATTAAGAATAAATTTACAATTTCTAATACATGATTTGACTGAATACCATAAATCTACGATTACACATTTGTGTCTATAGAAATGCGTATACTAATGTTGGGGAAATGTAGTGCGAAATAGCACATAAACAACAAAGCATTGATGAAATGTTTAGAATGCCTTTAAGTTAATGAGAGAGACTTATTTAAATTAGATACTTCAGAGAATACTGCTCTTTCTTCTAGATTACAAATATCTGCTATTTAAACATTTTTCTCTGGGGGTTGGTGATAGGAGTGGGAGGAGATGCATTTCTAGTTTCATCTGTATCCTTGAATTAACTATGAAAAGGGGTGGGTTCTTAATTTAACTAACTGAAGCTAAAATCTTAGTGGAAACATGCTTTATTGTCTTCTGAACAAGCTTCCACAACTTATTTTAATAAGTGTTTTACTTTCATTAGTTGACCATATTGGGAATGTAGGTTTCTCACAACAGGACCAATACCTCAAGTAGCAGCTTGCTGTGCATTAGCTCCTGCCACGTTTGATAGCTGAGCCTTCTTGCCTTCACCTCCACCTTTGGCCCATTTTCCCTCTTGGACAGGGCAAGTTGTCTTGGTGAAGGGTTGTAGAGATGACTCTTACATACATGAGGAAGCTTTGCCCACAGAAGAGTCCTCCCACTTCTTATGCCCTCCAAAAACCTTCTGCAGGGTTGACATCGTTGAACCTCAGATTTGGTGAGGGAGGCACATTTTATTTGTCTGAAGTTAAGAAATCTACATGAAATTAAATTTAACAAGATGTGTCATCCCAACTGTATGCAAATATCCATCTTGACAGTAGTAAATAAAAGGTCAGATGTCAATATGAAATTTTTCCTTTGAATTTAAGGGACAGTAAAACTGAGACATCTGGTTAAGGCTTTGAATCTGTTTTTTGCTACAAGCTCAAAAAAATTTTGATTTCCAGTAGATAGGAAACATTAATATTCAGTTTATCTGAATTCTGTTATTTAAGTGTATGTAAGTGGAGTATTGGTGTGTTATAAGGGAATTCATAGGTCAGCAGCAACTCATCAGTAATCTCAGTCTTTTATGCTAAGTATATGATAGTTTATCTTCTTTGAGAAACCATTTAGCGTATGCTGAGGGCTTGTCTACATAGGAAGACTTGGAAGAATTAATCCAGACTAAGATATGCTTTGAAAGTGGATTAAATTACATAGTACTCCTATACAAGGACATTAAGCAGAATTTAAGTGGCTTTAGTTTTAATTTCTTTACTTCCTCAGTTAAGTACATTAAATGAAATTAAAGGCATTTAAATTTTACTGTTGAAGTTTAATGCAATCTTATTACCCTACTTTTAGTAATGTTTATCTGTATTTACTTTCATTTTTTTCTTGTAAGCAAATTGGAGGAATGTTCAAACAAGCAGAAGTCAATATTAGCAAGTTCAGTGTACATTCATAGTTTTTATATCTTGTGTACTAACATTCTGAGGTTCACCAACCCTGTCTCTCCACTTACTGATTCTACCCTTCTTCTAATTCTCACAGGCCTCCTTTGCAAATGGTCAGTAATGATTTTTATGTCCTCAAAGAGCTTTCTATATGAGAAATGCTGAGCAATGGCTGTGGTAGTATTTGATTAACATCCAGATGGAAATCTGAAATTTGCCTTTATTCGTTGCTGTAAAGGCGAGGGTTGAGTTGGGGAAGATGAATGATTTATGGGAGCTTTACCAATGAGTATAGCTATTTTTTCTGTGAAATTATGTCAGACACAAAGTGTTTTAATGTTACACAGAGTTCAGGCATCTACATCTGCTTTTGGTGCACCTGCCTGTGTATCTTTGTGTGAGATAAAATGTTGCTATGTCTTTTGTAGAGCCTAGGATGAGGGGTGCATCCACACATTAATCAACAGATGTTAAATATGGGGGTTTGTATCCTTTACAGAAATGGAGACAAAATGTGAGAGAAATGTTGCTCTGTCTGACCAGTAGCTAACGTTGTAGAAGTTGATTTGCAAAATGGTGGCAGCAGCTTTGGACCTTTTAAAATAAACTGCCTTTTTTTTTTTTTTTCCTTGTTTGAGGCTGGATGTAAGTCCAGTGACATGGGGTACTTGAGAATAGCAAACATTTATATGCACAAATATGAATGAGTGGCTCAAAAGTTTAATGGCTAATTACTCATGTTGGCATTGCAGTGTGAGGGCTGTATAATGCTGCTGTCTGAGGAGACAGACAGTGATTGTAAGTGTTCTTGTGAATATGCAGAATGGTGATCTCTGGTATGTGTTTGTCCTGTGTGTGGCAGCATCTAGCAGTGGGCACTTGCAACATCTGATGATTTAAATTGCCAAATGATGCCTTTACACTCAAATCTATAAGAAACCAACCTTTTCCTCTCCCACCCACAGCCCCATTGAGAAGTGAAATGTACTGAGATGCAAAAAGTATGTCAAATATGCATTTAAATGCCTTGCTTCTCTGACGTTTCATTTGATATGTGCTACATGTGACTTTGAAGCATAATAGCACATTGTCCTAAACTGATGGAGTTAGTCAGTGTTTGATCTCTTCAGCTGAACAAAGAGATTGTTTTAATGCTTTTTAATGACCTTTTAAACAGGAGAATTGATTTTGTACATTTTTAAAGGGAAACTGGGACATAGCTGAGTCTTCTTTTTCTTTAGAGTTTGAGCAAAGTAATCACAGATTTAATCACAGAGTATTTTAAGTTGAAAGGGACCCACAAGGATCACTGAGTCCAGAAGTTATCAACGGCTTTGGAAATTAAGATCCTTAAAATACACACTTTCTAGTGATAGAATTGGAAGAGTTGGAACTCTGTTTACCTGCTGATGTTCCCCAGACTTCTAGATGGAGCACCTTAAAGGCCGAAGCTTATAGCTTTGCATATTAAAGTCACATTCCTGTGAATATAGCACAGGTGAGTGAGAAGGAAAGAATACAAAAAGCATACTTAGCAAATACTAATTTGTGCTAATAGCCTTTCTTGTCACCTTGTGGCAGCATTTTTGAAGTACCAGATTTTAAGCCAGGTGGCATCAGCTGTGGGTATAGGTAAGTCAAATGATGGCAGGTTTGAATATAAGTCAATCAAACATGCTCTATATTTAGCCAGCATTTTTGAAATATTGCTAAAATTAGCTATGTAGATATCTGCAGCTGATGTTAAGTGGAGGTTAGCTTTGTTGGATAGGTCTAAATAAAAATCCTGCCCTAAGATTGTTTTTAAAATTAGCCTTGCTTTTGCTTCCTGCTCTCCCACCCACGTTTTTGAAATAATGCTACATCTTGAGATAACAATTTGGCTATTATCCCTTGTGTATGGTTCCTGATTCTACAGTTAGGTAAGAGTATGAGCAAAATGTAAATTCTTTGGTAACTTGGTAGAAGATACTATTTCATTACAATTGCTATTTAATTTTTGCAAAAGAACCTCCCACGCTGAATGTTCTTTTGAGTTATTTGAGGTTGATTTTTCATGAATAAAATTCTTAGTCATCTCCAGAATCTATGCAATATCTTAAAGAAATAAAGATTTTGCACATTTCAGTAGTTCATTGGTGTCCTTTTGCACCTCTCTTGCCTCCTTGCTTTGTATGTAAGAAGCTGCTCTTCTGGCTGTAGCACTAGCCTTGAGGCTGGGAGTTAAGTGGTGAAATCCTTCCCTCATGGTAACCAACAGCAAAGAAATTTGCATTAATTTTCTACTTTAAGCCCTGACATTGACTTTCTGTGTGACCTTGATGTGAAGGTCTTAGCAGCAGAATTTATGCAGATAATCTGCACCTTGTTCTGCAGAACAGGAACCTATCATGGGCTGACACGTGGCAAAGTTGCATACAAGCGAATGATACATTTGGTAGTTCATGTTTTCCTCCTCCTGTGTGGCAGAACTCTTCAGGATATGTGAGGTCCTTCATTTTTGTCAAAATATAGCCCATCAAAGCAGGATGCATCTTCACAATGGCTGTAGTTTTGTCTTGAACCTCTGCCCCACAGCTGCACATTTTACATCAGTTTATATTGTATACAATCTGGGGTGAGTAATTTTGTGGAGGGGAGTAGAGTACTAGAATGCTGTGCAAATTGGCCCTTGCTGCAGTGAGTAGAAACCCATAGACAAACCACAATAGTTTTTGTACCTGGGTATGTTACATATTTGTACATCTAATAGTATATGACCATAACAAGTAAACTGGAATGTCTCAGGACATCCTCGTAAAGGATTTTGGGGTCACTAAAAGTTATAAGTGAAACAGCTCCTGTGGCTTTATTTCAAATATCCACTCTTGATGCTATTCTAAAAGCCTGAGCTCATGAATCATAGAATGGTTGGGGTTGGAAAGGACCTTAAAGGCCATCAAGTTCCAATCCCCTGCCATGGGCAGGTACACCTTAGACCAGACCAGGCTGCTCAAGGCACTACTCAAGCTGGCCATAAACACTACTAGGGATGGGGCATGATCAGTGTCTTTGGGACACCTGTCCCAGTGCCTAACCACTCAAAAATATTTTTCCTTCTCTAGACCTACCCTCTTTCAGTTTAAAGCCATTACTCCTTGTCTTATCACAATATGCCTTCTCCATCTCTCTTGTTGGCCTCCTTTAGGTACTGAAAGGCTGCTCTAAGGTCTTCAAAGAGCCTTCTCTTTTCCAGTTGATCAGACCCAACTCTCTAAGCCTGTTATCATAGGAGAGGTTCTTCATCCCTCTGATCATTTTTGTGGCCCTCCTGTGGACCTGCTCCAACAGGTCTTAAGGGCCCCACCCTTTGGGAAAAAAGGGAAATAAGGAAGACCTTGGGAAGTACCAGCCAGTAAGTGTCACCTTTGTGCCTGGCAAGACCATGGGGCAGATCCTCCTGGAAACTGTGCTAAGGCAGATGGAAAGTAAGGAGCTGATTGATGAGAGCATACATGGCTTCACTAGGGGCAATTTGTGCCTGACAAATTTGGTGACCCTCTACAAAGGCATTCCAGAATTGGTGGATAAGGGAAGAGCAAATGTCATTGAATCTATCTGGACTTGTGCAGACACTTGACACTGTTCAGCACAGTATCCTTGTCTCTGACTGGAGAGACATGGATTTGATGGATGGACCAACTTGTGGATAAAGAATTGTGTGCAAAGTCAGTCAGAGAGCTGTGGTCAACAGCTCAATGCCCAAGTGGAGAGCAGTGATGATTGGCATTCCTCAGGGGTCTTTAATGGGATCAGCATTGTTGGGCACCTTTGTCAGTGACATGGACCATGAGATTGAGTGTATGCAGCAGGGCTGCTGATGACACCAAGCTGTGTAGTGAGCTTGACAGGCTGCGTGGAAGGGATGGCATCCAGAAGGATGTGGGCAAGTTGAGAGATAAGTCTGTTGGTCTTGGTGTTGTTAAACCTCCTGTTGTTGGATTTGGCCCATCTATCCAGCCTCTCCAGGTTTCTCTGCAGAGCACTCCTACCCTCCAGCAGATTGATACTCTTCCCCACCCTCATTTGGTGTCATCTGCAAATTTGCTAATGGTAGACTCGATCCCCTCATCCAGGTCATAAATGATGATATTAAACTGGTCTGGGCCCAACAGAGATCCCTGGGGGACACCACTGGTCATCAACTGGATGCAGCACCATTGCCCACCACTCTCTGTCCTGGCCATCCAGACAGCTCTAACCCACCAAAGAGTGCATCTGTCCAAGTGTGGGCTGACAGCTTTTCCAGAAGTATTCTGTGGGAGATGGATTGAGTTTCCCCTCTCCCAGCAGCTTTAGTTTAAAGCCCTCCTCACCAGCTTGGCAAGCCTGTCAGACTAAATGACTGCATTAGAAAAAAACTTGTTTGGGAGGGTAGTAACTCTCATTAGTCTAATTGCTGTAGCTGAAGAAGGTAAACAATTTAAGTTGCAAAAAAGTGTTTTCTGTCATGAAGTGCAAGCAGCAGACTTGAAAGCTAAATTGAAGTCAGAGAACACATGCTTTGAACTTGCTCAGGTCTGCATCAGTCTGACAGAAAAGCCTAGCTGATAGCTGTGAAGTAAAGAGCATGATGGAAAGTAAAAGGAAGAAGGCTGTTGTGAATGGGAAGGAGTGAGTCAATAACATATGTCTTGGAAAACATGAAGACGTTTTATAACGTGCAATAAAATTATTGTCTCAATCTCATCTTTTGTTATGCATTAAAGCTATGATCTAAGACTTGTTTCTGGAAGGCTGGGGGTGGGGTTTTTTGTGAGGGAATTTTTTGGTGGTTTTTTATTTCTTTTTTTTTGATGTCTCCAATGATAAATGTTTTTTTTCTTGTTACCCATGTGAGTTTGCACTGGTGCAACTGTGTGCGTTTAGCAATAGTTCATTTAAAATTACCATGTAAAACTAATTAATGAAACAATACCTATCTCTTTTTTAAGCAGTATTGGAATAGCAAGAATTAGTATTCACCTTAGTAGTGAAGACAACAAATATCAGCTGAGAAAAGTAGTTCGTGATTTATATTTAGATACTGGGGTAGCAAATTTTAGGGTTAAGTACCTTTAGAATACACCTGTTATAGAAGGCAGCAGTGGATTTGAAACAGGCACTTTGGAGTACTTAAAATTATAATTTTGAAGGTTGCTACAGCTACATTTACTGTTTGGTTGAGCCTCATAAAAACTCATAAAGGTCCAGCTAATTGGAAGGACGTGCCTTAATTCTTTGCAGTGTGTCTGTTATGAGGGGATATGTGCCATGTTTGGGCTCTTTCCTATGGCACAGCTTGTATTCCGAGGTCACTCTCAAATCATGGAGCTTCTTGAGGGGTATAGCTGTGCCACATGCACAGGATATTTAATTACTTTATGAAATGCAGTTTTATTTTGCAAGTGGCGTGTTTTTTCTTAGAGTCCCAACTGATTTGCTAGTGTATTGCTAAGAGGATTATCAAAGTGATTTTACCCTATGTTCCAGCAAGGAACATGAGAGAACTAATATGAGCTATACTTGCTTCCAAAAGGGTACAATGGAGCTGTGTAAACTTAGTAAATAAAAGTTCAAGTAAAATCACAGTGGCTTTAATTTGAACTTTCTTTTTGATTAAAAACTTCCCCATTTCAAGTCTAAAATCATCTTTACTTTGAAGTGAAGTTTGTGTTTATGATATAACAAGGAAATTTATTCCATCTGATGCATATTATTTTGCTGTTAGAGTTTTCTTTGCAAATGAAAGGAAGAAAACCTTTTTTCTTGATATGAAAAGCCAATTACTGTGTTATCCAGAAAGGGCTTTAATGACCCTAGCTTACCTAATGATAGCATTACCAAAATAAACCCCCATTCACAGATTTATAGGATGATAGTTTTTATTCTGAATTGCCTTTGAAACTGTCATTCAATCTCAAATTATTTGTAGTGCAGTAGTTGTTGGGTGGAGATTTGCTTGGATTTTTTATTTGTTTCGTTTGTTTGTTTGTTTGTTTTTCCAGCCAATATGAAAACATGTCAGAAAGTTTTGGTTTTGTTTTGATGAGGCAAGTTTTTTTTTTGCTAAGTAAAAAGTTTAGCTAATGTTGTAGGTTAGGTGCTGATGTGAAGTTACTATGTCACTAACCTTTAAAAGTAAGCATATGAATAAAAAAATTTCTGACAAAAGTCCAACTTCTTGAATGCTGAAGTTGCAGGGGTTTTCTTTAAATGACAGAGAGGTTGGGTAGGGCTGGGACTGAATTAGTTTTATTTTCAGATTGTGGTATGTTGCAGTTTTATTTTAATGGCAGAGGCTGGAAGAGGCAAATTAATTGCTGTTGTGGTGTAGAGGCATGTCAAATTATGGAGTTTGTGTTGTGCTGAATTGGAGTGATGAAGTACAGATAACAGGCCACAGCTGTAGCCACAAATTAGGCCTCTCAATTTGATGGGGAAAGTATTGCATTAGAATTGCTTTTCTAGGATTACCATGTGGAAAGTCTGATGAATAAAAGCAGATCTGAAATATGGAAGCTAAAAATCCATGCTGCTTCTGCTGCTGCTGCAAAAAGCTTTTTGGGGCTTCATTGTTGTAAACAAAGTTGACAACTTTACTAAAGCAAGAGCAGTGCTCAGGAGCTTACTGGTCTTCAAGAAATGCCACTGGTTTTTGAATCTTAGCAGTTGCTTAAAGAACTAGAGTTCTCAGTGATTCCTTCATCTTACAGCCAGCATGGCTGGGGCGAGGATGAGAGCTATGATCTGTCCCATGGGCTCACAGCACCTGTTTTTACACAGATTCCAGCAGAGTTGGCAGCATGGGGTTTATCTGGAGGTGTTTCTGGAAGTTGCATAAGCTTTGATCTAACTGAAGTACTCTGCAGAGGCCTTCCTATTTGGAAAGATCCAGTGAGGAGGTAGAGCATCAGCTATGAGCACCTGTGGGCACAGGAAACTTAAGCATGCAGGTTTTGCTCTTGCAGTCTATGTAGCTACTCTGTTGCTGTGGGAATATTAATGCTCCAGGTATTCCCAGGCACAGGATAGTTGCAATGTAGTGACAGATCAGATCTAACTTAGAAGAATGATACTGAGCAGTAATAGTTTTATTAGCAGAAGTGTTAAAAACAACCCCAAATTTACAGGCCTGTCCTGTGTTCAGGTTGGCTGTCAGACATGCTCATGATAGGTTCACAGATGGTCCAAGAGCATGAACTGAGGTGGACTAGCTGAAGCTGTCACAGCTGTTTTGTAGTTCTGTGTTCTATAAAATTGTCTGGGGCATTGAATTCTTATAAAAACAAGAGATAGCTCTGGCCAGGCGAGATCTGCATGCAAGCTTTGCTTATCCCACAAAACCAAATCCTGTAGAGGGCTGGAACCAAGAAGATGGTGAGTAATAAAAGACTGTGCAAAGTGTCCCCCTCCCCTTCCTCAAATGTTCTCACTCAGTGAGTGTAGCTCTAGCCTGACCTGCAACATCCTGTTCATTGTTTTTGTGCTAGGAGTTTCCTGAATGCCCCATGGAAAATGTGACACACTTTAAAATTTAGAGCAAATATCTTCTGCTATGGGGCACAACCAAAAGGGAAAAAACCCTCATTCTGCATTGTGACTTAAGTCCAGATTTGCATTCTAGTGAAGAACTCTCATCCATAAAGTGTCTGGAACATAAAATACTGAGATATAAAGCCACACAGTTGTTCCTTATATTTGAGCATTTATTTATGCACAACTTGGAATTGATAAATCTCTGGCCTTTTCAAAGGACTCTTCATTTTTTCTTGCTGATATTTTAATATTTTTCAAATGCATGTGGCATTTTAGTTGGTTGACAGATGACCAACTGATGTTTATGTACAGTAGTTGAAGCTATGTTACATTTGGGATGTAGTATTTTATTGTTTGCTTCAGTCTACTTTTGTGACTTTCAAACTGGAACTCCCATCGAGTCCTTCAAATCTATAAATCCACATTTTTAAAAGAAGGAAGTAAGATAGATGGCAATTCTAACATTTGGTCTATAAGGGTTTTGTGGTGGATTGTTTTCTTCTGACTCCTCTGTTCATACTAACTTTCATAATCTTGAAAAGCAGAAACATTTATAAATCAAAGTGGGTTAAAGATCAGACACGTGGTTTTATTTTAATAAGGGATAAAGCTGAAACCTTACTGAGTGGACATTGTTCAGCACTTGTTCTCTGGGGCATATGAATCAGTCCCTTCATTACTGGTCTGGAAGCATTTCCTTTTGTGGTTGCCATGTATTTTGATTAGAAAAACCAATGCAAGATAATGCTCAATGCATTTTTTTTTTGGCATTTATGCTCATGTGCAAAGTTAATATTTAAAAAAAAAAAAAAAAGAGAGCCTTTTGTGGCCGTATGAAGTTTTGATTTCACGGAGTGAGTTTGCGTGCTTGATTTATATCTGTCATCAGGAAGGGGATTTTGAAAGAAGGCATAGTGATCCTGCAAGCTTGAGAAAGAGCTGTAATTTTCATGGTTACATCTTGTGTGTCTGGGACGTGTCTTCCCAAAGGCTGCAGGGTGAAGTGTGCTTTGGGGACTATTTGCTCTGTCAGTGTTGAGGAAAGCAGCAGGGAACGTGTGTTTCTTGTAGCTTTTTCTCATTGCTGGTTGTTAGTATTTGGGACAGTGTCCCCTGAAGAGGGTAAGGTCAAAGAGAGAGAGAGTCATAAATTAGAGAATTAAAGAATTTTAGACCTGTACTATCATCCCCCTTGCTGCCATACCTACACAACAGCTCTCCCTTCAGTGTCTCCTTATCAGTATTGCTGAAAGAGGCTGCTAAATGAAGAAACCAGCTTTCTTTTCTGAACTTTTAACCTTCACAAAAGCTACCACAATTGGGTTCTGCAGAGCATAGGTTGTTTTGATCTGCCTTTAAAAAAAATATATAGGAAGAATGAAATATCGATGTGCACTTTTGGATTTCCCAAACTGGCGGTTGAAGGTCTTGCTTCCCCGTGTTTTAAAAGCCTGAAAAGTGCAGAGAGATATTGGTGAGGGTTGAAATGTGTCTGTTGCATCTCAGTTGGGATGTACTTTGGCTGAGATGAAAATTCAGCAGTTGGTACAAAATCTCCACCTGGAAAGAAATGGTTGGCGTGTGTGTGAATTGCAATCTCTTTGAGGAAGTGGAAGATGGCTTAAAGAATGGGTCATGTAAAGGGAAATAAAACACTGTCAGAAAAGAAAAGGAGAAAAAAAGGTCAAAGGTGAGAGAGATTAATTGTACAGCCTAGACTAAATGTATTATGCTTAGATTTCTTCTATGAATGAATGTCCTGTTTAAAAATAAATAAACAAATATTTCCCTTCTTCATCCTTGTTAAAAAGGACATGGTAAAACTCCTGACAGTCACTATTTTTTCTGAGTCAATAATTTGAAAATTTTATGTACTAAAAGCAAGGAAAGCACATTAAAGCCTAATCCATTCTTATTCTAGTGGGTCTTAAAACTGTCATTACTTTAAAGTCATGCAAAAGCAAAAATAGGGTCTTAAATACAAATGCTTTTTTCTCCAGCAACTTTTAATGCACGTAAGTCAATAATTAAAAAATCTAAAAGCAGATCAAGGTTGAATCATGCCTTAGATACCATTCAATCTAAAAGTGTTTGAAAACACCTTTCAGGAATATCATTACTATCTTTGTCATCTATATAGAAATGTAATATATTCTCGGAAATTTGAAAATTTAGGGGGCCACCGTTTGGTGGCAGAGACCTGTAGCCTTTCCTTCTCACACACAGCCTAATAGCTGTGCTGAATTCATCATGACATGTGTTGTGGCAGCTCAAAAGGAAAACGTGCTCAACAAGGCTTTTTACTTCTTAGCTCCTAGAGGAAACTGCCAACCTTTGGCACGGTTAAGTTTCTCCTAACAGAAAGCAGCAATAAAAAGTATAGAGGGAACTTGGCTGGTGGCACGCAAAGCTACCTTGCTGCCTTCCTTTTAAGATAGGATTCTTCTTTCTTGAATAAGGTTGGTTAATGAACCAGGGGAAATAGTAACACATTTAGGAAAGGAACTGTTAAAGCAGGCACCTCCTCAATTTACTGGCAATAGTTCAGTTTGATCTTGTTAGAGATGAAACAGTTCCTGAGAAAATTGCCATCCTTCGTAGCTGTGGGATTTTTCATCTTGTTGTCATGTTACGCATCTTCAAAGCAAGAGGCGAGCGTTTTCTGTCATGTGCCTGTCTCTTTTAACATCTGTATTTCCACTTCAGCAACGAAATTATTAAAAGCAAAGGCAGGAGAGCGGGGTAGCCAGCAGCCATGCATTAATCCCATTGTGTAAAACTACAGAGATTATTTGGGTCCAGAAAGAGGTAACTGTGACAGGACAGGGGTGTCTTCCTGTCATGGGTGTGCTGAAAGCAAGGCAGTTGCCAGGAATGGCTGAACCAATGAAACAGATGACAGATTATTTCTGAGTAGAGAACAGCTTAAACTTTCGGTGCTCTAAAACCAAAGCACACGGTGCTTGGCAAAGTCACTTGTATTAAGTGATGAAAGCTTGAGTAAAAGGAAGAATGTGATAAAGAGACAAGCAGTAGTTGCTTCCTTGGCTGTTTCACAGTATTTGCATTTTGATTTGCTCTGTAGACATTTGTGTGTGCCTTGGGGATGCTTAAGGTAAGGAAAAACAGCTTTATAGGTAAAGAAACTGGCAGTGAGGTTTCAGGCTTGGTCCTTACAGCATGTTCGGTATGCTCTTTCAGTCTTGGCTTAAATGAAAATAATGGTGAATTTTTTGTTTTGCCTGGGAAAATAGTTTCCCTTGCTGACTTGGTTTAAAGCATGTAGTCACTTAGAAGTATATTTGTCATTTTGTCTTGGAAATGAATCTTTTAATTTGGCAGAGTAAGATAATTAAAACACATTTGAAAATAAGTATAGCCAAAAAAGGATTTGCTCTCTTCTGTCCCATCCAAGAGTGCATATCTGGCATCCTTGTGAGAAGCCCTGTCTGATGGATAATTGCTCTGAAATGCTCAAAAAGAGCACAGGCCATTTCCAGCAGACCCCAAAGCTGCATCTTCACTTCTACATCTGGTTTTAATGGAAAGTGTTGTATTGAGTCTAAGGGTGGTAGCAAGAATAGGTAAGCCAGTCTATACTTTCAGGGCCTTGAGGGCTGGAAAGGGTGAAAAACAGGAATATCTGGGGGAGTAGTCTGTCCAATCACATGAATAAATTAGGCAGCTGCCCATTCTGGGTAATCTGTCAGCATGATTTAGGTACAATCTCCTGCAGCCTCTAAATGCCTCTCCACTGCTCTGGAGAAGTGTGGTGCTGCATTTTATACTTGGTGGTTGGGGGCACAGAGAACCAAAAGGCAAGTGCATGGCCACACACCAAGCCTTTGAATAAAAGAAAATGAAACACAAGTGTTCTTGCTTCTAAGTTTAGCATCTTTGTCTTTGAAGCAGAACTCTGTTCATTTAAACAGCGTGATGGCTACATGTGGTAGAGAGTCCTCTTTAATTAGTGCTTTGGGGAACAAACTTGGAAGATATAGGGTCTATTTTCAGGTGGGGTTTTTTAATTTTGTTTTTTGTGGTCTTTCTCTTATCCTAGCTCCTAATGGTTACATTTTCTGAAGGACACCAAGGTCAAATGAGAATGTAGGGCTCTTGTGTCTCAAGAGGTTTGTTTTGCAAATCCTAGAATACATTTTTCTGACTTGTTTATATGGGAGAATTAGACTTTGTCCTGGTCACTGATGGAGCATATTTACCTATGGACATTTCTGCTTCAGGATTTTCCTCAAGTGCCTTAATTAGAGTTAGTGTAATCTTTCCAGCCTCCTCCCCTGGTCCTAGTCAAAATTTTAGGAACAGTGGGTGAGATCAGCAAGTTAAGATGTGACTGAAAAAAATTGAATTCTTTAACACACTGACAAAAGAGCTTGTGAAGGTGGTGTGGCCTTTGCAAATCTGTTCCAGAGTTTGGAGAATGAGACAGGTGTAAAGGAAACTTCAAAAGAATATTTTCCTTCATTCCTTGTGTTAAGAGGTTGTATATGCCCAGATCAAGAAGAAGCAGTTGGGAGCTGCATATTGTGGAGAATATGTTATTGTGAGCCCCACATTTATCTTCCAGGCAAGATAGAAGGAAGTCAGATCCAGCTCTGACAGAACAGCCAATCCGTTGTTAGGAAACGGGGAAAATGGAAGAGATGGGGAGTCCATTTACTTGTTACAGGTCAGGTTTGTCTGTCAGCTTTGGAAATGGGAACATCTCTTTCCTGATCACACTTGTTACTCCAGATTAACATCTTCTGATGGGCTCTGTCTGTGATTCTGAGAATGCAGCTCAAGGACTACATCAATAAGAAGAAAATGAAGTATTCTTTCAGTAGAGATGTGCATTGTAGCTTTTTGGAAATCTTGTACTTTCAGTACAACCTGTAAATACTGCTTAATTTTGGGTAAAGTTGAGAGTGGGTAAAGGCTCTGTCCTTGCCGTTGGCAACATGCTGCCAAGCCTGTAAAAATGTACTTTAGTCTTCACAGCAGAGGAGAAATGCTTGACTGAAGAGGAGAAAGAGGACTTCATTCTCTTTTAAAGTGATTGATACCTAAATCACCCTTACTGCTTGAACAGCAGAGATCTAATGATGTTAAATTACGGCTGAATTACAAACTAAAGGTGCCATAGAGTTATGTGTTTGGCTTTGTTTCTATGCTGCTGTTTCCACACAAAGGATTTTCCAGCCAGGTGTTAGCCCTCCAGGAAGTTCAAAATGGTCAGCTTCAGTTGACAGCTTTATTTGGAAACGGTTCTAACATGTCAAACTGAAGTAGACAGTTACCTGAACGGATTTGCCACCCCTCACCCCCAAGTGCAATGGGAAAATTTAATTTGGGAGCACTGAAATCTGAAAGGAAGAAGGACAAACAATGGATTCTCTCACAGGGTACTTGGTGAAGAGGTGTTACTCTGTATTTCTGAAGATACAGACTCTAGCAATCATCAGAGCACTGAAAATGTACTTGGATTAAATCCAAATACTTTAATCTTTTTATGTCTGTTACAATTATAAAGCAGCTCATTGAATTAATGAGACATACTGTAATGAACTTAGTAATTGCATACTTTTACATCATTCTTCTCTATGGAATTGAATCTCAGCTGTATGCATTGAACTTTGCACAGGTGAAAAAGTTTAAAATGAGCAAGATATATTCTCATTTTCCTCTTTGGCCTTATATATTGCTTGTTGTGGTCCTGAAGCTTGGGTGAGTGAGTGGTGAATGCATTCAAGGGGCTAATCTGCCTAAAAATCTGTTTTTGTTTTGTGGGTTACTTTTTAGATGCTCCATCTCTCTGAACTGGTATCCTGGACAAGTGCCAGTGCTGGCACTAGGGAGAGGGAGGAAAGGCTGTGACACTGGGGAAGCAGACCTCAGATCTGCTGTGGAACTGGACTTTGTCATTCAGAGAACTTTTTGGAGCAGAAAAATTTTATTTTACTAGAGAACGTAACGATGGTGGCTCAGGATGACGTATATGTTTTACAACATTTTTAACATGAGAGAGTTATGAGGATCCATTTTTTTTGGCTACATTTTTATTCAGTAAAAGCATAGTGTCCTTTTGCCTTTTGCTGCCAGCATCTCCCTGTTCTGCAGTTAGCAATTTTAAGTTCTTAGCAGGTAAAATGCTGGGCAATAACTCCTCCATGGAACCAAGTTGGTTGGTTCCATGCAGGAGTTATTTGAGGCACTCTTATTTGTTTTTAGGATAATAGAGCAAAGCATCACACAGCAAGTGCTGGTTCATTTTGAATGGGTGTTTTGATAGAAGTTTGATTGAGTTGCAGCATCGTCGGTGACAATTGATGTTCTGGCTCCTGGGAAGAAAACTGCCACGAGTCGTCTTGCTGAATAATGTGGCTGGCACAGTTCAGTCCTCGGTGCTTGTTGCTTGTCTGCCTGTCTTGTGGGGAGGTTAAGCTCTCAGTCTGTTGATTAGCCAATTTGGAAACAGTGAGTGTTCTGCTCATTCTTGGCATAACTCCGCGCGTTCCCAGCGAGGCTGGAGCAGGAGCTTCAACCGGAGCGTGGCAATGGGGAAACACAGCTGTTCTGTCATCAACTTTTGACAGAGTATTAGCTCTAGTCATCTCAGGAGTCTTAGAGAACCTTTGAAATTATAGTTCCTTATGAAGTAGAAGAGACTTGGAGAAACAGATCATATGTACTACTTAAGAAGGTGACTTTTTAATTGGTAGTGACTTTTTACCTGCACAATGAAGTGAACATATTTACTAGACAAGCTGGTATTTTTCATGAGTCAAGTTTCTTCATGAAAGTATTCCCGCTTTTTTTACTAATAGTAAGACAATAGATATTAATAACACCTGTGAATAGCTTCAGCTGCAGTGGCTGAAGGGATGGCTATCTTGTCCCCCTTCCATCTCCCCTTTTTTTTTCAATAGCCCAGCATGATAGCATGAATTAGATTCAATGGGGGTTTAAGTTCACATGTGGGTTGTAATTTCTGGGTGAACTCATTACCTGTCTTGCTGTCCCTGCTAAAAGGGAGAGACAGTAAACTTTTCAACTGTTGTCTGCTGCTTAAACTGCTTAAACTGCATGGCTCCCTAGAGCTTATGACTCAAACCAATAAAGGATGATGTTTGCATCATTCTTTCCTCTTTCCCTGGGCCTTGCAGATTTTAATGTTGAACAAAGAGCGCAGTAAAATTATAGAGTGACCACAAATTGTACCCAGTGCTTGAATGTCATGTATTAGTCTGTAACACACACTCATTTTATGGCAGTTTTCTTGTCAGAAGTAAAGTTCCACCTTGACCTTTAAAATTTTAGTTCAAGTTATGAAAGTCTGGGATATTCTTTGAATGACTGCTCTTGGATGCAAGATGGGAAGAGTTATGGAGATTGTTGTTCCTAGGTTGTAACAGCTGGTTTTAATGTGTTGTAGGAATCTTATTTTGCCATAGAAGGCAACCTGGTACAAAAGCAGGACTTTTTGCTCATGATGTGCCTGCTTAAGTACAGAAAAGGCACAGTATTGGAACACAGATGGGCAGGCTATGACTTCAAGAGTGCTTAGAGACAACACATCAATGTACTTAAAGAATCACAGAATGGTTGAGGCTGGAAGGGACTCCTGGAAGTCATCTGGCCAACTGCCCTGCTCAAACAGGATCATCTGCTGCTCAGAGTTTTGCAGTATAGAGACAGGTAAGGGATAGTCTAGTGCTAGAATACCTAGATCTCCTATTAATAAGGGCCACATTTAATGCAGTTTACCAAGCTTTATGCAGGACAAATTTCCCCCAGAAATGGGCTGGGTGAGCAGTGTTGGCACTGCTAATATCTTGCAGTCAGATTTGTTCCAAAAGGTTTCTTGGACCCCTCCGAAACACAGTCTGTGTTCTGGCTGTGTGAACCTAGAGTTTGCCCTGTTCTTGCGTTCTTTGCTATCTTTTTGCTTGTATCTTACCTTACAGTGATCTTATGGTTAACCTGACTGTATGCCTGAAATGATTGTTCAGGTATTCAAGCTCCTCTTGATCTAGAATTATAAACAGTGGCCCCAAGGTATGTGCCAGTATTGAAAAGGAGGGTGATTATCTCCTTGGGATGTCCCCAGAACAGGATTCCAGGCCTGCAGGTAACCAATTAAGCAGTACTCAGCAAAGCAGGGTGGCATCAGTGTTCAGGATGGGCATATGCACAGTAGTTGTCTTGGGATGCGACTGTGTCTGTGTTTGTTCTTTAGTATTTCTTTTTCCAAAGTGAGTTTTATGATGTCCATTAGAACTCCGGCTTAATTTTGATGTTCTATTTAAGGCAGAATAGCTCAAGTTATTCCACAAATGTTAGCTATAGGCAAAGTATCTAATATTAACTGTGCCAGGCTTTTTTTTTCTTGAGTGGCCAACACTGTTTTTTCCATATGCTGTCTAGTTTTGCTGAATGTCCTTCAGAGAGCGAGCACTGGGAAGTCCACAAGTGTTAAGGACAAATTAATTTTTGTGAGTATAAGAGTAAACTGACAGAGAGCTAGGAGCCTGCAGGGGTGGATTCAGAGGCTGTATAGTGCTGGGAAGTCAGAAAAACATGGGGCATTTTGACTGTTAGATGTTTTGATGCACGGGTTGCAGTGAGTATTTCTGCTGCAAGATTACTGACAGGCAGTTTCTTGCCTTCTCTTGTTTTTTGTTATCTTTTATGGTATCATGGAAGGTTCTGAGTTGGAAGGGAGCCATGGGGATCCCTGAGTCCAACTCCTACTCCACACAGGACACCCCAAGAGTCACACCGTGTGCCCAAGAGCACTGCTCAAACACTTCTTGAACTCAGACAGAGTTTTGTGCTGTGACCATTTCCTTTGGGAGCATGTTCCAGTGCCCAATCACCCTCTGGAGGAAAAACCTTTTCCTAATATCCAACCTAATCTTCCCCTGACTCAGCTTCATGCCATTCTCTTGAGTCCTCTCACTGGTCTCCAGAGGGAAGAAATCAGTGCCTGCCTTTCCACTTTCCTTCATGAGGAAGCTGCTGACTGCAGTGAGGTCTCCTCCAGGCTGAGCAAGCCAAATGACCTCAGCTGCTCCTCATATGAATTCTCCTCTAGATCCTTCACCTTCTTCACAGCCCTCCTTTGGATGGCTTCTAGTAGCTTTGTGATTCTTATATTGTGGCACTCAAAATTGCACATCTCTGAAGGGCAGTGTCAGTGCCTGACAAAAGGCTGGTGTCTTCAAAATTTTTGTGCCCTTCCCAGACTCACAAGAGTTATCCACCCTTTCTTTTCCTGTTTTTCTTACTTATGATGAGCATTATGCTCATGCACTGTGGAATATCAGTATTACTCTTTTCTGCAGGATTTTTCTATGCAGAATGATTACATTAGGAAATAATGCTGTTTGTTTCAACCTTCAACATCCTGTCTGTGCCATCAGTTAACTTGGTTGTTTCCTTTAACATTCACACCTCTCTGTTGCCCTCTCTTCCTCTGACTGCTAACTTCCTAGCAGTTCCATTCATTCCTCTGGATGTATAATAAACATTAATAGGGTAACAAATTCTTTGGTTTTTTTACTGCTGCTTCATCTTCCTTCCAGCAGGAAGTTTAGGGTTTTCCCCAACTTTGAGCTTATCTTCTTGTATCTGTTATCTCCTTTATAAGACTGGGATATAGCCAGTCATTCTTGCTTTGACTCAGTTTCTCCTGTATTATCATGTTGACTGAAGGTGCTTTTTTGTGTCCTTTCTAGCCCCCTGATTTATCCAAATGCCAGGAAAGTATGAGGTACCATAGCCAGATCATGCTAGTAGTAGAAAAGAGGACTGTGATTTTTTTTTTTTTACCCTTAATTGAGTTTTATTCAGTGTTTTGAAGCACTTTTGATAAACTTTCTCTGTTTCTTTTCAGCTTGCTTTCAACCAGCCTGTGATAAAGTTATTCAGTTCTCATTTTCATGGGACTCCTTTGGAATGGGCTTAGTTTAAATATTAAAAAGCACCACCCCTTTAACTTCTCCCCCTCCCAAACAAAAAAAAAAAATTGCTTCCATCCTTTCAAGCTGTAATGTTTTGCATTGCTTTATTTTGTTGTTTCACAGTGTCAATGTCTTTTTTCCTATCTTGTGCCCTCCAAATTTCTTATGCTGAGAACTGTGATTTTTAACCTACAGCTCTTTAAGAACAGTAGGACCACTGGCTGAAATTGAGGTTTTACATTTTCCCCACTACTTCCTTTCTACCGTGCAGGTTATTTATATGAGGCAACCCTGAAAGGTGGGAAAAGAAAACTATATTTAACTGGATTTTAAGGGATTTTTTTTGCTACTTGTTTCAGTTTAGAAACATCTGGAGTCAAGCCAAATGATGAGAAACAACCCCAAATGAAGTGGGCAAGATCTGACAAACTGTGAAAAGTTTAAGTAGATTAAGTTATAGTTTGTATTCAGAGTAGCATTTTTTTTCTGTACTAGATACCTTCCCTGGTCTTTAAATTATGTTAGGCAGGTACTCAGCATGGTTGAAAAATCATGGGGTTTTTTTTTGTGTAACTGCTGGATTGCTATTGGTGTGGGGCTTGTGGTGGTGCATTTTGGTGTCGTCTACGTTTTTAATGAATTTTTTAAAATTAGTATTTAATTTATTTATTTATTGGAATTAAATTTATTTAATAATCTTTTAAGTACTTGAGTTTGATACTTCCCCGATCTCTAGTTTGAAGAGCTAGAATATTAACATCTTTAGTGAACAAGCATCCTTATCTGACTGAACGTTACATGTGAGTCAATGAAATTGCCACAAAGTTTGAAATAGAAACTTGAGTAATCAAAACTAAGTTTTTTGTCCTCTTATGAATTGCAGACATGTAACTAGGAGTTCCTTAGTAAAAGGAGAATAATCTTCCTAGAAGTGGGGTAGTTCATGTTAAAGAAGTACCTACATTTTTCTGATATTAAAAGCAAAGTGTATTAAAAGCAAGACCAGACAGCTTTCTTGCTTATATTCTGAGTACACCCAGTCTATTTTGTTTTCTTCCACCTTTTCTTTTGAAGCACTCTTTAAAGCCTTTTTTGCTGTCTAGTTTTGAAGAGTGCTCTATTTGAAACTGGTCTGACCTGTCAAACATAGTGAAACCTCAACCACATAAAATGCTTCTCAGGAAGAGGAACAAGATGTCTGTGGACAGAGAAAATACTTGGAATGAGATTGTGAAGAAAGGTTATGGGTATGCTGGGAATGAGATAGGTGACAACCACACAACTATTAGTTGTCTTTCCTGGACTGCTTTACCGGTGGCAAAAACTGTCTCGTTCTGTACATTTGACGCCTGTAATCCTAAAATCTCCTCAAATTCTTGGTCTCCGCATATTTTGGAGAGGAAGCGTGGTGCATTTAAACCTGAAGGGTCCAAAGCTCATTTTAACATGATATTAAATATTTCACTCCTGGTCTAATGATGCTTTACGGATCAGCAGACTTATGGTTCAGCACCAAAGAAATATTCCTGTTTGGAAGCTGATGGGCTGCTCTGAACCATGGATGCCATTTGAGGGGGATCCTGCAGTGTTGGTGGCTGCTGCAGAGGGGTAGCACCCCCACCCAGGTTGCCTGCTTTAGGAGACTGCTGCCGTTTTCCCATCCCTTACTAGAGTGTAGCTCATAGCTTCTGTACAGCTTTATCTTCCATTTGTGTCAAAACATCCACAGATTTTATTGACATGGGTCTGCTGGGCCTTTGACTCCTGTCTGGTTCAGGGGTGAATAGCACTGAATGCCTAAGAAGGAAAAAGGCAACGTGAAAGCCTTTTTATGTACACAAAGTGTACATCCAGCCCCTGGCTTCTCTGCCCTGTTTTCATTTCTTGTAGAGATGGTAGAGCATGTTTACAGCTCCTTAGACTCAGCTGTTCAGTCATGCAGTTTAACTCCAAAAATAACTCTCTTGGGGGATATTAATCCAGCGCTGGATTATCTTTCTAAAATCGTTAATCAGACTTGGTCCCCGAGGGACCTTCCAGCTGAACTTGCCACTTAGTTTCTGTTTGCTGGGGCGGCAGGAGCGGAGCGGAGGAAGCTGATGAGCTTTGACAAGAAGCGGTTCCTTACATAAGGTGCCGAGCAGAGGGAGCTGTGCCTCTCCTCCTGCTGTGGGCCCGGCCAGGCCTCAGCTCCCTGCCAGCACACACCGCATCCTGCCTGGCCCTGCTGCCCTCGCTGCCCTGCTTGCCCATCACCTTCAAGAAATGCCATGCAAAAACCTGCCTGTGTCAAGGAGTGGCAGGATCTGTGCCAACTCCAGGTGCTGTATCTGCTGCCTTTTGTCCAGGCTGGGGAAACACGTGCTTTATTTTATTAGATTATCAATGCACGTGGCATTCCTTCAGTCACTTTCTAATCATTAATTTTCTTACTCGAGCTGCTTGTGAAATGAGCTGACCTGCTCTTTGAGTGCTACCTCTCTTCTGTTCTTCTTCTGTAAAAGAACAATTTAGCTGTGCTAGGCTGCTGTTTACATTTGTGAGTAGAGCTGCAAGTCATACAGCTCCTATTAGCCTTGCATTTTTCTTCTGTCTGTGGAGGAAGAATAGAATTTATTTCTTGAGAGATGTACTCTGATAACTTTAAGTTATTTAAATTACTTTGAGGTCTCTGTATGGAAGGTGCGAATGAAATTGCACAACAAGTTTGGAAAAAAAAAGATTTCCACTAGAAACTAATTTCATACACAAATAAAATCCTATTTTCCACATGCAGTGCATAGGTAGAAGGGGAAAATTCAATATATTTTACTGACATTTGTGCTGAATGCATCCTTCAGAGCCAGGCAGGTAAATCAAGAGCTTGCATGTCTGTGCTGATGCATTTTTACATTAAATTTCACATACTTTGATTTCCAACTTGGATGTTTATTACTCTGACTTAGCAGACCACAGGAATTCCTTCATAGTATGGTTGAAATGCATAAATGTACTGCATGTGGTAATAATAATAAATTGCAAAATTGACACTTATGGGATGATCTGTTATGCAAAATCATGTTGATGGAAGAAAGTATGTTCAAGTGGTAGACATGCTTTGGTAGTGGTTTTTTCTCCCCTCAAAGTACAAAATAGTGTGCTGTGGAGCATGTAAGTTGCTTAAACATTCTCCAGGTTATATCTCCTTGCATGCATTGGGGAAAACAATGAGAATTTGCCTTCCTTTTTCTCTGGCTCCCTCCTTCCCTTCATACGCTCATGCCTGCACATGCGTCCTGCTTGCCTTCAGATTCTGCCTTGGAAATAAAGGTTGTTAAAATGAGTTGGAAAGTTGCTTTTACATGTCAGTGCTTCTCAGATCCCACTGGGAGAGAAAAAGGAACTCTACTTGAGAAAACTCCATAACTAGACCCTTCAGTGTCACCCCTATCCTTTTCACTGTTTGACTGCTGCTGGCATAACAAAAAGCAGCTGAAAACAGTTCTAGTTTTTCATGCACATAATGAAAATTGCTTACTAAATTAGAACCATTTCAAACCAGGATTTGTGCCTTCCTTATTTTGCTGGGCGGTGTCTATCACACTGCGTACCATGGGAATAAATAGTAGGTAATTTTGAACTGTCAGCACTGTAGATTGTACATTTTCTTTACAGTCTTACTTTTGGGATGACAACTGAACATCAATTTTGGCCTTTAAAAAAACCCCAAAAAGAATATTTGTTTCTGACATTGTCACATAGATGGAATGAAATTAAATTATCTTTTGTATGTTGCACTGTATTCATAAAAATATAAATTAGGGAAGAAGAAGTCAGCACATGGACTAGGATGGCCACTGAGAAACAGAAATGAAGTGATGACTTTTTATGCTTTTCAGCATTCAGACCACATTGTTATCTTTGAGTTGGTCTTCTGGTGGGAGAAGTGGGACTACATCCATTTGTATTAGTTAAAGATCTGTCACTTTGCTTTGTGTTTTATGACTGTATAAGCATATGTATAGTAATAATTATAATTATGTAGGAGATCTGCTAGCCTACATTAAAACTAGTCACAATGAAATTGTCTGCTGAATGCCGTGGCAGACTTCTCTTGCACCTTGCTTTGGAATGTAAGTGCTTATTTTCCATAGCTGAATTTGATTAACTTACCATCAGCTTTCTTTGACTCTGCTTTCTTAAACCTTTCTTCCTGTGTGAGTCAAGACAGCCCACAACTTGTTACAGCAAAATTGGGGTTAATGCCCTCATGTGCATGGGAAAATGGAAGTTTTCTGCAAATTTATTGCTGCGTAATGTTGTTTTACTTTTCTGCTTACAGCCAATGGTCATGAATCAGTGTTTTTTCTCCAGCATTTATTGTGAGCTTTGGAGGGAAGGTATTGGGCCACAAGTTACTTCTCCTCAGTCAAAAGGAAATGTGTTTGCCCGTGCAATAGGTAGATTCTATAGTTTTTATGGATCTCTTTAGATTTGTAGTCTACAGATGATTTTCTTCATTAAAAGTGTAGAGGAAACGTGATGGGGGGAAATAAAACTGTTGAAAACAAAGCCTTACTCAGCTGAAGCTCTCCTCAGACAAGTTTGTCTGGCAGGAGCTGATGCTCTTTTTGTGTTGTGGCCAGCAAATTCAGGCTCTGGCTGAGGCTTCCAGCATCCCTGCTGCCAGGGACAGGGTGCCAAGGCAGGGAGGGCAGGGAGTAGCCTGTGGGTCAGGCCCCGGGTGAGTCAGCCCCACTTCAGCACTGCAGACAGCTTAATACCAGAACACCGGCAGGCAGAGAGTACCCAGGACTGCGCTGCTGAGGAGGTGGGAAACGCCGTCACTGTGAGTGTGGGAGCAGAAGGTGCCAAGGTCTCAGTTTCAATTGACTGTCGAGGTGGATTAACAGCTCATTGCTGCCAAGAAACCTCGCTTCTCCTCCCCTCTCCCGTGTTGTATCACCTCTGAGTAGCTGTTTGACTCAAACATGGTAAAAAGCAGATGACCAAAAATACTTTTTCATTTTTTGGGGTTTTTTTTTTTGCTGATTGATTGAACCAGTGCACTGCGCAGCAAGGGGACCGCTGGATGGAGATGCAAATGATGGGCTTCTGATGTTTCGGGGAGAAATTGTGGGAACTTTGCATTTGCTAAGGCTCTACAGGGTAGAAGACACCCTAAAGTAAATGCCTGATTTTCTCAATGACCAGCAAGCCAGCTGCATGCTTTAATTGTGTTTATTCCCCGTTCCTTTAACATCTACCAAATGTAGACAATATCACAGTGTTTCTTAATCACATTGTTTAGTCTTTCAAGGCACTTCCTGCAATCCAGGTTTATTTATAGACCATCCATTGTCTCATTTACTGCCTTGTGCTTTGCTTTGTGGTGATGTGCGATCCTGTCGGCGTCAGAACTGCCATTGTTGGAAATAAATTGCTGGAGTGTTAAAGTTCATAAATTGCTTTTATATTATGTGTTGAGAGCCTTATGTAGAATGTTGCAGGGCTTGCAGAGTCAGAGGACTGAGCCTTTTCAGAGCAGACCAGAGGCACACCAGAAAGAAGGAAAAACAGAGACATCCACAAGGCTGGATGAGCTCCCACTTATAAAACTAGTCTGAGACTAAGGTACAACGTTTCCCAATAAAGGGATGATTTCACAATTTTGTTCAGACCAACTTGAGCTCCAGCTTCTGCTGCAGTTGAAGAAAGATCATTAGCCAAGCTTAGTTGAAGCAGCAACTGAAGGTGGTCAAAGCCTGTTTTAACCTTTACCTCTTTGTGTCTTTGGATGTCTGGTATTCTCAGCCAGCTCCTGTCTTGCTTTAGCTCTTTGAGAGGATGCATGTGCAAACATGTCTCCACGCTTTCACCACTTCCTTCTCTTTTTCTGTAAGAAGAAGTGGGACTGCACCCACTTCTGGGGATTTCTACAGCTTCTCTTGTTCTGTGGTACGTGATGGCGCTTTGCTGGGTCTCAGCAGAGCATGCAGGAAACACCATGGTTGTTGTGGAGGGCTTGGCAAAGCCAGCAGGAACCTCCCCATCTGCAGGAGGGTGCATGGGCTGCTGTGTCTGGGAACTGCAGAGCTTTGCTACTAGAGAGGGTGTCCTGCCACCACCGAACTGAGAGAGGCATGCAGAAGCTTTTTTTGTAAGCACAAAGAGGCACTACACGCTCTTGATAAACATTTGTTGTTGCTGTTGGAAGGTTATAAAGTTTGATGAGTCAGAAGAGACAGAACTTCAATTCTGCAAAACCTGAGGATTTGGTTCTTCCCCTTTCCTCTTTCCCTGAAATTCACAGTTCACACTATTTGACATGAGATCCTGTTGATATTCATATTCTTGCCGAATTATGACGTGTTATGTAGCTGATTATGTCACTGTGAATGTATACTACATCCTTGTGTATTCACGTGTCTGAATGTACCATGAAGAAGTATTTATATGTGGGTATCTCTGGATCCGTGAGGTGAGGATGTGTGTGTGCGTGTGTGTGTGTATATGTGGAAACTGCTGTGTGTTCTGCCTTCTTCCTGACATACTGGTTGCTATAGTGCAGTGATCTATTTGTGAACACCCAGAAGATCATTGCTATAGTTAAAAGAAACCGTGTTTCCTGGCCATAACTTCCTGGGCAATCTCTTCTCCTGAAGCGCCAGCATTAACCGAACTGGTCACATTCCCTGGGACTCCAGGAGTGACACTGTAACAGAAGCTTTCTTTAGTTTGTCGCTTTTCCCCCACCAGCATATTTAATAATATTTAAAAATAGTTTTTCTATTTAAATCTAATGCATGCCTATTATTCACCGTACATTTCAGTGCTTCAGCCATCTTTCTAACAGGCTGTCGAGCTGTGCAGCGTGTCGTGGCATTGTGTCCTGTGCTTGCTCCTGTAACGTGTGCCGTTCTCCTGCCCCTGCACATAAACACGCACACCTGTACATTTCCATCCACCTGCCCAGCCAGGGGAAATGTAGGAGACTGAAGCAGCAGCGCTGGAGTTCTGCCTGAACTGCTGTAATATTCTTCTTTCTATTTTTTTTTTTCTCTCCCTGCAGGTGTGAATGAGAGAGGCTCTCTGCAGTGTTTAGTGTCCAGTTGTGCTGGCTCCGAGGAACAGCAGCGTCGCAATGCCCCCTCCTGCTGATATAGTGAAGGTGGCGATTGAATGGCCAGGTGCCTTCCCCAAGTTAATGGAAATAGATCAAGTAAGTGCCTGTGTACCTGTGCTCAGCTGGCCCTGTTCATGAATAAGTTCTCTGCATGTTTTCTTCTGTATTTATATTTACTTCAATGCATGTGCATTTTTCTATGAATGTATGAGGAGTAAAAAGTGTTTTTTATAAGGGGTGTAACCCTCTTCCTCTTTTACTGCTTAAGATTTTTGATTTGTTTAGCTGGTTTCTTCATTTGCTTTTTCTTTCTGAACAACTGCTTGAATAAGGCATTTACTGCTTGTGTGACCCAGTTAACACTTTTGTGCCTTAGTTTCTTCAACTGTTAAATTGTGGTAGTGTTTTACCTCTGGGTGGAAAGTCTTCAAATTTCTAGTCGGTGCTTTGCATTTAGAATAGAATCATACTGAATGGCTGCGGCAAGTGCAGATTTTGGAAATTAAGTAGTGGTGCACTGTGAGCAGGAGGACCTTTGTTGTTCTGTTCAGGAATCTCAGAGGTTGTTCTGTTTGTCTGGTTAGTTCTAAAGTAATGGCCCTGTGGATGGATTGGAGGCAGTATACAGAAGTTAACAAATTCAAAATTATGAATTAAAAACTCTTTTTAGGGAATTGTGGTGGGGGGAAACAAACAAAAACAAGTTATACAAGGGCCATGTTTTATATTCTGGACTTCTCTGAGATTGTTTTTGTGGCCCATGTATTAATATTAAAAGCAACCTCTTTAATATTTAACACCTTACCCTTAACATTTTGAAATCCTGCAGCATGTTACCTGGTTAGAATGATTATTATTTCTGTAAATAGTATTCAGAGTGAAGAAAAGCATTTTATAATGTGCTTTAGACCCTGGTGTGTCTGGGGACTCAGTACATTATAAAGGTCTATTGGAGAGGAGAGCATTTGAATTCACACTGAAAATGTATTACTGAAATGGGTTAGTAATTTTTTCATGCAGTGCAATGAGTTTCACTTGTAGTTAACCCTTTTGTGGCACAAGCCTGGGAAATTCCTGTGTGAAATTTGAAGAAATATGGTACAAGAGGGCATCTGGAATCACAGCAGTATGATTTTAAAGCATTCTGGAAGCTCCCTTAGGGGAAAAGGGAGTTCCCAAGTGAAACCAAACTTTGTAGGTTGATTTTTTTGACCTGCCACGCTTTTCCATTTTCATTTGCTGAAATTTGTCAGTAAGCATAGAAATCTTCTGCCTTCTGGAGTGAAGAATATTTTACTTTTTTTCTTCTTATATAACAAATAGTATACACTGCACACTGTGTTCAGGGAAGGATGCATGTTAGTCATGATGAACCAAGTACAGTGAGGACAAAATTGAAAAAGTATTATGAAGTCTCCTTTCAAATAGCAGCAGAATTATTTGAAAATTATTTGGTTTAATTTACAAAAAGCTTAAAGTAACTCTCAAAAAACCATCATACCTTATCTGTAATATTAGCTTACTTTCCTAGTACCTTGTTTTTAATTTTATGATGTAAGATTTGAAAGAGACAAGAAAGATCAATGTTGAACTACATTGGGTAAAACTCCTCAAACACAGCCTGCCAAGTTATCTGCAAGCTTCCTCAAGCCACATTATGGGGAGCAGGAGGAAGGAGAGGGAAAGTAAGGCCAAAATGGAGAAGGCTTTAACAGCAGCCTGCTCCCGATCCAGAGAGAAATGGAAATGAGAGAATGAAGTTTGAGAGTCTCATTCCTCTCCTTTCTGACATGGAAAGATGGGAAAGAAACATCCCTTCCTTCTACCCATGCACACAAACAGGCATATTTACCTTTCTCAAGGTTGGAGCAATGTGGGAATGAACCTTGAAAATATCTAGGGTGATACATACTTCAGAGCACACAGCTCTGCCTTTGATTCACTTAGCGCTAACTTTTCCTCAATCTGTTTCCTTTAGAGCAGCTATTCAGTGGAAGAGCTGTAGTGGAGGAGATGATTCATCCCTCATATGGCTAGCTGTCGGAGATGATAAAGGGGAGGAAGACAGAAAAGAGAAGCTACTTACCCACTGACCAGACACTGCAGCCGGTGCCTGTGTCCCAGGTGGCATCTGCTCAGTCACCCTTTGACATATATTCAGAAAATCCTAAAAACTTTCACATAATGGTTTCTCCTCTCTCTTTCTTACCATCAAGAGAAACAGAATTTAAATGAACAGCACTGTAATATTATTAAAAAAAACCCCAGCAGACCCCCATCACTTTAGTGTGACACAAGTGTTTTATCTTTCAGGGTACTGAGGCTGTTCCAAAAACTAAAGTACAAATACCATATAAGAAATCAAAGGAAAATCTGGGAGGTTTTTTAAGGTTGCTCATTGCATATACTTGGAAGCACTTATTTATATTCAGTTGCACATTATCCTAATTTACTTGCTGCGTGTATGCATGTTTTGCTTAGCAGTGGAGAGAGTAAAATATTTTCAAAGTGGAGAAATGTCACTGTGAAACCAGAACCATTGATGGTGGTGTACTGGCAGGTGTGGGCCTTAAAAGAGCTCATGAGTATTTTTTCACCAAATGGTATTAAACTTTACACTCCACTGCATGACTTTTGACAGCTTGGACTTCAGGAGGCACAGAGCCTTTTCAAGTTGAGGCTTCCCACTGCATTTCTATAGGTTTGTTAACCTGGGTTCACCAATGGTGGTTTAAAATTTAATCATGCAAAATTAGTCTCACTCAGTCAGAGAGATTCTGTGCCAGAAAAATTGACATATAATTAACTACCTTTTGGAATTAGCCTCTGTGCCTGCTTCCAATGAATGTAAAGAAAATTTTCTGCTCATTCATTGACATGTAGTATTTGATATCACTGTTTCACAAGTGCTTTTTTCTTGGAAAGTTGCTTTAAACAAGGGAGGGGGGAACTGTCTCTTATTTACAGCCCCCTCTCTCTTACCAGGTGGGAACTAATTAAGTTGCAGTAAACCTCACAGGTGGCTGATGCCTGTATGGATTAGAACTGATTTTAAATCATATTCTTCTTGAGAGATGGACTTGACTGAATTTAGTTACTCTCTTCCTGAATACTTGGGGTTTATTTGGGTTTCCCCCCCAGTTCCATCATTTTCCTCAATCATAAACTAGAAAAATAGCATCCAGACTCTTCCCTCCTCCATAAATCTGTACTGCCAATATTAAAACTCTGCCCAAAATTAATTTTTAATATGAAGATTTGATTGTGGCTTCAGAACTGAGTACAGTGTTGATCTTTCATGCTTTAGTCTTTCTGTCATGTAAGGGGAGGAATGGAAATGAGTTGGTGTCTGAATTTGCATTGGGATCTTTTTGTGGGCTTTTTAGCAATGCAGTCTGGGGAAGAAATGAATGGTAGATGCTGACTGTCTGTTATCTTTTTCTTCAATCTTCTGGCTGATTATCCTAGAAGATGTTGATAATAGGTCTGCACAGGGTCTGTACAGGTGAACCAAGATGCTGGCTAGTCTATCCTGTCTTCTCTTTGATTGCCCCAGAAATAGCTATTTCATAAGAGGGTGTTATTTCTTGTGTTCAGTGAAAGCCTGCATGCTTTAATTTGTGCCCATTATGTATAATTCTTAGCTGTTGGGGTTTTTTTACAGCACAAATTATTTTAGGTAAGCCAATGCTCGTTTTAGGTTACCTGGATACTTTGTGGATTTACAGTCACACTGTTCCTGCTGCAGGAGAAGCAGCTTCCATGAGAAGCACAAGATGGAGATTTGGGGACAACATCTATTTTGGCTTATCCCATTCAAATCCACTCATGTGTCTTAGCACAAGTTGTACTAAAACCAGACTCCTCTAAGCTTGGGGATGAACTTCCTCAGCCATGGAGGTAAACAAGGCTTTCCTATTGAAAGGAACAGTTTATAATTAAACTTGGCCATACAGTCTCTTCCTCCAGGCTTGCTTTTACCTATGAGATCATTAAACATGGATTAAATTAGCAGATGTGAGTCTTTACATTAGCAAAAAGAAATGGATGGCGGGGAGGGAGGAGGAGAGCTGTGTTTTCTTTTCAAAGAACAAATCTCATATGGTGAGCAAAATTTACAGGAGCATTTTCATATGACAATTTCATGTTAATAGAAATGCAGCCATGGATAGAGCCATGGGCTGTTTTACATTTATGTTGTCTCTGAAGTTTAGATTTAGTCAGAAAGTTTATCTTTCAAGAGCGTCTTTCAAGTTGTCTCTTCTCTTCTGCAAGTGTCGTTTTAATTGTGGTTCTTTTTTGTCTTCTTCATAGAAGTCATTGTACTTCACTGCATATTAAAAGGTCACCAGTAAGATTTTGGTTTTTTTAAAAGAAGCTTTCAAACCTAAATCTAGTTTCAGACCTAAATATGGACCCTTGGGGATTGTTAATTGCTTCAGTGCAGTGTTTCTCAAACTGTGGGGAAAAATTAAGTTCAAAAGGGATTGTAAAATGCTTAATTAGAGAAAAGAAAGTTGCACAGCACTTCTGCCATGTGTGTAGACTAAGAATAGATATAGTTTCTGCAAGTACTGTCACTAGTAATAGCAGTATACCGAGACAATCCTGGCATCACCAGTCTAAATGTATGCAATATTAGTGAGCACCAGCATTGTTCAGGCAGTGATCAAGAAAGGGATATTGATGTCTCACTGTACTGTGAAGTGTCACTCTCTGTGCTTCATTCTGGCTCCAGACTCTGACTTGAGGTGTGCAGTTCCTAAGGGAATGAAGGAAAAGAGAGGCTCTTGCCTCCTTCCCACAAACCTGCAAATTTATATGAACTCTTACCCAGAAAATATAATGGTACTGCAGTAGCTGGAACTAGTGAAGATTTTTGGTATGAATATTGCTAAGATTTCCAGCGTTATTGCACATCCTGAGTTTATAGTAAAGGGAAATGTCATTGCCTTTAACAGCTGACAAGATTGCAGTTTCTTGAAGATAGAGGGCTACAAAGCAGATAATGAGGAGAGGAAAAAAAAAACCAAAAAACCCACTGACTTATAAAAACATTCCCTGCCTGGATTTGCAGCAGGAAAGGAGCAGCAGCTCCTTTCTGTCAGATAGGAGAAGGAGCCAGTGCTCAGGGCTGGCCACTGCAGCTGTATCTCACCCATTCTGAAAGGAGGACATCAGCTGCTGCTGCTGAAGACTTGCCCAAAGATGGATGAACCAAAAGGTGGCTGCCTTTTCAAAAAGAATTGAAAAACATTTTGTTGTCTTAAGCCAGTTTGTTAAAGGTAGGGCTTGCTTAAAATCAGTGTTTAGGTGCCAATCAGATGCTTTTGGAATTTTATTGCTCCTTGTTGTACCTGTCATATTTCAGCTTCACAAAATTGGATATGAAGCTGTTCATAAAGCAGGTGCTGACTGGCATATAAACATAGTGAAAATATTATTAATAGAGCTGGTAAAGAAATACTATCTCGATTTTTTACTTTTATTTATTTTAAAAGCTGTTCAGCAGCAAGAATAACCTTGGAAACAATAATGCGAATTTTTTAGTGCACTGGATATAATTCAATCCACTGACACACTTGTATACCTAGACAATGCTTCGTTAATATAATGAACCAATTGTTAGCTACAATGCAGTTTGAAAAATATGATTCTTTTTCTTACAGAGCTGCAGCATTGGAGTAGTCATCATTAGAGCCTCAGTTCTTTGATGTGGTGGCAGCCAGCCAGCAGGGATAAAACAGGCAATGTTATTGTCACATGTTACATTTTATTACTCTGGCTTGTCCAAAGCCACATTCCCACTGGTTGGCTGGATTCTTTCAAAGCTGCAAACTTATGTCCTGTGGTGTGTGTGGCTAGGATCTCATCACTGAAAAATACATAAAAACTCTGTCTTACTGCTTCTGTTTAATACAGAGGGAGCAGCCAGACCTAGTAGATGGAAGAGGTAATAGCTGT
The DNA here is from genome assembly GCF_028551555.1 of Melozone crissalis. Lineage (NCBI taxonomy): Eukaryota > Metazoa > Chordata > Aves > Passeriformes > Passerellidae > Melozone > Melozone crissalis. The sequence goes on along the minus strand of NW_026535794.1, from coordinate 48,380,774 downwards.
GCAGAAGGTTTAGGCATTGTAAAAGAAAGGGAGGGGGAGAATAAATAGAAATATTTTGTGAACTGCAGTCACAAATGGATGCTATTTATGCTTTCTACTTGGTGCTGTTTTCTAGGTGAAGAACCATAAGTTCAGTGCAGTAGACAGGGTTCTGTTGGTTGGTTGGCTTTTTTTTTTTTTTTTTTTGTTAAACAGAAGTGCAAGTAGAGCCAGGATACACTTGAGGTCTCTACAGAACTAATATCCTAGTGTTCCTGATCTCCAGCAGAAAGGATGTTCAGCAAATAATATTTTAACAAAGAGATAAAGCACTATTTTCTGTTCTCTTGATTTTTGTGGGTTTGTGGGTTTTTTCTTTGGTGGATTTGGTTTGACTTTTTTCATGTCTGATTTTACTAGCTCAATAATTCTTGCCAGAACCTCCCTGTTGGAGCCTGAATTTTGCTGCCTGCAGGTGATGGCATTTTCAAGATGAAGGCTAAACATGACTTTAAGGTTGTTGCATCCATAAAATTTTTTAACTATCAGCAGGAGTCCCATCTCTTAAGTTAATTCTGCTCTTATTAAAGGGAAATGTGTAACAATGAGATTTCTGAAGTTATGGACTGATGAATTCATTCACATTCTGGCCAGCTGGAGTATCCAGGCACACTTTATGACTCAATTATATTCTAGTTATAGACATACAGACATTACATTTTGTAATACAAAAGAGAGTAATACCAAAAATCCCACAGCAGAAATTTTTTTGCTTTCATGGAGAAACTTCATGTCCTTTTAGACTACAAATATGTCAGTCATGAGCTGGGGGTTTGGGGTTTCTTCACTCTGTCTTGAAAGGCATGCTCTCCTACTAGGTTGTGTGAAGAGCCACATCTTAAAGCCCTGCTTTGTATTTAAAAGTGTGTTTTGGCTGTATTTTAAATATATGTGGCAAGAATGCTGCATGCAAACACGGTGAAATTCACTACTATGGGTCCCTAGGTGTTTTTAAACTTTTCAGTACTCTTGATTGAGTGTTTTTAGTGTTCTTACTTACACTTGAGAAAACAGGGAGTGTTACGGCTTGTTAGGGACACTAGAGATGGAGTAAGAAGTCTCTGCAAAATTCTGTTTATGGTTTTCATTTTTTGATTGAGGTTTTTTTTGTTAAGAACATTATATTTTGCTGCTTCCCTTGTTGTACAGTCACTGTAACATCCTAAACACATGATCTGTGGGTCAATGCTTAGATCAGGTGAAATGCAGACTTAGGAGTGAGGATCTCTTTGGAGGTGGGAAGGGAGTAACTGAGGAAGCTGCAGCTGAGTGTGAAGGGAGAGAGGACACAAATACCTGGGTTTCCCTAAGTCTTGGGCACCCTGTGGAGCTCCTAGTGCTAAATTTATACCAAGGTGTTGCCACTGACGTGTTAAAACTGTCACCTTAAGAGCTGTGAACTCAGCTGATAAAAGCTCTCCCCCATCAGCAGCAGCTGCACTTGCTGAGGATTTTGCCTGTTGGCTCTGAGGTGTGAATGTTTCCAGCCCTGGGCTGTGTTGCTGCACAGCACAACTGTGTGGTGTTGGCCTGGCCTTGGCTGGGTTTTATGGTCTTTTTCACTGTAGCATTGTGGATTCCCTGTTCTTCAGGCATTCATTCTCTGGGGTGCTCCCCTGGGTTAGAGAAATCCTCCCTTTCATCTTTTACAGATGCCCAATACGAAGTTAACAAGTCTGGTCTCACCAGTATTCCACTGTATGGAATGGTGTTGATTCCCAGAGTGGTTCAGAGCAGGTTGTGAAGGTTGAAGTCCAAAGCACTCCAGCATCTCCCCCTTTCAAAAGACCTTGTCTCTTACACCCCAGGAAACCAGTGTTGAATTAGAAAGTCATGGATCCAGCAGTCCTTGCATCTGGTGTTTGCCGCTGGTCCACTGTAGACCCTGGTGTATGACAGTAACAGGTAAAACCTCCACTGACTGTGAAAAGAGGTTTTTTTCTGCTTTTAAATAGCCATAAAAATGACTTTAGCACTGAAAGATTTATTAGTGTCATGATAGTATTAATTATAAGACAGAATGTTGTGTTTACTGGCTTGAAGTTCTGTTTTTTGACAGGTGCACAGGTCAGCAACTGAATTCTTTTCCTTAATGCTGTTTCACACTAACAGATGTGCTGCATCTGCTATTTTTTCTGTGATAGGCTTAAAGACAGCAGAGTTAAAGGTTTTCTTGTTACTTCTGCAGTTAAAAGGTGTCAGACAGGGAGAGGGATATCCCAATCGTGGTCCCAGAAAAAACCCCAACAAGCAGCACCTAACAAACCAACCCAAGCAAAAAGAAAAAGCAATAAATCTCTATCAGTCATGTGGAAAGGAAAGATATTCAGACGTGACCTAAAAGAAACCTGTCTACAATTTCCTGGTATAGCACAAAGTATATCAGAACTGCACATGTAATGCAGGTTTCTACCTTGATTTAGGCTTCTGTCCTCTTTACAGTTCACATACGCACACACACACACAGACACACACACTTTCTGTTTGATTTGGAAGGGCTTTAAACCCAAATTGGAATACTACTGGTGGTTTGAACAGGACCTAGAACTTGGTCAGCATTGATATATGGGACATTCTTTGCTTGCTTTTGCTCATGCCATGATTTCTCTGGAACAAAACAGTGGTCGGGACTAACCTGGCTCACAATTTTGCACGCCTGTGCTTAGTTCTTCCTGGTGACTGTTTGCCTATGAGTTCTCCATAGGGGTAGGCATGAAAGGATGAAACTGGTGAGGAAATAGGAGTGGGAAATCTTAGTCTGTGCTCTGCAAGTTACTTTGGAAGTGCTACCAAGTACTGCACAAGTAGCAAGGGCAGGTACTCAAGAAGACAGAGTTTGGGACCTGTGTGCATCCCAGCACACAGAACCCAGAGACACAACTGAGATATGTGCAGGTGAGCTCAGAACTGGTGACCTGCATTAGGGCCATGCCTGAATCCTGGACATCTGTGCTATCCAGTCAATGCAGATAGAGCTTTACCAGGTGTGTAAATTCACACTGGCTGTAGTGCTGCCTGTGCTCTGTGTCATTGTCAGGATTCTCCCCTTGTGTGCAGATCTGTAAGACATGAGGCTGAAATGCCCCGGTGTCACTTAATTTCAACTCTCAATTTAATATCTGCCCTAGGAAAATACTTTTATTCTAACCAATGTGTTCAGTGCAGATACTGTGATAAGTCAGCTGAAGGTGTTATCTCCTGTAGGGAGCACAAAGTTTACTTTGATCTCTGTTATTTTGTACATTAAAGCAACAGCCTGATCTTCTTAGAGCTTTAAATGAGCATCTCAGCATGTGTAAAAGCTCACTTCATTTTTACAAGTCTAGGAGGAGACATAGAGACAAAAAAAAAAAAAAAAGGCACTAGCACAAAATACTCATTTCCATGAAAGAAAAACTTGAAAATATTTTTGACTGATTGTAAGAAATTCTTGGAAGTACATTGACTAATAAGGCAAATTTGACTTTTTGGAACTGTAAATGCAGCAAAGCTAAGTAAATTTCCATAAACAGAATTTTATTAAGATTAAGGTATCAAAAACTTCAAATCTATGCTCTTTGACATTTGGCAGATATTTAGAGCCAGGGGCAAAAAAAAAAAAAAAAAAAGGGGACTTTGAATGGCCTGCCAAGTGGAATTACTCTGCAGAGCATGGAAATAGACTTTTATCTCATTTTCCATGGTTAAAAAATTTAAAAAAAAAAAAAAAAGCTCCCTTTTCTTTGTTTCCTAGTAGTGCTGTAGTCCTATCCTTGCAGTAGACAGTCATGTCCTGACACTGGTACCCAAACACATTTCCGTGTCTCGCAGGCTGCGGCACATTCTGGGGGTGGCTGTAAGCCAGCTGGGAAGTGCGGCGGGAACTGGGCACTCACCCACCTGCCTGTCACTCCAGGGCTCTGCTGGCAAGGGGGCCTGGCTGTGCAGGCAGGGTGGCAGGGCTGCTCCTGCTGCTGCTGCCAGCTCAGTGTGCTGTGTGCCAGTGTCCCTGCAGCAGCCTCCTGCCAACCAGCCTCTGCTGGGAGAGGGCACACTGGGAGCCATGGCAGCCCTTGTGCTTGCAGGGACACCCCTCTTGTGAACAATGTCCTGGTGGCAATTTATCTCCCAGCTAGGGAAGGGGAAGGAATTTTTTCTGGAGACTTACATCTAGAGGGAGTGCAGCTCAAGGGATTATTAGGAGCAGCAGCTTATTGCTAGTACTTATTTGTGATGGTGTTCACAGGGGTCTTAGGATGAGGGAAGAGATGAGGATCTGACTCCATGTTTCAGAAGCCTTGTTTAATGATATATATTATATTAAAAGAATAGAAGAAAGGATTTCATCAGAAGGCTAGCTAAGAATAGAAAAAAAAGGAACGAATAACAAAGGCTTGTGTCTCGGACAGAGAGTCCGAGCCAGCTGACTGCAATTGGCCATTAATTAAAAATAACCAGCATGAGACCAATCACAGATCCATCTGTTGCATTCCACAGCAGCAGATAATCATTGTTTACATTTTGTTCCTGAGGCCTCTCAGCTTCTCAGGAGGAAAAATCCTAAGGAAAGGATTTTTCATAAAACATGTCTGTGACACTTATTATTACTTATTGCCGTGGTGTTATTTATTTAACATTTATCAATTTGTAAAGTGTTATCAAATTGATAATTGCAAACTCTGTGTCCCAGAAGAGTTCCACTTTTTTTTCATCTTGTTGCTTCTTTCATCACGGGCTGTGCTTACTCACATCAGTGCTGTAGCAGTAGTGCCTCAGGAGGACCAAGCTGTACCATGAGAGGCTGGCTGTATAAATAATTTTATTATTGAGGATCCATTTGCTTTTTCTTTTAGCTGTACTTTACAGGTTCTAATTGATTTATTGCAGGGGTTTTTTTGGGTTTTTAGTTTCAGATTTTGTCATATAACAATGCAAAGGTGGTGTAGAATAGGCAAAGGGGTAGGAGGTGAATGGGATTGACAAAGGACATAAAAGTTAATGGTATAGAGAACTTAAAAGTAAGAAAATAATGATTTTAAATGTAATTTAATCCAGCCTTTGGAGTATTTCTATTATTCCTATTTTAGGTTGTTGAATTGTTTTTTGTCACTTTCTAATGGGAAACTATAGATCCTATGGGAAATAATGAGAAGGAAAAGCAGTACTCTTTTTGTCCTCCATGATATTGAATCTGCCACCTGGTTTCTATTTACTTTGTAAAGGGAGTTAATAACCCAGATAAAATTTTGTCAAAATATGGAAATATCAGAACAAGACCTACAGCAGCATCCTGAGGGATGAAGGGGATAGAGCATGCAAAGCTGTGCACTCTGCTTGGCAGCAGTTTGCCTACAGGCTGGCCCATGAGCACTGAAAGGCAATCTGAACTTACCTAGCTCCAGACAAAATTGTGCTCCTCCCTCTGTCCCTCCACAAATTTTTTGTCTTTTTTTTTTTTTTTTTTTTGCTGTTTGTTGTTTCTTAAAAGGTAGAGGAAAGAAAGCAGTTGGGATTGCTCTTACGGGATTGCAGAAGCTGAAAAAACCCTCAGAGAGGAGGACAGCAGGTCAAAGTAGCTGTCCACAAGTGACACAATAACCCAGACTGAGGAACTGATCAGTCCAAAAAAACTGGGAGAAAAACCCACTTTTTCTATCTGGTGTGATCTGCCTGTTCTGCTCCACAGCCTGGCTGCAGCTATGCCAAAAACTGAGGCAGTGCAGCAGAGAAGCTGCTGTGGAGAAGGAACCTGTTCCTGCTGCAGAATGGAGCAGTTTCCCTCTTCTGCCTTTTCTTCCATGTACTGGTGTTTGCTGCTCATTTAGCAAGGAAATCAGGAAATTTCCCCAGGAAATCAGTCCTGGGGAAAACTATTTCCCTCCCTTCCCCTCTTTCTCCTGGGCCAGCTTTTAGTTGTATTAACTGCCCTGCTGTGGATCATCTTGGGTGGTCATGTGAAAACAGAAATGGCCATGAAAGAAGGAAAGAAACCAAGGACTGAGACAATATGGTAAGCAGGAGCAGAATCCTTTCAGCAGGTGCTTTCATTCCTGTCTGATTAAAATGGTCTTATGTAATGTTTCTGCCTGTTTATTAACTGTCTTAGTTGACTGGACTGTTGAAATAATAAATTCTTCTCTGGTCCTGACCTGGCCAAGGAGTCCTGTCTATGGCTTTCTGTCAGTGGCGAAGCACAGAAAACAAATTCAAGGGAAAAATATTTTTTCCTTCACATAACATGCCCTGATACTGAGTTAATTTTTCTACTAATAATTTTCTACAAAAATTAAAGGTAAAAAACTTATTTTGACAATAACATTGAATTAATTTGGTTTATGGTGAGTCTTCTGTATTTGTTTCCTTTTAAGTAATTCAGTGAACTGTTATTAGTGGATATAACTAGAGAGGGGGATCCTATAGGGTGTTTAGGTGATTTGGGAAGTTTTTGTGAAGCAACAGATATATGTGACATTGTGTTGTCACCCAGTATTGGGGGGAAAAGGTTCAGTACTCACTCAGCTGGTAAAATTTGGCATGTTTTTTTCTGCCATGCAATTTCATCTATGGTTTTGGACATAAAAGGGCATTTGCTGTTAGCCAGAAGTCTTTTAAAAACACTTGTGTGTGCACCCTGTGTTTATAACCATGTTCAAAGCATTGCAACATCAACAGGCTAGACTGTTTTCTTCTTTTCTATTTTGGGACCCAAAGCAGGGGAGCTGTTTTGAGTCAGTCCAAATGCTCCTGTGCTCACAGATGTAGAGAATAAAGCAGAACTGAGACATCTGGGATTCTAACACCTTCCAGGTGGTGTTTTATCAGAGGGGAACCTGCATGTGTGCACTTAAGAGAGAGGATTAGTGTCATCATATGACCATCTCTGAAAGGAACAAAAGAAGGTTTAAAGTTATTGAATGACTTCTGGTTTCAGATATCATTCCTGGAAAATGCTGGTGTTGATATCTAAATCTTCTGTTTCTGTTGGGTAATGAGATACAGTGCACACAAAAGGCCCTTTTGATTTCTCAGTTGAAAAACTGAGTCTATGGCCTAAGGTTGGCAAAAATAACGGATAATGACATATTGCATATGTCTAGAATTGCTATATTTATACCTTTATGAGACCAAAACAGCAGAAAATTTTGGGATCCTTTCACACTTGACATTAAATAAATAATAAAATGCTACTAGTTTTGTTTTTCACATTTACTGCTTTGGAATCACATTCTAAGAACTCAGAGTTATTCTAATTTGGTGATTTTGCTTTTTCTTTCTTTTTTCATTTACCAGAAAAAGCCACTGTCCTCGATAATAAAAGAAGTCTGTGATGGGTAAGTTGTGCTATATAGTACATACTAGATATAGTGCTTTTTGAAGTATTAAACCAACTAGGAGATGTTTTTTTCCAAAGAAAATCTAGATATGCTGTATGACTAGTCATTAGTTTCTTAAGTATTTTTGTGTTAGTTTCAAATTTTGAATTTGCAGTGCATTTTGGATCAATTGCTTGCAAGATGAGGCTCCTAACAAAGCAGTTCCATCATGGGGGTGACTCTCATTTTGACTGCTTCCTTCCTTTCTGCACAGAGATGCATTTTGCATTTTTGCAGTTTGGCTGTGGTCCCTGCTGTTCATGGGTTAAGGGACTAAAGCACTGCCTCTGGATCTGAATTTTGAGCACTGACTCCAGTGGGTGCTGTAAGCTGGTCCAGTTGCTGTGACTGTTTATATGAAACTGAACAGTTAATTGCAAATTCTGTATTATAGACTAATAATTGGCTAAGACAAATACCTAGATTTAAGTTTAATGGATTAATCAAAAAACCTGTTTCAAGCAAGTGCTAGCACACAGGAGAAACTAGCTATATTTATCAAATTGCTGCTGGGCTAAGAAGGTGATATTTTATGCCTAATGTATTATATCAACTTCATACTATATCCATTGTGTATTGTATAAGCTAGCATAAACTTCTGGTACTGTACATTTGTTTTGGTCAATTTTAGTGACTTAGTGGTCTTGCTTACTGCAAAAAAAGATCACTAGGATGTATTTGTACTGAGGTTTTCCTTTTGTAAGCATGCTTTTAGCTTAAACTTTGGAACTCATCATTGAAAGCTATGGAAAACTATGAGAAGTATGAGAAATACATGGGAATGACAGACACTTGTTTGGTCATGCTAAAATTATGTAAAGGGTACTTTTTGAATTATTAAGGTTTCATTTTGTGATTAATTTATTTTCATATTTCTAAGGTGGTCTCTTGCAAATCATGACCAATTTGCACTGCAGCATGCTGATAGTTCTAATTTCTACATCACCGAGAAGGTGGGTAAATTGTTCAATGCAATTTTTGCATAGCCTATAAAAATATTTGCCACAGTCATTTATTTTAAATTAAAATATATGAAAATATACTTTCCATAATGCGATGCCACTGAAAGGGTAGGTACTGCAAGACCTGATTTAATGACTCTTTAGCTGATTTCTTCTGTTAGGAATAGCAAATAAAAGTCCAAATAAGCAAAGTTCTTCATGTCAGTTGAGTTTGAGACTTGAGCACTGAGCCCTTCAACTTTGGTATTCTTATGTGTTTAGTATTCTGCTAACAAGTGGTGTACAGGAAACTGGAATATTTAAAACATGAAGGGCTCTTTGAAGTGTGAGGAGACCTTCAGTGCATGTCACTTTCCTTTTTGGCTGAGCAGGTAGAAATAAGTTTCAGTGACTGTGTGATATTTCCTGCTCTCTCCTGCCTGCTGTCTTCTCCTTACCCAGTTCTGTAAGTTCTGTTGGCTTACTTTTTCTTGTCCCCATTTAGTGTGGCAATAGGTGATTCATCAATTCAGCACAGAGTAATGAAAAGGCTATAGCTGTAATAAAAATGGAATGTCTAGTATAAATATATGGGACATGCTCAAGTGAATGGGACCAAGTAGAACATTCATTCCTAGCATTACTGGTAAAATTGCTCAAATTACAAAATAAAGACTATTTGGAAGAGTGCACATGTAGTACTGCAGAGGTACAATTTCTAAGCAATGGCACAAGGACGCTGTTTAAAACCTGCTGAAGTCCACATGCAAATTCCCTAATCTCGGTGGATGCTGAGCTTAAAAAACCTGAGCTTAACTGCATAGATATAGATGCCTCTTGCTCACCTTGTTATCAGTTTAGTTTGGCTTGCTCTGAAGTGGAGACATGTCTTGGTTCTGTTTTGCATTTTACAGTTCTTTAGGGTTTGCTAAGATGACTGAGACATGAACTAAGTTTTCTCTTGCTGTAATTCATACCCACACCCAAGAAATAAAGGAAGCTTAGGCACTTAGTTAAGCATTTGGGAGGACTAAATTTAACAAGATAGCAAGAACAGTTGCTCATAAGATAGTGCTGGTTTTGTTTTGGTTTTTTTTTTTCCTGGGCTGTTTTGTTTTGGTTCATATTTTTTTGTTAATTTTGCTTGTTTTTTTAACAGACCAGTTTCAGTTTTTCATTTAACTACTTGTCAGCCTGGACAACCTTCTCAATATGTTCCCCCCCTTTTTTTTTTTGGGTCTTCCACTTTTTTTGCTTCTGTGCTGTTTTGGGTTTTTTTTACTCTCCTTTGTTTTCAAGTTTCAGTTGACAGACACTTCAAAGGTCACTACAAGGAAACCTGTTGAAGTAATTACTGACTTCTGTGTTTTGCCTCCACCAAATTAAACAGTGAGATTGTTCTGCCAATTGCCCCCAATGGTGACACAATGTTTACCAATAAAGCAGTCACAATTGAATTTGCCTGTTGGCATTTAAACTCTGTGAGTATTTCCAAGAAGTAGGGATTGAGTGAATACTTCAGCTTTTTCAAGGTCTTTGTCCTGATGAAATTGGAGGGATATTTCAGGCTTTATCTCCACCTTTGGTGGATAGGATTCTGCAGCTTTGGAGAAATCTTTTCTGTTCCACATAAAAGAGAGCCTGCCGGTTTTTGGCTGCCTTTAACTTGCAATAAGGATGGAAAATTATAGTCTTCTAGGACATTTTGGATTGTACTGCAGAGAGGACTTTGAGTTTGTTTATTCCCTACTGGAAATATGCAGAGTGTCTGACTCTGAGTCACATAAATAAGAGAGAAGAGCTCTAAATGCCACTAGAATTACTCAGATGTCTGTGACTTTCATTAGATATTGTTCACTGTTTGTAGCTGGTTGTTGGATAGTGGCTGTGAAGAGAGGCTTATATAGGCCATCACCCCTTCCACATACTTTCCCTCATTTGTGTTCAGTAGGATATTGTTCTGTCTGAATTAAAACATGAAAATCACCAGGCATGAGGAGAAACACATGCACTTCAAGGAAGCTACAACACTTTATTGTTAAAATCCACATTGCTTTAATCTTAGTTTTACTAATGGATATGAGCAGAGCATTTTTTGTTGCAGTGACAGCTTCTCATAAGAAGTATTTTTCACAGCTCTTAAAGATGATTTGTGTGACTGTATGTGTGCAGATAACATTATCTATAGGTCATGTTTCTGCAGAGACTGCCTTCCAGGTGGAGATGCCTCTTTAAAATATCACTACTAAAGTTTAAAGTTACCAGAAAGAAAAGCAATTAGTGATTTCTTGTATACAGTAGCAAGAAGCTTTGAAGTGAAAATGTCCAAATGTTACATGGCTTACAACTGTAATTCTGTTTTTGGTGGCAAACAGCCCATCTGTGTTTTGGCTGTCATATACAGAACTCTTTATCTTTTGTTGCTGGACCTATATCTCCCAATTATATCATGCATAAATAAAAACAAGACTCAAGCAGTTCTGTGTCTTAAATTATTTATGTTTTGGCTGTATTATTTGGAAAAATGCCTCTACAGATATAGCAGTAACTCCTTCAGGCAGCATAAGTGAGGTCTTTTAACAAATTTTGATTCAGCCAGGGTTCCTGCTAGAGATAGGGCTTATCACAGCAGATCCAGTTTTGGCTGCTGCCTCTAGGGTCATGGTATGGCTACAACTGTGCCCCTGAAACTGCAGTGAAAATTATTAATTATGTCTTTTAGCCTTTTTTTCTAAAAATGAGAGAAATAAAAGAAGAGGGTATGTAGACAAGAAAACCAAGCACTCATAGTGCCTGAGCTAAAATCTCTCTGATGTACTCATCTCAAAGTGCTTGATTTTTAATTAATTTTTAATGTTAATAGGTGTGTGTGTTTTTTTAAAAGGCTTTGCTTATCCTGAAGGAACATTTCTCTGGTAGGTCAAATGCCTAAAAGCCTGACTTCTGAGTTGGGATCTTATCATGCTAGATACTACAAGATAAGAATAAATAAGTCACCTTTGCCTCAGTCTATCCAGGCTGTACCTGAATTAGATGCTTGTATACATCAGGTGCAATGACTCAGGAACACTATAGCCTGGGGGAACTCAGGTTTAGAAAAGAAAATGCTATATGAAGAGTAGAAAATGGCTGTATAATTTTGTGTGCTATGTGTGCTCCCTGGCTGAAAACCACAGCTCAGATAATTGTTAGCTGTGTTCCTCTGCTGGCAGTATGAGCAGGGCAGGGACAGACATTTGAGTGGCTGATGCTGCACCTTGGTGGTTATGGCTGGTCCCTCATCACTGCTCTCCCTTGGCCTTGCAGACCATGGCCAGCTCTGGATCCATTTGTAGATCCTCTGTTTGTCTGGGGAAGGATGGTGTTCAAGCTGGATTCACTGCTGGATGCAGAATGTGGTCACTCTTAACCCTCCACCTGAGCAGATCTCAGAAATTAAGGGTTGGCTGCTGGTGCCGAGGGGTTTGTGAGCCAGCACTGAGCACGCAGAGGTGACAACAGTGACACTTTTTGTTATCTTTAAATACAAGGATGTTTCATTCATCTTTATATTGAATGCAACCTGTTATTATTGTCACAATTTTGTTGTATTTGTTCTTTTTTATATCTGATGCATCAGAAGACTTCCCATAAGTTTTCCGCCCTTTTTTCCAATGTCTTACATTACCCTTTCATTCTTATTGCTTGGAGTGGAGGGGAGCAGAGACTGAGTTTCCTCCATTAGTTTTGGGAAACTTTTAATTCTGTTTTGCAAGAGCTGCTTCACCTTCCTTTGGTTGTAATTATTCAACTCTATGCTGTGTTTGAAGATGGGACATCTTTCTTACCCCATCTTCTCAGGGCTGGGAACCTGAGTGAAGTCCCTGTTGTTTGTGCTTTTTCAAAGGTGATTTTGCTCATGACCTATTTTTTGCTGAACACAACCTGTAAATGTATATTCATGTGAAATTCCTCCATGCCTTTACAGGCTCCCTGTGTGGGAGTGTATGCAAATAACAGGACGAGAAATGAGCAAATTGTATAGTTGGGACTTTTTGAGTTTTTACGTTTTTCATATTTGTCTGTTTTCTCTGATTAATTGAATTTCAGTAAGTTGTAAAACAACATTCTTAATAATGAAGGTTTCTGATTCTTGAAGGACCTGGTGCTTCTTGAGCAACTGAGAATGAAAAGTAGCATGAGGAATGGGAACTGGAGAAATGTGTTAAGAGAGCTGTTTCATTTTCCATTTTGCATCACTCCTGATAATACTTTTATTAATAGTGCTACATAAATGGTAGATTGTAGATTTGATCTGGATCAAACTATGCATCATTCTCCCTTTCTCTGCCGCTTATAAGACATGGTATTTCCCACATATTCACACATTTCTTGCTGTTTTGGGGCATCTGCACAGCCCTGCAGAAATTCCCTACAGTAAGGGCAGCTTGTGGCATCTGACTGGCCATGCTCCTGCCTCTTTAATGGATGCTGGTAACACTGCCCTGTAGACTCCAGTAAAGTCTTAGAGAGCACTAGTATATTTTTCAAGTGAACAGAAGTAAAACTTCAGTATCCATATAGTAAATCACTTTCAGTCCTCTTTCATTCAGGCTGATTTCAAGAACAGGGATAATGGTTATCTTTCTTTTAGTTCTCTTAGGACTCTTTTTGTAAAACTTTTGGTCTATACTAAATTTTCTAAAGAAAATAATTATGCCCTGTCCCCCTATTATACTTTCCGGCCCCAGCAAAACCAGCTTAATACTTCTGCTTGCTTCCTATTAAAATAATTGTTATGGAATCTTCTGTTTAGCTCCTTAGTTCCATATCAAGGCTGATGAGATGGAGCAAGTGGGGTAGTTATAATAAAATCTGTATATATATTTTCCTGAATTAAGTTTGCAATTTTGCCTTACAGTTAATCACTAGAGAGGAAAGGCTCTAAAAATGTTCAGCTTTCAGTTAGAGCAATTGAAGGTAGGTAGGGCATACCAGGGACACAGTACAACTATTTGGGTTCAGCTGATGGCAAACAGTTCTGTGTAAGATTTGGCCCTAAAGAAAAGTATTCTTTAATTCCTCTTTATGCTTAGAGAACAACCTATCTGGATGGGTAGTTTTCCTAAGTGCAATGAACAGACATAACAGGGCAGCACTGAAAGGATGGTTCTGATTTTTTCTCCCCTTCCCCAGAAGATCCTGACACTTAATTTTTTGTTGGTTTTTTTTTTGTTTGTTTGGGGTTTTTTTGTGGATTTTTTTTCGACAATTTTTGTAGGTGGTGGCAAGGAGGGGATCATTTTGTGCCACTTTAATTCATTAAATTTGCTTAGTAAAAAGGCTGCTTGATCTGATGCAGGGATGAGGCAGGACTTGAATCATGTCCAGGAATAGCCTGTACACAAGAAAAAAGTAAAGGAAAGGTAGGAAGAAGAATGGAAGTTTGCTTTTCTTAACAGCTGTGAGCTGTCCCTCACTTGTTTCTGGAACTGGCTTAAGCTGAAGTGGAACAAAATTTTGTCAAGTTCCAACTGCAGTCAAAAATGGAAAAGGGATGTTTTACCTGCAGTCCTCCTGTGAGGGAGAGGAAGGGCAGAGGAAGGGTGTAGGAGAGGGGTGATGTCCTAGAGAAGCACAAACACCTCCAGGCTTTCCCTTAAACAAGTCTTGGTGTTGTGGCTCCAAACCTGGTGCTTGCAAAATGAGCTGGCCCACTTTTCCTGCTTATGCTATACTGCTTATTCCTGCCTTCTACTGTGCAAACCAGGCAAACCCCAAAATGATAACATTTTCATCTGCTTTATTTCCCTTACTGACTGATACAGCTGTCTATGCCACATATAACAGTAGCAGGGATGAGCAAGATGTTGAAAAGCAAAACTCTGTGGTAGCAAACTGGGCAACTGTGCTTTGATTTGGCAAAAGTGAGCCACAGCCTGGGCTTCAGTATTCACTTATTCTCTAAGCATCTGCCTAAGGAGCACTGCTGCTGTGCTGGCCCTCAGTGGTGCTATGAGTGAATATGGTGGGTAACCTGTGCTGAAGAGCTGACTTCAGTTTGATAATCCTTACTTGGGTTTGGTGGGGTTTTGTTCTTGGTTTTTTTTTAATCCAAACCAGCCCTGTTCTGATTTCTCCACATCATCTTACTAATAATAGTATGAGCACAGCTAAGTCAGTCATTTCCTGATGTTTATTTTTCAGGGTGCAGCTCTTCTGTTGGAATTTATCAGAGGATGATAGGGCTGCTTGTGTTGGGCCCACCCCTTCCCTGTGGCTGGTACAACTGTGCTGTGTGTCTGTGTGGTTGCTTGAATTGGGGAACTGATCCAAGTTAAAAATAACTCGTGTGTAACTTCTTTCAATGTGTCAGAAGGATGTCTGCCCAAAGTGTGATACCACTGCTGCTCTGCAGAACAAGTGGTGCCTGGTAATGCTGTCCTTGTAGATCACTCCACTTGCAGATGGGTAAATCATGCAAAGTTTGGTCTTTTTCTTAGGATGTGATTTAAGTGGCAGTCAAGTTGGTATTTCTGTGGGTTGCTGGAGAAATAGGTAGTTGAGCATTATTTTTCTACTCCGTTTCTTCTTTCTCTTTGCTTCACTAACATCCTAGTGACTGCTGCTGGGTGGAGAGTTTGTTCAAGTCACACATCTGACAAAACAAAACTCTGGACTCAAGAATACTTTTTCTTTTCCTTTTTTTTATGAATGAAGGAAGAGGAAGTGTTAACTTTTTAAGGTCAGGTGGCTGACTGTGCTGCTGTGTGGTGGTAGATCTGATGTAAGGGAAGTGTTGGGGCCCCATGCACTGGAGAATGTGCAGAATTTTGCCTCTTGTAGGTTGTAGAATTGCACTGGCTAATATACAGCCTGAAACTGCACCACTTGGTCTAACTTGGTTTATTTACCAGCTTCTGTAATCCTTGAATAGAGACAGATAAACAGCATGCAGAAAACATTATCTCTTTAGAAACTTCAGACAAACTACTTTTTTTAAGGGAAATGTTATAATCAAATCATAACATGAAAATCCAGAAGACATTGTCCCTTCTTTTCAATAGCTTCCCAGAAAAGAAATTTTTATCACAAGCTTAATTGCATCAGTATTTCTTCTAAAACAGTACACTTCTGTCATGCCAAGTAGTACAATGTAGGTAATTACCTGTATCACTTATCTTACATCTTATTAAATATTTTGGTGACTAAAAAAAAACTTAAGAAATCCCCTACCAAGTCAGCCAAATGAAATCCCATCTCATAGTCTGTCTCCAGCTCTAGCAGTAGCAAATGCTGTTCAGGGTAGTGATCTGATGATGACTTGCAGTCTCTTTATGCCTCCTCAGTATTCACATTTGTGGTATCACAGGTGTTGGAGGCTACACCTACACTTAGTCTATTTAATATCCTGCATAAAGGTGATGCCACTCTTTCATCTCTTCTTGAGCAACCTTGAAGAGTTTACTGCCTTCTGAATGGAGAGGTGTATTTTCTATCTGCTTTAAACTGACCCCCTACTGATTATATCACGTGCCCCTAAGTTCTCAGACTGCAGGGTTTCATAAAAACATTTCTGCATTCGAGTTGTCCACTACAGGCTCTCCTATGTCCTTTGTCCCTCCAAACTGAGTAGACACCACCTTTTGAGGCAGCTGCTGAAGCCCATTGGACATTTGCCTTTCTCTGCATTTTCTCAGAAACTGCTGTGCCCTTCCTAAGGAGTGAAGATCAAAGGTGCACTCGGTGCCCTGTATGTGGGTACATGGAGCTCCTGTGCTGTGGCAGAGTGACGCCCTCTGTCCTGTTCCTGGTGCCACCTCTGGTGACACCCAGTGTTTACTGGATCCTCTAGCACGCTGAATCTGTGCTTTAAGGGAGAACTTTGCCTCTCTTTCCTGAGCTGTTAACTCAGTAATGAGCTCTATAACTCTAATATTCTGTGTCATTTTGTCCTCATTTACAACTTGCACAAACTCATCCTTGTGGAAATGTAATGGAGTCATAAACTTAAAGTGTATTTCACAGCTCTAATTTTCTGTTGTTGTGTCCATTTGGAGGAAGGTGCAACAAAATAACAGCAGTAAGGAAATAAGGATGAATCTATTACTAAAGGTAATAAATGCAAGAAGAATTTTAGATTTCTTGGCTGTTATTATCTGGGGTCATTAGAGAAGTCTGAAGAAAGCTGCTTGGTCAAGGTTAAAGAACAGTCTGAGTATAACCATGGGAACCAATGCTTCTGGATCTTCATCAAGTATGTTAAGAAAATATTCCATTCCAACCAGTTAGAGTGAGCTGAGCCTTGAGGCATTTTGCTGGGTATAACAGATCATTAAAATGATAAGACCAATGTGTTGCAAAATAATCTATTTTACATGATAAATTTTCCAGTGTCACTGCAGCAAAGCTCTGAATGAATAGCTTCACTCTTTTGATAGGATTTTTTTTTTAAGTGAATTTACTTGCCTTCCTCTGCATGGTTTGGTGGACTCTGGTGATGCTTGAGGCCTGCTTTCTAGATGTAAGTCTCCTGCATGTGTTTTGGGCAAAGTAGTGGCATAGAAAAGCAGAGCTTTGAGAATCTGCAGAATCTGCTGGCAGATAGTCACAGAATTGTTTAGGTTGGAAAAACCTTTTAAGATAATCAAGTCCAACCATTAACCTAGCACTGCCAAGTCCACCACGAAACTGTGTCTCCAAGTGCCACATCTTTTAAATGCTTCCAGGGGCAGTGACTCTACTACTTCCCTGATCAGACTGTTCCAGTGCTTGGCAACCCTTTCCATGAATAATTTTTTCTTGCTACTAAATCTAAAAAACCCCTGGTTCAACCTCTTATTTCCTCTTATCCTATTGATTGTTTCTTGAAAGAGACTGACCTCCACTTTGCTGAGCTCTGGGGACCACCACTGGTGACCAGATATAACCAGCTGGATAAAAGTCCACTTGTCATCACCCTTTGGGACTGGCAGTCAAGCCAGTTTTTTACCCAGCAATGCACCCTTTCCAAGCCATGAGCAGCCAATTTCTCCAAGAGAATGCTGTGGGAGACAGTGTCAAAGGGTTTACTACAGTCCAGGTGAACAGCATCCACAGCCTTTCCCTCATCTGCTGAGCAGTTCACTTTTGCATAGGAGACCAGATTGGTCAAGCAGGGCTTGCCTTTCCTAAACCCCTTCTGGCTGGGCCTGATCATCTGGTTGTCCTGTATGTACCTCAGAATGTCACTCAAGGTGATCTGTTCTGTGACTTTCCCTGGCACTGAGGTCAGACTGACAGTCCTGTAGTTCCCCAGATTAAGTTTTAGTTTAGCTTTGGTGCTTCTGATTCTCTCCCTGCACAACCTCACTGCACCCCAGTAGCCCTCCTGAGTGTGCTGCCCCTTCTTCCAAAGTTTGTAATCTCTCTTATATTTCCTTAGTCCCAGCCAAAGGTTTGTGCTCAGCCAGGCTTGTGTTTCCCACTTCTTCTCTTGCCTTGGCCTGCTTCTATGCCTTTAAGATTTCCTCCATGCAGGATGTCCAGCCTTCCTCGACTCCTTTGACCCTCAGGATTGCCTCCCAATGGCTTATGGATTCTGTCAACCAGGCTCCCAAACAGGCGTAAATCTCCCGTCCAGAATTCCAGGATAGCAGCTCTGCTGAGCCCCCTCCTCAGCTCTCTGAGAATGGAAAACTCTCTGATGTACAGGGCTACCCCACTGCCTCTCCTTCCTTGCTTCTCCTGCCTTCTGAAGCATTTCTGGGCATTTAGGTTCATGTTGCTCCAGCTGGTGAAGTTAGAAGGCAGAGGGTCCTAAAATCTGAATGCAAGATGAACTTTCCAGGTGTCCCCTACTTCCTGCTGTGTGATGTTCTTTGTGTGTCTTCATGAAAGTATTCAGTCTGATTGAAATCTCATTTTGGGAATATTGCCTAGTCCATTAGAAAAAAATCATCCTGTAATATATTCTATCTTGCTAGATAAAATATTGAAGAGGAGGCTTATTTGTCCTTGATCTAACTGCTGTCTTTGTCATGGATAACATTTATAACAGATCTATTTTCCTGTTATGGAGTTTTTAAGGGACATTTTGGATAGTAACATTTCACTAGTTCCTTCACTGCTCAGGATTAAGCTTTTCTAATACAGATCAACATCATGAACAACATCTACTAACTTCATGTACCCTTGAGAAACAGGTCTGGAATATCTTGGAAGAGGGTTTTTTGATTTTGCCCTGTTCTTGTCCTTTTTTTAAATTTTATTTGTCTACCATAGGTGGGGGTGAGTTCTGTCCTGAATAGCAATGATGCCTTTAAATATGACTTCCAAAGCTGGGCTGCTGTAATGATGCTCTGTTATCCTGGAAAAGAAATCCACGGGATGCTATCCTTAATACTAAGAGGATTAACTGTGTGTAAATGTTGTAATTAAAATTAACTGGCATGCTGACTACTGCATCATGCAGTTAATGCAGGAAAACCTCTTGGTTTAGTTGTACTCTTACATGCTGTTCCCTGGTATGTGATTAAGCCAATATTTAGAATGGGTAAACAAAATATTTTTTTTAATTGGGTAACTGCTAACCTTTTTCAAAATTTGGTTAGCTGGCTGTGCTAGAGACTTTATGCTTTGAATACTTTAAGAGATAAGGCACGGGCAGTTTTCCTTAAGCTTTTTTCTATACCAAGAATTGAAGATGATCTCTCTCTCTCTGTTGGGATACATTGATTGAATTTACAGTATAGGGCAGATGTCAACACCTTGCTCTGAGCCAAACATGATGAAAGGTCCATGGGCTTATGTGTTGTGGGCTCTGACGAGCACTACACCTTTGAGTCTGAAAGCTTTGGTGTTTTAGATTCATCTTCATGATTAAACAGAAAGGCTCCAAAGAAAATGTCCAGGGATGCTTTTAATTACTCTGTGTGTTTCTCTGTGTTTCCTCTGTTCCTTCTCTTGTCTCTGGAGATCACCATGCTTGTGCTATGCCCAGTACCTCTTGTTTTCAGTGGACTAAGAGTGTTTGCAAAGGTGCTTATTGAGGCCCAGATGAAGTGACTTGTCGCAAGCAAACCACAGACTCATTTGTACATCTGAGTTGGTAGTTCATGTTAATTGCAGCAGGAAGCATGAGAAACTAAGCCTAAATTTTTGCTGCCTAAAAAAATAAGCCTCTCTGTGTGCTCTTATTTATGTTTAAGAACAGTCCACTTACAAGCTCCAATGTTTTTATAAATATGTCAGTGAACTTTAACTTCTGAGTGTGATTAGTACAGTTCAAGTTGTTTAAGTCTTATTGATTTCCTGGTTTTCATGTTGTTGCATGCTGGGATTTGCTGCCTTCCAAGTAAAACTGATGGAACCTTGTGTATGTGTACATGGAAAACCTCAGGCCTAATGCAGCTGAAGTCCAGTAGCTTAGTCTAAGCTGCTGATGGAGGTAGATATAGCCTATGCTAATTGTCTGTCCCAAAGCAATTACTTTTATTCAGCTCCACAAATCCAGGAGGTGGTAACAGTTTTAGCAACCACAACTGTTTGTGAAGTGAGTTTGTTTCAGCACTGATTGAGATTAAACCACACAAATGCACTGTGGCCACTTCACACAGATTCCTTAGGCATGATGAAATGTGGCTGGGTCTGGTGCTGTTCCACTACAAGTGGAGAAAATCTGGCACATCGCTAGTGCTGTGGGAAGTCACCCAGTGTTTAGCTGCTCACCCTTCTCTGCCCCTCTTTTGAGTGTAGCCTGGCTGGCCTCCCTGAGGCTTTTCTGGCAGGAGGAGGCTGCTGAGGGCTGAGAAGAGTCGCTGCATATGCAGGCAAAGATGCTGTAAGAAAGCTTCTCTCTTGTAGCCCCTGTGTTGTCTGGCACTTCATTTATTTCAGTTAGAGTGAAGAAGTCTTTGTGGGTGGAGAGTGATCTTTGAGGTAGCTAGAACCAATCCCACAGATGACTTGGATACCAAGAATGAGACAATGTACTGGAGTTTTATTTTGGGACTACTTGACCTGGTTTCATGCAAGATTTATCTGGTTTTTAGCATTTTGGATTTGAGATGTATCAGAATGGGAACAAGAAAGATGAAATAAATTTGGGAAAAACTGACAGAGGAGAAATACACCTTCATATTTTTTCTTGGCTAAACACCAGTCTGCAGAAAGTCTGCAACGTGGTCTTCAGTACAAAATTAGCTCTTCTCTCTCAAACTGTTAGGGATTCCTCCAATTCCTCTGACAGATTAGAGTGTCAGCTCATGAACAACTACTGAACCATGACTGGCATTGTGACTGTGTGTTGTGCTGCACACAGTCAGTGCCTGTCAGCATGTTCATTGCTGTAGGTACTTTATTCTCCTACCCTGTGGTGAATAGGAGTAGTTGTTGAAAGAGGCAAGCTTTGCACATGGGCTTTGACCACAGGGTTGTAAGGATGCTGTAAGTGTACACCATAGCTTACGCCACGGCTGTGTGAGCTTAACCAAAAGAAAATGTTAAATGCCCTCTCTCTCTGACAGCTGGGCAAGGAGAAGGACTTATGGCATGTTTGAACTTTACTCTGCTAGCAGTGGTGCCTTTTTCACTTTGAGGGAGAATGCAAAGTGGGTAGTGCATTTAAGTGGTTTAAGTCAGCATGTTCTTGTTATAGAAAATAAAGAGCCAGTGGTATGAATTCTAAATCCTGCAGATGCTTAATGACAGGTTTCAGCAAACTTACAAACTCCTCAAGTATGTACAGTACCAGAGCCAGACACCATGGACAGCATATTTCAAAAAAAATATTTCGAAGTTGCCAGTGGAAGCTAAACTTGGAAAAACATGAAGTCATTCTTGAAAGAGTTCAGGTTGGTTAAGTGTCATGTGAATTCAACCTATTTGTTGAAACTAATGTTATATGCCTCAATGAGGAAAATAGATGCTAGCTTACATCTGAAAGGGGGAAGCTTTTGCATGCAGACAGGGAAAAGCACTGTTTCAAGTTTAGCGTGAGAGTCTGCTCAGTGCATGTTTCATCTTTTTATGTAAGTCTTAAGTAAAGCTTTGGTTTTTTCTTTTTCAGAACCGTAATGAAATAAAAAATGGAGCCATCCTTCGATTAACAACATCTCCGGTGAGTTTGTGTTCTTCTCTTCTCTTCTTTCAAAGTGAAAATTCAGTTAGTAAATTCTTGTGAACTAATAGATGTACTTTTAAGCTTTATCCACAATGTATCCCACAATCCTCCAGGAGCAAAGGTTATGAGTTATGGAGGCAGGAATAATAACTCTGAGTGACATTTGGAGATACTGTTGGCAGAATTGGGTGGGTTTTTGTGTCTCACATCCACTGGGAACAGTTTTTACATACAAGATATCTCTGCTTCCCTGCTGACATTGCAGCCTCCCTCAAGTTGCTCTTTTTCTGCCTCACAACTCAAAACCAGGAAGCCAGGAGGAAGGTCAGGGATTTGAATAATGGAGAGCTCTGCTGGGTGGCACAGGTCAGAGCTTTCCTGATCTCTGGTTTTGTGTTGAGTGAGTAGCAGCTGTAATGTTGGTATTTTACTGGGATTTCTTTGTTGTTGGCTTTTTTCCCCCCTACACCATCTCTTTGCCAGTGCCTAAAAAGCACAGCAGAGCTGCTGGTTGCCCTGTAATGGCTTGTTTTCCCGCTGAGTTGAGCAGTGCTGCTGCCACATGCTGAAAGCCACTATTAGCCCTGGAAGATGTATGTCTAAGGCAGCAGCAATCCAATTTCCTTGCTGACAAATGTAGTTAGTGTGCTATTAAAATGGTTTACCTCTTCATGATGGTGCTCTAGCCTCTGCAGATTTGAAGCATTCTAATGCTCAAACCCTGCCACCCAGTAGCTTCTCAACAGAAAGCACTTACCAACAGCCAACAGGGCAAAGACAAGAGGCTTCCATTAGCCTTCATCATGTTCTTCAATGGTCACTATATTCAGAGCTTTATAGACATTAAAAAAATTAAATAAACAGCAGTTTAAGACCATAGCTCTGTCAGGATCTGTGTGATTCCAGAGTCTCTTGGCATATATCACCCAAACAGCATTGTGCATGGGAAAACCATTTCTGGTAGAATAAACCCCTTTTGATGGAAATTCCTTAGAAACAGGCAGCCCCAGCACCAGTTCCTTCTAACCTTTGCGACTTCTTAATGACAAATATCCCCTCCAGTACTTCCCAGACTTGGGATCTCTTGAAATCAAAACATCTGTGGTTCATCAAGAACCAATGTAGTTTAAATGCAGTGCGTTGTGTTTTGGTGTAACCACAACATGAAATAACCACATAGGACAACTCATGGAATTCTCCCATCTCAAAATCCACAACCAGTTGCATTGTGAAACCTCACTGAAGAGAGGCTGTGCTGTGACTGACCTGTGGAGACGGCTGGCTGGCTTTATGATCACTTGTGCAATTGGAAATGGGACCTACAAACACAAAAGACCAATCTTGGATGTACAACACTATCTGCTACTACCAGTGGTCAGGAAGGTGGGGCTTTGCACCCACCTGTCATTCTAGGACTATCATCTGCTTGTTCTGTTTCTTTGTTGATTTGCCTTTGGGTCAGTTAATCAGTTCAGGAGTCCTGAGGATGTTGAGATAGTGCCTGTTACCTAACAAATTATGGACTGCTCTGGCACTGGCCTGCAGTTATGAGTGACTCAGCCATCCTGTTTTAAGACAGAAGGCTGGTCTACTCTCTATTCTCCAGTAGTGATGTTTATGTCTGAACTAGTGCTTATTTTCGTACTTCCTGATGTTTCAAAATTTTGTGTTAACTTTTCCCAGAATCAGAGAGGTCTCTTGAAAGGAGGAACATACTGATTTTTTGGCAGATTAGCAAATATCTGTATTGTTTAAATACATAAAAATTGAAGTTCTACATGTTCTCACTCTACAGTAGTCTCTTTGCTTTTTAAGGTACTGTCAAAGAGCTCATCATAGCAGTACCTAAAACAGATAGAGGCCTCCAAGCTGTGGTTCTTAAACTGGTGACCCATACAATGGTTGTCATTTACCCTGAAAAGCTAACAGACAATCTGTTTCCATATTTCCTCTGAAATTCTGTATGAGAGCAGCAGAAGTTGGAAGATATAATGTGAAGAACAGGCTGCATGATACACTCCTACAAAATGGGAAAGATGCTTTCCTAGCTGTTAGTGCTGGGTGAGAAATGTTTTTCTCATCATATGAAAACATCAAGATTCTGAATTCCCCACACCCCCTCTGTTTTTTTCTATCCTACAATAGGATAAAGCTCAAACTATCTTTCCTCTTGTCCCAAAAAACCAAAATCATACTCAAAACAAAAAAACAAAAAAAAAACTTTCTGAAAAGGTAGATGATTTAGGAAAGGAAAGAAAGATTGAGAGAAATTATGAGAAGCCACATATGGATTATGCAGTTTCTGGGATGTGTCCCTGTAGTTTCAGAGAGGTCTGAGCTGCCTACTTCCTGGCTGTTGTGGGGGGGAAAGAAAATTGTCCTGAACTTTACAAGCCTTTTGAGGAAACTTTTTTCCTTGAAGAGTTGAGAGGAGTTTTGTTGACCCGTTCTGAAGGCTGCATGAGCTTAAAATGCTTTTCTAGTCCTTAATTTTTATGCAGTTTATTACCATGACAGCCAGTAATCTGGGTGTACCCTTTAGGGTTGCATGGCCCAAGTCATAGAAAATTGGGTGAGAAGGATGAGATGCAATCTTTTTGATTTCTGTTGTCATTAGCCTCAAATTATTTATTGCTCACGTACCCACAGTCGGTGCTATTAAAGATTAAAAAGAGAGAGGAAAGAAAGGTAGTTTTATCTAGAAATAGTAAACCAGCATTTTTGAGCAGACTTTTTAAAATGAGGATTTGAAATCTAACTCCATGAGTATAAACGTTAAATACTTTCTCTTTTTTAATCTTGGATTTAGATTATTCTGTGTGCCTATACAGGGACCTTTATCTGAAAACCATTGTTAATACTGCAAGGGCAGAACTGCAGTTATGGTGTGCTGCTAAATCCATTATAAATGCTTGCCTTGAGAGATTTACAATGTGCCTATTTTAAATTTCTTTGAGTTAAAAGTTTGCAAACGCCAGTCGTTAGGCCTGGTGGGAATTTGAACTGCTTCTTTGTTTCCATAGGTCTGTTTGCTAAGTTTGTGAGATTCTCTGAAAGACTGGTTTTTTCCTAAACAATGCTATTTTTTTCCTCTATAAACTGCTCACCACACAGACACTCTGTTTCCTAGGTAACTTGAGTGCAGATTGAATTTCTCCCATATTATCTTTGTTCCTATATCATCTTTCTTATTTATTTTAACCTCTCCTATCATCTTTCTTACTAATTCTTTGGGCTATTGTGTGTTTTTGCAGTTTTCCGTGACCTGTTTTCCCCCTTTGTCCGTCTTTATTTCTGAAGGGACACATGAAAAGTTCCTTATGCAACGTTTCTTTGTATTTGAACGTATGTGACAATTGAGATGCTGTATTGCAGCTGTCTCTGTTGTGATAACCATATTCCAGTGCAGGGTGGGTAGGTGTATAAATGAGCTGTAATTGCTCCCGAGTGTGAGGCTGATGCGAAAGGACTTTTGTGTCCTGCAATGCAGCAAGCAAAGTCCAACCTTTTAGTGTGTGGAACTGCAGGATTCCTTCAGTCAGATCCTGCAAATCCTTTCTCAAATGACTAATTGTTTTAAAAAGATGCTAAATACTGGGAAAATTAAATTGAAGGAACTGGTGTCGTTTATTCAATTTAATAGTTTTCAAACAGAATTGATTACTTGAGCACTTACTGTTTATTAAAAGCAGCTTCTTGGCCACTTACAAAAATGTCTTGCTTATGAGGTATATACCTTAAAACCTGGGTAAAAGGGGGTTTTCTGATGTGGTATTTGTGGGACCTGATAATTTGCTTTTGTCTTTTTACTTTTTTTATCCCCAGGCCATGGATCAGTTGAGTTCTCAAACCTGTCATTTGTTTGTAGGCAGAGTATCAGCATGTGTACAATGAGCAATCATGTAAATAAAGGTGTTCAATGATAGTCATCCTAGTATTTTCTCTGAATGCTTCTACAGATATTAAGAACATGTTCTTTATATGTGATCTAAACAGGCTAGGAAGTACAAAGTGTTTTTTTAAACCTAGTTCTGCTTATACATCTGAATCCTCAAAGTAAAATTTTGAGGATCTAGTTTAGAATTTTTGATCTACAATTGCTTGAACATGTATTTGAAGTTATGTAAATGCATAACTTTGCAGTTCTAATGTGTAATTGTGATTATGTTTATCATGTAATGGTAAATTAGTTGCTAAATAAACCTTATACTAGAAGCATTGACCATGGAGGTCAATTAGCCACTTTTATATTTTTCTGCTCATAGTAGATTTGAGAAGTGGAGTTGGTGTTTGTCTATTCATAGAGAAAGGTTTAAGCTGATGTTTTCAGGTTTCAAAAGGCACGTTTTGAATAGTAAGTGGAAGAGATTATTTCAAATGCAGATAAAAGAAAAAATGCTCATAAAGCATTGAGAAGTGGCTAGTGACTGCATATGCCTTATTTTAAGGCATATTTGTGTAATACATTTGGCTATGCATCTGTAATGCTTTTGTCATTGATTTAGTGCAAGACTCTAGAGATAACCATTTCCCTGTTTCTGCCTCCTTAATTGCCTGTAATGATTCCACAGGACCTCTCTGTGTATCACATCTGTACAGGGCTTCAGATGTACAAACTGTGCTTCAGAGCTCATGCAAAAAATGTTAAACATTAATGTATGTATTGATTAAAATAGATTCTCTTTGCTTACCTGGCATCAGATGCTAGTTAGCCTTGGTGGGTCTGCTGAATTTGTAAAATGATGGTTATGTAATGTATCCACTCCTCCATTGCTCCCTGACATATATGCAGTTTTAGGTGAAATGGCAACAATAATCCAGGAAAAGGAAGCACTTTAAGACACCATGCTGTTCCAACACTGAATGATTTAAATTAAACCACAGAAATGCATGTGTTTGGTAAGGACAAAGCTGGATTGGGTAGTTACTGATGGTCTCCATGCTCTTTTTCCAACAACGTATTGACTGATGTAACTTAATTTACAGGATAGGTAACAATAGCCTAATTTTATTTGCTTTTTGTAAAGCATAAAGAAGACATCTGATTACCAGCAATTTCAATCAATGGTCCAACTTTCTTCCATGGCGCATTCATGTTTGATAGTGGTTGCATTTGGATCTGTGTCCTCCGACTTGTCCTTCCTCACTGTATTTTGTATTCTGTACAGAAGTCCTGTGTATGTCTGGTTAATGAGTTGCTTTCAAAGTTTTTGCACAAAGTATTCTGTGGCAAAGAAATGATAGTTTGATCAGTAGAATCCCTTGTTAGGATGATCTTGGGATTCTTAACCTCCAAATGGCTATTTGAGTCTCTAAGAAAGTCACATCCTGGATTTAGGTCATTAGTTCTCTCTTTAAGCTGACAATCTCATCAAGCTGCTCCTTTTAAGCAGTGCTGCTCCCTAAGGGCAACCTTTCTGGATGTCCTTGGAGCAAGTCATTTAAGACTAGACATGTGGCTTATGCCACTTGACAGCCTTTTGAAATGCTGGGACTTCAACAGCACACGTTTTACAAACTTCCCATCTTCCTTCCTCCCTTCCTAAAAAGGAGAGCAGTTAATTCTGCCTTTCATTTCCTTGAGCGGCCATATTTCTGCTAATTTCCTCTAATGATTCTCGGTTGCAAAGGTTTATATATTTATATTTACTCCTACCTGAATGATATTTCAGTAAGAATGCAGACATGGCAGCCAGCTCTGCTATTGCTTTAATGAGCTGTGCTTTCTGTCCATCCACTGATGGCTTGCAAATCATTAAAATAGCTCCCTGGTAGGCACTCAGAGCATATTTCATCCGGGTTTCATTTTTTAATGCAGTCATAAATGAGCTGTATATTGCATAAGCATGTATGAGTGCTATGGCAACAAGAATTAGAAGGCTTGTGAGAACTGCATGGTGTTAACCAAGGCAATATTTTCACACATCAGGCATTTGGGATGACAACGGACAATATGACTTTTGTCCACGTTGCCAGTGAGACACGTGCCAGCACTCTTGCTGAGAAAAATATATGTTTACCCCCTCAATCAAGATGTCCTCTGCCATTTGTCTGTTCTCATCTGAGAGTAGAAGGAGCAAGGTTTATGGGATGCAGTGTCTTGCAAAACTTGTTTAATGTAAGAAGATTGCAACTGTGTGTAAACTTTGCTGACGGAACCTTGGCATAGTCAGATAAAGCCTATGATGTTAGTAAGCACTATTTTATGTGCTTAAAGAGTGTCTGAACCACTTCTGTAGCATGGATTTTTGTGCTCTGTGGAGGGTTCCAAGCTGTCTCTTATCTAAGATTATATTTTGGTTTTAGTCTGGTGAATTTCAAAGCTCTCACTGACTGCAGAGGAAAGAGGATTAACAAATCTCAGTTGATGGGTTGGTCTTGCTCATGCTGGTGTTGTGCAGTGTTGGTGAGCTGCTCATGCACATCTGTGTCCTGGTGTTCTCGGGTTTGGTGAGAGGGAGGGTTGGCTCTTTCCATGCTTGGTGTTGGTTGGCTCTTTCCATACAGGTGCAATGGAAGTCTGACTGGCTGACAGCAGCACTTCACCAGCCCCAGGTGTTCCTGCTGGGGGCAGGAGTCTCTCCTCAAGAGAAATGCTGAACTTCACCATAAATAATCTGTTGTGAATAAGTATGAAGACTAAGCGTTGTTTACACAGCGCAGTGTGTTGTGAAGGGGTTTGGAGGAGGATGTTCTCCTGGCTCTGCTCACATGTTTTTCTTGCTTGCTATTGTGATACACAGGCAATTACAGTCTCCATCTGTTTGGCCACAGCTCTGCTGCCCAAGGTTTGCCCACTCAGACTTATTGATAGAGCAGCTCAGGATAGCTGCTTGGTCACTGTGAACCAGTTGTTTTGTTCACCTTTCCCATTTGTTCCATTTTCACTGAATCCAGGAGCTTTTAGAGGACTGGGTTCCCGTGGTAAGCTGGAAGAGCTTCCAGTTCAGTAGAACTTCCTTCAGTGGGCAGATAGTGGGAGTGGTACCTTTCAAGAAGTATGGCAGGTTAGAAAAAGCAACGTGCGCAGATTTAATAGGTTTAAGGTTAAATCTGAGCAATCATTTCCAAAGTTTGGGGAATGCAGCTGCCATGGCAGTATGGAAGTTTTTTGTTTCCTGAAGTGGGCAGGAATTCAAACGTTGCATGTATTCAGTGAAACAGTAATATTTTGAAGATATTTTGCATCTCTGAGTCCTCCTTATAGTGGGGAGTTTAGTGTTAGGAATGGCTCCATGAAGGACATACTTTGATAAGGTAGGAGTTGGCTGTTGAACTTCTGGTTCAGGTAATAATAGTGGTGAATTTTTGTAGCTGATTATAGGAGAGTACTTTAGCAAAGCTTTTTTTCACCCCCTCTGATGAAAGGAAGGGGCTGGGGGAAGTATTTGGTAGTTATCCTGGAAGTTGAAAGTAAGTGGTATCTATTTTTACCTCTTCCATGGGCCTCAGCAAATTATTTATCTTCTCACCTGATTATGCTTGAGAGAATAGTCTTTTAGTTTCCATCTGGACAGCCATTGCCATTACAGAGAGGCTGTGTAAACCATTGTTTCCCCATTACAGGCATTGATAGAGTAGGTAACCTTCCGTGGCAGAAAGATCTTTGGATGACAGGGTTCTGCCTTTTTATAGGTAATGGAACCGCTATGGCTGCATCACCCTATACTTAAAGCATAAAAAAGCTCAGGACTAAAGACATTCCATTTCTTTTCAATGCTATGTTAACCACAGCCACACTAACTAGAAGTCATTTCTCCCACATACACACTCCTTACTGCATTTTTTCTGGTCAAATGCTGACTGGAGACTATGCATTTACCACCACCATTGTAAAAACAAGAACTAACCAGTGTTGCTGATATTGGAGGAGATTGGGACATTTAATTTATTCATATTTTTGTAGCAATCGAAGTTATGTAGCTAGGCAGCTGAATCTGTAACAACACTATGCTGGTTATTTTTCTGGGCTTTTTGTCTAAATGGCCACTTGCACTAAAAATGACTGCTTTCGCAGAATCTTGATCTTCAGAGATGACCATCTCTGTGAAGAGTACATTCATTACTTGAACAGAAAAGGAATTGTCTGTCAGCAGAGCCCTTTCTTCTCTCTTTCTTCTCCAGCTGAGAAAGAATAAACATAATCTCAGAGAAAATAACTCTTAACAGAATTTATGTTTAATTTGTTTCCCTAATGACACATAGCCTCTCATTCACCTTTCCTTGGGTGCAGGTAAGAAATGAATCCTAGGAAACAGAATTTTGCAGATATCTCTATATGTAGGGAGGAGGATTATTTTTCTAAGAAAAGTATGACCTAGGTAGGTATTAGCTGAAGCTTTTTGGGTATTCTGTTCAGGTAAGTGAAAGCATCAAATTGAAAACGTGAGACGTATTTTAAAGTATTTGTATGGCTAAAGAGAGAGGAAATCTAATACACATTATTTAAATATTTCTTTACCTTTTTATCATCAGTGTCCATTTTGAATTTCACCAAGTCGTCCTCTATTTGAAACATTAATGGCCAGAATAGCATAACACGAGGATATTGAACACGCAAAAAGATATATGACAGATAATATCATAGTGTTATGGGGGAAGTAATTATTCTGCACTCCTTGTTAAAAGGGTATATGAGTGTTTGAAGTGACTGAGAACATAAGAAGAGGGGGAGGAAGGAGCAGAAGGTCTGGAGTTGGTCTCTCTTGATGTAACATGGTTAGGACAGTATGTGGTCTTTGCTGCCAAAGGTGATGAGAAGTGTGTAACCTGAGTAAGCATTGACAGGAAAAGAAGTGCCACTATTATTTTACTGAGATTGTCTGATGCAGTTTGTTTTATTTTCATTTCTTCTTTATTGATGTGACACATAAGTTCTTCAAGCCAAAGGCTGTTATTTGTAATGCTCACATTTTGCCTGAGACAATGGGACATCTACCCATTGCTCAGCTAATGATTCTGCAAAATCCAAACAATTATAGGTAATAATGGAGTAATACACAAGTAATACACTTTTACAAAAGTAATTTGTATTTGAGCTACTTAATCTTTTCTGAGCGTGGAAGTTAAATATCATTACTATTAAACATGGCCATTGTTCCTGCTTATACTGATATTTTACTCATGATTTTCGTTGTAACAAAAACTGTTTTGTTTGTTTTGTTTCTCTCATAGGCTCAAAATGCACAGCAGCTCCATGAGAGGATCCAGTCTTCTAGTATGGATGCAAAGTTAGAAGCACTGAAAGACTTAGCCAACTACTCACGGGATGTTACGTTTGCCCAAGAATTTATAAACCTGGATGGCATTTCCCTCCTAACGCAGATGGTTGAAAGTGGCACAGAGTGAGTATTCTGCTTAAACTCTGGCATTCCTTCCATGTGGGTTTCATGCTCTCTGAGTTGATCAATTAAATATCTCGAGAGGTCTAGACTTCTGGGATAGTATATTAATTATCAACGAGGTACTGTTTTTTTAAATTTCTCCTAACAATGGGCTGGTCAGGACTGGGGATGAGCAAAGTAGGAAGTTACATGTGTGACCTATGCCATAAAGTTTGGGGAGACTGGGGTCCTAGTTTCTTCTCTATTCACTGGAATTTCAATATGCCATTGAAAGTATATTTAAAGGCTGATATTAAAGTGATATCACTTAAAAACTGTGTTTTAAATTTCATGTTACTGAGAACATGTGTGGTAAAACCCAAATTAAAAAAATTCTTTATTTCCATTTTTTATTGTTTTGATTTTGAATGGGATTTTTTGACGTAAAAATGAAAGCTGACCTCTAAAAATACACTCATTCTTACCAAATTTCATCATTGGTGAAATTCAGCACCAATGTCCTGAGTAAGTGTCTGTTGGCTTAATGTGGAGTGTGCAGCAGAAAAGTATCAACTGGATTGTTGCACTATAAAATTATTAAGCAGTAAGAATTTGATTTCAAGTAAGAGGTTTGCACTCAGTGTCAAGTTCTACTATGCAGGAAGAAGTCAACAATACCCACACCATCTCCTGAGAGAAAGAAAACTGAAATCAGTTCAAATCCCCTCACAAATGTGCTTGTGTCCATTGGCTTCAAGGAGGTAAATAGTATTAGGAAGTAAAGCAAAAGTAGTAAGTGGTCTTTGAATTGGAACACAAATGGTCTCTGAGGGTCTCGTACAAGATACACTACAGAAAAATTAACTACTTTATAGAATCCAGTAGTCCATAGATTGGGCAGCATAAAAACAATCTCTCCTGGATTTCTGCCCATTGTGTGGTTAATGGCTTATGGAACTCTGAATCCTTATTGTCTAACTACAGCTATATACTAGATTTCAAAAAGTTTGTGGTTTAATCTTCAGCATTTTTTGGTTATAGTTTTTATTTTTTAGAGTGATTTGATCTGTGGCACACATCGCATGTTATGCCACTTTAAATGCTTCTAGTTACCAAATTTTTCAGCTTGTATTTTATTCATGTGGTACTTGTTGTTTATGGACCAAATTAAGTTTAAAAGCAAAGACAAGTTTAAGTCAATATAAACCCATGTATGCAGTTGCTGTATTAATGAAAGGTATTCTAAATGGACAGGCTCACATATGCCTCTGAAGATCAGAACACAGGAAAATTAACAGTCATTACCCTTGTGGTTTATTTTGTGGTGATGTTATTTAGGTCTAATTGTTTAACTTACTCCACTGCAAAAGGTATTTAAATGAAAGCATTTTATTTTCTGTTGGAACAGACAGGGAACATTAATATTTTTTATAATCTTTCCTTTTAGCTGCACTAAGACTAAAGCAAGAGTGCCCTCCTCACCCTTCAGATGCGTTTACACTGTTATTTTGTAACTGTGGGATGACCCAAACTGTAGCAGACTGGTCTGGATTACAAATAACTGTTTGGGAGGGAAACTACTAAAGGCAACGCTGCTGTTGAAAGAACTGTCTAGCAAATTATACCCTGTAATAAGTCCTGACCGACGGCATAAGTTTTCAAACCACACAGCAGGCTTGTAAACTGGACATATGAGCAGAGTTTACTGCCTTTTTCTTTTTTATTATTTTATTTTTGTAAGTGTCTGCATTTTGAGGGATTTAATGTTTTTTTTTCTTTTTAGCTGATGTAATGTGTCATCAAACATGCATTGATCGATCTACCTGTCTAATGTATTTATCAGCATTTCTGTCTGTGGGGAGAAATACTCTTGAGTTTGGGCATTGCACAAAGACTCAGCCTGTAAGAGTTTCCAGCAGCTTCACGTGTTGATGAGCTCTTAGTACTCCCTGCAGTCTTTCATGTTAGCAGCCTAGACATTCTTCAGCTCCTGAGGGTGTGAGCAGGTGAGGTTTTTCCAAGTCTGGTTTTGCAAAGGGAGTGGTAAAGCAGGGACATCTGTGCTATGCTGTACATTCCCTTCTGCTTTTGTACTGTACATCACTGGCTGATGAGTGCATATTTAACAGAACTGGGGATTTGATGAAAGGAGCAAACATACAGAGGCACAGCAGCCTGAGCCTACCATGGTGCTTCTGCTTTCCTTTCTCATCTCACTTCAAGCTACTGAATCTGCTCCCTCACATCAGGGTCTGCCACTCGCTGCTGTGTCAGCACACTAAGCAAACAGACAAACTACTTCCTCAAAGGAAAGAAAAGAAACTTTTTTTTTCATTCAGCACCCTAGGCTGTCAAAGAAAGGCAGCTGGAATCAGTCAGTTGTCCTCTTATGGTCTGTTCTTGTTTTTGCTTCGACTCTGCACTACTGCTAGTAAGAGGTCTCACACAAGATGCTCACTGAACAGATAAATCAAATTGAAGGCCTCCTTGCCATTGCTCCCAACCTGGGCTCAGCACCCTCAGCAACATTGCCTCGTGGGCTGTGCAGCTGACAAGGTCACCAAAATGCTTCAGAACATAAAACTTTTCTCTGTGTCCATAGATGAACCTACACTGCTCTCTCAGTGCCCATAGGTGAAACTACACAGATGATTACACTGGCATTATAAAAGGGCAGGGGGCAGGTATTAGAGGAGGAATGAGGAGCCAGGAATTTCGGGGTGGGGCAGAAACTTCTTTCATAGCCCATGTTTAGAAGACAACATATTTTATAAAGATGAATTTAGGGTATATCTTCACTATGGAGTTATCTTGGCCACTTTGGTGCAGTTCCTGTAGAGCCAGCCTTGTTTGAATGGTGCTATGAGTCACCCATACAGATGAGACAAATCTAATGTCTTAGTGCTGCTAAAAGATGGCCCAGCTCCCTGCCTCCTCCCATTTCTTGTGTGTTAACCCCTGTTCTTTAACCCAGTCCTGCTTTTTTTTCCCAGGAGCTGGTTCCAGGAGTTGGTTCCAGTGTCTGTGTGCCTCACAAAGCCAATCCAGCCTGTTAACTTCTTGCAAAGTACATGATTCTGTTAGAAAACTAACTCTCTAAAATTAGTTTTCTGCTCAGTTAGGGACTTGAAGAAACAAGAGAGGAACTGGTCATGAGTGGATGCAGAAAAGGCCCTTTTTTGTGGCAATAGACCCTAGGTGTGCCACTGAGCCACGACCTGAGAGCAGTGAAACTGTGAGGATGGTGGCTGTCTCTGCTCTTGTATTTCACCCTGGGGACTGGCACTGGGACTCTGGGAGAGCAGGAATGGGACATACCCTATGGGATGGTGGCTGCTGGTGTTCTGCAGGGATCCCCTCTGTGAGCTGTGCCAGCTGCCCTGGGCTGATGCAGCTGGGAACAGCCCTACATCTGTAAGGCCAGGCTGAGTGGCGCCTCTGTTCACGGTGTGCTGCAGCTGGGCTAGAAGTCGATGAATTTTGTTAATTCAAGCTTTATTCTCTATTTTCCCCGAGGGGCCAGGCAGTGCTCCTTAGAAGTGCCATCGTGCTCCGTGCAAAGTTGCTCTGAGGTTTTCTTTGCACACGGATTTCATGTTAGAGGCAGCTCTTAAGTTATAACTTGAGTGTGTAATTAAGTTTTACTGGGTAGCCTCTGGAAAACAAGACTCTATGTTTTTATATAATTTTCACTGAGGAAGAGGCCTATATTTTATTTATAGTTGGCTTTGTTTATTGTGCTACTTAGTCATTATTTCAGTGAAGCTGATGAGTATTAAAGTACAGTGATCAGATTAAGAGAAAGTAAATCCCTGGATTGCTAGTTACTTCTGTTTCATTTCGCAGGTGATGAAATGAAGTGGTAGTATAAAAAGCCAACAAGAAATCGCAGAGTTTCCTAGTTAGTTTTCCATAAGTTATATTCCTGAATATTGAAGAAAATTAGAGTGTGTTAGAGAATAGAGAGCTGTGGGGATGGTGTGTGCAAGCACAAAGCTGGAGGGGTTGGTGGTAGTGTGCGTGGGCCCTAGTGAATCTGAGAGTGCATCTTGTCAATATGAATATATTTATATCAGCAGAGATGCAATGTCTCAGAAACTGTCCACATGTATCTTGATCTTGTTGATTGAGATGGCTTATCTTGTTTTTCCTTCAGGCTCATTCTTGCTTCCACAGCACTGCTATGAGTCTTATTAACTGAAAAAGGGGGGAAAAAAGGTAGTTTTATGTTTGTTTTTATAGTTTGGGTGACCTATAAATTATAGAAAAGACTTCAAGACAAGTCATGAAAAACAAGAAATGCTGATTCTATTCTATAATTATCCATTATGTCCAATCATTTCTCAGACTGTACGTTTGTATCACCAAAGAGTGGGGTGGATGTGTGCAGGCAGCTATTTTTCTTTTCTGAGAGTTTTCAGAAGGTGATTTCCACAGCACTCCTAATGCTAAACTTTATGTTCAGAAGCCAGTCCATGCCTGGTTAAGAGGAGCTGACTGTGCAGTCCATCTGCTTGGGTGTACAGACAGTCTGAAGGGGAAGTGCATGGGTGTGCTGCTTCCACTCCCCCTCAGAATGCAATGCCCTAAAATGGGGCAGAAAATGAGCAATGCTGCTGAGTCCCAGGTATCCTAATGACTGATAAAAAATATGTTCAGGAATCAAGGTGGAAGGAGGAGTCATGTCTTCTTGCTACCCCAGCTGTGATAACATAGTTCTCTCATTCAGATCTGTATTCTGTAGTTGAGCCTAGAACTTGTATTTCAGAAAATCATGTCTGTACAGACAGCCCTTCTGATGTAGCAGAAGACTGTTAAAGTCCTGGTGTTTTTTTACTTGATGTATCAGAATAGTTGTGTGACTGGAACAAACTCTCAGCCTTCCTTAGAAGGAAAAAAAAATCTTCATAATGCCTTATAAAGCAAGAAAAAGAAAACTTAATTCACACACGTAAATACTGAAACACCAAAGAGTTTATAAAAGGAATCTATATTTATTTTTGTTAATGCTATTAATAATAATAAGGGTGATCTCATGGGAGGGAAAGGATGAAGGTCTATGCAGAATTTTCAGCATTTTTTAAATTGGCATTATTCTGATCTCTATGACTTGCCGTTTGGCTGGAATAACACACAGTTTCTGCCAAAAAAAACCCAAAAAAAACCACACACTATGCTAAGCCTAGCTGTCTTGACAGTAACCAGAACAGAATTGTTTATGCTGCTGTTGAGAAGATTGTTCTCCAGACCTCTGCTTCATTGCTGAGCAGCTTTATTGTCATACAGCCATGGCACAGGAACATGCTAGTTGATGCTGCTAAGGCAAGGTAGCAGATAGCCTGGTTAGCAGACAGTTTTAATTGTAAGAGTGTTTTAATTGCTTAATATGCAGATAGGAGAAAAAAGCACCTTGATTTAATTTTAGTTGTTAAATTCTGCCATCTTCCTATTGGAAACAATAAATGCAGCTAGATCAAGTTCACGTAAGCTTCTAAATAAATGTATATTTGTATGGGTTTTGTGTCTTGACTAAGAAGAGCCTTCTGTTGAGCACATGCAGTTGCAGGGTTGGCTGCTGTACAGCTGGAAGTCTCTGAGAGATCAATTGTGCATGCTTTAAGGACAAATTGCATTGTTCAGTGAAATTCTAGCTCTTGGCTTGTCTTACAGAGATAATACTGTATACCAGCCCAGTGGAAAACTGAAGACAGATTGGTTTGGAGTTATTCCGACTTTAGCACACTTTTTGGGACAGTTGCTCAAATACCTGCTGGTGGTTTTTTCCATCCCAGTCTGATGAGAATTTCAGCAGTGCTGTCAAAACGCTTAAGCTGCCCTTGCTCACAGTAACTTGCTCCTGTCCTGCTTCATCTGGAGAGTTACACCACTACTGTTTCTAGCAAGCTGGACTGGAAAACTGGTGTAGGTTATGAAAAGTGACAGTAGAAGCTACTTTCAATATAATATTCCTTAACCCAGTTTAGTTCCCTGATTGAGCTCACAGCATTGCCCCAGAAAACAGTTGTGAAAGCCCAACTTGCTAGATAAATGGAAAATGAATTTTCAGAAAATACGAACAATAATAAGCTAGTAGGTTTTTGCCACTATATAAAGTAGTCCTTTTCCACCCTTCTTGGCTGTGGAGTACCTGCTCCCTCTCTTGTTCAGCTCCAATGCTTATTTGACTTCTCAGTGATGCAATTCAATTTGCTAAACATCGAAAACTCAGTCAGCCAATGGAGGGAGGAAATTAATTTGTATTTTTGACAGCACAGGGTTTTAAACAGGCTCAACTATTCCTGTGAAGCTTCACCTGGAAGCATAGATTACTTAATCTGACGTTGCTGCCAAAATCAATTCTTATCCAACAGGGGTTTTAACGTAATCTTCATTTCTTAGTGCTTCTGTAATGTCGGGAGAGGGTGACTATTGTCTATGAGGCAGAAATCCAAAAAAGTGTATAAAATCAGGTAATCCTACTATACCACTGTGGAGATGGTATTGGCAGGAGAATGAGAAAGGGCTGCAGCTCTGTCTTTCAGTGCAGTTTCCATAAAGAAAGAAGGTGGAGTAGGATTTTTTTCTGGAGTGGCTTTTTTTGTTGGTTTACTTTTCTCCTGCTTTTTCTATTTTGGGTTTGTTTCCCCATCAGTCTTCAGGCTTGGATTACACCCTCCCTCTCAGCACACACAAGTACAGTTTTTCTTACATCTTTTACATATGCAAAGCACACACTGTGGGCTTTAGATAAAATCACAGAATCGTCTCACTTGGAAGGGACCCAGAAGGATCATTGAGTCCAACTCTGGAGTGAATGGCCCTACAGGAATTGAACCCACTGCCTCTGTGTTATTAACATTGTGCTTTAACCAACTGAGCCAGTCTCAAGGTCATCTGAAGGTGGAACTGTCAAAGATCACATTTTGGAGGGAAGAGAGGGAGAGTTGCTGGTTCCTTCATCCTAAGTGCTATTTCTCCAGGCTTGATTTTTTTTTTCCTTTGCCTGTATTTGGGAATATTAGAATTTAAACAACCTCTTTTAAATGGTGATGTCAACACCCTGTTGACAGGAAGAGGGATGAGGAGAGGAAACTGTTTTACTGGGTCTTGTTTGGTAACCTCTTTTGTAAAATGTTAAGAAGAGTCACTCCAGCAGTAGATTTATATTTCCAAATATTCTTCAGAGTATGAAGGTGGGCAAAACTATTTTTTTTAGTTTTTGTTCACTCCAGACAAAACTGTAGTATATGAAAAACCAAGAAAAATAAGGGGAGAAGCTTAAAATTTCCACTTCCGCAACTTTCCAGGATGCTTTTGTCTGTTGGACTATGTATAGCTGTGGGACGTTGTGGCTGTGATGAGTCTGAAGGCTGCTGTGTAACTTAATAGTAATAATAATTTTGTAGATTATTCCGGGTCAAAGTGTTCCCAGATGTCATATGCTTGTGATAGCCACACCTGTTACAAAGAGAAGCCAGAAATTTGTACTCTTGGATTTTTCTTTACACTGCTTATTATCTAGAATGTGCATTATCCTTGTGTTTGCCTGAAGAGCAATAGCCAAATGGTGCTTTAATGTGGTTGGCAGGTCATTCATCCATCATCTCATCAGTGTTTCTGTAGAGGAGGAAGTTTTTGTGAACATCTTCCACCCTTGGTAGCAGTGGCCCTGTCTGGGGC
Organism: Melozone crissalis; assembly: GCF_028551555.1. Classification (NCBI taxonomy): domain Eukaryota; kingdom Metazoa; phylum Chordata; class Aves; order Passeriformes; family Passerellidae; genus Melozone; species Melozone crissalis. The sequence continues at coordinate 48,342,358 of NW_026535794.1, read as the reverse complement.
CATACGGCATTAAAAACTTTTATCCTCAGTGGTACTCTTACACAATTCTGCTCATGTTCAAACAGTGCAGGATCTGAAACAATTGCTGTGCTGAAGTAGTGTGACTGCTTTAGGTCTTGGTATCATTAACTACAGTGGCTCCACACTGGCTTCCATAATGGGACATTTTAGTTTTTTCCCCCAGTTCAAACAAGCCCTTCCTGTGCACTGTGTGTTGCTCCAGCTGGGGTTTAGATTTGGGGTATCTTTAGTCTTTGTACAGCAGTTTTGGCACATGAACAGATAGGTGTTGATCTAGTCAGGTCCCTGCTAAGCTGGTCTCTGCTGGAAGCTGTTCAAGGTGTAACCTGCAGTATTTGAGAAGGCAGTAAGTCTGTTTGCTTGAGAAAGTCCTAAGAGAACTCACTGCTGCTCCTTGAGATTCATTTGGAAGTGCATCACAAAGTTCCTTTGAGGCCAGACAGGAAATATATTACAGTAGAGAAATGTCTAACCTGGTAACTTGCCTTTCATGTTATTTTGCATTAAGTTGACATCTATTTTGAATTTCCTGCCTGTGTAAAAATCGCTGGGTTTGTCTTTCACCACTATAGAATCCCATCCTTTCACAATTGCTATTTAATTTGCCCTTATAACATTTGCTTTTTGGCTGTGGTTTTGTTTCCATCTGTGCAAGTGCAATTGAGGGATGCTTTCTTTAGGAAACAAAAAAGAAAAAACAAAGTAAAAAAAGATAAATATAAGTATTGAGCTAATTACAGTGTCTAGATCAGTCAGGCTTTCAGCAGTTTTGACCCTACCTTGGTAACTCACCAAGAAGGGCTCTGCAGAGATGTTTGGTTGCTACCACAGAGTCAGCCCTCTGGAGAAAAAAAGTTATGTATATATAGAAAGAGGAAAGCTGATGGAGGTGGCAGACTGTACTTAGTTTCTTTCCAGGCTGACTTGCTGGGAGAATCAGCTTGGCTTCTCCTTGGTGACTTTTGCATGGTCTGTGGGTAAATATGAGAGGAACTCCTGCTCATGCCAGTTCCTTCTCTGTTATGTTTTGGTTTGATGATAGATGAAAGCAGCATGTGTTGCTTTAGAGAACAGCCTCCATCCACATCTTCAGTGGTAAAAGTCAATCTATAATCATGTGTTGCTGCAACATTTGATGTCCTAGATGGATTGCTGCTCTAGTCACATCAAAGCAAGAAAAATCAGTGAAAATTGTTTGGTTTAATACAATGGCTATCTTTCCTCTGCAGTCAAAATTTTCTCTTTGTATTGCTTCACCAGAAATGTCTTATATAATTCAATTATTTCTGCACATTTTCCTAAATTTATATTTTCTTTTACTTTGCATACTTTTTGACCTCAGGTTAACTGATTGCTGATTAACTCAGGATGGATAAGAGTTCTGCAAATGCTAAGAGAGTCTAAATGTTTTGTTTTAGGACTCAGATGTTTGTTCTGCAATCCCTGTCTCAGTCATGGAGAAAATGCCATGATTAGAGCCTGTTGTGAGAAATCTCTGGCAAAACAGAATCTGTCCTTTGAAGTGCTACCAGTTTGCAAACACCACACTTCTTTCTCTATCAGAAAAACAGAGCCCTAATTTCAAGGTTTTTTGCTGCTTAGCCAAAGTCAGCACCTGGAAGAAAGCAGCTATTTTAAAAACTGGCCTGGGAAGAGTGGCATGAAGTTTGGCTGACATGCTGCAGAAAGTTGCATGGGTCCATGCACATTTGGGAGATGACAAAAGCCATTTGTTGTGGCAATTGTTCTTGGTGGTTTAGCAGAATCTGACACAGCATGGAAGCACTTAGTTTGCAGAAGCACAGGAGTGACGTTCTGCTGAAGTTTGGATCTCCTACTATGGAAACTGTTTTGAATTTTACTGCTCATAAAAGCATGTTGAGGGTATTTTCCCCCGCTTGTTAATGCTGTGTGATCATCAGGATGTTTTTTGTTTACTCATTATTACTGGCTACACAGATAGATGTTGTATCATAAAAGAAGCAAGGGGCATGAAATCCAAGGAGAAAATCTTGTCACTTCTCTGATTTGAGTTAGGCTGTAGCCCAGTCTGTGTTTGGATACAGGGTAAACTGTGGCAGCACTATCTTCAGGCATGAGTATTGCAGCTCACAGCTGGCAGAGGACTTCAAACCACTGCTCCTGTGGTTTCTCCACTGACATTCACACAAGCCAGCCCAAAAGCTGCCCTCGTTGAGACTGGTTCCTCTTGAAAAGCTGGGAGGAATTACTGCTTTACCAAAAGGGAAAAAACCCTACAAAACTGTAGCTGCATTCTGGGAGAGAATTAGAGAATTGAATGAGTGATTGGAGAGCTTGTAGTCCTAGAGCTCTTCTGAGCTGAATGGCACTGCTGTGCAGCTTGCTGAGGGAAAAGTGCACCTGGGGAGAAGGTGCAGAAAGGAAAGAGGAGCCTCTTTTTTTTCCTTTTTAACACTAGTCTGCTCAGTATGGAACTGCAGTTAAGCCTCTGAAATAAAACTGTGAATTAGATTTAGGAGGCACAAGAAATGGTTAAGTAAGGAATGGATTGTTTTTTGGTTTTTTTTGTTTTTTTTTTTATTTCTTTCTAGCTCTGTTATTTTTTATATGTTGAAGTGGTGTTTTAAAAAGAGAGTATCTATCTTTTGTGGCATTTTTACCATTTACTATCCTAGCTACACACCTTTCAGCAATGCTGACTCTGACATCAGTATTAGTGGTGGAAACTATAATTAAATAAAAGAGTTCTCTGGGCGATCGGTTACATGTTGTTAAAACAGTATAGAAGATGCTTAATGTGTAAACCTTTATTCTTTTGTATCAAAGGCTTTTTACGCAAATGTTTTACTAAATGAGAATGTCTAGATATGTTTTTTTTCCCCAACAGAAGTTAACACAAGTATTCTGAACAAATATTTGAAATTTATTTGGAGTGTTCATTACCAGTTACTAAACTGCTTCTGTTCACAGCAAATTGTTAGTAATTTACTGCCTGTTGTTGTATGCATGTCTGCAAATTTTATGGCTCAGGTATGGGGGGTTGTGTGCATTAAATAGAGTACAGATGCTTTAAAGTGTTTTTCCTCACCTGCAAGTTTTAATTTTGCAGACGATATCAGAAATTGCAGAAGATAATGAAGCCCTGGTAAGAACTTGATTAGATCATCACCTTGCATACTACCTCTTCTTTTGCATGACTGAGTTCAGGCCCTTGTGCTAATCTTTATATGTAAATACAACTGTGCATATGCATCAGCAAGTCTTCAATCTTCTCTGTTTTCTGCTCTTTGATGCCTGTTAAAATTTTCTGATGAAGCATTTTCATTGCTTTGCCTATGGAATGAGTGCTTTATTTCTGTGACTTCAGCAGGGGCTTTAACTGTTTCTGAAGTAAAGCTTTTCTTTTCTTTTCTAATCTCAGCAAAAAAATAATTTCCCCAACTTTCCCAATTCCCCTCTTGAATTTCATTGGCTTATGTGATTGATAGTTGGCAATTTTAATGGTCAATGTTAGTGAGATGAAAAATAAGGTCATTGTCCCAGACAATGGGACAATGACATTGTCTTTATTTGCTGATCCCAGGTAATGCTAGTTGTTGCAGATAGCTGTATAAAAGAAAGCTGTAAAATTGTAAGTGGCATCATATCAGAATTTCCCTGGCTGTTTCCCTGATGATTTTGAACAGAAGGCTTCTGTTTGCTCAGAGTTAAGCACAGGCTTTGATAAATTTGAATCCCAAGAGATGTTATAATATCTTGACTGGTTTGCAAATTTGACATGTCAAGTATAGCTAAAACCCAAGGAAGCACGAGAATAATGAATTAAGCATATGTCTGTCATTCTGAGAGCTTGATGTGATTTTTCATGGAAGAAATGCAGCTCCCCATCCAAACCTGTGCTAAATCATACTTTCACAAATCTGCTGTAAACCAAGTTCTGAAACATTTATTTTTAAATCATTGCCTAATAAATAAATTATATAGTAAGAATAAATTTGGCAGGAAATTTAAATCCTTCTGCTAAGTTCAGTTTCTTAACCTAATACAAAGTAACTTGTTTCATAATAGAAAAGTTTAGATTATGAGGAAAATTGTTAAAGTGCCATGAAGCTTATGGAATTCTTGGCAGCATGACCTGTAGGCTCTGCTGCCTTTTAGCAGGATTGTGAAAGGCTGGACAATTGGGTAGAGAGAAATCTAATGAGGTTCAAGTAAGTGAAGTGTATGGTCCTGCACCTGAGGAGGAGTAACCCCAAGCACCAGTAGATGTTGGGGACTGACCAAGCAGAGAGCAGCTCTGGAGAGAAGGATTTGGGAGTCCTGGAGGATGATGACAAGTTTACCATGAGCAGCTGGCTGTGCCCTTGGGGCCAGGAGGGCCAATGATATCCTGAGGAGACTGAGGCCAGCAGGTCGAGGGAGCAGGTCCTCCCCCTCTGCTCTGCTCTAGTGCAGCCACATCTGCAGTGCTGTGTCCAGCTCTGCCCCCCTCAGTACCAGAAAGGCATGAAGCTCCTGGGACAGGTCCACTGGAGGGCTGAGAAGATAATTAGGGCTCTGGAACATCTCTCTTAAGGGGAGAGACTGCAGGAGCTGGGCCTGTTTAGTGTGGAGAAGACTGATAGGGGATCTCATGAATGCAGATAAATATCTCAAAGGCAGGTGCCAAGAGGATGGTGCCAGACTCTTTCCCATGGATCCCAGCAACGGGACAAGAAGCAGTGGCTGTGAGCTAGAACACAAGAAGTTCACCTCAACATGATGAAGAACTTTACATTGAGGGCAGCAGAACACTGAACAGGCTGCCCAGGGAGTTCATGGAGTCTCCCTCTCAGGAGACATTCCAAACCTACCTGGATGAGTTCCTGAGTAACCTGCTCCAGGTGGCCCTGCCTTGGCAGGTTGGACCAGATGATTTTCAGAAATACCTTCCAACCCTAAAAATTCTGTGATTCTGTGATCACTTCTGCTGAGACAAGGTATCTCCTGTCCTTTTAGTTGGCATTTTCTCACTGCTGTGAAAATAGTTCTTTGTGGAAGGATAGTTATAGTCTTTCAGCACCTCTGTTTCCAAATTCTATTACACTGTAGACTTCTATGGATCAAGTTAGTCCTCAGGACAGTACTGAAACGCTGACTTACAGTTACATTACATCCTTGTTTTAGGACCTGATCTGACTGATGACCTGAATAATTTTTTTATGCAGTTTAGCTTTGTTTACTCATGAGGACAAGGTTTTACCCACTTGATCCTTACTAAGATTCTTAAGAGGATCCTTATTGGTCAATGTAGATGTATCACATCAGTTAATACAGTAGTAAAGAATGTGTGTGACTAAAGTTTATTCTAACTTTGGGAGTTAAATCCTGCCAATGGGAAATTCAGTTTGCATGGAGGTACTCAGATATTAATATTTTGATTTTCTCAAGATTAATATTTTGATTTCCAGCATTAGTATGTAAGATAATACAATTAAGTAACACAAATTATTGAATTTGGGACTTGTACTGAAAAAGATACCGAGCCATTGTTGAGGATGTGAAACCAATAGTTCTGGAAGCTGACTTGCTCATATGTTTTGAAGGTAAAGTGCTTACAGTAGTGTTCCATGAGTGCAGTTATCCAACATCCTGACTATTTTTCCCCCATGTATTCGTGGGAAAAGATCTACTGAAATGAGAACAATAAAATACCCCACAGAGCTTGATATCATGAACTAAACAAAAACATTTCTCAGCATCCACTTCCTGTCTTCTTGACTAAAGATACTTAAAGGAACCAAGTGCTAATTAAAAAAAAAAAAAGTTACTTCGGATGTACAGGATGACATAATAAATTTTTAAAAATACCATGAAACATCTCTATTAATTGACTTCTGCATTGCAGTGCTAAATTGTAGTCAAACCAAACTGATTGTAGTGGTGTTTTTCCAGCATAGTGATGCCTGAACTTTTAGGAAGAGTAGTCTGTTCAAGGAAATTGCCATGAAATGAACAAAACCAGGAATTTAAAAAATGGGGAAGAAGGAAAAAAAGGTAATTCTAATCACATCTTCAGTGTGTAATAGTTCCTCTGGGCCAGTTTCCCATGCTTAATGTACCTTTAAGTGGATTTAGTCATACTCCATAGTAAGAGTATCTATACTTGGATTTATTCAAGAATATTTACAGTTATGTTTAAAATTCACACCTTGTTTTTCTTTAATGAAAATTAATTTTCAGACATAGTGAAACCCTGATACTAGTGTTACAAAGCTATTTCTTTTTCTTGGAATGCAAGGGATTTGAAATCAGTAAGGCTGACCCCTTTTAATGATGCAGTGAAACTGTACCACAAAGAAATATTTCGGTAGTGCTTAGCCAGCACAATGAAAAAGGCAAAAATCTGTGTCAGTTGCTCTGTAGCAGTTAAGTGTATTTTCTGTAATCATCTAGAAAAATAGGGGCAGCTACTACACAGATTGTTCCATCATTTTCATCTGTACTAAGTACCAAGTAGGTGTGAATTGCTCCTGCTTTGATTTTGCAGTGGCTTAGTTTTGCCCTTGGAAAGGTTGCTTGAAGAAAGAGGGCAGTGTCGAAGCAGTGAAGAGGAGCAATATAAAGTTCACACTGTGCTGGCAAAGCATCCTGCTACATCATCAGTCTACGTTTTAGACTTAGTTAGATTCTGGCCCCCATGGCTTTTCCAGAGCTCTTGTCTTCTGATGATTAGATATATTCTGTTCCCCTGTTTAAATTTATTCATGGCCATTTATCCTTGACAGCTCCAATTTAAAAAGCTGTTCTTACTCTTTGATGTTGACCTCAGTGATGTCAGGGCTTTCAGCTGCCCAGTATTGGGCTGCGAGCCCAGATAAGGGACTTAGTTAACCACTCCTACATTTAGTGGTAGGCTGCTACTCTCCTGTTACCTCCTGTCCAATTAAATTGTTTCTTTGCTGCTTTCCCTTGCAAAATTAGAGCTCAGCTTTGGTTCTGTTTTTCCCATGAAAGTGGTTTGTGTAAAGGTGTGCATTCTTTGGCTTCTAGTCCCGGTGGGCTGGTGGCTCTGTTGCTGGTTGCAACAGAGAAGCAGCAATTAATTTCCAGATTCCACTACACAAAGGTACTTTTCATATAAAACATGAGCTTGGTAAAAGCTTGTATTCCTTTGTTTGTTACCTGATGACAGTTGAGCCTGGCTAATTATTTTGATTTGCATAATCATTTGAGCAGCCAAGTATTTTTCCCTCCGTAACAGTGATAAAATGTCCATTTTGTTATGTGTGTAAAACATGGACTGAGATTTTTAAAATTTCTTTTTTAAAAACATCTGGAGGATTTAGGTGCAAAATTGCCATTAATTTATTTTGATAATCCAAGTTGCTCTAGGCATCTTTCAAAATAAGCACACAGGATAAAAAGATGGTTTAGCCTGTAGAAATGATACTAGGAAGGCATGTGAGAGACAGGTGTGGTAATCAGGATCACAGGCACATTCCTATCATTTTTATTTTCAGGAAAAAAAAACTAGTATCAGAATGTGTGGAATGGTTTGGGTTTGGTTTTTTTCCTTCACAGTTTCCTAAGGTAAGAATATAGAGAATTCTTAGGAATTTAAATTAACAGGTTTGATCTGGCATTTCTCTAAAGCCTAGAGATGCAGAAAGCAGCTGCTGCCCTCATCTTCAGGCAGGTTTGTCAGAGAGGTTGAGGACCCACAGGCTGTATTAGAGCATGGCCATCCACTGGAATGGCTCATGCTGGGACAGCTGATGGCATTGCAAACCTCAGCTTTCTGCTGCCTAGCAGGCTTTTGCCAGGACCTGCTGTGGGTGCTGCATGTCCAGCTCTCACAATGGGGGTTAGAAGAGGAGAGTCAGTAAAGAACAGTGAAATTTCATCTTGTCCCAGTGTAAGGCATCCAAGAGCCAGAGCAGTATTCGGGAGGGCTTGTAGAAGTAGCTTGCCTGAGAGCAAAGGTTATTAAGATGTCAGCGTTAATGAGATATGAAATTGCAATTACACAGTGCATCTTTCTGATCATTTTTCCCCTCTTGCTGCATTAGAAAGCATCTTCATTAGGAATTGTCCTCAAACTATTAGGTAATTTAGCCAGAGCAGTAAGGGTTTGATAGTTACAGAACTGTTGTGCCTTGTGCTATGGATTATTCTAAAATTATTTTATGAAGAAAGAGGCCCCATTATTTTTTGGACTTTTTGTATGATCAAAACCCTTACAGAGGCCTTGAGTTAAACAGCTCCTACCTTTTTTTTTAAAGATTGCTAATTTTATAAACCAGCTTTGATTACCTTGAAATTTCTAGCCTCTGTCTGCTGCTCTTAATAGTGTGAGTGTGTCTGTGTGTGTGTGTTTGGAAGCGAATTACTTGAAAGTCTATTTCTACCTATCTGCTTGTGTTTAACCACTTAACAATGAATCAACACCCTTCCCCTCCCCCTGCAGATGCTTTAATCCTTATCTTGCCCTAGTTACCCTGCAGATTGCTTTCATCTTTAGCTGTGCTGCTCCTAATGCTTATCCCTTAAGCCTGGCTTTTGACTTTTGCAATGGCACTTGGTGTATCCGTGCGTGGGCAGGTGCATGCGTACAGCCATATATTTTAGAAGGACACAGTGTCTATGTGTGGTGCTGCATAATAATAGAGCTGAAGTATTTCTTGCTGCTTGATTAGTCCCAGTGTTGCACTTCTTCTGTCATTAATTATTCGAAGCAGAGTCACCGGAGTGACATCTGATGAGGTGTCTGAACATCTTAAGTTGAAAAGAGCTTTCACCTTCTGGATCCCAAATGGTTGTATCACTGTCAGTTCCGCTAAAACTAGGTTTGTACATTCAAACCAGAATTGTCAGCTCCATTAGCCCAGTTTATTCCCCAGAGCTGTGGAAGAGCATGGATTAATCAGTATTAATCTGGTAGGATTGATCAATAGTTTTGATGAAAAGACCTAATGAGACTGGTGAATCCAGGTTAATTTGACCCCTTTACACTCCAGCCACTGCTGTTCTGAAGATGAATATCCATGCCCAAGTTTAATGCAGTTTAAGTAAGCCCTCTAAACTTTACCTTTTCTTGATGGGGATTAGTTTTCATGCACTATTTGTTTATTGAAGAGCATTCATATACTAAATACAGGTTAACTGACAAAATTTTGAAACAATTGATGAGAAAATTTATCTTTGCCAGATATGTGCTTAGTTTAACACTGGGAGAGATTTTTGTCTACTTTTCAACCTATATGGCCTACCTTTTAAATTAAATATTTGAAACTTATTTAGTTTTAATTAATAATAATAATATTAATATTTATAATATTAGTATTCCCTGTATTAGTAGAAGTATTGTGTCATGAAAATGCATTAGGATTTGCTACAAGCTTTTAGAAGAAAGCCTTTCCTGGGGTTGCTGTTTTATTTGTGGGTTCATAAATAACTATATTATACAAAAGGAATTAATTGGGGAATGTGACAGGACCAGAGCTGATTAAATTTCCTTCAGAGTCTTACTGTCATCCTAATATGAAATCCTTGGTTATTTGGAATGCTAATGGTGACATTTTAAATCTAATGTGTTTCTTGAATGATTTGCAATATTAAAGAAACCCCAAACAAACAAACCAGCCACGACAAGAAGAAAAGGCAACAGAGCATCCTCTGCCCCTCAAAACTAAACCCAGAACTTCTAGACCATTTTTTTTCTGAAGAAAGTATTCCCTGTCAGGTTACAGTGGATTTTTAGAGACATAATTTTTCTTGTTTGCTCTTTGGTGTAGGTTTTCCATTTTGTTCTAAGTAATCAGAGCCACTGTGCATACCTGTATTTACTGAAGGGAAAGTGTTTTGGTGTTTTTTGGGCTTTACTCACAAAATGCCACTCAGGAATGGCAGGGGTATTTTTGGTGGAGGGAATCTCAAGAGTTTTGGCAAAATGTCCTTTCTTAAATGAAGAGGCCATTAAAGGCTGCATTTTGCCATCAGATATCCGTAAGTGGCTGATTAAACCAAATCCAGCTACAGGAATTGCTTCATTGGAGCTGATTTGTCTGCCTTATTCCTCTGTACTGCTGTAAATGTCTTCCATCTGAGTGGATGTTCCCTTTTTTGTGTTGGGTTCATGCAGGACAGTCGGATAAACCACAGATCAAAGAACACCAATTAATTACATTGATTAACTATGGCTCTACTATTGGACTCAGGTTTTCAATATGCCCAGTTTTGCAGTTTCAATCTGACAGAGGTTTTTTTAATTCTTTTTATTAGGTGTAAGCTGCTGTATTAAAATCACTGGGACTTTTCATACTGTTTGATTGTATAATTTTGATTTTTAATAGTTTACTGGCAGAGTACCTTGCAGGCAGTTTGACATGCCCTGGAAGGTAATTCCCTTTCAGCATCTCTGCACTTCTGTTTGTACTGAGTAGTTACTTCATGGATGGGCTTCACTGAAATCCTTGTGGCTGCTGACTGTTTAGTGCCCTGAATATGTATAGAAATGAAGCTAATCTTTAAAAATTGTGGTTTAACATGAAAAGTTCCCATGCATCTAGTCATATTATCCCTGATGAGCTTAAACTCGTTTTGAATTTACTTGAGTTCATTCAAAGATGTGTTGAATTTCAAATTTACAGGTGTAAAATGCAGGGTAGTGGCCTGCAAAACCTAAATAATTTGAACTGCACACTTTGCAATTTGGTTGCTCATAGATAGAGTAAAAGGGATGCATCTCCAGGTTTAAAGAAAGAAATCAAGGCATTGACTGTTAGAAAACTGTTCAAAATATATAATCTCTTCTGGTGCATTTTTAAAATATATTTGCTTCATTGTAAGAGAAGGAATAAACAATGCTGTAACTTCCCACCAATTTGCTTGATGCAGAGGTACCAAAATGCGACACCTCTACATGGCCTTCAATTAGGAGGATTTCATAAGTGCTAAGGAAAAAGTTCACGTCTTTCCTCTGTTAGATCTAAATCTCTGAATTTATGAGAGAAGTTTAATTTGGACTGATTTTTTTTTTTTTTTTTGAGCATTGCATGCAGTGTTCTCCTAGAGATTACTTCTTCTCTTACAACTGCTTTCCTCCAGTAGACTATTCTTGTTATCCATGCTAAATGGTGTAGGAGACTACCTATAGCACGGCCTCTCTTGCTCTTCTGCTACCTCTTAGTCCATAATTGGCTTCATTTTCCTGCCTTTCTGAAAGCTTCCTGCTGCTTTATTCCCTCGGTCGTTGCCCTGCTGCATTACTGGTAAATGTGTCATGACTCCTGTCTCTTGCAGCTTTGGAGATATGTTGTCCTTTACACTGACTGCATTTGTTGAGCTGATGGATCATGGGATTGTATCGTGGGATACATTCTCTGTGGCATTCATTAAAAAGGTAAATTTGGAATCAATGCTATCTGTTCTATATCGGTTTAAATATTTGAGGTGAGTTGTGATTTGGGTTTGTTTCTTTTTTTCCTTCTTTGTTTTTTTCCCCAGATACATTATTTAGGTCGTTGGCCAAAAAAAGTACATGAAAATGGGATTAAAGTGCTGTTTCAAACTATAAATGTTTGTACTGCAGAATCTGGTTCAACTTCTGTGGAAATCAGTTGGAGTGAATTGGAATCAACACAGTATTAGGCTTATTATATGATAAATTGCTTATTCAATTACATTGTGACCTCCCTGTGCAGATAAAATACAGTTAAAGCAAAAAATTAGTATTTTGATACAATGTAAACTAAAATTAGTAATGCCATATTTCTAGCAAAAAAAGCCCAGCACTGAAATGTTCCCTCTGGGGCATTGGAAGAAGAGAAATGAGTTAGTTTACAATTTGAAATTAGGATGATATCTGAGTTAATCAAGCTGAACTTTGCCCCTCTGAATCTTGTAGTTGAGGTATGTGGTTTTAAAAAAGATCTGTTCATGATTTGCAATGTATCTTTCTTTACTTACATGACAGAGATGCACAAAAGCAGCAGAAACATGGTAGTGCTCTTTAGGTACAGACATTTACAAGACTTCAGAAAAAGTTTTTGTTACTGATTCAACACTTTTCATTTACTGCGGAAGAAAAACCCCAAAACCACATAATTCTTCTTAACAAAGAATTTTCAAACCTGATTGAATTTATCATAACCCAAAGTGTTTTTGAGCAGGTTCAAAAGATATCAGTCTCTGCACTAAAATAATATCAGAAGCAGTAATTAAATGAATATAACCTGTGGCAAAGAAACCTTCATTTTAGTAGAGTGTGTCAGAGCAAGGGCTTTAAATTTTGTTAAAACATTGCTACCATCAAAGGAAAGCAGAAATTTGCTTTTGTTGCCGAAAGTGAAAGAAGGATCAACTAGGAAAAGAAGTATTGAATACTTTAGATACTAAACCTCAGTTTTGGTCATAAGAAAAATAATAGTGTTACTGATCTGAGTTTTGGTCTGGTTTTTAAATTTCTTTTCCAATTTCACAGTCCAGGTAGGTTGTGATGACAATTGTTGTTACCTTCTAACGGCAAAGAAAATTCTACAACTGCTTTTAACTGACTGCAGGAGACACAAAGTCCAGAATGCCTTGCTTTCTAGGGGAGCCTCCTATGGAGCATATGAAGAAACTTTCTAAAGTTAGTTTAGAGCATTTACTTTGTTATTGGCTCAAAACAAATGTCTTTGTCGAACTTTTGTCCTGCGGACTGTATTGTAACAATAGAAGAAATTGTTATGTTCCCCTTCTTAATGGCTCATCTCTTCTGTCAAGCACTTCTATAGGTTTCCCTGGATAATGACCCAATTAAAAAAAAAAAAAAGACAACAAAAACAAAACAAACAAAAGCATTTCCACAAAGTACCTATATAAACCAAAACTGGCAGGAAAAACCAGAAGTGAAACTATGGAGCAAGAAAGGGACCAAGGAGAATGACAGGGGAATGTAGTGGGTCTAATGCTGGCCAGATGCCAGTGCACCTACTAGAATTATTTACTCATTTTCTGCTGTCAGATAAGAATTAGCAGTAGAGCAAAGCAGGCTCAAAGATTTAAAGGGCATAAAAAATCTTTATTAACAGAACTAAAAGAAAGAATAATAAGAATCAGAACAAGGCCTTCAGAACACTTCTCCTCCCCTCACACCCTCTTTTATTTCCCACTGGCAACGTAAAGAGACAAAATCTGGGACTTTCAATCAGTTTACCACCTCTAGAATAGTCTTCCTTCAGTTCTCTTAGGGAGGGGAGTCTCTGTTGCTATGCTGCAGAGACTTCTCCACAAGAAACAGTTTTCCTGTGGCTTCAATGTCACAGCAAATCAGCCACCTGGGAAAGGGAAATCTGTTTGCAGAGTGAAAGTCCCTCCCATGCTTTACAGCTTTCCCACAGCTGCTTTCATGGGCCATGGCAACTTATGGGGTGCTGTTTTAAGGATGAGCTGTTCTAGCATGAAAGCAAAAGTTCTTTTAATCCCTCTCTGGGAAACAGGTTTTCTTCTCTTCTTCTTCTCTTCCTGGGGCAAGGTTTCTCACCTCTCATTTCTCTCTGTTCAGACTTCTCATTAGATAACAGAGAGAAGAGAAACAGAGGGACAGAGAATGACAGAGGTTGAGGAAAGAGGCTCAGGAGCGTTCTGATCTGCATGCAGTCGGAACCCAGAAAGGCAGAGCCCTCAGAGGTGCAGTGTGGGCACAGGGCAAACCTAGAAGAGCACCTTTGGACCATGTCTCACTTCTGTGGCAGCAATCTACAACTTCGTCCTCACTAGCTTCTCTGACATTGGCTTTTGACAGGCCACTTGAGGCCCTTGATGGGCTTGCTGAAGTGACTGACAGGATGGATAAGGGAGTGGATAAGTTTCTGCTGAGGGGAAACTTGCAATCAAGTGCTTCTGCCTTTTGAAGCTGTCCTTCATGCTAAATGAAGGCTAAACTTGAATGGGGTTGAATTAGTCTGATTTTTTTCTGGAGTAGTTTTTAAAATTAAAAATATACTGAAGCAGAAGGAGACCTCAAAGGGAACCCCTGGCTGATTCTAATGAATAGGTGCTTGGTGTTGGATGCAGACTGTCTCCCATCCTTTGGGACCTAAAGGCTGCTATTCCAAGTGCAGCAAGCAAGATTGTTGCTTTCAAGGAGTACTTTGTTCCCTATTTTAAGGAAAAATAGCATCATTTGGAAAAGCTTCCTTATGATATATAAAGTTCTCACAAGACCTTTTTCTTGCTTAGGATGATATATAGCTCATTTCCAGATTCCATAGCTGCCTAAAAGATTTGGATTCCAAATTCTTAGAAAACGTTGCGATGATTGGTTATCAAAGTTGTCCTGGTTCTGGCCAGGACAGGGTTAAATTTTGCAGTATCCAGAAGTTGGCATGGCTAGGACACAGAGTTTATTCTATACCACCTCAAATAATTTTCTGGGGACAGGGGAAGGGGTTCCTTCTGGGTCAGGGTGGCATGGCAGTGGATCAGGTATTCTCGCTTTCCACGTTGTGAGCATTCACGGGTGAAGCATTCGTCTCTCTCATGCCCTCTGTTATTGGTAGTATTGCTGTTACTGTTCTTTTTCTTGCTCCATTGCTGTTTCCAGTAAATTGTTCTTATCTCAACCCATGATGTTTACCTTCAGTGCCTCCAATTCTCCTCAGGCCGGCCACAGGAAATAAAGGGGAGTGAGCGAGTGACACATTGTTTGGGGTGTTCAGTGGGGGCACTAAACAGGGAAATATCATTCCTAAACCATGACAAAAATGCACTACACAAATTTGGTACATCCATCTTTAGTTCCTACAAGAGAAGTAATGAAGTTTGTAGTATTGTTTAAGATATTTTTAAAAAATCTTTAAAAATTACATACATAATTGCTGATTCGTAAGTGTATGATGCAGAACCTTCATGTTGACAAATTGTTTACTCTACCTTCTAAAATATATTGTGCAGAAAACAGGGTGGAAGCCAGAGAAGTATTTCGGTATGTCACAACTGTCAGTTGTTTTTTCTGTAAAGTGCAGCTCTAGTTCCTTACTTTAAAATTATATGCACCATTTAAAATTTTACTATGCACTAAATCTTAACAGAGACTACAACTTGGACAGATTTTTCTGTACATTTTTGAGAACAGGATAGTGCAGGCAAATAACTAATGAACATGCATAATGAAAATCAGATCTATTTCTTTCACTGTTTTCCCCCTATGTGTTCTTTTTCTGGTGCAGCTTTTAAATAGTAGCAGTAATAATAATAATAATAGTAATAGTAATAATAATAAGTAGTAGTACTACTATATAACAACTTTTTTTTTAACTTTTGAATTCTCTCTTTTGCCTTAAGTGATGCTGAACCAGGAGGAGAACTCAGATGATGTAGTTCAGTTTGCTATAGGTTTTTCATCTACTCTCAGTTTACATATTTAGCTCCTATTTCAAAGGAGCATGAATGTGTAAATTCACGGTTTGATTTCCAATTTCCCTTGAAATTGAAAGGAAGTTAAGCACCCAGACTCTTCTTTTGTATGTGGTTATATATGCAGATTTCAAGGTTACAGGTATTTTGCTGAAGAAATAATATTATCCTTAATGACACACACCCATGTGACAGGTTTTCACATGGAAGTGCAAAGCAAACAAGTTGCTTCTTTCTGAAAAAGATGTAGTATTTTGCTGAGCTTGCATTATTTTAATAATTGGATTTTTTGATAAATGAATGCAGGATTATTTTTGGATGTTGAAAGCCCTCTCTCTGTGTGGTGCTTAATAAACAGAAAACAGCAAATAGCACAAATTTGAACTCCTTTTGATTCCTGTTTCTTCTCAAGAAGGCCCTCTTTTTTTTTTTTTACACACCCAGAACTTCAAGTGTGGGACTAGAATTTTGTTTTAATGCAGTTTTGTTCTCCCTGGAACTTACATGACTTATTTTTCAAGGCAGACAAGCCTATTATTTCTGGCCAGACTTCATGCTTCAGCAAGGTGGTTATGAATACACACAGCTTGACATGCAAGTTACCCAGCAGATGTTTTGCATCTATATTCAGCGTGATACATCTTTTTAAACACACAAGACAACGTTATACCTTGTGTTTGTGTTGATGATTAAAAGATGTTATGGTCCAAGGTTAGGAGAATAAATGAGGCTAAGGCAGCCTTTCCTAGATGAAGGTTCCAGTTATTTATACTGTTACATTTCTGCAGGTCCCTGGTGTGAAAATGTTATATCCCAGTGAAGCATTAACTGCCTCCCGAAGGAGCTGCTGCACCAAGAATAATTCATAAATGTCAGGGCTCCTAAAGAGGTGACAGAAATCTGGCAATTTGGGACACAGTCTGCACACATGGTTTTCCTCCTGCACAAGCAATCCGTGGATGCCTGAAAACTGAGGCATCCAGGGGCACTTGGTTTAATGTGTGAGCAGTGCAGAGTTGGCAGCTCTGGCTGCAATGCATCAAAACACATCTGGATTGCCACCAACAGAGGTGGGGTAGCACAGTGCTTTGGACACACAGATTGCTGCTCTAAAAAGCACACTGTGCTTGGTATACTATTGTAAATATTATTTGGCTCAGGACTTGCTGGGAGAAGATGCTGAGAGTCCAAAATAGAAAAAGGCTAATCGAGTTCCTCTCTCCTCCTGTTTTCTATGCATTTGTGGCTTGGCTGTTTACAGAAAGTAAAGTAAATGTATATTCTCTGAATTGAGTTTCATTTGGTGTAGGATGTTCCTGCTGTGGTAATGCAAGCCAAGCAGCAGAGCAAACAGCAAAAAAAGCAACAGTGCTGTAATAGATTAGAAAAAGAAAAATCTGTCCCTCTTTCTTTCTTTCTTGTCTCCAGCCAAAGCTGGGTGTTTTGCTCCTTCAGTACTACTTAAGATGTCACAAGTGCAGAACAATACCATTGTCAACGTGTCAACATTTTAATGTGAGTTTTACAGGCAGCTGGACAGCTTTTCTAAGCACAGGGCAGGCCTTTGTTCTTCCTAAAAGGAAACAATTCTTAGGTCTCAGCAAGCATCCAGAATTTGAAACAATAGTTATGATTACAGTAGTGGCTTATAGCAGGAATACTGAAGAGATGTGTGAAATTTTCTGGAAGGAACATATCAGACTTGAGACAGGGCCACTGCAGTCTGTTGCTTTGCTGCAGAGAGCAAGTAACTGTGGTCACAGTACACTTCAGTCTGTACTTTCTTGGGTGCCTTTCATTTTGACTGTGCTGGTGTTAGAGTACTTGAGGAAAACCCCTGCAGTTCTCACTTTCTGCATCAGCAGAAGGCAGGTTTCTTCCCGGGAAGTATTTGGGCTGGGCAGCATGCTGGAGAACGTGTGTTGCCACATCTCACTGCACAGCTGTGTTGACTCTGCAGATGAGTGTGCAGCTTGTCATTGCCACATTGCAAAATAGCAGAGGTCAAACTTGGTTTTAATTAATGTGCTATTTGTTTGTGGCAACTTGCAGTAAAAGGGAAGGTTATTAATGAAAAGCTGGACTCTAGACAGGGTTATGGAACCAGTTGTCCTGATCATCAACAGAGTTTTAATTGGTAACCTGGAAAGAGTTTTCAGCATTATTGGTAACACCCACCAAGCAGAAGAAAAAGGCATGTTTTTTCTAGATTGTGTTTTTCCCAAAAAGCTAGATTAAAAGTTTCTCTTTTGAAAAATTTGCCTTAAGCCTAGATATTTTTAGCCTGTACATTTTTTTTTCTGGAGAAAATGAGAACTAGTTGCCTTGTTTTTTCCAAAGTTTTCTACACAAAAAATAGAATTGTTGAATTTTTTGATGCTGATTTTTCATGTTTATAATGTAATGATGAAGCATACATTTCAGTTGTGTGAATATTGACAATAACCTTTGGTGACTTGTGCCAGCTGTAGACGCTGTGCCACTGTGTTCTTTGATGGTATATGCTGTGCCTGGTTGATCATTTTCAGGTATTCACTGATAACTGGCATGTGGACAAGACTGCCTTTTATCTAATGCCTTTCTGAACCACGCTGACAGTTTTCTTTCTTACCTTTGCCTGTTTTCCTGACAAGATGCAAATTCTCTGAATGATTGTGTTTGCAGATAGCAAGCTACGTGAACAAATTTGCCTCGGACATCTCTATCTTGCAACGGTCGCTGGCAATCCTGGAATCGATGGTGCTCAATAGTCATGACCTGTACCAGAAGGTAGCACAGGAGATCACAATTGGGCAGCTGATCCCACATCTGCAGGGGTGAGTGGCTTTGACTACCACATGATATGGTGGATATTTTTTCCCCTTAAAATAGCACAACATTTGGAGAAAAAACAGTACTATAAAGACCAGCAACCTCCTTTATGATTCCTGACTCCACTACATGTGACTGCATAACTGGTAACAATATTTCTGGAGTTGCCTGGTCATTAGGTTTTAGGGCTTTTTTGATTTTGTTTTGTTTGTTTTTCCATAAGCTACCTATGTAGTTGGAAGTGGGGAATGATGAGAAGAGCACCCTGTGGTAATGAAATGCTTAATTAGCATACAGATGGGGTTGTTTTATTTGCCAGACTCTGGGAAGTGTGTAAGACAAAAATTGCTTAACTTTTGCTGAATGTATGTTTGAAAAGGGAAGGGCTTTTTCTTAAATAGTAATGTGAAGCACTTAAATGGATGGAAGCTGCCTCTTGTAGCATAGAGTAACCTACTGTGCATAGTTATGCTTGTCTCCCACCTGGGACATTTTCAATGCACCTGAAAAGCTTTGATATCAGCAGGTTCATTTCCAAAAGCCTTTAGGGAAGATTCCTCTTCCTATCTCCAGCTGTTGTGCACTTGACAGAAACTTGTTATGAGACTCTTGCTATGATCAGTGGAGGGTCAATGGCAGTTCAAGGAGTTGTTCATTCCACCTTTTTTAAATTCTGAGTCTCCCTTCAGGACATCATCTCTCTCTCTCACTAATAAAGAAAGCCAGGTCATGACCAACCTTGGTCACCTAACTTACATGGTTAACATGAAGTGCAAACAGCTCCTCCACTTCTACCTGCTGAAATGCAGCTGGAAGATCAATTTCTACAGCTCAGGTGCATTTGTGTTCTTCTCTCACATCTACAACATTGTTCCAAACAGGACAGACCAAGAAATCCAGACGTACACCATTGCAGTAATAAATGCACTCTTTCTTAAAGCACCGGATGACAAGAGGCAGGTAAGTTGATGGAGGTTGTATACCTATGCATCTTTGGGAGAAAAAGTGTTTCATATATTCACACCTGCAGTTGTCCCATCACACTTTTCCTGCACTTAATTCAAACTGAAGCTAGTTCTGTTTTTTCCTGCTGGGATATAATTCGTTTTCATGGAACTACCTCCATCTTGCACCAGTACTGGGAGGGATTAAACATTCTTCCATGCTTTTGTAGTTCCCTGTGACCTCATATGAACCATATTGACTGTGGCTGACTGTAGTATTTATTGTACTGAACTCTTTGCCAGCACAGCTTGTAAACCCAGGCTGTTTTTTTGGTAGAATGTTTTCCCCCCAGATTTTTTATTAAGAAGTGTGTTTCTTTTGAAAACAAAAATATCTTGCCATGTAAGCATTTCATGACTTTTATAGTGTGCTATTTTAGAGCCAGACATCAGGAAATATTTCAAGATTGCTACTTGATGTTAAATGGGGATGGAATGTGAAGTGTTATGAAATAGTGAAGTTTTATGCATGTTTATGAAGTTACTAGCCTGTGTCAAAACAGATTTAGGCATTTATTTATTTAACATTTCTGTCACCAGGAACAATGATGATAATTCTTGTGATGACATACTGTTACTGTCCAGAACAAGTTCACTGAGAGTTGCTGATCAGTTCTGACAAGGGCTTTCCTTAGATTTATTTACATTTTTAAATGCTGGTGACTGTTTAAACAAACATCAAAGCCCTAATAAGGGTTTTTCAGGGGGGTTTGGTTGGTATTTTTTGGGTTTTGTTTCTTGTTCTTAAAAATATTTTTAACATTGCAAACAGGGAAAAGTAAACCCATGGTTTAATTAGGAAAAAAAGGCTCTTCCACCCCTCACTCCCTCTTTTTCCTTCTTCCTCGAATACGGGCAAGAAGGCACCTAATAACTAAAAATTAGAATAAAAACTTTTCTTTCAATTTTGGCATAAATTTATAATAGATCCTTGCAAGAAACCAAAATATTTTGCTTTTTGCATTTGTGAATAGTTGCCGCTGTGTTTCTGTGAGAAGGATGCCTTGTCATATTTGAAGTGGAGGAACAGTGTCAGATGTAGATAAGATTTTAGTATTAATCAGTGGCCATGTGTTCCTTGAATCACAGTAACCCAGTGTATTGCCAGCAAGCAAAACTGTATCTTGCCAGCAGTGCAACCACCTAGTGGGGCTGGCAGTGAGCCAGACAGACTTCACCTGTAGTACCTGCTGATGTGACACAAAACTGTTAGTCATGGAGTTTATGATCATCAGCAGATAATGATCTGCTTTGACTTTGAAGGATAATAGCTCTGACACTTGCAGAAATTTTTCCTCCACCTTTAATAACCCAGAATGTGCAGTCAGAGTGTGTTCGGTTTCTCTTTATGGCTGTCTTGTGGTTAATTAGTAAACCATACGATAGAGATAGTAGGTGTCCATTACCTTCCAAATAGCATTAACAGATGGCTCCTACTGAACTCTGTCTTTCTAAGACAATGAACCGAGGTGATGAAATCTCATGCAATTATCTGGTGATGGGCACTCCAAAGTAGTGAGTGTTCAGCACTCACTACTTAATATTGTTAGAAGTGAGAAGCTGCACCAAAACTCATGACTCTGGGAACTTTGGCACCCTCTCTGCTGCCAACTTACAGGCATGATGTGGATGGCTGCTCTGCAATTAAGGAAGGGATTTAAATTGGCACTGCTGTCTGAATTCTTTCCCCTCACTTTTTCTTTTTTTCCTGTCTCTGTTTCTGTAATGTAAAACCCAAGAAGTCCAAGATTTTTCTTTTTAATGAGGACTCCCTGGTTGCTTTGCTTCTTCTGCCCCTGTCAAGGACCAAATCATTTAGAGAAACCTAGGTTATTAATAAAAAAAAGAAAATAAAAAAGTCTATTGGGAAAGAGCTGAGAGTTTGAGCATTGAAATGATACTATGAATGTTTGAAACACTTCTTTGGCATTTGTCTGCATTTTTTGCAGAGACGTTGCTATGGGAAATGAGATGGCAAATTTGGTCAGATAATTCTTGTTCTCATCAGCTAGGGCAGCACTTATATTAGAAGAGGCAGCTTATTAGCTGCTAATGTAGCCTTTTTGGAGACAAAGTTAATTTTGATGCAGTAATTGGTTTTTTGAATGCTTGTTGCTTCAGTCAATTTTAGTCCAGTGACAAAAAACCCAGTATCTCAATAACAGCTTTTTTAATTATAGCTATAAGAAAGAAGTAACAATTTGATAATCTAAAAAGTAATTAGAGGAGTTTCCTTTTTATTATTTTCTTTGCATTGAATGCAGAAATACCATCCTATATTCTGTACCTGTTAATCTTTTGGCAGTTGGTATATAGTTTGACAAAAATCCAGCCAGTCTGTTCCAAGAAACACTGAAGTATAACATGTGCCTGGCACTCCCCCTACAGCTCAGTTGCACATTTCTGGAAGAGATGGAACCATCTATATCATCCATTCCTTTGCTCCTTTGTTGTTATGTGCAATTGAAACTTGAGCAGCCAGAAAAGGCTCAAAACCTGAAGCTGAGTTTCTCTTGTCTTTGGTGCCTTGTTCCTTCTTTATCACTGCTATGCTCTGTTGCAGCACCATTTACCTGGTACGAGGAAAAGAGCTCAACATCTCTAACTGCCTCCTATCTCACAATAAGAATGATTTTCTTTTTCTGAGCAAGTTCTCACCTAACACTCGCTTTATTTACACTGTTTCTGCAGGTGTGTTTTAGTCCTCCATCCTTTGTATGTTTAATGTTACAGTCTCGGTTTTTATGTCTTATAGGGGATTTTTTTTAATATATAAAAGTGACTAGTGTTTATTCCACATTAATCTCCAGCTCTCACAAAGTTTAGCAGGAATGCACTGCATGTGCAAGCATGCACACACACAAACACACACACATTTCTATACTGATGGAAAAGCTCATGGAACATAAAAATAGGGCACGCTCTTTTAGGCATGCTTAAGATTAGACTCTTATGCTTGATAAGTGTAAAATATTCCCTCCTATGCATTGTAGGACAGTTTGCAGCAGGGACAGTTGGGGCCAGCTTCTTAAGCATTAAAGAAAAATCATATTCACCTTGACAATGTTTTCAGACAGGTCTAGAAAGCCAAGTTAATTTAAAACAAGAATGGACCAATGTCAACATTGCTACTAAAATACAGGGGAGAATTATCATTTGTTATAATGAAACAGTACTGAGTTGTAGGCTGATTTATTGAATGGAAGTTAGAGCACTTGATTTTAAAACAGCTGAAATATCAAAGTAAATAATAATTTTATTTGACATATTGTTTTAAAGTCCTGGCTGGCTTCCAGTCCATGCTTCCTTCTGTATTGTTTATGGGGGAAGGTTGTGCTTGAACAAGTATGTAAATACTCTCGTCAACCCACAGAGGTCTCTTCTGAAGTCTTTCACTGTGGATTTTGGATCACCAAAGCCCTCAGCTTGTGATGTACTTTTAACTATCTTGGTCCCTCTTCTCATGGTATTTTGACTTTATGAACCCCAAATACAGTTCTAATGCTGATATGCTGCCTCCTTTCATTTATAAGTAACAATGCAGAAATGTAAGACCTTTTAGGCCAGTATGTTTTTCTAGCTATGATATGAAAATACCTGCTTCTGGCTATTTTTTTTAATTTTTTTTTTTTTTTACCTAATCAGGAAATGGCAAACATTTTGGCACAAAAGCAGCTTCGTTCCATCATCTTAACTGTAAGTATATGGTTTTCAAAATTACTGTTGAGTAGGAGAGAGAAAAGATTACTCCATTTTTGGTGTTCATAGGTGTTATCTTAATACATTTTAATTGCCTTTGTATTTTGATATGTTTTGAAGTCTTGTAATATAGAAGATAAGGTTTGAATGGTAGTTGAATGGGTTCAAAACTGCTTTTTGGAAGTGTTATTTTCCCAGTCAGAAAATGTTGTTTCTTCATGAAAACACAGTATTAAATGCCCCCTGTGTTTTTTGGTTCTTTTGATTATTCTGTCTTGATTGACACAATTCATCATGGCTTTTACACAAGACGCATGAATTAAAGCTAATGAAATAGTTAATGAATATAATATCGAAGACCTGCATCTGCTCTCATGGAAAATCAGGGATTTTGCCTTTGATGTTTGAGTAGATTGCATCTTCAATGGAATGAGGGAAAAATCTTTCTCTGTAGTGAGTGTGAAATGAACCAAACAACAAACAACCCCTCACACTTTCTCATTTGCTATCATAATTTCGCTGATGCATATAAAACCCCCAGAATGTATTTCAGAAGGCCTGTTTTTACACTGGTTGAGTTCTTTAAAAATTTGAAACAATCCTAAGGATAATTATTGTTTATTTATTTTCACAATATGCTCTAGTGCCTTTTGGCAGACAGATTCTTTTATTTTCTGGAACTGTACAACATCTGTTGATGTATCCAGCTCTCACTTAATGACTTTTTCTTTATGTCCTTTGCTGTGTTTAGAGGTCTGGGTCTGTTTTCTGTTTCCCATATAAAACTACTTGGTGTTTTTTGCACACCAGGAATTTTTAAATTGTCCATCAGTTTTGTGTTTGCTTTTTGAATGGGATAATTCTGCATGTATAGGGCATTATATACTAATTTATTTCTAAGCAGTCTTCCTCATACAGGTTGGAGTTGGCTAGTAGAGGCAGGATTGTGATGTGATCCTGACTCCCTGTTGAACCTTGCTACTCTATTCACTGTATTCTCTGGCTGTGCTTGCAGCCTAAATACTTTTCTGCTCAGACAGCTACTCTCTTAAATATTTTCTCAGTATAATCTCTTGGAAAAAAAGAAATCAAATACAGAGCTCTAAAGCTCTTGGGATGGAATTATTTTTTCTTTGAAGTGACTACTCAGCACTGTTTTTTAAATGCTACTTCTCAGTATATGCAGAGACCCTATAAAGTGTGAAGTCCTGTCTCCTTAAGTTATTTAGACAGCACCTGAATCAGTAGTGCTATTCCTGGTTTGATTTTTAGGGGTGGATGTGGGTTTGTGTTTGAGATTTTTGGCTGTTTGGGTTTTCTTAATTTCTGAAGTATAGATACACTATTGAATAGCAAGCACATATTTAGGAATGGAAACCCCTGACAGCACACACTGCAGCTTTCTGATTCACCCAAGCCTGTCTCTCTTTCTTTGCAGCATGTTATCAGGGCACAGAGGGCCATCAATAATGAAATGGCACACCAGCTATATGTCCTGCAAGTACTTACCTTCAATCTTCTGGAAGACAGAATGATGACAAAAATGGATCCACAAGATCAAGTAAGCGTCTGGCATGATCTGGTCTTAGCAGGAAGACAGCAGCTCCTCACTGATGTACCCAAAGCTCTTCATGGAGGAAAAAAACACTTGCTAGGAACATTTACATAAGTTATTCTTTTTCTCTGTGAAGTTGGGTTATGTTTTTTGGTTGTAAGAAGATGCATTAGGTATTTCATTCCTTGTGCAAAAGTACCAAATGGCCAGACAGTTCTCCTTATCACGTAGTTCCATGAACAGAATTTTCTGTCTTCCTGAGCAGAAACTCTGAGCAGCTGTCCAGCATTTGTTTCCTTTGTGCCTTTCTCCGAAGCACTAGAGGTGTATGGTCCTTCCTAGAAGTACTTCTGTAGAGCTAAATTAAATGTTTGCATGGAAACTGTCTGGCATGCTAGAGTTGAAGTTAAATTGTGTAACAATAAACCCTGGTTTTGTTACTGGGATTCTATAAAGTACTTCATTTGTTTAGTGCTCACTGTGTGCAGACATTGACTTTGATATTGCTCAATGTGCAAAAAGTGACGCTCCTCTAAGATATTTAAATATAGGGTCAATGAGCCATAGGGATGATGTGTTTTTTTTCTTTAATCTTTTTGTGGCCTTCATTTAGGCCCTGTACAAGGAGGAACCTGATTTCATTTTTAAGCTAAAGTTATCTTAAGACTTGCCAATAATTTGAAGAAGAGAAGGTGGGAGAGTGAGATAGTTGTAAACATAGGTAACATCATGCTGTAGGATTTTGTGCTTCCTAAGTTTGAGATGGAAAAGTTTGACTCTTGGGAATGTACATGCAGTACATTAGTGCATATTTCCATAGAGAGTGACTAAGGCAGTGTTGTTAATATGGCTGGTAGTGTGGTTATCACTGTCTTGAGACATTTCCAGCTGCAGTAATTCCTCTCCTGCCTATTTCTGCAGTAGCAAAAATGGATAGTTACCAAAATGAATGCAGAGTGCTGAGTCATTTTGTGTTCATCCAGCAAGGTGCTTACGTACCAGCTTAATTTGAAATGTGTGTGATCTCTTGGCTTCTGTGGTTAAAATTGTGTAGTCAGAGGCCTTGCTAACGTGGATCCTGCTTCTGGAAGTCAACACTTAATTACCCATGTGTGAATCTCATAAATGTGAGGACTTTCGAAAATGGGAACAACGAGGTCATTCTTGCTGACTGTCTCTCCAAGTATGAAGTAGGGAATTTAGACAAAAAAACTTTGGGCAGTGGGCAGGAATACCATGTTTTGAAACACCTTTTGTGGTATTGTTAAAGTGAGAGGTCAGTTATTTTAACCAATTTTTTTTAACGTTGTTTTGATGTAGGCTCAGCGGGATATCATATTTGAACTCAGAAGAATTGCATTTGATGCCGAATCCGAACCTAACAACAGCAGTGGCAGCATGGAGAAACGGAAGTCTATGTACACTCGAGACTATAAAAAACTTGGATTTATTGTGAGTATTTTTGTGTGATAATCCACCGAAAGTGGGTGCATGCATCCATTATAGTACATCTTTTCATTAGTCTCTTCTCTTACTTTGGTCTTCTGTCTGTTTCCTAAAAGGAATGGCAAACATAACTTTCCTCCCCTTCCCCAGAACCCTGCTAACTCCAAGTGACAGCTTTAGCAGGAGCCAGGGTGCTGGACTGGAGGCTATAAATTCTTTACATGGGACAGGCAAGGAAGTAGAGGTAGTGGAGTACCCCTAACACACCTTAGGGAGTGTTTTGACTGCCCTGAGCTTGGTAATGGTCACAATAGGATTGAGCCTTTATGGGTAAGGACCAGGAGGAAGGTCAGTGAGGCAGATTTCATGGTGGGAATCTGTTAAAGGCCATCCAACCAGGATAAAGAAGCAGCAAAATATACCACAAGCATCTGGGACAAGTCTCAAGATCTCTAACCCTTTTTCTCACAGGGTACTTTGGACTTATCAGCTGTCAGCTGGAAATATGATAGAGCGGAAAGGAAACATTCTAGGAGATTCCTGGAGTGTGTGGAGGATAATTGAGGCCAACTGTATGAGATTAAGTAAAAGTGCTGGGTCCTGCAACCCCATTCAGTGAACAATACCTGGGGAATTGTGTCTGGAAAGATGATCAGAGGAAAAGAATCTGGGGTTGTCGGTGACCAGCTGGCTGAACATGAGCCAGCTGTGCCCAGATGGCCAAGAAGGCCAGTGGCATCCTGGCCTGGATCAGCAATAGTGTAGCCAGCAGGGGCAGGGCAGGGATTGTCCCCTGTACACAGCACTGGTGAGGGCACACCTTGAGTACTGTGTTCAGTAGGAAATGGACTGAGGTGCTGGAATTTGTCCAGAGAAAGGTAACAAAGCAGGTGAAGGGTCTGGAGCACAAGGCCGGTGAGGAGCAGCTGAGGTAGCTGGGGGTGTTTAGCCTGGAGAAAAGCAGGCTCAAGAGAGACTTCATTGCTCCCTACAACTCCATGGAAGGAGTGTAGTAGCCTTGTGAAGATCAGTCTCTTCTCCCAGGTAACATGTTACAGGACAAGATAGTTTCAGATTGGATATTCCATAAAATTTCTTCATGGAAAGGGTTGTCAAGCATTGGAGCAGGCTGCCCAAGGAAGTGATTGAGTCATGGACCCTGGAGATGTTTGAAAGATGTGTGGATGTGGCTCTTAGAGACACAGATTAGTGGTGACCATAGCACAGTTGGAATCAATTATCTCAGAGGTCTTTTCCAACCTAAACAATTCCGTGATTCTAGCTGGAAGAAATAAATACCTTAAGTTTAAGCATGTAGTTTTGCATGACATGCCACCATTAGAATCTAACTTTTAATGATATCCTGGATGTACAGGCATTGCCTAGTGGATCTGTGACAGCCCTGTAAAGTCACTGTAGTTTGTTAGCAATAAGATGGACTTATGAGTACAATAAATCTGAGATACTACTCTATGGACTCACTTATAGGACCTTGTGTTTTGTTTGCTTAAAGTCCTTCAATGTGTGAGTAGGGGATGCAGAATCTCTTGTACCCTGACTTAATCAGGTGCATTGGAGTTCTGGGCTTGCCTTAAACCCTGTTGGGGAGCAGAGCACGATCTGGCTAAACCGTTGCACACATTTATAGTAATAATGTGTATTTTTCCCCCTCTGGAAACAGAGCGTGCACATGTACAGTGAATTAATATCTTGATTTATTGCTCACTCTAGGTTAGTATGCAGTTTTCTTTCTCCTTAGGTAAAAAGGTATGCTTCATATCTCCCGTGATCCATTACTGTCCTCTTGGCCTAGCAGATATACACTGAACATACAGTAGCCACAGTTACAGACAGAGAGGTTTTCAGCACTCTTGGTGCAAACTGGAGCTTAATGTGCAGTTTGAGAGCTCTGCCCAGCTCTGTAGCATAGGGCTCAATTCTCCCAAAACCACAAAGGAACTGGGTAGAGCTTTTCTGTGTTCTGATAGCTGTTTTCGTTACTGATGAATGAGGAAAAATTTACCACTGGATCAGTGCTGTTGTATCTGTAAGGAGTAATCAAGTAAATAGATGAGAACAGAGGAACTTGGCATTTTGGGGTTGCAGGCATGATAGCAAAATTAGTGCTTTGAAGCAGCCTTTGAAGCTCAGTGTGAGGTTGTTTTTTTTTTTTTTTTTTGTTGACTCATCCCTCAGCTTCATTGCTCCCATTTGAGCAGTTCATTGGGAAGCCTACTGAAAACACTCTGGCAGTTGTCAAGGGTAACTGCAGCACTGTTTACAACTTGATTATGATAGCCTTTCAAAAGGGGATGGGGAGCAATGTTTAGGAGGAAATGGGAACTGGGATTAAAGCAGTGAAGGAAATGTAGGAAACCATAGTGGGAGATAAGAAGCAGTATGTGAAAGTAAGCTGTTAGAGAAACACCATGGCAAGAGCCTTAATGGGAGGCAGGTTATTCTAGTAGCAGTATGGTGAGGCAAAGTACAAGAAATAAAAATGTCAACAGTGAACTGTGAGTAGAGTTATTCTACTTTTGTGCAGAAGCTTTACTTTGAGCTAAGAGTCCAGGTGACACTGCAGGTACAACTTTTTTAACAGCTGAAGAGGAGTATTACCTTCCCCACAGGGCTGGGAAAGGGAGCAGGACCCCTTGTGAAACCCGGCTGCTCATCCTCAGCCTCATACATGGGCAGCGTTCTGACTCCCAGCTGCCTTCACCCCATCTGCTCCTTTTCAACAAAATGTCTTCAGTGCTTTCATCAGCTGCAGGTAGAGTTATGTTAACAAACTGATCATGAGTAGTGTGAGGTTTGTCTCCCCTCTGCCTCAGCTG
This sequence comes from Melozone crissalis, assembly GCF_028551555.1. Taxonomy (NCBI): domain Eukaryota; kingdom Metazoa; phylum Chordata; class Aves; order Passeriformes; family Passerellidae; genus Melozone; species Melozone crissalis. The sequence continues at coordinate 48,313,622 of NW_026535794.1, read as the reverse complement.
TGAGGCACGAGAAACCTGCCAAACAAGAGTCTGACTTGGAATGCTGTCATCATTCCACTGGTGCCGATGGTCAGGAAGCCAATTTCTTGAGCTGATTAAATATTCATTTCAAGGGAGAGAGTAAAACCATGTCTGGCTAATAAGTTGTTCCTGGACTGCTTGTTCTCCTTCTGTATGGGAAATCCAAGAATTCTGTTTATTTTTCTCAGCCACATCAAAAAGCCTTGCCCCACTACAAATGTAATGTGAGAAAGAGACAAAGTCAAGACATGGTTTCAGAAGCTTACAATGTAATTTGTAAAACTGTGTAGTTAGAAACCTACATTCAGCTAAAGCAACCACAGAACCTCACCAGATGGTTGTGATGACCAAGTAAAGAGATTTTCAGATGACACAGTTGTGAGATTTATTAAAATGCGGATGAATGCAACAAAAATTACCCAATTAGGAGATCTGGGATGCACTCCATCCTATTGAATTATTTATTATTTTCTGAGTCAATTGCACATTAAATAGCCTCAATACTCCCCCTTGTATTTGAGTAAGCTTAATTCCTATAATTGAAGTGGAAAATAGTTACAAGAAACCTCATAATCTTGTATATTTTCATCATACTTCTTTAAACAGCACTACTTCATTGAGATGTTGAAATGAATGTGTTTGTTTATAGGCAGCTCTGAACAAATGATAAAAAACTTAACATATTGGAGAAAGCAACTCAAATAATCTCATCCTAGAAGGGTTTTTCTCAAGTTTTCAGTATATAGAGCTTCTGAGAATTTTTTGTTTGTTTTGTTTTGATTTCCTTCAATTAAATATAAATAGTTTGTATAAATGAAAAAGCCCACATGGAAAGTGAGTGATTTCAAAATTTTGCTGTGCTATATTGGAATTTGCTAGTGTTGCAAAATTAAAAGAGAATTAATAAAGGAGCTATGGAATCAGTAAGAAACTTTCTGATAGAAGGAGACAATTTAAAAGGAAATTGAGAATGGTGGGGTGTTCTTTAAAAGTCAGGCATGGGCTTGACTTGCAGGATATTTGTGGTGGTGGCCTAAGAAAGTTAACATATGCTGAAGAAATCTGATGAAACAAATATGTGAAGCAGTGATGGAAGAATCACCATGTCATTCACAAATTAGATGACCTTTTGGATTACAGAAACAGAAATGATGTCATTTTACGCAGTCATACGAAGAGCAATGGTGTTCATTTAGGACCCCTGGCAAGAATTTCATCTGCAGGCAAGTATCTTGTCTGTGGGAAAAGATAAGAGAGACCGTGTAATGTAGCCACAAAAAAAAGTTGAATGCTTAGCTAGGATTTATCTGGAAAGATATTTTCAGAACATATGAACTGTTGAGGCCATTTTTTGTCTATTTTTTGTCTATTTTTTAGACATCATATAGAACACTATATTATTTCTGTAAACTCTGCAGTGGCTTGTGGACTGGCTGAATGCAGGTTGTGTGCAGAGGCTCCTGCAGTGATGAGGGAGATGTCTTACAAGAGTTGACTTTAAAAAATTGCCTTTTTAGCCAATCAGCCTAAATGCTGTGGAAATCTCAAGTGTGTGTGCCAATGCTGAGAGGGAGGAAGCCATGTGTAAGGTAAAAGGCAGTGATGGCAACTTCTTTATAGGAGAGATTTTTAATTGGAATGGGGGGGACAAAATTTGCCACAACTTTAAAGATGGAGATCAATTAATTATAAAAATAATGAATGTACTTTCATTATTATCATTGTTATGTGACATTTTATATATTTCACAATGGTGGGTCCAGGAAACAAAGCATGTGAGGACTGTGTGAAAGAAAAAAACCACCAACAACCAAGGTTGCTTAGAGCAGTCTGAAGTAAGGCATGAATAATTAGATAGATGATTAAATGGCTGCATAGTTGATTTGTTAGACAATGCAAAAACTTTCTAATATGAGGAGAAGCAGCACCAGCACTGATAATTTGGAGGATTTGTCCAAAAAGTTTTGGAAAGAAGCTTCAAAAACAGTTGAGAGTTAGCCTTAGGCAAAATATAGGCCTGGGGCGCTTCTAAGATTTCTTTCAGACTTGTATTTTTTTCTCTTCTTCATGTCTCAGATGAGCAGCTACTTAGTTTTATCTTAAGCTACTTATCTTTAATCTACTTTATCTTAGGTCTTTTATCTTTATCTTTTCCAAAAATCCCTTGTTGTACAGCACAGTGTCCAAGTAGCACTTTGAAGATAAGAACTAAGAGTTTTCTCATAGGTTCTTCTGTGGTGCTTCTCATTGTGTCAGAATAGCTCATTAGCTGACTGTCCATCATTAGTAACCTCCTTGCCATCCTGATATATTCCCCAGATGGAGTCCCTTGACTCTGCTGAAAGGAGGTTATTGGGAAAATAATTTGGAATAATGTAATTAATACCTTGCAGTCATTACCTGCAAGAGGCACAAAGTCAAATGACTCCAGCCTTTAACTGCTGTCCTCTTCAACCTACCTAGTAGAGCTCTGGTGTGTGTAATTTCCTTGTGCTTACTTGGGAGCTTCTTTTCCCCCTCTCTCATTTTCATGGCATTCTCTGTGTCCCTGCCTCTCTATGCCCTGCCCCAGGATTTGAGAGTGAAGGATTAAGTTTAAGCTTTGGGAAAACATGGGAGAAAGGTGTTGTTTTAGTGTTTGTTTTCACTTTTCAAATCTGTTTTAACTGGCAGCAAATTGCATTGACTTTACAGAAGTCAAGTCTGTTTTGCCCATGATGGAACAGTCTCCATTCTTATCTTGGCCAGTGAGCTTTTCCATCCTTTTCCCGGCCTTGCTCTGTTGAAGAGGGGAGTAGGCGAGCAGTTGGGTGTGTGCACGGCTGCTGGCCAAGGCTGACACACCACACCTCCTTTCTGTGTTTTGCTAACTCTGTCTTTAGGCTGTTTCTGAGTTTATGCACTGAGCTTTGGTAGTTTGGAGGTTCCCTGTGCTATCATGCCTTGTTTTCCAACTTCTTAGCTTCTCTGGCCTTTCTCTCTCAATTTCTTTCCCTAATCTTTGGTTTTGAGTTCCCACTCCCCTTGGGCTCTTTGTTGCATTTTGATATCCAGCTGGATCTATCTGCTTCCAGCCTGTCTGATCCTTCCTCCTTCCTCCTTCCTCCTTCCTTTTCCTTTTCCTTTTCCTTTTCCTTTTCCTTTTTTTTTTCCTTTTCCTTTTCCTTTTCCTTTCCTTTTTCCTTTTTTGCATCCTCATTCCCTCCTCATGAGGTGGTTCTTCTCTGGATTTTCCCTAGTGTCCCTCTCTCCACCTCCTCCTCTCACCCTTTTTGTTCCTCCATCAGTATGAAGCCTGCTCAACCATTTCCAACTTTTGCACTGAAAGTTGTCAGGACTTTCTAAAGACAGACACAAATTGCATTTTTCCTGTGTTTCAGAAATGGACGGACTAGGTTTAGGCACATGGACCAAATATTAATCTTTGTCTCAGTGTGAAAATTTCACTTGCCTAATAAATGCTGTCCAAGACATTAAAAACTGGGAACAGTACCTAGAAATAGGAAGTATTGACCATCGTAATAACAGTCAGCACAATGAGCCCCACCTCTTAAATGATCTATAGGCAAAATTCCATATTTTTTTGTTGTTGTTGCCATAAGGTGTGGGGTTCTGACTCAAATAGTTCAAGCACAGTTCAATTATTTTTTTAAATAAAGATAGGTTGCTACCTTTTGCTTATCATTCTAGGCTGTGAAATAGTTGCAACCTAGTTTTGTACAATTTAACTTCAACTGTTGATATATTGCAGCCTACCATTCATGATAAATTATTTGACTGAAGATTTGAGTCACAGGTTTACAGGTGATGATGTGTGCATATTCAAAAAAAGTTCAGATTTGCAGTGATAGAAAGTACGTAGATAAAGAATTAGGTTGTTTTGTGATAGTCATTCACCCTTTATTATTGTCAGGCAGAAAATAAAGAGTCAAAGTGAAATCGTGCAGTGAAATGGCAGTGCAGAATTCTAGGTAATTTGCATGGTGTGGATGAGTGGTAGCCTAAAGTTGACTACCACTCATCCACAGTTGAGTTGGGCTCTAAATGTTAACACAGGGCAAGACTGGGATGGAGTTGGGATGCCAAACCCTGCAGGAGTATGACTAGTCCTTAAATTCTATAGAGTTACTGATGACAGCTGGATCTCTGAAGTCCCCCCTTGTTCCAGCTGGTCATCTGGATTAATGGTACCAGTTTGCCTGGCTAGGGAGGATAAAACTTTCCTAGGAGAGTGGGTGACAGGGAGATGGACAGAAGCAAACACCATGTGATGCATTTACTTAGCTATTCTTGTTGAAGACCTGAAGATGGTCATCCTTTTTCTTCCTAAAAAAAGGAAGGCCTGAATATTTGAAGTCTTACAATGTTATGAGTTGTAGGACTGTGAAAGGCCTGGACGGGAAGCTGAGATTTTGTGATTTGAGACTGAAAGCTGGAACTGGTCTAAAATGCTGAAAAACTTATCACAAAGATTGTGAGCTGTCATCTGCAGCTCTTTAGTTCTCACCTCCCTGCTATTTCCTTTGGTAGATACTCTGAGGTGCTCATAGGTTTTTAATAATTTGGGAAAGCTTTTCAACTATAATAAAAGCAATGAATCCTTACATTTAGATTTTCCTGTTGGCTTTGGCAGTGGCAGAGGAATATTTTTAGAACAGTGCTACATATGTGTCAAACTAGATCTGATCCTTTTAAAATTTAGACCTGATCCTTTTTGAATTTTAGATTGAAAAGATTTAATCGCTGGCTTAACAGCAGAACAGCATAGATGACAGATTGTCTGTACTACTGAAAGCTATTAGTAGTTTTCCATCCACCTCCACTCTTCCTACTCCTACAACCCTCTTTTTCTCTATCTACTATTTCAAAACTTGTGAAATCACTTGTTGCTGTGGAAAAAAACCCAACTCTGAACAGATTTTGTTTTGCTGAGCTTTTGTTTTGCCAGACCTTCAGGTCAGTTGCCATATTTCTTTATGTAAATATGGCTCCTCCTAAAGTAAAACCCTTTGTCATTTAGTAGTGGCAGCTAATAATTAAACACCTTTGCAGAGCAAAATCCATGTCTTACAGCACTCTGCCAGAAAGGTAATTCTTCTTCTCCTCTCCTTTCATTGTAATACATAGTTTTCATAAGATTTGAGTATCCTTTTATTTATCAGAGTTAAATTTGCAGATGGTATGTCCAGGTAAAAAAACACCCACGTTCTGCCCTTTGGCACTGAAATTCCCCTAATGTAGGACCAGTGGGATAAGACAGGACTGTACACTGGATTTCTCCTCTCGTTTTTACCTTTATGACCACCAGAGGTTGCTTTTCTCCGCTCTTTGAGGGCTTCATTCTCCTGTAGTTTTGTTTTGAAACTAAGATCTTTCAGTAGCTATCTTATAAATAAGCCATTACTGATTTATTCTTCCAGGTAAGTTTTGGAAGATGCAGACTGATCATACATCACCATTTATTTCTTGGTGTTAAGAAAGACTGTTGTTGTAATAGTGACTGTCAATGTCAGTATTTGATAATCTTTTAAGTAAAGAGACAGAGTTGAAGGTTCATATGACTGTATTTACATTCATAAACACTTTTTTGCAAGTATTTGAGACAAAACACGCCTCAAGGATGAGTTCTGTAATTTCTATTTTCACAGAGTAACTTTTACCTGTGTAATTCTCTTGCTGTGTACAGGAATATCACAAGAACATGATGTAATCACTGGGAATAACAGCCCAGGACCTCAAATAATACTGACCTTAAAACAGTGAAAACATCTAAGTTGATGTGAATGTTTGAAATGCTTGTGAATTTTATTAATATTGTGTGCACCATCTTGCTTTCTGCCCTAGCACTCCTGCATTTCTTCTAAGCCTTACAAATTCCTGACTTTGACACTCACCTCTCACTATTCTCTGTACCCATCTACTTACCCTCTCTTTCCACTCCACTCCTGGCTTGCTTTTTTCTCTAAGCCTGGAAGGTGAGGCCAGGGAATGCTCAGGAGAGGCAACATCTTCGTAAAAAGTGTGTTCCAAAGAGATTTGTTAAATTCAGTTAATCCTAAGCACTCATAATGCAGCCAAATGCAGCCCGTGTTCAAAAGGAATTTCAAGACTTATACAAGAGCAAGTCTTAGAAGTTTTCCCTGCATAGAATGAGTGGGCTTGGATTTTGACAAACAATTACGTAAAAATAGATTTAGTTAGAGCAATGCAGTGCATAATAAAACATTCCTAAAAAAGGTTAAATAATTGCTAAAACTTGCTAAGGCTTTTGCACAGAAAGAAAATGCTAAGTATTCTGTTCTGACACTTAAAATCATTTTAAAGTATCTTAAATTAAAGTTTAAAAATGGAAAGTGATAGACAAGTTGAACTGCAGATGGCACAACCAGATTTACCAGTAATTTAGATATTTTTCTCAAGTTTCACTTTACTTTTGACATCTTGCTTTCCTGATGTTTCTGTGGACATTGCTACTTGATAGATCTCAGGCAGAGCAACCACAACAAAGGTGCTGAAGGCTCTCTAAGAAAGGTGAACAAAATACATGAAGTACAAGAAAAGAAAAAAAGAATGGAAGAGTAAGGATATATAAACAAACTGATGATGATACCAAAGATGTAGCTAATGATTTTATTAGTCTATACTGGCATTTGAAGAAGCTGCAATCTGCAAGCCAGTTGTTAATTCTACAGTTATTTTTTCTGAATCTATATGGAGGTAATTAAGTCTGAAAATGGACTTTTTTAGTTTATTTTTTAAAAATAAACTTAAAAAGAAAACCAAAACCAAACACACAAAAACTCCATTTCACTAGTTGAAGTCTTCACTTTGCTTGTTGAAAAACATAGGAATGCTTTAATTTATTAGATGAATCTTTTAGATTGTTTTACAGTATGAAGCTCAATGTGGGAATCCCACAGAAGGTTTTCTAACAGCATACTTAGATCTTCTCTTTGCAGTAATACTGAATGTCTGTCAGGATTGCTTTTCTTTATAATTCACCTACAGATAGAAATACTTGGTTTCCCTGCTGTATATGTCTTGATATTATTTGCAGTACATTGGAATATCATTTTAAAGAAAGCTGGTAACTGAAGTGTAATATTTGACAGCAGAGGGCACCAGTATCACACCAGATGTCAGTTGCTCACCAAAGTTTTTCAACACCTCACTTTCGTAGACACATTTTTTCCAGCCTTAGATACAGTAGAAATAACTGCTCTGGCTGTAAATTCCCATTTCTCAGATGAATGCCAGCAGATGTTTGATGTTTAGGCTAAATGGTACCTCTGTGGGTTACTTAATTTGGCTTGCGTGTTATGGTTTGTTATACAGTGCACTGTATTTTCCTTTCTGGCACTTACTGGTTAGGTATTTTATCCTCCCCAAAATTACAGTTTGTTCTCGTGTTCTGAGTGTTTTTCAGCCTTATGTAGGTTCTGTGGCAGGGACACTTTCTTGCAGTCAGGGACTTTGAGTTTTGGTAGGGGTTTTTTGGTTTTATTTTGTTTGTTTGTTTGTATTTTATGTTTTGTTGTTTTTTTAATCTGTCAGGAGTTCCTACAAATCTTTAAAAGACAGGATTTTGTAAATGTAGTTCTAGATCTAATCAGAAAAACTTACATTTGATGCCAACTCAGACTACATTTTGAGTAAATGTGAGCATTGGCAGCAAAGCATCAATCTGTTTTCAAACCTGAAAGGCAAAAATCCAGAAATCCTTCAAGCTTACTGTCATGCTTGCTGCTTTTAGGAGCTCATTGGTGTGTGACCTGTTGTAATCTTTCCCATAAGCAGACTATCATAGTTCTAAGCTACTGTTTGCCATAAACAAAGCATTCCATGGTTCCATGCCATAGCATGTTTTTGGTGCTAGGCTGTGAAAACGCAGGGCTGTGCAGAGGATTCCTGCAGGTAGAACGGAGCACTCCCCACTGAGGTTTGCAACTCAGCAAGGTTGTACTCTTCACACTGACACTTTGATGTGCTGAGATGTTCAGGTCAGTGTGTGGTGGGAGACATCTCCTCTGGTGTAACTTGGGGCAGGGTAGGCCCCAGGGTTAGTGGTTAAACCACAAATCTCTTTTGTGGTTCAACCAAATCTCCCTGGACCACTCTGAGCAGTGCAAGGATGTGTGGGCAGATGCCAGCTAGGCACAAGCAGGGGAGCAGTTTGGTTTCCTGTAACAGCGTGGGGTTTAGATGGTGGATGCTGTGAGCTATTTCCCAACAAGCATCTCCTCTGGAAAAGCCACTTGTGTCCAAGTATTCAGGCAGAGAAGTCAAGCCCACACACCACAATGGCCATGGCTTGCCCAGCAAAGAGAGGCAGAAGGGCCTTTTGTATGATAAATTCCAGTGAAGGTTTATTCCAGCATGCTGAAGGGAAATCAGGGACAAAACCTCAAACCATGTGCTGTGCACAGGGTGAAGTAGGGGTCAGTGGCCAATGGCCTGAGGGCACAGGGACGATACAAAGGGCAGGGCAAAGGGCACTGATCCACTGGGAAGACAGGGCCAGCCACCAGGGATACCACAACCAATGAGGAAACAGGGAAAGGAGAATTTGGGACATATAGGGAAAGGAATTGGGATGGGATGCACGGCTCCATGGGGCAAGTCTTCTCTTTCAGCCTAGGTGGAGACCCTGTGGTGCATTATTTCAAGGCAAGGCTCTGAGGATTTCCTTGAAGGATTCAAAGGATTCCTCAGTTGCCCTACGTGTCAGTGAGGGTGCAACCCCTGCCAAGAGAGAGGGGTGATCTCCTCTGGCCACAGGGGCAGATGCTGTTGGGGGACATCACATCTTCTCAGCCAAGTGTGATTGCAGTGTGGAATAAATATGCAAAAATGACAAAAAAGCCTGAGAATTATCTGTAATCCCAAAGACAGTGCAGTTTTTCTTCATTGTCAGACTGCTGTCTGTGGATCCTGGGTGCTAACAGAAGAATGCAAGAGAATTACTGTTGTTTGGAGGCATCAAGTTTTAAATGGCTTGGAGAAAACTTGAGGAACTTTTTTCTTATTAAGGAAAATGGGTTATGTTGTAACCAGGAAAGGCAGACCTGATGACATCTGTGCAGTAGAGAATTACTAATTTTGTATAACCTTGGTGCTTTTCATCTGAGCTGATACGCACAGGATGAGGTTCCTGGGTCAGATGCATCTTTATACTGACCAGAAAGAGAGACCACAAAATCCATATGTTAAAGCTGCTGTTGTTGTTTACCATGCAGCTGCATGTGATTTCCCAGGACTACTTGTCCGGATCTATGGGCATCTAGAAACTTGAACATTGGTAAAATTACTAAACCAGGGGTTTTTTATCATATGCAGCTGAATTCCTCTTAGCATTAGTCATTCCAAAAGAGAACAGATTTAAAAGAAAGGGAAAAAAATCTTGATGGGCCACTGAGCTTCTTTGACCTTTCAGTATCACTTCAACAACAAAGTTAAAACTAACCAGAATGAAATATCTGTGATTGTGCGTCTGTGTGGCTCTGTATAACATCATTCCATTTGTGCTTTGATATTTTAATTATTTATTTCATTATTTTGTGCTTATTATAAGTATTAGTTGAAGGAATTATCCTTTAAATCAGTTGCTTAATGAAGATAGTTGCTTCGAGAAGGGGGAATAAAAGGTTGGTATTTTAGTATTTATACCTTTTCCAGTATTTTCAATTGCAAACTTTTAAAATAAAAGTATTAAAATCTTTGTGATTTGAAAGAGCATGCTTCTCTTGCAGAAAATCCACTAACAAATGTAAATGTGCTAATTTAAAGTTAGTTGCAATGGAGTACTATATATCTGGGGTTTTTTTCTCTCTTTTATATATATACTATCTATGGTTTCACTGAATAGTTTTCTTTGCCATGTGCATCTCAGTTGTGAACTCGTGGGGGCAGGCAAGCTCCATGGATTTGAATGTAGTTGGGCTGAATAGTTTATTTCTTAACAGAAGAATTATTTTCTGACTCCTTCACTGGGAGATGGATGGACCTTGGATGTCTTTCTCTGGATATTATGTACGACATATCTCAGAATTTGCATACAAAAAAAACCCACAGAGAACCATGCCCCACAAAACTGGTCAGATATAATGACATCTCAATGCTTTTGTTGTGTTGGCTTTGTCTGCTTCACAAGACTTGGTTTAGATAGATGATTCTAGACAAACCCTTGCTCGGTATTAAATGATGGTAGTTTTGTGAAACTGTGTAAATTCAATTTAATGTTAATTACAGCAAATATTTTATTTAGGTTTATGAAGTTTTTCAGTGTATGCATGCATGCAAACAGATATGTGTGTTACTTACATGTGCATATTGTTTTTTTCCTCATTATTTCATTCCTCAAGAGGTTTTTTTTACATGTTGTAATATTTAAAGGATGGTAAATAGCAACGCACACAAAATATTTTGATTTTCTTCACTTACAAACATTCTTTTTCAATATGAGATTTCATTAACTGAGGCCTGAGAATAAATTCAAAGACAAGGGGAGAAAGGCACCTTATTTTTAAATAACCCATTTATTTCCTCAAATTAAAAACACCTTCGTATCTAAATTCTGAATATTTTGGTAGTTAAATGTAGTCCATTTGTTACACAGCGCACACATAAAATCATAGAATAGTAGAGATTTGTCTTCTTTTAAAAATTCCTTATATTTAAAAAAAATCTCCCTATTTGGGATAATTTTGGTGCAGCTGCATCCTCTTTGTGACATTTGTCTGGAGGAGAATGAAGGCAGAGCAGAACAGTAGAACAGTACCAAGACATGCAATACATATCAGCATTTTGCAGAGCCCAGCTCTAATCAGAAGAGCTTCACATTCCTGGAGAAGGAGGGAAAGAAAAATGGAACTGAAGTTCTAGGGAACTGAAATTCTCTAGTGAATGGATCCAGTGGGTTTTTTAATCTTTGTGGTTTGTTTTGGGGATTTTTTTGGTTGTATATTTTTTTATTACTTTGATATTGAGGACAGATGAGGGTATCCTACAGGATGGGCATAGGTTATTGCTGATTTAAGGCAGAATATGAACTCAAAGGTTTTAGGAGGGATTGGTCTTGTATTCCAAATCTTCCCCTGACATCTACAGAGCCTGGCTGCTTTCCTCCAGCAGGGGAAAGATTTGACTGTATAGCTGGTAATTTTGTACTTGGGAATGTCCATCCAGAGGTTGTTAAAATATCACATATGATGACAGCTCCTTTGCTGTAAATTAGTTTTCATCTTATCCTCTGCAATTATTAGAAGTTTGACCTGGTCACAGGTAATAAAAGAAGTGTCAGAGGGTGAACCACAGAGCTCCATAATGGTAGCTGGCTTTCTCACCCAGCTCTGCAGGTCCATATGCCTGGCTGCAAATGCCATTCCAGTTCTGTTTTCCAGAGCTCTGGGACAGAAATTTCCATTTTAAATTTGGACAGCTGTTGTATCTGGCTGCCAAGCAGCCAGTAGATTCACAGGGATGATTAATTTTGAACTGGGGTTTTCTCAGACATAGGGCTGACTTCTCTCCACTGTATTTGAACTAAACACAGCCTGGGCCTTTCCTTTTGCACATGACAGAGGTTTGACCCAGCTTGCTTGGAAAGGAAAATCACAAAACCTTTCTACAGAAATATCTAAACTCAATGCCAAGCATCACGAGGTAAGCTGGGATAGATCCACAGCTTACCTCGTGATGCTTGGCATTGAGTTTAGGTCCCTTTCCAAGCTCACTGTTCTCAAGGCAGCATGGATTGTAGAGATGCTGGGATGTCCCCAGCCACCACTGCCATTGCTGGTCATGAAATTCCAAGAGAACTATAATTCACTGCTCAAATGGAGTGTCAATCTTCTTGTTCTGTGGTTGTGCCTACCATAGTACACAAGCATCATATCCTTTACTGAAGATGATAGTTGCTGCAGCAGGAAGGAATTCAGAATTTCACTCTTTAGTGATGACTTAAAAAAGAGGCCACTGAAGCAATAAACTGGCTGCTTCGCATGTGACCTCCCTGTAGATGCACTTCCTCAGGAAATAATCTTCCTCTAATGATTATTTTTACTTGACCGACTTTGATTTTACTTTATTGCTTATAATTTAAGTATTTTTTCTTTAAAAGGAAATATAACTGAAAGTTGTTTTGCACCTTAAATTTCAGAAGCAAATGTTATGTTAAAAAATTTAGATAAAACTGCCCAGAGTGTAACTAAAACAATCAAGTATATGCTCTCATGGTAGTCTAAGGCTTAGAAAATTCCAATTCAAGGAGCCCAAGATTTGGCACAATTTGGTTTTGAACTTTTCATTTTACTTAATAAAAAGGTATAGAGATTCTTATTTTTTTCCTTATTGATAGGCAATGTAACTCATTTGTTTGAAGCTTATGATAAAATACATATGTACATTCATTAATTATTTTGCATCTTTTCCTTAAGTTTTCTAAAAAACGTTTGCTGAAGAGCTCTGAATTTCTCCTGAATTATGGAGCCATTATGCTTAAATAATGAGTGGAAGTCACAGTCTGCCTTACCTAACAGGCATTAAATTTTCCCAAACTCAAAAAAAGCTTTTCATGACAAAATTTTACTTAGGAACACTAAGTCTAACTAATTGACACATATAATAGGAGTCACAGAGATAAAATTGCTGAGGTAGATTTTGGGTCTTGTGGGTATGACTTCTGTCTAGTCACACACATTTAATCTGTGTACATTTGCAGTATTCAAGTGTAGATAGATTAATTTCTTTGGCTTGCTGTTCCTGCTAGCAGTGTTCACACTGTTTTCTCACATAGCTCTCTTCTTGCTACCTTGCTATTTCTCCTGCTGGGCAGGATGAGAATTCATGCCTTAGTTTCTATCTGTATAGAGAGGGCAAACTGCTTTAATGGCATTGGTAAAATTAAAGCAATCATCTCCCAGCACATTCCAAAGTCATAAAAAAGCCCATATTTATAACAGTAGTTCTTTTGAGGTTGGGGGTACTGTGTGCCTGCTCTTCCCAGTGTACTTCATGAGCGTTGTAGTTCAAACAATACAAAAGTGGCTTGCTGGCCAGGACGTGGGTAATATATTCCATTGTGATTTTGTGAGAGCTGGAGCTTTCCGAAAAGCTGTAGCTCTTGGTTGCTCTCCAGCAGCCCTGGCTGGAGGGACACCTGCTTCACACTCTTGCAGCTGAGCCTCTAGGAGGTCTCATGGGAAGGGTCCCTAATTCCCTGCAGTGAAAGCCATCTGGATTAGCTCACATCTCATCTGGCAGCCATTTAATCTAAAGTGGATTGACTTTGCCCAAAAAGTCAGGGTAGACAGGAAACCTGGCAGGGTCTGGCTGTAAAATGATCTGCTAATCTCAGTAAATAAACTAGTGTGGCTTTTAGTTTTTTGACCCAGTCCCAGCTATATCTGCAACTGGATGTTTGACTGCTTATTCCATTGTTCTGTAAACTTAGTGTGTATGGTGAGATATCTGAAAGTAATTTTCCATGCTGAAAAAATTTAATTGAAATGACCACAACCCATTAATTCATTCTATATATCCCTGAAAGAGTACATGACGTGTTCCTGCTTGATAACTACATTTGCCCAGTAAACATTAGTTCAGTCATAAGAAGTCAATAATCTGTGAAGTGCTAAACATGCATCTAACTTTAAAATCTGCCCTCAGAAACTGAAATAAAACCTGAAAGGTGGCTCACAGTTTTTATGCATTGGACAAAATGTGATCATCTGAGTTAAAGCAGTCATTTTGGATTCTTCTAGGCTTTGAAATTATTGGCAGACTGTAGGGTTTAAGATTTTGGAATCAGAACCATTAGCTCCACATAATATAGGCATGTGTGAAATACAAAGAATTATGCAGAAGCTTTTTGTCTTGCTTTATAATGTATAATTTATTCATGATTGAAAATATGTAGTGCTTTTGACATGCCTGTTATGGTCTATTTAGTGATTTTTAGGTGATTTAATTGCACCTCCTTAACATTCAGATTTTTACAAGTTTTACCACTATAGCATCTTTACACAACTGGGACAGATTTCTGGTAGTGACATACATTGAACTCTATTGTTCTTTACATTAGATTACATACTGGCTCAATGAATTAAGGATATACAGTAGTCAAATTACTGCTTTTTTATCTTTTTCAGGGCAAATGATGTGCAGATTGTACTTGAAATTTCTTTGCTATTGAGAGGGATGGATTTATATTGGTGAGGTCAAACTTGATACAGGAGGTCTGTTGATTAACACATTACCTAGATAGGAACGTGTTTCATTTTTGGAGGATAACATTTGTAGTGTACTAATATGTATCCCAAAGCTGTCACACCAATAACAACAAAAAAGAAAAACAAACCTCAAAATTTTTATTTGCTAATAGAAATGGACAAATATTTGCCAAAACACAACGCTAAAAAGACCTAGAAATGAGTTTAAGGAAAAACCACCATCATTGTTGCAGATGAAATTTTTAAATCTTCATGAAAATTATATCCAGTATAATATACTAATCCAGTAGAATATAATCCAGTAGAAATATATTGGAGTTCTTTATATGTGGTAGAATAATGGAAATGTGGTTTAAATGACTTGCACTGAAAGTATCTTAAATTATTTTCTTCATATTCTTTTGAATATATAGCAGTTACTGAGCTTTGGATACTCCTTACTTGCATTAGAGTGTGAGGTTTTTGTGGTTTTGTTTGTAGATTTGTTCTTTAAATTCAGGAATCCTCCTGATACATTTTCATTCTAGCACTGAGTTCTGTTGTAAATTTAAAAAATTGGTTTTGGAAGAAAAAAAAAAATCACATTTGCATATTTAAGTAGTTATCAAGAGAAAAATAAATCTGCTAGTTCTTGCTTCCATTGATTACACAGAGGCTGAAAATTCCCAAGTCACTGTTATATCTCATTAGGTGTGATGATGGAAGTGGTGTGCAACATCATCATCCCTTTGAATACAGTACTGTTAAATAAAAAGACAAAAATATTTCCTCATTAAGAATTTTAGCTGACTACCTCTTCACAAATGTTGGTTTAATGTAGTATTTTTTCTTATTTGTAATTCTTGTGCAAATGAACAGATGGGAACATTTTGCCTGTAAAACTTAAGGTTTATTTAGGGAAGGGGTAAATGGTGAGTCTCTGTGCTCGTTGATACTTTTAGCATCAGTTTGTCAATTCATAATTCACCTTAAATCTCACTTTAAAAGTTCCCACTCTTCTTGTCCTGAGTTCTGAGGAACAAACATCCACGTATTTACTACTATGATTTCCCAGTTTGATCTGGGGAAGGTTTTGCAGAGGTGCTGTAGAATCAGGAAGGTAATTGCTTTCCTTCCCAGCCCACAGAACAGTGGGTTAGATTTAAAAGGATGAAGAAAATGAGTAAGCGAGTAATTGAAGATGGAAGAGAGAAATTGCTGTCCCCGGTGTTACCTTGGTAGACAGATTGTTCCTTTTTCTGTTAAAAAAAAAAAAAAAAAAAAAAAAGAAGAAATATGACCAGTTTTGAGAGGGTTCATTTTAGAAAGACACCATTAAAATTGGATTCTTTGACATTTGGAAGTTGTTCTATCATCTGTTCTTTCACAGTCCTGACTCTTCCCTGAAAACTTCTGATGTGTTTCTGTTATGCCTCTTACCAAAGTGAGGCATGCAGAATAGGGATTCACCTGAGCTGCTTTGGGATTGGGAAAACTATTACTGGATCTGGCACCTACTCCATACTGCTTTCAGGACAGACTAGCATGATTTGGCAACTGATTTGTGTGGCTGCTGCACACAGCACCGGTGCAAAGTCTGTGGTAAATTGTCAATACCTGTCAAGAGAGAAATAAATTTGTATGTTAATCACCTAGAAATGCAGGGAAATAAATAGTTCCTGTGCTTCAGCATGTTCATGTGGAAGATATTGCTGTTAGGAATAATGTAAGGAGTAAATGGTCCTTATTCCATTAGCAGTTACAGACAGTACAGCCTTGCTGTGAACAGGCACCTTGGTGTGAGGACATGTACCTAGCAGTGAAATCCATACATCCCTCAGAGATTGCTGCCAGGAGTAAGACAGTGAAGCCTTTCAGGGTACAGAAGAAAGCTTTACACAGCCAGAACTGCATTAGAATGCTAGGTTGTCTGTAATTACTGCACTGGGATTTAGCCAGAATAGCTATCGTATTGCGAAACATGCCACGTGATATTTTTCTACTTTTTTTTTTAATAGCATAAGCAGATGTGATTTTGAGTTTTCATCTTATCAAAAGCAATGAACTTTTGTTCCCACAGTATCCTATTGAGTTGGCTAACAAATTCTTGAATGTTCTGGTATGTTAACATGTGTGGCATAAGAGCATAAGCTGTTAAATACCACATAGATGCTGAAGCTGAAAAATGCAAAGATATTACTCAGCCTAGTGGAAAAAAAATCAAAAATTATCTGAAAAATTTGAACTAACAAATCTGTTTCCTTTTTATTTCTTACTCCTAGCTTTTCATAAAGCAAAAAATGCCATAGATTTTGTACTAAATGGATGCAATAAATATGCCTGAAGTGCTGTGTTCCATGTATTTAATAAATTATATTGTAGGTGGGGTGTTTGCTTATTTCTGAATTATTCACTACAGCATTTTAGATAATGTAGCTTTGTATCTCATTTCTAAACCTGCTCTCAATAACTTAATATTTCAACCACAAATATTCATCATGTTAAGAAAAGGATGATTTTAGGGGGAGGGAGAAAGAAGGAAGGGAACAAAGTGAATGACATTCCTTTTGAATTTCAAGAATAATTGAAGGTAATGTATTGTCTCACACATGCCAGAACTGTCTTGTGGATCCTCAGCTATTATCTGCTTCTGTATTTCTAGTTATTTAAATCAACAGAGCTGAAGATCAAGCCCTAGTTATACTGGCATCCCACGAGACAGAAACTTTTGAAAAACAGAAACAAATTGAAAATAGCTGGGCTTATAGGCTTGACTTGGAGATAAAATAAAAGTGATGGAGAGATGGTTTTTCTGATTGAACATAGAACTAGTAGTGATAGTAAGAGACAAAATGAGTCATCCTTACTAAATGTCATGAGATTCCTCATGTCCTTTCTGTTTGTTTGTTGATTTAGAATGGGATGAAGCAAAAAACTATTCAAGCAACTGTAGGTTAGGCTTTTTATTTGTGTCCTGCATTTATTTTACCATTGTAAATGCTGGTGAAATTAGTAGTAGTATTTTAATAGCTGGATAGTATTTTAATAGCTGGATCACCCTGCTGACTGGTGATCCTGTGGTTCCCAGTAGCTTTCCCAAGGAAACGGACCTCATGGATCTCATGGCACAGTAAAGTATCAAGAGATGTCCCTAAGGACTTGTACTTCATGGCCAAATTGGAGGTAGTTTCAAATGCAGAGAAGGATCTGTAAGATATTCATGCTGGATTGAGGAGGCCATTTGTGTGCCTGTGAGACTCAGCCTCTCTTAAAATGCCCTTTTTGAAACGCTTGAAAATTGTAGGAGGGGAAGTTTTCTTCTCCCAGAAGCTGAAGTCTGTGGGGCTTGTGATGTGTGTGAAGCAGTTTTGTACTGATTTTAAATGTTCTGAATGATAAATGCATCAATGTGGAAAATGAAAAGTTGAGTTGGGGAAATAGTCATGAAAGGCTATTGTCTGTCATTCGGATGGGCAGATGAAAGTGAAAAAAAAATGTAAAGGGGAGTTTTTGAAACTTACAACTCAGTAAGACATTGTTTTCCCTTCCTAAACTACAACTACCCTTCTTAAATACTTATCACATAGATCTTTCTGTATAAAATCCAGGGTTCTAGGCATCCTCTTGATTCCCTAATTGGCCTGTGATTGTTTTGCTTGTACACCAATAGCCCTAATCTGGAAATGTACAACCAACAGGTTCTGCATGCCATCTTCAGAATAATATATTTGTCTACTTTTGAAGTTGCAGCAGGCACCTTAATGTATAAATTTTGCTTTCTACTATTTTTAATCTTTTATGCGATTGTGAATTATTGACTGGCTAAAACCAACATATAGTATGTCTGAAGCTAAAATGGGCAAAAAAGTAGAATCACTCACTTCTACCACCTTATGGCCTGACAGACTCAACAGAAGGAAAAGTAGTAAAACCCATGCTTTCATCAGTGAAGGGGTGGATCAGACCCTGAGCACACTGCAGAAATGCAGTAATCGTAGAAACCTGTGCTGAGCTTTGCTAGATTTCTGGTAGTAAATGCACTTTTAAAGTCCCTGTCAGCTGGGTCTCACAGAATAGAAATGCCATTGAAAAGGAGCTAGGGGTATCTTTCTGTGTCAGAATGATGAGTAGAGAAGGAGACATTGCAAAGGTGATAAAAAGAGCTTAGCAGAAGGAGGCATTTTTTGATGGAGACATATTCTTGGGACTTCTGAGCAGGTTCTTTGTAGCAGCCTGGCAAATAAACCATGAAGCTTATTCAAATGTACATTTCATTGCATCCAATCAAAAAATCAGCTGAGTTAGTAAATATTTTGGGCACCTGTAGTTTTTCATGTAGTGTGTGAAACTGAACGTCTGCAATATGTACGTGCATGTGGAAGCTAATGAGTTCTAGTTATATATGGTATGTTTATTCATTAGTTCCATGGAGGAAACTAATAGGTTCAGAATGTAACAAAAAATGTACCTGCATTCCACAAGATGAATCTGTTTATTTTCACTTAAAATTTTATCTGAGTCC
Organism: Melozone crissalis; assembly: GCF_028551555.1. Classification (NCBI taxonomy): domain Eukaryota; kingdom Metazoa; phylum Chordata; class Aves; order Passeriformes; family Passerellidae; genus Melozone; species Melozone crissalis. The sequence continues at coordinate 48,294,872 of NW_026535794.1, read as the reverse complement.
CTTTGTGTTCAGGAGTCCACAAGATCCAATAGACTTAATACAGCTATTTGGTCTGGTAGGGTTTTTTTCTCTTTTTTGTGGTTTATTTGAAATAGTTCCCTAACAGTTGTATAAATAGGTGTTTTGGTGTCTGTTGGCTCAATTCTCTGTATTTTTATGCACTTTTAGTCTGTAGTACCACCAAGGCGTCTAACTCCATGAACAACATAGGTATCTGTGCTTCTAAAGAGTTCAGTCTTTGGGAAACTCCATTCCACAGCTGCTGTAATTCACAGAAGTGAATTACTGACATGCCAGCCTCATAGTGGCTGCATTTGGTTGTAGAGTTTTTCCAGGCATGGGCAATTTCCTTATTAAGAGTTTTCTGCTCAGCAAAAAGAGCTCTGTTGCCAAACATTTTTTGACACAGCACGCTAACACAGTGCTCACCAACACTAGGGAACTGATAGCTTTTGTAAAGGAGCTCATTGAGTGATCTTGCTCTGTTTTTTTTTTGCAGAATCATGTAAACCCAGCATTGGATTTCACGCAGACCCCTCCTGGAATGCTGGCCCTTGACAACATGCTGTACTTTGCCAAACATCACCAGGATGCTTATATTCGGGTAAGGCTTCCTCTTGTCATGGAGATCTTTGCAGTTGCCTGCTCACAGTAATTATGTCCTGTTTGCAGTTGACTTTGGAGGGGAGGTTCAAAATCCTGGTATCATTAACAGCAAACTCTAGGAAGACAAACCATGTGACACTAAAACATGATGTAAGTCTGTAATAGGCCTGGGAGAAAGCTGTACAGTTGTCTTGACTGTCATTGCTGAGTCAAATATTCTATTCTATTCTATTGCAGAGTCAAATATTCAGCTATTACTTTTTGCAAGTGCTCCTTTTTGCTTAGGCCTGCAAAGAGAAGAGAAATGAGCCTGTGCTTTTGTCAGATGCATAATGGATGACCATAAACTCAGAAAGGAGTAATTATGCAGAAATCTCTGACCTGCTACCAAAAACTGACAGTATTTTTTTTTTGTGGAAAGGAGGATTTGAAGATCAAATGCTTTGAGAGGTGACCAAGTTGGCAGGGTACTGAGTTAAGATGCTTCCACTAAAACTACTGCTGTAGGAGAGGTCATGCTAGGAGTAAAATATGTACAAAGCATCATGATTTACATGTATAACCCATTCCTGTCCCGTGCCCACTCCACTTCCTACATTATTTCAAGGTTATTTCAGAGGTAGTTAGAGGAGGTTATGTGTTGCATCCCTACAAGAAGAGGCATACAGCTGAATAATACCTGCCTCTGAAGAGAACAACTTTTCCTGAACTTTATTGAAATCAAGTGCTTGCCAAGCATAAACCAAGCAAGCACAGATGGGAAGGGAGGATAATCATGAAAGTTGGTGTCTGGAGTTCATAGGGATGGTTTAATTCCCCAAGAAAAATGCTCATGCAAACCAGCTTAAAGAAGATTGTGTATAGCAAGAAAACAGCAGAAACACCAATCATTTCCACTAAAAGTCAAGAATGATCTGTCAGTCAAGAATGATCTGTTAATATATGTTATCATCTGTTTTCTGTTTGAAGTAAATTGGTGTCAAAGCTCTAATAGGTTTGCAAAGGGCCTGCTGATATGTATGGACATAATACCATATGATGGGATTGTAGGATTTGCTCTTTAAATGGATCTTTCTCCTCTGTCTGAATCTAGCAATAACTCTTGAAAAAGACACTGTGGTAGTATGCAGTACAATAGTATTTATCAATCCCTATAAATCCTTGAAATCAAGGACTACCTCAGGTGATGAACAAAGAGCAGGTTTTCTGGAGAAACTATGCTGAATAGTGTTTTTGTTTATAAAAAGAAATTGCTTACTGTTTCTCATTAAAATTGGTAAGATCTGGACTGTGCTACTTCATACTTATAAAAATTCAGTTTAGAGAATTAGAGGTAGCCAGTGCTTCCAAATGGGTCAGACATGTTTTAAAGAAGTCTGAAACGTTTGAAAGAGGACAAAAATTCTGTTGAAATAGAACTCTCATTGACATCTCTCAAGTTTTTCTTATTTTTTCATGTTCATTTTGCAAATGCTGTCTTAAAAATTGGATTCAGTGAAGCATGTAATTAGCCACTTTTTGGAAAGGATTTTGCTGCCGGCTCAGCCCTCTGTTTCTATAACACAGTGTTTTTCCTGCTGCATTTCTGAGAATTTTGTTGTTTTGAGCTGCCTGTTTTTATTCCTGCATGGTCCCTGTTAGGGGAGTGCCTGACTGCCTCATGTATTTCCCTCCTGAGAAAGAGTACACATCCACTGGAAGTGCCTTGCAGAGGCACTCTCAGATTCAATTGCTTGCCTAAAGCTGCTTTGGGGACTGTAAATGTGCTTTGGGAGTATGTTAGTCTATCCACCACTCTGAGGAGTTCTACTTAGTGTTTATACAGCATTGCTGGCACAGTAGGAACACCTCTGAGATGATGGTGTTGTGCAACTCCTACAGCGTTGATAGTCTTTGATTGCAAAAGACACCTACTTTCTCTCTCTTCATCTCCTTGACTTGCTAGCTGGTGTACAGTAATTTCCTGTGGGCCCTGACATGCCTGTTCCTTTTGCACTTCCCTTATTTCACATCTAGCATCACCTTTCCTTCATGGCCTTTGGCTCCCAAACCTCCCACAATGCCAATTTGCTCTACTTGTACAGCCTGTTGACCTTGCTTATTTTTTAGATGTATTTCTACTCCTGTACCCTAATAAAATTCCTCCTGTGGTCAAGCTGAAGCTTCCACAAGAAATAGTTAGCTATACATTCAGCTATATACTTGCATCCTGAAAAACTTGTTTGACAGGAACTCTTTTCGTTGCTGACACTAGGAAATAGTTTGGTTCCTAGGAGGAGAGATTATTTTCAACTTGTCTCTTTGCAATTCAATTGATTCCTATGCCATGGGTTAATTCCTAAGCTCCAGATACTATCTCTGCCATGCAATAATTAGAAATTGAGGCTGAAAATCAGAGCTGGTTTGATACAAACTGGGAATATCTGAAGTTTTCCCTGATAGAATGTGATGTATTAAGAGACACTATCAGGAAGTCATAATGGTTTCAGTGAGCGTATTGGCAGTGCTGCATTTTAATGGGCAGCACAATTCCCTGCAGTCTGACCTGTGGCTCTTAGGATGCCCCTGCTCCATGACCCTTAGTTCTTGTAGTAATGAAAATAATGGATAAGCAGAAGTTGGAAGAGAATGCAGTCAATAAGTAATCTCTTCCCTTTTCAGTCCTTGTTCTGCCTTTCATAAGAGATTCTGCTTAGAAGTAATTTGCATAATAAATAGATTAGTTAGGTAGGAAGGATGTCTGAAACTGAGGTGCCCTCTTGGGGGCTGGTGGTGGGGTTTCAAAGACCAGTAGAAAACTAATGTACTTTAGCACACTAAAGTAGGAAGAGTAAATGCAATTGCAGTTTGTTAAAGATGGGTGTGAAGGCACTGCAGCAGATGGGTAACTCTGCATCTTGAAAGCAAAAGGCATTTGGGGGTGAAAATATGGGTGTCACACAGTGAAGGAGGAAACAAAAATAACTACGCTTTTCCCCTTCTTTTAGTCTCTTTTAACTACTTCCCCACAATCCACTTCTTTCATTCACCTTTTCCCTGTTGTGTACTTTTTCCTGATATTGCAGTAATATGTTTTCTTTACTTGCTGTCTTCTTTCAGATAAACACAGTGTTTATACAAACTTTGAGTTAACAGATTTTGAACCTCAGGGTTTTGTTTGCCATACAAGATGACTGGAGCCTCCAGTAGAAAGATTGTTTAGTGAATGGGAAAAAACCCAAACGTTCTCTTTGACTGTGTGGTGTCATTAGCTATCATTTGTTTTTTTTTTTAAAGTGTCCTATTGAATTAGTTTCCTGTTGAGTTATCTTTTCTTTCTCTTTAATTAATTCTCTGGTGCTATCAGTGACTGATATGCACTGGATTTTTTTCATGTTGCACTTAAATAATCAATCACTACAGAGGTTTGGCTTTTAAAAGGTGATGACATAGTATATGGAATGCATTGATGGAAGTAATGTTGAATTTCTGCAAGAAATTTTAAAATTTTCCACAGGAAATAATTGGCAGCTTCCCAAGATCCATAATTATAGGACGACTAGAGTGTATAATTAAATTTAACAGAGAAGAAAATGATTGGAATAAAGCTTTGTGACAGATAATTTTTTTGTTCTTTTGCAGCAGACAAGTCATGTGTTCCCCTACTTTCAATTTATTCCTTTCCAAAACTACTTCAGCTTCACATTCTACTAATTTTAAAAATAAAATTATAAGTTACCATTGAAGGCAGACTTTATTCAATACAGACATATTGAAATTTTTCTTACTGGTAACTTGTAGCAATGTGCCTTTTAATTTTTCTGGGTGTAAAGAGTCTGTGGAAAAAACCTTTCTCATTCTAATGAATTTGATGACTGACAAATTGGTGGCTTGTCTGTATTTTTCTTCTGTGTTTCTGACCAGCTATATTCTAGCAGGACTCGCTGCTGCTTTGGGGTCAGATTCTGCCTTGAGAGGACACATACTGTGTCTCATCATTTTGTTTGAGCACATGGGATTGGTGCTTCTGGCAGAAAATACAGATAAAATTAGCAGCTTTGGGTCTGAATATTGGCTAGTCACCTATTTTTGGTTCTGTCCAGGTGGCTGCCAAGTTTATGTCCAGTTCTTTGCCCTTTATTAGATCAGTAGGCTCTTCATCTGTAGGAATAATATCATTTGACTCTAGCCTGAAATTCAAGTCTCATCTGCAGAAGAAAAAGTTTATCCCTTTTCCTACTGATTTTATCTATTTTGTTCAAATATTTGTTTGATATTGCAAGTAAGATTTTCCATATAAAAGATTATTGCTGGGGTTGGAAGGCAGTGTTGAAATCCATGCTGAAAGTTGGTTTCATTTATGATGGATCCAATGCTTCTAAATTTTTGTGAGTGATGTGTAAGATAGTTAGTGGTATGCTCTTAGATTTTCTGTTCTTGCATTTAAAACAAGTTTTAAAAGTTATTACAGTGTTCCAAGTAAAAAAACCCAACACATGGACTTTGGTTGCACCAATAATGACTTTGATTACCTGAAAATTAGAAGATGACTTAGTTTATGGTCAGTACTAGAAAATCCCCCTTCCCCTGAGTTTGCTGAGCTGGTAATTTGGTTACTCACACAGCTGTAATGCAGCGACACTTCTTCCCCAGCAGCTACATTTGGGGAGGCTGAGGAGGGAGCTCTTTTGCATTTGAAGCTTTCAGAAGTCAGAGAGGAGGAGCAGGTGCTGTTTGCAAGTGCCAGTGATGCAGGCAGGAAGATTGCTGGCATCCTGCAGGGACCTTTCAGAACCCAAATGGGCTGAGTCACAGTCAGACTGTCTGCCGTGTACTTTCTAGCCCATGCAGTTGTTGTATAGGAGGCTGCCTACACATCCTTCCGTCAATTCACAAAGTCTCCTCGTGCCTACTCACTCTCTCCTGATCAGATATGAGGAGTCCAACATATAATTTCAGCATTTTCTGAAATAAAATTGAGCTTGATTTCTGCCATGATTTCCTCCCCTCCCAGAAATGGTAGGAAAAGATGTAACTTTTTTTCTGTAGAATATAGAGAGAAAAATGAGATTTTTTACATGAGTCTTCCTGGTGAGTCTCATGAATGAATGCAAAGAGACCTAATTGCCTAAGCCAGGTTCCCAGATTATTAATGTGTTCTTGTCTTTTCTCAGCCAAGCTTTCCATTCCACTCACATATCTAAGTGTTTTTCTGCCTGTGCTTTGTTTCTTCCCAAACATCACACAATGTTTCTCCTTTACATGACAGCCCTGAGGGTCTCCATCACTGAGGGGGATTGAGATGGGTCCCTCTGCAGTTAAAGGTGCAAAATCCTGGAGTGGCTGGTTGCAGCACAGACACGAAATTAGCACTGAGGAAGGGAATTCTGAGGGGGTCATGGCACTCTCTGCACAGCCCTGTGTGGAATGTGCAGTGGGATACATAAGGCATGAGTTCCGATCACTTTCCACCATTCATAGCTCTCCTAAACGTTCCCAGGTTTATGGCAGCTCTTGTCTAAATTACATTCTGATCCAAAGGGCCCAGAAATTGATGCAAGCCTAGCAGCTGTCCTCAAAAGGTTTTGAATCACACCAAGGTTGCAGCAGTAGCATACAAAGATTGGGCTAGTTTTTGTGCAGCCACAGTCCCTCCACCTGCAAAGCTGAGATGCTTATGCATGAGGAGAGAAAACTAGCTTTTGACTGTCATGGGTTTTCCCATTTACTCCATGTCCAGAGCACTTGTGATGTGACTCTGGCTGCCAAGCTCATTGATGTGCTATAAAAGTTGATGTTTTTCTCAGATACAGCCATACCACAATAAAATTAGGGTGCCCATAGGGCATGTTTTACATTATGAAAGAAAGAAAAAATTCGAAAACCTGCTATATTCCACAGATACTGCAGGTTTCTGCCTTCCACCTCTGCCATTGGTGAGCCAGGGGAGAACTTCAGGAAAAACTTTACCTTCTTACATTTGTGGGTGGCATGGAGGGAGAGGAATACCTGACTGGTAGTTTCCAAACTGGACCAGTTCATTGCCCTCTCACATACCTGTGGCATACAAATTGAAGAGCACATTCTGGTGCTGCTGCTGAGGATGGCAGGGCAATGGAGCCTTCTTGTCTTGGGCCTTACCACTATTTGTGGGTTCTTCATAGAGAGAAGAAGAAGACAGTTTTTCTGCAATGAAAGGGGGAAGATGCGAGACAAACCACTGCATATTTATCTTTAGATGGAAAATAAAAATTGCAGTCATGCTTCATAAGCTAAAGTGTTTGTGTGAGAATGAAAATTTATTGCTAGGTGAGCACCTGCAGAATCATGCATATTTAGCTTGAGATTGTTTGGCAGTACATTTGTTTGAAAAGTATAACTTCATCCTAATTTTCCAGAAAAAAAAAAAAAACAACTTTTGGAAATGTTAAGCCTTCACATGTCAGTGGCCCTTTCTTGTTTTTCAATATCTGTAGAAGGTCTCAAGTTTTCTTCCAGATCTTTGTTTAAATTGCAATTCTAGTATCTTCCAGAGGCAGACAGAAATAACTGTTGCTTTATTTTAGCTTTGCCATGAGAAATTTCTATAATGACTCAGGAATGTCAAGGAAGAGTGAGATAAGAGAGAGAGGAAGCATTGGAAATTAAAAATACAGCGTCGCAGGGGACAATGCAGAGTGAAGGATGTTGGAAGAAGACTGATGCTGAAGCTGAAGCAAATGACAAGCTACCTTAGGAAGAAAGCAAAGTTGGTGATGAGGAGGAATGAAAACCGGGTCTGTTTGCAGTAGTCTCGTACCCTTCTCAGGAAGCATATCTTAAAGATTTTCTTCTTAGACTCACCTAAAGCACCTAAATGAAGAGGGAATGGTGAAGCCTACCATATGTGATAAGGAGGCTTAGGGAAAAAAAAAAAAGCAGTGTCAAGAAAAGGAAGAGAATCCCTGCAGTTTCTGGATATTTAAATGCTGCTTGACCTTTCATTTTGGGTCTAAGGAGGATTTTATGATCTCTGCTAAATAGCTCTCTGAACCTCTTGATATTAACCTGCAGCAGACTGCTAAAAAGCTTGTTCTCTATTAAGACAGGATCATTTTATAAAATTGGTCTGTAGAAATGCTCCTTTTTAATAGTGCAGCAATATTCGTTGAATTGCCTGCTCTGGGACTTATTAGAAGTATTAATGCAGCTACAGTGGATCTTGCCTTTCTTTCAGTTCTGTATTTATTTCCTAATCACAATGCATCTCTGTTTCATTGCCAAGCTCTGATTTTGGCTCGGGAATCTGAGAATTACATCTGCAGTTGCCATGGGCAATATGCTTTGAGACAATTTCATCTTTAATGTGAAGGATTAAGGGACTGGCTAAGTCGATATTTCTTCTTAGTGAAGGAGAAATGTTTCTGTCTGGTGGTTTCAGCCTCCTGGATTTTGATGAGGAAGCTTTTGAAGATACCTGTCTTCAAAATTTTGCCTTTTGTCAGTCATTAACTCTTAGATGCAGGTATAAGCTTCACTACTGAAGCTGATGCAGACTTTAAAACCCATAGTAGTCAAGTGTGGAAAATCCTTCACATAGTCCACTGCCTTCTGAGGGTCTATTTTGGGATCCTGAGGTAGTGACAGACTCAATGAATAATTCAATGGAAAATCATAAAGGCACACTGCCATAAATTTAGAAAATCTTTTTGATTTTGAGGTTGGTGTCTTCTAAGGAGTTTTTCTGCTGCTGGGAAATTTGCATTATTTCCCTGTGATCTTGGCATGATACTGAAATTTATTTTATTTTAAATTAAAAAATAACTTTTAATGTTTTTATTTATTAATTTTGCATATTTACATTTTTTTTCTTTATTATAAGTTTGGGGGTTTTTAAATTAGATTTTAAAACAAATTTTTATCGTATGGCCAAGCCACTGGTAGGTATTTTGTTAAACCTCAGACTGTTTTCCTCATCCCATCCATCCAGTCTGTCAAGATCCTTCTTCTTACCCTCCAGCAGATCAGCAGTCCCATCCACCTTGGCATCATCTGTGTACTGACTGAAGGGGCACTTGGTCCCCTCACCCAAATCATTGACAGAGGTGTTAAACGGGCTCAATACTGATCCCTGGGGTGCACCACTTGTGACTGGACACCAGCTGGATTTAGTTCCATAGATAGATGGAAAAATATAGTAGGTAATTTAAAATAATAATAACTGTACAGAACTGTATTCTACTACTAATACTGTCAAATTCTCATGCCTTAACAGGCTACAGACTTGCATTTGTAGAACTGTCAAGAATATGGATAACACTGATTTCCTAAAAATTTCGCCTCCTTACATTTTTAAAAAACATTTTTCAACCTCTTCCTCTTTCCTCTCTGCTAGTTAATTAATCTCATTCATTTTCTTCTTATTCTATGATTCTCTCACTCAGTTTTTCTTTTTTCCCCTTCCATTTTCTGAGCTGCTATTGTTTTGTTCTTGTTTATTTTTGCAAAGAACATCACTAAGATATTTCCTGCCTGCCCTCTCTTGGTAATTTTCTTTTGTTTTTCTATTGAGATTTTTGTCTGGACTTTTTTGCTCTTCCCTAAAGAAAAAATATGCATTGTTGTTGAATACTACACATTATGGTGGATTTTTTTTTCTGCCTCATGGTAATGGGCAGTATTGATCAAAGACACAAGAGGAAGAGAAGATAATCTGCAGAATTTAATACTCCTGTACTGTGAGCTTATTTTGGTTTTTAACTGTATAACGTTTAGTGTATTATAAGCTGCATTTCCATGCTTGACCTACCCAATTCTGTAACTTCACAAGGTCTGAAGACAGGAAAAACTGGCAGAAATAGATTTGTAGTATCAGAATAAAGGGCAGCCAAATAGATTTGTAGTATTGCAATAAAGGGCAAACCAGTGTCAAGATAGTACTGAAGTAAGGTGGGATGTGAGCCAGCAGTGTGCCCAGGTGGCCAAAAAGGCCCATAAAATCATGGCTTGGATCAGCAATAGTGTGGCCAGGACAGTGATTATCCCTGTGCACTCAGCACTGCTGAGGCCACACCTTGAATCCTGTGTTCAGTTTTGAGCCCTTCACTGCAAGAAGGACATTGAGGTGCTGGAGTTTGTCAAGACAAGGGCAATGGAGCTGGGGAAGGGTCTGGAGCACAATGAGGAGCAGCTGAGGGAGCTGGGGATGTTTAACCTGGAGAAAAGGAGGCTCAGGGGAGACCTTATCACTCTCCACAACTCCCTGAAAGGAGGTTGTAGCAAGGTAGGAGTTTTCCTGTCCCAAGGAAGAAACAACTGGGCAAGAGGAAATGGCCTTAAGTTGTGCTAGTGGAAGTTTAGGTTGGATATCTAAATTCTTCATGGGAAGGTTGTCAACGACTGGAACAGCCTGCTGTGGGGAGTGGTTGAGTCACCATCCCTGGTGGTATTTAAAGGACATGTAGATGTAGGCGCTTGGAGACATGGCTTAGTTACTGCTGGACTCAGCAGTGTTGAGTTAATGGTTGGACTGGATGATCTTAAATATCTTTTCCAACCTAAATGATTCTGCGATTCTGTGGTGCCAGGAATTCTACTGTAATGTCCATGGTCTCTGCTTTTGAATATTTGTTTTCCCCAAGCAAAATTTAACCATTGGGGCTGCTGATTGTGAATGTCTGGTGGATCTGCAGCTCACTGTGGATTTTTGATGGGGAGGTGGAGGAAGATAATAGGGTGAAGCACTTAATGAGCATTAATGATAGACCTCCGTTTAAAGGAAGGTTGTGTGGGCTTGCAGCTTCCTCACTACTTTCCTTCCAGTGGTAAAATAACTGTTGTGATAAAAACGTGACTCAAGCCAGGAGTATGCTCTATAGATAGAACAAAATGTTTTTCTGTCTTGAGCTGTGTGTTATATTTCTTTCCCTGGTATTGTTTTCACCACTTTATGAAGGGAACGTGTCCATCCCTGCTTATTTCTCCTCTGTAACCACAGTGATAAAGGAAATAACATTAAAACCATGTCCTTATCAGCTCTATTTATAGCATTTTACTTTGGAACAGGATATGAGTCGTGAAGTCGTGAAAAGAGTATTACAAATATAATAATGAATGTTGTAAATCTGTTGCCAAGACTAGGAATGATTTCTCTTTGGATATTTATAAGAACCTATTTTTTTTCTTTCCCTTTTTACTGTTGCTGTTTCCTGCAGAAGATCCATATCTGTCAAATTTGCCTACAGATATTTAGATGCAGTAAAGGGCCGTCCATCTTACTTTCTTAAAGGAATGTGACATGGCAGCACTGCTTTATTTTGTACAGCAAATGCTAAAAAAACTGATGCTTGTAGAGAGTGTTTCTGAGGATCATTTTAAGACTGCTTTACATATTGATTACTCAAATTGCCATTTAATTTGCTGTATAGCAATACACAGTGCTTTAACTATTTCTCTGGCATTCTTATTGATTGCTGTAATTCTGTCTTACATTATATGCATATATGGTGTCACCATTAAATATTTATGTGCTCATGAAATGTTAATATGTCGGGTTAATGTGAGACTCAACAAAGTGCATTTGCCAGAAGCGAGCAGAAATACATCCCCATGCTTCCCTCTTCCTCCCCCTTGCCCTTTCAATTTGCCTCTCCATTGATTTTATTACCAGTGTTTCTCTGCTGTATCTAAATCTGTGTCGAAGCAACCCCCTGCTCCAGTATGCAGATTTTATGTTTTATTATGTGAGAGATAAAACAGGGTAATAAAAAGAATGAGGGAAGTGATCTTAGGGAGGTATTGACTCACACAGCTTTCCATTGTGCTGGTGCTACTTCTGCTTTTGTGTGTAGAACTGTAGCTCTGTCCTCCATGAGAGAGAGTGAAGCAGGATGACTCATCCAGAATATAAAGTCATATTCACATGTTTCTTGAACAGCGGCTGCAGCAACGTAAAACAAAAATAGCAGGGGTGTTTCTCTGATTTACTGTTACCCAGAGATGACATGGAGCAATTGCCTGGCATTTAAATCAAAACTTCTACAAGGAAGAATCCTCTTGGCAGACTCTGGAACATGACACAGTACTGTTGGAAAAGGCCAGTAAAAAATTGTGGTGATAAAGTATATATCATTTCCCTAATGACTTGGTAAGCTTCTGTGGGAAGTGTAAGCCACCAAAGGAAATATCAGCAGCACTGGAAAACAAACCCAAGAGATCATGTTTTCTCATAACACAGAGGGCATCCACCCTTTTACATCCCTGGGTGAAGGGTTGGGAGCAGCTAGAGGCTGCCCTTTGTACTGTAGGACTAAAATAGATGCTTTTTGAAGAGACCTTGGCATGCTGTGTGAAGCACATAACTTTCCTACTTGCTTTAGGATTTTCACTCTTTTCCCACATGTAGCTGCTTCACAGGAAAGAAGGACTAGAAGCAAATCTCCATCTAGACCTAAACAGTCAAAACCAAGATCTGAGAAGTGAGGGAAAGTTTTTAGTGTCATCCAGTATTGAACTGCTTCTCCCCTCCACCTTTCCTCCTGGTTTTGGGTGGAATTCCAGCCTCGAAGCCCTTTGCAAACCTTTCTTTGCTGTAAAAATAGAACGATTTAAAACAAACAAGTAAAAAGCCAAAAACAACACAGAAAGCCAAACAAAAACCATGATGGAGATGGGGGCCAACAAGACAGGAGGAATGCAAGGCAGAGAGCAGTGTCTAAACACCTGTTTGTGAGAAAAATTGTGAGATCTTCTGGGATTCTCTGCTGCTTGGCAAAATATCTTACCTTTGAAAATCATTTGCTTCTTCTGTCCCTCATCCCTAGGCTATGGATCAGCTGCTTAGGATGAGGTTTTTCTTTTTGTAAAGTGGCAAAGTTTGTTCTGCAAAGATAATTTTTGCTTCAAATTTGTTTTGACAATTTCATTTTTTTTTTCCCAGACCTTATTCTGCTTTTTCTTTTCAGGCTCACTGCTTCCGTGAAATCTATAGTATTTTTATAACTTTTCATTTCTTATTTAGTTGTAGTGCCAAGGAAAACTGTCTCCACTGTATCAGATATGGCAGAACTTAATGGGTATATAAATGTAGAAGGAGTTATTTTCTTCCATTTATTTTACAGTGTCGCTCAATAGAGAATGCAAAGACTCTCCTTCAGTCATTTTTGCACCATTCATGTGCTTGATACAAGAGTGATTGTTCTCTGAAATGTTTTGCACATAAGCAAAAAATTCTCATAATAGAGAGAATGCAGACATTTTCTTCCTTTGTGTGTTGTTTGATTTTATCACTTGAGACTACTTTGAAGACTGAATACAATGATGAAAATTCCGTCTCGGTTTTATAGATCCTTCTAGGTGTGTTCATGCCTATCAATAATTTACCTAATTTCCTTTAACCAGCAAATTTAAAATGAAACTATTTCTTTCTCTTTGGCTTCTACTTCAGTTTCTCCAAGTCAGGATGGTGCAGAACAGCAACATTGCATAGCAATGGCAAAACTTCCCAGCTGGTCATGGCACAGCACTGTGTTTATATGTTGCTTACTGCCTCAGACATAGAATGGTTTGGAAAGGACCTCAGAAATGTAGTTCCAACCTCAGAGCAGGGAAATCTCCCACTTGACCAGGTTACACAGAGCCCCATCCAGCCTGGCCTTGAACACTTCTAGGGGTGGGGCATCCACAGCTTTTCTAAGCAACCCGTTCCAGTGCCTCACCACCCTCACAGTAACAAATTTCTTCCTTTATATCTCATCTAAACCTACTCTCTTTCAGTTTGAAGCCATGACATAAATGGCATAGGTTATTTAGCTGTGGGAAAGACTAAGGTTTATTAAAATACATTTTCCTGAATTCCCCATACAGTTTCCTAGACTAAGTCTGATATGCCCTGTAAATGTTGGATGTGGAGAACAGTGTCGCAGCTCATGGGTTCTTCAAACTGATTGTTTTCCATTTTGATTCCACCTTCAGATTGTCCTGGAGAACAGCAGTCGAGAAGACAAGCACGAGTGCCCATTTGGCCGAAGCAGCATTGAGCTGACAAAGATGCTGTGTGAAATTCTCAAAGTAGGAGAGCTACGTAAGTTGATCTGTTTGCCCTCTAAGAACTGCGGAGTGAGTTCAGTGATACCTGAGTTTTTTCAACGCAAGGATTTTCTTCCAAGAAGCATTTTTGGGTATAGATCCATGTAGAACATTGGCACTCAGAATGACTGAATCTGTTTTCTCTCTCCTACTGGTTTATGGCATCACAGGGATGAGGGTGGAATAGGGGAAATGGGCACCTATTCTTTGGCTCTCTTCTATAAGAAGCAGGAAAGTTGCATCATTTCTAGGGGAGTCAGTTAATTTCCCATCAGGTGATTTGGTGCAGGAAACTTCGTGGTTGTTACCTTCCACAACCTTGTCCATAGGTTGATTTTATATAAGTATCATGGTCATTCTTTGTTGGATTGCTAATCTAAACTGACACATCCCGTTTTCTCTTAGATATCTGAAGCTCTATCTAAATATCAGATGATAGACATAAAATTTACTCTGAAAGTGTGATATTAATTACTGTATTTTAATACGGAGTAAACAAGTTGTCTTTGGCTTCAATTACAGTCCCTTGACAAATTGTTAGATACTATCAAACAGAAGAGCACATCTGTATCTTCATTAGTATAGCGTGTTGGTGTTTATTGATACGTCTAAATTTCAGTTATCCATCAATAATGTTTTGGATCCAGCTGCAGTCTGTTTTGGCAAGCTCTACCAACAAGTTTCATTTTCTCCTTGCAGAAGCAGGGGGCAAAACTGAGATGCTTTGCTTCCCTCAGAGGCATCTTCCTTTTGAATTTTCTTCCCTAATAAAGATCTTTTTCTTTTATCTTTACACCCATGTCCATGAAATGTAATGAGAGAAGAGCAATGTAAAAGGCAGCAAGAGAGCCCATAGATATCATTGTTCCTACTAGCCCTGATGCCAACAGGCATCAAAAGTTGTTTTAAAAGTATAATTTGGCTGATACACTTGAAGTTTTTAAATGTAATGTCTTGAGAGAATTTATTGACCAAAAAAACCCCACAACTGCCTCTGTGCAATGGGCCAGGATAAAACCTGTGCATTTCTTGCAGCTTCCAAATTGATATTTGTGTTTGACAGACCCAGACAAATGAGACAATATTGGCTTTTGAATACCATCCTAAGTGAACCAGAGTTATTAAGGACCACATTCACTATGTCTATAAATAAAGAGTTTAGCAACTATTTTAGCTGTTTGGCAATGATAGTGTGTTGTATAAGGTTCAGACTGTAGCAGACACAACTCTTTAAAATAACCTTACTGCTGCAGTTGAGGTGTCTAATGCCAAATCACGCATGACAGATCTGCCTGATTTTTTTCTGCTGGTAAATGTAGGAGGGACATATGATCTCAATAAAGCTGTAAGCCTACTTGAAATAAGTGCTAAAGATCAATTTTATTTTTACAAAATCACAGAAGAATATCTAAAACCCAAAGAATAGCTTTGTACATTGTGTTTTAATGCATGTCCCATCACTTCATGGGACTTTCACTGGAATTTGTTGCTAAAAAAGATGATTGATCTTGAAGTTAGCCAGGTGTCTCAGATTTCCTCCTTGCTGTGTGATAAGTCATTCGATAAACTTATTTTTTGCCATAGACAGGTTTGGCATCTGTATATGCAGGGGGCTGTATGTTGATGATTTGCTTTGTATGATACTGTTTGTCCTGATTGCTTCTAACTTCTGCAGATAGATCCTTTCATGTTTTAATTTCTTCCTCATCTTTTTTTTTTTTTTAAGTGGGGACTGTGAATAAGCTAAGAGGAATTGGAGTAGGAGCTCAGTTACTATATCTAGAAAATACCTTTGTTTTAAAAACAAAAGGAATTTTGATATTTTAAAATCTGTTTTTTTGTTTTGATTGTGGATTGGTTGTTTGTTTTTTGTTGTTTTGGACAGGGGGTGTTTGTGGGTTTTGGGTTGGCTTTTTGTTTTTTGGGTTGTTTTTTGGTTTTTTGTGGGTTTTTTTGTTTGGTTTTGGGTTTGTTTTGTTTTTGGTTTTTTTTTTGGTTTTTTTTTTTGTTAGAGTAGTTCTGTGGTTTGGAAGTGTGAGGTTAAAAAGAAAACGAAAAGGTTCTCTGAGGATAGCTCTGGCTAAGGGATGTTACCTGCTAATGTTCTGAAGGCTCTTGTTTCAGTGTTGCTGAGGCTGCAAGTCTCTGGATGCTTGGTGTGCTGAAGTGCAGCAGGCTCCCGTGGCGGTCATTTATAGGTGTGGGATGCTGTAAATGTTATGGTGCTAAGGAGAAGCATACTGGTGCTTCTGTTGATAGAAACCAGATGTAGCGTGACTGACTTCTGTAAAGTCGTGCTGATCTACACCCACAGAACATCTGTC
The DNA here is from genome assembly GCF_028551555.1 of Melozone crissalis. Taxonomy (NCBI): domain Eukaryota; kingdom Metazoa; phylum Chordata; class Aves; order Passeriformes; family Passerellidae; genus Melozone; species Melozone crissalis. The sequence continues at coordinate 48,278,898 of NW_026535794.1, read as the reverse complement.
TCTGGACGCAGCAGTAGGTCTGTGTCGTGGCCTTATATTCACAGAGGACAGAGTTAAGGTTACTTCTAACTCATCTTGACAATTCACCTGTTCACCAGTGTGCTTCCTTAATGGTTTTGTTTATGTGGAACTCTAATTGTCATTTGAAAAGGCTGTAATAAAATACACCTTTAAAATATTGTGCAGAAAATAATTTTCCTGAAAATGGCTGTCAGGCTCCACATCTAAATGACCTGTGATCAGCAGTGTATTTTGATAAGAAATGCAAACTAGAACTGACAGCTCAGGATAGTGTATGTTAAGGTTTATGCTTCACTTGGTATTAAATACTGTATTGCTGAATAGGATTGGACATCTTAAAAACCAGTAGTTATAGTTCAGGGCAAAGATGTCCCCATGAGTTTGTATGTGGTAGGTTTCAAAATGTGTATTTAAGGTGGCCCATGTTTCTCAAAACTCACTATTATTGCATTGCAATGTAGAACTTTCTTTCCTTACAGTTTCTGAATTGTATAATTTAAAAGCCACAATAAATGACCTTTTGCTCGTGAAATATTCAGCAGTAGAAACTCTATTTTAAAGTGCAGAGTAGATAAAAGCTGCTAGATTGTCCATTATTTATGAAGAGCACTTTAATGCTGATTATATTCCCCTTGCTCCACCGTATGAAATACCTTTGGGCAACAAGAAGACATTTTGCTATTTCTTTTTGGTCCTCTCAAGCACACATTCATCCCAGAAAGGACTCACAAGACAATGTTAAAGGCATGCTATTCTACTTTTGTATATCCATAAATCCAGGTTCTGGACTCCTTAATTCTTTGACTTTGATTCCCAAATGTCCATGACTCGAAAATTCATCTCTTTTTCAGCAAGGCATTTAAGTGTATGTTTAGATCCTGTGTAAATAGAGAAAGCTCAAGAGCAAGCTGTGAGTTGAGCATATGGTAACTGCTTTACAGAGGTGGACTTGCAGAGTAGAGGAGGTAAAACTTAAGAGGAAGGTTGGTGTAGTGTTTTGGTAACATGGAAGCTAGAATGCAACATATCCATAAGCCTCTTCACTAAAACTTCTGATTCAGGAAAGAGTGGGATATTTAACCATAAATCTTTTAATCTTGTGCTACTGTTGCTGTTAAAAAGGCATTGAACAGAATGTCTTCAATGAGTACTTGCCCAGGCACTCATCTTAGGAAACACTGTAGTAATTCTGATTTCTGCAGTAATAGCTTCCTTTGTATATCTTGTTGAACAAGAGGATTTTTTTTTGTCCTCTGTATCTTGGTGATGACATCAGACAGGAACACTGTGACCCAGTGGTCAATCTTCCTCTTCCTGTACAGTTAGGTACTTAGACACTCCTTATTCCAGTACACTGACAGGTTTACAAAGAGGAGAAAAGGGGAGGCGATTCGTAGCTCCTCCTAAGTATCTACAAAAGCTGAGGTAACCTCCACCTTCCCTCTTATTCAAATTTTAGTGCATGTCATATATGCTAAGAAGAGAAGGAATGCCCATGAACAGACTTCTAGCTTTGCAGGGAGAGAGTAACATTGCAGATAAATGTAAAAATTAAAAATTATATCCAGAAAACCTTTGGCATTCCAGAACTGGAGTTAGTATATTTAATGGGAGATTAGGGGTTCATTAAACCTAGTATTTGTCATGAGTGAGAAGCTCACCATTTTGCTTCAGTAACCCCAATGCTCTCTGATCTGAGCCTACAGTGTCCAGCTCTCTGCACCTCTGCTCAGCACATGACACTGTTTCTACCCTCAACATTCCCTGAAACTCTCATTCCTGGTGGGAAATGGTAGTGGACCATGTTACCTGATTTATACTAGTAAAACTTCTTGGCCTTGTTACTTTCTTTCCATACAGGTTCAAGTGAAATTGTTTAGCAGTTAAGCAGATGAAGAGGTTTGCAGCTGGCAGAGGAATGATAAATGAATACTGCATGCACTGTATAGAGCAGTAGTCTAAAGTAGCCTTCAGCCATGCACCATAATCGCTGCATGGCTGAAGTTTTTCTGTAGTTAAGGCATGTCAGATTTCATGTATTTTTCAGTGCATTTTTGAGCAGGACACAGATGTTCAACTGCCAGTGTTCCTATTTGATTGTTTTGATGGGGGGTGCTTTTTGGGGCTTTTGCAAAAATCTGCACTCAAGTTTTAAGACAAACCACAGATGTATATCCCACATGTCAGATATCTATGTATGAATTGCCCTAAAGATTCTATCAGATAAATATCTTCCCTGGGGCTTTTGGTTTTGGGTTTGAGACTTTTTTGCTTTTCTGGCATGGGGAATTTAATTATCATGGGATTTGTTAGAGTGAAATTAACTTATAATATTTTTTTTTCCTCAAAAGAGATCTAAATGCATGCATGTATTTTCATGTGCATATTTTTTCCCTAGATTTCTTACTGTAGTTATCGCCCAGGTTCCAAAATCAAAATGCTCTAGAAATTCTTACATTGGTGTCCCTTTCTCAGCTAGAATGTACTGGGCATTAGAAAGGATCCAGTGATATTCATGGTTGTGCCCACTGAGATGAAGGTAATCAAATCTCATGCTTCAAGGAATAGGCTGATTGCTGCAAGGGTCAGGAAGCACTTTTTCTCTTTGCGCAGTTTTTCCTCTGCATTGCACAGCCCATAGTGTGCAGTGTAGTTTGTTTCTATTGGCCTTTCCCTGGAAGCACATTGGCCATTTCAGGATCAGCATTCCAGACCTGAGGGCTCATGTGGTTTGATTTTCCTTTTGCTGTAGCAAATGCAATATTTTTATGACTGAATGTCATATTTGAAATTATTTTCCCCTTGCTTGAAAGCTAATTGCCTTTTTACGCTCTTCTTCCATCTCCTTAAGTTTAAATAGAATAAAGCACTAAAAATAGTAAATAAAAGAGGAGATTTTCTTTTACTGGCATTGTTCTTGCATTTCTTCTTCTAATTTCATTTTCTGGAGAATGAACAATTTTATGAGTCAAGAAATGTTTGTTAGGAAGTTGAAAAACTTTTCTGGTCAAAGAGTTATTTAGTGAAAGGTAGCAATTTTCTATTTCATCATGAACTTTCATTATGAATGCATTAAAAGAATTTAAAACATATTCCAACCTCCTTTGTTGTAGCTTTTTGCTGCATTCATTTTTACCTATCCACCTTTTTGTCATTTTGCCCAAACCATCACCTCAACAGATATAACTCATGTTCATAGCAAAAATTAAACAGATTGTGTCTGAAGGCTAGAAAATAAGCAACATTGGAAAACTGGTTTGTAGCAGGGAAGGGGGTGGGGGGAATATTTCCTTTGGAAGTGTTGCTTTCAAATTAGCCATTCCTGACTTTATGGATATTAAATATGCTTGTCCTTCTTGATGCAAAACTAATAACTTGCTCAGTAGTCTAAACTGTACTTTTCTTTTGTATGAAAGCAGAATCTTATTTTATTGAACCGTCCTCTCTGTTTGCTAGCACAATCCTGCAGGAGAGACAAAATGAAGCTTTCTTTTTCTAGAGAGGAAATAATTTCTATGCAATTAACCTCTTCTTACTCTAAAAAGACTCAGTCTCTTCATGGCTATAGCAAAGTGTGAAGCCTTTAGAAAATTTCTACTGTAATCTGTGAGAATATGAGCAACAGAGCTGCAGACACCTTCTAAGCAAGATGTTTGACTTTTACCTCTGAGTGAAAGTGAGACAGATTTAGGAATGTTATTTTATACACCTGGTACTGATGGCTTCAAAGCTGGTACAGTGTTGACTGCTGGGTCAGTTAGCTGGAAATGCTGGCATGCCCACTATCCTCTAGTGTTTTTCCTACTGTCTGCCCTATGTCTGGTCTTTGATTTCTTGGAGCAGGGATCATAACTTGTTTTGTAGGTTTGAAGTGCTTCATCTTATTGAGGTTTTGGTGCGAGATTCTTTAGCTTCTTTTAAATTGCATTTTCTCAGTTTTTAATATTGTTATTAATACCAAAGAGCATGGTGCAGGGAGAGCAACTCAAAAACCACTGAGGGCCAAGAAAGAGGTGTGGGTGCTTTTTGCCCATTTTTTTTTTTTTTTTTTTTTTTTAGAAACTGAATAATGTATCCAAAAGACAACAAAGCTATTTTGATTAAGACTGAAGAACTCTTTCATCTGGTTTCATCTGGTATTGAAATGGGCAGCAGGAATCAAGACCTGAAGTTAAAAGCTAATAAATTCAAACTGGGAGTCAAGTGTAGGCATTAGCTGTAAGGGTGCTCTGCTAGGGAGCTAGTGGAACAGAAAGCTGAAGAATTATGAGAGGAGAAAAAAGAAGTCATTATGTTGATTTCCTGCAGTTACTGGAAGTTGTAGTTTGGGAAAATTTGATGGCATGATAGAATAACAGCTGTAATTTGTTTCAATGTGATTATTGGAACCCAATTCCAGGATTTTTAACTTTTTAAAAATAGTCTATAGTGCATAAAGTAGCAGCTTAAAAGTCTAGACAGATGTGACAATAAACAAGAAATGTTAAAGTAATTTGGATTATTGCCATAGGAATAAGTTTCCATAGGTTAAAATATTTTTATTTATTTCCATAGGAAAAAATATAAAAATAAATTCTCCAAAATATCTCCCATTTCAAAAACCCTGCATCTCTTCTGGGCCTGTAGAGCTTTGTTAGCTGTTTGTTTGGTGTGGTCCACAGCACTTCTTGGTTTCCCAAGAGCATAAAAATACAGCAAACTTCTTTCTTGCAATGCCAAGCCTTGGCTGTGCAGGAAGTGGTTCAGGCACTATTTCTGGAGGTATTTAAAAGATGGGTAGGTGTGGCACTCTGGGACATGGTTTAATTATGGAGTTAGCAGTGTCAGATTTACAGTTGGAGTTGATTACCTGAGAGGTGTTTGTGGCCTAAATGATTCTGTGATATTCTAATCATGCTTTGAAGAAGGAAAAGTTAGACAAAAACCTTTTAATAAAATTCAGGGGTTTAAAGTTCACTTGAAATGTAGAGGAAAGGAGCTTCAGAGACCTCAGATGTTTGGTGCAATTTCTGTGCATTTTAAGGGCTACTCATTGTTCACAGACATTTTAATTCTGAGCAGGTTGAAGTTAAGAAAAGATAATCTTTGAATCCATTTTTTTACCTCCTAATTTCTTTTTATGGTAATATTTTGGAAATATAGATTTACTAAAAGTAGCCATAATCTCTTGTATTTTGTAGCAAGATGCTTCAAATCTGAAGTTAGCCCTTATGGTTTCACAGCACTGCTGTGCATAGGACTGGAAAGTTTGCAGCTGCTCCTTTTCAAAGAGTAAAGTTGCTTAATGAATTTTACACAGAATTGAACAATGTATAAAACTCCATTTTTTTAAAATGGCATATTTTAGTGAACATTTATGTTGTTTTTTATATTCCAAAAGTGTTAGTGTTGGCAAAGGGTTTTCAGGGTGAAGGATAAGATGTGTTGCAGGTGAAGAGGTGCACCTTTTCCAGAGAAAGGTGGAATGGTGTTGAAAACAGTTGCATTAGCAGTATCTCTGATGAAAGGAGCATTAACTACTGAAACTTTCAGTTCCCAAGACAAAGCTGGACTTGGAAAGGCCATTAAATGTGTGGTATTCTGGGATATGCATAGGGCCTTGCAAAGAATGCTCCCTACACTCAGCAGCTGAGTATCCTTTAACAATCCTTTACTGGAGTGGCTTTGAGGTGGCCAGTGTACCACTGTCTCTGGTTATATCCCTGCACATGAAGTTTCATGGATGTTTGCAAGGCACTGGAGGCACTTCTGGGTTGCCCTTGACTGTACAGTCAGGTCCTCACTCAGAAAGCTTTACTCTCTTAGACTTTTAAACTTTGTTTATCCTAAGAAAAATAGATACCTTTTCAAACTCTGAATCTGCAAGGGGAGCTTCAGAGCTCTGCAAGTATTTCAGATTCAGATTGCCAGGCATCTGAGAGAGAAGCCTGGACAGAATGCCCTGGTGCAGCACTCACTGGGGTAAGGCAGGCACTGAGTACAGCTTAGACACATTTGTCTGAAGCTATTCTCTGGTTAACACATGCTGCTTCTGGAGCCAGGCATTGTGCACTTTAAAAAAACTGCTTATGTTTATTTAGGATGACAAAAAAACCTTGGTTCTGTTTCTTGGTGGACAGGGGAAAGCAAGTGTTCTCAGGGGAAAAAAAAACCAGCCAAACACTAAACCAGAGACTAGTTAGGTTTTGTCATATAGTTGTGCTTATGTTTTGACACCACACACTACTGTGGAGTGCTATTTTAAACTTGTGGAACTTATACCCACTTGAAACTGGAGGTAGAATTGTTTTCATGGAAAGGTTACACTTAGCCATCAATCATTCCTAATCTCTTAAAAAGGGCATGTGCCTGGGTTTTTTCTTTGCAAGAGTGTTTTCTCAGAAGAAATCAAAACAATGAAAACAAAGGGATTAGAACCTGAAATCTTAATATATTTTCTGTAAATTATTTACCATACACTATAAATATTTAATTCTGTCAAACTGCCCTTAATGTATTTTGTTGTAAATATCTTACAGTCTTCTTTGCAAGTAAAAATAACAGTAATGGTGAGTAACCTGAATGACTGGAGCTATGCTGTGAAGGTGACACAGGTTTTTAACGTTGGGTTACTGATGTTATGTACGTGTTGAAATACCATCTGCCACTTTCATTTCTGTTGAAATGCTTCCTAATGAAAAGCTTAAGAAAATTAGCTTCTTGCAATTAAACTTCACTTGCCCTTCTTAAAGAAGCACAGATTGGCTGGAACTGGGGCAGGAGAAAGCTACAGACCCTCAGGCCTCTCACAGGCCTTAGAGATGTTCACATTCACCAACAGCTTTAAATAGTCCTGGTAAGTCAAATGAAAACAGGAGTCTGTGGGGTTGTATTTTGTTCTGTTCCATGAGGGGAGGTTTAAAAAGAGAGTACATCCACTCTTGAAACTGCCCTTTCAGCTCTGCTTCTTTACTCCACAAGTTCTATTCCATATTCCTTGATTGGCAGAAACTTTGTATAAATGTTTAAATGTCATGAATGAATTTTCATGGCGTTTTCCTTTATATGTGGGAAGGAATTGGATTTCTTGTTTCATAACATTTCTGGTCTCTCTCTGTTGAAGATATATCATGGCTACCTTTTGTAAAATGAAAAATAGCTTCAATGTAATTTTTAAATATATATAAACCTGAAAGAAGTGGACAGGGAAGAGTGCTTTTGATTTTGGGAGAGGAATTCCACATAGCCAAAAAAATGGCTAATAGCATTATAACAAATGTAATTGTGATGTAGTGTGGAGTAGAGGCAGGAGGTGAAGCCATGACCTGCTGGAAAACTTTGGATAAGGATCCCATCACTCCTGTAGGGCACTGGAAATGTAAGTAATGGCACAACTGGCACGTTTTCAGCTAATGTAGCTGCACTTTCTATTTTGTTATTTCCTGAGAGCTTTGAGAAACAGTGGCCCTAGTTCTTCTCGAGGACTTACAATTCCTCTCACATTTCCTTTCCTTAGGATGTCAGGAGGTCCATATAAGCTCTCAGGAAACCTCTCAGAAACAGCAGTCTCCTGTAATTCCAGCAGCTTTTGGACAACTTGGAACTGCATTCTTTGTACACATTAGTTGTGTGCCTATATGTGCTGATAAGTCATTAGAGGAATATAATTTCATGCTTACTCCAGGATCTTATTACAGTGTGTGCTTTGTTAATAGGAGGATACAAGTGCAAACACCCATTCAGATACTTGGTCTTTGTCTTTGAAGCCAGATTGTCAAACTAATCTAGGCTCCTGTGGTTTTGTATTTCTTCTGTTGGGGATGTTGTACCAAAACTGAGCTCTCTTTGATGAATTATTAAATATGTAAATGCTTTCTGACAGAAGAGCTGTTAGCTGCCACTGAAAACCTTTTAATGTACTGTGCATGTCCTGGTGGCACAGAGTGCTGAGACTCTTCTGGATAAGTACTTTATAAAGGAAAAAATTGTGGCTCTAGTTTGATATATCCTATTTTTCCCCTTATGCTTTATTTGCCACTGAAGTTTGTACACACAATTTATTCTTTCTCTTGCAGTTTCAAATGCTGTGCATTAACAGACCAAAGGCCTCCAGCACTTCTAGGTTCCCATTCTTCAGTACGAAGCACTCTTATTTTTCCTGAGCATTTGTGTTTTATATGTGCACAGCTTGCTAATAATTCCCCAAACTGGCTGGTGGCTCTATTTTCTCCCCTAATTACCACTACAGAGCATCAGTTTAATTATTCTACCAAGCCTTTAAGAAAGGACTTAAAACATCCGTCAGCTCTATCCAGATTTGTTGTCTCTTCACATCAAAGGCCCTCTTGCTGACAGACACTTAAAAACCACAGCATAATGATGTTAGCTACAGGCATGTATGAAGTGGCTGATAAGGAGCTAAGGAAAAATGTGGGACTCTTTGTTCATCTGAAGTAGGTTATCAAGATAGAAAATCATTGCTTGTTTGTGTACACTTGAGTGGGAAAGAGGTTGTTGGTGTAAAGCTAACTCTCTCAAGCTTTTTGCAAATCAGTTTTCTTCTGGTGGATACTAAGTCCTGTTTGATTGTGCTTTGACAGGCTGTGCTTCATTTTTTATGTTTGTAGCTTTTTAGCACAAATATTTGCATAGTAAAAATCTGAGGGAAAATCTCTGATAGTTAATTCCTTGGGCCTTTCCAAGCTCTGAATGATGATGAAGCACCAAACTTACCAAAACAGTAAGTACAGTAAATGGCTTTATAACCCCAAGTTTCACCTCTGTTCATCTTGATATTGATAATATGTTTTCTCCATCATGACTTTAGGTCTCCGTAGTTTTTGGCATCTGGCATGGAATACAATATGTTCATCCCAATCAGTAACAGGGCATTGTTTAGCTGGACAAAATGGGACTGAACACTATAGAATTCAGCACAGGTTTGTCACAGGGTGCAGCAGAGATTGTAGAACTGAAATTCTCATTTTCCAGGTAGGCTGCACAGTATCTCAGTGAATAGCTCAGTTGTTAATCATTTGAGGTTTTTAGAGTGCTAGCAAGCATAACCTGAGAGATTAAAGAAACTTCAGGAGATGTACCTAAGCAGGAAAAGTTACCTGAAGTCTTAAATAGGCAAAAACTTGATTGAGGCATAACACAGGAGTGTCATTGCTAGCTTTGCATAAGGCAGATGCTGTTATCAAAACAAATTGAAACAATTTTTAGAGGAAAAAGTCATCAGAGCCAGTGCCAATTAAAAGATACTATGAGGAAGTGAATGTTTTTCCACAGAAAACAGTTTTGAGTATGTCTGTCTAGGTCCCATATTTATTAGTTAATCAGGATGCAATTACTTTTAATTCAGGCTTTGATTTTTATGCTTTGCAATACAAAAATAAGATTCTTAGCTTGCAAAAAAAAAAGGTATTCAACCAACAAACAAGAAATGTCTCCTTTTGGATTCTTAAGAAATCTTTGGTGAAACCTAATAGGTAAAAATGGAAAATGTCCAATCTCTTTCCCATTTATTTTTTAAACATTAAGCTTTGTGATTTCAGAGGTAACAGTTTTGCAGGTCTCAAAAATGCTCTGTGTGGAGCCATGGTGCAAGCTGATCATTGACATGAAAAACAATGAATCATCTATTATAAAAAGTTTTCAGAGTGTAAGGACAGTGCAGGCCCCTCTTTTTTACTTTTATTGCCAGCTTTTCTTATATCACTTTTTTCCAGATATGTTATGTGAGGGACTTGTGGTAGGACTAGAGCAATTCCTACCAACAGCAAGGTGCTGTTGGAACCCATGGCCCTGATAGCAGCTAAGGGCTTAGATGTTGATAGTCATTGCCTAAATTACTGTCCCAGAGTCCAATGTATTTCCAGTTGGGAAAGTTTGCTGCATTTTCATACAGTAACTCATTATCAGGCTTGTTATAAGGATGTCATCTGGAAAGTCCAGAGGACCACTGATCTACAAGAGTATTTTGATCATGTGCTACATTTAAAGGCATTAAAATCTTGAGGATTATTTGTGAAGTATTCCTGAGCTTTACAGGCAGGTGCTTGGAAACCTGTCCTGGAATTCTCTTCCTTCAGCTTCCAACAGTGGAGCCATCATCTACCCCTTTCTCTTCCTACCTCTTCTAAATAGTGACAGGCAGCTGGAATATTTTCTAATAATTATTTCCTTGTGTTTCAAAATTATACTTTTTTTGTTTCATCAATACCTAGGACAGCTACAGGATTTTCAATGCAGGTGGTCTAGAGCTGAATCTTTTGTGTCCTCTTGTGTTCCCTTTGTTTGTGCAATAGTGAAGTTCCATTTGATTCACCCCCACCCCCATTGTTAACTAGCATATCTTCATGTTTCAGGAACATTTGGGTTTTCAATATTTTTTTTAATATTTGCATATTAATAAGTCATTGAAAAACATTATGTAAATTTGATATCATGATGAATTTATTATCTAATGAAATGGCCTTTAAGGGTAGCTGTAGAAAGCTACTACCAGCTAGGGAGATGAAATTTTCTTATAGTTAACTTTTCTGTTTTCCATATAGGAATTTCAGAAATGCCACTGAAATGGTGGAGAGGAGGCATACCTTCTTGGGCTTTTGGAGGAGTTGCTTTGGTTGGGTTGTTTGTTTTGTTTGGTGGTTTGTTTGGTTGGTTTTGGTGGTAGGATTTCTTTGTTTGGTTTTCTTGTTTTGGTGGTAGGATTTCTTTGTTTGGTGTTTTCTGGTGGTCTTGGTTTTTGGTGGGAGGGGTTTCTGTTGGTTTGGTATTTCTGCTGGATTAGCTCTCTGGTTTGGAATTGTGAGGTTAGAAATAAAAAAATTCCCTGAGGATAGCTCTGGCTAAGGAATTTTACCTGTTAATGTTCTGAAGCCTCTTCCTTTGGTGTTATTGAAGCTGCAAGTCACTGGCATGCTAGGTGTGCTGGTTTGCAGCAGGCTCCTGTGGTGGTCATTCATAGATAGGCACGTGGAGTAGCACAGAGAATAGCTGACACCTTGATGGTCTGTTTTGTTTGCTCAAGTGGGAACATAAAGCTGTTCCTATCTCTGCATCCACAAAAGTTTTCTGTTATGTAGAAAGCGTACTCTTTACCAGGTAATTGAGAGCAAGAAGAGGTGATGTCTTTCCATTTCTAAATTAGGAATGGACATCCCAAGACTGATTTAAAAATCTTAAGATCTCTCTTATTTGACCCTTTTTGAGGGTCAAAATCTGACATTGTTTTCTCTGCATTTATCAAAGTGAGCTGAGGAAAAAAGCTGTAAAATGCAATTTTTCTGATCGCAGTACCTGGAGTTTCAAGATGATGCTAATTATGGTGCAACATTAGAAAAATTCCATTGTTGGAACTTCTGCATTAGGTAGGTGGAGCCTTGGGTAATTATGGATGTGTTAAACTGGAATTTTCAGGGATCTTCATGACAGTTGGAATTTAAAATCTCATGGATTTTATATCCTTCAAAATTTCCAGTTAACTGTGGTGGCAGCAGCATCTTGCACTACTTAGTTTTGAAAAAGATAAGTTGACCCTCAGACAGAAAAAAATGCACTTGAAGAGCTATTTCTGTCCCTGCTCACTGACAATGAACAAATAACAGCATTTCCATCATCAACAGTTCCTTCTCTTTTCCTCCCTCAGATTCCAGGGGTGGGTGGTGACAGCTTGAAGTGATTAGATATATTTTCAGATATCTATTCATTTAGAATTATATAAAAAAAATGTTTTTCTCTGCCACTACTAAATTATGAATTTTTTAGGTGTTTCTGTAGATGCTAAAACTGCAACAGTTATTTATTCCTAGTATTCACTCCAGTTTAAAACTTCTTCTGCAGTGTGTGTGTGTGTGTTCCTTTTGTTTTCTCATTAAATGAACTTCTGCGAGGTCCAGATTACTGTACAAGTATTAATGGAAAACAAATCTTCCCATGCATGGCCAGCCACACCACAAGTGGTGGGTTTTATTGGAGATTGGATTTCACTTAGTACAGCAGGAGACAGTATTCACAAAGAGCCTTGCCAGAGCATTGGCAGGGAGGCAGCTGTAGAGGCTGGAGCGAGGATCAGATGTCACCCCTTATAGCACACACATACACCTAACAACCAATTTACCGGGGTACTAATTCTCACTTCCCTATAAAATTCAGAGTTGCAGTGAACTTCCCCAGGATTTTTTTCCTGATTTATTGAGCTCACATTTATCCACTCACAAAGGAGATGCAGTGCTGTGCTATATGAGTTGCACAAGGAATTGAATTGAATTGAATTGCAGCGTGCATTTCTTGAAGAATTTTCTGAACCCAAGATAGTTAAGCAAAACCTATGTATTATTTTTGACAAAAGAGAAAATGTAAGCAAAAATAAAGGGCATCTTGTCCCCATGAGAAGTCAGGGGGAAAAAATTAACATTCCAGCTCATTCTCATTAGACTAAGCTGCCCCAGTGGAGGAAACATTTACATTTCATGTGATGAATTTACAAACCGTTATTGTGCCAGGATACAAGAGAATGTAGGTTAGAGTCTGTTTCTACACCCTTTGTGTCCAAATTTTCTTGACCTCACACAGCACAGAAAGCTTTTTACAGGAGTAGCTATAATATTGTCAGGTTTTGTAGTTAAATGAAAGTTTGTACTTTAATTCTATTCATTTTAATAATTTGCTGTAGATAGTGACCAGCTGTGAAGATTTGTAGTCCTGAATGCCTTTGCAGTATCAGTTCCACAGGAAAGAGCCTGGGTCAGCAAACAGGTTAAAAGTGAGGTGATGAAACCGCTTTTCTTCCTGCTGAACTAAAGATTAAGCCTTTAGTCTTTAGTCTTTAATTTTAGTCTTTAATCTTTGCTTAAAGATTAAGCAAAGACAACGTAAGCAGTGAGGTTTAAAACACAGGTGCTGCCTGAGAAGAGGTATGTTTCCAATACATTTTTGAGGATTTGTCTTTGTACTTAGCTTAGATGTGATCTGAGGTCTTTTCCAAGCTTTCAGTATGAGTCTGTGATCCCTGTATCACCCTCTAGGTCCAATTCATAGAATTCTGTGAGCATTATGTGCTTTTCAAGAGCCCCAAAATGCTTCAGAAGGCAGAAGAGGCCAAAACTGCATCCCACTGACAGTTTCAGGGAACTCTATGACTTATCATGTCTAAGACAGCTAATCTTTTTTAAAAATTTTAAAAATAAAAAATCCTCCTGGTATAGTTGTACTGGGGAAAAAAATAGTGTGTAAAGCAAGCTTGGTTTATTTCCTTTTTATCAAGCATTCATTTTGAAGGGTAAGTCATCTCATTAGTGGAAGCCCATCTGCTCCCATTTCTTGCAAGGTAGTCTCATTTGTGTGTGTTGTGTGTATGCACAAAGGATTTCAGTTTCAGTCTAGTGTTAATTCCCATTAGACTTAGGCAGGAGAAAAATGTAATGCTTCAGGAAGAGAAAAGTAAGTTGCATGCACACAAAAACTTGTCTGGAATGGTCTAACTTCTTCCCCTTGCATAACAGCTATCAATGAATAATGAGAAATTTGCTTATTTAAGTTGCAGTAATGATGGTTTGTATTGATTGCACCTGAGCCCTGATGCGAAGCAAAGTTTGCCATGTGCTTATATATCACAGTTTTTCAACTTATTTTCAGGTTGTGCCCGGTTTAGTATGGAGTGACACCCTCCATACAGTGTTTCAGAGAGCTATTTTTTCTGTTGTCTTGAATCTTGCAGTATTTTCATCCAGAAAAGTCTTATTACAGGACCTGTTGCAGCAGTGTCTGTTTTATTGCAGTGGAAAGGTCTTTCTGAGATCTGACAGAGGACGTGTTCATTTCTCATTCTTCCCACTTCTTTCTGAGAAATAGAAAGAATGATACAGCAATAGGACTTCTGTTTTCTGACTTCTGTTTTATTACTTAGACATTTCAGAGTTGATGTGAGCTATGATTTGAGAATTCCCAGAAGCACGACTGCAGCTTTTTCCCCTTTACCACCTGCGTTTCTCAAAGTGCCACAGACTTTTATTACAGCCCTATTGGAAATCTCAGGAGTGCCATTCACTCAGAACAGATTGATGGTGTTTTCAATCCTGTGGTCTTAAGAAAGTATAACCGGTCTCATTTTGGTGCATATTATAAAAAGCTGATAGTGTTATTAAGATGCAAATGAATCTATTTAATGACAAACCTTTAATAATGATAAACAGCCTACTCCCATTTCTCACAGATGTGTTATCTTTTCTATTAAAACCCCTTTGCTCTCTCATACATTAAACTTTGAATTTCTAAGGTCAGATCAAGGATACTCATTGATATTTCTGTGCTTGGAAGAACAAGAAAAAAGTATGAGATACATGGGACCTACTTCTATAAAAAAATGAAGATCTCTTCTGCGTCTCCTTTGTGTCTGAAATGAAAATGAGGGCTGTCAGTTCTGTTCTACCTAATACATGTTCATATTGTGTAATCCCATTTCCAGCAGCTCTGCAGTGGGTTACAGTCAACTTTCTTGAGAAGATTTTATCTGCAGTCGCATGTGCTGGAAGCTATAATTATTTTTTTTTAAATAGAAGCTGTAAAATTTATGTTTAGGGGATGTCTTTTAAGTGCAGTAGACATGGATACATCACAGTAAAAATAGCTAGGAATTAGGCAGTGGCTGAAGCTTTGTCCAGCAGTGACTAGTAGCTTTGAATGCTTCAGTTCTGGAGCACCTTGGGCCCGAAGTCCAGGGGCTCAATTTTCAGTGTTGAATCACCTTGTCAGAAAACAGGGCCTTTGCTGCTCTTTACCACCGAGGTAGAGCACCAGAAATTAACTTTTAAAAATCAAGATTAATGCACTCAGTAGAGATTTGGTAGAGATTTTTTTCTGCTCTGGAGAGATTGACAGTCTCTTTGAAACACATTAGATTTGAGTGCAATTTTTTCCTCTAGGAAAAATGTAACAGTGGCAGTATTACATATGAAGAAGTCATTACTTATGGAGATGAAATTTCACTATTGTACCAAATTGAGATCTTTGTGCTAAGAGATCCCCTTCAAGGAAAATGCATGAGCCTATCAGTATCTCATTTCACCTTGATTAGGGGGAAGTACAACCTCTACAGATGTGAGAGATGGGAAAATCCCAAGGAACTGTAGGAACACAGTGTTATAAGGAAGAAAAATTACAAGGAGAGCAGAAACAGAAGGAGATGTTAAGTGTATGATGCAAATGGATGCTGAGTGCTTGTAACAATAAAAGAAGTTAGTTTTCCATTAAATTTTAAGGGTTTTTTGGTCTTTCCTTCTTGCCTCCAAGGTCATTCTGTTTTATGGTGTGCATTGATCGTTTGGCTTTGAGATAACTGATTTCTGACAAACCAGTTTAACTTTTGTGTTGAATGAAAAGAAATTTCAGTAGATACATGCATATGGCTAGAAAAGGAAAGAAATTATGGATTTTGTGATGGTAGGAGCAGAAATCAAATTGATCTGGGCCTCTCAGAAGAACAGAGAGGAGCAGGTGTGACAGTGGCACAGCTGGATCAGTAACTGGTACAAATGTGGCTGAGATGGCAAAGGGGAAGAGCTATTTTGTGTAAAAATGTGTTGAGTCTTCCTAATGTTGAATGCTTGTAGGCTCATGCTGATTTATTAAATGATGTAGGTTTGCCAGCTTGAGCTCACAACTTCACTTCCACTAATGAAATTTAATTTTTCAGTGTATGACTTCTAATTGGCAGGTTTATAGCCTGTGTGGTATTGGCACTCAGGGCAGGAGCCAGATGTTGCTGAGACAGGTGTCACAAAAGATTCTCTAAATCAAATCCTGGTAGTTAGGGACCTGTTTCTAGTCCAGCTTTCACTGAATTGAGGCACATTTATATGAGGTGCAATGAAGGTTACGGTTGCCTAAATATTCTTATAGTGACTCCTAACATTTCTGCCTTCTTGGAAACTTTTAATGTTTGTTATGAAGCATTTCAAGTTATTTCAGTGGTGGTTTTGTCTTTTTTCTTAGGGCTTTTAGCAAGACATACCCTAATAAAATAATCCAGTTACTCCAGAGTAACTCAGGGCCAGGGCAGTAATTCTCCCAGTATTTTGTGGATTGTTAGTGCCAAGGGAGATGAGGCCAGGTGTGGGTACAAAGGTGGCCAGAATCACTAAAACAAAGCTTAGAAGCCCCTGGAGTGGGATGCTAAGTGGGGTGTCTGTGGAAATGCCTTCTTTCAGGCAACTTTTGTCAGGCTCTGCCACAATTGGATTGGGGTTTAATGGCACAACTGGGCTGGGGAAGTAGAAGAACACTCGTGTAGAGAGTGGAGGTGGTGTTGAGCAGAGGAAATGTCTCTTTGGTGGCTAGAGTTAGATCTCAGTACATGGAGCTGCCTGGGGAGCCAAGGCATTCTCCTCTGAGAATGGAGGCTCTGTGCAAAAAAATACAGAGATCTCTTGGGGATCTTGTGTTGGATTTTTGCCTTGAATTACATGTGGCTTCTTTCCCTTCCCTCCCTCTTCCTTCAATAAAAAAAAGACAAAAATGAAAATAAGCATGCAAGTAAACAATTTGGGGAAAGCACTAAGCAAAAACCTACAAGATGGAGTCTAATAAGTAATCATTTTAAGATAGGGTCATTTAGTGAGACTAAAAAATTGTGTGAAAGAGCTATGGTACATGTTATTGAAAGATCACAAGAATCTCAAGCTAGATTTAGAAATTTGGTTTCTTTTAAGGGCCCAGCACAATTCACAACTGTGAGGAAGGACTGGTAAATCATAAAGGGGCATATTCTGCTTATGGTTGTTTTCTTTTTCCTTTCCCTTGGGCTGATCAAGTTCAGAGGTAAAATAAAAGGAGGATTTAGAAATGAACCCATGAATTGTTATGGAGGTTATTTGTTTGGCTGCACTCTACAATTATGTTTGAAATATTTTTATTTTGGAGACATCTTGCTAGGAAAATATCTGAGTACTGACTTACACTTTTTGTCCGGTGATACTGCCCTGAATATTCACTTGAGTCTGCAGCTAAAATGAGATGAAACAATTGCAAATGCACTGCATTTTTAAATCCTATATATTTACAAAAATTAGCTGGTTCATGCC
Source organism: Melozone crissalis (assembly GCF_028551555.1). Lineage (NCBI taxonomy): Eukaryota > Metazoa > Chordata > Aves > Passeriformes > Passerellidae > Melozone > Melozone crissalis. Next base: position 48,261,811 of record NW_026535794.1, on the reverse strand, counting down.
TAATTTCATCCTCTTTTTTTATAGAGATTGTTTTTTGTGATGCAACAACTATCCTAACTAGATAGAGTAGGAAAATTCCCTGAAGCTGCTCTGTTTGCTTCCCAGTACGAATGTGAAAAACATCTCTTTTAATTTGCTATGCCAGTAAAAAAGTTGAGAATACTTATTCAGCAAAGGCAGTTTACCTCATTGTCTAACTGTATCTTAAGAAAAAGCAGGATTGGAGTCCATTTTACCTAGTTCAAAGCTACCTGAAAAGTCTGAATGTAATGCTAACTTACATTGTGAAAGCTGTAGGGGTTATAACATAGTTACCTGTAGCATGCCAAATTTAGGTACTTGCTTGACACCTAAACCTTATACACCTTCCAATTGCTCCATTAACCTGAATGAAGCATTTATAACCTAAATAGTTCACACAGGTTCTTAGAGTCTTTAAAAAACCTCCTGGGAGAACCTTTACCTCAGGCTCTTAGCTGAGCACACACACACACACACACACCCCTTCAGGAGACAAAAACATTAGTTCCCTTTATTTTAAACACAGCAGAAACATACACAATTATTTTAGAAGAATATAAATCTGATTAACTGTTGTGAAGTTGAGCAATGCTGACAGTTGGGCATGGGCAAAATTGTCCGTGAATTCATAAACAGAGGGGAAATGGTTACAAATCTAGTGGTTCTCCAGATGATTTATAAAATATAGACAAATCTAACTCTCAGTTCCAATGAAATCACAGTCCACTTGAGATTGCTCTCACATCTTCTTATTAGGACTACTTTTAAGAGGGAGCATTACATCAGTGATAATTGCTTGTCATTGTTCAGAAAATGCTAAGCTGCAGCAACAGACCATGAACTCGTGAGTATTCTGTACTCAGAACATTTGTAAGATTGTCCCGTGGGCCGCATTTTTAAATTTGACTTCAGTTATTATTTAACTTCATCTTACACTTAGTAGGAGAGCTTGACAAAGCATAATAATAAGAAAAACAACAATAATTTATTATTTTAGTCTTGTGTCTGCCTATTACTCTTCAGTGTATTTTGTATCAGGTTCATATATTACACATAGCATTTAATTGCCTGTTTTGCTAATATTCATTTAGTACAAGCAACAAGATAACTCAAGTGAAACTGGCTGGTTTGCTTTGACCTTTAGTGCTCACTATTGGCAGCAATAAATTCCCATCCATTGTATTATGTTAAATCTTATATTCAAGGGAACAAAAGGAAGTGAACAAAAAGAAACTGTCTTAAACCAAAAGCCAGCATAAATCAATACAGGGCAGGTTCTTTCACTTGTTGCCTGACAACTGATGCACAGCAGACCCAATGGGTGTTATCTTCATCACTACATTTAGCAGTGACATGGACAGAAAAGGAGGCTCGTTATTACACTAAATGGCAAAGGAATCAATGCGGCATGCACATCGTGTGCAGGAAAGGTGATACAGAGCTTAAGTGTGTCCTGTACAGTCTCTTCCCAAAGGCAAAGTCAGGAGCACTGCTCTCTGGCCAGCACAGGGAAACACATGTTGGGTCTGCAGTACTGCTCTGTGGAACTGCAACAGATCAGCTCTGGGAGTCAGGGCTTCTCCAGCAGCCAGAATGGCACTGGTGTGCCCCAGAGGCAGACTTAGAAGAAAACTGGAGTTCAAAGGAACAGATTTTTTTTAATTTTTGATATAAGCCTTTGTTACTCCCCCATATACCTTGGAGCTATCGAAATTTAGCAATGTCCCCATGGAATGAGTATGTTCTCTCTATAAATTGCACAATGTCCTGTGTCAGAGCTATCATCATTTGCACACAAACAGAAGTGAAGGGAGAGGTGTGTGACTGTAGACACAGTGTGAAGGCACAGCCTGTGTTTCCTACAGCTGCTGAGGGACTTGCATTGGGTGAGTAATGCAGAACCTGGATGCCAGGCTCTGACTACTGTACACAAGAAAGATTTGAAATAGCAACAGACATTAACATAATCACTGTACTAGACAGGCATATTAGTTCACTGAACTTCTATCTTCATTAAATTTGTATTTCATTACTTGCACTTCTGACAAGGAAGTGTGGATGTATGCAGCCTACTTTTGCTAAGTGTTTTTGTGTATTAATTTCTGTCAAATAACTACTACTATTTTAAAATATTTATTTAAAAGTACATCATGTCTTTTTCAGGCTTGTTCAAATGAGTCAGCTCAGACATTTTATATCTGTTCCCACATAATTTCAATTGTCCACTTATGAGTAGTTAAAAGTAAGCCAGAAATTGAACTGCTTAAATTTTTAGGGAATACAAATATAGAAGTCTTGAGCAGGGTATTAGTAATTTATTTTAATTTCTGTGCAATTTCTGAGTGTTTTAATGAATTTAACCTTTTCTCTTTTGATATAAGGGTCTGAGAAAATCAAAGACCAAATGTGTGAGTAATGATTTTACAGCACATAGCAATAAAATGAGATTCAAGCTACATCCCAAGATTTTGGGAAAAAAAATGAATACTTTAAAAGCAACTTGGCTGAACACTATAGCATATGAGCTGTCTTTTAAAACGATTGTTTATGAAATGTGCCTTAGGGTCTGTTTTGTGTTGTTCCTTATATTGCAGGAGGAAAACAAATGTTGTAGATACTGCTGGGGTTTATTTTGCAGGACTGGGACAAGAGGCCCTATGCTGAATTCCAGCTGTTGCAGTCCTGGAAAACTCAAGGACTGCCTTTATGGTTTAGGGTTTCATTTGGTGTTTGTCTCTGAGATGTCTAGGATAGAGTATATGAATTATGCATAAGACAACCCAATTTAATACTATAAAATGCAGTTTCCCCATTTAAATTTCTTCATAAAGTTCTTCTGTTGTCTCAATGGGGACTGCAATCTGCTTGTGCTTATGTTTTTGGATGTACCTGATGTCAGAGGAAGAAACAAGAAATACTCTTTTTTCCTGTTTATCTAAACTATGGCCTGCTGATAAAAAAATCAAGGAAGAGCCTGCAATACACTGAGTTGCTTTCTTCCAGTTATCTCTTAAGAATCTTACTTAAAAGCCAATATAAGTTTTAAAACAGTTTTTATCTCATGTTACAATACCTTGGGTTTACTTATGAAACTTAAAAATAATTTGGGTAGTCTGGGCAGGCCTAATACTCAGGGTGTATTTTAACAGCTCATTGAGGGTATCTATCAAATCATCTCTGGTTTTACCTCTCAGACTGGTGGCTTTCTCTGCCATCTCCAAATTAAAAAAAAAAAAAACAAACAACCTTTTCAGAAGAAAGAGACACAGCTTTACTAAAGATATAGGATGGGAGGTGGCAAGAACTGTGGGAGTATCAGCATGCAGAAGAGTAGGTCTCTTGTAGATAAAAAAAGCAACCACCATATGGGGCAGTTGTTTTCTTCAGTGAAAATACACTTCTACTGTTTTTCATTGTGAGAATTTGCTGGTGTTGTTGCATTTACCAGCTTCTCTTTGACAACCCACAGAAACAGCTCCAAGGTTGATGATTTTCATCATCTGAGTCTGCTTCATTGGCATATCATCATGAACTTCACTCCATGTGGTGCTGCTTTAGATATTCCACACAACACAAACTCAAGTCTACTTGTTGTGTGTGCTTTAAGATGTGAGGTTGTTTTAACACCATGACTCTTGAAAGTAATTCTTTATCTTGTCATTAGAGCTTGCTTTTTCTTTAGGTTTTTTTGCCTTTGCTTATTTCAGCTTTTTGACTTCATATTTTTAAGTTTTATTCCACACTTTGAAAGGCAAAGTTTTTTTACCCTGTTTTATTAAGAAAAGGAGCCAGATGTTACCTATTCTCTGTCTGTGCCTGTCCTTCCTAACAGTTTGGGTACATTAGTCAATTTCAACCCAAAATAACCAAGAGAAGTGTGAAGTTATAAAAATATAGGGAAAATAGCTTTCTGAAAACAGGAGATTTTTTTCCTTCAGTATGAGGAACATCTTTGTAATGATCTGACTCTTAGTTAGACACCAACAGATTCTTGTGGGATCTTGGGGATTTACATGGATGTATAAATCCACAAGAAGACAATTCTCAATGATCTTCTGAAAACCAAAATAAAATCTTCTATAATGTTTATTTCCATTATGTTATTAATTTTTTTTTTTTATTTTGGCCTTCAGGTGAAGGTTTAATGTGGCTGCCATCAAAGACCAAAAATCACTGCTGACATTTATAATGTAAATATTGATAGTAGGTGACACAAATGACTCCACAGTAGATAGAAAGTGCACATGAAGGCTGGAAATTCCATTGATGTCCCAGTCGAATTCCTGGCATTTACCATGTACCATGTCTATGCATGAACCTCCAGGTCTGACGGGGGTAAGTTTTCAGCAAAAGAGAAGATGAATAGGAAATTACATGAGACACAAACGTGACTACAAATCCTTTGTGTGGGAAGTGAAGGAGTTGAGAGATATCCTAAAGTGGTGGCTGTCTAGAGAGGTAAGGTCAGCACAGTGAGGATTAAAGGGGAATACCAAAGTTATTAAATGCTGACATAGGATAATGGTCTCCCACAGGCATATCAATGTGGAGTTATTTGTGGGTAATTAATGTCAAAGCCAGGCAGAGATGTTTGTGTTTGAAGGAGATATTGATCCCCTGGCACGGTACCAGCATATAATGACTCTATTTCCCTTACACCAATTGATTGGGGCGCCATCAATTATTTTATCTGATGGATGTTGGTGCAGTAGAGGGACAGTTGCTATAACATTATTGAGTTGCTTGATATAACACTGATCACTTCAGTTGGTTTATACTTCTTCTAGATCATAGCCAACCATGAAGTGCCATGTACAAAATATGCAATTTTTATTTTATGAAGATTAAAGTAATAATTATAAGGAAAAAGAATAATTATAAGGAAAAAGAATATGTATCTGAACACTTGAAGACAGGAAACACTTGTGCCTCTAGAACTTCCTCATATTTACTTCTGTTTCTATGCAGAGGGATGAAAAGATGAAATTTTACCTTTGCATTTGGTGCAATGCAGAGGAAAGTGTGGATTCCCTTAGGAAAAGCAGAGTACAGCCTAAGTTGAATCCATAGAAAAATTTTTACATAGGGTCATGGGAGTCCAACATGTAAATCTAAACTGCCAAAATGATTGATGAGAACTCTTGCAAATACAACATTAAGCCTGAGCAAGATTGGATAAAGTCTGGAAGAACTGACCTGTCAGCCACTCTCCTTGGAAGGTGAGGTACAAGTTGAACACTATTTAGATTTCAAAGATGTGCCTTCCTGAGTTCACCAGGAGATGGATGGGCTTTTTAGAAGAAGTGAAGTTCATCAGTCCTTTTTCTGTGAGAACACCACCTTCTGGAAATGAGATCTAGAGAGCAGGTTTCCCACTTAGATGTTTATGACAGATCCTAAATATACAGAGATCTGGGGCAGGGGGGTGCATTGTGGGGTTTCTTTTGTTTGTTTGTTTGCTTAGTATGCAGGGGCAGAGAGTTGTTTGTTTGTATGGTAGGGATATTTTAGGAAAGCTTCTAGGCCAAGTCTACCTGTGATAAAAAAGATCTTCATGTATCTCAGTCTTATGTCTCCCAATTGGCAGATTACCTTCATCAGCTTTTGTGTTGTTATCTTTTTCTCAGACACAGGCTAGGCCAGTCATTCACAGAGGTCAGAGACTCTTCCAGCCTTTCTTCCATCACTGAGCCTGTTGGGCTCTATCTAATGCTCCTCCTTTCTGTGTTGTTAAAAATCCCCAACACTACCAAAAAGAAAAACCTGAAGAAAAACAGACAACAAGCAAAAACCCCAGTTTAGCAACACTAACATGAGTAGTCTAAAGCCTATCATACCTATGTTACATGGATCAATAAAAAGTGTGAAGTGATTTATGCTCAGGGACATCTGCTTTGCTTCCCTCCACCCTCAAAATGGTCCCAAAAGTTGTGAGAAGGTTTGAGAAAAGAAAAATTAGATAAATATTCTTTTATATAACATTAAAAAAATGGTAAATTAAAACGTAAATTACCAGTTCTACTGAGATCACAGCCTGGGATGCTCTCAGAAGTTATTGTTTATCCTTCTTTCATGTGTTAACTAAGATACTACTTACTGAGTCTGTATGGAATTTCATCCTTTTCCTGCAGACCAGATCATGGAACTTCCTGTATATCAGTTTTGGCAAAAGTTTTTTCTCCATATGAATAACTGAATCCTGAATCCAAGCCTGTATAATTTCACTTGGATTGCTACCAATTAGTCCTACACACTTAAGAAAGACCTCCAAAAGTACTATAATAAATGCAGGGCTCAAAATATATTCAACAGTTGTCTGTGCAAGAGCATTTAATCTTCTTTAGACTTTATAACAGACTTAATCAAAACTGAATATGCAGAGGGAATAAAGCCAGCCCATAAAGCAACGTATTAATGCTGTTCTTCAAACATTGTTGCCAAAGACTTCCTGACACTTTTCTGTTTCAATATATGTACAATAACCAAGTTTTTATGTGAATAGTCTCTTTGACTTTAGATATTTGCTCTTTGAATTAATTAGAAGACATTCCTATGGAAATGTCTGCAAGATATTCTCTGTCATGAGATAGATTAATGCTAGTAGAACAGGAGAAGTATTTCTCACATTCTCTTTTCCTTCTTCTATCATTAAAATGGTTTGTTTTGATGTTTCAGGTCCCTGATCACAAGTGCCATGTGGTGTTTCTCCTTTTTAACTGTGTCAAGCAATGCTCTACCCTTTTCTGTGAATAATTCTGTTGTGCCTGCTAGTAGAGCAGTATAATTTTTGTTTTATTATTTTTCAATCTCTTAGGCAGGAGGGCTTGAGTCATAAGAATGGCTTGTATCCAGCAAATATACAAATAATTATTTTCTAAAGTTGGAGGAAGAAAGTTTAAAAAGAAAAAGCAACCAAACACACACACACACACACACACACACACACACATATCACCTCCCTCTAACTGCTTCCTTTATCCACCCCCACTCAATTCCCACCACAAAATCTGTGCTCAGGACTCTCTGGGTTTCTTTTTGTTCCTGTTTAGTCTTGTGTTTATTAGTAGTCGGCTAAGCCCAAGTAGTCTTTCACATGACTTAGCCGGTACTTGGGGTACTTCATAAAAAAGCCACCCCTCCTATGCGCCAGTGCTGCTGCACTTCTGAACCAGACCTACACCTCCTCTGTGTGTGTGGAGGATCTAATGGGGTTTGACCTGCACATAACTGAGACTTTCTGGTTTGGGTGTGATAGCAGCTGACTGTCACAAACATTACCTGTTCCCATTGCTGCCTTCAGGGAACTAGCAAAACTGCTGCTACCAGTGCTCATGTGATTCAGGAGCCTGTGGGTTCTTCTGCTCCTGGCTTTAGATGATACTTGTGCTGAAATATAATTGTTTTGATCTCTTGGGAGAGGAAGAGATTCCAGCCCAAGCACTGAGGCTTGGGATCAGTGTCAGGAGCCCTGCCAGCAGGTTCCTCCTGTGGAAATAGGCACAGTGCAGTGGAGATCCAGTGTCTCCAGGTACTGATGGTGAGGCCTGACCTGTGAAAATAAGTCACTGCAAATTTTCATGGTTTTACTTATGTCTTTGGTATTATGAATAGATTAATACTGCTGTTCTAGAGGAGTAGAGATTATCATTACATTTTGCATTCCTTCTTCAACTTCATTAAATCTCATTGAAAGGAAGCTGTCGTTATCTGGCAGGAAGTTTGTGTTCTGTGGAGTCTTTGCAGTTTGTTTTAAATTGTGTGACCTGCATATCTTTTTTTGGGAGATTTATTTCCACCTGTGAGCTTTGTAAGGCTTTTGAGAGCTTAGTGTCCATTTCTAGACATCCTGATGGGATTACTAAAGTAAATATTTATCTTTGAACATTTGAATATTTATCATCTATTTGAACAATATTTGGTAATGTGCTTTTATTTGAAAATGGGAAAAATGGAAGAAAGATGATGCACAGCTATGTCTCCATCTCTCTCTGAAGGAATTCTAGCTCTTCCCAGTCAAGTTCAGGAAGGGCTTCAAGATAGTGCCAGCCATTTGCTTTTATAGTATTATGCACAGGTAAAATGGTATTTTTTGTGTTATTCTGAAACAGGCAAAGTTTGTTAAGAGAAGTAATTTTTTTTAGGCTAATGGATAAAAAAAGATTTTACAAAATAATATTACAAGCTTTTAGCAAAAAGCTTGCTGCATTTCTCTGATTGCATCAGAAGCAAAGGAAATGCTCCCAAGTGTGCAAGCTCTTCCTTAAGCCTGTAAGTTGGTTGCTTATCTTTGACAAACACCAGTTGGTCTAGTACAATTGTCCCACTGCTCTTCCTCTGTTTGCATGTCAGACATCTGACAGCTCTGTCACTGCAGGTTGGAAGATACAACTTGGAGAGATCAATAATGAGAGAGAAAGGCACAAGCACAGAGACACACCCACCTGCAGGGCTGCATCAGCTCTGGGGTCCCAGCACAGGAAGGACATGGACCTGCTGGAGAGAGTCCTGAGCAGGCCACCAAGGCAATTAGAGGGGTGGAGCAGCTCTTGTATGAGGAAACACTGAGGGAATTTGGGTTGTTCAGCCTGGAAAAGAGAAGGTTCCAGGATGACCTAATTCCAGGCTACCTGAAGGGAACCTACAGGAGAGATGGAGAGGAGCTATTTACAAGGGGGAATGGATTCAAACTGAAAGAGAGAGAAGCTATTTACAAGGGGAATGGATTCAAACTGAAAGAGAGAAGGTTTAGATTAGATATTAGGGAAGAAATTATTTACTGTGAAGGTGAGGAGGCACTGGCACAGGTTGCCCAGAGAAGTTGTGGATGCCTCATCTCTGAAAGTGTTCAAAGCCAGGTTTGTTGGGGCTCAAAGCAGCCTGGTCTAGTGAAATACATCCCTGTGCATCTCAGGGGGTTGGAACTGGATGACTTTTAGGGTCTCTTCCAACCAAACCACACAGAATCACAGAATAATGAGGTTGGAAGAGACCTCTAAGATCATCGAGTCCAACCTATGCCCTAACATGTCAACTAGACTATAGCACCAAGTGCCATGTCCAGTCTTTTTTTAAACACATCCAGAGATGGTGATTCTACCACCTCCCTGGGAAGAGCATTCCAGTACTTTATTATTCTTTCAATGAAAATTTTTTTGATGAAGCTTGAATCTGTAATGTCCAACTCATTATTATCAGCAAACTTTACCAAATTGCAGGCAACTTTTCTGCCATGAGTCATGCAAAATGGGAATCAAAACCATTCATAATTAAAATAAACGTCTCTTGTGATA